>NW_027040849.1:0-1397000 GCF_037179485.1 Ochlerotatus camptorhynchus
ATTAATCCATAACATCCAATTCTCGAATATGACCTCACTATGACGAATACTTATCAAAAGTAGTACTTTTCTTCAAGTCAGTTAGGTTTTTATTGTGGAAGTTAACGTTTACAATAAGATTATGGAAACTTTCTTCGTTTTGAGTTACATTACGATTATAATCATGAATTTGCCGGATAACCCTTTCAGCGTGGCCGTTTACGACTTTCAAATTATCGACAATGGTCATACCATGAATATAGGCTTCATTCTTGATCCGGGACAGTGAGGAAACTGCTGTTCATACCTAGTGTATCAAACAATTTTTCTGTGTTTGCTGTTGCTAAACGTGAAAAAGTTGCATTCAATAAGTCTGAATGGTAGATCCCGCTTTCTCTGTGGTTTTTTACATCCTGGTTTCAATCGAATTGACAGTGCAAGATTCTGTCGCTCCATGTCGGGAAGACTTTCATCGAATACAGCAAGCCCAACTAGTTCCTCGCTAAGATACCAACCCAAGTAACATTGAAAGTTTTATGGAGGTTTTAAAGCATGCTACAAGTCTAAATCATGGTCTACAGAACCCTTATAAAACCGAAATTTTTATTTGGGAAGTGTGCAAAATCAATTAATTAATTAATTTAGCTTTTTTTAGGAGGCTTTCAGCCTTAGGCTGGTTCGCCTCCGATCGTGTGCAAAATCAGCCCCACCCTACTGAAAGGGCTATCCGTCGAATTCATGATTATTATCGTAATGTAACTCAAAACGAAAATTTCCAGAATCTTATTGTAAACGTGAACTTCCACAAGAAAAACCTAACTGACTTGAATAAAAGTACTATTGTTGATAAGTATTCATCATAGTGAGGTCATATTCGAGAATTGGATTTTATGGATTAATAAAATTTAACACAAATATAATGAACACATTTCTAGATAAACATTTCAAAATGTCCTATCTGCATTGATCGATTCTCTTCCGTTAATAGCTCAGCTATAAAAGCTTTCCCTATTGTATTTGACGTTTTGGATGCTAGATAAGAATCTCCTTTATCAAACTATGTTGTAAAATTAGCGCGAAATCTGTTTGCATAGCAGTGGTTATCAAAAGACATAGTCATAGGTTATCAAAAGACATAGAATCGATCAAAGCAGATAGAACCATTTGAAATGTTCATCGAGATTTAATCATTCTCGCTCTTCTCTCGCTCTCTCTCTCTCTCTCTCTCACTCTCGCGTTCTCGCTCGATCTGTATCGTACTCATACGCTCACTGTATCTAGCACTGTCAAGAATACTGTTTGCGCTAGGTCACATTCGTGGGTGTAAGTCCAAACCTGCTATGCCGTATATCTCGAAAATGGTTAAAGATATCGCCAGAAGGACAAAAAAAAATGCCAATCAGGGTAACTAAATCACGTGTTTACTTAAAAACGCACTAGACTTGTTCGAAAATCAGCATCGTTCGATATATTGGACTTAGGCCTCTAAATCTTAACGAAAAACGCTCATTTTTGGATATGTTGTTCATTTGGCCCTATTAATCATTTTCCACATGAGAAAACGTGTCCCCAAAAGGTTTTGAAAAATAAGCCCCACCCTAATGGGTGGTGCTAGAAAGGCGAAACATCATCACGTGTGCACGCTTGACGATATTTTTTGAAGAATTTTCTTCTAAGAGTTATGTCTGTTTGTCTGTGACATACCATTACATTTTCAGATAGGCTTATAGTTAAATTTAAATCTGCGAGATTACAATACTTCCCACCTTTTAAAAGGTAAACATGAATTTAGTATATCTAGTATCATTGCACGATAACCAATACATAAGTTCAAATCATTAAAGCATACTATTACATACAAATGGTGAATTTAATCTGATTTGCACCTTAAGTTGGTGCAATCAAACATTGGTTTTGTTAGCTCCATCTTGATTCACAGCCACAGTAACTGATCCAAAGTTCAAAGCTTAGTAAATGCTATATAGAATTTTGCTAAATAAAATGACACATTTTGTAAAGCATTAAAATTCATTTCATATCAATTATTTAGAAAGAATAAAACTGAACAACGAATCTACAACTACCGAGTTTTAGTACAGTGCTACCTAAATTATGATTTCGCTACTTCTTTTTATTTTATTCCACTGTCGTTTTACATTGTATATTATATTAGACAAATAGACATATAACTTCACATACTGACGTGTTCACTTTATCCAACTGGAACTTTACGCCTGCACTCAAATCAGTGTTCACTGAGAATTCAACAGTTGCAAATTGGATATTTCTAAGCCATGAATAAACTTTAGATAATTATACAACATTGCAAACATCTCTGCCTTTTTATTGCTTCCAACTGTCCCTCCATCGGCAAGGAATAGACACCAACTTCAACATCACTTCATTACAGTCTCATCGCTTCATTATCATAATCATATGACATGGTTTAAATAATTTTATGCCACTTGTAGTGAACAAGTTTGTGCTCTCTCGTCGGTGTTGTTGTGTTAGTTGCTCAATCGATCACGCTTCATTAACCAATTGTCAAACAGCGTCAACATTGCGAAGCTTAAAAACAGCATCATCCCCTCCCAGACTGCCGCTGGTAGCAACAGTCAGCCGGTACCGATTTTATGCTCATTTACTAACAATTTGTTACCGGGTTGGTGATGCCGTCGTTGTCGCCACTTCCATGCTGATTTGCATAGACAAACATCCTCCCTCTGCCAGCACCTATACTGGTACCATCCAACAACAGAGATAGATATCAAAGCCAAATTAACGCTTGGTTTGCACAACCGTGAACAATTTGTTGCTCCTTTCAGCAATCCAGCAGCGTTTGTGTGAGATAAGGAAAAGACTGAACAATTCAGTCGACAATAAGGGAAATCATTGTTGACTCGTTGCACAGTGAAGACTTATAAATATTCATCGATCCACCAACGGATTCTTCGTTGGATCGTCGAAAGAATTTGTTAGCTGCGCAAATGAGCACATTCCTACATAAAGAACCAAATGCATTTCTATCTAAACTTAAACGACAACTCAAAACTACCTAGTGGAGTGAAGCGATGCTAATTGCCCCATAAAAGGATTGTGCTTCTTCAAGTCGTTTACGAGCTCACTTCCTAGTCTACATTCTGACCACTTTAGTCGCTCCATCCGACCGGATACAAACCCCACCATATCATGTTGAACAATTTGCACACAATACTCCTTTTAAACACTCTCTTCCCGAGTCTGAGTCTGAGTCTCTTCCTAATCTAATCCACACTCCAATATGACGTCCGTCAGGCTCCCCTTGTTTTCCCCTTTCCCGCTCCATTCGAATAACTAGAGAATAACCAGCAGTTTAGGAGGGCTGTAGCTAGTGCTTCGTGTTTTAAATACACACGCTCGCATGCTCCACCGCACCGTTTGACGCCTGGAACCGACATAGACATTTAATTTACATATATTTTCAAAATTGTTTATTAAAATTTCCCATTTATGCAAATATTATGAACTGTCGTCGTCGCATCCTGACATGGAAGTGGAAATGGTGGTAGTCAGCAAGACATGTCCTGATTCAGGGGAATCCCGGGGAAGAAGTAGCGACAATGCCCTGGCTGGCTGCTGGGACAGGATGATGGCGTCAACACAAAAATGCTGTGCCGCATCATAATAAAAATTATCCTCATGCCGAGGGGTGCGGAGGGTCCTCCCGCACAAGTCACCGGTGGAGGTGAAGGTTGTGGTTCGGAGGGTACATGATTTTGTTATAAAATGCTAAATTTAATATCGACAGAGTAGAAAAATGTGACGATGAGCCGTTGGGACGGAGCGTAAATTAAGCGTGAGTTAAATGTTTCTTCACGAGCGCTCTTCGGAGACAAGGAGTTTAAGGGGCTCGAGAGCACACTTTGGGGACGCTGTTTGTCGTATTAGGTCATTGGAACTTATTCAAGCGTGATGGAAGTGTTTTATGTGAGTGGACGTTTTTGGTGCCCTGAGGAGGAGTTTATCTAACTCTTAAGTCATGAATTTAAATTTAGAACAAGTACCCTTTCGGGGTGGTAACAGCTCTCGCTGTGTTAAGAATCAGGCTCAGCAAAAATTAGTTCAACGGGCCAATAAGACTTCTGCTGCCGATGATCTTTTTTGTTTTGCCTTGATTGAGGTTTTTACATTAGTCAAAAACTGGCCTCTTCCACAGGGTACCCGGTACATGTCTGGATGTGGCCAAGCATTTGACAGAGTGGCACTGTTGCTTTTTAAGTTATCCAAGCTAGGCATCAATTCTGGGCTACTGAAATGGGTCAAGTCATACTTGCCAAGAAGAACGCAAAGAGTAAGATTTGATGACAATTTGTCTACAATACAGTTTGACAAAGTGAGTTAGTACAAGGGGTGTCCGAATACTCGCGGCTTACTCGAGGTTACGGGCTACAATCTATTAAAATGTAGGGAAGGGATCAACCCAAGTAACAATCTAAATGCTTGGAAGATTTATTCTTATTTTATCATCGTTTTATCATAGCATCTCTTGCAGCCTATGATTGTATTACGGTTTTATGACTACTAAATTAAAACTCAGACTTCATAGTTTTAACGGTAGCTGTGAGGGTTCTGTATCACCACTTATAACTGAAGAATAAAACCAAAACAAAACATGCAATTATGTGTTATGGCATACTTTTCATGACCGATATAAAACTTGAAACACTATTATACCTTCATTTAAGCCTCATTAAAAATATCATCTTCATCCTATGATTCATGATTCTACAAAATACTACTAAATTCAGAAACATTTAATGAAAACCCCTTCAGTGTTTTTGAACACGATGAAGATGAGACGATCACCAATATGAAAGTTCTGGAAGATCTAAAGTCTGGAACGCGCAAAAATTGGTCAACTTCAAATTGGTGTATTTCTGTTAAAAATGCACAAGAAAAAAACTTGAAATGCTGCATTTGAAAGTTGAGTGTATATACAATGGTTGCTATGATGAGTTTTCATCGTTTGCTCTCCAGTTTTCAAAATGACGTCCAAGCAAGAGGAGCAGCGTGTCAAAATTTTGCTCGCGCAGCAAAAGAATCCGACGTTCTCACACGCCAAATTGGAAAAATTACTGGATGTGGACAATTCGACCGTGACAAACGTTTTAAAAGTGTTCGGGGAGTGTCTGTCGACCGCCAGGAAGCCTGGAAGCGGCAGCAATCGTGGCAGCGGGGACGAAGAAGGTGGTGGTGAAATATAAGCGGAATCCTAACCTCTCCATCCGGGACGTCGCTGGCAAGCTCAATGTCTTCCATACTACTGTGCAGTGGGCCAAGAAACGAGCCAGGTTTTTGACGTTTAAGAAGGTGAAGGTGGCGAATCGAGATAACAAACAAAACACTTCGGCAAATCAGCGGTTCCGAAAGCTGTAATCGAATCTGCTAAAAAAGTTCGACTGTGTCGTCATGGACGACGAAACTTATGTGAAGGCGGATTTCAAGCAGCTTCCGGGACAGGAGTTTTATGCCGCATCAGGAAAACGGAAGGTGAAATTTTCAAAACCATCAAACTATCGATGTTCCTGAAAAAATATCTCGTCTGGCAGGCCATATGCACGTGTGGTCTAAAAAGCGTTATTTTCATTACTACGGGAACCATCAATCAGTCTCCAGGAGTGCCTGGAAAAGCGGCTGCTACCATTCCTAAAGCAACATAATAGACCTGTGCTGTTCTGGCTGGACTTGGCGTGCTGCCACTATGGGAAAAAGGCAATCGAGAGGTGCGGACAACGTTGTTGTGGTACCCAAAAACCAGAACTATGCCCTATCGAACGGTATTAATCCATGAAAAACGAGCAGCAGTTTAAATCTAACTGGCGTTCGGCGGCGAATAAGGGCGATGAGACCACTGTGCAAAATTTAATGGAAGGGTTTAATCGGAAGGCACGGCAGTTCAGATTTGGCAAACCAAAGGAATAAACGAACATCCTTTAAATATATGAATTGAGCTACCAAAAGACAAATAAGAAGGTTTTTGTTACATGAATTTTGACTAAAAGAAACGATTTTTTGTCGACCAATTTTTGCGCGTTCTAGTCTTTACAATATGTATAACATAAGG
Source organism: Ochlerotatus camptorhynchus (assembly GCF_037179485.1). Lineage (NCBI taxonomy): Eukaryota > Metazoa > Arthropoda > Insecta > Diptera > Culicidae > Ochlerotatus > Ochlerotatus camptorhynchus. Next base: position 6,083 of record NW_027040849.1, read on the forward strand.
CACAGTGCGGTGAAGAAGCTCTTAAAAATATTGAACAAGCGGCTTTCCGATACACATCCGAAAGATCCACGAACCCTTCTTAAAACAACGCAGACAGTTTCACTAAATCCGGTTGGAGATGGCCAGTATTGGCATCACGGCTTTAAACCTTGTATTGAAAAAGCTTTTAGTGGATCCAATGAGCATTTCTTACATCTTTATTACAAGAGGAAATAGGATGATCGCTTGGAATGTTGACTTTTTGACCGGTTATCAAGGTTTTTGTTTTGTTTTGATTCGTTGTACCTAATAAAAGCAGCTAGCTAGCTATAGAGCTTGAATATAACTTAACGCTCTCAAGTTCGCCTAGGAAATGCTAAGATACAACCATTAGGTTTATGTTATGCTATAGAAATCCAATTCAGGAGAACTTGTTATATTGAGGTTTTTTTTAAGGAGCAGCAAGTTATAATGAAAAAAAATATCGCCGCATGAAAAATTTTAATACAGTATGAATAATTACGCTTTAATTTATAGGCGATAAAACACTTTCATGCATCTTTGTATAATTAAATAATATATGACTGGTTATTGTTCAACAGTAGTTACAGTTTTGTACAAAATACATAATCTTTTAATGATTATTTAATGCTTCGTGCTAATATAGACAAATTAAAAATATCCCTATATTTTAGTACTCATATGGCGCACTGAATTTATGCTTCTATTTGGTATAATAATCCCTATAAATATGGCACGGCTGCTCTGAAGCATATACAGATTGGTTCAAAATTGTAATAAAGTCGTTTTATTTTCAAAATACAATAATATCAGCTATTATGACAAACTGACAAGGAGCACATCAAACATCGAAAGAATAAAACCACAATAAAATATTTCTCAATATTAACTATCATCCAAAACATTTTGACAACCTTGAAGGTTTTAAGTTGGGGTTTTTAACTTAAAACCTTCAAGGTTGTCAAAATGTTTTGCGTATCATGTTTCATCAATTTCTTCAGGAGCGATTTATGCGGTTGTAATATAGTTTTAAAAAAGGTTGTTAAAACTTTCTGACCAGGAGGAGGTTTTATGCTTTCATTTATAACAATCACGTGTAGAGTGTGATAAAACGGACAGAAAACCTGCTCCTAAGGTAGTTCGCAAATCAAGTTTTAATGATTGCATTAAAACGGGGCCAATTGGCCATGACAAGGCTTTATAGCGGTTGTCAGGAGGTTGTTAAAGCAATTTGGTCGTCAGTGAAGGTTTTATATTTTATCATCATTTTAAATCAAAAATTGTTGCTTGGGAAGGAAAAGGTACACAAGGATGCTATTGATTGATCATGGAAGATACAGTGAGGTAACGCGAATCTCTCTCGAGTTGAGAGTTGTTGTTGTTTCCAACTGCAACGAAACATGAAAAGAGGGGCTTGGGAAGGGACAACGATAAGAAAACAGAAACTAAAATTGATACACGAACAGACAAATCACTATCACACTCTCAGAAGCTAGTAATTTTAAACGTCAAAATTGATGATCGACGAAAGCATTGACCATTTAGAAGCTAGTTGCTTCAAAAGAGTAATCATCAAAACAATGATGTTCCTCATGGGGTCAGACACATTCAATATTTCGAGAATGCCATCCACAATTCCAGCAAACGTGAACATGGCTGCATGTTGTCCTGGCTGTGGAACTGGAATATCAGGAGCCTTGGAAAAAGCTGGAAGCCGCGGAAAGTCCCTATCAACATCAAATGGTTTGAAACACGGTGGAGGGGTTATCGGAACATTACCGCTACTTGCTAGTTTCTTCAAGATGACTCGAGGTTCAATACGAGAGGCCTCCTGAGGCTGTTGCGTGATAATTTTGGATCGCTTCCTGGGTGGGGCTTTGAAAACGAAATGACATCCCTCGCCAACATTAGGGTCAAAGCCAAAATCATCAACCGAGAGAAGGTCGAAGGGGAGCAACTCGGGAAGATGGAGTAACTGATCTTAGGATGTCCGCGAAGGAACGCTGCGCGTGAGCCTTCAAAGACCGCTGGAGTTTCACTCCCTGCTGTTAAGATTTTTTTCTGTGTAGCTAATATCACAAGGTTCACATCTTGGCCCGTTGTTGATTATTTCATCTGGCAAGTTGATTTTCTGCCCCGCCCTTTGAAAAACATAATTGAATTTTACAGAACAGATCTGGCTGAATCGATGCCATTAAGTAGATTTTTTGAAGCACGCATATTTTTGAGGTGTGCTAGAAAACCAAATTAGTAAATAAGCCGAATAAAAATGTCAATGACATGGATCATTCCAGCTCAAGTGGGTACACCACCTGTGGTCGATGTCACCGATTTGAGCCAAACTTGGCCAAAACACTTATTTTGGCATTATGAACAAACGTTTTTTTTTTTATTATTTGGATCAGAAGTGCCTAGATCTCTCTCGGCTACAACCCTGGATTTTCGAAATTTTTAATAATTTCAACTTTCCGAAGAGATAATTCCTCAGCCAAATAAGCTATTCGTTAATTTGAAGGTTTTTAAATGTAGATTCTTACAGATGTACCCACATTTTGTTTTATGTAGTAACTGCAGTAAACAGTATGATTACCGACAGATATTAAAATTGTAAAAAAGGACCTATTTTCACCATGGGCGGGATTTTTTATTTCTTAATATTTAGGGCTCGCATTTTCACCACACTTTGGAAAACTCTTGTAATTCAGTTCAGCTTCGAACCTGTTCGGATACGGTTGTGTATAAGTTTATTTCTGTTTTGTGCGTGATTTTGCCAGATTAGCGCTGGCACTCTGCCTCCCGGACGGTTATACGTGTGTGATTGGTGGTTTTCTCGCTTTCCGAGAAGTTTTGGAATCGAAAAAGAAAACGTGATGCATCATGTTTGCAGGCTTCAGGAGAAATGTCGCTATCTGCGTTGTTTGTTTTTTTCTTCGCTTGTGCTCCCGGTACAGAAATTTGTGGCGTCGCGTGTGATAGTTTTTGATTTCAGTTTGTCTACGCGTTGTATGATTTTGTGAGCGGTCGCTTCGTGTTCGCGTCATGGAGCAATCGACTACATTCGACCAGAGGATTGATCCCCGTACCCGAGCAGGAGAAAATAACTAATGAATACCTAATTCTGATCTGATACCAAAATTTGGTATTGACCAGCATGACATAAGAGGTAAAATACCAAAGAATAATACCAAAAAATTACATGCAAAATACTTTGTAAATACCAAAAATTGATATTTGGATACCAAAAGAATACCTGAGTGGTATTGTTTTGGTATTGCATTATCATAATTTGGTATTGGAATGGTATTGTGGGAAAATTTTTTTGGTATTATGTTATGGTATTTTACCTCTTATGTCAGGCTCATCCATACCGATTTAAGGTATTGAGATATTCGTTCCTGCTCGGGTAGGGCGGGTCTATGATCGGAGCTACTACACCAAGCGTGACATAGCTGCTTGCAAGGGATTCAGTTGGACTGATTTGGTGAGATTGTTTCATTTTTCTACTTTTGTCTATTTAAACTTAATTTCTGTGAATGCGTATCGTTTGGCATCATTTGATTCGGATGAGACTCTTAACTTTTATTTGTTTACATTGTGTTTCAATTGGTATTCTTAAGAACTTCACAAAATAAGGTTTCAATATTTAAATTGAGCAGCTCGACTAGCCTGGTGGCTGCCGCTTTTGCTTACTGAGTAGAAGACCGTCGGGGATCCACATTGTAAAGATTCCCTATTTTCAGCTTTTTTACAGGCTGGAGTTGTTGTTTGAACCATTTAGTTTATCAATTTAATTTATCTGTATAACAATTATTCACAAGCATTCTTCCAGGTCAATTCAAGAATAGTTTGATGATGATAAATCTTCCTAATATTCACATTACAGTTATGACCCGATCCTGTCAATCTCTCCGCGCATCAGACTGTTATTTTTCAATAATTCCACATAATTGTAATTTCATACCTTCCTCCTTCAAGATGAATGTTTAAGATACACATACTTTGCTAGCTAACAAAATGGGGTCATTGCTGTATAATTATTCTCTTTTTGCAGGCTTCATTCAGACTGGATCTATTGATTTAAATTATTTGAGTTTTCTTCCAGCTCTTTGATGACGGAAAATCATTAGATTTATACTGTAATGATTCACTCTTACAGCTTTCACCCTAGTTTTGTCTGTTGATTTGATTTGTTTGAATTGGTTTTCAGCTCTTTGGTGTTCGCAGTCGCGGGCGATCAATTTTGCTCATGCTCATGCTCTAAGTTTATTTTCAGCTTTTCGAAGATGGAACGTCTTCAGATTTATATTATAATGGGGCTTATTACGGGTGTCACATCACGGTGAAAAGTTGTCACTTGTCGTCACGGTGAAGTGATTCCCATTTGATTTGTACGGTAATCACGGCTCTTATTCTGAGTATCACTTGCTTATCACGGTGTATCGACACCCGAAATAAGGCCCAATGATACACCATTTGGTTTTGGCTTCGGGCAAATCCAAGTATAATGCATGATAACACTGATTCATTTAAAACCATGGTCGCATCACTTATCAAGGTGAATCCTGATCCAATGAACCCAACTTACTAACAAAATCTCCTTTTCTGTATCTTTTGTTGGGGTGCAGAGGTAAACACGGCCCACAAACAACAAAGGTCACTCTAATATTCCTTCCCTACTCCCACCTGATTGCAAGGACGTGGCCGGCGCCGTTATTGATCTACAACATATAGTGTCACTGAAACTTGTACAATGAGAATGGACGGTCACTCAGCCCCATTCAGTTGATTTATTGTACAATTTCACTGATTCTGATCAATCACGGAGTGCAGTCAATCTAAGCTAAGCTAGCTATTGGTTATCCTATTTGTATAGTGTTTATAGTACTACATATCTTTCATTATTGACTTTACATCATTTAATGTTACTGTAAATTACATTTTATTATACTTAATTCTTAATGTTAGCTATTATGAGCGGCTCCAGGGAAGCATAGTGTCAGCTTGAAAAGAAATCTGAATCGTTCATTATCTGTTTTGTAAAAATCTTGTGTTTATTGTATCTTGTTACATGGCATTATAACGCATTTTCAATATTACATTACATTTAAATAAGTATTAACCCGGTTACACACATTTCAGGTCATCCAGGTCTTAAATAAGATGGGATCCGTTCCTTTTATCAACAGTTGTGATATTGCAACATATGCTGAAAATATATGAATTATCGCGTATTTCTGTTGTTCATTACATACCAGGTGAGGGCTTAATCATGTTTTGCCATCTAGTGTTTTGGTTTTGAGATGCTCGATAACCTTAGAGGGATCGGTTTTGCTTAATGAGCAGAACATCATGGGTTTAATCCCAAGCTCTCCCACAACATAACACAACACAAACATATCAAGTATCATTCTAGCTAAAAATATTAATTTGCATAATATAACCTGGAAATTTCAGGGTTACATCTTCCTTATTGGGAGCTGAGGAGACATAGAGCTGCATCATATTGCATGTAAAATAATTATTATTTTCATTGCGGAATACCAGTTTTTTTTTTATCCATATAAATGTATTTTCATTATTATTATGATTTTAATGTTCTGATATATTTCATTTCTCCATTACATATGTTTACTATATATATAAATAAATACTGGATTGGGAGGGAGCATCAGGGTATCATTTGACCTGGAACTGGACGATTGGAGTGGTATGACAACCGGAGTCTAGGAGGGAATAAACACTATCATTTTCTTTATCCTACCGATTCGATTGTGATGGTGTGAATTCTACTCCAACAGTTTCATGGAGATTGACGCGCCCTTCTTAACAAACCATCCTGTAGGAAGCTTAATAAGTATTGCGAATTGCGTTATTCGATTTGTTGGATCGTATCGTTGGAAGGAGATTCTTAAATTCCCGTGGATTTCGCGTAAGTGCCTCTGCTTACGGGTCCACCCCACCGTTTTTGGCCCTTCATACAGCGATATTGTGAATTCAGATCGGTAGCTCAAATTGATCTTGCTATTAAGTGGAGCTGCATACAAGACAAGATCTTCGAAGGGATGGTGGCTACCTTACATACATACATACATACATACTTTGGAAAACTCTTGTAATTTATGTGTATCAAAGGGAAAATGATTTGGACGATATTTTTTTGAGATATGACTAGATAAGTGAGAGGTAGTTTTGAGCTTTTCTGGTGAAAAATCAATGCTATTTAATATTTTTTTTATTTTTTCCTTGATTTCCTGCACGCCGATGGCACAATCATATTTTATGTTACTTTTCAGCCTATTTACTGTAGTTACTAAAACAAAAACAAAATGTGTGTACACCTATAAGAATCTACATTAAAGTTGACGTTCTTAGATAACGAATAGCTTATTTGGTTGTAGAGTAATCTCTTCTGAAAGTAGAAGTTTTTTTTTAAATCTCGAAAATCCAGGGTTGTAGCCGAGAAGGATCTAGGCACTTCAGAGAAAAATCAATAAAGGCGTTTGTTAAGAATGCCAACATAAGCGTTTTGGTCAAGTTTGGCTCAAATCGGTGACATCGACCACAGGTGGTGTACCCACTTGAGCTGGAATGACCCATATTCTAAAATTAACGTGAATTAAACTTAATTTTGGGTAGAACATACTTAAGAGTAGTTAATTTTTTTTTGCAGGTGTTAAATGGAAACTACTATACGCGATTTACTCAAATTTGGGTTATTGGGCTGAACCCCATACTTAATTTTGGGTAATTTTTCACCTCCGTGTAAGGGAGGATTGACTGCACGCTATTTCTAAACAAACCAAATTTGAGTAGGATCTACTCATATCCGTCAGAAGTAGGACTACCATAAATTGAGCAAACAAAGTTGACATGAAAAACATCGTTCGGATTCAGGTTGATGTTTTTCATTCGTCATCTTGTTAGTCTAAACTTTGTGTACTTTGTGTCTCTTTATCAACAGTTGTAGAATCGTCGTCAACAGTTTCAGAAGCGTCGCCAACGCGAATGAGTTCACCAATAACAAAGCAAAGTGATCAAATAAAGTTCGTAGGCCATAATTAGGAACACGTCTTAAAATTACGTCCCTAATGTTTTTAAATGCGTTAAATCTTCTAAATTTTCATTAAGAGTGAAAAGTTTGATATTGATTTATTAGCCTAACATGTTGCAAAAGATAAGTCCTTTCAATTCATGAAAATATCAGGTTTTTTGATGACCGCCGAAGTGTAGACTTTCGTTAGCGCAATACTACGGCAAGATCGTGGCACCTAGAAATCGAAAATTAAGAAAATTTTACTAAACTTTTTCTTTGAAAAAGAGCAATAAATATACACAACTTGTCCCAAAAATATGCAAATAATTTATGGGTTACAATTTCACAGCAGATGTGGTATTAGTTTTTCATTACTATAGTGTATTATTGCTGAATGAATGAGTTATTTGCTTGATAGGCCGAAGTGAGGGGCTAGGCTGACATTACATCCCGTAACCCTACTATAATACATCAAATTACTGGTCGCAGTGGTTCATCAAAAGGTTCAGATATTGTTCTGGCACGTTAGGTTAGGCAACTAGGTTAAGTAGGTACAATATCAAGTTTTCTAATTAAAATCAACAAATATGCTTTCCTTAAAAGCAAAATGTAAACTATTACAATGTAAAACTAAAATCAAACAGTAACTTGTTACAGACAGTATCACTAAAGATGAAGAGCTTCCGGGCTAAATCAATTGAAATGTACATTAATTGTAAACCACAAGACAATAAGTAAATAAACAAACATTTTAGTAGTAGTAAAAGTCGCAGTGCACAGTGGTCCAGAATGCAGATTTAGGTGGAATGATATGTTTTGAGCCTGAAATTGAAACTTTAGACTAAAAGTCTCTTCTACAAAGTTGTTCCTTATAGTTAGGCCCTCATTTTTATGGCAATGAATTCTAGGGTGGTTCCTATTGTCATTAAAATAAAAAATCTAACTTTTTTGTTTGAATAAATTAAGGTATACATTCTTTGGCAAAGTTATAGCTGAGCTAATTTCAAGCAACTTTGTTGTATCTCTTAAATTGGCTGATTTAGAGCTATTTTCTTGAATTGAGTTAGGGTGGCTCTTAAAAAAACAGTTTTTTTGCTCTAGTTTTCTTATTTAGAATTTCTCAGCAAAGGTGTCTTCAGATAACTTTTAGATCTTAAGAAGGCGCAAATTTTTGCTCCACAAAGTTTGTCGATATCTTTCGCCAATCAAGAGTTATTGACGTTTTTATACTAAAAATATGTACTTTTCAAATGTTAATATCTCTGGTTGGGGCAAACAAAAAAAAAGTTTTCTTACGGCATTTGAAAGGGCGTATGTTATTCTCAATAATATGACAAAATTGGAGCAATGTTATTTTTTAAACTCGTATAAAATCAATTTCAATTTATTCATATTTTTTACTATATTTGGGTATATCTTTTTATTAGAAGAGATACAGGCAACAAATTCAGCTATAAAACATTCGTCTTAAAGAGTTTTAAAAGTCTCTAGAAGATGACTTTCATGATAAATTTCAAATAAAAAAGTTAATAACTCTTGATCGGCGAAAGATAACAAACTTTGTGCAGCAAAAATTTGCGCCTTCTTAACATCTAAAAGTTATCTAAAGATACCTTTGCTGAGAAATTCTAAATAAGAAAACTAGAGCAAAAAAACTGTTTTTTTAAGAGCCACCCTAACTCAATTCAAGAAAAAAGCTCTAAATTGGCCAATTTAAGAGATACAAAAAAGTTATTTCCAACAAAGTTGCTTGAAATTAGCTCATCTATAACTTTGCCCCAGAATGTATACCTTAATTTATTCAAACAAAAAAGTTAGATTTTTGATTTTAATGATAATAGGAACCACCCTAGAATTCATTGTCATAAAAATGAGGGCCTAACTATAAGGAACAACTTTGTAGAAGAGACTTTTAGTCTAAAGTTTCAATTTCATTCTCAAAACATATCATTCCACCTAAATCTGCATTCTGGACCACTGTGCAGTGGTTCTAAAAGAGAAAAAAGCTTAGTTCAACTATGAAAACGATAAAAAAAACCTGCATCAACTTTTGCGGCCTAACAAATCTCTCACCAAAAGCTAGCTACATGTTGCATTCTGCCGAACCTGCAACTTGGGGAGCTACCCAACAATGGGATGGACATGATATCCTCTGAGTCTAATGCGTCAGAAAGTTCATCCAACGAGCATTGTGTTGTTTTTCGTTCATGTTTCTCTCACTTTCTCCAGGAACCATCGTTGTTGTTTATCTGTCTCTTCTGCACATTTGCAGCATGACCACACGATCGTTCCGCGGTGCATAGGTAGGGTAGGATGGTCTAAAACGCACACCTGGAGGTAAATGGCCCCACACTGTTTTTCATAGCTTTCCGATTGTCAATTTGTGAATTGGCAGCATTGCTAATTCAATACTTGAACTTGCATTCTGTCACATAAAATCCCATAATTAGTAATGGGTAAGCAACGAAAAACGGCACGGGACCATTTTAATACAGGGATGCAATGTGGTCAGTTGTCCCCTACCTACTATCCCACAGCTGCAGCGCACCAGCAGAGTGTTGTGTCGAAAGTTATGCTTTGTCTTCGCCTGAACTGTTCGCAACGACACTTTCCGTGGAGGTGTGCGCGTGGAGCAGCCTGGACAGGAAAAATACGCAGAGTATCAACATAATTTAATTAAGAGAACTTTTATATTTATTTATTGTTTGCACAATGGCAAAAATAAATAGCAAAAAATAGCTACGAAAGGATACAGCGGAACAAATTGGAAACTTCTTCATCGAGAGACTTGAATTGAGGATGTGGATGGAAACAGCAGGGTACTTCTATTGGAATCCAAGCGAGACACACAGACGGAGAGTTTGCCCGGAACGACCAATTGCTCTCCCCACCACCGACTGGCCGGTACTCGGGTGAGGAGGGTTGTCATCGAAGTGTATCGGATCTCGAAAAGAGCACACTCAGAGACAGAGTGACAATTGTTGCTTGTTCGTCTCTGTTGTTGAATCACCCGTCCGTTCGCATTCATAAGGAAGAAAGAGCCCTCGGTGATGATACTGGAGGCTACGGTTCATTGGAGATGACTTGGGATGCAATCAGGTGGTGCTCGAGTTCAATTAATTTTAATGAATGTGTTAGATTGCTTCTAGGTGTTGGCGATAATAAACTTTGACCCTTGGACGATATGGGCAGTACAGGGATGGGAACAGTTGCTCTATGAGCACAACTGTCATGACAGAGGTTCATTGATTCGAGCGGTGAACGAAATGGGTCAGAAAAATCAAAAGATAGAATAGATTTGTCTTCCGGTCTGGAAATGTTCAACGATCGGAATCAATCAGCGGTAGGTGCATCAATTCAAGCGATTTAAAATTAAAATAATCAATTATACACACTCTGTTACATGTTACTCAATAAAAAGTACTTTTTTTTATCAAGTAGTAGGGGAAATGGCTCTAATGTTGGCCTATGGATCTAAGATTGGGCCCATCGCTAAAAATCTGCTATTTATCAATTGTATCTAGATGAACTCGTCATTGAGACGGTACTTATGAATATTTTTGGTTGCTATTGAAAATTTAGTCGATTGCTAAATTTATGAATGGGCCCAAATTAGGGACACTTGGACTGACATTACATACATTTCCCCTATTTCATATATTTTTAATTATAATGTTACTTAATGCTGCACAGATAAAAAAAAATTTTAACTGTTAACTTTTGTAAACTGAATAATATAGCAGATTTCGGAATTCAAATTACAGGTTTAACGATCAGTAATTTAATGAAATAAAATTAAAATTTACACGTTCGTGTTAATTTAAAGCGCTGTTTGATAAAAATTCTTTTAATGTAAAAACACAGATACATGTAAAACTCAACGCAAATTAATGGATTATGAATTTTCTCGTAAATTTAAAGCTAAATATATTGCTGTATGTTTCAACTAAGACCAAAATATACACCAATGTGCCAAATATTCAAAATGTTTGCAGTGTGATCATCGACAGATATAAAAATAATCATTTAATGGGTGTGATAGCTTCCAATCGTCATGGAACGGTTTTTATTAATTTATTTAAAATGTGAGTATCAAACATACAATCCGGATTATAAATATTATAGTTCAGAATAGTTCTCTATTTGACAAACAGATATGTCCTGTTATGAATGAATTCGAATTTCCTTCCATTTTTTATGTGATATCCGAAACATTAGCAAATAGGATGTTTCTATGCAAATAATTCCTGTCCGTTTTTCGATTGTTTACTTCCTGAATTGCACAGCACTATTTAGAGTACCACGTAGGCACGACGACGATGATCAGCTGCCCCAACATTGAGAATAGACGCTCGGGTTTCTTGAGCTAAGCCCTTCGTATAAAGGAGCTCCCCTCCCATGTCAGCATACGATGATGGTCCCATCAGGGTTGGTCATGCGATCATTTGAAATGTTGTTTTACGTGCAAAGAATTCAACCAAAAATGTCTAAAACCATGGCCCACTTAGTAATGGAACCAAGGGGTAAGTCACTCAGCACATTGTGCCGAAATTACATTCGGCACAGCTTGGGCACATAAATCGGCTTATCTACGGCACAATCTCGTAGGCATTGGATAGTTGTTAATAAAATGCGAGCACTGCTGGACATTTGTCATTGAATTTGTTCAGAACATTACGTGCTGTTTGACTGTATATTCATGAACATCCTCTAATTGAATAGACCAGCAGTTCACTTATAGATCTAAATACGAAATGTAGGTTCTAGAGTGGGCTCAAGAGAAAGCTGCAGTTAATCAGACCTCATTAGCACCCTTCATTCAAATAATTCTGCAATTCACACAAAACAAACCACAGAAGTCATATTCATCATTCTCTATATACGGTCTCTAACAATGTTCCCCACCGGTTCCAACTCTTTCCGGCCGCTGATAAACCGTTGCTTTTCACATCATGAAATGCTAAGTTTCTGGACTGCCTTTGGGGGCATTATAAAACCCTAAAACACAGGACTTTTATTATCATATGAACACAAAACACCACAATGTTGCACACCAGCCACTTCTCGCGTCATCCTCAATCCCATTTTTGCATGCGATTTCAAACCAAAACATTAATTCAAACAATCGCAGCTGGCTCTATGACCGACGCAATCGGCACACTTGCGGCACACTAACAAAAAATGATGACCCAAGATTGGTGTGCGGAGTGACCTACCCCTTGAATAGAACAAACTCTATTGCTTATAACAGCGCTCCTAGTGGACGTTTTCAGATGCTTTTGACGTCTTTTTTTGAAAACAACAATAAAAATAACAGTGTACTTTTTCAGTTCATAAAACGCACTTGTTTTGGAGCAGAGATACCAGATTTGTTTTTTTTTTTCGGAGTAGGCTGTGCGTTTGTTTTCCGCGGAGTTTTTTTTTTCTATAATCGGTTGCTGATTTAGCCATAATCAGGCCCAGGAGACAATTTCTAGTTCCTCATTCTCGGTCCCTATTATTTGCCGCTGATAAGCTGTTCCAAAGCCAAGTAGAACCTCCACGAGGCTTCCCATCATTAGTTCCAGCATTCGTTGAGTCGCAGCGTTGAACCTGACTATTGGCAACGAAAAGGCTTGCCAATGTACATCTTAAATTATTTATCTCAAATTGAGGGAAGACATTCTGCGCAACTACCATAAACCGGATTAGTTCATGTTGATCTTCGTCAAGCTTCGTCTACAATTTGGACTTCTACATCAACACATGTCAGGCAGCCTTCAGGTTCAATTGGCTAAACTTGGTGAGGTAATTCCGTTTTGTAAATTTTTATATTTTCAAACCAGTAACGTTGGGAGATCACCTTTTTAGGGTGCGTTACTGGTATAAGATCTACCACCAAACCCTAGTCGTGACAACTTCAAACTAGGGAATCAGGATTTTCCAGTAATCAAAGGATCACATTTTAGTCCTTGTTACTTTTTATGACTTGATAATAGTGACAAGACTCGGGTAGTGCCCACCATGTGGTCATGAAATAGATACGAAATTTGAAATGTCAGTAAAAGTCATGTTCGAGCAACACAGACTTGCTTTTAACGAATTGAACCTAATTGAAGTTGGGAATGTATCAATTTACGCCGTATGCGTTAAAAGCAATTGAAGAATCAAAGTGAAGCTTTACTCTTGACTCACAGATGGCGACTGGGTGAAAATGGTAATGATGTTTTGAAATCTGTCAAATTACATGACATTTTTTTTAGTACATCATCATTTTTGTAATTGCGAATTTTAAAACTAGGTGTCGCATGACCAACTCGGCTATGCTTTGATTCGTCAATTAATAAAAAAAAAATTATGATCACACGACAAATCTGGATCGACAATAGAAAAGGGCCCATCAGCATTTGTAAACAAACCGTTCCAAAGCCCATTCCTCATAAATCGAAGGCCGCTCACATAAATCAACACCATCATCGTGTAGGTAGAAGTTTCCCCTATCTGATGATGGAGTTGGTTTGCGTGGGTGGCCTTCGTTTCCTGAGTAAAGGGCTTTGGAACGGTTTGTTTACAAATGCTGATGGGCCCTTTTCTATTGTTGATCCAGAAATGTGATCAACTCAAAGATCAGATTAGTTCACTCATATTCTTGAAAACGTGCTAAACTCATAGACTGAGTAAAGCTTTCTGAGCTTTTACAAGAATTTGTTTTCTAATATGAGCAACATCTCGAAGCAGGGGAACCAGCACATCTTAGTGGGAGATTCAACTTTTTACCACCTAAATACGGAGAAATCGACAATCAAAAGAAGATTTTATAAGCTTATTAATATGATTCTGAACACTTCGTGCTCAAAAAGTGTTGATAAATCAGGATCTGAGTTGCTGAAACGATTCAAATAGGAAGGAATATCGAAATAAAGATCATAGAAAAATGGAGAGTACTGTACAAAGAAGCCAAGTTTGATGAATTGGCGCTAAACACTGACGATTTTACAAATACAGTTTGAAAATAAGATATATCAAGTAACATATTCATTACATTTCGTTAAATAATTACACACCTGGGAGCGAAAAACTTGGCGAAACATAACACAATTTGCTGATACTAACCTTTTTGCCTTTCTCGTACACCAAGGTGTATCGAAAGGCTATGATATCACTTGAAAAACACAATTTCGTTTCAAGACCCGTTCCAAGAGACGAATGGCATATACCAATAGACTCATCTCAACGGGATCGGAAAATGTTTCTGTATGCGTGTGTATATATGTAGGGTGGGTGAGCCAGTAGTAGAGGTACAAGGCCAATTTATTAATTGAAAAACGATGTACACACAATTGTCATGCGTCAATCTATAGCTTTCAAACATATTACATTGTAATAAAAATGCATACAATTTGAGAAAACTCATCCTCCATTAATAGGAACACTGTTCCAGTAGTTGTGGTAGTTGCTAACTTTGATTCCTGTGGTGGAATGCGTTGGTTTCTTTTAGGCTCCACTATCATAGGAATACTACCGCAACTATAGGTGCAAAGGAGTGAAAATCTTAAGGAAAATTAATGATTTTCCGTAATTTTTGGGCTAATTTTAAGTTTGAAAAATGCAAACATGCTTTATTTTAGGGCAGCTTCCGATGAAAAATAATCTTATCCAGATCCTCCTTACTATTTCGGCACAACCTCCATACCGCAACTATAGGTACACCACTATTACTGGAACAACTACCCTATTGAGCTAACAGATATCGTTAAATTTTAGAAAAATATCTGTAAAAGCCCAATTTAAGGAGATAGGTTTCAGAATTTTTGGCTGCTGAATTATCATACATTTATCAATTATCGGTACAGTATTGGGCTTATTTGGTTGATTTATTAAAAGTAAGAATTATTTGAGAAAAACGCTTTTTATTGGAATACCTTAATATCTTCAAATACAGTGCACTTAACTTCTTACAATTTTGCTCATTTTTAGTCAAATTAAAGATCATTAATATTCCACTATTTTTTCAAAATTCTTCCACTAATTGAAAATCGAGCTAAAATAAATCTAACTTCCTACAGGATCTTCTACTAAAGCCCAAAACTATAGTGAACTGGCATTCGAAGGTAATAACGCTCTTACTTGCGATTGTAGAATGAATGTATTTTTCAGTTTCCGTTAGTTTTAATAATTAACCAATTGCGCAGATAGAATTCAATACTGTTTTTATGAATCATATTCTAACTTTCCCAAGTCCTATGTTGCTATGTTGCTTCCTGTTATTTACGAATCGACCCGATACCATGTGGCAATGTGAATTTTACTATGGTGGACATATTCAAACCCAATGATCAGAATGGCCGCTTTCAGTTGTACCGGGTAATCCCGGAAAGTGGACAGATTCTGACATGTGCCAAAATGCATCATGCGATACCTTAAATCTCATGGAACTCAAAATAATGATTAGTGCAAGTATTTATATTGATTTTCCTTAACATATAGCTTACCTGATCCTTTGAAATAGTACGTTATGGGGTTTCCTCTCGGGTTCCCTTTGATTTTCTTGATTTTTTGCGACTCTTATTCAGGTACAAAACGGTAAAAATGGCTGCTTCGTTCAGCACTAAAACTGCATCCGGGAGTGGGTGTGGAATAGGATGGAAACACACTGTCCGTTTCATTCAATGGGGACGAAAGTAATCTGTTTTACATTTCATATAACTTAAAAATTTCTATTTTGTAAGATAAATTGGAGGCGTAATGAATAATAACAAGCGCCTGCCGATATTATCCGATTTCATACACACTTAAATTTTTTCGCGTAAATTCCGACAGCCGAGTTGTTCTGCAATTTATTTTGCTGAGATTCAGTAAAACAATTGCTGAGACTCAGCTAACAAATAATATTTTACTGAGATATCAGCTAACAAATAGATATTTTGCAGAGCAAAAGTAAACGCCGTGGATATCGACTGTTGGAGATTTACCGAGCTAGATAAAGTGTGTACACTATTCATCGATAATCTTGGATGTGGTAGAGTTATCGAGCATTATGCTGATGTTGTTTTAGTGTGTTTTGTGATGTGAACTGTCACTTTCTTGAGCACCTGCTCTTGTGTGTTCAAACTCTGGAAGCAACGCTGGAAGCCCGGAGATTTGGCAACAGAATTGATGGCCAAACGTGGCCAAACCCACGATCAAACGACAGGTGCCATCGATGCTGATTTACACTGGATGCGTGAGATTGGGGAAGTCTGTTGAGGTAGTGATGGAATCAGTAATGAACTTGTAGATATCCGAGAATTCCCAGTCGTGACATATTCGTTTCCGTACTTCCTACAATGTGTGTAATGCGCTATATTATCACCTCAAAATTTCAAGAGCACAGCTGCCACAAAATATACAACAATGAAACTGGAACTTCACATTTGATGCCGCAACATGGAGTTTCAATTTCATGAGTGATGTCACAACTGTGTTCGAAATTTGTGCTCTAGAAAACTTGCAATGATAGGGTATCTCAGCCATCATCAGGCAATTTCTGGACTCTTCAAGGAATCACCATAAATTATTTTTGAACAGATTCATCAACCAACAATACTGAAGGGTGAATCCGTGAACTTGTAATGATCTTATCATGCAAACTGAAGCACGCCCACGCAAACCAATTCCACCATTGGATAGGAGAGAATTTTCCGTAGCCGACGGTGTTGTTGATTTGGCAAGGCGAGCTTTGATTTGCTAGAAAAGAGCATTACAAGATTTGATTTCAAAAGCTGATTCGCCTGGTCCCGAACAGAGGAAAAAAATGTCTGTAACAGACTACTCTTTCTAGCATTCCGCACTGCAATGCAAGTGTGAAAGAGTAAGCTATTTTGTTTTGTCATACCTCCGTCAGTTTGCCCAAAAGTGTTAGATTGCCCAAAAATGTCAAAATCATGTGAGCTATGGTGCATATATATGTGGTTGACAGAGATAGTGTCCCCCTGTTTTGGATACAACATGGCAGCACATTGACAGGTCTATAGAGATTTTCACGTCCAGTTGTATTGGTGCAATATGTGAGAGCGTGTTAGATATTCATCCAAGGAAACTACATAACAAATCGACGTCAAACTCATTTTGACAGATTTACTTTCATACATGTTTTAGGTTAGCCAGAGGAAAGTAATAAACAACTTTACACTGTGATGTTTACCCAGTTCACTTTTACCTACTATTGACTAGTTAGTCTGCTTTTCTCTTTCTAATGTTGTCAAAAACGGAGGAGCAGAACGACCCAACAGGGGTAGTAAAGTGTGGGAACCCAACGTTGAGTATCATCATATTTACCTACTTTTGGGTACAACTAACTTACTTTTGGGTAGAAAGCGAGTGGAAAATTCCATACAAATAGCATACAAGTAAATGAAAGCTACTTTGACCCGCTTTACCTACTTTTGGGTTCCTGCACTATGGTGCCGAGATGAGTGAAAAGAACTTACTTTTGGGTACTTTTTTCTTACCGTGTACTTGCCACAAAATTATACTTATGCAAAAATGGTACAGGCATCGAAAGCTCTCAATTAATAACTGTGGAAGAACACTAAGTTGAGAGCACGCGAAAACCTAATTTGCGATAAGCAATAAGCTTGAAATTCGAAGAGGAAGTACATCATCTGCCTTATTAAATTTCAGTGGGGCCATTTTTGCGTTTTTAATCGTCATTCCAGTTTTCAATGGCCGTTTGACGTCTGCAAATCCATTTGGTTGTTTTTTTTTTGTGATTGATAGGATTTTTTTGAACTTTATGGAAATATTCAGAAAAAACAGGAAAGAGTGAACAATTTTGAAAAGGAAATTCAGTTGCCACTCTGGGAAAGTATTACACTTCTTGAACGGTCGCAGAGTTTCTATGTGAAAAGGAAGCTCAAAATCAGTGTTTGGAAAAGAAAACTATTATGTCTGACGGTTATGGAGCATCTATAAATTACTTCACGCGTCTAGTTGAGGGTGGGGGGGGGGGGGGGGTAATTAAAACGTGACCAAATATGACAAACGGGATTTAATTTAAGAGACCTTATAGCATTCAACATTGAGTACATAGAAATTAGCATTTTTTTCAAAAAATTACATAAATTTAACATCGATGCTATGTGAAGCATTTATTCACTTTCAAAATACACCAATTCCGAAAACTTGAAAATTTGAAATAGCAAAGAGGGAAGTTCCTTAAGCTAGTTGGAAAAAAACATTTAGAATTTCGTGCACAAATAATTATAAAAAAAAAAAAAAAAAACTTAAAACAGTCGCAAGATCCATGAATGGATGAAGTCAGAACTCCGGTTGCATTTTTTGGAGGAATCATGTACTTGTCGTAAAATCCGTGAGCGTTTCAGAAGATCTATATAATGTTCAGAAGTTTTGTGAAAAATAGGATTAGTCAAACTTGTCAGGTGTTTCGATTTGTTCCTTGGGAACAACGGAGGAATTGCAGATATCTTGTTCGAGATGTCGAAAATGAAAGTTCCATAAACTATTACATTTGAAACTTGAGTAGTCCGGAGAAAATATTTATTAATAAGACTTTCAGTCAGAGGCTGGTTCATCTCTTATATTCCTAGAAGTCCAGGGAACTACCCAAGTCCGTGAAGCTTCTGTTCGTGAACGATCTGTGTAGTCGACTGTGTTCTTCGAAACTTATGTTCGCCGATGACTTAAAGATCTTTCGTACAATTAAGTCAAGACTTGACTGTTGCGCACTCCAGAAGGATATTGATTCCCTTTTGCGCTGGTGTACATTGAACGGTATGCAGGTTAATGTCACAAAATGCTGCGCAATATCTTTTAGCCGTTCACGCGAGCCCTTACGACATGACTATAGGATAGGACTCAGTAGTTTGCTCTTCGCTTCTTCAGTTAAGGATTTGGGTGTTATCATCGACTCTAAAGTCAGATTCAATGAGTACATCTCCATGACAACTGCTAAAGCATTCGCCACATTAGGTTTCTTGAAACGAAACACAAACGCATTCCAGGACATCTACGCGCTGAAATCACTATGCTGTGCTCTCGTCCGCAGTCTTCTAGAGTATGCTGTTGTTGTGTGGGCACCCTTTCACGCTATTCAAGCTAACAGAATCGAAGCCATTCAGCGAAACTTCGTAAGCTACGCTTTACGTGTTCTGCCCTGGAACGATTCGGTAAATTTGCCGCCTAACGAAGAACGGTGCAGGCTGATTGACCTGGACACGTTGGCAGCAAGGAGGAAACTACTTCGTGTTTGGATTGCTTAACGGTAACATTAGTAAGTCAACTTACAGACATAGAATTCGACACCTAGCCTAGAAAATATCTGTACAACATTATGTTGAAGATTTAATTAAATAAATAAATAAATAAATAAATAAATAAATAAATAAAAAAGTATGTAGAAATTCCGAAACGTCCTTAGAATATCCAAGACGTCCATAGAACTTCCGGACCGATCGGCGTGAAATTTTTAAAGCAAGGGTTTTTGGGGCCGCAACAGGTTCTTAGACCCCTCCCTCTCTGTAAGAGGGCTCCTCAACTCAAGCTAATATTGAATCCCGAGCAAGGCCGGGCACACTCAACTAGTAGTCTATAAAGCTTCCGAAAAGTCCATAAAATATCCGATAGGTCCGTATAACATCCGAGCAAACCGTAGAACTACCGAAAAGTCCGTAAAACTAAAAGTTCCAAGAAGTCCAAAATGCTTCCGAAAATACCGTAGTACTTCCGAGAAGTCTATAGAACTTTTGAGCAGTTTGTAGAACATTCAAAAGTCAATAGAATATCTGAAAAGACCGTAGATCTTCCAAAAAGTACGTAGAAAATTCGAGAAGCCCATAGAACTTTCGAGAAGTTCGTTGAAATTTCAAAAAGTTCATAGAACTGCCGAAAGGTCCGAGGATGTTCTGAAAAAAAAAATCCTTGAACTTCCGAGAAATCCGTTGAATGTCTGTGTATTCCGTTGAATATCTGAGATTTCTTAAGCACTTCCGAGAAGTACGTATAACATCCAAGAAGTCCATAAAACTTTAGTCGTTTTGTTTTTTTACTTCGTTCATCGAAGAGAGGGGAGGAGTGGACAATAATTGCGTGACGTAAAAGTGGAAAATGTGGCAATCTGAAACAAAAGGAGCAGGGGGGTTAATTTTGTACAATTTTCGCGAGACATAATTAATGGATACTCCCTTAGTTGGTAGCGTTGTTTATCTAAAGACTGCGTGTTTCGTTCGTGACGAGATTGAAATTGCAATGCAGTCTATCGGTAGTCAGCGACAAGAGAAACTAACCCAATGTTTGACGAATCATTTCCATCGTAGGAAAAAGTGTCACTCAAATCTATTCAATAGCGGCGCCAGTGGTGTAGTGGTAAGTGTGATTACCTCTCATCCCAGCAGGCCTGGGTTCAATCCCAGTCGGCGCCACCGGGATGTTCTGAGACATAAGATCTCTGATCAAGGGCCGTTGGTCCCCGGTTCATGAGTTGATGGGTCGATAGGTAGGTAGGCAGGTGTGAGAGCTGCCTCCCTGGCGTCGGTAGCATTGGTGCTCAGCACGGAAAACAAGATCGACGGAAAACAATACAAGGGAAACAAATCTATTCAAGCTGCTAGCTGGTTCAATTTGTTTTATTGAACCTAGTCTGTAGTGAACGCTGCGGAGATTTTTTAATCAATGTTCGTGCATCATACCACATTGGCACTGCACACCAATAACAACGCTTCATTTCAAAGTTTATCTAATCAATTGAATCCCACATTCAATTCAATGGTTTGTCAGTTGACGTACTGGTAATTGGCAAGTGGAAAAAATAATTCATTGTTCGAAACTTAGATAGACTTTATGTTTCAGTCGTTCATGCAACTTTGATTTTTGCTGCATATAGTATCAAATGAAAGCTTATTGTTAAAGGGTGTGCTTTGTTACACCGTTGCTGCAAATTCTGCGGTTACATGTTATATCAGTCTATTAATTGTGTTTTGAATCCAGGGTCGGGATATTTTACATACAAGATGGAATGAGGTGCAACTAGAGTAAGGTGGGGCAAAAGTTTTACCTTAGTTGCAAATGTATCAGTATATCAAAACTTAAAGCATTGAATCACAAACTTAATGGCATTTTTTTTTGGCATGGTTTGAGTTTTCTAAAAATATTTAAAAATAATTAAAAACCCAATACAACCAATTTTTATTCTTAGATTTCTCAGAACGTTTACTGCGTATTTTGTATCATGCTTCCCAAGTAATAATTTAATACCCTCTTGGCTTTCACACTGCTTTATTGTGGTTTTATAACGGCAACACGCTATTTTTTAGTTTAAATACAGCATTTAATAGTGCAACATATTCTTGATTAGTTGTTCAGCATTTTGCTGAGTTAAAAAAGCTCATTAAAAAGTAATATTAAAACCATTCGGTTTCAAACGGGATCAAAAATTGGTTTTTTGGTGTCAATAAAGTGAATCATAAAACCCCCCCCACTGTTTACAAAGTAAACAAAATATATGAGTTCGCCTTGGGATAGAGAAAAAATAAATCGAGTGGAGCTTTTGAACGCAGAACCACAAGGAAATTCCGAAGGATAGTCAAGTAATGATACTAGCGACATTAGGAGGAATAATTCTAGCGATGCTGTCGACGGACGGGAAAAGGAATCCAACTCCAGAACTTCCTGGGACCCCAGCAGCTCAGACTAAACCGGTCGAAAACAACAGAGCAGCCGACTGAGAAGAGTGAAGAGAATGTGATTCACGAAGCACTGTAATTGATGGGAATACACAAAATATTATCAATGGCGTTTGCGTTTGAGACCAGCCTTCTCCAGAAATTGTGTTTCGAAGATAACGAATAACTTGCATCAGTGCTAAACTGGGACTATACGGAAAACTGCCCACAGGAAAAATCAGAAGCTGTCAGTCAGTTTAAACTTGCTCATATCGTCCGGGAGAAGGGATACTTTTCGGGAACGATTGAGCTTCCACCTGTTCTAAATTGTGTAGATACATTTCCTGATTATGTGCTTCCAATGGTTGTTGATCCAACGCTGGAGTAGAACCTCTTTACAGTGATCGTACAACAAAACTATCGAAAGATAAACACATTTTGACGTTTTACTTTTTCCAGGCTACTTTGCCGTCATAAAACTTAACGGAATAGGATCATTCAAAATAGTTTCAGGTAAAAACAATTCAGTCCAAGGACTAGGTCATTTCGCACACCAATCATGCGTTCTCTTTTGACGTTGGATAACGTCTTTCGGCAACATACGGGGGTACAAAATTGAAAACAGTCATTTTGGATGCGTTACGAAAAATTAAAAGATTTTGAACGATAATAACTCAACCGTCTCTCGATAGATTTACGAGATAATGGCATCAATCGACTGGATATATTTCTAGCAATTTGCTGAATGTTTCAAAACTATTGATTTTATTCTGTAAACTATTAAAACATGGTTAAAAGTAAACCATTGTCTAAAGATGGTGAAAATCGATTGATTTTTTTATATTCTTATACTTTCTCCAACCGAGACATCAGATGCGAGTATCTGACACCTCTGATATTTTCTGTTCTACTATATAAGCGTCCAACAAGGTCGCCCGTTCCATCATTGTCTATCCGATCGTCGACCCAGCAGCAGAGCAGCAGTACCAGAGCAGCGGAAGCAGAGCAACGGCAGCAGAGCCTGGGGGCGAAAGGGCAACTACGCCCAGTGCGTTGGTGCCAGTGCTCCGGTATACTGGGCCGCCGTCATGGAATGCCCAGCTGCTGCAGTTCTCAGTCGGTCGTATTCACCGTCTGCTCCGCAAGGGCAACTACGCCGAACGCGTTGGAAAAATGGCCCTTTTCAGGGCCACAACATTATCAAGAAAGAGTTTAACGATTAATTTTCTAATGCTTTTCCGACACTTGAATATCGAAAGTTGAATCTTCGCAGAGCCATAGATTCCATTTTTATTGCATTTTTACAAAACTTATTTCAGAATCGAACTCGTCTTCACAGACTGTGTGAAGAAGAACGATGCATCATCGAGCACAACCCGTTCCGTTCCAAAATCGTCCTCATCACAACCTCTAAAACAACCATCTACCCTCTCGACATCTCGAGTGGATTTCCCGGTTCATCATACCACCTAGCGCTGTTCTACTGATTGGTGATAATAATTACCCGGAGTTCACCGCACTCCGGTACCCATGCTCGGCATAACCATCATTCCAAAACCGCAACCACCAATAATTCGACAAAGAGTTAGTTTTGAAGACAATTTCTTTCCAGAATATCACAGTTACACTTAAATTTGGGGACTATACTGGGGTGTGGGAACGCTGGAAGGGGAGATGCTGTCTGTCTTCGAACTACCAACATCATTCCAAAGCTCCTCCAGGGCGACAGAGTAGAGCAAACACAACAACATCAGCCCAACAACATCAGCCCAACAAAACGGCCCTTTTCAGGGCCACCAAACTTTCGCAAAAGAGTTATTAAGGAATATTCCTAAAATATAATATACACAATTAAGTACAACACATAACAGACGTTATCCAACGCCAACCCTGCGGTCGTATCTAGTATACAACCCTTCCAACTTTTTTGTCAGTGTGCCGGTTGTGCTGGTCATACAATAAGTTGCGATTGTTTGTTAAATAACCAACTCAGCAACCCGGTATTTCTGACACCTATAATGTTTTGGTTTGAAATCGCAAGGATAAATCGGTCTAGTGGCAACCAAGGAGGAATGCAATGTCACCAGCCGATTGAGGATGACGTGAGAAATGGCAGGTGAGTGAAATTTTTCTTGTGTTTATAGGATAATAAGTCCTGTATATTAGGGTTTAATAATGCCTTCAAAAAAGACCACAAACCTAGCCTTTCATTATGTGAAAAGGATCGGTCCATCAGCGGCCGGAAAAAGTTGAAAACGGTGGGGAACATTGTTGAAGACCGAATATAGAGGATTTTATTTATATTTTCTTTATTTTTTTCTTTTGTTTGTTTTCCGTTGATCTTGTTTTCCGTACATAGTACCAATGCTACCGACGCCAGGGAGACAGAGCTCCAACACCAGGACCCTACCTATCGACCCATCAACTCATGAACCGGGGACCAGCGGCTTTACTTCCCTTCCGAAGGAAGGCGTGATCAGAGATTTAATGCCTCAGAAAATCCCGGCGGAGCCGATTGGGATTGAATCCAGGCTTTTTGGGGTGGGAGGCCATCACTTATATAGATGATGATGAATATTACTTCTGTAATTTATTTTGTGTGAGTTGCCGCATTATTTAAATTAAGGGTACTAATTGGGTCTGATTACCTGCTTCTTTCTCTCGATCCCACGTTAAAACCTACATTTCGGGTTTTAAATCTATAAGTAAACCGAGAAGTGAACTGATTCAATTAGAGGATGTTCCTGATTATACAGTCAAATAGCACGTAATGATCTGAACAACTTCAATGACAGTTGTCCAGCAGTGCTCCCATTTTACTATTAACAATCCAATGCCTATGAGATTGTGCTAAAGGTGTGCCGCTGGACGTGCCCAAACTGTGCCGAATCTAATTTCGGCAAAATTTGTTGAGTGACTTACCCCTTCATTCAGTCTGTAAATTATCGCCATGAAAACCACCTCGCTGCAGACCTGGCTGCTGGAATACGAGCTGACCGATACGATTACGGTGCTGTGTAAAAATAACATCTTTTTCCTGACCAGCAAGAAGAAGATCGACTTCTTTAAGCAGATCGAGAAGGACGGTGAGGAGGGCATTCCATCAGTGAACCTGTTGGTTCGGGATAAGAACGTCAAAGACAAGGCCAATTTTGAAAAGCTGCTGGAGGCGATCAAGGGATCCAAGGATAGCAAAACGTTGGGCGTCTTCTCCAAGCCTCCGTCAAGGATAAGAGCTTCGACCGGTGTGGATAGCAACTAGTTGGACATGTGCTACCCGTTAATTATCCAGTCGGGTGGCAATTATGCTTGAAGTTCAGTGCATTAGCGACAAGAACTATCTGCACTTCGGATCGATCATCTGTACTCAGGGTGCACGTTACTAGTCCTACTGCTCCTATGTCGTCCGAACGTTGCTGGTCAATCCGACGGAAACGATTCAGAAGCTTCGACGTCGGAACGGACTATGCCAAGAAGGAGGATCCAAGCTAAGACATTCGGTTTTGCCATCGGGTTGGAGTTCCGGGAGAATTCGATCGTAGTACCTCAATCAGTGAAATTCGGTTTAAAAATTGTAATTAGATTGAGAGGAAGCAATAAAAAATCCGTGGCCTTGGACCCTACTTTTCAGCAGAAAATCACCATCACTCGGTCAATTGGTCATCTGCTAAACCATACTCACTTGAACAATACCAAACTACTTTTCACAACACAATCACACGGAATTTGTATTGCTTCCACTCAACCTAATTAATATATTTTTATTTTATTTTATGTTACAAAAATTGAAAACCATTTATTCCCTCTCGTATAAGATGACACATATGCGAAAATAAAGCTACTCTTTTACTTAATTCTAATTTAAACAGAAATCTCTCTTCAAATTTACATACGTCGCATCGGTGGTAGGGTCACAGTTGTTACCCTTCACCGTCATCAAAGCATATCCATCGTTGCCCCAGTAGTTGGACCAGGAGTTTTTGATTGGCCAGTAATCTACTCCTTCGAGTTTTTCGTATCCAACAGCCACCACTGCATGATCCAATTTATCCTAATTGTTCTTGCATTCCGGTTTGTAGTACACTCCATTTGCGAAGTAGCTGACTTGCGACCGGCATCGATAGCTATCGACAGCCCTCGGAAGCCTACATTTCGTATTTAAATGTGAACCGAGAAGTGAATTTCTGGTATGAGCTCCTCTAGTATATTCAATTAGAGTTTGTTTCTGAAATACACAGTCAAACAGTACGTAATGTTGTGAACAACTTCAATGACAGCTCCCATTTTGTTTAGTGAACAATCCAATGCCTACGAGATTGTGCTGAAGGTGTGCCGATGAATTTGCCCAAGCTGTGCCGAATCTACTTTCGGCACACTGTGCTGAGTGACTTACCTCTTGGGTTTTGGTGTATGCGATAAAGGCAAAACTGTCTTGTCCAGGGTGTTATGAATGATGTTTTATAGTAGCTTTGTTAGTACTACAGTAGTACTTCATAAAACCTAAATGTTACTTGGGTTGGCTGCTGCGCTGAAAGTAATCCCTCAGAATTATTTTCGTTCGGCCTCAGCCATTTATCGACAAATATCAAATCTTTTGGTACCATTTGAACTACATAATTTAAAGCTTTACCCGGTATCAACAGATATAAAATCTATCGATTAATTGCTGAGCAATGATTTTTCAAACATTGCCAAATTGCCGTTACACAATTTTACCGAAGGCATCGTGTTCGAAGTGTTAATAGGATGGGTCACCGTTAACAAGAACACTCTTGTTTTGGTTCCATTTGAGGTCCCAAACAACTGTGCAAAAATTGGAAGGATGATTGGCTGTGATAACAAAGCGAGTATCTCGTCAACACATTCCTACCCATTGCTAATTGACCTGCATTTAGACGCATCCGGTGCTGCTATTGTCTATTATAAAGTTTGAGGCACCAGTTTTTACACGTTGAGGATGATAGCTAGTCCCAAGCATCTTCTATTGCATTCAAAGTGTTTTTTGTTACCTCATACATGAAGTTTATAATTTTCAGAGTCAGTTGGAAATGTTATACTTATATCAACATGAAGCTTTAGTGTGATAATTTATTAGCTCGATAAAGTTTTGAAGAGGATATGTTCATAGTTCCGCTACGGCAGAGTGAATCTTGAACAGAAGTTGAAATTAAGCGAAGGGCCATTAATGCGACAGTGCTAGTCAAACATATCAAACGGTAGAGGAGTGGCTAATAAATTATCACACTAAAGCTTCATGTTGATATTAGTATAACATTTAGAAACAACTCTGAAAATCTTCTGTTGGTTATCTGTGTAACTACAGCTGCTTGGACAATAACGGCGTAGCAGTGGGCGGTAAATCATGCTCATGCTCATGCACATGCTCTACGTCCCCAAAGTTGGTGCAAATATGATAATAGAAACAAACTTTTATCGATAGCTCTTTGAAATCATCACCGATTTTTGTAATATTTTGGGGGAAAGTCTGGCTCTGAAGGATTTTCCAAAACAGAGCTTATTTTTGAACGGGCTTCGAAAAACTAAAAACGATCTTTTGCTCCAGTCAAACTGTTGCCCCAACTTACTCTTTGTGTTTTCGGCATAGTTTTATTTATCTAGCTTAAAAGATTGTTATTGAAGAACCCTCAATTTAGATAGAAAGCTACATCAAACTCGTTGAATATTCGGAGTGCACTCTCACCAGTGATCGAAGTTTATAGAATCACATATCTGTAACATATGCATTTTCACCAGTTTTGAGCTGACATCGCCCTATCTATTAAATTCTGCTTCCATAATGTTGGGGCTGCTTAGGATAAATAAGTATTGGATTTGAATGGTCATACTAGATTTCAAAATCATTCATATTAGGTCAAATATAAGTCATACAAAATAGAATTTGGCTTCACACTAACTCAACACTAATCGCATCTCTAGTAGCTTGTCATTTCGCCTGGTCAGCTGATCTACGCGGGACTGAGAAATAATCATTCCGGTACCTGATTGGTACACACTATGAAGGTCATGACTAAGGCCAAGCGGAAGGATCCACCCACTTTGCCGCTGATTGGAGCCGTTATCAAGCGAGTACTGAATTTTGAGGTTCTCGGATGCGATTCCAGTGATCCAGAATATATAATGGTGCTGGGCAGCTGATAACGGTCGACTTAAGTGGCTTTGGGGTCCCACTTCCATTTCAGTGAATCTGAACTTTGAGGACATTAGAAGGACGGGAACGGTGTTCTTGAACTCACTAATACCAAAATCTCTGCTGAAAGAAGTTCGGTCAGTCACTCAGAGTAATAATTGGTAAATTTAAACTGACCTAAGTTTAGTCACCATGTAGTAAACTATATTGCAGTGCCTTTTCCCAGTTATGTTCAGCTTAGGATCGACTAGGATGTGATGTGGCTGTCCGGGAACGATTCCTTCCATCAGTTTTCCGCTGTGTTCCACCTTCAAATGTGACGAAAAAAAAGCAGCGCATACAAAATCACCACAGGTGGAAATTGGACACTGAAACGGTGTCCGATCTATTTTAAGCTCTTTAGCTGACTTCATCGATAGAGTACCATCATAATCCAGTGGTTCATCATTTCTTTTTTCACGCTGGGTTGGCCTTGCATCCGTTTTATTCTTGGACTCTTTACACTTCTCAACGGAGAAATCTCCACAAAGGTTCTTCTTTTGAATGACAATTTCTTGTTCAACGGGGGTAAAGAGAAGATTTACGATCTCGTGCTGGCGTTGCGTATCAAGCCGCCTGTATCCTTCCGTTGGATACCTACCCTTCGATAGGGAAGAATGTATGTCTTCAACGAGCTTTTCCCTCAAGCATGCGTTAACATATTCAAATGGAAGAACGTAATTTTTTCCACCTATGCAAACGGTAACCAGTTCCCTGCTGGCGTCAGCATTAGAATGTTCCACCATTTTCGATGGTCTGTTAGCTGGAGGTAGATCATTGCTTAGCTGATCATTTTCATTAATCATGCATTTCCGACCACAACTTGAAGATTGTCGTTTTCGAGTTGCCGCTTTTTCTGTAATCACTCCCCTATGTGAGATACAATAACCTAAAGATATCATTGCTACATACTTTGCATCCAATCTTCCTCCAGTTCCGAAAACGATGAGCTGCTATCAGAATGTTGCATCCCCGAAACAGCTTGTCCTGAACTTGACTCAATCTTTCCTGAACCAACAAGTATCGCAAATTTCAAACAAACAAACTACCGTGGAGCAAATTGGAAAATTTTGTGTCGTGGCAAATCAAATTAAATATCTGATACAAAACGGAAGATGACAGTTTCATGTCACGTCCGCTGAAAATCACGGCTAAGTGGATCGCTTTGCTCGATGCCGGTGACTTCTGAAAAAAAAAAGAAAATGTTAGGCCATTCGCAATGCTGTTGTATTTTATAAGGACTGTTTCAATTTGAAACTACAACAGAAACGCACCTCTCGCAATACTGAGTTGCAATTTTATTATTCGAGCACTATTTTGCAACTGCTCGACTATTCTGTTTTATTTCTGAGCGAGTTTGAAACACGAATGGAACTCTGTTTCAAATTTCTTTGGATGTATTTAAAGATGTTTCGAAGAGCTTCACAAAAAAACGGAGAACTTCATAGAGAACAGTAAAGTTTATGGAACTTGATGATTACAAACATCTTTTAGAACTGTGCGTTGCGCTGGTCAAGATAGCTTTGCCTATATTACATCCACGAAAACCTCATTAAGACTAGAATCTGTCTAGTTGGCCCACCCTGAAGAAGGTTCTAACGAGTGTATTATCGAGACATAGAGAACCATTTTAAATCCTTATTAAAAGTACAATAAAAGCCATTTGGCATAAATACCTGTGCCATTTGCCTTTGACGCTTGCTAAGCGCACTAAAAGTAAAGCATCAATCAAGATAAAAAGGGATACATAAATATCGTCCGATCTTGCCACATTAATTGTTCAAAAATGAATCAATCCTCATAAATTTCCTCATCATTAAAGTGAATGAAATACTAAAATTATCGAAACTCATATTGTGGTCTATTTTTAGGTGACAGTTTAAATCTAATGTGAAATGTGCTTCGGAAGATCGAAAAAAATAAGTCCACTTTCTGGAAAAGTTGATTTGACTAATTATTTTTAATTAAGGAAGCAAAATATAGTTATTTGTTATGTTAATCATTGCTCCTAGTCGAGACAATTTATGAGAATAAAGTTATTTTAAAGGAAAAACGCTGGGGCAAGACAGCTGCTCTCAGAGTAAATATATTTGCAGCGAGTAAATTTGAGTTGCTCATATTTACTCAAAAATGAACAAAGTAGTCTCGATTTTCTGATCAAAGAAATATCGTCTGACAGCATATTTCGTTTGAAGCATCTGTTCGCACATTTGACAGATCGTTCGTTTAACAAATCGAATTGTAGACAAACGAAATGCTTCTGTGGTGGTTTGACTGCACGACGGCTTGGATGCCTTTCAGGCGCCTTCCCTCGTTGGTGAGGATTGACACGGCCTAGGACGATACAGGAGTGATTGGAGTGACCCGTTCCAAAAGGGGAATGCTCCTTTTTGGTTACCTGAGGTACAATCTGAGCTTGAAACTTCGTTCGTGGTCAATAGAATTGGTCCTTGACTGCTGATTGTGGTATATTATGTAGCTGATAATTCTTGGCCAGATTAGTTCAGCTCTGGCCAGCTTCGCCAGCGAAAGAAAACCACTTCAACTTTAGCGCTTTGCCAGCAATCGTAAATGTATCATTGAAAAATCCTCTAGCAATGAATTAAAGTTTATTAAAACAAGCAATTGCGAAGTTTGACTGGATGTATTTAATGGTGAATAAATATCAGAAACTGAATAATTTAAAAAAAATACCATTTTGGGCATTTTAGAGGTCCGATTAAAAATTTTACAGAAGATTAAATTCAATGCTAACAGGAGGCCACAAAGTATATTGCTCTAAGAATTAAATTTATTGAATTATTTAGCCTAATCCGAACCTATCGAACCGCACCAAAAGTCCCTACAAAGAAATTACAAAAATGCACGTCAACTTATTGCTTGACAGCATCGGTTTTAGCATTATTTTTAATGTAACAATCAGGTTGCTATGAGTATATAAGACATTGAGCAGCGTGAGTTACTCAGAGTTGCTCAAAATTAACTTCGGTTTTACTCATGATCGATAGCTGTCTTGCCCCCAAGAAAAACGTCTTGAAAAACGAAGATTGAAAAAAAGCAAATGGAATATTAACAATATGGCGATAGAATAAACATTAATTTTCCATAAGCCATTTGTAAAAAAGCTGTTTTGCTTTCATGAAACCGCTAACAAATGCAAAACATTTTAATGCGGCTGAAGATAATTTACAGACTTTATCTGAAATCATTTTGCTTGATCCTATTCCGTTTAGTTTTATGACGGCATTAATGGTGGCAAAGTTGCCTGGAAAAAGTTAAACGTCAAAATTTGTTTATCTTTCGATAGTTTTGTTGTGCGATCATTGCAACGATGTTGTACTCCAGCGTTGGATCAATAACACTAGTTTACAAAACAACATAAAAAGTGTGAACTTTAGTGGTTGACCAACGTTTCTAATGCAAAATCCTACGTTGAATTCAATGCCGTGGTCAGAAAAAATTAAAGTAGAGCCATTTTTGAGATATACAAAAATTTTGATTTTTTGAATTTTGGACAAAAGTACGATTACTAAAATGTCAATATCTTTGGAACTAGTGCACCAATTTTAAATATTTTTTATGAAAATGAAGCTAAATAAGTTTTCTATCGTTCACTTGAATATTATGTCTTGATTAAAAATTTAATTTTGAAGTCATTTAAAAATTTACAGCATCTTTTTTTTTATTTTTCCTGCGAATTTTCCATAAAAATCTTGTTTTAATCAACATTTTAAATTAGATAAAAAGATTCAAAAAATCATTCCATAATTTATTCTTAAAGTCCATTAAAAACTGAAGAAAATGAGCCTTTAATGGATGAAACCGGTTGGAAATTGTCGAAGTTATGAAATTTTTTGTAAAATCATGGAAATTGAATGTTCTAAGATTGGCCGCTGTCCCGCTCCTAGGTTCATGCACCACTTCCAGTAAGCCTTTCTGCGGACGTGTACGCATACGGTGCATTTCACTAACACTACCAGCTGTCACGTAAAATTAAATGGGATATTTTCAACAATATAATTTACGCTAGTGTTTGTGAGACCGCTCGGCGAGAACCTAACGCAACCAACTCAATTTGACAGCTTTCTTTCTTTAACATTGCTTAACGATGTATACGACAAAACGTGAATTCAAGTGTAAAAATGATCCTCAAAAGTTTTGTTACGCGTGTGGCAACTATATATTTACAAAATCGGTCAATTTAACTGCTTCGTTGCAAACTGCATACAGGCTTTATTTTAAAATTGATCCTGGAGACTTTGAAGAACCGTGGATTTCAAAAGTATTATGTAGTTCGTGCAAAACGTGCTTGGTTAGGTGGATGTCAGGCGCAAGGTAAATTGATTTTTTGAATAACTTTCATATAAACAATTTATGTACAGCATGGTAGTGCTTTGTTCTTTCCTGATCGACATTATCTTACTTCATCTATTTTTGATAAGTGTTAATGTCTTACTTACTAACTCACTTATTTGTTATCTGTCAGTCGCTATTTGTCCTTTGACATGCCCACCATATGGCGTCGACCGTTTTGTCATGCAACGGATTGTTATTTCTGCTTGACAAAAGTTAAGCAACAAGGACGTCACAAAACAGTTGAGTATCCACAAGTGGCTTCTATGACAAAACCTGTTCCACATTTAAGTTTGGTCCCGTATCCTGTTTATCCAAAGCGGAAACGAGCGCCCTCTGTTGAATCGACCGTTACAAAAAGTGAGGAGGAATTCAAGGAGGAATGCGAGGAAGACTTCGAGGTGGAATTGGAAAGAAACCCAAAACTGTTTGCACAATCCGAATTTAATGATTTGGTGCGAGATCTCGACTTATCGAAGGAGAAATCTGAATTGCTGGCATCACGCTTGAAAGAACACAACATGCTGAGCAAGGAGGTCAAAATTTCTTGTCACAGGAATCGTCACAAGAAATTTGACAAATATTATTCTACAAAGGACAAGGCATGTTTTTGCCATGACGTAAACGGCTTGTTTGAAGAGTTTGGTGAGCCATATGATCCAGCTGAATGGCGTTTATTCATCGATAGCAACAAATTGAGCTTGAAAGCCGTTTTACTGCATCAAGGGAATGAGAAACCTTCTATTCCATTAGCTCATGCCGTTAATATGAAGGAAACGTATGAATCAATGGCTCTATTGCTCAATTTGATAAATTACAATCAACACAATTGGAAAATTTGTTCCGATCTTAAAGTGGTTGCCATGTTGACTGGATTGCAACAGGGATACACAAAATATATGTGTTTTTTGTGTAAATGGGACAGTCGAGCTCGTAAGGAACACTACGTCCGAAAAGATTGGCCAAAACGGTATAATTTCACAATTGGTAAAGACAACGTTAAAAATGATCCTCTTGTGGTAAAAAAACGCATAATACTTCCACCACTACATATAAAACTTGGGCTATTCAAAAATTTCGTCAAAGCGTTGCAAAAAGAAGGGCCGGCATTCCAGTACTTGAAATCAGTATTTCCAAATTTATCTGACGCAAAGATAAAGGAAGGTGTATTTGTTGGCCCACAGATCAAAAAAACTGCTCAATGATTCCGCATTCAATACAGTTTTGACACCAGATGAGGAAGAAGCGTGGAAATCGTTTCAGCGTGTTGTCACAACCTTTTTAGGAAATTTCAGAAGCCCAGAT
Source organism: Ochlerotatus camptorhynchus (assembly GCF_037179485.1). NCBI lineage: Eukaryota > Metazoa > Arthropoda > Insecta > Diptera > Culicidae > Ochlerotatus > Ochlerotatus camptorhynchus. The sequence continues at coordinate 39,597 of NW_027040849.1, forward strand.
TATGAGGAAGCCGTCGATGAATTGTTCAAAAATTATGAGAAAATAGGTATAAATCAAAAATATTGTGTTTGTTACATATAATTAATTTCAAATCCTTTTATTTCACTGAACACAGGTGTGAATAAGTATTTGAAGATACATTTCCTACATTCTCACATGGATTTTTTCCCGGAAAATCTTGGTGACGAGAGTGATGAGCACGGCGAACGTTTTCACCAACAAATGAAGATGATGGAACGTCGTTACCTAGAGTTTTGGGATGAAGCAATGATGGGTGACTATTGTTGGTTTCTGATTCGAGAAACAAGTTCAAAACATCGAAGACAAAATCATTCGATTCTCAATCATTTTTAATAAAACCTAAATAAATTTCTTTTGTATCAACTCGGTTTTCAATCCTGAAATGCCTTAATCAAATTGATATGTAGAGAAAAGAATCTCCCATTAAAACTTTGCATGCGATTTGGATGCTTACAACGACACCTAGAAAAGGAACTCTAAAGCTGTTGTATTTCAGCAACATTTTTAAGTGTTTTACAAAAATGCTCATAACTTCGACAATTTCCAACCGATTTCATCCATTAAAGGCTCATTTTCTCCGGTTTTGAATGGACTTTAAGAATAAATTATGGAATGATTTTTTGAATCTTTTTATCCCATTAAAAATGTTGATTAAAACAAGATTTTTATGGAAAATTCGCAGGAAAAATAAAAAAAAATCCTGTAAATTTTTAAATGACTTCAAAATTAAATTTTGAATTAAGACATAATATTCAAATGAACGATAGCAAATTTATTTAGCTTCATTTTCATAAAAAAAAGATTTAAAATTTGTGCACTAGTTCCAAAGATATTGACATTTTAGTAATCGTACTTTTGTCCAAAATTCAAAAAATCAAATTTTTTGTATATCTCAAAAATGGCTCTACTTTATTTTTATCTGACCACGGCATTGAATTCAGCGTAGGATTTTGCATTGGAAGTTAACATCACCTTACCGAGTTCAAAAATGCTGTAAACTAGTGTAATTATAAAGCAAAGATTTATATCGAAATTTTGACAAAATACAAATCAAAGCCTTGACCTGAACAACATATCACCATAAGAAAATAGAGTCTACCAAAATGGAGAACTTAATATAGTTCTTTAATGTCCTGCACCGATAACACATCAGAACGCCCTCTCATAACCATTAACAAGTGTAAAATTCTGAATTGAATTAATGTTTTAATGTTTGGAATATTTGTGAACATTCTCCATTAAAGCAACATAATTTCGGCCAGTAGTGTACGGTTCATCCAGATATAATCCAGCTCACTGAGCTGTTACAGAAGTGTTAAATAGTACGTTACAATAACGTAGCTATTTTTCAAGACATCGTGAAAAGTTTACAAGTATTTTTTACGTTGCAGATGAGTGGATATTAAAATTATTGATACATATTGAACTGCAACAATACCGCGACGATTTTTCAACATAACTGTACCATTACGTATTATCGATGGTATACATGTTCCAGTTATGTTGAAAATAAGTAGCAAATGCGTAGTTTGAACAATCATAGAATTTGTTGAATATGTGCGTGCTTTAAACGTCACTTGTCAGTAGCAATGTGACATCGAGTGGTAGCGACATCGGTGCAGCTCCTCCGCCAGCAGTCATCAGGTTTCGGCATTATAAGCCACTAGTTCTGGCAATCCACCCGCTATTTGGTGCCGTTTCCAGTTCGCCAGCAGTTCCGGCAAATACGAGCTCCATCTCTAACGGATCCTCAACGGCCACATCTCCGTTCGGCGGTATCAACATATTTGCTGCCCCCAGCTCATGCAACAACCAATCCATCGTCATCTCAGGCTTCTCACCGTTCTATTTAGCCCTTTGGAACACCCGGTTGGTTGATAGACTACGGCCACGCCAGCCGCTGTTGGCATCGTCTTTAGTCACCATCGTCCCCCGCCATCCGTAATCCTATCTTCCTCGTCGTGGTCTTCCATTTCCTATGCAGATGTTAGCACATGCATAACGATTTCTCCGCTTTTGCCAATGTTGTCCAAAAATATTTTGCAACATCAAAGTGACAAGACATATTTAAGCCATGGTAGATACTAGATGGTTACAACAAACCTTTATAGTGACAACTTGAGTCAATTGGTTGTAAAACGAAATGTGAAAACTTAAAGATTCATACGCTTAATTGGAACAAGACTGCAAATAGGTTCTTCAACACATCTTGGTTCGTCAACTTTTTAGTAACATTTCGAAACAGTTGCTCAATAGGTACAAAAAAAAAACATATAGTTCACACTCTGTTGCACCAAAGTTTTAAGAAACATAATGTTCTATGGAACTCTCATTCAACAAACACAACACAAGTTAGATTTGTTGCTCAAGTGTTTCATACAATATCACGTAGCATCAGGCCCGTAGCCAGCATTTGGTTTCGGGGGGAGCTAATTTTATGACATAAAAACTTCAATGATTTATAAAATGTGCACATAACTGAACATCGAATGATACACTGTTTTTTTACCTTAAGGTTCAATTTACTTTAATGCATTTTCGAAAAATTCAACTGCAGTTTTTTTCGACGCATCATTCCAGATTGCAAAAAGCTCGCGTCATTTTGTGTATAATAGCAAGAAGAGTAGAATGACGCGAGCTTTTTGCAATCTGAAATGATGCGTCGAAAAAAACTGCATTTGATTTTTTGGAAAATACATCAAAGTAAATTGAACCTTAACCAAAATGGTTCAAAATCATGTGTCATCATTTTTTTTTTTTTTTTTTTATTCGTTTTAATCTTTGATCGGAATTTTTAATGAACCATCAGAATGTAAAACAATAATTTTTAAAACTCTTTAATACGCAGTTATGAGAAAAGTTAAACAAATGTATGGAATTCAAGAAAATATTTGTAGTTTTAATTGTTTTCTGTTGGTAATGATGATCAAGATTTGCATTCTGTTAAGAAAGACTTTTGTCTTATTATATGCTACATATTTTTTAAAACATAATTATCTTAAGATTTTAATGGTGTTTAATCGTAAAATCACCGGTACCGGATCATAATTCATTTAAATTTATGAAGGCGGTAAAAACAAACATCCCTCGATGCAGTGGTAGCAATGTGATCCACACGAAACACGAACAGCGAATATTTTTGCCTTCATCATTCTGTATGTTTTTAAGTTTTTGTTTTAGAATCACTGTATTTTTGTTTTGTTTTTGAATTGATCGTTATTCTTTGATATTTTGTATTGTTCCAGTTAGCTATATAAGTGCAAATATTTAATGCAATTAGATTAAGGGTGCTGCCTGAAGGAGGTAATAAATAGTGAATGAGAAATGTATTCTTTTACTTCATTTGAATCAGTTGCCGATCTCCAAAATGCTGTCCAAAAATCTGAGCAACAAATTAAACACAACGTAGAGCCATATCCTGGACATTATACCTGGTTATTACAAAAGTAATCTTCTAGCTTTACTCTAAGCAGTTAATTGATATTATAGCCAAGCCCAAAAGTCGCTGGTTTCCCATTAGTTTTAATTCGTTTAAGTGTGGAGAAAGATCTTTCTACACTGGCTGTAGTGACCGGGAGTGTCACCAAAAACTTCAACAAAACATTGATTGTTGGAAAATACGTCGAGTCACATTTATCAAGCAGCCCAAATGCCTCAAAATTCTTGTTAATATTTATGGATGCCCGGCACCAGAGCTTGTATTCCACCTTTACCTGCAATCAGCCAGTGATGCAAAATATCATGACACTCACGTGACACTCGTCTTTGCATCAACTGACTATCGCTGACAGCTATGGCAAACAACAATCACCAGTAATGGTCGCTGCTCACAAGCAAAACGTTACGCTCGCTGCTGATGATGAAAAGCACAACGAAAACAGTGAAGAATTCTGCAGTACGATGATGAGAAAAAGCGAAGCGACAGAAGAAAATGAAAACAATGCCTACGCATTCCAAGTTCGTCTCGGCAGGTGCGACTGTGTGAGTTACAAACAAAGCAGGCGACTGTGTGAGTTACAAACAAAGAAACGGAAGCTGTTGGGCTCACTCACCAACACACTCAAATAAGCAAGCAAAGCAGCAACTGCTTCAAAACGAGCACAGATGAGTGTCGTGATTATCGGGAATGACAAGATCGGTGATGGATCACAACAGAAGACGACATTCACCAGTTGCTTTTTACTTCTTTCGTCAACTTGATGGATGGTCATAGAGAGAGCTTCGACGAGCACATTGATAGGAATGTACAAAGCGTTACTACCATCAACTGTTTGGCGATCGTGATTGTGATAGGTCACAACTCTGGCAACCGCGCTGGTGAAATCACAGAGATAACAGTTAAGTTTGTCAAGTTGGGATGACTCTCCAATATCTGTAAAACCAGGCAACAATATTTGGAACACCGGAAGGATGTCATCATTTTTTGTGAAACGTCCCATCATGTTTTGGATCAATCCATCGAGTCATGGAATGAAAACTGCTCTTCGATAGTATTCCTCTGGTGTTTCTACTGGTTGATTTGTACGTATTGCTAGCTTGGATGCACGTGGGTGCAGTCGTAACTGCGCATTCGAAAGGCTGCATTCAAAATTTTAGCAAATTTTGCTTCAGCGTCAGCTCGTCTCTCCTTAAAAACCTGTATTATACTGCTCGCATGATTAAGAGCCGATATGAGGTCCACATATTTAGATTGTAATCCTATTGAAAGTGGTTGTGTTGAAAGATCACATTGATGTAATAAATATATAAGATGTTTGTATCCTCTTATAAACAGAAAATGCATACATTGCCTGAAGAATAAACTTCTAATATTTAAATAAGTTTTTAGACCGGTCCTACTTAATAATGTGCCAATATGGTCTAGATCTTGCACTACCAGGAAAAAAGAACTTCAAAGGATTAAGAACAAAGTTCTGAAGATGATTTTGAAATTGCCTCCCTGGTACAGTACTACCGAAGTACATAGAATTTTGAATGTTGAGACTTTAGAACAAATCTAGATAGAGCTGGAATTAGGGCGAAACAGCTTTTGTAAACAAAGAATTCTCTCGTCGATTTCTAGCAACTCAAGGCACCCCTACACAAATCAACATATCCATCGGGCAGGGGAAGTCTTCCCCTATTCGATGGTAATGTTGATTTGCCAGGAAGAGCCATGTCTTTTGAGAAATCATCGAGAGAAGCCATTGTTTACTATAGCTGTTATGCCCTAATTCCAGCTCTATCTAGAAATGTCCAACAAAATAATTAATAATTTTAGGGAAAAATCGTTGCAATATTTAATTGCAACGAATAATTTCCTTAATACATATATAAGATATAGTTTAAGTTTTTAGTTTTGATGTGATGTGTTATACTGACATGCAGGTTTAGAAGACCTGTTTAAAATACTGAATTTCCAAGGCAGGAGCAATTTAAAATCACTTAGATTCATTTCATAAAAATTACAGCAGATAAGTTACTAGGTGGCTTGAGCACCTGGGTTAAAACGAAAAGTAATTTATTTTGAATTTCAAACAATTGAAGAGTTAAAATCTTAATAGAAGCAATGTGTGACTCTTTATCAAATCCAATGGTACATATGGAAAGGTAAATAAATTAAGAAGTCATTTGTTGTAGAAATATTCTATTTTGTATGAAATCCTGCTTGAAAAAGAGGGGTACAGTGCGGATTGTGTTAAGAAGGCTACAAATTGGGTCTACACCCTAGTTCCTACGGAAGTGAAACGAGGCTGATCTTTCGTAAAAACTCGATGGTCCCATAATCTTTAACCGAATCGCTGCAAACATAAATTGTTCATGCACACTATATAGGTACAGCCCGAGTCCCATTGCCAGAGGGGGCTGTAGGCCTGAAGCCTCGTCCATAAATTATTTTAATATAATATGAAAAATAAAAAAAAAACCTTACCCAGGTAATGGATATCTATTACCTGTACAGTACAGGTAACAGATATGCATTATCTTGGGTCAGATTTTTCTTTTTCACATGATTATAATAATTTTGGGTGGGGGGCTTCAGCCCCATAGCCCCCCCATGGCTACGTGCCTGCGTAGCATATAACTTCATACCAATTTGAGTGTAACATGTTTGCTCCTCCCATTTGAGGCATGATTTGACAGGTCATCCAAGCAGTACATTGAAACAGTTGAGTTTAATTATTGTAACCTAATGTAAATGAAGCAACAAAGCTGAAACTTAGTCGTATCAAGATGTATTTCCTGTACCATTAAAGGGATTTATGGGCAACTTCAATAAAAAAAATAAAAGAATTGAGATGTTTTCTGTGTTGCTTGGGTAGTGAGTTGCCAAACAAGATTAGGAATGATGTTCGATGAAATCCGTTTTCAACAACTGAAACCAGCTGATCCGGCTGATCTCAAGGACCTGGCATGCCGTAGCGTTTTAAGTTTTTGCCGCATTTCATGACTTTATCAACCCAAATCGAGCACAGCGCCCACGTAGAGAAGCCAATCAATGTTTTCACACTCACTTCCACTGAGGTATTACACATTCAGTCCCAATCATAAGCATCCGCATAAGCGTACCTTGGCCCCTCGCATCATAACACACAGATATTTATTTTAATTATGATTGTTTGCGAAACTATGGCACCAACAGGAAATTACCAACTTTGCCGGTTTACGTCATCATCATCACCTCTTACTGGGTTTCTTGTTCTCATGCAGCCATATCATGACCGGGGACAGCAGAACCTCACACACTAACCAGCTCTGTGACTGTTGATTCCACAGCCGGAATGTGACGGAGGGTTCCTGGAAGGAAGAAGAAGCTCTAGGAACAGAAGTAGAACACTTTGCAAAACTTTAACTGGCCATTGCTAGATGAAAAGAGAATTGTGGCTGTTGTATTGAAGGTAAATTGTCCTTGTGAAGTTGTAAATGTTCCTTTCTTAGGGAAAAAGTTGTTGGAAACTTTGGAAACCTGCTGCTCTGACGAGTGATATTTTGATTTCGTTGTCGGTAAAAAAAAAAAACAATTCAGATTTGTTACCAACAATTCAATAAGCTTTCCTAAAGAAATCATTTTGAGATGGTTTTCAAAGCGAAAATGTATTGAATTAATTTGAACCCAATCCATTCGATTGGAAGCGGAACCTGCTGGTGAATGTTTTCCATTTCAAGCAGAATAAACTCAAGCATCGTTGCAACTTCCAGTGACATTTTGTTTGCAAATATAAGCATCCATATCATGTTTATATATTCCTCCACCCTCCATGCAAAGTTTAGAAGTCTTGTTTACATACTCTGCATCAGAAGAGAACCATCGCAGCCATTTAGTTTGAAAAGTGATATTTATCTTGAAACTAGACACATGCAAGCTTTTGACCCCAACTACAGTTCCGCACATTCAGGTAACCCGCTCCGGCGGATGTTTGAATTTCGACTTACCCATGCATTAATGGGTAGGTAAAGTGAACATTCCGGAGCAGAAATGAGCAATCACTTTGCATAATTAATACTATAATGGCCGATAAGTTTTCCCTTTCACAACAATAGAACATGATCAATTAGCAAAAAAGATATTCCATCATCCTTATCAGCACCATCATCATCATTATAGCGACCATCGCGAAGAAGACGCTCACCAGCCATAAACGCCCATGGAAATTATCCATGAGTTGCCGTGTCCTGAGAAGAGGATAATTAGATTTTCAAGAACTATCTCTAATTGGCTATCTCCCGGGGGCAAGAGGTAATCTGTTCCATACTCAAAACCAATCTACCACTGCAGGTCCACTCAGGTGATACATCGTTAGCCACCTCCTCCGCAAACGGTAAGTCGACTGGGAAACAAGTGAGAGTGTATCATTTAAATTGATACCGGCTAGTAAAAAAGCAACACATAATTGGATATGTGCACGCGACGCAGACGTCTCTAGGACGAAAACGCAACTCTGGAGGCAAAAATGGGCGAGGGAGGTAAAACGATGATCACTTCTCGAGATGTTTTCTCGCGAGGAAACGGAATGTCTCGATAGAATCCTTATGGCAGGTACGAGAAGCTGCCTACCTACCAGCCACGAATGAAAAGTGAACGGAAGAAAATGATGCAACAGGTTTCGGTTCTCGGCAACAACTTTCCTCTGTTTGTGTATACAATTTTAATGAGCTTGGCTAATTGAACAATGTAACGATAAAAACACTTGAGATGCATTAACGGAGTTGTTGCGCTGTTGTTGACGGAGGATTATAAACAAATTGGTCTAATGAGGTGGGTGTGCATTTTCGTGGGAAGCGATGGAAAGAAATGGCTGATATGAAAATAATTTGATTAGAAAAGTTTTTCGGAGGATGTTTGAAAGAGTTTCCGGATTTTTTTTTATCCTAAACAACAATGCACAACCCGTTGGTGTGTTCAACAATAAGCCATAATGGTTAATTTTGAATCATTATTATAACAAAGGAACATATCGTTCATTATTCTTGTGTATCAATTGTGTGCCGAACATTTATGTTGAAATGTGTTGCAAATTGAATGGATTCGACGAGGTATAATTCAAACTCCTTGTTAAATTTCAAGAGTACGGTATTGGCGGGTTATCCCACGCAGGTTACAATTTCACGTGCTTGACATTAAACTTGATGGTATTCATAGATATAGATACAAATCAAATGTGCATGCATGGTTCAATATGTTGCCCACTGTTCTCAAGAACTGTCAGCTATTGGTTTTAAATTGATTTTTTTTTTATGAATTGACAAATTATGTATCTTGACGAAGTTATTTTTAACGGATTATTTTGTATGCATAGCTATTATAACGACATTTTAATAATTATTGTAGCACTGCAAAAACTATTTCTGTTTGCCACGATGATGATGGATTTTCAATATTTGATTTAATAGTAGATTAATTAAAAAAAAAAAGTAGTCTACAAAGGTTTGAGCCTCGCGCGCGAATTGCGGATACAGAGGACTGAATTTAACATGTGAAATGCAATTTTGAAGCTTATTTGGAAGATACCTTGAGGTAGTAGTAAGTTTTCTGGCAAATGTTGGGGGTTCGTGAGCATTCCTGACATTGCTGAAAATTATGATAGCATCAGATTGCGGGGTTGCTAGTGTAATAGGATGCTTTGTTGATTGTTCATTAACTCTTGATTGCTTGTAATACTTATGAATACGTATTTATTTAATTATCTTAAAGATAAATCGTCCAGCTCAAACCTTTGTAGAGGTAAGAGGTGGAACCATCATCATCATCATTTTCGCGATCGCAGAATTATAACCTGCACTCTATAAATATGTTTCGAATGACATTCTTCACCGAATGTAATTCAATGCAAGGCTATAACACAGATTTTATCATATATCTACTCTAGACCTATTAATTTCAACAGAAATGTTCGGAATGCACCGGATAAAGGGTGATACGGTCAAAATTTGGTCAATATCAACTTGACGTATTTCTTCCAATTTTGCATTTAAAAAAACTGAACACCCCTCATTTTGAAGGTGTGTGTGTGTGTAGAATGTTGCTCCTATTTTGATTTTGGAATTCACTCTTCAGTTGTCAAAATGCCGTCCAAGCAAGAAGAGCAGCGTATCAAAATTTTGCTCGCGCATCGCGAAAATCCGAGCTACTCGCACGCAAAGTTGGCAAAATCGCTAAAAGTTGCCAAATCAACCGTTACAAATGTAATTAAAGTGTTTGGGGAACGTTTGTCGACAGCCAGGAAGTCTGGATCGGGGGGAAATCGAAAACCGGAAGCCACTGAGACGACAAAGAGAGTTGCCGGTAGTTTCAAGCGAAACCCTAACCTCTCTCTCCGAGATGCCGCAAATAAGCTGGGTGTATCGTCTACAACCGTGCATCGAGCCAAAAAACGAGCCGGACTATCGACTTACAAGAAGGTAGTGACTCCAAATCGCGATGGTAAACAAAATACGACGGCCAAAGCGCGATCCCGGAGGCTGTACACGACGATGCTGACGAAGTTTGACTGCGTGGTAATGGACGACGAAACCTACGTCAAAGCCGACTACAAGCAGCTTCCGGGACAGGAGTTTTATACGGCAAAAGTAAGGGGAAAGGTAGTAGATGTTTTCAAGCACATAAAACTGTCAAAGTTCGCAAAGAAATATATGGTTTGGCAAGCCATCTGTACCTGTGGCTTGAAAAGCAGCATTTTCATAGCTTCCGGGACTGTCAACCAAGAAAGTTACGTGAAAGAGTGTTTGAATAAACGTCTGCTGCCTTTCCTGAAGAAACACGGTTGTTCCGTACTGTTTTGGCCGGATTTGGCATCTTGCCATTACGGTAAAAAGGCCATGGAGTGGTACGCCGCCAACAACGTGCAGGTGGTTCCCAAGGACAAGAACCCTCCCAACACGCCAGAGCTCCGCCCAATTGAGAAATACTGGGCTATTGTCAAGCGGAACCTAAAGAAGACCAAAAAAACTGCTAAGGGCGAGCAGCAGTTCAAGGCAAACTGGCTTTCTGCGGCGAAGAAGGTGGACAAGGTGGCTGTACAAAATCTGATGGCAGGGGTCAAGCGTAAGGCCCGGCAATTCGGATTTGGAAAAGCGGAAGCCTAACTGAATATTTTTCCTGAATTTTATACTAATTGAACTTGAAAAAGGAATTTAATTTGATTTTTTAAATAAACGATTTCACCGATTTACACGCGTTTTCCCTTGACCAAATTTTGACCGTATCACCCTTTAAACTGTGATTACTGTTCGTCATGTTAATTTGAACTTCTGTGCAAATTTTCAGCATAATCGGTGATGATTTTGGGGTGCTTCAAGTTAATTTTATGTTTTTAAGGTAATTTACGGCTAGTAATATTTTTATCTCGAGACTGAAACAACGAGAACTGCTGTAACAATTTTCATAGCAAAGCTTAATGTGTTATCTACCAACTTTGTGATCAAAGGCTTGATTCAAAGTCAAGAATTTAGAAGTATTTGTTCTATGAACTTTCCACCCATATGACATAAAAAAAAATTAAGTTACGGCATAATGTTCCTTATACTGTTGTAAAAATTTTGTTCAAACATAGTTTTCGTGTAGATTCCATAAATTTAAAGATAAAAATCAGAAAAGAGGCCATTATAGCTAGAATTCACAAGACAACAGTGCCAATAAAAGTTTCAATTTGATTGACAGAACATAGTTGCTTTACTTTTCAATGACGACCGATGACTGTTTCGTTGATAGATGATATTTTTAGAAATATGAATCCTCAGTAGACGTGTTTTTTGACGTAGGACTACGTCTGTGATTTCTATATAAGGGTACACTTTGTGAAAACCGAAAATGGAACATGTAACAAAATTATGAAAGATTTTGAACGTTAATAACTCAGCTGCCCTTGGACCAATTTCAATAATTTTCAGAAATATTTCGATGCATCTGTTTAATTTAACACTTTATTATTTTTTAAATGTCACTATTGAAAATTGCACGAAGGAAAATTATCACCGATTACCTGCGAAAAGCGATTTCCCTAACACAGATTTCAAAGTGACCGAATTCCATCCGGTCTCACAAAACGGTGTTAATTCGATCACCGCGTGGTGAGTGGTGGTGTTCTCCAGTACACAACGAAAAGTTGTTTGCAAGCAGCGAGTTGCAGCCGACATGAGCATCCATAGAAGGAGGAAGAAGCCACACCGCTATTGATCGGAATCAGTAGCTCTTCTTGAGTCGCTGTGGGTCATCTATGTCAAGCGCGTCATACTAAAGAGTATGAACAGAGAGAACCCCGCTCAAACTCCTATTCCTACACAAAACACAAGCTCCTGCTGCAGTTAACACATAATATTTATTATATAAGCACACGTACCGTTCCGATTCAAATTTCGGACGATTCAAATTTCGGACACTTTCATTTTTAATTAAATATTACATCCAGTTAGAAACAAAGTAATAATGTTAGATGATCGTGGAGGGCACTAGTCAAAAAAATTTAAAATTTACAAGACATGTGGATCATATTCGACCGAGATAATCAACTTTTAAAAGTGTCCGAAATTCGAGTTTAAGTGTCCGAAATTTGAATCGGCTTTTTGAAATTTGAAATTTGAAATAGTCCTACGTCACCATTGCGTACAACCCCATAGGGCTGTCCCTTGTAGTTTTTTTTATCAAAGGCAAGTATCACTCGGACCATAACAGCAATTTATGAAATAACGAAAATTTTGGATGGCTCGACACTTGCCCTTGATAAAAAAAAACACGTCTACTGAGGATTCATATTCCTAAAAATATCATCTATCAATGAAACAGTCATCTTTCGTCATTGAAAAGTAATGCAACTATGTTCTGTCAATCAATTGAAACTTTTATTGGCACTGTTGTCTTGTGAATTCTAGCTATAATGGCCCCTTTTCTGATTTTTATCTCTCACCTTTGACATTTTCAGTTTAAAAGTGATAAAAATCTTTAAATTTGAAGTGGCTAGCGCCCGTGATATACACGTTCAAGTAAAAATTAGCTGCCTGATAAATATGTTCCGGGAAAAATGATCAAAATTGAAAATTTTGAGTGATTAGCGCCCCTATAAGCTTAGGAAGAAATTAAAAAATATATATATTAGATTTGAAATAGCTAGGTCTGGTAAACATGTTCCGGGGAAAATTGAAAAAAATGTTAAATTTGAAATGGCTTGCGCTCCTGGTAAATACGGTCTAAAAAAAATTACAAAATAAGTTATAAAAAGATAAAAAAATATTAAAATAATTTAATTTGAAGTTGCTGGTATCCATGTTGAGGAAAACATTAAAAGAAAAATTTTAAATTTCAAAAGGATTGCACCCTTTATAAACACGTTCAAGGATAAAATTTTGATTTTTTTTTTAAATGACATCCTGGTAGACAAGTTTAAGCTATGATTGTAACAGTGTTAAATATTAAATGAATTGCACCCCTGGTAAACATGATCAGGGATCATTTAAATAGCTAGCGCCCCTGGTAAACAGATTCAGGAAAAAATTGATTAAAATTGTAAAATTTTAATTGGCTAGCGTCCAGGTTCAGGGAAAAAAATGATAAATTCAAATGGCTATTCAACTAACCTACACACTCCTACACACTAAGATTATTTTGCATATTTCTGTGAACTTTTACCGAAATCTCAACAGCTGAACGTTCGGTGATTTTTCACAGCTCACACAAATCGGTTTTTTCATCTCTCTTTACCAAACTCCCCCTTTGGAGAGGGATGGTGAGGAGTGTCCCCCCCCCCCCCGCCACCACTGGCAAAAAGAGATGAAAACCGACCCGCTTGTACCTTCCTTAAAAGTTGTCCTAGCTCTCTATTCTAATATCTATATGCAATCTTCACACTGCCGTACTCTAACGGAACTATCAACTCTATGCTTTCATCTACTCCATCTATCGTATAAAAATTACCACTACAGTCTGTTATTTGAAATTAACATCTTCAACTTAAGAAAAATTATGTTAAATTTTAAAATTTAACATATGTTTTTTTCTATTTTTCCCTGAACAATTACACTCCTGATAAACATGATCATGGAAAATTGAAAAATAAAAAAATCTAAAATGGCTTGCACCCAAGTTCAGTCTGTAGACTAAAATGGCTTGTAGACAAGTTCAGGGAAAAATAAAAATAGTTTAATTTGAAACAATTAGTGTCCCTGGTACACTTACTTACCTTACCAATCAGGCTAAGGCCTTGTTGTCCTCTGTTGTCCGAAAAAGTCGTCTCCACTCTACTCGATCCATGGCCACAGTTCGTCAGCCTCGTAGTCTGCGAAGGGTCCGCAGGTCGCCTTCTACTTGGTCGATCCACCTCTTCTTCTTGTTCCTGTTGGATTGCTTTTGAAAATCATTTTCCCTGGGTTGACGTACGGCATTCTTACGACGTGCCCAGCCCACCGTAGTTTCCCAATTTTTGCAATGTGGACGATGGATGGTTCTCCCAGCAGCTGGTGTAATTCGTTCTTCATTTGCCTCCTTCACGTTCCGTCATCCATCTGCACTACACCGCAACACTTTCCGTTCGAAAACACCAAGGACGCGTTTGTCCTCCACGAGCATAGTCCATGGCCGTTGAGGACCACCGGTCTAATCAGCGTCTTGTAGACAGTCAACTTCGTACGGCGGCGAATTTGATTCGACCGGAGCGTTCTCCGGAGTCCAAAGTAGGCACAATTCCCTGCCATAATGCGTCTTTGAATTTCTCTGTTGGTATCATTTTCTGCGGTCACCAGTGAGCCCAAATACACGAACTCATCGACCACCTCGATTTCGTCATCGTCAATCTGAACTCAAGGTGGGAGGCTAACATTGTCAACCTCTTCATTTCATGTGTTTTGTCTTTAATGCGTTGATGGCAAGTCCAATCCGCCTAGCTTCAGCCTTCAGTCTGATGTCCGTTTCCGCCATCGTCTCAAAGCTCCGTGCCATGATGTCAATGTCATCGGTGATGCTGGATGGACTTCCTGAATATCGTGCCACTCGTGTCTATCCCAGTTCTTCTGATCACACCTTCTAACGCGATGTTGAATAGCAGACACGAAAGTCCATCACCTTGCCGTAGCCCCCTTCGGGATTCAAAGGGACTCGAGAGCGTCCCGATACTCGAACAATGCACATCACTTTTTTTTTTTTTTTTTTTTTTTTATTTTTTTTTTTAACTCTTTATTTGTTCCAAATTCAAAATAAATTACATTTCATTTTAACCTAGGTGCTCCAGTTACTGCAGTAACGTAACAGCCTTAATTGTTATGATATATATCTAAGTGTTTTTACATTGTTATGTATTGGCAATTCAGTATTTTAAACAGGTTTTTTAAACCTGCATGTCAGTATAAGAGTTGATATCTTAAAACTAAAAACTAAAACTAAATCTTATCTAAGTATAAAGGGAATTAATCGTTGCAATTGAGGATTGCAACGATTTTTGCCTGAAATTATTAATTATTTTGTTGGACATTTGTGCTAAAGTCTCAACATTCGAAATTCTATGTACTTCGGTTGTACTGTACCAGGGAGGCAACTTCAAAATCATCTTCAGAATTTTGTTCTGAATCCTTTGAAGTGCTTTTTTCCTGGTAGTGCAGCAACTAGACCATATTGGCACAGCGTAAAGCATGGCCGGTCTAAAAACTTGTTTAAATATTAGAAGTTTATTCGTCAGGCAAAGTTTGGATTTCCTGTTTATAAGACGATACAAACATTTTATATATTTGTTACATTTGGCTTGAATGCCCTCAATGTGATCTTTAAAAGTTAATTTTTGGTCAAGTATTAATCCAAGATATTTCACTTGGTTTGACCAGGAAATTGGAACTCCGTTCATAGTGACTATGTGACTACTACTAGGTTTCAAAAAGGAAGCTCTGGGCTTATGTGGAAATATTATAAGTTGAGTTTTGGAAGCGTTGGGAGAAATCTTCCATTTTTGTAAATAAGAAGAGAAAATATCTAAACTTTTCTGAAGTCTGCTGCAAATAACACGAAGACTTCTTCCTTTAGCGGAAATGCCTGTGTCATCAGCGAACAAAGATTTGTGGCAACCCTGAGGCAAATCAGGGAGGTCCGAAGTGAAAATGTTATACAATATAGGCCCAAGAATGCTACCCTGAGGAACTCCTGCCCTAACAGGTAGTCGATTAGATTTGGAATTTTGATAATTTACTTGAAGAGTTCTGTCAGTTAAATAATTTTGAACTAATTTCATAATATAAAGTGGAAAATTAAACTTTTTCAATTTAGCGATCAAACCTTCATGCCAAACACTGTCGAATGCTTTTTCTATGTCTAGAAGAGCAACTCCAGTTGAGTGGCCTTCAGATTTGTTTGAACGAATTAAATTGGTAACTCTTAAGAGTTGGTGAGTAGTTGAATGCTCATGGCGAAATCCAAACTGCTCATCTGCAAAAATTGAGTTCGTATTGATGTGAAGTATAATTCTATTTAAAATTATCTTTTCAAAAAGTTTACTTATTGAATAAAGCAAACTTATTGGACGGTAGCTAGAAGCTTCAGCTGGATTTTTATCCGGCTTCAAAATTGGAACAACTTTTGCATTTTTCCATTTATCAGGAAAGTATGTTAAATAATTTTACCAAGAAAGACAAGGTACTCTCTGGGAGTTTTTTGATGAGGATATAGAAAATTCCTTCATCACCTGGAGCTTTCATATTTTGAAATTTTTTAGTTATAGACCTTACTTCGTCCAAATCAGTCCCCCAGGAATCATCAAAAATATTTTCCTGAGAGAAAATTTTCAGAAAATCTCGAGAAACCTGATTCTCAATAGGACTAGTAAGACCCAAACTGAAATTATGGGAACTCTCGAATTACTTAGCAAGTTTCTGAGCTTTTTCCAAATTTGTGATCAAAATTTTACCACCTTCTTTAAGCGCTGGAATAGGCTTTTGAGGTTTTTACAAAAATTTTGTGAGTTTCCAAAAGGGTTTGGAACTCGGATCTAATTTAGAAATATTATTTTCAAAAGTTTTGTTCCTCAGGGCAGAGAATCGCTTTTTAATTTGTTTTTGCAAATCCCGCCAGATAACTTTCATGGCAGGATCGCGTGTTCTTTGAAATTGTCTCCTACGGACATTTTTAAGACGGATCAAGAGCTGAAGATCATCGTCTATTATAATTGAATCGAATTTAACCTCGCATTTTGGTACTGAGGCAGCTCTTGCTTCAACTATAGAAGTAGTCAGAGATTCAAGAGCATAATTAATTTCATCTTTGGTTTGCAAAGGAATGTTTGGATCGAAGTTATATTCCATAAATGTTCGATACTGCTCCCAATCAGCTCTATGGTAATTGAAAGTAGAGCTGTTGGGATTAGAAATTATTTCTTGGGATATTTCAAAAGTTACTGGAAGGTGATCAGAACCGAAGTCAGCATGGGTAACCAATTGGCTACAAAGTTGACATGAATCAGTTAAGACCAAATCAATAGTGGAGGGATTTCTTGCAGAAGAAAAGCATGTTGGGCTGTTTGGATATTGAATAGTGTAATAACCTGCAGAACAATCATCAAACAGAATATTACCATTGGAATTGCTTTGGGCATTATTCCATGAGCGGTGTTTTGCATTAAAATCACCAATAATGAAGAATTTAGACCTATGACGGGTAAGTTTCTGGAGGTCACCCTTGAGAAAATTCTTTTTCTGACCTACGCATTGGAATGGCAAATAGGCAGCTATAAACGTAAGTTGTCCAAATTTTGTTTCAACAGAAACTCCCAAAGTTTCAAAAACTTTGGTTTCAAATGAAGAAAGAATTTTATGTTTGATTCGTCTATGAATAATGATGGCAACGCCACCACAGGGTCCATCAAGACGATCATTTCTATAAATCAAGTAATTTGCGTCCTTCTTAACCTTATGGTCAAGTTTAAGGAACGTTTCAGTTATAACGGCAATATGCACGTTATGAACTCTCAAAAAATTTAATAGCTCGTCTTCATTATCTTTAAGAGATCGAGCATTCCAATTTACAATATTTAATGCTTTAAAACCCATTACTGAATTTTAAAGTCATGACAATATTATTTGCAAATTTTACTCCAGTTTGAATAGCATCAAACATGGAGTTAGATTTAAGCATATCAGAAATCATGTCAATTAATGAATTCTGTAAAAATTCCATTTTGGGGGCAGTAATGCTTCCTAAGTCAAAATTGTCAAAATTTCCGTTAGAACGTTGGTTAGTATTTTGATTTCTACCCGCTGCAATAGCAGCATAGGTAGCTCCATTAACTCGCTGAACATTGTTAGCAGCGAGGGGAGTATGTACAGATGAAAAATTTGAAGCAGGGGTGATATTTGTACCTACGGGTACGAATGTAGGATTTGTTCCTCGCTGACCGTTGTTAACAGCAGAGGAATTTGTACCTGGTCGGAAACGTGGAGCGTTTCTTACCTGTCGGTTAGAACGAGATTGTAGGATCGCTTTGCGAGTCTTACATTCCCAAAAATTGGATTTGTGGTTTTCACCACAATTTGAACATTTAAATTTCTTAGGATCTTCCTTCACAGGACAGTCGTCCTTTGCGTGAGAGGAATCACCACAATTCATGCATTTAGCTGGCATGTAGCAATTTTTAGTTCCGTGACCCCATCCCTGGCACTTACGGCACTGAGTGAGGTTTTGGAAATTTCCTCCAGTCTTCCTGAAGTGTTCCCACTTCACTCGGACATGGAGCATAAGGCTAGCTTTTTCTAAGGCCTTAAGGTAGTTTAGTTTACTAGACTTGAAGTGAACTAAATAAAAATCATTAGAAATCCCGTTGCGCGAATCGCCAGGACGGGATTTCATTTTCATTTTGATTACTTGGAGTGGCACAACTCCATGTAATTTTGCCAGTTCATCTTTGATCTGATCCAGGGATTCACCACTGGGCATTCCTTTCATGACAACCTTGAACACACGTTCAGTTTTGGTGTCGTAAGTAAAAAATTTGTGCTTCTTCTCAGTAAGATACTTGAGAAGACATTTAAATCCGTCCAAGGTTTCAGCCAATACACGGCATTCACCCCGACGTCCAATTTGTAGTGAAAACTTAACTTTCACGAAATTCAAAAGTTCCATGCGAAGAGCATGGAAATCGGTAGTGGTTATCACAATAGGGGGAATCTTTTCCTTCTTGGCATTAAGCCGGGAAAGTTTACTAGAATTTTTCTTGGATGATGGATCATTCTCATCATCCGTGAGCAAATCAAATTGATTACTCAAATTAATTTCATCAGAAGGGGGGTCAACAGTTTGCCCCTTTCTTTTGCGTTTAGGCGCCATGGCGGCAGTAAATTTTTATCCAAATCGACTTCCAAGCAGATTACTATAAGAATCTGAAGGATCGAAGAGGAATTTTCCAAATCGATATCCAAGAAGGATTACCTCGGGTAGGGTCCAAACAAGGATCGAAGAGGAATAAGAGTTGAACAAGGTAGACAATTTTTACAGGTTGAGCACTGAAAAGTGCTGTTTAAATTTGTTGTAGCTTTAGGTAGTAGTAACACTTCCTTCAGCAAAAAGCAAATAGATCCGCACGGCAAGAGAGCACGATGCGGACTGGGGAATGCACATCACTCGATCCATCGTCGCCTTGACCAATCGCGTCAGTTTATCCGGAAATCCGTACTCGTGCATAATCTGCCATAGCTGATCTCAATCAATTGTGTTGTATGCGGATTTGAAATCGATGAACAAATGATGTGTGGGCACGTTGTATTCGTTGTACCTGCCTAATCGCAAAAATTTGGTGCGTGAAATCCCGCCTGGTACTTCCCCACGAACTCTCTTGCATATGGTGACAGGTGACGGCATAGAATTTGGGAGAGTACCTTGTAGGCGGCGCTCAGCAGTGTGATCGCGCGGTAGTTGCAGCAATCCAACTTGTCGCCCTTTTTGTAGATTGGACATACGACACCTTCCATCCACTCCTCAGGTAATATCTCCTCCTCCCAAATCTTGGCAATTACCCAGTGCAGCGCTCTAGCCAGTGATTCACCACCGTATTTTAATAGATCACTTGGTAGTTGAGCAACTTGTTCTTCAGCCGACCGATCTCCTCCTCAACTTCTTGTAGATCAGGGGCCGGTAGCGTGTCGTCTTCTGCGCGTGCTCCAAGGTCTGTTGCCGTACCACCTTCGTTTTCTGCTGCTTCACCGTTGAGGTGCTCGTCATAGTACTGCTTGCACCTCTCAATCACCTCACACTCGTTCGTGAGAAGGCTACCGTCCAAGTCCTTGCACATATCGGCTTTGCGCGAACTATTTAGCTTCTCGTAGAACTTCCGTGTGTCGTTTACGCGGTACAGATTTTCCATCGCATCGCGATCTCGGTCTTCCTGCTGACGATTCTTCCTTCGGAAAACCGAGTTTTGTCTATTCCGTGCTTGTCTGTATCGCTCCACATTCAATCTCGTGCGGTGTTGCAGCATTCTCGCCCGTGCTGCATTCTTCTCCTCTACTTACAGTTTGCATTCGCCGTCAAACCAGTCATTTCTTCGGTCCGGGATTGCAGTTCCTAGTGCCGCCCGTCTCTGGTACACCCGAAAGTAAAAAAAAAGTGTGCGAATAATTCAACCTGCCAAATCATGCGATTTTTGCAATCAAAACGTGAGAATTAGAAAATCATTTTTGCCCAACGCGATCCACTAAGCTTTTATGAAATAATAAATGCCGTGTAAACTTGTGTGCTGGCTGCGTTATTGGTGGCTCTGTAACAATTTACTCCTAAAGTAAAATCACAATAAGCAACCACTCCACCGAAAATTCCCGTAAGAACCTGCAAACCTTTGCTAGAAGCGACGATTTTTGACGTAGGATTACGTCTTTCGGCAACATATTGGGGGTGAAATTTCAAAAAACTAGAATCGCCCACTTTACGAAAAGTGGTCAGGTTTTAACCACTTATAACTCTGTCAATAGCAAATGGATTTTAATTCTAAATAAGCCAATCGATTGGAAATTTTTCTACAAATCTTCTAAAATAAACATTTAATCAATTTTCAATAGGTCACTGTTGAAAATTACTCAAATTTCCAACTGTTGCAATGGTGATTAAAATTATCACCGATTGCCTGCAAAAAAAGCTTTCCCTAACACAGATTTCCAAATCGAATTCCATTCGGTCTCGCCGAACGGTGCTATTCCATCACCGTGTGTGGTGGTGTCCGGTCGGTCGTCATCATCATCATCATCATCATCAGCAACAGCAGTGCTTTCGGTGCGTGGCGTTGAAAATTGTTCTCCAGTACACAACAAAAGGCTGCCCGCAAGCAGCTCGCCAACCTCATCTGTGTCGAACACCCTAATAGCTCAGCATTACTCAACCATCACGACAAAACAGTTCTTTTCAGGACCACCATACATTATTGTTTTTTTTTTTTTTTTTTAATACTTTATTATAGAGATTTTTAGCCATAGGCTAGTTCATCTCTTATACATTATTGTTGTTTAAGAGTAAATTGTCATTGAACGTTCGCTCGCTTTGCTGCCAGCCACATCACCCCCAAAGCTCTTTGATAATTTACCCAGCAACCAAACGTTTGTGGTCAAATGCGTAACAGTATAGAAGTCGTACATAAGATTCTCGCTATGACCGAATACCACATGACCTTGTCGATTAACCAGAAACACTTCAAATTAAGATTTGAATTTGATTTGCTCCATGACGCTAGAAAAAAAGCACATAAATCTCTAATTTATATGATTGATCGCGAATATCTTGCGACTGGAAAAATTTAGCATGAAATTCCCTCAATTAATTTTCGCTTTTGTTATTATCAATTGAATAAACTAAAAATTCCGTGCGTTTTGTGCACGAAAATGCGTAATTTTGTCATCAGAAAGCGAGGCGTTTCCGAGATGGGAAAAAGTGGTTTCCCTAACACAGTCGCCGAATATTGATATCGAGGCACGTAAGGCTACGTCAAATCTACGGTCGTGTCTTGGATACAACCTCTTACTTTTTGACGGTGCTGTCAACGCTAATCATTGAACCAAATAACCTCGGCTGTCGTAGAAACTGTCATAAATATAAATATAGCTGAATCGTTAGCAGTAATGACACTCACACTGGTGATCAAGTTTTGAGTGTAGTCCAAATAACTTTGTGATATTTTTATGTTTTTATTCATCACAAATCATTTTGCTACTGATTTTACCATCAGTAGCTTAAAAAACATTGTTGTTGGTTAGATATTAAATCAACTGATTTTGCTATTCTCCTATAACCAGTGCTGCAAAATTTCGACAATACACGGTGATACTCAAAATTCTGCTTTGGTCACTCGTTTGAGCTAACAGTCATCGTCAAGGCAAACCATGTCAATTGTCAGTAGCATTTTTGTCAATGACGAACATGTGCTGATTTGTTTATTAGCTAAATTTGAAATGAAATTAAATGGCTTGAGCAAAACAATTACATGGAGCCATTAAAGTGAATAAGCATCTACGTCCTGAACCGCTTGGATAACAACAATGTGTTTCAGAACGCAAGAAATTACACTTTCTGTTACCAGGTGAATCTTTGTCATTGACGAAAAAATGAATGAGATTTTGACAAAGATTTTTTTGAGGATCAAGTCTATCATTGACTATGTGAAACACAATTTTGTCAATATCGCGCAAAAGTCTGTCAATGACAATGACAAATCTCAGCACTGCCTATAACTACCGGGACGTAATAAATTGTGCAATTGATCGTATAGTTCCTCGACTTGGATCGAAAAGACTTGTAGCTGTAGCACAGTAATTAATTAACGGTTGTGACATGCATATGGACCATGGGGCCATAGAAAGTTAATTCAGAAGATCCTGAACATTGGCAAAAAAGATTTTGTACTCATGAAACTGATCCTTGAATTCAAGATTTTTCACTCGAGATTTTACTATTGTACTGATGTATTTTAACAAGAGTTGTAATCTGATTACGGACCCTACGGGTAACCAGAATGTCTGGAACATCCATACAAAGTTTAAAATTTGTGAAACTGATCCTATAGGTCTTGGGAAGATATCCAATGGTATATTCCTTCCTTGGAATATCAGATAAGATTATAATTATTAAAAAAGATTTTCAGCCTTCATCTCTTCGAACTAACTTCTCGATAGTGAGTATCACGCCCAGGTACTCCTTCTCCGTTGGAGCGTATTTCTTCTGGGTCACCGAGAGTTTCTTCGAAAAGACGGATTCCCTCCTGAATCTGGATCAACACCGCACCTACAGCAACGTCCAAAGCGTCTGACTCGACTATGAAGGGAAGCTGAAAATCCATACAGTGAGGATGGACCAAGAGAAGATACGGGAAGTGGGGTTTCAAGCGACTATCGGCTGCCACGTCTGCCCAGTGAGAGGAGGAGGATTTTACTCAGAGTCGTCAACGTGAGGTACCCCAAGAGATACCCGTGGACCGACAGTGACACAGTTCTTGAACAGAATCACAGAATCGAGATTCTGGCCAAAAACAATGCCGTATCCGATCAGGAGCTCCTCTGCCAGGCAAACTTTTTCTTTAATGAAGGTTCTGAGGCAGAGGAATGGTATTACACCTTTTGTCACAAATTCTCAACATGGACGGCGTTTAAACATCACTTGCGATTAAGATTTGAGCAGCCGAAAAAGGATAGGATTATTGAGAGGCAGATGCTAGACAGACGTCAGTTGCCTAGCGAAACGTTCAATGCATTCTTAAAGGCGATAGAAAAATTAGCCCAGCAACTTTCGAAGCCAATGCCCGAAAGTAGAAAGTTAGACATCTTAATGGATGATGCATATAAGCTGATGCATATAAGCCGTTTTTGACCATTTACCGAGTCGATCGTATTGAGGATTTGGTGGCAGTGAGCTACAGCCTTGATGAATCGATGTACAAACCATTTCCCAACAGAGTTAAACCTTACCATCAGGTTAAGGACGAGGACGACCCAGAGGTGAACGCCGTCACTAAGCAACAAACACGTAAAAAGTCAGGAGGAAGATCGAACCAAGGTTATCGGCCACCGCAGGAATGGACCGACGAACCTACCACT
Organism: Ochlerotatus camptorhynchus; assembly: GCF_037179485.1. NCBI lineage: Eukaryota > Metazoa > Arthropoda > Insecta > Diptera > Culicidae > Ochlerotatus > Ochlerotatus camptorhynchus. The sequence continues at coordinate 63,123 of NW_027040849.1, forward strand.
GGAAAAAGACCAAAAGTTCCACAGGACGACGACAACAATGTCCTCTGTTCGAACTGTCGTCAGTTTGGTCATTTCTGGCGTGATTGTGAAAACCCCAAAAAAGTGTTTTGCCACTTTTGCGGACAGATGAACGTGATTACGAAAAACTGCCCAAAAAAACGAACAGGAGGAAAGAGCGTAGGGAGGGTTCTTTCTAATACGTTGCCAAATCTTCCTCAAAGCCCACCACCAGCGGGGGAAAATATCCATCCCACCACACCCGTACCATATTCAAGGTTCGCGGTGGTGCAACATTTAAAAATCAAACCTAACAAATGTCCACACCTCTCTGTAAGCATTCTGGGAACCACAATGAACGCACTTTTAGACTCGGGAGCAAGTGCGTTCATAATCGGTTCCAGAAGGATCATCGACAAGCACCGTTTACAGGTTCACCATATCAACTTAAAAATTAAGACGGCAGACGAAACTTCCTATGATTGTGAGGGTGTTGTATATGTCCCATATACGTACAAAGACCGTACAAATATAGTCCCAACTCTCGTCGTCTCAAGGACATCAGCTTAGAAATACCAGCCGTTGAGGAAACATCGAACGGAAACGTTACCACAGTGTCTACGGAACACAATCTAACCCCTGAAGAAAGACAAGAACTGGAGGAGATTGTGGAATCCCTGAAACACACATGCGAAGGAAAATTGGGAAGAACGAACTTGACCAGTCACAAGATTGAGCTCATTGAGGGGGCGAAACCAAAAAAGCCGCCCCAGTATAGATGCTCTCCTCATATCCAAAATTAAATCGATAAGGAAATCCAACGCATGAAAGATTTGGATGTAATTGAAGAATCGAATTCAGAGTGGTGCAATCCGCTTCTACCAGTTAAGAAATCGTCAGGTGACTGGAGGATCTGCCTCGACTGCCGTCGAGTTAATGAGGTGACCAAAACCGAAGCATATCCATTTCCGGACATGCTAGGGATTTTAGGTAGACTTGAGAAGTCGAAATACTTCACGGTCATCGACGTCTCGAAGGCCTACTGGCAGATCCCACTAGAGGAAGGCAGTAGAGATCTCACGTCGTTCAGAGCGGGGAGGTCTTTATACCGGTTTAAGGTGATGCCGTTTGGCCTGAAAGGCGCACCCATAACCCAAACGAAACTTATGAACAGAGTTTTGGGTTTCGATTTAGAACCGCGGGTTTATGTTAGTTTGGATGACATAATTATAACATCCAACACCCTAGCGGAACACTTCTCACTCCTTCGGACAGTAGCAGAAAGGTTAAAAGCAGCAAATCTTACTATTAGCTTGGAAAAATCTCGTTTCAGTCAACGTCGGATCAGCTACCTAGGGTACACACTCTCAGAAGAAGGGCTGGCAATCGACAGCACAAAGATCCAAGCTATTTTGGACTACCCGGCCCCAAGGACAACGAAGGAGATTGGCTGATTTATCGGGATGGTGAGCTTCTATAAGCAGTTTATAGACAGGTTTAGCGATCTCACAGCGCCAATAACAGACTTGTTAAAGGGAAAAAAACGCAGAGCTGGACGAAAGAGGCTGAACAAAGTTTTCTAAAAATAAAGTCTATATTAGTCTCACCTAATGTACTTGCAAATCCCGATTTTCAGCTTCCCTTCATAATCGAGTCAGACGCGTCGGACGTTGCTGTAGGTGCGGTGTTGATCCAGATTCAGGAGGGAATCCGCCGACCGATTGCCTTCTTTTCGAAGAAACTCTCGGCGACCCAGAAGAAATACGCACCAAAGGAGAAGGAGTGCCTGGGCGTGATACTCGCGATCGAGAAGTTTCGTCTGTAGGCAAGTAGAGGAAAACCACCATAGGAAACCTCTTTTGCCGATGTATTAAGGCTTTTCCCTGTTGGTAAGTCCCCCTTGTAATAAGACTTGTGATATCTTCCTTGACATCAACAATCTTGTTTGACGGTTCAATCTCGTCTCTTTATTCCTTTGCATTTCAGTTTACATGTCACTTAAATTCTACACATTTACATTTCTCTACACTTAGGTAGGAGGTGCCTGGAGTTGCTTCTAATCTTTGCTTAACCAATAAGGAATCGATTTGTCAAAGAGAAATCGACGCTAAAGCCAAACGAGAAAGAGAGTTCGGCGCCAACACGTGTAACATGATGCGCTTGGCGCTGGTCGTGCATATTCATGCGCACGCAATAATTTATTGATTGGGTAGAAGTGTCCTGTGTGGGAACTTTGTGTTATGATAGAGAAAGAGTCGTATTACGTTTGGTCTTGTTTTTTTGAAGTGGCAATAACATGGGTCGTTGTTCTACGTTTCCCACGTTACATGAGAAAAAGTGTTTGCAATAATTTAGCTTGGAGTGGAGGTTTATACTTGTACAACAAAGTCATCAATTATAAACCTTCACGAAGCTAATGGTCAGAAGTATGGGAACATACGATTCAAAAATGAAGGCTTGGTTAATATTTGTAGCATGCATGTTTCGTGTCATTTGCGCTCAACCTAATTTCAAGTCATTGGATATGCTACAACCAAATATGCTACACCCTTTTCGGAGTTCACAACCGCTTTGCCGCCATTAAGAGTTTGATTGAACTCGTAGTTCGAAGTTTAGTAGAACATATCGATATCTCTTTTCCCTGAGTGTTTTAACGATGAACAAAAGATGAAAATATTTCTTTCGTTGAATATTTTAAATACATACGCTAATCTTGGCACATCTACTTTCCATAATTGAAGGAATTGGAAAAAATTCCTGCACGGAATATTTAAGAATTGAAGGAAATAATTCCGTTTTCTACTATTCAAACAAAGTAGAAATGTTATCGTATTTGAGAAAAGGTTGCAAATACTCATTTCAGCTAAAATAATGTTTTTTTTTAATTATGAAATAATTAGATGCTATGATCATTTTTTGAATTGGTAAGATACAAGTAGAGCTTGCAAAGAATGTGTTTGACATATTAAACCTGTTTATTCCACTTCATGAGAGTCACAATCAGCGATTTTTCACATACTCACTCGCTCACTCACTCGCTCACTCACTCACTCACTCAGCGAGCAGCAAATCGCTGATTGTGACTCATAGAAAGCAAAATTTACAGGTTTTATGTTCCAAACGCATACTTTGTAACCTCTTCTCGTAAGTTACAAGTAAAACATGTCATCATACCATCTTTTGGTTTTATTATTCCGTAAAACACTATTTTAGCTGAAATGAGTATTTGCAACCTTGGTTTGAGATTGATAGTTACAAAATAAATACTCCATGGTTATTGTATCAAAAACCAAAAACATGTCATCGCTCAGCCAAGTTTATTTACCATCCATATAATTATTTTGGTTATCCGTATAAATTGCAACTATAATTTTATTTTCATAATACATGCCAGTATCAAAGAAGATTTTTTTTTTTAAATTTGGAAGTGTGAATACACTTCAGATATATGCATTTGAAATGTAATTATGTTCATGTGGTACATATTGTATATGAAGATGACCTCAGAATGTACGTGTATGAACAGGCATTCTTGAAATTGGTGATTGGATAGAGCTATCACATTTCATCTCCATGGCTAGAAATGTTTGCATCTATCGGTAAAAACAGTTTTATCAACAAATATGTTTCTTCCATAAAAGCACTGCCTATTCAGTGGGAGATGGATTGTATCGACACACCACACTCGAACATCTGTGTGATGGGCTTCTACCATCGGAACAGATTGTCCGTAGTGCTATTCTCAGTAGGTATTAATGGCCGCTTCCAACACTAATTGAAGGGATTTCATAGAAGTTTCACCAACAATGTGGAAGTTAAATGATTTTAGTAGAAGTTCTGAGAAATTGATAGAAACCCTGCTTAGGTTTGTTGAAGTTCAGTATACTTAAAAGTTATGGGTAAGGTAAGGGTAAGGTAAAGTGACCAGATATTTTCCGGGCTAATGCGGGACGCTCTGTCCAAAATACTGAACACATTGTAGTTTCATTTTTATACCTATGAACTTGACTTTTTTACCTAGGGGATGAGTACTTATGGGGTTAGATTTTGATAAATTCTTTAGAGGGAATGACACTGATGAAGACTGCACATTGTAGTCGAAATACGTATCTGTCATGGATACCAAAATTAATTAAGTGGAATTAAATGGAAGATAACCTTTTTTTGCTGTTTCATTTAAGTATTCCGCTAGCAACCCAATTTCATTATTTGATTATGATGGCTACCAACCCTTTGGGATTTTCCTTATTAGAGAGTTGTATAGATTTTTCTCCTTATTCTACAATATACTCAATTTTTTTTTTTTTTTTTTCTAAACTCTTTATTTGTTCCAAATTCAAAATAAATTACATTTCATTTTTAACCTAGGTGCTCCAGTTACTGCAGTAACGTACCAGCCTTAATTGTTATGATATATATGTGTTTTTACATTGTTCATGTCTTGGCAATTAAGTATTTTAAACAGGTTTTTTTTAACCTGCATGTCAGTATAACAATTGATATCTTAAAACTAAAAACTAAAACTAAATCTTATCTAAGTATAAAGGGAATTAATTGTTGCAATTGAGGATTGCAACGATTTTTGCCTGAAATTATTAATTATTTTGTTGGAAATTTGTTCTAAAGTCTCAACATTCGAAATTCTATGTACCTCGGTAGTACTGTACCAGGGAGGCAACTTCAAAATCATTTTCAGAACTTTGTTCTGAATCCTTTGAAGTGCTTTTTCCTGGTAAGGCAACAACAAGACCATATTGGCACAGCGTGAAGCATGGCCGGTCTAAAAACTTGTTTAAATATTAGAAGTTTATTCGTCAGGCAAAGTTTGGATTTCCTGTTTATAAGAGGATACAAACATTTAATATATTTGTTACATTTAGCTTGAATGCCCTCAATGTGATCTTTAAAAGTTAATTTTTGGTCAAGTATTAATCCAAGATATTTCACTTTGTTTGACCAGGAAATTGGAACTCCGTTCATAGTGACTACTACTAGGTTTCAAAAACGAAGCTCTAGGCTTATGTGGAAATATTATAAGTTGAGTTTTGGAAGCGTTGGGAGAAATCTTCCATTTTTGTAAATAAGAAGAGAAAATATCTAAATTTTTCTGCAGTCTGCTGCAAATAACACGAAGACTTCTTCCTTTAGCGGAAATGCCTGTGTCATCAGCGAACAAAGATTTGTGGCAACCCTGAGGCAAATCAGGGAGGTCCGAAGTGAAAATGTTATACAATATAGGCCCACGAATGCTACCCTGAGGAACTCCTGGTCTAACAGGTAGTCGATTAGATTTTGAATTTTGATAATTTACCTGCAGTGTTCTGTCAGTTAAATAATTTTGAACTAATTTCATAATATAAAGTGGAAAATTAAACTTTTTTCAATTTAGCAATCAAACCTTCATGCCAAACACTGTCGAATGCTTTTTCTATGTCTAGAAGAGCAACTCCAGTTGAGTGGCCTTCCGATTTGTTTGAACGAATTAAATTGGTAACTCTTAAGAGTTGATGAGTAGTTGAATGCCCATGGCGAAATCCAAACTGCTCATCTGCAAAAATTGAGTTCGTATTGATGTGAAGCATCATTCTATTCAAAATTATCTTTTCAAAAAGTTTACTTATTGAAGAAAGCAAACTTATTGGACGGTAGCTAGAAGCTTCAGCTGGATTTTTATCCAGCTTCAAAATTGGAACAACTTTTGCATTTTTCCATTTATCAGGAAAATATGCCAGATGGAAACATCTGTTAAATAATTTTACCAAGAAAGACAAGGTACTCTCTGGGAGTTTTTTGATGAGGATATAGAAAATTCCATCATCACCTGGAGCTTTCATATTTTGAAACTTTTTAGTTATAGACCTTACTTCGTCCAAATCAGTCCCCCAGGAATCATCAAAAATATTTTCCTGAGAGAAAATATTCCGAAAATCCCGAGCAACCTGATTCTCAATAGGACTAGTAAGACCCAAACTGAAATTATGGGAACTCTCGAATTACTTAGCAAGTTTCTGAGCTTTTTCCAAATTTGTGATCAAAATTTTACCATCTTCTTTAAGCGCTGGAATTGGCTTTTGAGGTTTTTTCAAAATTTTTGTGAGTTTCCAAAAGGGTTTGGAACTCGGGTCTAATTTAGAAATATTATTTTCAAAAGTTTTGTTCCTCAGGGCAGAGAATCGCTTTTTAATTTGTTTTTGCAAATCCCGCCAGATAACTTTCATGGCAGGATCGCGTGTTCTTTGATATTGTCTCCTACGGACATTTTTAAGACGGATCAAGAGCTGAAGATCATCGTCTATTATAATTGAATCGAATTTAACCTCGCATTTTGGTACTGAGGCAGCTCTTGCTTCAACTATAGAAGTAGTCAGAGATTCAAGAGCATAATTAATTTCATCTATGGTTTGCAAAGGAATGTTTGGATCGAAGTTATATTCCATAAATGTTCGATACTGCTCCCAATCAGCTCTATGGTAATTGAAAGTAGAGCTGTTGGGATTAGAAATTATTTCTTGGGATATTTCCAAAGTTACTGGAAGGTGATCAGAACCGAAGTCAGCATGGGTAACCGATTGGCTACAAAGTTGACATGAATCAGTTAAGACCAAATCAATAGTGGAGGGATTTCTTGCAGAAGAAAAGCATGTTGGGCTGTTTGGATATTGAATAGTGTAATAACCTGCAGTGTAATCAAACAGAATATTACCATTGGAATTGCTTTGAGCATCATTCCATGAGCGGTGTTTTGCATTAAAATCACCAATAATAAAGAATTTAGACCTATGACAGGTAAGTTTCTGAAGGTCACCCTTGAGAAAATTCTTTTTCTGACCTACGCATTGGAATGGCAAATAGGCAGCTATAAACGTAAGTTGTCCAAATTTTGTTTCAACAGAAACACCCGAAGTTTCAAAAACTTTGGTTTCAAATGAAGAAAGAATTTTATGTTTGATTCGTCTATGAACAATGATGGCAACGCCACCACAGGGTCCATCAAGACGATCATTTCTAGATATCAAATAATTTGCGTCCTTCTTAACCTTATGGTCAGGTTTAAGGAACGTTTCAGTTATAACGGCAAAATGAATAATACGTTATGAACTCTCAAAAAGTTAAATAGCTCGTCTTCATTATCTTTAAGAGATCGAGCATTCCAATTTAAAATATTTAATGCTTTAAAATCCATTACTGAATTTTAAAGTCATGACAATATTGTTAGCAAATTTTACTCCAGTTTGAATAGCATCAAACATGGAGTTAGATTTAAGCATATCAGAAATCATGTCAATTAATGAATTCTGTAAAAATTCCATTTTAGGAGCAGTAATGTCCTAAGTCAAAATTGTCAAAATTTCCGTTAGAACGTTGGTTAGTTTTTTGATTTCTACCCGCTGCAATAGCAGTATAGGTAGCTCCATTAACTCGCTGAACATTGTTAGCAGCGAGGGGAGTAGGTACAGATGAAACATTTGAAGCAGGGGTACCTACGGGTACGAATGTAGAATTTGTTCCTCGCTGACCGTTGTTAACAGCAGAGTAACTTGTAACTGTTCGGAAACGTGGAGCGTTTCCTACCTGACGGTTAGAACGAGATTAAAGGATCGCTTTGCGAGTCTTACATTCCCAAAAATTGGATTTGTGGTTTTCGCCACAATTTGAACATTTAAATTTCTTAGGATCTTCCTTCACAGGACAGTCGTCCTTTGCGTGAGAGAAATCACCACAATTCATGCATTTAGCTGGCATGTAGCAATTTTTAGTTCCGTGACCCCATCCCTGGCACTTACGGCACTGAGTGAGGTTTTGGAAATTTCCTCCAGTCTTCCTGAAGTGTTCCCACTTCACTCGGACATGGAGCATAAGGGTAGCTTTTTCTAAGGCCTTAAGGTTGTTTAGTTCACTAGACTTGAAGTGAACTAAATAAAAATCATTAGAAATCCCGTTGCGCGAATCGCCAGGACGGGATTTCATTTTCATTTTAATTACTTGGAGTGGCACAACTCCAAGTAATTTTGCCAGTTCATCTTTGATCTGATCCAGGGATTCACCACTGGGCAGTCCTTTCATGACAACCTTGAAGACACGTTCAGTTTTGGTGTCGTAAGTAAAAAATTTGTGCTTCTTCTCAGTAAGATACTTGAGAAGACATTTAAATCCGTCCAAGGTTTCAGCCAATACACGGCATTCACCCCGACGTCCAATTTGTAGTGAAAACTTAACTTTCACGAAATTCAAAAGTTCCATGCGAAGAGCATGGAAATCGGAAGTGGTTATCACAATAGGGGGAATCTTTTCCTTCTTGGCATTAAGCCGGGAAAGTTTACTAGAATTTTTCTTGGATGATGGATCATTCTCATCATCCGTGAGCAAATCAAATTGATTACTCAAATTAATTTCATCAGAAGGGGGGTCAAGGGTTTGCCCCTTTCTTTTGCGTTTAGGCGCCATGGCGGCAGTAAATTTTTATCCAAATCGACTTCCAAGCAGATTACTATAAGAATCTGAAGGATCGAAGAGGAATTTTCCAAATCAATATCCAAGAGGGATTACCTCGGGTAGGGTCCAAACAAGGATCGAAGAGGAGTAAGAGGAGTTGAACAAGGTAAAAAATTGGTACAGGTTGAGCACTGAAAAGTGCTGTTTAAATTTGTTGTAGCTTTAGGTAGTAGTAACACTTCCTTAAGCAAAAAGCAAATAGATCCGCACGGCAAGAGAGCACGATGCGGACTGAGAGAGTTGTATAGATTTTTCTCCTTATACTACAATATACTCAAAACTTTTCTGAACGACTGACCATTCAAGCACAAACGAAGTGACAGACGGAGCGGCTCAAAAACTTTGGTGACGCACCTGCTATTGCAATTTTTCAGTGTACCACATGGCAACACCATTACTACTGGATTGTACCACATGGCAACACTACTAATGGAATGTTTTGGTTCTATCTCTTTCACTCTACTCTAAACTGAAATGCATTAAAAAATGACAAAATGATACACTCTTTGCACACTGTCAAAGATCATATTGCACACAAAATCAACTATGTTCAAATCAAAACAAAAATACTAGCCCATCTGGTGGCTGATGGTACAAACATCTAAGAAAATTCGATTACAGCGAACCACATTATTTTAATTGTTTTCTTCGCCAGTTAGTCGCCTGTCACTTCGTTTGTGATTCAAGTACCTTATTCAAACAAACCCACTTAAAGCAATCAACTTTTTCAAATTGAACAATACGAGCTTCCAAGTACAAAATACATGCTCGATAAAAATTCTGCGTGCTAGTTCTAAACACGCCTGCGTGTGGCCAAGCGTCGTCTACAAGCTTTGTCAACTGATTCCGTACTGCTAAAGGAAGGTATTCCATTTTCAGCCTCTATTCAAGCTTGAACTTCAGCTCTCCTACTTCTGACGCAACTTCAACGATGGTTACATTATTTCCTTCTATCTTTTTTACTGTTTGATGGAATATTGCCGCTTGATTGTGCACAAAATAAAGCCATATTTCGGAACCATCATCTTCGAAGAAATCTTTTAGCATCCTTGGGCAATTATTTTTTTCTTCTTTTGTTTGTTTTCCGTCGATCTTGTTTTCCATGCTGAGCACCAATGCTACCGACGCCAGGGAGGCAGCTCCCACACCTGGACCCTACCGCCTATCGACCCATCAACTCATGAACCGGGGACCAACGGCTTTACTTCCCATCCGAAGGAAGGCGTGATCAGAGATGTTATGCCTCAGAACATTCCGGCGGCGCCGACTGCGATTGAACCCAGGACTGCTGGGGTGTCCTTGGACAATTATCAATTGAGCAACTTTTTTTAGTTACCTTTCTCTGTCAAGCTGCACACATGGATGAATAGCTTCATTATTTTCCCACTTATCTGCATGCGTCTTGCTCGCACTCCTTCAATTTGCAGTGTGTGCAGTATTGGCAAATCAAAGTTGGCACTCGTGGAGAATAGAAGAACTATGAGAGTGATGATGGTTTCAAAATTTTACACGGTGAGGTATACGAGTGCAATATAAAAATACTTTTATTTTGCAAATCGAGCATTTTATTTAAATCATAGTTGTTGACAATAGTTGACAAAAGTTTTGTTGTTGTTGTTATTGTTGTTGTTCCGATTAATATTGTTCTCTTTCTTTAAATGTCATTTCATACCCTTCAGTATTAGTCGAACCCTTTAGAAATGGATTTAAAATAAGAGTGCACTAATGAAAATTTTAAAATCACTTATCAAATGCGGGACGTTTTCCGGGACATTTGGTAATCCGGGACGTTTTCCGGGACACTTGTAAATGCGGGACATGTTGGATAAATCCGGGACGTCTGGTCACTTTAGGGTAAGGGTAACTTACTGGTAGGTAGGTTTGGAAACTTTCTTTTGTTCGAGGTTTTGGTTTCAGTTCAAAGTTTTCCCTGAATGTTGGTAAAAATCAAGTATGATATGAGATAAATTAAAAAAAAATGATGGTGCTTGGAAAATGTAGACGGAACTTTTAGAAATTCAGAATAATTTGAAGAAACAAGGGTAAATGAACTTTACGATACTCAAGGAACATTAGAGCGGCTTAAATGTGTGGTAAATGCTACCTTTGCCACCAGATAATTACGGTGCGATACAGTGTAAATGTTTTGCAATGTTCCATATTAACTAGATAATACACCGTTTGAAACAACGTCATCAACCTCAGGGGCGGGTGCATCGTTATTTTAGGCAGATTTATATTTTTTATATTTAGTTCAAATTTCAGGAGCCGGAGCCGGTGGTGTAGTGGTAAGCGTGCTGCTTTCCAACACCCTGGTCTGGGTTCAATCCCAGCCGAGGTCGGTGGGATTTTTCTGAGGCATAAAAATCTCTGGTCACGTCTTCCTTCGGAAGGGAAGTAAAGCCGTTGGTCCCGGCCCATGTGCGTGTTGAATGGGTGCGATATCCTACGCAAGTGTGGAAGCTGCCTTTCTGCACATTCGAATGCCGTCAATGGATGGCAATCGATGTCCGTCGGTGATTGGCACTAGATTGCGGAACAGAGACCGACGTTAAATAAAGGAAAAGAAAAAAAGAAATTTCAGGAACACAGCACTGTACAAACCTGTGATGTATAGACTTTTGCTAAACACAGCTGAAAATGCACAATTTAGGTACCCTCTCTAGGAGTGACCTTTATCCAATTCATAACTTTCCAACAATCGGTTTAATACCTGATTCGAAGAAACTACTCGTCAAGTTTCCATGCTTTCGGACGAGGAGAACGTTCCACACATCATCAATCGATGTCCATTTCTTCAACTAGTTTCAACTTAAGTGAAGTGTGTCTGTCACTCTGCTGCTAACATCCCCCGCCAGTACCAGTAACAGCAGCAACTAAACCCTATGCGGCGTTCCTCTGGGGAAATCGATTTGAAATTCTGAGTGGATTGGACACTTTGGGGTCAGTAGCAGCGAGTTTTCCGACCGTCCGTCCGTCCGCTCGTCATGTAATACTGAAATAGAACGGAGGCAGAGGAACAAGTGCGAAGGGTTTTATATTGCAAAAATGTGTACAATTCTTTTACGCTGATAAATTTGCATAGGAAGTGTCCGGTTTCACTTTCCGTATTAAATTTTTCTTTGTGACGCCTTTATACACTGCTTTGCCAAGGGAGTCAATCCACAAATTGGGTTCCGGGTGAGAATACGTGGTGATACTTTATCCTCTCAAACCCCAGAGGGGCCAATATGGTGCGCGCTGCCTGAGTTGATGTCGAGATTGAGGGATCGCTGGCGTCATCAAATGCCGGATGGGGAATTGAACTCGAAGCTGGAATTTCAATTATTTCCTCGTTGCCTGGAAGGGATAAATATTCGGTAAGGTTAATATTTTTCAAATAGACAAGAGTTCCAGCACCCGGCGGATGAGGAGGAAGTTTGCATTTGTGATATAAAATCCAAGAAATGGGGAATTTCTTTCCGGATAATTTGATTCCTACACCTGTTGGAAACGATGTCAGTTTTGCAGCTCAGCATCATGGGTAAAAGTGTTGTTATTTGTGGCAGCCGCTTAATGCGATGATAATTGCAAGCTTTGCAGAAACAGAATCAGGAGTTGTTGCAAAGTGCGCAGGAAATTAACCGCAAACAGTCGAGTCAGTAATAGGTGCACAGTGTTTAACAATTCCGGTTTATTACAGCTTTGAGCATCGCTGTGTTCTGTGTAACATCATATTTTCAGAAGCTTGTGTATAAAATTCAATTTTCTTCCAGCAGAGCAATCCTCAATTTAAGTGCTGGAAGCGATAAAAATTACTCTGTGATAGTAAGGCTTCATGGAGAAAACTACCATCTATCCCGGATAACAACAGTCATTCCGCAAGTGGCAACAGGCAGAAAATGAATTGACATCTAGTTTGTCCTACAACTTTGTGTAAGACTTCTCCGGTAGAGCTGCTGCCATGTGCTGAAGGAACCAGTGGGTGTTAACGATGGGTGCTCTTTCAAATGCCATGTGACAGGATGGATACCCGCACATCCATGTCGTACACGCGACATACTGGAGTCAGTTTGGCGGGATGTTAAATTAGTAGGGCAGGAAAATGAGCGGATGTCAGATCAAAATCGAACTGTAATGGAAAGTAATCATAAAATCAAAACATCCATTCACACCTCCCATAGCTTAGTCGGTAAATGCGTACCGTAAAAAGGGGCTACATTGATAGTTGTTTAAAGTATATATTTAAATATTTTTTACAGCCCTGATGTTTTTAAATTTAATTTTTTTAAACAAGTACTCATGATCAGGCATGGAAAATCATTTGCATTCATTTCGTGCATTCATTTACATTCAGTTGCCCCTATTTTTTTTCTTCAACAGAATTCCGCAAAATGGTGTATAGAGCTTTTGTAGGTTTTATTAACTACAACTTTTGTCAATAAGTCAAATCCGTATCTCTTATGCATGACGAACAAGAGCGAACAGGAGCCACTATTGTTTTTCAGTGAATGTATTTGACATTCACTGAAAAACAGTAACAAGCTCTGCCCGCTCTAGATCGTGATGCATACAGATTTGAGTTATAAGCAAAAGTTATAGCTAATAACAAAACCTATAAAAGCTCTATATATCATTTTGCAAAATGCTGTTGATGAAAAAAGTTAGATGCAAATGAATGTAAATGAATGTATGAAATGAATGCAAATAATTTCCCATGCCTACTCATTAGAGTGATGCAAAATTTGAAATTTTCGCTCCACAATACTTAAACGATTCCAAATCGGATCCAGACTAACCTCTCAAAATTTGAACTCATTTGGTGAGAAACTGAGATGGCACAAACCATTTGAAGTTTGTATGGGAATTACTATGGTAAAACCAAGATTTTTGTTCATGTATATCTAATAATTCACCATATCGATTTGCTTCAAAAGCCTTCAACTCTACTTGTAGGAAATTTTTCCAGCTACAACTTTGCTCAAGACTATTTTTTGATTAAATGCAAGAATCGAAATTTATCAATGGTTCAATGCGCTGATGTCTTATGATCATGCTCAATCAACTGCTCAGCAGGCAACATTGGTGTTTCTGGGGCGTTGAATAGGACACAAAAATCATGGCTGCTATGTCACACTGCAAAATACAGTGTTGCCTACAGAGCAGCTGCTTGATCATGTCATAAGTTTACCAATCTCTTAAATAATTAATAACTTTTTCCTGTCTTGTTTTACATAGAAAAAATTTTCAGCAAAGTTGTAGCTGAGAAAATTTTCTATAAGAATGGCTATAGAACTGTTCCACAGCTCAATATGGAAAAAGACTAGAAGGCAATGAACAAAAAGTTGAGATTTCCCATAGTAATTTACATGTAAACTTCAAATGGCTTGTGCGAAGTCTGTTTCTAACCAAATGAGTTGTAACTTTGGTAGGCTTATCAGGACCCGATTTGAAACCATTTTAGCACTGTGGAGCGAAAAATTGAATTTTGCATCAGTCTACTGCTCATGATCCTAGAGTCAGTTTGTTAGTAATATGTTTAACGGAAATCTTCCAACACTGTCAGCTACGTGTTTAGTTGTAAATTATTGACACTTTGTTATGTTGTTATATCGGTCATAAATTATACCTTCATCGTTCGTTCATTCGTTTATGTGCTACTGCATTCGAGTGCCGTGAATTTCATTCGGTGTGTTGTGTTTCTGTGGCGCTGTATTGTAGTGAAAGTGATTCATTTTTATCATTGTTTACAAACACTTTCCTAAGCAAACTCCATGCGATTTTTTCCCCAAGTGCCATTTATCAGCAAAATTTTGAACCTTGCGAGCTTCTATTGAGCTCATGGTGGCACTGCTGTAAACATTTTGGAGCTTTGCTATCACCTGGATTCTTCCGTGGAATTTCGCTTTCACCGTCTAGCTTATCTGCTCTGTTGTTGCATACTACTCTATGCGCATTGCTTTTAACCATTTAGTACCGCTGCTTTGGCAATCGCATCAAATCCTGACAAGTATGTCCTACTTCTATCCTGAAAATGACTTCTACTTGCCACTGATGTCGGTGACGATTCCATTTCATGCAGCGGCTTCTGCAAAGCGGAATTCCACCTCAAATGCGTCAATATCCCTTCAGCTGTTAACGATGAGATGAAAATGCGCTCGCAATTGTTCTGTACCAAATTAAAGGATGACATTCGTTTCCGCAATTCAACGAGGTAATTATGAGACTGGGCAAGAACATGTCCTTGGCGACCATAATGACATCGTTCCAAAAATTAAGTCGGAAATCATGAATGAGTTCAAAAGTGCACTTCGTCTGAAATTCACCGCTTTGATCAATTTCAGTGTACTTACAGCAAAATCATCAACTCATACTACGAAAGCCACTGGGTATTTGCAAAGCCGACATAAACCTGAACCTCCTGAACTCCTTCAACAGGATTTGATGTGTGGAACTGGAAATTCAATATCTCCAATTAATGGGAGCTTTCGCTGTACCACCTCCCAGGCAGAAGTTTTGGCTCTAACTTTCGCGTATTTCTCGTGACGTCACAGTGGAGCAAGTACGTGAACTGGCGAAGCAGAGGTTAGGAACAAATAACGCTGAGACATTCAGACTAGTCACCAATGGGATGTCAGCAATCTGTCATTCATTTCGTTCTAACTCGGTATAAGTCCTGACCTAAAAGCAAAGTCTCTTTCGACTGCAACGTGGCCGTCAGTTCAAGAATAACAGGACCGTTACAATTTTTTGGAACCCTTCCCGAACGCCAAATTCCAGTTTATCCCCCAGCACGGAGTCACCCAATTGACACACATGTTTCACTTGGCTCTACCGAACTTGATCCACCTCTTGGCCACTCCAGCAAATTCCATCTGGATTTTCGCATCAGCCACTGTTAATTTACTGTGCACTGGGACGCACCGAAGTTGGTCTCATGGAAGCCCTTGTACTTCCCACCGCAGTCGAGCCATTTCTGCCTGCATTCAGCAGTCGTCCCGGCCCTGCGTGCGGAAGTAGTTCAGGAGTCATTCAACTCAACGTGAAAGGCAAATATGGTGATTTAGTGTACTCAATGACTTCTGATCCATTAATCGCTTGCAGCCAATTTCTGACAGCCTTACATCTTCAGCCATCACAAGTCATCCGGACACTGTAGCGCACCAAAGTTGTACTTCCCACCGCAGTCGAGCCATTTCTGCCAACGTTCAGCCCGGCCCTGCGTGCGGGGGTAGTGCAGGGGTCTTCCAACTCGACAGCATAGGCAAGTCAACTTCTGCTATCGATTCAATGACTCCTGATCCGTCCATTGATTCCAGCCAATATTCACCTGCACCATCAAGGCATCATCCGCAAGTTGCTCAAACTCTAGGACGTATTGAAACTATACCTGCTCCTTCAGACTCGCTGTTGTATTATCAGAACGTCGGAGGGATCAATAGCTCTCTATCTGACTACAAGCTCGCATGCTCCAGCGTACTAGCTTGCATGCGCGACAGTACTAGTCAAACGAACACTCCTTTACCTAACTCATACATTATGGCACAGATTTCAAAATTGAATTCCATCCGATCTTACTGAACGGTGCTTATTCAATCGCCGTGTGTGGTGGTGTCCGGCCGGTCGTCAGCAGCAGCAGCAGCAAAGCCTTCGGCGCGTGGCGTTGAACATTGTTCTACAGTACACAACGAAAGGCTACCCACAAGCAGCGAGTTGCAACCCACAAACAAATGATTGAACTATTCCACAAATGGTTTGGATGATACCCCGAACACGTCGTTAATCAAATTAACCATAACATTTTTATTAGGGATGTCAGTTCCCAAATGTTTAAATCTAACATACCATTGGCGCGTATTCAATCAGACTCGATGATGGTCAGTTATTGCCTGATGTATCTGTGATTTCCAGTAAATCTACTGGTGGAGGAGTCCTTGTAGCTGTCCGTAGCGAGTTGGAGGCAATGGCCATCGAGAACGATTCATGGAACAATGTTGAGCATGTACTCCCGAATCCTTCGATGCTAAACGATGCGTCTTCGTTATCCCCGAATGGTCCATCTGCTCATCCGAAACACACCTTAGATGTTTCCACGATTTCCAAGAATAATGCTGCTACCTCTACTGCTTCTGAACCACCACCATCACCACCGAGACGCATCGTGGATAGCATTGTGGAAGCCCCTGATTTCTCTGCCTCAGTCGCGCTTATTCCGGCCAGCGCTCTGCATAGTCGTCTCGGCCCTGAGTGTAGATGTAGGTTGGGGGTCTTCCAACCAGCTATTACTGGCAAGTATATTGACGATTCAGCCTCTCCTTTGCCTGATACCGCTTCAACTTCTAGCGGTGTTTCCGGTTCTGCGACCTCCACACTAGCCACATCATGTCCATGCATCCATCCTGCCAACTGCCAGCAGGTTTATGCCACCACCTGCTCTTCCTCGGATCCGGGACACCCTAAAACAGGCACTGAGGAAGCTTCCGAACCTCCCGACCCAGCCGCGCTTGCTGCAGACGTCCGCCATCGTCATCGTCCCGGTCTTGGGGTCGGTGATGGTATCGGGGCTTCTGGCCTGCAACCTCAGGCGAGTATGTTAGCGATTCCGATCTTTCGGTAACTGATGTCCTTTCGATTTCTAGTTCCCGTAATTGCTCCTCGAATGGTCTCCGGATCTACTACCAAAACGTGCGTGGGCAGAGGACTAAAACTGACTCATTTTTTTCCTGGCTGTTGCGAAGGCCGAATATGATTTGATTGTGCTGACGGAAACGTGGCTGGACGACCGAATTTACTGATCGAAAATTTTTGGGTCACCCTATTCCGTTTTCAGAAATGACCGGTCTGCCCTAAACAGTCGAAAACCGTGCGGTAGCAGAGTCCTGATTGCAGTATCTACTAGACTAGCCAGCTACGTAAGTACGTCGCCCATTTTCAGTCATGTGGATTGTCGTAGAACTTCCGCAAAGCTAGCTTAGTGTAGGCGCAATCTACCTGCGTCTATCGACCGTTACGAGTTCCAGAAACCGGAGATCGATGCGTTTCAACATCCAGCGTTTGACAGTAGATGGTGTTGCTGCAGAGTACCACCAGAAGCTGAATGAGCGGATAGCGGAAATCAACGTAAACGAGAATCTCAACAATCTGTGGGAAGCTGTCCACGAAGCGGTGAGCACAACAGGACGAGAGGTGATAGGTACAGCTCAGAGGCGTCCCCAGAACGGGTGGTTTGACGAGGAGTGCCATCGAGTGACAGAGGAGAAGAACGTCGCCAGAAGCCGGATGTTGGTGTCTGGTACCCGTCAAAACAGAGAGCGGTACAGGGTAGCAAGGTCAGCCGAGAAACGAACCCGTCGCAGGAAAAAAGGCAGTACGAGGAACGCGTTATTGCTGAGGCGCAAGAAAGTATGGAGCAGAATGATATGCGAAGGTTTTATGCAACTGTCAATGGCGTGAGGAGTAAGACAGCGCCGTCTCCCGCCATGTGCTATGACCGTGAAGGTAATCTGCTGACAGATAAAACGATGGTGGCTGCCAGATGGAAGGAGTACTTCGAGACGTTGCTGAACGGAGAGAACGAGAGAGCATCTACAAACAGAACACACATCGACGACGATGGTCAAACTGTGGAACCACCAACGCTAGAAGAGGTGAAAAAGGCGATACGAGAGCTGAAAAACAGTAAGGCTGCGGGGAAGGACGAGCTCCCGGCCGAACTTCTCAAACACGGAAGTGAGCAGCTGCACCAGATGATCCACCGTATACTGCTCAAGATATGGGAGGAGGAAGAATTGCCCGCTAGTTGGTTGGATGGTCTCGTTTGTCCCCTCTACAAAAAGGGACACAGACTGGAGTGCGCCAATTACAGAGGAATCACGCTTCTGAATTCGGCGTACAAAATATTATCACGTGTTCTGTTCAATAGATTGAGACCGCTTGAGGAATCTTTCGTCGGCGAATACCAGGTTGGTTTTCGTGAGGGTCGATCAACGACGGATCAACTTCTCAAGGGTTTGACGCAGGGTAAACGTCAAACCCTTGAGAAGTTCCGGGAATACAACTTGCAGACTTATCATCTGTTCATAGATTTCAAGGCAGCGTACGATACAGTAAAGATAAACGAGCTATGGCAGATAATGCAAGAAAACGGTTTTCCGACGAAACTAATTAGGCTGATTCGTGCAACGCAGGATGGTTCGAAATCATGTGTACGGGTTGCAAACAAGATTTTGGCCTCATTTGTGACCTTAGATGGGTTGAAGCAGGGAGATGCTCTTTTGAACTTGCTATTCAACATCGCCCTCGAAGGAGCGATTAGGAGAGCTGGCGTGCTCCTTGGTTTTGCGGACGACATCGACATCATCGGAATCGACCGTAGAGCAGTGGAAGAGGCGTTCGCGCCTTTTAAGAGGGAGACAGCGAGGATTGGTCTCACGATAAATTCTACCAAAACGAAGTACATGGTCGCCGGTAGAAAGCGTGGGAGCAACAGTGGTGTTGGTAGTGAAGTGGTGCTAGATGGCGAAAAATTTGAAGTTGTGGACGAATTTGTTTATCTTGGTACTTTAGTGACGTGCGATAATGATGCTACCCGCGAGGTGAAAAGGCGTATTGCAGCCACGAACAGGGCTTTCTACGGGTTGCGTAGCCAGCTGAAGTCCCGCAGCTTGCGTACGAAAACGAAATTCGCGCTGTACAAGACGTTGATTTTGCCGGTAGCCCGGCTTTGAAAGAGGCCGATCGGAGAGCTTTCGGTGTCTTCGAGCGTAAAGTGCTGTGAACAATACTCGGCGGTAAACTGGAAAATGGCATCTGGCGGCATGAATCACGAGTTGTACCAAGTATATAACGGCATGGATATTGTGAAGCTTATAAAACACGGCAGGCTACAGTGGGCTGGACATGTGGCACGAATGCCGGAAGAGCGTCAAGCGAAGTCAATATTCAGCAGGGAACCCGGAAGAGGACATCGGCTTCGGGGTAGACCACGCACGCGTTGGCTTTATTCAGTTGAGGACATTAGGTCGACGGTTACTTCGTTCGGCGCAGATTTGAATTCAACGAGTCGTCGCCCATCAGGTACTCAGGTAGGTACTATTAAAAATTGCACGAATGTGCAACTGTTGCTATGATAGTTAAAATTATCACCTATTGCCTGTGAAAAACCCTTTCCTAACACAGATTTCAAAATCAAATTTCATCATGTTCATCATAAGAAATCATGTAAATCCAATATTATAAGATATCATTTAGGACGATTTACTGATTTAAATACCATTAGTTTTTCAATTTAGTTTATTGTAACTAGTAATCGATTTGCCCCGGATTACGGTACTAGTAATGCTTTCCTTCGCCGATGACCGGTAGTTTCAATAGTTTTCATTTACTGTATCCATCAATCAAAATTCTCCTGACCTATTTTCCTCATTGCACACTAGCTCCACATACCACCAAACCAAACACGGAAGCCATCTAAGCATACACATGCCGGTCGCTGCAGAGGGCAAACTTCTCTACATATGTCTCTCCTCCTCTAATACGATAACAACAACTGTGTTGATGATGATTATCATCCAGCCGTGGTGACCGCGTGGTGCCGATAACGAGGCGTAGGTAAGGGAGAACAGCCCATAATGCACCCCTGTGGTAAAATGTCCACTCACAGAAAAAACAACGATAACTTTTCCTCAGAGGCATTTTCCGTTTGTTTTCAACTGGAGGTTTCACAAATAATTCCTGATCATAAAATCATATAATTGATCAACTGATTCCTAAACAAAAATACATTTTGTGCAAAACATGACATATCAAGAGCATATTGCTCTCCAAACCTTGTGTTCACAATCCCTACCCTGCCATACATTTGTTACAATTGGTTACCCCTAAACTCGAGATGGTTGCGAGAAATGGGCCCCCGCTCTACTAACGTTAGTTTTAAGTAATTTTGTAATCTAATTAATGAATATTGGCTCCGCAAAGCTACAGCAAATGAGCCTGGAAAAATAAACGCATTATAAAAAAAAAACATGACACAGTTGTTAAAATCATCGACAACAAATTAAGCTTTTAACAGCATAAATCGCAAAAGAGTGGAACGAATTCACTTTTCCTATATTTTTTAGATATTTTACTTCATGAATCACAGTTTAACACTCTATTGACACCTTATTTCTGATGTAACATAGCCCAAGTAACAATTTTGGTTTTATTAGGGTTCTGTAGACCATGAATTGGACTTGTAGAACGCTTTAAAACCTTGATAAAACTTGCAATGTTACTTTGGAAATGAATAAGCATTTGAAATACCTCATGCCTTTGCACTCTCTACTTGCAGGGGTTATGGTTTGTCTATCATGCGGTGCATTTTACCCCAATGTTGTGGTGCGTTTTGCCCCAATGTTGTGGTGCATGTTGCATCATAAATCAGGCGTTTTGCCCTGCTATCATTTTGGAATTGATATAAATAATACCTTGAAAATCATGAAAAATCATCGTTTTGTAGTTCGAAATCACTTGATATTCGTAGAAAATATGGTTATGAACCATACACCACGACTTTCTCCTTGATTTTGCTTAAACGGTGCGTTTTGCACCATCCTACTTTACTGGGAACGACCCATCCTTCTCCCGATCAAAATGTGATCCAAATCATTTTACGGCTTCCCATACCGCACCGCTGCTGTTGCCCAAAGAACGATGTTCAAAGTTTGTTTCGGACCGAGTCAAAGGCCTTCCAATGCGTTTTGTTTGCCTGTTGCTATTTTTGCCAAAAGGACTCCTCCCCCTAGTGCGTCCTATAGTTGAATAACAGCACTTGGGTGGGGATTTCTGGTATATTTCTCTCTCGCTCTCTATCTCTCTGTCTATTGCTTTCCCTGTATGACAGATGATGAATAGTCCACTAACGAGAGCTAATTCGAGTTTCAAATTACAGCACGCTGAGAGGACATATCCTTTTCAATTTAATTAGATAAATAAATATAGATCCTGACTATGAGGGACGCAGGCCTCGACTGAATTGGTTGTTTTTGGGTTGTTTATTGATTTGATGTTTTACAAACAACCTACAATTTGGATAATTCCATTGAAACACATTATATGGTGGATGAATAAAAATACTATCAGCATAATTTTACGCAGGAAAAAGTTTCATACAAATTGGTACTTTTGGATTTTGATCAAATTCGAAAAGAAAAATCTACGATTTTTCTTTGGGAATGATTGAAATTAAAATAAGTTACCTTAAGAAAGCAGTCCTTCTTTACCTTTGTTCGGATGTCATCATGGTAATTGTTCGTTGGATACCGGGAGTCATTCGAGTGAAGTAATCATCTTTAGTGAGATTGTTTATTTTTATTCCAGCCAAACGGTTTTCCTTTCTTTTTCCTCTAACGGATTCTTCGGACTTGCGGATTTAGGATCAACCCAAACCCAATGCAGTGGGAAAATTTCCATGCAATTAGTGCGGTTGCCAAGATGGAGTGGTTGATGGTATTAGGAGCTATCTGCCGTTACGTGACGGATTTTTCCGGGTTGTTGTGAGTTTCCTATTCCTTTCGCTGAAACGCGGGTCTTGTTTCTTTAACTTGGTAGTTTCTTTTTTTTTCACTGCCATGTGTTTCCACCGAAGACGGCGTCGGTCAAATGGTTCCACTGATGATTATCTCACCGTTCAACTTTGTTGCTTCGGGTGATTCCGAGAATCTGAAGTCCGGTGATTACAGGCAGAGATGTAAAATTGAAAGAAAACAACAAAATAATTGCAACCGAGGGCAATTTGAGTCAATTACTATTATTGGCCCCTGAGGGTGGATTATCCGGTGATTTGTGTGCCTACAAATAGCCAATTGGTTCTGTAACGCTGTATTTTGTATGCATGCTAAATGTTACTACCTAAACCACAAATTCAACAAGAAACGAAAAAGTTTAAAATATCTATTTGGCAGTAATTGAGTTACGAACGGTTTAAGCTCCTAAGTACCTATGTCAAGTAATTGATTTTACTCAATATAATTCCAAAAGATGCTCTAAGATGTGATTATCATGCTGCAAAGAATGAGCGTTGAATGGTTTGAATTGTTTACGCCACGCTTGGAAGAGGGTCTCGGCCATGTTATCCAACATGGTCCTAGTTATTCTCTCATTGACCCTATTTTATTTTGATTTATTCTTTGCAACATTTATTTCGATAATTCAGTGCAAACATTTTAAAAAGGGTGAAACTGTTTTTTTTTTAGCAATGGCTTTAGTCGTCGATTTCTCATGAATAAAAAGTCACACATGAAAAATTAACGATACCATCAGGTAGATGGCCATCGTTAATTTGTAGTAGTGAACTTTTATTAACGAGAAATCACCGGTTGAAGTCATTGTTTACAAAAGCTAGCATCCTACTAAAACTCTCAAAAATAAAGTTAAACAATAAAATAAAAACAGTTTCACCCTAATGAAATGTAGGCCCTGAAATGTTTAGAAGGTGTAGAGGGTGTTCCAAAATAGATTTTTTGTCATGAAACCTGGGGGCTCACTCTCTAAATGATAGCTTAGTGTGTTACCTAGATGACAAGCAAACTTTCTCTATTTGGCCTACTTCACTTCAAAAGAACGGATGTAATTCGGACTCTTTAATGCGAGTTCCAAATTTATCCAAACCCTGGCTTTTCATATTTTTTAGAATGTGTGTCTTTAAGCAGCCATAACTCCACAACAAAACAAGTTCCGTATTATCAAGACCCACAATTTCAAAGGTTTTTTTTAATCTGATTGACTCTTTAAAATTTGCGATTTTTCAAATCATAAATTTATGAAACCATAAAAATATGCCATTTGATTAGGGTTTGAATTTTTTTTTCCAACAGGGTAGACGTACCAGTTTTAGCTATTACGGTGTGTTCCATGTATGGCCTTATCAAGCAAAAAATAAGAGCTCCATAGACAACAAGCGTGCACTGTTATCACAAGGACATTTTTGGTACCGTAAAACGGGGTATCTTTGATAATGCGGGTAACTTTTAAAGTATAATATAAAGATTAAATTTACTCGCAAACCATCACTTATGAAATGTATTTCCAATATAGCCATCACAAATTCAATGTTGTATTCTTATTGGTTATGAAGTCTTCTGATTATATACTCATTCAAAGTTTCATATTAAAAGAACTAAATTGATTGAATTTCACTAATTTTTTTTTTTTCATTTATGGAGCATTATCAAATTAGCCCCAAATCAATATACTGAAGTTCGGTTACAAAACTATAAAAATAGTGCAAAAGCTTTAATTTTCGTTCAACATATTCCTTACGAATCAACTCTTGGAGCATCAGTACTTGTTTTAAGAATATAAAATTTGAAAAACATTCATTACTGTACAAAATATTTCGAATATACTTAAAAAAATTATCAATTTTACCCCGTTTTACGGTAATTTAAGTTTTCAACACTTTTTTTGAATTTTTACTGAACTTTTTTAGAATAAAATTTTCTGTGTTTATTTTTTCTACAAAGAATTCACTTTTTTCCTCTACAACTTCGGGTTGTCCATCATTTCGGTTTGAAGTGACGTCTTCGTGCAACGATTAATTGAAAAATGCCAAATTCGCAATTTTTAAAATATTAGCAATATCCAAACTGATTGAATTTTATCACAAATGTCCACAATTATGGATCTATTCAAAACATCATAATTAAGGTATTTTACTGTTTTATTGCAATGCAGAACACGCTTTTCCGTTCCTGAATTTTTAATCCCTCGTTTGGTTTGGTAATTATTTCCATGTAATGAAAATTTCAGAGGTCCTAATTATGGATAATGTATATAGGTTAGACACAGCGTTTCTTAAGAAATGCCGAAAATTAAATCTAACACCTATCAGTCATAAGATTAGGGTCAAGACACCAACTCCCTTAAAAGTAGTTTGGAAGATGGAGTCCGAATTTATAAAAGCATGCATTCAGAGTATCTACTCAGAGATGGAAACAAAGTCGTTGGAATGTTATTCCCTGCATTTGAAATTGGCGTAAGTATTGGAGGACTGCGAGGAAAAAAGGAAAAGAATGCAGCAGTTCTCAGAAGAACAATTGACGCTTCTCAACAAGGGATTAAGATATACGATCTCCTCATAACCTGACTTGGAAAAGGCCATCGTTGACATGGATACGGCAATCACTCACACACTTCCTGTTCAATTAGTAAAGGGACATTCACTTAGTAAAACCGAAAAAGAGGAACTTCGAATTCTCAATTAACTAAAAACAAAGCCGGTATTCTACACAAAAGCGGACAAAAGTAATGCAGTAGTGATTTTGGACAAAGAAGACTATGACAATCGGATGACGGAAAAATTACTAATGGCCCATACAGACAGTTGATTGATTTTTTATTCATTTTAGGTTCTTTTTTAGAAATAATATTCTTCCAAAGCACAGGTTGCTTTAATCTTTTGAACAAATACGTTTTACAGTATTTTGAACGTTTAATTCACAAACCGCGGCCAGTCTATTGTCTGTCCCACATAAATCGCCCCCTATAGCGCCTAAGATATGAGACTATTGGTTGACTGGCCCCCTAATGAAGAGCCTAAGCTTAGGAACTCTCAAGATATTGAATCGGAGACAGCTAGAGGGCCTAGAAATTTCAGATTAAAATAATAAAAAATAACACATTCTAAGGGGTCTGAATAATAACGTGTTTTTGAAAATAACACTAAAAAAACTGTAATTGCAAAAAATAGTTGTAAATGTTAAGAAATCATTTGGATTCTACACTAATAAAAAATCTTCAAACTATTGGAAGCATGAAACTAGTATGCTACCTATAATCGCATATCAGTACCATATTGAGTTTCATCAATTTTGAGATAACAACGCTATCCACTATCAATTGCCATCTACTTTCATATTATGTGATAAAACTATGGACTTTGATCATTAAAAATGTGAAAACATCAGATTAGTTTGTCCCTTTAAGCAAAATAATCGGATTTCAGTCCCATCCTGAAATTCAATCGTCCATAGTTCAAGTTAAAGGTCTGCTTTTCGAATTGCCATATTTTTCGCTGATATAACAAAACATGCAAGCTTCATTACAACAGATTTTACCTTGAAAAAAGTAGAAAGGTCTGTGCCTAGGGGCACAAACGGAAGCTTGACGTAGGACTGCTAGTGAACGGAACAAATGTGAAGAGCATTTAGTTCTTTTCATTGAAACTCTTTCCGTTTTTGATTTGTAAGCGTATCAAATTTGCAGTATTTTTTTTTTTTCAAAGAGAAGTTGATGAAGAGAATCAATCAAAATCACATGCACCCCTGCTTCCAGGTTTGGTTACAAGATTACAACTCTGGAGAGCAGTTTGTGTGGTCGTTGAGGGCCTGTGGTTCTGAATATGGACAAACAGGCACAGATAAATTCTATTCCTACTCTTTACTGTTAAAGGGTGAACACGAAATTATTGCGACACCGAAAATGTCATGCCAATTTTAGAATCAAACCAAAATTTTAGGGTAGTTTTATACATATATTTACTTCAAAAATCAAAAGAAAAGTTAATCGATGGAGCCTTGAGTGTAAAATTGAACGCATTTTCGCTTGATGCCCTCCATCAAAGTCTTTACAGTGTCATCCGGTACCAGTTTCTCAGTTTTTTTCCATTTTCTTAACATGTCCTTCTCGTCTTTGACTGTCTTCATGCTCTTCCGAAGTTCCCGCTTCATTATTGCCCAGTACTGCTCCACCGGGCGCAGCTCCGGACAGTTTGGCGGATTCATGTCCTTGGGAACAAAATGGACAGAATTGGCCTCATACCACTCCAGGACACTTTTAGAATAGTGGCATGATGCCAAATCTGGCCAAAATAGCGGAGCTTCGTCGTGCTGCTGCAAGAACGGCAAAAAGCGCTTCTCGAGGCACTCAGATTTGTAGATCTCGCCATTTACTGTGCCCTTTGTCACGAAAGGCTCACTCCTCAGTCCGCAAGAGCAGATGGCCTGCCAAATGAGATATTTGAAGGTGAACTTCGACATTTTCTTCTTCTTAAATTTGTCGTCCACATCGAACTTGTTCTTGCCGGTGAAAAACTCCAACCCCGGAATTTGCTTAAAATCGGCTTTTATATACGTTTCGTCGTCCATCACACAGCAGCCATATTTTGTCAGCATCTTCTCGTAGAGCTTCCGTGCCCGAGTTTTAGCCGTCGATTGTTGCCGCTCATCGCGGTTTGGGAAGTTCTGTACCTTGTATGTATGTAGTCCAGCTCTCTTCTTTGCATTCTGGACGTAGCTCTGCGACATGCCGATCTTTTTAGCCAACTCACGACTTGAGACGTTGGGATTTGCTTTAATCATCCGCTTCACCTTTCCCTCCGTCTTTTTGTTCTCCGGTCCCGGTTTTCTTCCAGCTACTTTGCCGTGGTCCAACGTCAACCGCTCCTGGAACCGCTTCAACACTCTGGAGACGGTTGAATGGTGAATGTTCAATATTTTTCCCAACTGCCGGTGCGACAGGTCAGGAAATTCCAGGTGTTTGGAAAGAATTTGTTCTCTCAACTCGCGTTGGTTCACCTCCATTTTCGTTGAATCGAAAAACACGACTTCGAGTTTGACAGCATGTACAAAATACACATCAATGAGAAAGTGTGCAAAATTTGGTTGATTTTACCCAATGGTAAAAAAGTTATGCCCTGTTGAATGTGTCGCAATAATTTCGTGTTCGCCCTTTATAAGCTTGATGTCCCTGAAAAGGGCAGTTTTATTGTAGGCGACTTCCATGGCCGCTTACGCTTGGCGTGTTTAGTGTAGGTGACAGCATCACGGATCTCATTTTCTAGGAACACCTTCAGCACACCTCGTAGATCAGATCGGAGATACGTTTGACACCACCACGGCGAGCCAGACGACGGATGGCGGTTATCTCGAAGAACTTTGCGATGACGCTTGGTGCCTCTTTGACCAAGACCTTTTCCTTCTTTGCCGCGACCAGTCTATTGTTGCTTGTTGAATGTAGAAGGGTGAACTAGCCACCACCTTCCTACTGCTGCTATTGCTGATCACCAGGCCGTTCGAAGCGAAAATGAGTTGATGCCAGACAGAAGCGCCTTTTTATAAAGCAGAATGATGTGCAACCAAGTGGTATAAAACTTACGAAGACTCCTCCCATTATGAGTAGTTTGCTATCAAGTAGCGACACTGGCTCCTTTCCTTTTGCGTAGTTTGCCAATGGCAACACCATGAAAGTTAGCCGCTCCGGTGGTGTAGTGGTAAGCGTGATTACCTCTTACCCCAACAGGCCTGGGTTCAATCTTAGTCAGCGCCACCGGCATGTTCTAAGGCATTTTTATTTAGCTTTATTAAGGAGGCTTTCAGCCTTGGGCTGGTTCGCCTCCAACCATGTTCTAAGGCATAACATCTCTGATCACGCCTTCCTTCGGGAAGTAAAGCCGTTGGTCCCCGGTTGAGTTGATGGGTCGATAGGTAGCGTCCAGGTGTGGGAGCCACCAAGTTCATTTAAGAAAAGAGTTAGAGTAGAATTTTTAAAGAACTACAAAAGTAGTTTTCACCATAACTTCAAGGCTATTTTGACGTAGGACTACGTCTTTGATTTCTATATGGGGGTACACTTTGTGAAAACCGAAAATGGAACATGTAACAAATTAAGAAAGATTTTGAACGTTAATAACTCAACTGCCCCTGGTTCAATTTCAATAATTTTATTACCAATCGATCAGAAATATGGCTACGCATCGATAACAATGCTTCCGAATGTTGAACAAGATACTATTGAAAAACTGGTAAGCATTGTCCAAAAGCGTCGAATTAACTAACAAATCCACCAATTACCTACATGCATATGCTGCTTCCCCAGCACAGTCGTCAGAGTCAAAGTGGCATTCGCCTCCGATCCTCGGGCGCGTGCGAATAGGGAGGATGGAATTGCGTAATATTTTGCACACTCATCGCCATACTCAGAACCACATGCTCCCAACGACCACACCACTGTGTGGTGGTGGTCGGTCGTCGAAATTAGTAGCAGCAGTAGCAGCAGTAGCAGTGCTTTCGGCATGTGGCGTTGAAAATTGTTATCCAGTAACAACGAAAGGCTGCCAATTAATACTACAAATTTGATACGCTTACAAATAAAAAAACAGAAATAGTTAAGATGATTGATGATTGATCAATTAAAAGAACTAAATGTTGACATTTGTTCCGTCCACTAGCGGTCCTACGTCAAGCTTCCGTTCGTGCCCCTAGGCACAGACCCTTCTACTTTCTTCTCATTGATGGCGCTGTTCCATTGATAGTAAGTTAGAAATTTGGAAAAGTGGATGGAACGCTTTGGATGCATATTATGGTCAAAATAAGTCAAAAGAAATCATTCATTATCGTTCAGTTTTTTCCTAGAAATTTTTGATAAATAGTATTTTCTTGCAGGCTTTCTTGTTAAAAGGGACGGAATTTGTATGTATTTTTTATGCAGAATATTCAAAATGGGAGGGACTTCAAATGTTGATCCTCCCTCCCCCATCAAATTTTACAGAGTGTCAACAAAATACATGGAATGTTGAGATATTGAGATCGTGAGAGTAAATTTTCTCCATCAAATTTGAATGTTTTGGCTCTCTGGGGATTGGTAGTAAAGCGGTTAAAAAGTATGGGAAAACCGTAGTCATATTTCTGATCGATTGGTGATAAAATTATTGAAATTGGACCAGGGGCAGTTGAGTTATTAACGTTCAAAATCTTTCTTAATTTGTTACATGTTCCATTTTCGGTTTTCACAAAGTGTACCCCCATATAGAAATCAAAGACGTAGTCCTACGTCAAAATTATCAATTAATTTACTATTATTTACATGGGAATTGGGAATTCGTAACTTCAACTGCCATTTCCTCAATGCCTACTTTTTCCATATGGGACTGGTATGGGATTATAGGCAGTATGGTTGTGGAGTAGTCTCTGATTAATGATAAACAATATAAAATTCTCTAAAATCCAAATTTGTAGTCTAGAAGACACAATGCAGCACGCAAAATCTTATTTCCCAAATTGAGTTTAATATTTAAATAAAAATGGATTCCTTGTGTTGTCATGGCATCGGAATGTTTCTATAAGTAATCTTGATAAAAGATGATTAATATATGAAGTACATCAATTCTCCGAATAACGTGATGGGTGGTACTGTCCACCAACCGCGGCTGTCCGTCAAACTATTGAGCTAATTATTTGTAGGTGACTAGTATATGATTGACACTAATCACAATCAACAAATCAGCTTAATTAGTTGGACAGCCGAGAAATAGTGGTTGTTGAACTACCCACCGTGCTATTCGGGTGATTCCTGTATACAGTGCTTTCCCGATTTTGTCAGCTTTTTTTTTCGATTTTGTCAGCCAGAATATTTCGCTGAACTTTTTGGTTTTTAAGCATGAATTCTCAAACATTTCGCTCCAAATGACACGTAATTGTTTTGTCGCAACAATAACAGAGGTAACTCAAACAAACCTCCATTATTGCGACACTGCACAGCTGTATCGCGTCCTTCCCGATAAAGGTAACTAGGTGGTGGAATGGCTGCAATACAAGCTATGGACAGATACTCCATTCAATAAGAAGGTTTCGTGATCGCCAAAATTAACGGAATATTCATATGCAGCTGCTACACACCCGATGGACGATGGATCAGTTCCACGAGACGCTGGTTGGACTTACCGAAGGGCTGATCGGACGAAGACCGGTAGTCATCGGAGGAGACTTCAATGCTTAAGAAGTGGAGTAGGGCAACAGATGTACCAACACAAGAGGGCACATTCTGCTGGAGGCTCTGGTGAAGCTGGAAATTAGGCTGTTCAATAAAGGCACCACTAGCAGAGATCACCGGGAATCCATTATCGACGTCACTTTATGCGGACTGCAGTCCGTCACAGGTGGAAAACATGAATTGGAGAGTGTGTGAAGGATATACCCATAGTGACCATCAGGCAATCCGATATGGCATCGGCCAACGGAATCTTGTGGCAGTACAGAGGTCGAGAACTTGCGACCTGAAGTGGAAGATGAGTTGACAGAATCGTTAGGGAGAGCATTTGACACGACCATGCCGAGGAAACTGGAGCTAAATAACAGACGGCCTCCAGCTTACTGCTGCAACGAGGCAATTTGCACCCTCCGCGTGCTAGTTGTCTCAGAGTCAGAAGACGTGTTTAGATAGCAAGAACAGAAGCAGACAGCGAGGAAGATAGAGGAATGTTCCGAGCACATAAACGAAATATAAAGCAGAGCAAGTCAAACTGTCAACTGGAGCTGGGTCGAGACGCTGCTGCCAACGACGCACACCGTGTAGGTCAAGTCATGGCCACTGAAATCAAGAACAACATAAGAAAAGGGCATACAAGCTTTTTGTTAACAAACCTTATTATGCCCTTTTCTCACCACCCATATGACACCAACGCAAACCATCAACTTCACCGGGTAGGGGAAACTTTCCCCTTTCCGATGATTTGTTGGTTTTCATGGGAGACCCTCGGTTGGTGAGGGCCTACAAAGGTTTGTTTACAAAAAGCTTTTATGCCCTTTTCACATGTGGCTCTTGAAATGTGCTTAGAGAACCTGGAAGTCATCGTGGAAGAACTATTCTCGAAGCAAGATCCAACGACCTGGCCACCAGCGTTGCCAGGTCATTTTCACAAAAATCTGGACCAGTTAAAATATAAAACCTGGAAAAATCTCTAAAAATCCTGTTTTTACCATAATGCTATTGAAATCAAAGTGATGTGCCAAACTCTCGTAAAAATCGGTCAGTAGTATCATCTGGAATTTATTCAAAGTACCAGAATGTTGATGAATTACATGTTTAAATAAAGTATATAAAACAAATAACTTGTTAGCATTGCTTAAATCGTCCAAAAGTTAAGAAAAGTATTGACACATTGTGCCCAAAAAGTTTGAATATCCATCATACAGCATTTCAAAAATTGAGATAATTCATTAGTAAAATACTGCAGAAAATGTTTTTAGAATTTCTTTTTAAACTGTAACTTTTTTAAAAAAAGAATGCAAAGAATCAAGCAACTTTGATGGGATGAATTTTTAAACTAATAGTCGATGTAGTCCTTACTTTTTGATGCAGTACCATAATATGTCTTAAAGA
The DNA here is from genome assembly GCF_037179485.1 of Ochlerotatus camptorhynchus. Lineage (NCBI taxonomy): Eukaryota > Metazoa > Arthropoda > Insecta > Diptera > Culicidae > Ochlerotatus > Ochlerotatus camptorhynchus. The sequence goes on from NW_027040849.1 coordinate 94,728, forward strand.
TTTTAATAGTTCCAAATAATTCTAATATTACCCTGAGGTTGATCAGACTTACAATGTAATTCTTGACAATTTTAATTTAAAATAAAATTTTAATTTAAAATAAAATTCACCAAGCTGAAGTGGAAATCAAAGCTTAACATCATCGTATTCACACACAGTTTACCTAAACTACAGGTAACTCAACTGTTTGCATTGCCATTACGAATAATTTTATTATATAACTAAGATAAAAGTCTGAAAGTGGAATTTATATATTTGCTGGGTCCCAGATCATGAAACATTTTGTTATTCTGAATTTACATGGAACTCTTCGTCCTTTTTCAGAGTTCCATTTGAATCATCCAAGAATTCCATCATACGTCTTTTCTGGATTCCTCTAAAATAATCTTGATAATATCCAAACGTTTTCAGCAACATTCTAAGAGTTCTTGTGTTATCTCTTATAAGTCTCTCTCCGATTCCGCAACTTCCTAAAACTAATTTCCAAGAATTGGCACACTCTTCATAATGGCCGTCACACTATTCTCAGACTTATCCGATAATTCGTTTTGAACTGCTTTGTAGGTAAGGTCAGAATTGATTTTGAAATCCTTTTCAGTATTTACTAAGTAATCAAATACTTTGCCAAAATGGCACTGAAAGTCTCCCAGAAATTGCCAGATATTGTTTTGGCATAATTTCGATTAAGATTCTTAAAATTTTATAAAAATTAATCTCCATAGAAACATTGAACAGAATTCCATTGAAATTATTCTCACGATTCGTATCAGCATACTCCTTATGTTTCATCATAAGAACTTTCTTTGAGTTTTCTAGTGCCAAGTTTTCAGTCTGTGTTCGGAGTTCCGAACTCTATTTCCATTCTTCACAAAATCTCCATGCAATTGTCATCAGAGTTTTTAAAAGACAACTGACTCTGTCTTCAACCAGAGGTTGCACAGACTGAAAATTTAGCACTAGAAAACTGACAACACACCACACCCAGTAGACCAGTAGGGAAATTTCCAGGTTGTGAAAAGTTCCACTGGCTGGAGCGGGATTCGAACCCTTACTTCGTGGCACTCACAAAACGCCTGGAGGACGGGTGACATCGCACGACCACAAAGCTTACAAAATGGATGGAACTCTTCTAAGAATTAACTAGAAATTTTCCTTTGGTATCGCAAAGAATTTGCCTCACACTTCACTGTAAACTTCACCATTACCTTCTGGGGCAATTTAAAATTCTAAAGAAATTCAGACTACTATAACTCAATATTCACAGGTACTAAAAAAAATGGTAAAAATTATCAGATGCCTTTCAAATTTTCCTTATGCATTATCCTCAAAATTCTCACAAACATACTTCAAAATCCTGGTGGTTGTCTAGAATCAAAAGCCTTGCTAATTTTCCAAGGCTGAATTGATTGTTTTCAATCCTGAACAGTTTTCGATTTCTCTAAATTAAAAAAAAAATATAAAAATTCCTCCATGTTGAAATTTTGTTGTTTTTTTTTTTAATAAAGAAAATAAATAAAAAAATCCAATTAAACAAACATTCAGGCCCACTATTTTTAAAAGTTTGAAGATTTTATACAGCGAATAAACTTTAGAAAATGGCTCCATTTTCATGAATCTGCAACCCATTAACATGCAAACATGTTGTTACAATTCCATTGTAATAATTTCCAACGTTGATGGCCTTTAATAATTAAAGAAGAGTGTAAATCAATTGCAATGATATTTTTAAAGCAACATATTTGAAAAATCTGGAACATATTTTAAAAATCTGGAAATATACGTGATCTGTCTGTGTATCTGGCCAGATGACCGAAAATCTGGAAAATCCAGATAAATCTGGAATACTGGCAACGCTGCTGGCCACCTATATCGTACGGAGACAGAGAGGGAGATAACGATGAAGTCCCCAACAAGCAACTCGTAGCAGTGCCTGCTGGATAAACTCGGAAAACTCTTGGAGAGGATCATCCTAAACAGGCTGACGAAATGCATGGAGAGTAAGTAAAGATTGTCGGAGAGGCAGTTCGGATTTCGAAAAGGAAGAGCAAAAGTGGATGCAACTCGGACAGTTGTCGAGAGAGCCGAGAAGGCTTCAAAACTGAAGTGGAGAGGAGATCGATATTACGCCGTGATAACGATCGACGTTAAGAATGCGTTCAACAGCTCCAGCTAAGAGGCCGACGCTACTTCCAGAACCGGGTTCTGATCTACGAGCCAAATATGGGACAGAGATCGATAAGGATCACGGTGGGAATTTCACAAGTCTCCATCCTTGGTTCAACGCTCTGGAACGTGATTTAACACGGCGGTCTAACGCTGAAGCTGCCCAAACGAGTTGAGATCGTTGGCTTTGCGGACGACGTCGTCTTAAGGTAACAGACAAGATGCTGGAATAGATGGAAATGTTGGCGACCGAGTCGGTCGTCATGATTGGAAACAGCGTAAAAATCGGTCAGTATGATCTGAAATTTATTTAAATTACTACATTGGTTATAAATTACATGTTTCGGTATATTAAATAAAGCAAATAACTTTTTAGCATTGCTAAAATCATCCAAAAGTTGAAAAGTATTGACACGGTGTGCTCAAAAAGTTCAAATATCCATTACGCAGAATTTCAAAAATTGAGTTAAATGTGGGTAAAAAACAGCGAAAAATATGGTTATAATTGTTTTTTAAACTGTAACTTTTTTAAAAAGAATGAGAAGCAAATAATCAAGGAAATTTGATGGGGTTTGATTTTTTGAACTAATAGTCGATGTATTCCTTACTATTTGATGCAGTACTAGAAATTAAAGATTTTATTAGTTCTAAATAATTCTAATATTACTCTGAGGTTAATCAGATTAACAGTTTAGTACTTGACATCATACAACACACAACACCCAGCAGACCAGTAGGCAATTTTATTTTGAAGCAAAACTCACCGGGTTGAAGTGGGAATCAAAACCTAACATCGTGGAACTCACACACAGTTGACCTAAACTACGGGTAACTCCACTATTGGCATGACCATTATGCCAAAGAATAATTTTATTATATTACTAAAATGAAAGTCTGATAGCTTCATTTTTGAAGTCTCAGGATATTGCAATGATTCTAAATTCCGGAATTTGTATTTTTCCTGCGTCTCAGATCATGATTTTTTTTTTTGTTAGTCTGAATTTACTTGGAACTCTTCACAGGATATCTTCGCCTTTTTTTTAGTTCCATTCGAATCACCCTAGAATTACATCATATTTCTTTTCTATATTCCCCTAAAATAATCTTGAAAATATCTAAACGTTTCCAGTAACATTCTAAAAGTTCTTAGCATTACTTCTTGTAATCTCTTATAAATCATTCTCCAATTCCACAACTCCCTCAAATTGGTAATAATTCCCAAGAATTGGCTCAATTTTGTGTCCATTTTTCTCTATGAAATTCTTAAAATATTCTTAACAAATTCTTTTGTACACTCTTCAGAATGACCGTCACACTCTTCTCAGACTTATGCGATAATTCCCTTTAAACTGCTTTGTAGGTAAAGTCAGAATTGTTTTGAAATCCTTTTCAGTATTACCTAAGTACTCAAGTACTTTGCAAAAATGATTTTGAAAGTCTCCCAGAAATTGCGCTTAAAATTTTATTAAAATTAATCTTAATAGAAACATTGGACAGAATTCCATTGAAATGATTCTCACGATTCGTATCAGCATATTCCTTAATTTTCATCATAAGAATTTTCAATGATTTCTCTTTCGGATTGATTTCCTTTATAGACAAAATCTTCATGCAATTGTCATCAGAGTTGACAAGACAATTGACACCGTCTTCAACCAGAGGTTGCACAGACTGAATATTTAACACTAGACAACGGACAACACACCCCACCCATTAGACCAGTAGGGAAATTTTCAGGTTGCCAAAATTAGCACCGGCTGGAGCGGGAATCCTAATGTATGGAGCGAATGACCTATGCAGATAGCCCATGCGAAGCTGCAGATAGCCCACAACAAAAGCGAGGTGGTATTGATCAGTAACTTTAAAGCAGAAATTACCGTTGGGGAGCACGCAATAAACTAGAAGCGCGTGATGAAATGCCTGGGACGACCGTTTGGCTTCAATAGCCACGTAGAATACACCTACGAGAAGGCAGCTAAGGCCATCAACGCGGTAGCCAGAATCATACCGAACATCTTGGGACCAAGCAGTAGCAAGAGACGGCTCCTGGCTAGTATATTTACGTTGACACTATGATATGGAGGTTCAGCCTTGGTTGCAGCGCTGAAAACCAAGCGGAATTTAAGGAAACCGAACAATACATACCGGCTCAACAAACCGTACGAAAACTTTTCGAGACGTTTGGTGTACCCTTTGTTGTAAGAATAGTAAAAAGATATCAGTAATGCCATTAATAGTGGATAAATAATGGTTAAACTTTTCCCGATTTTTCCAGCTTCCCGTTTTTGTCAGCCTTAAATTTCATATGGGGCTAACAAAAACGGGAAAGTACTGTATTATAATTATTTGTTTTTCTGTGAATTACCAGATTAAACATAATAATAAAATGGAGTATTTCTTTGCCTTGATTTGTTTTCCATCTAACTTGTTTTCCGTGCTGAACACCAATGCTACCGACGCCAGGGAGGCAGCTCTCACACCTGGACCCTACCTATCGATCCATCAACTCATAAACCGGGGACCAACGGCTTTGCTTCCCTTCCGAAGGAAGGCGTGGTCAGAGATGTTATGCCTCAGAACATCCCGGCGGCGCCGACTGGGATTGAACAAAGGCCTGCTGGGGTGGGGGACTAAAATTATGTTTGAAGTTATTTACAGCTACAATCTTCTAACAGATGCAGTTAGACTCGTTATGTAGATAGAAGCACAATCAACATGTTTGTGAATGCTGAATAAAAAAATTGAATATTTTCCGCTGGAAACAAACTAGTTAGTTGAACGTAGCACCAAGGTCGGTGAGATTTTTCTGGGGCATAAAAATCTCTGGTCACGTCTTCCTTTTTAAGGGAAGTAGCGCCACTGTAACGTACACTGTCTTTCACCCTGCTTGATCATCTTATATGCATTTCTGAATCTGCATTACCGATTTGTAACTTTTATTCTTTTATTCTCCTTTCGAATGTAAATGACTCTCAAATGAAACTTTTTCACGACATTAAGCTGAAAGCTTAACGCATAAGCTTCTTATGCATGACGTCCATAAGTAGTAAGCACTAAAGCGGAGACACTCACCATGACTGTACTAAACATTCCAAGGCACTATTCGCATGCCCTCGTTACAAGGCCACTGAGATTCACTCAGTGAGAGAGCTACCTTTACGTAATTGAATGGTAAATATCAATATTGCGAAACTCTGCTCCTAACGATTTATCGCATACAACAGACAAGTGACTATATCTCACTGCTGTCTCCCCGGTTGTGTAAGTAACGCTCAACTTAGAATATGTTGCTTCAAATTGGGCATTCCTATTGAATTTCCATTTAATTCTATCTTTATAGTTTCTTTGCCTAATTTTTCTCTACTTACATAATAAGGACAACAGTCACTTTGAGTTTCATACTTGAATGCCATATTGGAGGAAAGCATCAATGCGCTTTCATAAGCTTTCATCCAAGTTGCATGCAATGGTATCGTTTTCCACTCCAATTGGATTTTTCACCCATTCTCGCAATTTCCATCCTTCTACACCCTTCGCATTCTACTTTGACAGGTCCCGTATGCTATGGTGTGGGTAATTTCTGTTTGCAAACGATAACTTCTCCCATGTCGTCTCTACATCTGCCGTGTGTGTTGCTTTTTTCCAGATAAGCTCGCCGCTATTTCTTCCTCTATGCTGCTGCCATAGATTCGCACCCATTGGCAGAGGGGGTGGCATTTTCCAAGCGGAAAAGTGTAAACACCATCGCATTGCTGCTCCACCATAGTGATTTTGCGGTGAGGTGGCGGGGTGGTGTTTTTTTCTACATTCTCGGTATGCGACTCCGACGATCGGGTCTGTTTGATTTTCGGCATTTTGGTCAGGGGAAAAAGTGTCAGAATAAGCTATTTAAATGTGAATTTGTGTACTGTTTTTGTTCCGTAAAGCCGGTTATCGCTGGATGAAAAGTGAAGAGAAACATGGAGTAAATGCATAGCTTTTCATTTTCGCTCGAGTGTGTTGTGTGAAATTTGTGGATGGCTAGCTGGTGGAACAAAAGTGTGCGGAATCGATTTGTGGTTTGTGAGAAGGAAATTGCTCGAGTGAATGTTTCTTAAAGTGAAAAATCAGGGATTCCAGAAGTTTCATGGCTACATTGCAACGAATATCAATTTTGACGGACATTTTATAGCAGTTAAGGTAGGTTCTGCTCTCAGTGTGTTCAGTTTTCATTCAACATTTGAACAACTCGAACTGCAAAAAGCAGAATGGATTCTTTTTGCTGTCAGTTTTTTATTGTTTTTTCTCCTCCGGTCGATTTTGTTATCAATGAATTTTTTATCGATTCCATTTAACTCAAGCTTGTCTCCTATAATTCAATTGTTGATTTCAATTGCAAAGTAGTATTGAATTCCTGATCTGCTCAGATCTTTTCGGATAATCAATGTTCCCGATTTGTCGAAGCATAGTGCAACAATCACTGGCATCGTTCATATTCTGTTTTGTCAAATCTACTGAATAAATCATTCTCTTGAATTTGATCAGATTTGATTTGATTTGATTTGATTCACCTATCTAGAGTTCCTTTTTTTTCGATGAATTCATCGTCTAGGTCTTCTCTTCTTTGGCTTATTACATCGACACTGAAACTTTCAGCTAGCTCTCAACTTGATGTTCTAGATACACTTCCAAAGTTATTGAGAGCTTTCTAAATCCGTACCATTTTTGCATTAGTAAAATTATGTAGCAAGTACAATCGTACTTATACCCAGGGAAGTCGAGAAAATTGTCAACCCGAAAAATTCTTAGACCGGAACATGAATCGAACCTAGCCACCTCCAGCATGCTCCTGCCCTGACTGAGCTAAGGGAGGCTCCTTCTGGGTCTAGTCTGTTAAAATTTATTTTTAATTGTTAAAAGTATGGAAATCATCCAGAAATCTTATTATTGCCAACAATGCAGATATGTGATATTTCGATTGGTATACTCAATGACGTCTCTATCGTTATTGTTTTTAAAAGCTTGAGCCAGTCTTTTAACATATTTTAGGACATTCGTGACTTGTCCGGGGATGCGATTTGAACTCGTGACTTGTAGCTTGAGAGGTATGAATGCTAACGACTACGTTAGACCCATACCCACGCTTTAAGCGTATATGTCAAAAGTTTGAATGGACAAAAGGTCGAAAGAACAAAAGGTTGAGTGGACAAAAGGTCGAGTGAACAAAATGTCGAATGGACAAAAGGTCGAATGGACAAAAGGTCGAATGGACAAAGTATCGAATGGACAACAAAATGAATGATGAGAGGGGGGACAAAAGTTCGAATGGGCAATTGATCGAATAATTCAAAGAGAGACAAAATAAAAAAGTCGAATGGACAAAACGTCTAATGTCAAATGTTCTACGGTACAAAAGGTTGAATGATTTAAAGAGGGAACAAGGTTGAATGATGAGAAGGGGGACAAAAGGTCGAATAATGATACATTGTGTGGTGAAACCTTCCTGGCCAGATGTCAAATAGTGTAAAGAATACTTGATAGACTTATGTCACCGTTTCGTTAAATATTAAATGACTAATCATCAAATTCGATTTTTTTTTGTTATATGAAAACAGTGATGAAAAAAAAAAGATATTGATAATTCTATTCTACACACTTAAAAATACTTAATCTTACACTTGACCGAATCCATCTTTGACATAAATGATGAGACGTACACAAACATGTCATGTAAAATTAAGTGCTCCGAGACTGAAAAGTTTGAAAGTACGTTTGATTGAGCTGAATTTCGCGTCTAATATGACTCAATTTTATGTCAAACTTGACGCTCGTATATGTCAGTCTCAGAGCACATAAATTTACATTAAATTATCTAAGTGTGTATTTTGCAGTTTTTGGGCAAATACGGTTGGTGATTTAGTTCAAAATCAGCTTGTAAAAAACATAATAAAGTATTTCCAATACCGATCCGAGATATTCGATAAGAGGTTATAATAAAGAACGAGAAAAGATGAAAAGGAGAAAAAATAATGATAATGGGATCATAATACCCAGTGTCATATGCCGTAAAAACATTACTAGTCGAAAGAACTGTACTTGTTTATTTAAATGCAATAAAATAAACAAATAAAAATAATGCTATGTGCATTATTATATTGTATGTCCCTTTTTGTACCATTAGACTTTTTGCATATTCGATCTTTTGTCCAGGGCCATCCATCGATAATTCGACCTTTTATCTCTATTTTAATTATTTGACCTTTTGTCCATTCGAACTATTGTAGCTCTTTGGATAATTCGACCTTTTATCAGCATTCAACGTTTAGTCCATTTAGTCCTCTTTGGGCCATTCGTCCTTCTGCATCTTCACGGGAAGAACACTTTTGTTAAAAGAGGATGGTGAATTAGATTTGGAAAGATAACCTGATAAGGGGCATGGGAAAGCAACCCATGTTATTCTATTCAGTCAGCAAAAACAATTGTCACTAGGCCTCCGAGCCCCATACCACTGCAACTATCAATCGTTCTAGCCATCCGACATGTAGTAATTCCTATAGATTGTGGACTACTGCTGTTCGGCTTTTCACTATTTTCCCAGGCAAAGTCACCCGAAAAAAGTTCCGTCATTTTGCTGATCCAGTGAATCTGAATTCCACCAAAGACATCATATCAAAAAGACTGGCAACTTTGCCAGAATCCAAGCGACAGATGCAATAGCGCTGCACTTGAGCAAAAGTGGAAGCAACGCATAGAAAAATGAGCAAATACACAAACCTTTCATCTGAGGATAGAATGTTTACTATCAAATTCGTTCGAAGCATGTACCTTTGAGCGGCAGATGACGCAATTGTACCTGTCTCTAGCGGTCATAAGAGAAAATAGAAGAGTTGCTAGTCTTCTTGATATGTTGTCTTTGATTCCACGTACTTGAACTGTAACACGTACAGACTGCATGTCCCTTTCGCGAAATGTTACTGGCTGATTTACGGTGAATTCAAAGCATGTGATTTTTTAGATTGAATTCAAATTCAAAATCCGTGATGACGGCCGGACTTCATGTCTTCAAGATAAGGAAGGTGCCTAACCAAATCTATAAATAGAATACGGTGGCCAAAACCCGCGCCAAGAAGCTATACCGCGAGTAGTTGGTGCAGCCGAAATGCATCGTAATGGATGACGAGACGTACATTTTAGCGGACGCTAAGCAGAACCCTGGCCTGGAGTTTTTCGTCGGCAAGTCCTGCCTGAATGTTCTGGAGATGTTCCGGAAGAAGAAGGATGACAAATTTGCCAAGAAGTACCTAGTGTGGCAGGCGATCTGTGGGTGCGGCAAGTTCAGCAAGCCGTACATAACGACCAAATATATCAAGAAGAATGCCTCCAGAAGCGCCTGTTGTCCTTCCTCCGGTCCCACGAAGGTGACACTCTGTTTTGGCCGGATCTGGCATCGTGCCATTACGCGAAACCGGTGATGGAGTGGTACGAAGCCAACGATGATGTTTTTGTGCCGAAGGAGGCAAATCCGTCAAACTCGCCAGAACTTCGCCCAATAGACAAACTCTGGGCGACTATGAAGGGCAAGCTCCGGAAAACAGGGAAGGTCTTCAAAAACGTCAAGGATTTGCAGAAAGAATGGATGAAAGTGTGTAAAAAAAATGGCGCAAGTGTTGCACAGGATTTGATGGGTAGCGTTAAGTCTAAGGTGCGGGCATTTAGCCTAGGAGAGGAGGTTTAATGAAGCAACTTTGCAAAGACATAGCTAATGTGAGTTTATTTATTCCCTGAAAATTTTTGGTGATCATTTTTGTCTGTTGCATTTTGACGTAGGACTTCGTCTTTCATTTCTATAATGGGGGTACACTTTGTGAAAAACCGAAAATGGAACATGAAACAAAATTATGAAAGATTTTGAACATTAATAACTCAATAATTTTATCACCAATCGATCAGAAATCTTTCTACGCATCTATAGCATTGCATTCCTCTGATGATTTTTAGCGTGAAACTATTGAAAAAGTGGTAATGTCAAGTATTGTCCAATGTACAAATAAAAAGTGATAATTTTAATCACTGTTTTCATGAAATAAACGTTCTTCCCAAACCCAGTCCTCATAATCGAGCACATCATTCTGCTTTAACCTGAAAAGATATAAAAGAGCGCTGCTATATGGCATTAGCTCATTCCTCATTTACGTTTTGGACGGCGTGGTGAACAGCAATAGCAGCAGTAGGAAGTTGGTAGCTAGTCCACTCCTTCACACTCAACAAGCAACAATTGACTGGTCGTGGCAAAAGAGGAAAAGGTCTGGTGAAGGAGGTCCCAAACGTCATCGCAAAGTTCTTCGAGATAACTACCATCCGTCGTCTGGCTCGCCGTGGCGGTGTCAAACGTATCTCCGGTCTACGAGGTGTGCTGAGATGTGTTCCTGGAAAACTGAGGTCCGTGATGCTGTCACGTACACTAAACACGCCAAGCGAGAAATATAAATATATGAGCAACTTCATGAATTAGCTACATGGGTCTCCCCCAGGGCTCATGTAAGCCCCCTTCTTTATAATTTTTATGGAAAAGACATTGATGGTTGTCTTGATGAAAATTGCTCGCTAAGGCAGCTTGCAGATGATGGCGTTGTGTCCGTTATAGGGCCAAATGCACCGGACCTGCAAGGACCATTGCAAGATACCTTAGACAATGTGTCTACTTTGGCTATGAAGCTAGGTATCAGAATCAATTTTCTTCGTACAATTACCGGAACCGGGGGAGCACACCCGGAAGATCTTTTTTTTTTATTTTTTATCTAGTTCGTTTATTTGTAAGGCTCAATTGCGTTAGCTTTAAGGAGCCGATAATTAATTGTTCTTTGTTTGTAACAAAATTCACTTAATTCTATGTCTAGTAGGAGTTGGGTCGTATACTCGCGGCTTACCCAAGGTTAGAGAGGTAAATTGTCGAAGGATAGGAAAAGGGGAGGAGCTTGGGAGTAGGGTTTCGTTGTCTCATCAGAGCGATGTCACCAGTATCAACGGTAGTGTGGTTCTAGATTCGTCTGGAGTTCGACCGGCTATGGTGACCAGTGGGCGACGATGAGACTCATCGAGGCCACCCGGAAGATCTGATTAGGTTGTATCGAACAACCATCTTGTCGGTTCTAGAGTACGGTAGCTTCTGCTTTCAATCCGCGGCAAAAACACATATCTTGAAGCTGCAACGGTTTCAATACCGTTGCCTCCGAATCGCGCTTGGCTGTATGCACTCGACACATACGATGAGTCTCGAAGTACTCGCGGGTGTTCTTCCACAGACAGATCGTTTCGCGGAACTGTCCTTTCGGTTTCTTATCCGTTGTGAAGTAATGAACCCATTGGTAATAGAAAACTTTGAGAAGCTGCTCGACAGAAATCCTCAAACAAGATTCATGAGTCTCTATTACGAGTACATGACGCTGGAGATTGGCCCTTCTTCATTCAATTCCTCTCGTGTTTGCCTCCAAGACTTGCCAAGATTGCCTCACTACCATCTGAGCACAATTTTATTTTTACGGATAGTCTTAGCTCGTTGGAGGCTATTCGATCAATGAGGCCGATAAAGCACTTCCTGACCAAAATCCGAGCTAAATTGAGTACGTTATCTAACTGCTCCTATACCATGACTTTAGTCTGGGTCCCATCTCATAACTCTATTCCGGGTAACGAGAAAGTAGACTCGTTGGCTGAAGTGGGCGCTATGGAAGGCGATATTTTTGATCGACAAATCGCCTTTGCGGAATTTTTCTTAATTACCCGTCAGCAAGTCCTCACCAGACCAGCTATGGTAGATTATGCACGAGTACGGATTTCCGGAAAAACTGACGCGATTGGTCAAGGTGACGATGGATCGAGTGATGTGCGTTGTTTGAGTATCGGGGACACTCTCGAGTCCCTTTGAATCTTGAAGGGGGTTACGGCAAGGTGATGGACTTTCGTGTCTGCTATTCAACATAGCGTTAGAAGGTGTGATCAGAAGAGCTGGGATAGACACGAGTGGCACGATCTTCAGGAAGTCCATCCAGCTTCTTGGCTTCGCCGATGAAATTGACATTATGGCACGGAACTGTGAGACGATGGCGGAAACGTACATCAGACTGAAGGCTGAAGCTAAGCGGATTGGACTTACCGTCAACACAACAAAGACAAAATACATGAAAGGAAGAGGTTCTAGGGAAGACAATGTTAGCCTCCCACCCCGAGTTCAGATTGAGGGTGACGAAACCGAGGGGGTCGATGAGTTCGTGTATTTGGGCTCACTGGTGACCGCCGAAAATGATACCAGCAGAGAAATTCAAAGACGCATTATGGCAGCAGACGCATCGTGCCTTCTTTGGACTCCGGAGAACGCTCCGGTCGAATAAAATTCGCCGCCGTACGAAGTTGACTGTCTACAAGACGCTGATTAGACCGGTGGTCGTCTACGGCCACGAGAACTGGACTATGCTCGTGGAGGACCAACGCGCCCTTGGTGTTTTCGAACGGAAGGTGTTGCGTACCATCTACGGTGGAGTGCAGATGGATGACGGAACGTGGAGGAGGCGAATGAACCACGAATTGCACCAGCTGCTGGGAGAACCATCCATCGTCCACATCGCAAAAATTGGAAAACACCCTTTGCGGCCCATAAGAGACATCTTGGCGAGCCGAGATCTCGATTATTTTAATTTAATTTATGTGTTTTCTAAAACGGATCGATCTGAGGATTAAGTAGTTAGTGTCATCTTGTGTTCTCTCAAGCTGCTAGGTCCCCATCGGTGTACCCCGATGTTCTTATTTTCCTCCAGTATATCGCTTAGTTCTAGATCAAGAGCACATTGCTCGAAAAACCTTGTGTTCTCAATCCCTACCCTGCCATCCGTTTGCTACAATTTGTTACCCTTAACCTCGAGATAGCCGCGCGAGTTATCGGCCCCCGCTTTACTAACGTTAGTTTTAAGTAATTTTGTAACCCAAACGATGAATATCGGCTCCGCAAAGCTACGGCAGATGATTCCTGTTATGTCCTGTCACATGGGTAGCACTCGCCCTCTTAATTAGAACACCTATTTAGCTCTTAGTCTAATCGTCTGACGCTATCTCGCTGCCAAAATATTGGGAACTTCCGAAAGTTTGCCCTGCTATCGTAAAGTTGTTTGGATTGTCTATGTCCGAAAAAACGAAAATTAAAAAAATAGGAAGCTATATTTAAAGATAAATTTGTAGCTACCCTACCAAGCATCCCCTAAGAAAAATCACCTCGTGAACACATCTCCCGTCACTCTTGAAAGCCGCTGTTTTCATTAGAATATATAAATAAACTTAAACTATTTACGTGTCGGTGATTCTGATAGTGAATAATTGCTCATAAATAAATCAATTTCACTAATACTTCACGCTTTTACTGCGCCCAAACGCCGCACTGCCCCATATTCACGCTTTTTTTTATTATTTTGGAAGCTTAATTACGCATCTGAATATTTATTCAATGTTTCATCAATCGATGCCCTCAGTTCAAAGTACCACATCATCTGGAACTCTATCACACAATGGCGATGAAAAAAATAAACTATCAACGAAATATGTGCACACCACACATATTAAACACGCATTCCAAAACCCCGGACACAATCAACGCAAAGGTCAGTGGATGTCATAAAAAATCACTTTTTCCCATTGATAGCAAACGCTGCACAGTTCAATCACTCTCACATAACAGCTCACAGCTCAATAATTTCATCGAAGATGTTTGTCATTGTCTTTTCTGCGTTTTTTTTTTCTCTTAACAGTTTGAATATGATAGAATTCGGTCCCTGCAGTTGACTGTTAAAAACTTTCTGCATTTCAATTTTTTTTTTACCATTATCGACGTTACCAAAAAGACTCTGTGATAATGAAAATTATTCGGAAGATGAGTAGTTTAAATCTGAATTGGAGTTTTCTCAGTGTGTTTACAAGGTTATAAATAACACATTTCCTGATCTTGCAACATCCCAATGTTTCTCCCCTTTTCCATACTCTTTGAAAGCAGTTCCCCAAGGCAAACACGTCAGAAATAAATCAAAATTTGTTCACTGTTTGAACGAATAAATCACTCTTTTAGCGTTGGCCCTTGCATGGAAACTGACTGCGTGAAGATTTGGTTTCGTCGATGAGTTCAAGGAATGTCCAAACCGAGACGTGTCATAAACATTATCTCAACTGAGTGATGTCACTTTACTTCATACGTTGACATAATCGTAGAACTGGTAGCTACTAATCTAATTAGTATGCCGCCCAAATGTGAGACTTCCTAGCGCAAATAATTCTCTTTGCATTCTGGGGCGCCTATACAGCAGATGTGATTTGATTCGGGATAAGCCACTTTGAGATTCGCTAAACCAAATTTTAATTGAAATGTAATCACCTGCTGGCTGCAATAAACTGCAGCCGTAAAAAGAGCGCCTCGCGATGGCTTTGCCATTTCTGGTGATTAATTTGCAATTTTCGGCAAATGGTCAGCGCATGCGAAGCGAACCTTGGCTACAATGTAGAATATGGTTAATTTTATTTTTGTGATTACGTTATGGTCTTTGCGGTAGCAAATTCCATACTCAGCAAGCGGGCTGACTGGCGACATGGGACCATCTTTATTCGGAAATCTACGTTGAAATCGGGACGTTGAAGAATGCTGATTAACGTGACGAATTTACACAATTTGCTTTCAGTACGCTAGGTGGGCCATGGGAATTAAGGAAAATATTTAAAGTTCTTTTGCCCGTGTAGGTAACAAATCGTCTGGTATGGAATAATGGTCTTTCATTAGTGGGGCACCGATTATTAGGTCACCGTCATATTAAAGTGAATTTCGAGCAGAAAGTTGGCAATATTTCACTCATATATTTTGTTGGTTGTAAATCATGTAAGTCATTGTAGGGTAAGAAATGCTGAATTAGTATTAACTAAGCATATATATTAAAACGTTTGAATTGAACATTTGTATTTTGATAGTTGATTTATCTGTTTCGATCTTATTATGTACGATAAACTTGCACCATCGGACGCACGGTATACATAGCAAGATAGGCTACTCTCGACAGTAAATATCTAGTTTGGATGTAAATATATGACGACATTCCTATCTTTGAGCAGCGCTGACCGTAGTAACGCGAATCGTGAAGTGCGGGTTTGATTTCTTGAAAATGGTGAAGTGCGCTGTTATTAATTGCCAAAATTATGAAGGGAATAAACTGTGTTCCGTACAGTTAAAGTATTTTTGGAAGCAGTGTGGTTGAAAGCCTGCGGCAGAGATTCAAATTCGCAACAACACTTGAAAATTTGTTCGGAACATTTTTGTGAGCAGGATTACAGGCTGAAGGATATCTTGTTGAACACAGAGTGGCCAAAACGAAGGCTGAAACCAGGAGCCATTCCTAGTCTGAAATTACCATCGCATGATGTAATTGTTCCATTTTTGACTTTGCCACAGAACTCCGAATTAAGGTTTAATTCAACGGGGTCTAAAAATAAATTTACCTCAACGATATCTTCTCGCACTCTCAGTCTACAATCGTCAGAGGAATACACGAATGCCTCATTCGAATATTCTCTCCATGGTACCTCGGCCTTAATTCAGAATAATGTTGCTGTTCAGTCATCAAAACGGTTATTTTTCATGACGTTGTTGTCCAATCTGGTAGTTGTACCAGAAATAAGGCTGTTCAAAGGGGTAATCAGTTAATCGACAGTTTCTTTAAAAATGTAGCTATGTGATGCTTAAACATTACTTTTAGGAAAATTTTGGAAAGTTCTTTGAGAGGGTAGAATTCGGAGTTGAAGAAAAAGCTCAATAAAGAGAACCGAAAGAATAAGGTTCCCTGCTCCGGAAGTCCAAAGAATTGAATGGCAATGTTTCCAAAATATTTTCAAACGGGCAGCTACGAAAATTAAGGGATCCTCATCGGGTTCAGTGGACACCTGATGACATATCTCGTGCAATATCGTTACATGCTGCTGGTGCCAAAACATACCGATTGCTTTTGTCACGAGGATTTCCTCTACCTGCAGTTTCGACTCTCAAGAAATGGGCAGGTATTTCAAGCTTACCCCAGGTATTTTGAAACCAGTGCTGAACCTTTTGGAAAACAGTGAATATTGCGAAAAAGAACGGGTTTGCGTTTTGTCATTCGATGAAATGAAAATCAAATCAGTTTTTGAGTATCACCGGAGTTGCGATAATGTTTTGAAACCATCGAAGTACGCCCAAGTAGGAATGATTCGTGGAGTGTACAAAAATTGGAAACAAGTAATCTACAACAATTTTGATTCTGCTATGACAGCAGCTATGATAACGGATATAATCAAAACACTCAAAAATATTAAATTTCCCGTTGCTGCTGTTGTTTGTGACATGGGTCCGACCAAGAGCTTGGCATCAGCTGCTAGAAAACCTATTTCACCGTAGATGACCTGAAAGTTTTTTACGTTCGCAGACCCTCAACATCTCATGAAACTTATTCCTAATCCTTTTATCGATACTGGTTACGTATTGGACAAGGAAGATCAGAAACACTGGATTACCTCCAAGTAAGCAGTCGAGTTTTTAAACCTCCAGCCAAATGAACTAAATCACGTTAACCCATTTGGATGTCAAAGATGCTGCCCGTCAAAAGGTGAAAAAAACGCGGTACAGCTATTATCAAACTCCGTCTCACATGCAATTAGGAGAGCTGTGAGTTTAGGCGAGATAACATCTCAAGATGCTTTAGTAACCAGTGATTTCATAAAAATAATGAATGATTGGTTTGATTTGTGCAATTCATCGTCGGCAACGAGGGGTATGAGAGAAAAACTTAAAGCATTCGATCATACAAACCATGTTCATCACAAAATCATAAGTGATTCAAACGAACTGATTTTACATCTACGAGTTGATTTTACATTCTACGAGATTGGTTTAGATCTTATATTAGTTTAATAAAACCTATTTCAGCTTCAAGCTGTCCAAAACGAGACTGCTCTGAGGAAGTTGCTATCATTAATCCGAAAATTCTTGAAGAACAAAATCGGATACAACCTCAAAATGTCAGAGGGATCAACACTACCGTTGAGTGAAGAACAGAACTGCGATCGCTTTGTGAAGGCCATGACCACGTAGATGATATGGTCCAGTGTGATGTCTGCGATTTCTGGACCCATTATAGTTGTGCTGGTAAGACAACAGCTGTAAAGGAGGTTCCGTAGACGTGCTCGAAGTGCACAAATATGCTGAAGGTGCCGAAAGGAATCAAGAAGTCTGTCCCAAAGAAACCACCTAGCAGAAATAATAGTGCGAGGAGTGATGCCGGATCCGAATCTGGAAAAGGAAGTACCAATGAGGTCAGCCTGGAGGAATCCCTACACCGAAAAAAGTTTTCATATAGTTTCCATTGGGAACGCACATGATATTTTTCCAATAACAAAATTAATGATTATTATCTAAAATTCAAATAACATTCATATGATCACATAAATTCTATGTGATAAATTACATAAATTTCATTGGACACATAAGGTTCATGTGATTTTGTAGTGCGATTCCCAATTATGAGATCACATGAAAGCTATGTGGAATTCTAATGGATACTTTCCATTGGAAATGTGATTTATTTTTTGAGTGTAGACCAGTTGCAGCAGGAGAAAAGCGCAAAGGAGAAAGCGCTGGAGGAAGAGAAATTCCTCCATGAAAAGCGATAGGAGGCTGAGCGGGAGATTTTTCAAACCGAGAGTTATCTTCCGTCACTCTTTCAACAAAGATTTGGCTAGATTTAGGATTTAAGGATTCATTTATTATTTTAGTTAGGCACGCCAACGATGTAGAATGAGCTACTTACTAGTTGATGATGATGATGATGATGATGATGATGATGGTCCCACCTCTTACCCCTACAAAGGTTTGAGCTGGACGATTTATCTTTAAGATAATTGAATATGACATTTTAACCAGGTTGGCAAACAAAATCGAACTGGTTTCAGTTACAGATATAAATTCCCTTTAAAGTTTACAGTTGCTTCACAGCGATATAAATGTGGAAAAGCTCAGGCGTCCACCTCTTAGTTCGCCTTTTTGTCCACCTAAAATATTCATAAGTATTACAAGCAATCAAGAGTTAATGAACAATCAACAAAGCATCCTATTACACTAGCAACCCCGCAATCTGATGCTATCAAAATTTTCAGCAATGTCAGGAATGCTCACGAACCCCTAACATTTGCCAGAAAACTTACTACTAACTCAAGGTATCTTTCAAATAAGCTTCAAAATTGCATTTTTTTTTTTTATCAAATGTTAAATTCAGTCTTCTATATCCGTAATACGCGCACGAGTCTCAAACCTTTGTAGACTACTTTTTTTTTTAATTAATCTACTATAAAATCAAATATTAAAAATCCATCATCACCCTCGTGGCGAACAGAAATAGTTTTTGCAGTGCTACAATAATTATTAAAAAGTCGTTATGACAGCTATCTATATAAAATAATCCGTTAGAGATAACTTCGTCAAGATACATAATTTGTCAATTCATAAAAAAATCACTGGATAACTGTTCAAAAGACAGTTTTAACGTGTGAAATACAGTGTTTCTTAAATTCTGTAAGTGTTGCTAAACGTTTGATATGTCTAGGCATCGAATTGAAAACATTTATTCTTTTATAATATAATGAATTTTGTGAAGCACAAGTCAAGAAATGTGGTGTTCTTATTTCAACCGCGTTGCTAGTATTATATCTATGAAAGTCACTTCCTCTTTCAATTCGATCACACAAATATCGAGGCAGCAAACCGTTAACTACTTTAAAAATGAACACCATAGTCAAATATACAATTCTTTGCTTCACCGACAACCATTGTAAGGCGTCTAACATCAAAGTTGAGGAAGTGAATCTATTACATCTCAAAATCAAACGCATTATTTTATTCTGCAAGCGCTGTAATCTCGATATTTGTGTTGCATTGGCCAGAAATAAAATGGAAGGGCAAAAGTCAAGATGAGGAGAGATGATTGATTTGTATAGCTGTATTTTACTGGCAATAGTTAAATCGTTTTTCAGTCGGCATAGAATTCCATACTTCTTGGCAATTTTCTTGATGACATTGTCAATGTGAGAGTTGAACTTAAGTGTGTCATCAATAATCACGCCAAGATATTTAATCTCCCGAACGCGATCAATAGTCTCATCATCAATTACAACAGAGACGTTCTCATTTACTCGATTCCGCGAAATTATCATAAATTTAGTTTTACTTGTATTCAATTTTAACTGCTTATACTTCAACCACTTAGGGTAAAACAAGTATATAGCGTTTAGGAAAAAATTGTAGGTTACCAGATTTAAGGATCAAATTGTAGTATCTAGATTAAGCAAATATAGGGTTATTAAATTCAATATTTTCACTAATTCCACCTCCAACTAACCTACTTCAGTAGCTAGTTCACTTCAAATCACTACCATTTAATTAAACGATAGGTATAGTAACAAATTTAGGCAATTAACTTAATTTAGCTGTAACACGTGTTCTAAATGGTTTGGAATTGTACCTTCTTTCCTCTTTTTTTCTCGTTCTTACTCTGACTTTTATAAACTCACAGTTCCGTTGAACCAAACCTGACATCTGCCATTTCTGACATCGACCGTTACCGTAGCTCTCCGAATCTCCCACAGGGTTGTCGCTGGGCTTCGCGGTACAGGGTTGTCCCGATATTCCGAACAGCCATGATCCATAAATTAGACGTATATTATTCACGTTTCGGACACTATATTATTAATTTTGATCCATAAACCATGCAAAATTGCTCCATTACTGCGTAACTACTTAGATTTACTGTCCTGCTGTGTTTTTTCAAGTAGAGGTGCGAGCGATGGTCAAGCGTGAAGAATTAGCTTCCAAAATAAGCTTCTATAATAAATTAAATCAAAATTTAAAAAAAAAAATGTGTCCTAAACATGAATAATTTACGTCTAATTTATGGATCATGCCTATATTTTTAAGTGCGCAAACTTGATTTTTTATGGATCACTTTCTTTAGTTTAAGGTTTATTGCTGAAAATTTTATGGATCAATTGCAAAATGTTTATGGGTAATTCAAGGCTCATTCTTAAGAAATTTAGCGGTACATTTTTACAATTGTATTACTAAATTTTACATAAAATATTGATAATATTGTTATTTTTTATGGATCATCCACACTTTTTTAGGGATTTTCTCCGATGTTTTATGGATCATTTGAATGTTTTTAATGGAACGATTTTGAATATTTTATGGATAGTTTTATCAATTCTAAAGGTGCATACTTAGGGTTGCCGATTTTAAGTATTCATCATAAAATTAAAACCTAAAATCTGATTTTGACTACAAGAGACTGAAAGCCTTAGTTCATACCATTCTATGCCGTCAAGAAAATCTAAAAGTTGCTTAACTTAATACTAGATCAACCCTAGCTAAAGTTTCAGTCTAAAAGCTTGATCATTTTTTTTCCAAATCCAAAAATACCCTAATCTTGAAATAACAAAAACAAAAAATATCACGAGATTCAAATATTTTCAGCCCAAGATCTCAAATAATTCTTATATTACCTGTATCTCGTTTTTATTCTTTATTAAAGTCTGTTCCATTTAGAATTTGGCCGCACAAAATAGGTCATTTCTCCAAGGGCAAATAAAGTACAAAAACGCTAAAGGTATCATTTTGTAGGATTTTTATTTAGCTTAAGGGAAAATACAACAAAAACTATTCGCCAACTTTTCGGATGAATTTTCGAACTTTTCGCGGAATACCTCTCATCATGTCTTGCACATTAGTACTGTCAATCTCATCTACCATCCTTTTCCACCACTTCTCCAAATCAGATGGTATTTTGATTGTTTTGCCACATTTCTTCAATTTGCGCTTGATAATCGCCCAAAATTTTTCAATGGGACGAAAATCTGGACAATTTGGTGGATTGATACTTTTTTCAATCAAATCGACATTATTCTGCTTATACCATCCTATGACATCATGGCTGTAATGGAAGCTGGCTAAGTCAGGCCTGAACTTTACGGGACCCTCGTGTGATTGAATAAACGGCAAAATTATGTTCTGAAGACACTCCTCCTTGTAAAGTTGTCCATTCATAGTCGCTCCAGTGATGAAAACCTTTGTTTTCTTTCCGCAACTGCAGATGTCTTGCCAAATCATCAACTTGCGAGCGAATTTATCTGCAAAGACAAATTTGAATGTATCCGGAGCATCCCCCTTACGTTTAGCAAAGTAACATATTTGGCCCGGGATTTGTCTAAAGTTCATTTTTACGTAATTTTAATCGTCCATCAAAATGTGCGTGTGCAGAATTTTTTCACGCCTGTCACGTTCCATATTCGATAACTTTTTAACAAGTATATGAATCCTGATGAAATTTTCACTACTAAATAAACAATCCTTCCGGATCAAAACACTGTCAATAGTTTCTTGCTACGACAGGTAGAGGTGCTAGTAATTAAAAAGAAGCGGCCATATACTAACTGGAACAGACTTTAGTCAAACATGGTAACATGAAAATATAGCCTGGAAGATTTTATTCTAGACTTTATATCAATCATGTACACTACACTCTCATTTTACGTTCAATTTTCGATCGCCAAAGGTTATTTGAATGGTATGAATGGTATAGCATAAGTGTTCTACTACTACTTTTATTTCAAAATTTGGCCAACCCAATTCTGAGAAAATCAGTCACGATTCTTCAGAGTAAATTTTGAAAAATATTGTAGCTTTGGGTGAACTTTTAGCACACAAAATTTGAAAATTATATTGAACAATTTGCCTACGAGGAAAGTTCATTTCAATACCTTTCAAATGATCTAAAGCGAACGAAAATTGGACGTAACATGACAGAGATATGAACATAACAAATTTGTCATGTTTTTTTGGGGGTGTCCTTTTTTAAGTAATATAAACACTATATAAGTACACATCATACTAAAATTTTAAGATCTCTGGAAGATTTCTAGATTTTTAATGAGCTTACTTGCAAGTTCATCTTAGTTTCAGCACCATGATTAGTTTTCTAGACACGTGAATTTGTAGTTACATTAGAATTTCAAGAAATTTTATAATAAATATGTATCGGACATGTGTTTTTTTTTTGGTTTCAAAATCTTGATACAATATTTGACTTGGATCTCATTTTTCTATTTAAGCTTCATGGAAAATTCTCATGGAAATTCCAGAATTATCAAAACCTGCTAACTCTGATATCTTGATAATTTTTCGAGGTCTTTTGATTAATGTGATCCGGACTGGTAGGTCGTCAGATTGAGAAATGACTGCTTTACAATATTATAAACTTATGGCCACTTGCTCAAAATCAGGAAGCTGATTTGGTTCCATCTCAAAGCTTATTTAACATTTTATCGAAAATCATTGCAGTCTTCTTATGAAGTTCATCTAAAAATATTTAAATTCCACTTTTTCTGTGAGATGTAATATTGCTGCAGAGCCTTAGAATCTTGGACCATTTCATGCAATTTTCCTCTAAATTTTTCTCACAACGATACTTACTTACCAATCAGGCTAAGGCCTTGTTGTCCTCTGCTGTCCGAAGAAGTCGTCTCCACTCTACTCGATCCATGGCCACAGTTCGCCAGCCTCGTAGTCTGCGAAGGATCCACAGGTCACCTTCTACTTGGTCGATCCACCTTGCCTGCTGCGCGCCTCTTCTTCTTTTTCCTGTTGGGTTACTTTCTAGAACCATTTTCACTGGGTCATCGTGCGGCATTCTTACGACGTGCCCAGCCCACCGTAGTCGCCCAATTTTTGCAAAGTGGATGATGGATGGTTCTCCCAGCAGCTGGTGCAATTCGTGGTTCATTCGCCTCCTCCACGTTCCGTCATCCATCTGCAATCCACCGTAGATGGTACGCAACACCTTCCGTTCGAAAACACCAAGGGCGCGTTGGTCCTCCACGAGCATAGTCCAGGTCTCGTGGCCGTAGAGGACCACCGGTCTAATCAGCGTCTTGTAGACAGTCAACTTCGTACGGCGGCGCATTTTATTCGACCGGAGCGTTCTCCGGAGTCCAAAGAAGGCACGATGCGTCTTTGAATTTCTCTGCTGGTATCATTTTCGGCGGTCACCAGTGAGCCTTAACACACGAACTCATCGACCACCTCGATTTCGTCACCGTCAATCTCAACTCTGGATGGGAGGCTAACATTGTCTTCTCTAGAACCTCTTCCTTTCATGTATTTTGTCTTTGATGCGTTGATGGCAAGTCTAATCCGCCTAGCTTCAGCCTTCAGTCGGATGTACGTTTCCGCCATCGCCTCAAAGTTCCGTGCCATGATGTCGATGTCATCGGCGAAGCCAAGAAGCTGGATGGACTTCCTGAAGATCGTGCCATTCGTGTCTATCCCAGCTCTTCTGATCACACCTTCTAACGCGATGTTGAATAGCAGACACGAAAGACCATCACCTTGCCGTAACCCCCTTCGAGATTCAAAGGGACTCGAGAGTGTCCCCGATACTCGAACAACGCACATCACTCGATCCATCGTCGCCTTGACCAATCGCGTCAGTTTTTCCGGAAATCCGTACTCGTGCATAATCTGGCATAGCTGATCTCGATCGATTGTGTCGTATGCGGATTTGAAATCGATGAACAAATGATGTGTGGGCACTAGATTGATGCAAAATTTGACTTTTTCGCTCCACAGTGCTTAAATGGTTTCAAATCGGGTCCTGACTAGCCTCCCAAAGTTACAACTCATTTAACGGTTACGAAACAGACTTCGCACAAGCCATTTGAAGTTTACATGTAAATTACTATGGGAAATCTCAACTTTTTGTTCATTGCCTTCTAGTCTTTTTCCATATTGAGTTGCGAAACAGTTCGACAGCCATTCTTACAGAAAATTTTCTCAGCTACAACTTTGCTGAATGTAAAACGAGACAGGAAAAAGTTATTAATTATTTAAGAGATTGGTAAACTTATGACAAGATCAAGCAGCTGCTCTGTAGGCAACACTGTATTTTGCAGTGTGACATAGTTGTCATGATTTTTGGTCCTATTCAACGCCCCAGAAACACCAATGTTGCCTGCTGAGCAGTTGATTGAGCATGATCATAAGACATCAGCGCATAGAACCATTGATAACTTTCGATCCTTACGTTTAATCAAAATGTGGTCTTCAGCAAAGTTGTAGCTGGAAATTTCCTACAAGTACAGTTGAAAGTTTTTGAAGTAGACCGATATGGTGAATTATTAGATAGACATGCACAAAAATCTTGGTTTTACCATAGTAATTCCCATACAAACTTCAAATGGTTTGTGCCATCTCAGTTTCTCACCAAATGGATTCAAATTTTGAGAAGTTATTCAGGATCCGATTTGGAATCGTTTAAGTATTGTGGAGCGAAAATTTCAAATTTTGCATCACTCTAGTGGGCACGTTGTATTCGCGGCATTTCCTCAGAATTTGAACTAATAAATTACCCACAGAAAAAAAAACAAGGTATATTGGAGTAAAATTTTCTATAATATTAATGTTATCTGATTTTCAAGATTTCATCATTAAGATTCATATTATAGCAAATAATATTATTTCTAAGAAACATGTGTGACCTATTTAGTGATATTCAATCCACATTGTAATATTGTGTAGCACTGCTCATTATGTTCATTACATTATATATTAAAGAATTCATTCATTTATTCCTTTATTTAACGTCGGTCTCTGTTCCGCAATCTAGTGCCAATCACCGTCGGACATCCATTGTCATCCATTGACGGCTCATTATTTTTAGGTTAGTTCCAAGTACTTCGAGGATGATCAGAAAAGTTCAGAGCAGTCCCACAAGCTTCAGGAAAATTGCACAAACTTTCAATAAGTTCTGAGACATTATGGAATATTCTGGGAATTACAAGAATGTTATTAATACCTCAGGGACAATGCGGGATCTTTATAGAAGTTATATGAATATCAGGATTATTTTCGGAAGATTAGAAAATTTAGAAAATATTTCAGAAATGCCGAAAACTTCAGGAAAGTCCATTGAAGATTGGGAAAGGTTATGGAAAATTTACACGAGCACCAAATTCCAGGAAAATCACGGAAACTTCAAGGAAGATCTAGGAACTTCATGGTAATTAAATTAATTTCAGAAGAATAATGAGAACTTTTATAATCTACTGAAATATTTCTGGGAAGTTTAGAGAACTATACATTAGTTCAAAGATCTTTCGGGCAGTTCAAACAATATCAGCACAAAACGAAAAACATCAGAATAGTCTAGACTTTTGGGGAAGTTCTAAAATGTTGAAGAATAAGATCTGATAATGCATGGGTATTTCCATGAATTTCAGGGACGTTCAAAGAACTCCACTGAGGTTAGGAAATCGTCGAGAACACTAGAGATCAGAGTCCTTCGGGAACCTTATACAGGTTAAGGGAACACCCAATAACTTCAGGAAAACTCCAAGAACTCCAAGAAAGTTTCATGCACATCCGAAAAATGCGGGAAAATTTTCAAAGAAATTCCGTAAGCCTCAGGGCAGTTTTAATAGTTGTGGAACTGCAGGGAAGATGATTGTAGTTCTATTAATTTCAGTATAATTTTGAAATGTTCCCAGATTTTCAAGTAGTTCAGAAAACTTCAAATATGTAGAAACTTCAGTTTTGAGATCTCCACCGAGATTTAGAGGTTATCAATGAGGCTGAGGGATTCTTATGATTGTTCTATAAACTTCAGGACAGTACTAAGAGCTTCAGAAGAGTTTAAAGAGTTCTGAGACCTTCAGGGAAGATCATAGTATATTAGGACGGCTAGTTCACTTCAGGAAAATTACAGTAATTAAAAAAAAAGTCAGATTCTAGGTAATTATTAAAACTTTAGGAAATTCCAAGAATTCCAGAAATATTGTGGTAACTTTTGGGAAGAACAGAGGAAACCTGGAAAGTGTTAATATTTAAAAAAAAGAAGTTCGATGAGCATCCAAGTAGTTACGAAAACATCAAAGCAGTTCCATTTACTCCAGGAAAACTTTGGGAACTTCTAGAACCTCGAAGAAGTCCAGATCAATTCACGAAACATTTCAAGAACTTCAGGATAATTTTAGGGTTTTCAGGGATGTTCTATGAATATCTGGAACATTGCAGGATCTCTATGAATTTTGACTATAGCAAATAACAGTCACGATTTAAGCTACGCTGTCTGCCAGTATCTGTTGGAGATTCTAATCCTCGATTAAATACACAATCGCAATGGAGTTGCCAGACGGCGGGGTACAAGTTTCGACAGATCTACATAAGCTTATGATGAGATTCTATGGTGAGCTATAGTTCTACGTATAACTACAAGTTGTTGGCAATGCCGATTGATATTGTCCTACTCATTACTGCCACCGATTTTATTCAAGGTAAACTCCATTCATGACCTCACGTGTCACGCAACGTGCGAACCAGTCGAACGACATTCAACGATTGGTTGGTATGTACCTTTTGGGAAATCAAAACATAAACACTCGAGATAAACGTTGGCCTGCCCGAAGCCAGTCTACTGCGGCGGCTGAACCACAGACGTGCCCAAGTGGAAGGAGTTTTGGCGTGAAATGCATCCTCCTCATGGACACCGACGATAGAGAAACCGAGAAACAAACAGCTGAAAAGCAAACTATAACGAATAGTACGAATGTGTACAATGTTGTTGGAAATGGAGAAGCGCACAGCAGCACAGTGGCAAAGTTGTAAATATTTGGCAAGATTGGTAGTTTCGGTTGGGAAACGCCATATATAAAGAGAACCAAAATACACCCAGTGATCGTAAAGTACTTGTGCCGGCTTTAAAAATAAACAGCTGTAAAATGCCGCAAAATCTTTCCTCACATCCTTGATTTACGAGGGATTTCGGTTCCTTTCGGAGTAAAGTGCACGAATGAGATTAATACTCTCCAGCAGGGCAGGCAACAGCAGTTTACGTTTCGGTGGGCACTCGAAACAGGCCCATTTCGAAAATGTGAGCGAGATATAATTTAACACCTATCGTAAATGGAGCAACATCTGACGCCTGGCTACAGTCTACTGGTACTCACATTCGATGCAGCAGTGCCAGTTTTCAGACGGTATGGGTACTCAAGTTACGTTTTAAGGGCCGGCAATTGCCCATGCCAAAAACTGGCAGTACCTGTTAGAGTGTTTCGGTACGGAACGACTTACAGCGATGACCCCTTTTTTGTGAGTTCATTTCCTGTTGTATTACCTTCGGGGAAAATGATCTGCTGGAACAGATGGTACGGCCGCACAGGAGCAACAGAGGCGGGAGTAGTTGCATTCTCAGCCAATGACTACCGAAGTGCATCCCAGAGGTGTGGTTATGAATAATTAACATCCATCCGGTGCAGCAGTGGGCAGAAGTAAGAGCGGAAAACCATGCCCTGTGACCAAGTGACTTTATTTAGGGTTTTGGGATGTAAGGAATGCAAATATGCTGGAGAAGTAAAGCTGTTTTGGTATAGTCAAGTAATTATTAAAATATTGGTCGATATTGCTCATATTGAAGGAGTTTTTCCCGGAAAAGTGAGGAAAAGTAAACTCACGACTCAGTTACTTAGTTACTCTCATTAGCCGTGTACACCATACATATGTACACAATTTCCAATCAACGGCAGCATACAATTGCGTTAATCTACCTGATTGAGTTGATAAACATGTGAATTCCTGCAAGTAATTGGATTTAACTTTTTATTCGCTAATAATCAATGCTCACCTCAAAGCAGCACATCAACTACATATTATTCCGTTTCAAAGAATGCACCGCGCTCGCTGCCACGCGATTGCACAAACTATCACCTACGGTTCAAGCCCTAGATCTTCATCATCTCCGAACTTATTCTTGGCATCATCCATTTCCAAGAAAAACCTCATGTCGATGACACTCGTGCGCTCCACCACCGGTACTGCCTCTAACCTCTTTCCTATCTCAGTCTCCACCCAACAAGCAAAAAAGCAGGACGATGATTGAAGAGTAGATAGTTCAACGATGCGCATACATTAGAGACGGGTGCCGCTGCTGGGCTGACTGCCTAGGTCCAGAATTAGAACACCGTCTACTGTGGTCTCTTGTGTACATTTATGCCGACTTCAACATACTCTACAACAACTATATACTTTGCCACGCATATGCGCGAGTGCCAACTATCTATCTGAGGCATCTGTGTTTACCCGAGTGTCGCGTCGTGCTAGAGTATATATTTGCGTTACTGATGAGACGTTGCGACTGAAGGAGTACCAAACTGACTACACTTCCGCGTTTTTCTGGAGAGCAAGCACAATCTCCAAAAATTTGGGATTTCCTTTACATCATATCTACCAACACATTTTCTCCACGATGGGTTCAATCCCAGTCGCCGCCCTGCTGGGATGTTCTGAGGCATAACATCTCTCATCACGCCTTCCTTCGGAAGGGAAGTAAAGCCGTTGGTCCCCGGTTCATGAGTTGATGGGTTGATAGGTAGGGTCTAGGTATGAGAGCTGCCTCCCTGGCGTCGGTAGCATTGGTGCTCAGCACGGAAAACAAGATCGACGGAAAACAAATCAAGGAAAAAAATGTGTCTCCACCATAACCAACTTTTCTTATCGGTGCTAATCGCCATTCCAAATTCCTAGTCGCTTTTTCAAATAACAACAAATGTAGCAACCATAAATAAGAACTAAAATCCCATTCCTAGGAAGTGAAACCATCCTCTCTGAGTCATGCTGAGCTCAGCCAGATGATTATTTTGTCGTTCGGATTCCTCGACAGAAAAAGGACATTTATAATTGTTTTCCGCTTCTTCTTGGTGCGACTATCTGTCGCAGACACGTTCTCCTGGTGCTTTGTGTTTTATGCGTTCTTCATCTGCGCAAAGGGGTTTCCTTCATTTTTCTACCTGACCGGAGGACCAACTCGCCTGTATTCGCCACAAGTCCACAAGCGCCATTTGTCTGAAGTTTATCTCCCTGTAATAAATTTCCCCCGTCTCCTAGGGCAAAAGAAGGAACGAAACACCTCCGGCGTATTTATCGGGTTGTTTTGCTGTTGCTTGCTGCAGTGATCGATGATTACAACCGTTAAAAGGTAGGGCGAACCCAAATCGAATTAGTTGGAATCATAATTTTCAATGAGTGGAATTGGTTCATTCTTAAAGTCGGTGAGTTGGATTTTACCTGAGTTGGATCCGCAGGGTTGCGAAAAAAAGAACATTCTAACCTTAAAATTGCCATAAATAAATATATCGAATTACTTTCACTGGAATGGTGGCTGCTCTTACGCTAGGATTTATTTCATGCTCTCAGCATGGAATATTGGGTGTTGTATTGAATTTATCGGATCCAGTTAGTTTTTTTTTCTGACAAACAAAAGTATGCATCAGATTTCAAGGGGAATTGACCTCAATCAGGGCGGAGCGGGAGCTGATGAAAATTGGTACAAGATTTATGGATGCGATTGTGAATTGTCAATCTATCAAACTATAAATTTTAAAAGGAATCTTTCGGAGTCCAATGGCATTGCCAGTTTTAGAATGAGGGAGAGTTGAAACCAAATGAGACGCGTTTTAATATTATTATAGGAT
The DNA here is from genome assembly GCF_037179485.1 of Ochlerotatus camptorhynchus. NCBI lineage: Eukaryota > Metazoa > Arthropoda > Insecta > Diptera > Culicidae > Ochlerotatus > Ochlerotatus camptorhynchus. The sequence continues at coordinate 124,482 of NW_027040849.1, forward strand.
TTAAGGAATGGTTTACTCAAACGGAATTGAACCGATCATTAGTCAAACCATCAACTGAAGCAAAGTTTTCATGTATCAATTAATAAACGTAAAGATACAACAAATTAGCTGCTAGGTCTTTGTGTGGGCCCCAATTTTATATATTAACGTAATTCCAAATCATTCTGATTCATCTTCAAGATGGATGTTTAAGGTATACTTTTATGCAATAAGACCACTGAAAAAAGGGCATGGATTTTGTAGAACATTAGGAAACATTTTCAAAATAGGGGCTGACAAAATCGGGTCATTACTGTTCTTATTTTATGTTGATGCAACTTATGGATGCGTATGGAGGTCCCCAATAACGGTGTCAAATTTGAACGAATTTTGTTATGATCTGGATTTGCGGGAGAATTTAAAATTGTGTATGGGAAAATGTATAGCAAACGAATCGAACCTATCCATTGGCTTGCGAAAAATTCTAACATTGCTCAAATTTCACCAAATTTATTGGGAATACTATGCAGAATAACTATGTCTGAAAACCGATTAGACTTCTGAGAAAAAGTTAATATTATATTCATTTAGGCCTATTGCCCCGCTCATACCTACAGGTGGATATATGAGCATGCAGGTATGTGTGGAACCAGAGTTGCGACCTATCACAATCACGATCGTCAAACAGCTGATGGTAGTAACGCTTGGTATATTCCTATCAATGTGCTTGTCGAAGCACTCTTCATGACCATCCATCAAGTTGACGAAAGAAGTAAAAAGCAACTGGTGGATGTCGTCTTCGGTGGTGATCCAACACCGATCTGGCCATTCTCGACAATCACGACACTCATCTGTGCTCATTTTCAAGTAGTTGCTGTTTTGCTTGCTAATGTGAGTATGTTGGTGAGTGAGCCCAACAGCTTCCGTATAATTTGCCAGCTTTGTTTGTAACTCACACAGTCTCGCGTACCGGGATGAACTTGGAATGCGTAGGCATTGTTTTCTAACTAGTTCGTTTATTTGGAAGGCTCAATCGCGTTAGCTTTACGGAGCCGATAGTTCATTGTTCTTTGTTTGTAACAAAATTCTTTTAATTCTATGTCTAGTAGGAGTTGGGCCGAATACTCGCGGCTTACTCGAGGTTAGAGAGGTACATTGTCGAAGGATAGGGTCAGAGGAGGAGCTTGGGGGTAAGGTTTTGTTGTCTCATCAGAGCGTTGTATAGGCATTGTTTTCATTTTCTTTTGTCGTTTCGCTTTTTCTCATCATCGTACTGCTGATGTAAAGCACAACGAAAACAGTGGAAGTCTTCACTGTTTTCGTTGTGCTTTACATCATCAGCAGCGAGTGTTACGTTTTGCCTGTGAGCAGCAGGCATGACACATTGCTGGTGATTGTTGTTTGTCATGGCTCTACCTCTCACTGCGTGACAAAACGTTCTGTCAGTGATAGTCGGTTGATGCGTTGATATTTTGCATCACTGTGTGGAACACTTGGTCTGAAGTGAAACATCAGTAAGTTTTTGTACAAAGATCAAATCGATTTACAGCCTTGAACAAAGTTGTTTTGTATAGTATTCTCAATCAAAGTCCGAGATTTGGTGATATTTGAGCAATACTTGGAGACTTGGTAGGCAAATGAATAGGATCGTTCCTTTTTCAAATCATAAAATTTTCCTACCAAATTTAAAATTCTCCCGCAAATCGAGATTATAACAAAATTCATTTAAATTTTGCACATTTGTTGGGAACCGGGGTTTGTAAAGTTGACCCATCCAAATGAGAGCGCACAACTAAGAACACTGACAGCCACACCCAAGTAAAAATTCAGTAACCATTTGGCATCCACTCTGATTTATGATGACTTTATAATGGCAATAAACAAACCGTTTAGTTTAAAATACACCATTTCAAAGTGTAACACATTCTTGCTTAGTAATTCAACTTTTTACTGTTTTAAAAACCTTTTGTAGTCTGGCAAGAAAGCCAAAAACTGTCTTGTTTAAAAAATAAATTTAAAACAGTTCTCAATCCCTCCTTAAAACTGTTCTGTAATTCAAGCATAAACGTTATTAGCAATTGTTTAGTAATGTCTTGATATAATACTTTATAAACGTGTTCTATCATTATAAAAGCAAGTATAGAACCATTAAGTTTTGCCATAGAGCAAAAAGCATTTATTGTTGCTTTTTAGGCTTTTTAAAGTGCATCATATACGCCCCAACCTACGGTTTACGGTGAGGAGGTTTACAAATTGAGCTTGAAACATGGTTCCTCATAGTTAATAAAAGCCAAATTTATGTAGGATGTAGTAGGATGAAAAATTCAAGTCGATTTCAGCCAAATTTACTTCTTTAGAAGAACCAGCACACCATCAACGACTGACCATCTGGCGGAGAAGAGTAAAGTGAGCGTGGCCTTCGAATATAACATAAACATAAACATTGTCGAAAGTTTAAAAACATACCAGCCTTCTCCAGATCTTGCGAATAGATACCAATCGAAGTAATAACCGACATCAAACCACTGAAACTGTTAGTTAGCGGAGATTAGCTGGTTTCCGAAAATTTCGGCGAAAGAATCAACTCTTCAAAAATGCGAAATGTTGTAAAACAGTATCGCAAACTATCTGAGTAACTGCTCCCAATCCATCGGGATAAAACCGCCTGGAAGAACCCTGGATCCCACACGCTATTTCAAAACTACCCAAGTTTGGGTAGAATCCACCCAGATCGGTCAATACTGAATCTACTTAAAATGGGTAAACTATGTTCGGAGTTGAGAAATGAACAAAGTCGATCGGATACATGTCGATATGGTCCAATTGTCAACTTGTCACTCCTAACATAGTTTACCCATTTTTGGGTAGATTATTTTTTTTTCCTTTATTATAATACCCAATTTGTCTTAGGGAGGGGGGTTTTGACCGATCTGGGTAGATTCTACCCAAATTTGGGTAGTTTTGAAATAGCGTGCACAGCGCAGCTATCGAAAGATACACACTTAGAAATGGATGAGACGTAAACAAAAATGTCATGTAAAATTAAGTGCTCCGAGACTGAAAAGTTCATTACTCGACGAAAAGTACATTTGATTGAGCTGAATTTCGCGTCTATTATGACTCAATTTTTTGTCATAATTGACGCTCGTATATGTCAGTCTCAGCGCACCTAAATTTACATGAATTTTTCTAAGTGTGTAAACAAACTTTGACGTTTAACTTTTTGCAGGCAACTTTGCCTCCATAAATGCTGCTATAAATCTGAACGGGTTAGGATCAAGCAAAATGGCTTTAGCTAAATACAATTCAGGCTGCAAGTTTTCTTCATAAAAGCCATTTTAAAACCTTATGAATTTGTTAAGGATTTCTTGAAAGCAAAACAACTTTTCACAAATGACCCATGAAAATCAACTTTTATGCCACCGCCATGTTACAATTAGTTTGCTTGTTTTTTACAATCTTCGATTTTCAATCTACATTTCCATGGCTATAACTATATTTTGGTAAATTTAGCGATGAGCAAACATTTAAATGCAAAAACCATAAAAAAAAATTTGGGCCAAGCTCGATCTAAAGAATATTTTTTTTTTTTTCAATGTAAAATAATTAGTTAAATCAAAGTTTTACGAGGGTGGACTTTATTTTTTTTTTCGACATTTCACATAAAATTTAATGAGGCACATAAAACTAGGCCACTTAAAGAGAACTATTGTAATAAATTTGGATATTCAACAAGATTTTTATACCATCAGTTTCTATTTGGATAAGATCGGATTCATAAATCCTTTTCTATCTTGATTGATGCTTTCCTTGTGGATTTAGCAAGCGGCTAGGGGAAATGGCTCGGAAAGGGTTTTTATTGTTGCTAAATAGCTTTTATTGTAGCTTTCAAATGGTTCTCAATGCGTCATACAACCTTTTGCAGTGAATCAATCTTGAAGAGCTTCGATAATACACCCTTCAGAACCTTCTCCGGGGTGGGCCAACTAGACATATTCTAGTCTCAATAAGGTTTTGGTGGATGTACTAATGACAAAATAGCCTTGAACATGGTTTTATGAATATTGTTGTATAGTTGCTTTGTAGTATTTCATAAAACTTAAAATGTTACTTGGGCATTGAGTATCCAGGGCTACTTTGACCTTCTGCGTTTCATTGTTGTAGGCCTTTTAACGAATTTGACTCAGTCAGACCCATGTTGATTCCGGTTTCATTTTTGCTGAAAACATCGTTTGTTATTGACATTTTTAGTGCAATTGTTCAGTCTTCAATTTAGGCGTTCCCAATAAATTCAGAGAATTTAGTGCAAAATTTATTAGGTAGATACAGTTATGAGGAGCGAAGAACCTATATTCTGCTCTCTGCGAAGGAACAAGAAAAGATTTTGAAGTTTGTGTGTGACACATAAAATCTGAAAATTTAGTTTTGACAGCGTCACAATGAGCGATTTTCAGATCGCCTCTTCGCGAAGAGTGAAGAGCAAGGAGTGTGTGAGATAAATGTCAAAATTTCTTACTGCGACTCTCATGTAGCAAAATTGGCAGGTATTATGTGGCAAACAAAAACTTCACAATCTTTTCTTGTTGCTCACACAAACAAAATATTTTCATATTATCTTATTAACTATTTTTTATTAAAATTGAATGCAAGTCACCCTGGTCTGGATTAAGGTATCAAGAGACGGAGAGTGAGCAACTACAAAGACCATGTCACATGTGACGATTGTCGTGAAAAAATCTCTCTACGGCACAAAACGATCAAATCGATGCTATGACATACAAAAAATATCCCCAAGCTTTCTTGTAGAATTAGCAGTCAGAACCCCAAGAGTGCACAGTGCATGGCGATGCTGTGAACAAGCACGTTACTCGACAAAAGGACAGGCGTGCTGTGTCATAGCATCGCCTCACATTTTTTTTTAAACTACATCGCCGCTGGATAGATGAGATATTTATACATCAAAAGTTATCTTTTTTGACTAGAAATCGAATGCTTAGGTGGTTTTGCACGGCACGAATCATTTTTGGGTAGGTTGAGGTAAAAATAAGGAATTTTACAATATTTGTTAGTGCTATTCCCAACTAACATTTTCAACTTTATAAGCCAACTTTTCTAGCGTTGTGCTGTAAAGTAGCTGAAACAAAGCTGCAGATGCAGCTACAAGCAGAAGCTAGCAAAATAGTTTTAGAGAGCGTTTACTCAACTTTTTCACAACCATTATTCAATTTCTCAGTCGCACTGATTATCATCACCCAATAAACGCTAATGTCACTTCTATGCAAATATTAATCAACTTTCAACTTGTAGCTTTAAAACAATGCTAATAAAGCGAATATATTACTTACTTGATGGCTTCTACACACCCACCCACTCTTGCTGAATAACATAAACAACATAAGTGCCTTTTCAACAACGGAACAACCTGTACGCAACTAATAAACTGTGTTAGCGCTACTTTGGATGTATTTTAACAGTCAACTAGGTTTATTTTTAGACGTATGCAGTTTCACAGCTTTTACTCCGCTCCTTTACAAAGTTGAATTAACTAGTTGAGAAAAGTGATTCATGTGCACTATTTTAAAGCCTCTACTCAGCGATCGTGTTGTAGAAGGGCATCTATTTTGGTTTACGTCAGTTCAAAGTGTTGGCGTAGCGAAGTTGGTAGTAGGTTCGCCAATGCGGTCGTCTCGAGTTCAATTCCAGGTTCCGGTACAGTGTAAATAACTTGGTGGTGTGCTTATAACTAATTTCGATTAATTGATTCGCAGTAAAATAAACATGATTAATTCCTCCAACACAAAAAAAAAACATGAACAATATTTAGCCTGGCGTCAAAAGAAAGCTGTGAAGTGATTATTGGATAATCGGTTAAAGGTTGAGTAAGCGCCTTTCAAGTTCACACACAACTTAAACAGCAGGATAACAACTGTATAGAAGCGTAAATAGATATGCAATAAGAGCTTGTCCCAACCGTCACAACAGACATAAGTAGACTGACTAAGTTCGCCAAATCTGCTTGTAAAGAAGTTGAGTAAAGGTTTCCTCATATCGTATAACATTTGAATACAGTTTGAGGCTGTAGAAATGAAATGAGTAAAGCGGTTACATTGCGAAAATTGTTAGTTGGGTTGTTGGGTAGTCGATTACTAAGTGAAATATCAATCGATTTTAATAAAACCAGTTTCATTTTAAAGCTAATATTGTCCTTCATAATCGTAAGTATCATCGACGTAGCGCCAAAAACTTCTGGAAGAACCAGATTCAGCGGAAATTATAACATCGAACTTTTCTCTACACGCTAACACCTAGCGAATGAATTTCTAAGCCACCATGGCCGAGGCATAAGTCTACTGATCAACTTTGCGGAAGACATGAACCATATATCTTGTATCAATATTAAAATATTGCACGACCAATTAGACCAACCCAATTTTGAGTTTCCTTCGCTCAAATTCTTAAAAATATAGTTTTCTCATTAAGGTGGGTCAAGTTTGCATGGTGGATCCCAACTCCTTGTTCCCCACTACTCTTTCGATGTGCATTAAGGTAATCAACAGCGGAGTCAAATTTGAAAAAAAAAATAGCTATGATCTGGATTTGTGGAAGAATTTTAAATTTTGTATAAGCAACGAAAAATTCAAATATTCCGTTTAGATTTCTGAGGATTTCTGAGTTAATGTTATATTAATTTTGACCTATTGTTCCGTGCATACCTATAAGCGTATACACATATGAGCTGGTAGATACGTGTAGAACACTTGGCCTAAAGTGAAAGATTAGTAACTTTTCGTACATAGAACAAGTCGATTTGCAGCCTTCGATAAAGTTGTTTTGTGTAGTAATTCCAATCTTATGCTGAGATTTGATGAAATTTGAGCTAAATATGGATTTTTGGTAAGCAAATTAAAAAGATCGTTCCGTTGCCCATCTTCTTCTTCTTCCTCGCATTTCAAGCTTATTGCGTATGTCATTAGATTATTGCGTGCTCTCAACTTAGTGTTCTAGATGCACTTCCACAGTTATTAATTGAGAGTTTTCGATGTCTGTACCATTTTTGCATTAGTATAATTGTGTGGCAAGTACCATCATACTCTATGCCCAGGGAAGTCGAGAAATTTTCCAACCCGAAAAATTCCTAGACAGGACCGGGAATCGAACCCAGCCACCTCCAGCATGGTCTTGCTTTGTAGCTGTGCCTTTACCGACTGAGCTAAGGGAGGTCCGTTGCCGATACATCATAACTAAATTCATTCAAATTTTGCACATTTGTTGGGGACCTCAATACGCATTGAAAGAACAGTGGGGAACAAGGGGTTGTAAATTTAACCAACGCTATTACTCATTGACTAAATTAATTTTTCCGCTTTTCCAGCACAATTTTTTCAAATATGTTGAAAACCGACAGTCTATTAATATAATCGTGGACCGAGTAAAATTTTCGTCGATTTTCCTCATATATTAAGGACACTGCACAATGGTGTATTGGTGAAAGTTGTTTGTGATGATGAGAACTGCTATTTGCATAATTGACGTATGATAAAATAAGTAATCGCAAAAGTATCTCAAATTCCATTATATGAAAAACTGGGAAAAATTATGATGACTTAGAGAAACTTGTTCATGATGATCAGGACGACTATTTACATAACACACATATTTTATGCGTAATGACTTATATGACAGACGGGCCAACTATTTTTTTTAAATTATAGTTACTTTAACACTCTTGACAGGCAAAAATTCTGAATTTCCACCATCGCGTAAGATCTCTCCAAATTTAATTTTAAGCTGAAGTTGTTATAATCAACAAAATTGTTTGCTTGCGACTAAATTTACTGAAATACTTAATACTTAATTTACACACTTTATTTTTAAAACAGTGTTGGGTCATTCGTTACTTTTGCGGGGTGAGATTTGAAATCGTGACTTTAGCCTGAGAGGTATGGATGTTAAACAAACGCCGGGGCCGTCCCACACAGGAGTATTCAATTTGAAAAGTAGGTCAAAACTCCAAATCGACTTTTTTTTTGTTGAAATTGATTCAATTGATTGATTGGCAAATAAACTAATTGAAACCAAAAACATATCTTTGGGAACATATTGGCCATACCTGGACAAGTTCAAAGCAAGGTTGCAAAGACTCATTTCAGCTAAAACAATGTTTTTCTAAATTATGAAATAATTAGATGCCATGATCAAATTTTGAATTGGTAGGATACAAGAAGAAGTTGCAAAGAATGTGTTTGACATATTAAACCTGTTTATTTCACTTCATGAGAGTCACAATCAGCGATTTTTCACAAACTCACTAACTCACTCACTCACTCACTCAGCGATCAGAAAATCGCTGATTGTGACTCATAGAATGCAAAATTTACAGGTTTTATATTTCAAATGCATGCTTTGTAACCTCTTCTTGTAAGTTACAAGTAAAACATGCCATCATACCATCTTTTGGCTTTATTATTCCGAAAAACATTATTTTAGCTGAAATGAGTCTTTGCAACCTTGGTTCAAAGTGCCCTCTGGATTGCAAACAAATCACGAGGTACACAAATACAAAATATAAAACCAAATTTCTTACAGATAATGCTAAGGCGATGTCATGAGAAATTTGTAATAAAGTATTTAGAACTAATTCTGACCTAATAAAATTAATAAATTGGCATTCGAAATCAAACGAAAATCTGAAAAGTGCAACGCTTTTTTTTTTAGTCTTCCATGTTAATCGATTATATCCAATTAGATAAGCTCAACCTTCAAATTAGTGTTATTCTGTTCAAGATTATCTTGAATTACACATCTGAGATTTTACCAGTTGCACATACGTTCATAATTCATAATCCAGAGAAAGTAAGGCCACCCTAGTATTTAGTAGCATGATTTCACCTGCTCATCTTCTCTTGGGAAAATATCTAAAAAGATTTCATTTATTTCGGTAAGGAGTCCCGATACTTGACTTGGGAGCCGAATTATAAAAAAGAGCTCTTTGGAATGCTGAAACATGCACTCTTGAGATTTTCTCCCATCAACGGTATCAACTACGTGCCGAAGTATTATGAACAGCGGCTATCCTACATACCTACCTAGTGAGCCACAAATAAAATAAACGAAAGAGAGAAGGAAAAACTTCTTACCCAAACCACATTTTGCGGTGCAGCAGTCGTCAAATGCACAGTCTAATCGTCATCATCGGCATCGGTTTATGTTTGTAGTGCAGGCCGTGGTCGATGCATTTGGATAGAAATCGATTTCTAAAGCTCCGAATAGAGTTCCTTCTTGAATGTGATACTCTGACACTAGTTTGAAGATTCATTTTTTTTCACGCCACTTGCAGAGACTGCCTGGAAAGCCTTTTTTAAGCTTGGTTTTCCCCCTTTTCTACCTTGGGCATGATTCCGAATCGTGGCGGTTAAAAAGAAGCGAAAAAGTTTTTTTTTATTTAACTTTGTTGGAATCGAGCATAAATGACGGGAACGAGCAAGATGTAGTTAAAATGAATATGCGGGTATGTTGAAACGTCGATGCTGGACTCCCGGATCGCTGCTGGGGAGGCGCTTGAAGGAGTAAAATCAGCAGCAGTAGCAGCAGTTGGTTCAAACCAGCATGGCGGTGTGGCGAGAAGGGTCATGTGGTTGATAAATTAATATTCAACGACTTTGGCGATCGGCTCTTTCGACCAGCCAACCGAGCGACGGCCGGGCCGATGTGTACTGTACTCTTGATAGTGATCTATAGCTCAATAAGTTGCATTATACACGCGGTAGGGGTGATCAATTAGATGGGAATGAAATGCATCGATCCTGATGAGGAAAATAAAGGAAGGTAACCCTACATCGAAATATCAACATTGCAGCTGGTGCAGTGTGCGGCATCGAAACTGAAGGATAGAAAGCCGAAAAGAAAATCTCAAGCGACATAAAACAAGCGAAAAAAGTGAAAATGAAGTGAGGCATGATTTATGTGCTGATAGCAAAAGAGGATAATGGAAAGGTTCATTGGTTGGTTTTGTAATTAAAGGACCGTAACGACAACGAGTAACAGTTGGTTGATTTCCGAGCATCGACAGTGATTTTATTTTAATTTTTAAGAAAAAAAGACTGACAGTGGAGCGACAACACAACAATTTATCTGCTCGTCATTGCTGTGTGCTTTATATTACATTAATCCGTCATCAGTCATTTCCACGGCAGTTAACACCGAGCAAAAGGAAAATAAAAGTGCTTTCTTCCCATACATCTCGCCCGTTTACGAGTGGAGATCACTTCAAACCCATTTTTTTTTGTTATGTTGAGTCCCGTAAATTGTGTGAGGCGAGATGCTTCTGTTCGTCGGAAAATCCAGGAAGCATCAAAGACAGGAAAAAAAAATCCACATCGTCACTGGCACTATTGTGGGAAATATAAATAGATTTGTAGAAATTAGTGCGACAAGAGTGGAGCTTCTACGCTTCACTTCCCGCAAATTAGTGGCAATCGACACGTGCTTCGAGATGAGTACTTGAGAAAACGGATGACGGATATGGGTTTGACGGGAATTAATTGTTGTTTTCTCATTAAGGTGGAAAGTCAACTAAAAACAATATGTTGGAAGCTGATAAATCATGGAGGTTGTCTGGTTTTGAGAAGTTTCAATGAGATCGTTGGTTACCAGTTAGATTGTTGACAATGTCCTTTTAAAAAAAGGTCCATTTTAATATCATCTGTTTAATAAATGAACATAGCAATACGGTATACATCTATCGGGTACTCTCAGAAGAGAAATATACAACTAATGTAATGTAATCTTGGAAAGACTGTACTTTACGTAAAAACATCCACATCGACAAAGTCACACATCCATACCTTACCGTTATGCACGCTACATCTATGTACATTAATCGCATAAGGGGAAACCGAATATTTAGCCACGAACCCGAGCAAAGGTAGAGATCAAATTGAAATGAAAATTTGCTGTTATGATGTTACTTATTTTGAATACTCCATATGATTTAATTTTGGTTGACATAACGGTCAACACAGCAAAAATGAGAGAAACATTTTAAACTGTTGAATGAAACAGAAAACAATTTAATTGCTCATTTTGCATTCATAATTTTTAACTGAATACGGGCCTGGCGTTAATGGTAAGCATTCATGCTTTTCACGCTGAAAGACTTGATTTCAAATCTCACCTCTGTTTAGTCACGAATGACCTAAAATGTGTTAAAAAAAAACAAATAAACGACAGATGAACTTATATAAAATTTTAAACAAATTATAGAACTATTCCACAAATGATACCCCGAACCAGTGCTGAGATTTGTCATTGTCATTGACAGACTTTCGCGCGATATTGACAAAATTGTTCGTCACATAGTCACTGACAGACTTAATCCTCAAAAAAACCTTCGTCAAAATCTCATTCATTTTTTCGTCAATGACAAAGATTCACCTGGTAACAAAAAGTGTAATTTAGTACATTCTGTGTCACATTATTGTTATCCAAGTAGCTCAGGACGTAGATACTTGTTCACTAAAATGGATCCATGTAATTGTTTTGCTCAAGTCATTTAATTTCGTTACAAATTTAGCTAATAAACAAATCTGCACATGTTCGTCACTGACAGCATTTCCATTGACAATTGACATGGTTTGCCTTGACTGTGACTGTTAGCTCAAGTGAGTGATCAAAGCAGAATTATCAATATCACAGTGTACTGTTGAGATTTTGCAGCACTGCCCCGAACACGTCGTTAAGCAAACTAACCATATCAATTGTATTAGGGAAGGCGGTGTTCCAATGGTGAATTATCACTTAAATTTGACCGATGTAAAAATTTCAAATAAACCTGCTATTCCAGCATACTTGTTTCTGACCGATCAGGAATCAATCTTGAAAACACCTGCTCAAAAATTGGACGATCAACATCAGAGGGATTTTCAAACGCTATAATTTATTATCAATGTGTAAAGTTTAAGACGAATTTCACGCTAACTTGACAAAGGAATTGGCAGCACCCTCTCAGATTTCAATGAAACTTTGTGGGTGTGTAGATTTCGTCTACTTAAGCAACTTTGCATACTTATTTTTTTCAAACGCTTAACATTTAAAAAGGGCGAAACTTTTTTTTTTATTAATACTTTATTCAAAAAATTATAACTCAATAATGTCAAGTCCTACAAAAATTTTGCCGAAAATGATTTGTAGATAAATAAATGAGCTTGCATAATAAAATACCAAAATATTAAAAATGTTATGAAAAAAATGTTTCAAATTTAACTATTTAAAAAATACAATTTTTTTAAAAATTGGAATTTTTTTCTACAGATAGGCAGACCATTAATCTATAACTCGTTAATATATCTCAAGATGGGCACTTTTAAAGAAAAAAAGTTATTGAACAAATACTTTTTCGTGTTCGTACTGAATAAAATCAATTATTTTTTTTTTAGTGTAGACATGAAAAATATTGAAATGTTGAGACTCATGTGAAACCTACCACTCAACAAATTCCAAATGAAAGGTACACCAAAAAAGATATTGAAGGCGTATTCAATCCTAATGTGAATGATCTAGAAAATTTAATTTAAATGTTATGTTTAATTGGCAGAGTATGAAAAAATGGTGTTCTTATTTCATAAGTTTTTATTTAATCTTATTTAGAGAATAACTTATACATATTATTTCTTAACATTGTCAAAAACAGTAAATTTTTGTGGATGTTCCGTTGAATTAGAATATTTTTTAGCTGGCATCGAATGTATAGAGCTTCACTGAAATAGTTGAAAACGTAAACCCGCTGGTGACAAATCGTCGTTTTACCCGTGTAAATTTGAACTGTTTTAGTAGTGCTTTGTGTTATAGAGTGCGAGTTCGTTTGGTGTACCTCTGTGAAGTGTAAGATTTCGTGTAGCTTTGTGGATAAGTTGAGAAATTGTAGATTGAAAGTGTCGTCCCGTGGAACAGTGGTGTCAATCTTCATTTTATTTACATTTTTTGTTTTGTATCTGTCGCTGCACTACTGCTACCGTACTTAGCGTACCAAATGGTCAGTATCTCTTGTTGCATTACACTCTGCTACCGTACTTTTGCGTATTGAATAGTGTTTCTACGTCTGATTGCCTCATTTCGCGCATCGGAAATTTGCTATAGTTTTTCGTTACGTGGTAGTCTTTGTTGCGTGTATAAAGTTTGCGTCGCATTTTTTGTGATCATGGCTTGCAAGAAGTGCCAAAAAACCATTTCGGACTCCGAACGTATTGTTTGTTGCGGTTTTTGTGGTGACACATTTCACGTGATTTGTGCCAAAGTTGATCTCGAACTTCTCGATCAACTTGGATTGTACGAGAAGAATGTCTTCTGGATGTGCGATCACTGTGCGGCGCTTTTTTCAAACGGCCACTTCCGTAATATCGTGAGCCGTGACGTCAATCAGACTTCTGTGGCTCCAAATGCGGTTGATTCGATGAAAGAGGACATCGAGAAATTGAATTCGGCTGTTATTGCTCTTGCAGCCAAAGTGGAATCGAAGATCCCAGTCGGCTCAACTCCACGTTGGCGTAAAAATGACCGCTTTGATTCCGGTCGTGGCACCCCGAAACGTCGCCGTACTTCATCTAGCACTGACGACAAGCCCATACTGTGTGGTAAGAAAGCACATATCGACTCGGTCAGAACCGTGGACCTGAACGATGATCTAGTGTGGGTGTACTTATCGGCGTTTCATCCCACTACTACGAACGATGAAATTTCATCTCTTGTCTCTAAGTGTTTGTGTCTGGAAACAGACGAGAAACCTCGGGTTGCCAAGATGGTTCCTAGAGGAAAAGATCCGTCAACGTTAAACTACGTTTCCTTCAAAGTCGGCGTCAACCAAAACAAACGGGATGTTGCCCTTTCCTGCGATTCGTGGCCGGAGGGCATTCAGTTCCGTGAGTTCGATGATTCCCGGTCAAAGAAGGTGACCAAAATCACCCGTATTGGTCCAGCACAGTGACACCAGTTCCAAGATACTTCCTTTTCAATTACTAACGTGCTGTTGGGCGGATCTGGGACGCAACAACACAGCGCTTCGGAAGCCTCTGATCCCTCCGAACCAGTCGAGCTGTTTGTAGATCTAATCATCAGAAGTCGTCCTGGCCCTGGTTTTGGAATCGGTGACGAGGTCTTCCAGCCTGTACTTACAGGCAAGTATCGATACGTTCCAAAACCTTCTTTTTCTGAGCCACCTTCCGCTTCCAGCAGCGAATACTTAACGCAACCATCCGATCCAACCTCGCCTTCTGAAAACGACGTAGTAAGCTCGATGTCTTCTGAACTCTGGATGAACCAATCTGCTTTGCAACCGGGACGCATCGTGGAAAGCTTTATGGAAGCCCCCGGTTCCTCTAACTCAGTCATGCTAATTCCTGTCAGCGTTCATCATAGTCGTCCTGGCCCTGACTTTAGATGTGGATTGGGGGTCTTCCAACTTGCTAGAACAGGCGAGTACATAATTAATAGCGCAAATACGATGTCTGATGCCGGTCCAAATTTCAGCACCTTGAATGCCGCCGAATCAACTCTCGTACCTCGGAGCCCGGAACGCGCCGTAGAAAGCCTCGTGGAAGCCCCTGATCCCTCCGTCTCAGTCCAGCCATTTGCTGCCGCCGCTCACCATAGTCGTTCCGGACCTGTAGTCGGATGTGGAGAGGGGGTCTTCCAACCCAGTCACTATGGCGAGTATCCGCATGGTATTGTTAATGTTCATTCGCTGCCTGATGCTTCCGTGATTTCCAGGGAGAACAGACGTTCGATTGTAAGCCGCAAGCAGGACATCGTGATTTTCTTCCAAAACGCCGGCGGAATGAATTCTGATGTTGACGACTACCGGCTTGCTGTATCGGATCGTTGCTATGATGTGATTGTCCTATGCGAGACGTGGCTCGATTCGCGAACGCTTTCCAGCCAGGTGTTCGGATCCGATTATGAGGTTTTTCGTTGCGATCGGAATCCAAACAACAGCCGAAAATCTACTGGTGGTGGCGTTCTTGTGGCTGTCCGTTCCGGATTGGAGGCGAGAGCAATAGAAAATGAATCGTGGAACAGTGTGGAACAGGTTTGGACAGCCATTAAACTGGGCGATCGCACATTATTTTTGTGCGCATTGTACATGCCTCCAGATCGAGTTCGTGATCTTGAACTCATCGAGATTCACTGTCAATCAGTCTTCACAGTAATGGAAAGAGCGACTCCAATTGATGAGCTATTCATTTTTGGGGACTTTAACCTAGCAGGCGTTTCGTGGAGACCATCCCATAGTGGCTTCCTCTATCCAGATCCAGAACGTTCTGTATTTCATGCAGGAGCTATCGGCCTTCTCGATAACTATAGCGTAGCAACGCTTTCTCAAATTAACTTCGTAGTCAACGAGAACAGCCGTAGTTTGGACCTCTGCTTCGTGAGCACTCAGGACAATGCTCCGTTCATTTCCACAGCACCTTGTCCACTAGTTAAGCTTGTTCCGCACCACCCTCCTCTGATTGTCACTGTTGAGGACAATCTCGTTCGTGATTTCGATAGTCTTCCTGCTGCGGTTTCTAATGACTTTCGAAAGGCCGACCATCGAAGCATTGTAGATGTGTTGTCAAACATGGACTGGGAGAACATTCTCGATCATGACGACGTTGAGGCCGCTGCGCAAACTTTTTCTCATGTCTTGGCATATGTCATTGACAGACACGTCCCGAAAAGAATTCAACGCAAAGACTCTCACCCTCCCTGGCAGACGATTGAGCTGCGTAGGTTGAAGTCGACCAAGAGAGCAGCATTGAGAAGATTTACGAAGTATCGCACGCTTCATCTGAAACATCACTACGTGAGGCTTAATCACGAGTATCAGCGAGCCAGTCGTCGATGCTTTCTGCGATTTCAACGAGGTATTCAGCGTAACCTTAAACTACACTGGAACTACGTGAACGAGCAACGCAGAGAATCTGGCCTCCCATCGTCAATGGAATTGAACAGTGAAGTCGCTTCCACTCCGCAGGATATTTGTCGCCTTTTTTCTGTCAATTTTGCCAGTGTGTTCACTGATGAGAGACTAAGTGACGACCATGTTTCCCTCGCAGCCAGCAACATCCCACTAAATGGTCAAACGCTGAGTGCAATTGATGTCAACGTTGAGATGATTTCTAACGCTGCATCGCAGCTCAAATCGTCCTTCAACCCTGGACCCGATGGAGTTCCGTCCGTGTTTTTGAAGAAACATATTGCTTTCTTGTTAACTCCACTTCACCGTCTATTCCGGATGTCTCTCTCCAGTGGTATATTTCCATCCTTCTGGAAATGTGCACACATGTTTCCTGTCCACAAAAAGGGAAGCAAACGAGCCGTGGATAACTATCGTGGAATTACATCGCTGAGTGCTGTTTCGAAACTATTCGAGCTTGTTATTATGGAACCGTTGCTCTCTCACAGCAAGCAGTATCTGAGTGCTGATCAACACGGGTTTACTGGCGGTCGCTCTACAACCACCAATCTGCTATGCCTCACATCCTACATTACCGATAGTATGACTGAACGGGTACAGACGGACGTTATATATACCGATCTATCCGCGGCATTCGATAAGTTGAATCATGACATTGCGATTGCTAAACTCGACAGGCTTGGGGTGAGCGGTAATCTCTTGAGTTGGTTCCGTTCGTATCTTACTGGTCGCCAACTTATGGTTGCTATAGGAGATTGCAAATCAGCTAGCTTCTTTGCCACATCAGGTATACCGCAGGGAAGCCATCTGGGACCGTTGATTTTTCTACTCTACTTCAACGACGTGAACCTGGTTATCGAAGGACCTCGATTAGCATATGCAGACGACCTCAAAATATTTTTACGAATTTGCTCGATCGCTGACTGCCACAATCTTCAACATCAGCTTAATGTCTTCGCCAGTTGGTGTACTTTAAATCGAATGGTAGTGAACCCAGCAAAGTGCTCTGCCATAACGTTCTCACGAAAAAAGCAACCGATTGTATTCAGCTATGACCTGCTTGGAACGACACTCGAACGCGTGAATCAGGTGAAAGACCTGGGTGTGGTGTTGGATTCACAGCTAACATTCAGGCAACACATTTCTTATGTCATCAATAAGTCGTCTAGGACTTTAGGATTCATCTTCAGGATAGCTAAGAATTTCACCGATATCTACTGCTTAAAATCTCTTTACTGCTTCCTCGTACGATCGACGCTTGAGTATTGTTCTGCGGTTTGGAATCCGAATTACAACAATGGTGCCGAGAGAAACGAATCTGTTCAACGTCGCTTTCTTCGTTTTGCGCTTCGTAGACTGCCCTGGAGAGATCTGCTTCGGCTGCCCAGCTACGAGAGTCGCTGCCAACTGATAAACCTTGAACCTCTCCGGATTAGAAGGGACACCAACAGAGCTTTGATTATCGCCGACACTCTACAGGGACGAATAGATTGTGAGGCTATCCTAAGGCAAATTGACCTAAACGTGCAACCCCGACCACTCCGTAACAACCTCATGCTGAGACTGCCACTGCGTCGCACGAACTACGGGGCATATCATCCACAGATGGAGGAAGAAGCCGCACCGCTATTGATCGGGGCCATCTAGGCCAAGTGCGTCACCCTCATTACAAACAACATACAGCTCACCAGCCTTATCTGTGTTTAACACCTAGCTATTACAGCATTACTCAACCATCATAACACAACGGTCCATTTCAGGACCACCATAAATTTGTAAAAGAGTATTTTTTGGACATTTGTCAAGGTCCTCAATCGTATGCCAGTTCCCATATCAACTTGAATTGGACCTTACAGCTTTTGTAAACAATGACTTCTTTCGATGATGTATTGAAAGTCAAGGCTCACCCACGCAAATCAACATCACCATCAGATTACGCCTAATGCCAGCTCTATCTAGATATGTTTAAATCTAACAGACCATGTACTTAAAGGCAACATTGGGGGTGCGATTTCAAAAACCAAAGTCGGTCGCGGCATGAAAATGGTCTGATTTTGATCCAGAGATGATGGATTTTAATTCTTAATGAGCCAATCGATAGGAATTTTGTCTACGAATTTGTTAAAATTAAGACTTTATCATTTTTCAAAATATCAATGTTGAAAATTGCACGAATGTGCAACTGTTGCTTTGATAGTTAAAATTATCACCGATTGCCTGCGAAAAGTGATTTCCCTAACACAGATTTCAAAGTTGTGCTTATTCAATCCCCGCGTGGTGAGTGGTGGTGTTCTCCAGTACACAACGAAAGACTACCCGCAAGCAGCGAGCAGCAGTCCACATGAGCATCCATAGGAGGGAGAAACCGCACCGCTATTGATCGGAATCAGTAGCTCTTCGTGAGTTGCTGTGGGCCATCTGTATCAAACACGTCACTCTTTAGGAGCATAAACAGAGAGAATTCCGCTCAAATTCCTATGCCTACACAAAGCACAAGCTCCTACGGCAGCTAAAAAATAAGATTTATTATATTAGACCACGTAGTCCTACGTCACCATTGCGTACAACCCCAAAGGGCTGTCCCTTGTAGTTTTTAATGAGTGTTTTTAATTTTTTTTTTCGTGGACCATTTATTAGCTTCTATATGCAAAAGTATGTTTGCCGCTGAATACTGCTCTATTGATGTTGATTCACTTCTCTCCTGGGTAGGCAGGTACCGTAATCCGAGTGCAAATTGATCACCGGGGTGAAATTGATCATTTCGGGTTGCGTTTTTAGTTGTCCCGTAGAAAATTTTCAGTGCTGGATATCAAGAGAAATCTTGACAGCATTTCATCATGAAACTCTAATAATTGCTGATTGCAACGAGTTTCTCTTGACAAAAAAGATAATTTTACTGCATAAATATCAATGTTGTTTAACTTACGTTCAAACAGCATTCAAACAAACGATCAAAGGGCTGTTGCTATGATTTTTGTCATTTGGTTGAAAGTGGTATTTTTCATTTCCCTAACTATCAACAATGCTGCATAAATTAATAAATTACGGTGAAATGTTTTCAATATTGAGAAATCAATGTTTTCTGTTAAATTTTACTGAGATTTTGAATGCAATTGCCTACATTTAGGCGCAGCTAAGCATTTCTTGTAATATTTTATGTAATTTCTGCTGAAAATACTCTTCGCACAAAGATTTAAATATCTGATTAGGATTTAAGAAACACAAATTAGATAAGAACAGTTACTAGAAAATTACTTGAAAGTCATTTGAGGGATTGATCAACTTCACTCCAAATAGTTTTGTTCAAATTTGAGATTTCAAAATGGTCCTTATAATAAACAAAATACTCAATATTATACGTTATCAAGCAGAACGATAGAGTCCTCATAGCTGCTAATTTTAGTACCATGAGTTTGACAATTTCATTTAATGTAGAACTTTATTTCTATTTTTACAATATTAAGTGATCAATTTGCCCCCGGATTACGGTACGTGCTGCAGACGGAAGGTGCCCTAACAAATTGTTCCACAATTACCCTCCAGGACATTTCACATCCTACCGCTCACGGAACTTGGCTCTCAACCTAGACCGAGGTAGTATTGATTTTTTCACACTCTTCAATTTTCAAGACCATCATCCACTTGTAATAGGGGACAAATCCGCACCCGGCGAGTGGGCAAACAATTTGCCGCATTGATGAAAGTGAAATCAACGCGAATGATTCGCTGTAGCACTGTACCTACCAGAAAATCTGTGTTGAAAATTTAATTTTCAATTCGTATGCCACAAGTCCAATACAGAAATAACATTCAACGTTGTATTGCTAGGCGAGTGTTTTATCCGAACGGAGGGAACGTGACTTCATCATAACGTGTGTCAAAGTTGCACTTCTTCAGACAGCTTTGCCCGTACTTTCCTGCTTCGCTGTTTTTTTGGCCATTGCATCCAGCCATTGCATCCAGAGGTGTTCCGCTTTTGTTTTGTGTAGCTGTTTTGGATGTTCCGGTCGCAGTTTTTACCGAAGCGAATACACCGGAAGAGACTGTTTCCTTTTCAGAATGATTGTGCTCCGTGAGGAATAGGTGCTGCAAGGTTATTTTTGCATTGTTATGGGTGTGCCACAGGTCATGTTTTGATATGCATTGGATGAAAATAAAAGTGGGAGATCGTAAAAAAAAATACTCTTGAATATCTAATCCAATGAGTAAGGCTTTACTTAGGTTTTTGCATTGCGGAACTGTTCGGTAAATGTAAAAAAATATGTTGAAAATTCAAAATGAGACCATGTATTCCGAACTTGCGCAGACTTAGTTCCATTAACCCTATTTAATGATAGAAAATAAAATTTGTAGATTTCATTGATTCCTAACGGTTAACGGTAATTTGAATTTTTACCGACTTTTTCAGCAATTAAAAAACCCAGTAAAATCACTGACTCCTGTAAAATAATCTAAATGTGTAGATTTTATTTAACGTCCGTTGATTATCGTTGATTACATCTTTAAAATCTCACCCATAAACACTAGGTATAGCGATGCCGGTAGTGTAGTGGTAAGCGTGACTGCCTCTCACTCGAAAGGGCCTGGGTTCAATCCACTAAAGCAGCTTGGTCACGAGCAATCCGAGGCAGATCCATGCCTCTACGTCCGGCGCGTCAATGAAGTGCTATCGTTAATTTTGCCATATCTCAACTATATGGTAGTACCAAACAACGAGTACAAGAGGGTCTACAAATAACTCACGTGCTTGGGGGATGTTATTAACTACCTCCGCATGTAAGTGGAGGAAATGTGTTCCTGCTGGTTCTCATTGAACAAATCAGCTTACACTCGTAAGATTGCTGGGAGGCTTGACATGCGTCAAGCGAAGCCATTAAAATCACCCATGGATCCTGGATACCCAAACGGGCAGCAAAAGAAGGAGAAAGGTATGCCATCTGGCGAGCGCTACCAGAGTCAAGTCGGTGAGATTGCGGTGTCGATTGTGGGACTTAAAGTCAGTCAACCTAGCGAAGCAGATTGGATCGAGGCAAAAAAAACCCTGTGGTACCTCAACGCAACAGCTGAGGTGAAGCTAGCGCTTGGCGAAACCGGTGGTCTTGAGGTATTGGTTGATGCGGATTGAGGTGGTGATAGGGTGGATCGAAGATCCAATTCCAGGTTCGTTTTCAAGCTCAGATTTGTTCCAATCAGCTGGGCTTCTAGAAAGCAGCAGTGTGTCGGCTTGTCGTCAACAGAAGCTGAGTACGTTGCACTTCCCTACTAAGAGCTTGTCTGGTTAATGAAGCTTTTTCACGACATTGGCGAGGAAGGCGATGAACCAGTAGTGATGCACGAGGACAACCAAGTAGCATTGCCATGCTGTTATCCGAAGGAGGGAGCTGACGAACCAAGCACATCGATATATCAACCTCAAGTCATGAATTTCGGAACACCTCTCTTTTTCATTTACGAAAGTACGCCATGAATAAAAATCATGAAATCGCGAACATTGTTCCGCAAAATATACGTAACGCCTGCGTTACGGTGCACCGGGTACCAGCAAAGGCAACTTAAGTCATAGAAACTTGAACTGTGTTCTGAAACTCATTATCTGGTTCTGGGGAACGTGATTAAAGTTCATGAGTTGTGCTTGATATCGTGAACCTTTTCTCGAAACGGGAACATGGTTTATGGACTGTAAAATGTCAACAAAAGTCGTGAAAGCGTGTGATGATTTACAAGAGACAACCAACAGAAGCAAAATTGAACAGGCCACTTCTTCTTCGCATTTCAAGCTTATTGCATATCGCATATTAGCTTATCGCGTGCTCTCAACTTAGTGTTCTACTAAATGCACTTCCACAGTTATTAATTGAGAGCTTTCGAAGTCTGTACCATTTTTGCATCGATATGATTGTGTGGCAAGTCCAATCATACTTCTATGCCCAGGGAAGTCGAGAAATTTTCCAACCCTAGACCGAACCGGGAATCGAACCCAGCCACCTCCAGCATGGTCTTGCTTTGTAGCTGCGCCTTTACCGACTGAGCTAAGGGAGGCCCCAGGCCACTGCGACGTCCAATTTTCCCACGAAACAGGCCACTTTTCCAATGCAAACGCCCACGGATTCTCAGCTCAGAAAACGATCTGAAAAATCTTCCGCAGGCAGAAAAGATTCGCATTATTCTCACCTCGATAATTTGACCGATCAACTGTTCTACCGCAGTTCTCATACCTTTGAACACACGAAAGCAAAGCAAATGTTCAAATTGACCACCAAATGCGCCGACCAGAAAAGCAAAGTGGTGCGGTTCTTATGCCACATAATAATTTTTGCCGCCTGTTCTGATATTGGTTTTGTAATTCGAACGATCTCCCAGGAAGATCGACGAATTCGCACTCAGTTCTACTACCGCTGCTTTTGCTATTTTGACCGGAATTGTTCATATATTCTGATATAAAGAACTCGTGCCTTGCCTACCGAACGGTAATGCATGGTAATGTGCCTGCATTGCTGGAAATAACCAAGCTGAAAATGACTGCTCCGACTCTGCACGTGATCCAAGCTCACGGTTACAGGAACGAAATCACGATTATGGGTTCATGGTATCATGAAATCATGATTTTATTTTGTGTTTCTACAGTGTTACGAATTTGCTGGTCGCGCTGAAAAAACGTGAACTAAGTTCACGGATTTGGGGTTAAGTTCTTGAAAATCTGATTTACGTGATCACGTTTACGGGAACTAAGTCATGAATTCACATGAACTAGCAGTACAGGTTATCGTGATTTTTTGTTCACGAATTTCGGAACGGTTTTTCTTGCGTGAACTGATGTCGACTAGTGTAATGGAAGTCAGGTACGGAATCAATGATCGCGGACATAAAGACTGGAACGCTCAAAAATTGGTCGACAAAAAATTGTTTCTTTCAGTCAAAATTCATATCACAAAAATCTTCTTATTTTTCTTTTGGTAGTTCATTCATATATTTAAAGGAAAAAATGTTCGTTTATTATTTTGGTTTTTCCAAATCCGAACTGCCGTGCCTTCCGCTTAACCCCTTCCATTAAATTTTTCACAGTGGTCTCATCGACCTTATTCGCCGCCGAACGCCAGTTAGATTTAAACTGCTGCTCGTTTTCCATGGATTTATTAGTTTTTTTTTTTTAGATTCCGTTTGACCAAGTCCCAATACCGTTCGATAGGGCAGAATTCTGGGCTGTTGGGATGGTTGTGGTCGTTGGGTACCACAACCACGTTGTTCGCATCGTACCACTCGATTGCCTTTTTCCCATAGTGGCAGCTCGCCAAGTCCGGCCAGAACAGCACAGGACTATTATGTTGCTTTAGGAATGGTAGCAGACTCTTTTCCAGGCACTCCTGGTGCGGTATAAAACTCTTGTCCCGGAAGCTGCATGAAATCCGCCTTCACATAAGTTTCGTCGTCCATGACGACACAGTCGAACTTTGTGAGCAGATTCGTATACAGCTTTCGGGACCACTGCTTTGCCGACGTGTTTTGTTTGTAATCTCGGTTCACCACCTTCAACTTCTTAAATGTCGAAAATCCGGCTCGCTTCTTGGCCCGCTGCACAGTAGTATGGGAGACATTGAGATTGCCAGCGACGTCCCGGATGGAGAGGTTAGGATTCCGCTTATATTTCACCGCCACCTTCTTCGTCGTCACTGCCACGTCCGGCTTAAAATTGCCGCCACTTCCAGCCCAACAAACAATCGTTTATTGAAACAAACGACTTCTTGACGATTTTATTCAACTGTATGCTTAATAATACTTTTAATAATACTATTGGTATTGTATAAGGTAGGGGAAATGGCTCTAATGCTGGGCCCATCGCTAAAAATCTGCTATTTATCAATTTTATATAGATGAACGCGTCATTGGGACGGTACTAATGGATATTTTGGTCGCTATTGAAAATTTATTCAAATGCTGAATTTATGTATGGGCCAAAATAAGGGGCATTTAGGCCAACATTAAATCCATTTCTCCTATGTCTAGAATCTGTTATTCGACTTATGGGAGTTGTAATAGAGCCTATTCGATAATTTTTTTGATTATTCAGCGTTTATTAGACATCACTGCTTCCCCTTAATTAAAACAGTGATGCTCTGTATACGCTTGATTCTCATGTGAAGTAACGTTTAATTACACATTATTATGAATTTATTAAACGATTATTCAACTGTGGAAAATTAACCCGAAAATAAGAGAGACGGGGGGACAGGGATGGGTGTTAGTTATTCTTAAGTAGTGATTGTTTTCATTTTTTCTGACGTGGCACGTACCACACAGATATTAGAAAATCAACTACATACATGCATATACATGTCTCGTCGCATGGACCTTCCGCTCACCAGCCGCTTGCCTTGTCATCTCAGCTATCCTAGAATTCATCATAAGGGCAGCTCAATAATCAATAAAAGCTTTCTTGAAAGTGAATACCTATCAGCACTCCCGATCGCAACTCTAGCTCCGTCAAGGCCCTGTGGGAATGATTAATTCATTCATCGTTGTTTTACATGAGACCAATGTTACCTCTTCACCTCTCCAAGGAAAGGATGCTCAGTTATTTTAAAACTATATCAATGCATTCATTTTTTTATCTAGTACGTTTATTTGGAAGTCTCAATCGCGTTAGCTTTACGGAGCCGATAATTCATTGTTCACTGTGTATAACAAAATTCACTTAATACTATGTCTAGTAGGAGTTGGGCCGATTACTCGCGGCTTACTCGAGGTTAGAAGGGTACATTTTCGAAGGATAGGATCAGGGGAGGAGCTTGGGGTAGGGTTTCGTTGTCTCATCAAAGCGTTGTCGCCAGTATGAACGGTAGTGCTGTTCTAGCTTCGTCGGGAGTTCGACCGGCTATGGTGGGTGACCAGTGGGCGACGATGAGACTCATCGAGACGGGGGGACAAGACAAACAAAAACTAATAAAGAGAGACAAAAGACAAAAGGAATTAAATTCTTATACTAGACATTTGAAGAAAAACATAAACGGACTGCATATAGCAGAGATCACGGGTTGCCAACACGTCTCTGATAGGAACATAGGGTTGTCTTCCTTGGGCCTCGAGGGTATTCAAAAGTCGCTCTCTGGCGGATTCATTATCCGTACATTGCCAAACTGCGTGTTCGATGTCATCGTAACCGTTTCCACACCGACAGATGTTGCTGTCCACGAGGTTTATTCTATTGAGATGAGCATCTAGCGAGTAGTGGTTGGACATAAGTCTACTCATCACGCGAATTAAGTCACGACTTAAGCCCAAGCCTTTAAACCACGCTCTCGAAGAAACATTAGGAATAATTGAATGTAACCACCGTCCAAGATTTCCAGTGTCCCAATCGGTTTGCCAGCTCGAAAAGGTACGCTGACGCACTAAATTGTAAAATTCATCGTGTGAAATTTGCCTGTCATACAATTCGCCTTCCTGCGCGCCCACCTTTGAGAGAGAGTCCGCCTTCTCATTGCCTGGGATTGAGCAATGTGAGGGGACCCATACAAAGGTAATCATATATGATCTTTCGACCAGTACACTCATCTGCTCCCTTACCTTTGAAAGGAAATAAGATGAGTGCCTACCTTGTTTCATCGACCGAATAGCCTCAATCGAACTGAGACTATCCGTGAAGATGAAGTAATGGTCTGCGGGCATGTTGGAAATCATCCCCAATGCGAAGTTGATTGCTGCCAGCTCAGCAACAAAAACGGAACAAGGTTCCTGAAGTTTGCGGAAGGCGCTAGAGTTTTCATTGAAGACACCGAAGCCAGTGGATCCATTGAGACGGGACCCGTCTGTAAAATATCTTTTCATGCAATTGACTTGTTGGTACTTTTCACTAAAAATACGCGGAATAATAATAGGATTTTTATTTATTTATTTGTAGTTTGTTACAGTCAACAGGTTAAAATACCCAAATGACAATTAAAACTTAGAACTATCGCACTATTGCTACTGTGACATAAATCTCAAGAAATTCTGCCTATTGGACGCACGTGAAAAACTAAAGTCAAATACATGTTGACAATGATTGAACACACGGCACATGCTACGAACTGGCTCATTCAAACCATAATTTGTCCTGGAAGTATCGATGAACAAAAAGGCGTGTGTACGTAGCTGACGTCTCCTAATGTTTATGTTTAGCTGTGTAAGTAGCGAAGGGCAGTCGATGAGAGACGTTAACAGATCACTGACAAAGCAAGCTTTTGCAACATCACGTCTAACACTGAGTAGGTCCAGATGAATGAGTTTGCAACGACTCTCGTAACTAGGAAGATCCAGACGGTCAGTCCAGGGAAGGTGTCGTAGAGCATAACGGATGAATTTCCGTTGAATCTTCTCAACGCGTTGAATTCCATTTTGGTAGTATGGACTCCAAACAACGGAGGAGTATTCAAGTATGGGTCGCACCAAGCTGCAGTACAAGGCCTTTAAGCAGTATACATCTTTGAAGTGCTTGGCAAAGCGAAATATGAAGCCTAGCTGGGAAGATGCTTTCGAGATGATGTATGTCAGATGAGCGTTAAACGTTAGCTTCGAGTCCAAAAGCACTCCCAGGTCTTTAACCAAGGATTCTCGTGCTAGAGACACTCCGGACAAGCTGTAGTTATGGATGAGCGGTGAACGTTTGCGAGTGAAGGAAATCACTGAGCACTTGAATGTGTTTAATACCATACGATTTCTTCTGCACCAATCAGCAAACGTTTCGAACTGATGTTGTAAGAACTCGGCATCGTCTAGTTTCTCGATGATCGCATAAATCTTGAAGTCGTCTGCATAGGATTTCTTGTGACACCTTAGAACTGAGTTGACGTCGTTCATAAACAACAAAAACAGAAATGGCCCCAGATGACTTCCTTGCGGTACACCGGATGTAACAGGAAACGAAGTTGAAAACTGGTTGCCGAGCCGTACACGCATGTTACGCCCCATCAGATATGAACGTAGCCATTTGAGTAGCCTAGCATCAGCGCCTAATTTATCATACTTGGCCAGAGCGAGGTCGAAGTTGATCGGGAATCCCATGAGTTGCTTGTTTCATGGTCAGATCATATTCAATTGAGGAACTGCGATTGGTGAAGTGAACACGGTCTGGAGTATAACAAGGAAGACACATATCTGATGATGTGTAGTGGTGGTAGATTCTCATAAATCGAGATTGTGTGTTCAGCCCAAGAATTTCTTCAAAATTAGCAATTATAAGTGTGTTCGTCACTCCGAATTTGATTAGTATTCTGAGAGAGAGCTCCCAGAAACGGTTCTGGAGGGGTGTTACTCCTGCCAGAACCTCGAGACTCATGTTATGCGTTGAGTGCATACAGCCTAGAGCAATACGCAGACAACGATATTGAATTCGTTCCAATTTTATTAGGTGACTTTTTCTTGCCGAGAGAAAGCAGAAAGAGCCGTACTCTAGAACAGAGAGAATTGTTGTTTTATAAAGCGTTATGAGGTCTCCTGGATGAGCACCCCACCATGTGCCACAAATTGAACGGAGAAAGTTGATCCTCTGCTGACATTTTTGCTTCAAACACGTAATATGGGTATTCCAAGTGCACTTTGAATCAAACCAGACTCCAAGGTACTTGAAAGACAATGATTGGGTAATGTTTCTGCCCAAAAGATTAAGCTGCATTTGGGCTGGGTACCGCTTTCGAGTAAACACTACCAGTTCAGTTTTCTGCGGCGAGAAATCGATCCCTAGATTCATAGCCCAAGAAGACAAGTTATCTAAGGAATTTTGCAATGGTCCTTGCAAGTCCACGGCATGTGGACCTCTTACGGAAACCACACCGTCATCTGCAAGTTGTCTTAGCGTGCATTGTTCTGCCAAACAGTTGTCGATATCTTTGACATAAAAGTTATAAAGAAGAGGGCTGAGACATGAGCCTTGGGGCAGGCCCATGTAACTAATTCTGGAAGTTGTCATTTTTCCAAGAGAAAAGTTCATTTGCTTTTCTGACAACAAATTGTACAAGAAATTATTTAAAATTCCAGAAAGTCCACATCTGTGCAGATTGTCTGACAGAATTTCAATGGAAACTGAATCAAAAGCCCCCTTAATGTCAAAGAATACTGAAGCCAATTCCTCCTTGTGCGCAAAGGCCAGTTGAATATCTGTGGAAAGCAGCGCTAGACAATCGTTTGTTCCTTTGCTCTTGCGGAACCAATGCATTCATTGTCCTGAGTCATGTGATCGATGATTAGCATTTTAATTAATTAGACGTAGAACACAAATAAAAAAAGGGGTGAGCTTGGGATTGAACTTACAGCCTTCTACTTGGAAAGCGGAAACGATAACCACTACTCTACTGATTTTGTCTTGTTGTTAGACTGAACCAGTGTTGTGGAATGATGAATCTAATACGTCGTTTATAAAGCATTTACAAGGCATGCAAATAAAATATGGACGCATAGAGCTATTATGCTGACTGTTTCCACCTTTATTCAGCAATATTGTAAATCAATGCATTGACATCTAATAATGGAGCTAGAAAACATTTATTAGACCTCTAAAAAAGTTTGTTATTAAATCAATTGAAAACAGTTGAATTAAAGTGTCAATGTATGTGCAAATTACACTTATCAGTTTGTTATTAGATCAAACTTCTGGTTCTGAATCAGGAAGACAGTCAACGTTTATACAGCTTTTAATAAGAAAATTAATCAGTTCAGAGCAAACAGTGGAATAAACCGATCTCAATGAGCTTTATTCAGCACATAATTCAACCACTCGTTTTATTCAGCATTGTACACTGTAATACAGCATTTATTCAATATATATGCTTATTTGTGACTCTGAATTGTTTGTTGGGAGGCTTCCTGCCGGTTGACAGACGGTCCCCAAACACTTTTAAAACGTGTGTCACGGTAGATTTGACCACATCCAGCAATGTTGCCAACTTGGCGTGTGAGAACGTCGGATTCTCTTGCTGCGCGAGCAAAAACTTTGACACGCTGCTTCTCTTGCTTGGACGTCATTTTCAAAACAGGAGAGCAAACGGCGAGAACTTATCATAGCAACTATTTTATATACATTCAACTTCCAAATGCAGCATTTTAGGTTTTTTATTATGCATTTTTAACAGAAATACACCAATTTGAAGTTGACCAATTTTTGTGCATTCCAGACTTTACTAACGAGTCAAGCTTGAGAGGTTCCGTACCATGATTGGCCTGAAGTTCTTACACGTTGAGGAGGAGTGAAGCGATGCGATTAGCAACGTGAAGAACTACATTTCTGGGACGGGACTTGACAATCGAGCTTCTCACTCTTCTTAAGGTTTCCGATGGATGCCCTTCGAAATATACCAATGATGCCAGCAGGGTTGCTTCCACACTCAGAGTGAGCGGTCACGAATCGTAAAATCGCTGATTGCGACGCTCTGAAAGCGGAATTGACAGGTTTTATGAGTCAAACACATTCGTTTCAACCTCTTCTAGTAACTCATAAGAATATTAAAACATTATTACATCTAATGATTGCATAAATCCGAAAAACAACTTTTTATAGCATGTGAGCAGAAGCAACTCTGGATGCCAGGATTGAAGAATGTTTTATTTGTATTTTCATTTGGACTTGATTCGGAGTTTCTACCGCAGTTTAGCACCTTGTGCATCATTTCTTCTTAACACAACAAAAACAACCATAAACAAACTGCAGTATCCAGCACTTAACATACTAAGTGATCTCAATGTTTCAACTTTACTATCGCAAATATAAACAACTAACAACGCCATTGACGTTAACATTGTTTACATTTAGAACTTTTGATGACGCATATTTTTGCTCAAGCAACTAGGTTACTATCCTTTTTTTATTAGAAAGATAAAGGCTTTTTTCATCGAAAAATGGCTCTTTTCAATTGTCAATATCTCGAAATGGAGCAAACCGAATATCAAACATCGTTTTTTCTTCATTTTTGGTAACAAAAAAAACGATAAGAGTATTTTTTTCTGTTTTTTTCGTTTAATTTTATTTAAAAAAAAGTAATATTTTTTAGCAAAAACCAGCCATAAATTTTCAAATAAAAGAGATAACAACTTAGCAAAAATATGCGTCATAAAAAGTTCTTTAAGTGTCTAGTATAAAAATTTCACGAAAAATGAACGTATTAAAATATATTTAAAGAATGCCGATTGTCTAGGGGCCACCCTAACCTGTTTGTTTAAAAAATCATAACTCATGAACCATAAGAGACAGATATATGGTGCGTGTGTATGTGTGTGCGTGTTGGTGTGCTTTAAAAAAGGCATTGTGAAGCTTGCTACAGTATATACCGCAGATTATGTAACTTAGAAACGGATATTTTCCAAATAACACTTTACTTGTTATTCCAAATTTCAACTCGCAAAACACATTAAAACCTATCTGAAAGCTTACTTTTCTAGCTATCTTTTGGTTACTAAAGGATAGTGGGTGGATGTGCCCGTCATATGTCTTGCTTATATTGCTTTATTAGAAACTAACACTTAAAACAGTACAGACACTCAAGGTTGCAAATACTCATTTCAGCTAAAATAATGTTTTTCGGAATAATAAAACCAAAAGATGGTATGATGGCATGTTTTACTTGTAACTTACAAGAAGAGGTTACAAAGTATGCGTAATCGCTGATTGTGACTCTCATGAAGTGAAATAAACAGGTTTAATATGTCAAACACATTCTTTGCAACCTCTTCTTGTATCCTACCAATTCAAAATTTGATCATGGCATCTAATTATTTCATAATTTAGAAAAACATTGTTTAAGCTGAAATGAGTATTTGCAACCTTGCAGACACTCTTTTTACCATCAATTTGACGTGAAATAAGCCTAGGAACATTTTTGCTGGAGCAACCAAGTTGGTAAGCACATTATTTTTTGCTATATTTGAGCAAAACAGTAACAAGAAACATTACGATTTTTTCCAAAAATTTGTGATATCGCTACACTATAACAACCATAAAAAAATTAATCGACAGAACTGCACAAATCATTCAATTTAAGATACTCTTAACATGTAAAAATGATAAAAAATATTGAAATAAAACAATATCAACTTTAATTTTTGAGGTTTTGGCCAGCCAGTGATCGGGTGAACTGTTTTCGAGTAAAATTTTCTGAAGATAAGCTTGATATTTTTCTATAGGCCCTTTTCAAAATCAATCAGAAACTGGCTCGGATTTGACAGAAAATTGGCTTGAAATTGCTTCCCGATGGTCAATTTCGGTCCCAGCTACAGTCTAGTATTAAATATAGATCTTAATTAGTTATAATGATTTGAATAAAAATAATCGTTCTCTTCTTTATAGTCACTTTACTTGGCTCCATTCCTCCCAAGAATTTGTTGTTACTCCATCACTATTGAGAAATGATGAAGTAGGGGAAATGGCTCTAATGTTGGCCTTTGGATCTAAGATAGGGCACATCTCTAAAAATCGGCTATTTATCAATTTTATCTAGATGAACGCGTCATTGGGTACTAATGGATATTTTCGGTAGCTATTGAAAATTTAGTCGATTGCTGAATTTATGTATGGGGCCAAATTAGGGACATTTAGGCACATCCACATCGATTTTCCCTATTCGGTTTTGATACAGTTGTCATTCTTATTTGTGCGAAACCGATTTTAATTTAATGGTTCCTCCAAGGGCACGTCCCTTTGTCAGTCAAAATCGGATTCCTTAGTAAAAAAAATCAAGAAACGACACCGATATTGACCAGGACCCTAGTCTCAACCACTTCAAACTAGAGAACAACGATTATAAGATTAGGAATCACATATTTAGATAAATACTAACTCATTGTATCCATGTTTCAAGATCATCCTCGGTGGAGCAACCCGAGTCTTGTCACTATTAACAAGGCAAAAAACATAGCAAGGACTATGATGTGTTTTTTTGATTACTGAAAAATCCAGATCTCCTAGTTTGATTCTGTCAGGACTAAGGTTCGCACGTTCGCACCTCGAAAAGCAGATCTACCAGTGTTACTGGTTAAATTATTAATAGAGTTCTGATCTTGTTTTATGGAAAGTTCCGCTTTATTAATTTTCCCAACAATCTTCTAACTTAAAACAATTTTCATTTCCCTAACGTTAGTCCCATTTCGCTCGCACAGCCTGATGTTTTTTATGTATCATTCTCAAACAGTGAAAACAAGTCTGTCAGCATCATTCAGCCTGTGTCATTTTTCAAACAAGCAACACTCGAAATATCCTAACATAAAGAAGCCGACAGACACGTTAACAATACGTCTGAATTCTGGCTACCAAAATGTACAATCCACTGTCACTGGCTCTCAACGGTCATCGCTTTGGCAAACGTGTGTGCATCATCACGAATACCAACCGAGTGGAAACTGATTGGTGGTGACAGTTGAACCACAGCAGGAAGCTGTAAGCCAGCATTCGCGCATTCCTGGCGAAATTTATAAACCAGATTCCTAGCCCTGTGGAAAAGTGAAAATTATATGAATGAAACGGTACTTAAATTTAAATTTCATCATCTGCGCCGT
Organism: Ochlerotatus camptorhynchus; assembly: GCF_037179485.1. NCBI lineage: Eukaryota > Metazoa > Arthropoda > Insecta > Diptera > Culicidae > Ochlerotatus > Ochlerotatus camptorhynchus. Next base: position 156,925 of record NW_027040849.1, read on the forward strand.
ACGTGGGTTGAACTTTGGCACAGTTTTAACGGGTGGGAAAGCTAAATCTCGTGGTGAATAGTTTTCACTCTATCCCCTTCAATTAGCATAATCTTGCCATCATAGGATGGCATAGTATCCACACCCACCACCGTCATAATTATCGTTCGTAATGGAATTCAATTTCCTGGCCAGAAGCGGCATCAAATTTTATAACGCTTTGCAATTACTCTTTCGGGTGCTCATGAAACTTGATGAAAATAAATTTCCATCAATTAATTTACTCTACTCTCGAAAAATCGCTCTTGCTCTAGTGGGTGAGCTAAATTTTCGAAATCCCTTGAAAATTAATATAAATTCGGATTTTTCAACGAAGCGCTCACAGCCGGACAAGGGAAAACCGGTTGCGTTAAAAGATCTAATTTTATTCCAAGCTGGTTCAAATAAGCCAAACTATGGCCGCAGTCCATCTCTCCGGTTGGCGTGGAAAAATTTATCAAATTAATTGCTATTTTATTGGCGCTGATCTGGAATCATCGCCAGGAGAGTAGCAGAGTTACACCACATAGTTGATGACGACGAGCAAAGTGTTTCGTCGGTGTGCTTAATTTGTAGCGTTTTCTCCTATCGTGCAGGGCCAGACAGATGCTAGACTTGTGGTCGCTCGTGCTCGTAAGATGAATTTGAACGGGGGTGGCCAGATGTTATCGATCTTATTGCGTTACCAGTTAGCTAGGTTGGGAAAGTATATGAAGGCCAAGATTTCGAAGAAAAGATTTGCTGTTGGATGAAAAAATACGTTTCCTATTGAAGAATTACTAAGTAGTTAAGCAGTACCGTGGTGTCACATTAGAGAATCGAAAATATTTCAAAATTTATCGAGATTTTGAATCCATGAAACGTTCATGGTGTGTGTGAATCCGCACTGAAACATATTCTCCCCTCATTTTCAACTCAAGTCCCGGCGTTGATGGTTAGCAATCTCGCATGTGCACTGATTTTATTTAAAATCCATAACCCTTTCTCCGCCGATTTTATAGCCATTGGAACACGCCCTAAAGTGCTACCCTTCCGAATAACGGTCTCTTCTTGGCCTGAAATGTAGCATCAAGAAGACTTGGAGAAGCGTAAAATTAACTGGATTATTTTCCCATCTGCACCAAGACCCCTCCAAGCATGCTGCAATTCGCGAGGGCGCTCTCCGCAAGAATCGATTGTCATAAATTTCATGATGCTATGTAGTAAAATGTTCATTTTGCTATGTGTCAGCACCCTAATTCGCGTGCTTTTGGCATTTTATTATTGGTACACGATGCAATTTGCCCGGATCGAGAAAATCAACTATCACTATGTGAGTTGTACAAGCATGTACGCAAACAACTGACTGATGACGACTGCTGGGTTTATATTGACAGCATTAATGTTATCGACAGCTTGTTGCTCTTTTTGGCTTGTGTCACAAGGGATTGACTTTTATTACCCCACATTAATCTGAATCACTTTCTCTGTATTCGTTTCAGGTACTGACAGCTGATGGATTTCCTTCGCCGGGTTAAAAGGTATATATATTGTCACTGTCTAAGGATCATTTCCGACTCAGTGATCTCAAATTTAAAATAATCCATGAAATACATTTTACGTGACTCCACTTCGCTGAATTTGAATAGCAGACATAATTGCACAGACAAAATCTAATTCACTTCGATGCCAACGATTAGCTCTAAACCATCCATTGTAAGGGAAACCAAAAATCAAAAATCGGCTTCCACCACCCCGTGTGCCCCAGCTTGGTGGAGCTTCCGTTATGCACCCTTCTATCCGGAACCCACGCTTAACCATCCGGGAAAATTTCATGTCAGAAAGGTAGAAATCAACATTGGAGGGGCCCCCATTGATTGTCTGGTAGCAATTTTTCCTTCCCGCTATAGAAGAGCAAATGGCAGCAAATCTCTTAATGGAAGCGGGATATAAAATATCATGCCGGTGGAACTCAGGGACAGAGAGGGACACCCCAAGGGCTTTCGTTTAAAAGGGGCTCATAAGTTTCAGTAAACAATATAGGTAGGGGAAATGGATGTAATGTCGGCCTAAATGCCCCTAATTTGAGCCCATACATAAATTCAGCAATCGACTAAATTTTCAATAGCGGCAAAATATCTATTAGTACCCTCCCAATGACGCGTTCGTCTAGATAAAATTAATAAATAGCAGATTTTTAGCGATGGGCCCAATCTTAGATCCATAAGCCAACATTAGAGCCATTTCCCCTAGTAGTTATTCTTTTCTTTTAAACTTTTTTTTCATAGAAAAATATCTGAAAAAATTGTTGGAGTTGTGTATAAGACACGACCGCATGGTTGTCGTAGACTGCGTTAAGCTGTGTAGTAAAATTCTCGTGCATTTTTCTAGATATTTATTTAAAATTCAGTAGAAGTAACCTACGATTTTGATCCTATTTTGGATTTCCTACTTAGTAAAACTTGGTTAAATTCAGGACCTCATAAAAATTGCGAATACTATTCTATTACATTTGGTTCCTAAATTACAATCAGGTTTTTCTCAGGTGATTCATTGAAGCGTCCAACAATGACCGTCATGATGGCTGATATTCCCTATCACTTCAAGATTTCTAGGGCACAAATCTTGGACGGTTGTGACATCACTCATGAAATTGAAACTCTTTGTGTAGTGCACTGCAGCAAACGTGAAGTTCCAGTTTCTTTGCTATAAGTTTTGTGAAAGCTGATATCTGTACTCTTGAAATTTTTATGTGGTAATGAGATTGATCAGAAATAAGGTTTCCACAGCGATTCAACTTCAAAACGCAAAAAAATGCGCACAAAAAAACGGAGTGCACAATTTTGCACCAATGTTATGCAAGATTTCGTAGTTGATCGGGAATATCTCGATTAACCATAAATCCCTCAAATAAGTTCTCGATACATCTTTTATCAACCGATTGAGCAAAAAAAATTACTAAATATTGCTGTTTTTTTTTTTAAAGATTTCGTTCGCGTTTTGTAGACGCACATGCATCATTTGGCGTAAAAACACTAGGCGTTTCTATGGGTTCCCATAAGTGACTTCCAAAAGTGACTTCCATATCTATCACAGATTTCAAATTCGACAGTGAGCATACATAAGGACGTAACCGCGATGATCGATTTTCTCTTTTGTTAATAACTCGCTTGGATTAAAGGGTGATACGGTCAAAATTTGGTCAATATCAACTTGACGTATTTCTTTCAATTTTGCATTTAAAAAACCTGAACACCCCTCATTTTGAAGGTGTGTGTGTGTAGAATGTTGCTCCTATTTTGATTTTGGAATTCACTCTTCAGTTGTCAAAATGCCGTCCAAGCAAGAAGAGCAGCGTATCAAAATTTTGCTCGCGCATCGCGAAAATCCGAGCTACTCGCACGCAAAGTTGGCAAAATCGCTAAAAGTTGCCAAATCAACCGTTACAAATGTAATTAAAGTGTTTGGGGAACGTTTGTCGACAGCCAGGAAGTCTGTATCTGGGGGAAATCGAAAACCGGAAGCCGCTGAGACGACAAAGAGAGTTGCCGGTAGTTTCAAGCGAAACCCTAACCTCTCTCTCCGAGATGCCGCAAATAAGCTGGGTGTATCGTCTACAACCGTGCATCGAGCCAAAAAACGAGCCGGACTATCGACTTACAAGAAGGTAGTGACTCCAAATCGCGATGATAAACAAAATACGACGGCCAAAGCGCGATCCCGGAGGCTGTACACGACGATGCTGACGAAGTTTGACTGCGTGGTAATAGACGACGAAACCTACGTCAAAGCCGACTACAAGCAGCTTCCGGGACAGGAGTTTTATACGGCAAAAGGAAGGGGAAAGGTAGCAGATGTTTTCAAGCACATGAAACTGTCAAAGTTCGCAAAGAAATATCTGGTTTGGCAAGCCATCTGTACCTGTGGCTTGAAAAGCAGCATTTTCATAGCTTCCGGGACTGTCAACCAAGAAATTTACGTGAAAGAGTGTTTGAATAAACGTCTGCTGCCTTTCCTGAAGAAACACGGTTGTTTCGTACTGTTTTGGCCGGATTTGGCATCTTGCCATTACGGTAAAAAGGCCATGGAGTGGTACGCCGCCAACAACGTGCAGGTGGTTCCCAAGGACAAGAACCCTCCCAACACGCCAGAGCTTCGCCCAATTGAGAAATACTGGGCTATTGTCAAGCGGAACCTAAAGAAGACCAAAAAAACTGCTAAGGGCGAGCAGCAGTTCAAGGCAAACTGGCTTTCTGCGGCGAAGAAGGTGGACAAGGTGGCTGTACAAAATCTGATGGCAGGGGTCAAGCGTAAGGCCCGGCAATTCGGATTTGGAAAAGCGGAAGCCTAACTGAATATTTTTCCTGAATTTTATACTAATTGAACTTGAGAAAGAAATTTAATTTGATTTTTTAAATAAACGATTTCACCGATTTACACGCGTTTTCCCTTGACCAAATTTTGACCGTATCACCCTTTAACATCCCAGGAAACAATTTCGGTTTTATAAGGGTTCTGCGGACCGTGATTTAGACTTGTAGCATGCTTTAAAACCTCCATAAAACTTGCAATGTTACTTGGGATTTATCGGTGTGTTTGCTGTTGCTTTTGATAGCCAATACAACATGTTACAGCACTACATTGAACAAATTTCAGATATTATTCAACATAACCAGTAACATTGATCGATTCTCTTCGTCGACTTTCTCTTTCGCTAATAACTTGAGCATATAACCATAGAGGTAACTCTAGGGCCAGAAGGTCCTGAAGAAACGTGCTCAACTTTTTGGCTCACCGCTGGTACTATCTTCGGTCCCAAGCTAATCGATGCACCCCTCGAAACATAGGAAAATCCACGAACTCCTCATTTTATCTGTCAAACTTTCATAGTAAATCAAAACAAACATAGTGTAGTACGAGAATTTCGACTAGAATGAGGTACGCTTATAGATGTACTTGGGACCAATTTAAAATCGTTAGTTTCCACCGGTTGATATAATCCAGGACCAGCAAACCGGGAAAACCGGGAATACCGGGAAATATCCGTGAATTTAAAAAGCAACCGGGAAAACCGGGAACATCCGGGAATTTGACGAGAGAACCGGGAAAAATAAATTAACCATACCATTTTTTTACACCAGAATTTCAGAATAAACCATTAAAACAGAGTGATCCTTTACCAAATGAATGTCTTGCTCTATTTGCTGCATAATTTTCTTCAGTTTCCCGTCTTATTGTTTTGAAAATTTATTCACTCAGCAATATTGCTAATTGATTTTTGTAGTTTCAATTTCAGATTTAAAGTGCATGGCCCTTAAAAGAAAATATTGAAGATGCTGGACTTTGGAAACAAATATTTGTAAAAACCGAAACTGAATTATTCTTTTCCGGGGTTTTAATTTTTCGTTTTTCAAAATTCTCATGATATGAATTGCAGAATAAACTTGGAATTCTGCTTTGAATTGTCATGGAATTCTACTGAAATTAACCAGAAAACACTCCGCGTAATAATTACCGTTGAATTAGTTTTGGAATTTACTGGAAACCCCTTATAAGAATTTAATTGGAATCCTTCTTAGAATTCTCTTGAATCTATTCGGAAACTTGGATTCCTTTGAAAACCTTTTCAAAAATTTCTGTAAACTCTATTCAAAACAGCAGAAATCTTTCGAAATATTATTTAGAAACGCTTTGGAGTATTTTAAAGATTTTTTTTTCTAAAAAAAATGTTTTGCAATTCATGTTGTTGGAGTTCTGCGATAAATCTTTCGGACTAGGGTTGAAGTTATTGCCAGAACAATCTTAGAACTCAGTTTCTTGTTGAATTCTGATGATAATTCTCTTGGAATTATTTTAATTCATCTGTCATTTTCCTATCGATTTAAAGTTTGGTTTTTTACAACTCCTTGTGAAATCTTCTAAATTTACCTAAAAATTTAATTTAGAACTTGCATTCTTCTCCACAGAAATCCCTTCAAATTCATCTAACAATTTCTAAGGACTCTAATTCTGGACTTCTGCTCAGAACTTCTCCTTCGAAAACTGTGTGAGAATCCTTCTTAATATATGTTCGAAATCAACACTTTGAATTCTTTTAAATTTTACTAAAAATTTCAAGCTTTGTCCGCAAGATTCTATAGATTGTTCTGTAATTTGTTATTACCCTTAAAATGCTTCCAAGTCTCAGAGCGTGACAATTATGACTCCACGACTCATAAGTATTATTTTTTTCAAATCTATGATCTTGAAATTGTTTCAAAATCTCACATTCTAATTATTTTTTCTCCAAATCTTGCATCACCAAGATTGTTATTAATCACAAATGTTGAAGAAAAGTTCTAGTTTCAGACTCTACACAAATTTCAAAGCCCCAGAATCTTGGAAATCTTCATAAATCACATTTTTTTTTATCCTTTCAGTAAATTCCTTCCAGCTTTTTGTTGAATATTAATAACCGGGAATTTTTTAAGATTTAAACCGGGAAAACCGGGAAAAACCGGGAATTTCAAAATGAAAATTCGCTGGTCACCCTGTATAACCGTTTCTTGTTGTGTTTGTCGTATTAGATGCTAGATAAAAGCTTCTTCATCGAAAGTCGACGAAGAGAATCTTGTCAATGTTAATTAGGACCTAATGCAATGTTCAGCTTGAATTGTTTCGCTTAGCTGTAGCAATGTAAAGAGAAAATCGATGAAGAGAATCGATCATTTCATTTCAAGTCGAATTTCAGTACCTAGCACTGAAAAAAAAACTCGATGGTACCTCTATTTATGCTAAGAGATAAGCATTGTAAGTCCCTCCTACTTGCAGAATTTTGCAATCGAACGGCTTGCTATGCCTCGCTCCCATCAGTAACAAATCTGAGATTTTATAATCCGTTCTATATCATAATTTTCCAAGCATAGTAGGATGGACTTTCATAGCTTATCTAAAAGCATAAATAAAAGTACCGTGAAGGCACCATATTAGACGCTGTTCCTAACTTGACGCACTTGATCATTTTAGACTATTTTACATTAATATTTTTGAAAATTTAACGCTGCAAATATTAGTTCCAGTGCTCTAGGGATGATAGTGTAACAAAGCTTTTAAAAATATCTCGCCAAAATCGAAATGCGATTAAAAATATACAATGGCCTCACCATTAGGAACCGCGTCAAATGTTGTGCTGGCATGGTACCGTCTGATAATTTCAGAGTTTGGTACAGAAATCTGTAATCTGCGTAGAGATTTTTTTTTACCACTGCAGAAAAACCCCGTTTTCTTATGAATGAATGTGCGTTCACAAAACTCACGAAATCTAAAAGAAACAACGAATTCAGTATTTTTTATTAAAAACATAATGTTTATTCTTCAAAAAAAAAACGTCAATGAATACTGGAGAAGGGCCCTGGTTAGCCGTATGACACAACTTAGTCGCGATGCTCTCACAAGTGCGCTGGGCGGTACTGAAATCATTCTCATTTTTTATTGAACACCCGTTACTAAGCACAACCTGCGCTTTATCTCTCTTTTCTGAACGAGTTTAAACAAAGAAAGGAATATTGCTGTCAAAGATGGCTTCTAAATTTGAGAACAATGAGCGTAAATATTCATGCAATGCGCTCGAACAGGATTTATGTTGTAGCTAATGAACTAACGCATCTGGGCATGCAAAGAGCCGAAATGATTCTAGGCCTCCACAGAACCGTAATTCATCTGGGCTTTCAAAGGACCGGAATTACACTGAGTCTCTAAAGGACCGGAACATATCTGGGCATCCAAAGGGCCGGGATTGTTCTGGGCCTCTACAGGACCGTAAATTCTCTGGGTCGTTAAAGGACCAGAAGTAGAAGAAAAATGAGTACTAACTTAAAATTTATCCAAATAAATCTTCACCATGTCAAAGGGGCAACCGGAGTCCTTTGTCGAAGATTCGCGAAGGAAAATATAATCGTGGCGCTAATTCAAGAGCTCATAAACACCGAGTTATTGTAATAGGCACGGCAGGTAAGCTAATTTATGATACTTTTGCTTTGTTTTTTCCGTCGATCTTGTTTTCCGTGCTGAGCACCAATGCTACCGACGTGCCAGGAAGGCAGCTCCCACACCTGGACCCTACCTATCGACCCATCAACTCATGAACCGGGGACCAACGGCTTTACTTCCCATCCGAAGGAAGGCGTGATCAGAGATGTTATGCCTCAGAACATCCCGGCGACGCCGACTGGGATTGAACCCAGGCCTTCTGGGGTGAGAGGTAATCACGCTTACCACTACACCACTGGCGCCGCTATGCTAATTTATGATGAAAGCAATCCAAAACCTCGGACAGCAATTTTAATAAAAGTGGGGAACAAATACGTACCTATAACACAATATATTACCAAAGATTTAGTTGCACTTCGAATGGAAATTCCCACAACTCGGGGGAAAACCGAAGCCTAAATAGCTTCGGCTTACTTTCCTGGAGATGTGGATACAGTTCCTCCACCCAAATTAGCAGCCTTCATTAACTTCTGCATAATTAACAACAAACACTTCATCATTGGATGTGATGCAAATTCCCATCACATAACTTGGGGAAGCACAGATACAATAAAAGAGGTGAAGATCTCTTTGAATACATATCTTTGAATAACATCGATTTCTGTAACAAAGGAGACAATTTGTAGTCCTATGCTTTCGACAAATATTAGAAACTGGCATGTCTCAGATGAAGAATCTTTATCGGACCACAAACATATAGTGTTTGAGTACAATGCTGGTGAATTAATCAAAGTAGCCTACAGAAATCCTAGGATTACCAACTGGGAAAGCTACGAGTTGAAAATGCGATCTGTAGGTATAAAATTGGACGATAAAATAGAATCAATCAGACAACTGGACAAAGCAGCAGAAAATATCACTGGAAAAATCATACATGCGTATGAAGCGAGCTGTCCAGTCAAGGAAGAACTCTCAAACAGAGATGTTCCTTGGTGGAATAGAACTTTGAATAAGCTAAGGAAAACAACTCGGAAACTTTTCAATCGAGCAAAAGTTTCTGGACAGTGGGACCAATATAAAAAGGCCCTTACAGCATACAATAAAGAATTAAGGAAATCACGCAGAAGAACCTGGAGGTCTCACTGTGAAAACATTGAGAAAACTCCAGATGTAGGCAAACTACAAAAAGTACTTTCTAAGGACCATTCAAATGGTCTTGGAAATTTAAAGAAAACAAATGGTGATTTTACTATTAATATAAAAGAAACTCTTGAAATAACGATGAAAACTCATTTCCCAGGATCAAATTTGGTGTCGAGTGATAATGTAGTAGGAACAGAAGAAAATTGTAGGCCATCCGGGACTACGACTGTAAATTCAGCCGTACTTAATACCATCTTCACACGAACTAAAGTTGAGTGGGCAGTGAACTCTTTCGAATCATTCAAATCTCCTGGAAAAGATGGTATCTTTCCTGCATTTCTTCAGAAAGGTGAAGAAGTACTACTTGATTCCTTAACTAATATTTTTAAAGCTAGTTTAGTGCTTGGTCATATACCAAAAATATGGACCCACGTTCGTGTTGACTTTATTTCTCAAGCAGGCAAAAGAGACAAAACAAATCCAAAATCGTTCAGACCAATAAGTCTCACATCTACCATGCTTAAAATCATGGAAAAGATAATAGACGAGTATATAAAATCAAAATATTTGCAAACGAGCACTCTTAACAGGTCTCAATTTGCTTATCAATCAAACAAATCTACAGTCACAGCTTTACATAAACTGGTTACAAAAGTAGAAAATACTCTTGACAAAAAATAAATTGCTCTCGTAGCATTTCTCGATGTAGAGGGCGCATTTGATAATACATCTTACAAATCTATAAAAAAAAACTGAATGGAAAAAAAGGAACGTTGATCCTTGCATTATAATTTGGGTTATGAAAATGCTAAATAATAGAGAAGTATCGGCTGACTTGGGAGAATCATCAATAACAATAAAGACCACTAGGGGGTGTCCTCAAGGAGGTGTATTGTCACCCTTATTATGGTCACTTGTTGTTGATGATCTTTTCAATAAACTAGTGGAAGAAGGCTTCGAAGTTATCGGGTTTGCTGATGACGTGGTCATAGTAGTTCGTGGAAAATTTGATCACATCATCACAGATAGAATGCAAACTGCATTGAACTGCACATTTCAGTGGTGCCAAAATAAAGGGTTAAATATAAACCCATCCAAAACAGTTTTGGTCCCGTTCACTCGCAGAAGACAAGTAACACTCAAAAGTTTGCCAATTAAGGTGATACTCTAAAGAGGCCTTGGCGTGAAACTTCGAAGGCACAAATGTCAGCTTCCAGAATACATACAAACGTGAAATTGCTACTCCTTGTTTGCTCTGCTGCTACAAACAGAGAGTAGTAATTTCAAATTTGTATGCTTTATGGAAGCTGACATTTGTGCCTTCGAAGTTTCACGCCAAGGCCTCTTTAGAGTATCACCTTAATGTAAGACCTAGAATAGTATACGCTTCGCAAAGCGTGACCCAGAAAAAGCTAGAAAAATTTTAACGTTTGGCCTGCATGGCCATAACAGGAGCAATGCACAGCACACCATCAAAGGCCATGGAGGCAGCTCTCAATATGCTCCCACTGCATCAATACGTGAAAATGGAAGCTGGAAAGAGTGCACTAAGGCTACGCAGAACAAACGTCTATCTTGAAGGCAATCTTTCAGGGCACCTTAGTATACTGAAAAATTTTCTCATTAATCCATTAGTAGTAATGAACGAAGACTGGATGGAAAAAAGGTTAAACCTAGATATACCGTATAAAGTAGTTAATGCTAACCGCGAAATATGGGAATTAGGAGGGCCAATAATTCCACCAGGATCAATAATTTTCTACACAGATGGTTCAAAAATGAATGATAGCACTGGAGCTGGGATCACAGGCCCGGGGCTTAATGTTTCGATACCAATGGGAAGATGGACAACTGTTTTTCTTGCAGAAATTTACGCTATTTTAGAGTGTGCATATATTTGTCGAAAACGGAATTATCGGCACACGCGAATCTGCATATTTTCAGATAGCCAGGCAGCATTGAATGCACTACAATGTTTCACATGCCAAGCAAAACTGGTGTGCATAATGCATAATACTTCTGAAGCAACTGGCAATCAAAAACCAGGTTTATCTGTACTGGGTACCAGGCCATTGCGAAATCGAAAGAAACGAAAAAGCCGATTTACTCGCTAGACAAGGCTCAAGTGTCCAATTTATAGGACCAGAACCTTTCTGTGGGGTATCTAAATGTGTAATACAAATGGAAATGAAAAAAATGGGAAGACAATATGATACAGTCAAATTGGGCTTCTACGAATACTTCAAGGCAATCCAAATTGTTTATTACTGCAAACAAAGGAATTACGGAAAAAATACTAAATTTAAATAAAAAATCACTAAACACACTTATTGGGCTACTTACGGGACACTGTCCCGTTAGATATCATTAGAAAAAGATAAATCGAAGTCAAACACATATCTGTAGGTTTTGTGACTGTGAGACAGAGACCTCTCAACATTTGCTCTGCGAATGTTCGGCACTATTCGTGCGCAAAAGACAATATTTCAACAAAAGCATACTAAGTCCTTCTGACATTTGGTTAAAAAATCCCAAAATGGTGATTGAATTAATTCTAAGAATCATACCAGATTGGGGTACTCCGCATTATCAGGCAACAACGGCAGTTACCCTAAATGGTAACTCGTCGTCCTGAACAGATGCGATACTAAACAGGGGTATACCACAATAGATCAGCTTAATGGTCGCAGTAGTTCAAATCCCAAAAAAAAAACGCATCGGAACAAACATATTATTGATTTGTGCACGGTGAAATCATTGATATTATTGATCTTTTCTGATCGATAGAACGTAAATGGGCGATTACGACGAAGTAGTACTCTACCCTCTATAGTATTTTTTTTATTCAATCAATAGATAATGTACCCAGAATTAAATGGAGGGATTTCAAGCGAAAATGTTCTGATCGCGAGATATTCACGATCAATCCGAAATTTCGCCCTAAATGTCAAACCCGTTTGTGTGTGTGTGCTGCTGATTTTCACTGTTGCCCAATGCTTTCATAAATAACGTAGTAGTTGAAGGAGGAGAGGAGTTTCAGAAGTTGTGACCGGCCATGTATTAGGTATAGCAAAACACGCTACGAGGGGGAAAAGGGGTTACTGGTCAAAAAATATCTACGTCATTTATGAATGGCCTCTAATTTTACTTCAAAGGCTGTGTCCTAATGGGCGAGTTAAATTTAACTCATGGTTAAAAGTGACAGTTGCGTTAACTTATAACTCTGTTATCCGAGCGTGGTTATTTCTGATCGACTAGAAGTTAAATTTTGGCAACCGTGGTTGAGTTCTGTTTGAAAATCGATAAATTTCCGGGATTTTCGAACATTGAAAATAACTTTCGTTATTCACGTTTAACTACGAGTTAAATTAAACTCTGCAATTTGGACACAGCCTTAGAAGTATTTCTCGATTACTTTTTTGATGGGACGTATCAGCTTTTGTAAACAACGCATTTGATCGTCGATTTGGCGTAACTGGTAGCTCACCCACGCGCCACGCATGCTAACACTACCATCAGATAGGGGAAATTTTCCCTTACTTCAGTGGTATAGTGGTGTTAGTATGCATTGGCGAGCTATCAGTTACGCCAAATCGACGATAAAATGCGTTGTGTACAAAAGCTGATATGTCCTTTCGAAAAAGTAATCGAGATTTGTAGAACGAGGGATCGTTATCATTCAGGCAAGGAGGACGATCCACTTCGGAGAACTTGCGTCATTGAGGCGACGGCACTGCCAGCAGCCAGTGATCTCGACGAACGATGCGCGCTTGACAGGAACCGCTGCCTTCCTACTACTGCTGCTACTGATACTTGCTCACCCGCCGTCCGAAGCGAAAATGAGTTGAGCCACAAAAGCAGCGCTGTTTCATAACTTTTCAGATTCAAGCACCACGATGTGCAACCAAATGGTACTCGATTATGACGACTGGGTTTGGGGAGAACGTTTATTTCATGAAAACAGTGATAAAATTATCACTTTTTATTTGCACATTTTTCAACAGTTTTTTTTTATGGAAAATTGAAAAAGATGTAGCAGAATATGAGAGTTATTTCCTATCGATTGATGTATTTGGATTTTATTTTCTTCTTTAAATGACAAAGTTATAAGCGTTCAAAACCTTACACCTTTTCGTGACGGTTGCAATTTTAGATTTTCGATTTACCCCCAGTACCTTCCCGTAAGACGTAGTTTACGTCACAATATTCTGCACCTTAAAGTTAGTAAATGATCGAAGTTTTTAATAATACCTACAGAATCCATCGAAGAAGCTGTCCCACTAGCTACACAAACAATTGTCAAAATTAAATGTAGTAATAAATGATTTCAATCTAATGTGTTAGGACTTAAGGAGCATATATTTGTGGTTTTGTAAAAAACCAAAAAGCTTCTCCGTAAATAAGGCCTAACATATGATTTCAAATCAAAGGTTGCAATTCACATCTGCACAGAGGACCACCAACTATCGACGAAGGACATTACGATTTTACGGACAGTATCTACACCATGGAAACTGGATGTTGCAGAGAGCCTCGAGATCAACAAACAACGGAATTCAACTTTACTCAACAGGGATCAAGGAAACGGACACACATGGCTTTTCAAGTTACTACCTAGAAAACATCAACGAGTAAGCAGCGGAGTGGGTGCTCCTACAGAAAATTAAATTTAAATTTACCTAGCTTCTAAGTGATAATGTACCTGTGTTAATATATATTCGGTAAATGCGATGTTTTTCTTCAGTCGAGTATTAGTACAAGACACTGAAGAAGACTTAGTCTGCACATTGTAGACGAAATACGCGTATCTGTCGAGGATAAGCAAATAAGATAGTGGAATTAAATGGAAATTACTAATCCATCTCTCTCTCTTTATACAATCCCATAGAAAATCGCCGTAGCAAAAGCCATGAAATTAAAAACAAAACTGTGTTTTCAATTATTCAAAATTAAATAATTAAATATGTAGGAAGATTATGTAAACTTACAATATTTCGTTTGTTTTTTTTTTTTCATATTAGCAAATGTTGAAAATTTAGTAAGTCATCTGATTCTATGTCAACCGATGCATGAATGAGTGTACCCCATTAGGCATAAATACGTTAGGCATACGGATGTTAGGCATACGGATGTTAGGCATACGGATGTTAGGCATACGGATGTTAGGCATACGGATGTTAGGCATAATGGACGTTAGGCATAACATATATTAGGCATAATGGACGTAAGACATAAAATACCTTGCTGCTGTGCAACTCTAGAAACCTGTTTCGAGCATGGTAAACAATGCTTAAATTAGGCTAAGCGTTGAATAAAAAATCATACAAGTTAAACAAACATAGTTTATTTAATAAGCACAGTTTGGAATCCATTATTTATCATATCACAAGTGACGTAGCTACATATTTACTTAGATCCAAGATTAGTAGCGATAGCGGTTAAGTAATCTGGCAATGAAAACTCTGCATAGTTTTGAACTATATCTTGAAATAAATCGCATCTAGAAATAAAAAAAATAATCACACATTTGTGGTAATATATTCTTACACACATATTGCAATTGTCAAAGAAGAAAAGGTTTTCCTCAAAGAACAGCTCATGAAATAAAGAATGGTGAATTCTGTGGTTTTTCATCAACAACAAAAACATACCTGCTGCTTCCAGGGTTTCCTGCCATACTTTTTTATACAACGATTCTGTTTTTGTTGTCATCAGAATGAAAACTAGCGGAACCGTCTGCTGATGTGAGGGAGCGATACTTCCATGAACAGTGACGAGTTACCGAAACAAACAAGGAACTGTGGCAAACGTACCATCTGTAACTCAATACTTTGCCTGTCCAAGACGTCGCAAGTTTTCATGAGTTTCAAAAATTAAGGCTCTTTCAGCAATCATTAGATGGTCCCCATTATCATCCTTCTGGAATTCATCGGGTAGATTATGTCTAACGTCCTTTATGCCCAACGTCCATTATGCCTATCGTACATTATGCCTAATATCCGTATGCCTAACGTCCGTATGCCTAACGACCGTATGCCTTACGTCGTGTACCCGTTTTTCACCCAGTTAGTATATCATAATTATTTAATTAACCCTCCGTTACTCGCGCCAACTTTTGTAACACGAGTACTCGCGCGTTGTACTTTGTACAACAGTGTGAGTTTTCCATTGCCATTTTGCGGCCGAGCTACCAATCGATATGCAACCAACGGGTATTCCTTTAAAAACTTGTTTTTAACAAAACAAGCTAAACTTTTATCACAGTTAACCCCAAAACATGCGGATAATAGAGAAAATGTGACTGTAAACTGCTTAAACGGTGTCCGTACTACGTCGGATTTGACTTAATTGGTTACAACATGGAAAACCTCGAGATCCTGATCAGATAGAGAGTTACTGTCGTCGACAAAGTTGTTGATGAGATCAAAGCCTATTTTTTAGTGCACAATAGTTCAAAATTTTCTCAATATGCGGCGCTAGTATACACGTGAAATTCTCATATAAAATATCTCGAGATTCTGACCAAATAGAAAGTTACTGTCTTGGGCAAAGTTTTTCAGGAAGTTAAGACTTTTTCGTTGGTAGAGTAGTTCAGAAAATTCTCACCACATGGCGCTAGTATATACGTAAAATTTTCGCATCTACAATAGCTCGAGATCCTGAGCAGATAGAAAGTTACTGTCTTGGGCAAACTTGTTCAGGGAGTCAAGTATTTTTGGCTGGTGGACAGTAGTACAGAATTTTCTCACTACGCGGTGCTAGTACACACGTGAAATTCTCATATAAAATATCTCGGGATCCTGACCAGATAGAAAGTTACTGTTTTAGGCAAAGCTGTTCAGGAGATCATAGCCTTTTTGCTGGTGAACAGTAGTTCACAATCTTCACACTAGGTAGTGCTCGTA
This sequence comes from Ochlerotatus camptorhynchus, assembly GCF_037179485.1. NCBI lineage: Eukaryota > Metazoa > Arthropoda > Insecta > Diptera > Culicidae > Ochlerotatus > Ochlerotatus camptorhynchus. The sequence goes on from NW_027040849.1 coordinate 172,938, forward strand.
AACATATTAAGTTCTTGCATGTGATACATCACTAGACCCTGACCAGATAGAGAGTAAATGTCTTTGGCAAAGTTGCTCAGGAAGTCAAGATCTTTTCGTCGGTGGACAGTTGTTCAGAATTTTCTCACTACTCGGTGCTAGTATACACATGCAATTCGCGCATATACAATAGCTCGAGATCCTGAGCAGATAGAAAGTAACTGTTTTCGGCAAATTTGTTCAGGGGGTCAAGACTTTTTGGTTGGTGGACAGTAGTCCAGAATTTTCTCACCACGTGGCGCTAGCAAACGTGTACAAGAGGTACACGAGATTCTGAACAGGTAGAAAATTACTGTTTTCGAAAAAGTTGTTCATGATGTCAATGCCTATTACTTAATGCACAATAATTCAGAATTTTCACACTACGTGGCGTTAGTATACACGCCAAATTCTCGCATATAAAATATCACGAGATCCAGACCAAATAGAATATTCCTGTCTTCGGCAAAGTTGTTCAGGGGGGCAAGGTCTTTTGGCTGGTGGACAGAAATTAATTTTTTTTCACATCATTGCGCTTGTATACACGTGCAATTCTCGCATTAGATATATTTCGAGACCTGCTAAACTGTCATTGGCAATGTTGTCCAGGAGATCAAAACTGTTTCGTTAGTCGACAGTACATAATTTTCTCACTACGTGGCGCTAAGATATATGTGAAATTTTCACATATATAATATCTCGAGATCCTGAACAGCTAGAAATTTACTGTGTTTGGCAAAGCTATAAGGAGATAAAGATCTTTTGGCTGATGAACAGTAGTTCAGAAATTTCTCAAAACTTGGCGGGTAATTCTTGCATATCAAATATCAGGAAATAAAAATACAATTTACATCAACCTAAGTAGGATAAGACAAATATACTCTGGATTTCTTTAATTGGTGAAGATTTTCATGTAGATTTACGGATACATAAATTGGGGTGAGTCGTTAAACTTGTATACCTCTGATAAATTAGTGGTAACACGTATCTCAGATGGAAAACATTATCTTAAAAGATCAATATCGCTGAATCTGTCACCAAATTAATGTTAAGAGTCTCGCTTTCATTTTAGGCTTATTTCAAAATGTCTTATCGAGGGGTCTAGAACAAAACAAAACCCTGTATTAACGTGTGCACGGACAACGAGACTAACTTAGAGAGTGAGGCACTTTTGCTCAGTTGAATGAAGAAATTTATAAAACCGTACACTCACGATCTTAAGTTTAAGGACACCCCACGTCCAATTTTCGTTCTTTTTAGAGCATTTGAAAGATTTTGAATGGAAATGCGAAGAGGCAAATTGCTTAATATCATTTTCAAATGTTGTTTACCAAAGGTTCACCCAAAGTTATACTATTTTTCAAAACTTACTCTGAAGAATCATGATTGATTATCTCAGAATTGACTTCAAAAAAAAATTGAAACTAAAAGTAGTAGTAGCACCCTTATGCTATACCATTCATACCATTCAAATAACCTAAGGAGATCAAAAATTGGACGTAAAATGAGAAAGCTTTGAACAAAACACATTTGCATGTTCACCATCCGGAAGAACTTTGCCGCATGTACAACTTTGATGATGACAGTTACTTCCTGACCTTAAGCTATAGCATATACAAATATTTTACCTGCACACTAGCGCTGCATACCGAAAATATTCTGAACTATTTACTGTTCACCAGCAAAACAGCTTTGATCTCCTTAACAACTTTGTCAAAGACAGTAATTTTCAAGCTGTTCGGGATCTCGAGCTGTAGCATATATGAGGATTGCACGTGTATACTAGCACAGCGCAGTGAGAAAATTCTGAACTACTGTTCACCAGCCAAAAGACCTTGACCTCCTGAACAACTTTGCCGAAGACAGTAACTTTCTATTTGTTCAGGATCTCGAGATATTTTATACGTGAAACTTTACGTGTATACTAGCACCGCGTAGTGAGAAAATTCTGAAACATTATGCACCAAAAAATAGGCTGTAACCTTCTCAACAACTTTGTTCAAGGCAGTAATTTTCTATCTGGTCAGGATCTCGAGATATATCACATGCGAGAATTTTACACCTATACTAGCGCTACGTAGTGAGAAAATTCTGAACTTATGTCCGCCATCGACAAAACTATGCGCTCCTGAACAACTTTGTCGGAGACAGTAACTTTCTATCTGGTCAGGATCTCGAGATTTTCCATGTTGTAACCAATTAAGTCAAATCCCACGTAGTATGGTCACAGTTTACGCGGTTTCCATTTACATTTTCCCTATTATCCGCAGTGTTAGGTGTTTACTGTAATCAAAGTTTAGCTTGTTTCGATGAAAACAAGTTTTTTGAGGAATACTCGTTGGTTTCAGATCGATTGGTAACTCAGCAACAGAATGGAAATGGAAAACTCATGTGTGTTGTACAAAGTACAACAGCGCGAGTAACGGAGGGTTTAAACTTAAGAATGTTCTGAATCTATTTCTTGAAAATACCCTCCATTCTGTTTTTACGGACTTTAAATTTCATCTATTTTTGATTCTATGATCTCAATGTGCAACCAAGTTTGATGCAACTTGTTTCAAAACAATACACTAAAATCAAAAATGCTGTACCTATCCTGCATACCAACAACAACAAAGACTTCAATCAGACTTGAGATTTATCAACAAATTATGCATTTATCGATGTGTGCATATTAAATGTTATTTGAATTTTCATTTTCTAGAGACATTAAATTTGCTATTGTATGTGTGGTCTTCAAGGTTGAAACAACCTAAATTTGAAATCATCTAGCAAAAACGGAGAAATTATAATGTTTTTTTTTTATATAAAGCTCACATGATTTAAAAATTAATATAATTTTGTTTTTTATTAAGAATAAATAGAAAATTACAATTCAATTTCAAAAAGTTGTCAGAATACTCATATGTGACTTTTTCTAACTGCTGAACAGTAAATGTTTAAGCATTGACCGTTTTATTCTGTTTCACTTCAATAGCGACACCCTGTATATGTGTAACAAGAACAATGATACTACGCTAAGGCCAAGGCAAGCGGATAAATGTCATCAACTGCAAAATAGATAATAAATGATACCGGGTAAAGGGCGGCTTCAGCAATACCTTCATTTATTACCGTCAGAGGGTAAACAAAGTCCTTGAGCGCTCAACTTTGCAACTTTTCATGCAAAAAAATGAGCACTTAATGACTTCATTCACCCCTTGCGATAAAAGGTATTGTTGAAGCCGTCGTTTATCGGTGTACCCCCATGTTTGTCTTTTTCATCAGAGCGTCACTTAGTTCGAGATCAAGAGCGAGATCATTGCTCTTCAAACGTTATGTTCACAATCCCTACCCTGCCATCCATTTGTTACAATTTGTTACCCCTACCCTCGAGATTGACGCGAGTAATCGGGCCCCGCTTTACTAAAGTTAGTTTTAAGTAATTTTGTAATCTAAAAAAATAATATCGGCTCCGCAAAGCTGCAGCAAATGAGCCTGGAAAAATAAACGCATTATAAAAAAGCCGTCGTTTACCCTACCCAAGTAACCATCAAGCCCGCTAACTACCCGATAATCGCCTCTTTTAAGATGTAAGGTTTCCGAACTTTATATCAGTCGTACATCAGCCTTATAAGGCAAAAAGGGAGATTAGCGGCCTTGTTGGTTACTTGGGTAATTAGCGTTGACATTTCTAGAACTGCAGATAAAAGTTTCAAAAATTACCCAGATAATGTTCACAAAACCAGTCCTGCGAAAATGAAGCGTGAAAACATATTCTAATAAAATCAACTTTGATCAAATAAGCACAAGAGCCCAGGAGCCAGGGGCCTTCAGTACTCGAAACGGCTCTGACTGAAAACATAATCGTTGCTATAGCTATAGGATTTTCCACGTACCACGTCTGATGCCAAGCAAGGGGAATCATGGTATTGTCTCGGTTTATCAATATGCTGCACTCTCAATTCAGGTGGGTGCCATGGAAACATGGGAATTCCGGATTTGCAATGTCTGATGGGGTTACGGCGATAGTCTATTTGTCCTCCCTGAGTAATTTCCGTGCCTCGCTGGGGTTTTATGCCGTGGATATTGATGAGCTATTTTTGTCGTTCATTTTAACAAGATCATTCCTGCAGTAGCTAAACGAGGATGATGTGTTTTGGTGTTCTTTGAAAACAAGCTTGTTTGCACTAAATATGATGTTATGAGTTTACTTCGTTATCTTAGACAAGTGTTGATTATCGCTGTTTCAACGATGCCCATATATTTCCACAATATTCAAAATAAATTCAAAATTATTCATCATTTAAAACAAAGACGAAACACCAACCGTTTGCTACTTCCACTAGCAGCTGTCATGCTTGTTGATGCTGTCAGTCGCGCAGAAACGCCGAAATCGAAAAACAACGCTGATGACAGCAGCAACGAGATTAGATAACCATCTCCGGATTTGTCTCCAGCTTCAATATTGAATTTCTTTCTCTCGGAGTTTCTCGGAACAAAAGTAAACATCGTTCTCCTTAGAATTCGATGTCAGTGGGCAGCTGGAGTGTGGTTGTGCTAGCTGACATGGAATTAAGTTTATCTTTCGTGGAAAACATAAGGTCCAATAATTTCCATTCACAGATGCTGGGTCACACACCATCATAGATTACTGACGTTCTTCGTTCCACCATCAGGTATAACTAAATCAAAACGATCTACTTAGGAAGCAAAGTGAGCCTCTCTCGCACTACCATTGAAATATTCATCGCATTGAATGGATCCGGGCCGAATGAGATTAATTACAAGGAGCAATTGTAGGGACGTGACTGTCATACATTGACATCGCAACATGGAGGAATGACCAAATTTCGGTAGGCTTGGAATAACAGAAAGATATCGAGATAATCGGACATGACCTTCACCGGAGAGAGCGTCCCTGGTGAAGGTACGAGACAAGTGGCTGCCAAACTCGATTCATCGGCTCCTGGAATGTAGACCAATAAGATAAATTTGACTTTCAGTGGTAGAAGCGTGTTGAAGTCGAGGTCAGTTCGAGTTCTTGTGCTTACAAGTAGTAAAATTGATCCAATGGGATTCCCTGTGGAGATTACATAAAGTTTGATAGGCACGTGAATAGAGCTAGCGGCACACTGTCTGTGGTTTGAAGTGTGGTTGTTCATATTTGTGGCTGACACGTTTTTTTATGCTTGATTGATTTAAAATTGATGGATAACTTATTGAGATAGTTCTTTTCTATCCTGGAGGTATTTATGGAGGGGAATACCATTTATAATCCATACCACGAATATCACGATATTTCTCATCTCTCTTAACTTTAGAAACTCGGGGCTTCATAAAATGTTCGAGTAGTTCGAACATAAAACCAATCACAGACCTCACAATAGACATGAAATTTCGCATTATAGCTTGTTTGACTTATCCTATGGACAAGATTTCTACGTTAATTTTATTTTAGTTGAATATGGGTGAAAAGCGTGTTAATTCAGTTTTTCGTATATATACAGAAAATTGTATTACATCCTTCCACTAAAAGAGCACCATCTATGAGAAAAATAGCCAAGACAAATCGAGAGAACCCAAACTGGTTGTTCCTCTATAGATTGAAAAAGAATAAAAAGGCAATTGACCGTCCCCAGCCAACACATATGTTCTATAACAGCTTATATAACTTTTGTACGACTGGTTTTGGTTAATTCAACATAATTCTATGAATTAGTGTTACTTGGGTCTACAACCAGAGGTTGAACAGAATTAATACTTAACACTTAACACCCAGTAGACCACACCGGTTGAAAAAATCATGTAAATTTCTGCGATATCTAGCGCACATGTTACTAACGCTATTTACACGATAATTCAAGAAAATTTAAGCACGATATTGCTAATTTATGCAATGTTGTAAACAAGCTTGTAAACAACTTCGTAGTTTATGCCAACTATAGCTCAAAATTAAACGAGGGAGATTTTACGTTATGATTAGAATTCAGAAAAAATTTCAGTGCTGTAGGAAAAGTTACTTTTTACGAAACGTTCCACCAGGAATCGAACCCTCACTTCGTGGCGCTCACATCCCAAGTAACATTCCCAAATCTAATTTGATTTATTCAGGTTTTAAAGCTGATTTCGATAAGAATTGAAAATATAACATGCACTTAAGGCGGTTTTGATTGAGTAATATTGGTTTTATTTAAGTTGCGGTTTTATAATATCCTAGAGAATCCCTTAGAGAACACAAATAAAACTTCGTTTTACTTGAGAATATTCGTGCTTATAGCAACTCTTATGATGTACTTGAGAATGTTGTCTGACGATATGATTTATAATGGCAATAAATCTACTTCATAAGTGCTGTATTAAACTCCTTGAAGAATACATTGATTTACGCAAGTTTAAAGGATCTTATTCAATACCACGACAGAACAACACATTTTCTATCGAAATGGAGGTAAACAAATGGCGAAAAAATTAAATCAAGTGGAAAGGTCAGTGCAAATTATAAATAAAAAAAACATTGAACTCCTCCGGAAACAAAACCGGAAATGAGCATATACCCAACATTGTATCGGAAAGTTGCAGCCATCATAACGAGACTCCTAATGAAAGAATTCGTAGATCACCACTAGCATTGAAGCTTCTGTAGCTTCCCGCTTGCTCGATAATCATTCCGACCAGTGGCAGATTTTTTTTAACTAGTTCGTTTACTTACTAGGCTCAGTCGTGTGTGACACTTTGCGGAGCCAAAAATCAGTAATGTTTGAGGATGGACCGCTGGAATCAGTGAACGAGTTCGGGGTTTCACTGGAAACAACACTCAGGCAGGTTTCTCCGTCCTCAATGGTTTGCACAACCTTGAAAGGCATCCTTTGAACAAAGAAACATAGTTAATTCAAAGTGTTTTTATGTTACTTCATACGCGAAGTTAACGATTTTCAGAGTTGGTTGGAAATGCTAACATGAAGCTTTAGTGTGATGATTTATTAGCTAGAGAATGATCTTTAGAAGAGGGTATGTGGTTAGTTCCGTTAGAATACGGCAGTATGAAAATTGAATAGAAGTTAAAAATGAGCGAAGGGCCATTAATGCGACAGTTTTTCAAGATAGACGCACATTTTTGCCTAACCCGTACGATGTACGCGGGGACTTGAAGTATGTCTCCAAGTCCACAGGCAAAAATGTGCGTCCCTCTTTTTGCTCATAAACTGACTGCGGCTGTGGAATAGTTCTAGCGACGTTTTCATCACTATCTAAAGCCCCACGTTGCGAGAGCATTTCCAGTCGATGGTGTGTTATAATGCAGTTCTTCTTTACCCAACTATTGTGTTCCTCCTCTCGTCATGACCAACGTGATCATCTCAGAGAGAAAGCAGTAGGGTGGTTGTTGCGTGCTGTACCATCATCAGCATTACGGCTACTCCCGCCTTGAGTTGTTACATTCAAAGTGTTTTTATGTTACTTCATACGCGAAGTTAACGATTTTCAGAGTTGGTTGGAAATGCTAACATGAAGCTTTAGTGTGATGATTTATAAGCTAGAGAATGATCTTTAGTTGGTCACGTTGGTCATGACGAGAGGAGGAACACAATAGTTGGGTAAAGAAGAACTGCATTATAACACACCATCGACTGGAAATGCTCTCGCAACGTGGGGCTTTAGATAGTGATGAAAACGTCGCTAGAACTATTCCACAGCCGCAGTCAGTTTATGAGCAAAAAGAGGGACACACATTTTTGCCTGTGGACTTGGAGACATACTTCAAGTCCCCGCGTACATCGTACGGGTTAGGCAAAAATGTGCGTCTATCTTGAAAAACTGTCGCATTAATGGCCCTTCGCTCATTTTCAACTTCTATTCAATTTTCATACTGCCGTACTCTAACGGAACTATCCACCTACCCTCTTCTAAAGATCATTCTTTAGCTAATAAATCATCACACTAAAGCTTCATGTTAGCATTTCCAACCAACTCTGAACATAGTTAATGTTCGCTTGAACTCATTAAAAACTGAATTATTACCTGGTTGAATGAAAAAAAAAACTTACGACGCGTAGAAAAAGTTTCGTACAGGTACAAACGTAAATAAACAGATGTCAAACTGCTGCTCACGCTCACGTGTCTTCTTATTCAAGATTTCTATAAAACCTTAAATAAAATCAATTATTTTGAAAGTTGGTTTAATGAAGAGAGAATAATTATGTATAGCGCAAAATAAATTAATTTGAGAATAATTGATCTTGTTTGATAGTAAGTTCACTCATTATTATTTTAACCAAGTTAATAAATAATTAATTGCAATTTGGTGATGCTTTTGCATGCAAAATATCGTCGTCATACTTACACGATCGAATACCCAATGAAAATATTGTATTAAATATCGATCAAAGCTTAATTTTTTAAACAAAATACTGCAAAATTAATAATAAGCTAGCTAACTCCACTCTGTCGGTCATTTTTTATCAAAATAATATATGATTTTTTTTATTTAATTATTGCTAAATCTTTCTATTTCGCATTATGTTAATGGCGATATGCTTTTATCTTCGATTTTATAGTTGATATTAACAGTAAGTTTTACAGGGCAGTAAAATTAAATGTTCAATAAGTACAAAAACTAATCATTCCAATTCACTTGAAGCTATAGTATATTCATCATTCAAAATTGTTCATACAATATCTGATATGGCCATAAAAAATTACAAAGATCCAAGGTATTTTTATTTTTTTTTTTTTTTGAGATTTGTTTCATGAATCACACAGCGGTCCATTTTTCACGAAGTAAATTTAAATTCTTCAAGTGTTCTTGAAGAAGCATCGAATAAATCTATATATTCTTCATGTACTCTTTTGCCTGCTTTTATGTTGTCTTGAGAACCATAAAAATACACGTTGAATAAAACCTACCAGTTTTAAGAAAGTTTTAATATAAGTATTGACAACATCTTGTAGGGTGAGCCAAATTGAATTTGTAAGTGTTGTAAGAAGGTTTTATTACGGTTTATGAGATAGTTTAGCTTCAAACCTGGTTTTAATGGATTGAACTATAAGGTTTCTTCAAGAAGATAGTAAATTTAATATTGTTACTTGGGATTATGTGCTTGAACGCAGGGTGTCGCCGCTAACCCGCACGCCCACGGTTTCTCGAGTATCTTCGGACTGTTAGAAAAATTTCCTTCGTTTGGATTTGGGAGCCTTCGTTTCGGCGGGCACCTTTTAGTGCGGTGAGTAATCAGGAAACGATACTAAAATTACGTAACACAAAAAAAACGTGTTTTACCCCCTCACCCGCCCGTATGTAACAATAAGTAACGCTTGATAAGACTCCCCCGCTAAAATTACGTAACGCTAACTCATTCAGATTCCCCTTTTTTCCAATATAAAACATTTAAATTAACAGTTTGAATAGTTCAAAACCTAATCACCCTTCAAATAGCGATTAAGGCAATATCTCCGGAGTTAAACGGATTTATAGACTTGGAAAACCCGAATCATGCTTTGGGCCAAATTTAAGAAAATCAATCGGGTATAAAAATATTGAACTACTAAAAAGTGGAACGGTCAAAAATTGGTCAATCATGATTCAGTGCACACTGATTATGTTAGTGTATAAATTATTGAACTTTTTTCTTTTTGAAGTTCAAATACAGGAAAATTTTTTGATTAGGCTTCCGATTTTCCAAATTTCACACCTTCACGTATCACACCTTCCATCAGATTGTGTACCCATTGCTGTATCAACCTTATTTAATGCTGAACGTCAATTTGCTTTGAACTGTTTCCCATTTCCAACTGTTTTCTGAGTTTTATTGAGGTTCCGCTTAACGATTGCCCAATATTTTGACAAACAAACTTTGACAACTTGCTCTGGTTACACTTATCTTGAACCTTTTCTTTTTCGGTAGCCATGTAAACTCTTGACCTGGGAGCTGCTTGAAATCCGCCTTGACGTAGCCGTTAGATCCTTAACGTAATCTTAGTTTTTTTTTTATTTTGAAATTAATTTAAAGGAATTTTTAAATAAATTTAATGTTAATTCTGAAAAAATGATTTCTAAGAGAAGAAGTTCATGGTAATTGTGAGGAAAATTTCAAAAATATTGATAAGGATCGATAGTCCCAATTCGAGGAATATTTCAAGGAAATTTAGAGAAATGTTCCAAAAATGTTCCAGTGATATTTTAGAGAATTAAAAAAAGATTTCGGATGGAATTTTATGGAATTTCTAGAATAATGAGGGCTTTGGGAGAATACAAAGTGAACGCTTTAAAAAATGCCAAGTGAATGTTCAGGGAAAATCTTCTGGAACAGTCTGAGGTCTTAAAAACTACTTCAAAGTTCGCAAAATTTCCCTGCATTTGATGTTTGATTGTTGAAGATCTTTTGTAGTTTGACAAACAAGCCTGATAATACCACAATACTTCTCTTCGAAATTTTCAAATTTATCTGAACATAATTGGACTTCCCCAATTTTCCAATCGGTCTTGGATCTTCTCTGAATTTCCATGAGATCACAATGTGACGTACATCCATTTATTGAATTGTTCAGAAAACAGTATAGCTTCCGAAATGTTTCTAGAATTCTAGTATGCCCCTGATATTTTAGCAATTTGCTGAAACTCTTTTTTTTTTTATTATAGTCACTTTAACACTCTTGGGTCATTCGTGACTTGTCCGGGGGTGAGATTTGAACTCGTGACTTGGGCGTGAGAGGTATGGATGTTAACCACTACGCCGGGGTCGCCCCTTCTCCGAACTGTTATTAAACAGGCTTGCAATTGCTCATTACAGCTAAAATGCTATTTTTCGTAATTATGAAACAATAAGATACTATAATGATAATTTTTATTTGCAAGATGCAAGAAGAGGTGGTAAAGTTTGTGTATGACAAATAAAATTTGTCAATGCTGCTTTCACAAGGTCACAACTAGCGATTTTATGATCGCTGATTGCTCGCTTATCGCGTTGCTCATCGTTACAGCTAATCGCTAGTTGTGACCTTCTGAAAGCAAAATTGACAAATGTTATATGTCATACACAAACTTTACCACCTCTTCTTGCATCTTACAAATAAAAATTATCGTTATAGTATCTCATTGTTTCATAATTACGAAAAATAGTATTTTAGCTGTAATGAGCAATTGCAAGCCTGTTTTTAAAATATATGTTTTTTATCAAAAGTTTATGGAACTTCCCTGAAATTTTAGTTAAACTGTCCTGAAAATGTGTATGCTTCCGTGAAGTTCACTGAATTTATGTGAAGAACTCAAAACATTTCTCATCATCTCTGGAGTTCTATGAAAATTTGAGAACTTCATAAAACTTCCCGCTAATTTTCTGAAATTCACGGAACTTTCCTGGAGTTGAGGAAATTTTTGTGCTTTCGAAACTTGATTGAAATGTTCCCGCTTTTTTCTAATGTTCATGAATCATTCGAGGAGCTCTCGCATCTTTCCTTAAGTTCCATGGACGTGTCTTCCCTTAAGTTCCATGGACGTATCTTCCCTTAAGTTCCATGGACTTTAATGAAGTTTTCGAATGAGTTCTTCAAACTTTTGAAGTTTTTATGAAATGTCTTTACTTCCCTGAAATTTCTGGAACTTTATTAAGTTCCCTCAATTCCTTCTGCAATCAAAACGAAATAATTTATGTGGATCTCAGAATTTCATAGAAGTTCTCATATCGATCATCATGTTCCATACGCTTTCTGTCTTGCGCACTCGTGACTTGGTGTTCATAAGACCCCCTTCTGTCTTGTAAAATAAAATGAAATCAAAGATTTTCACTGAAGTTCTCGAGATCGTCCGGATGTTCATGGAACTGCCCTTAAATGATCGACACTAATTCATAAACTTTCAAGGAACTTTGCCTTACCTAACGATTTTCCTGAACTTTTCTGGACATCCCTAGTTTTCTAGGACAAGTTTTCTATGCTTCTATGAGGATCCATAAATATGTATAATTTCCTGACCCTTAAAATCTCGGCAAATGTCATTTAATTTAATGGGATTGCTCTGAAGCTATCTAATCGTCTTCAATGTACTCGGGACTTTGCTGAATATCATGAAACAATCTTAAAGTTTTTAAATTTATTTGAAGATCTCCGGATTTACTTGAGAACATCGCAATTTTTGTTTAAATTATTGCCACTACCTTGAAATTGTCTTATCAACTTCGATGAATTTTCGCCAAGTTTTGAAGTTCTTGAAATTCTAATGATAGTCATATATTTTTTTAAATACTCTCACATTTTCCTGATAAGGATTCCTTCCCTCACGTTCTAGAAATTTTGTCGGAACTTTGCTGAAGATTCTGGAATTTCCCCGAATTTCTAGAAACTACTGTAAGGCTTCTGCAATTTCCTAGAAATTATTTGAACTGTCCAGATCAGAGAAGCTTCCCTGAAAGCTCACAATTCTTCAATATCTTGGTTCTGCTTAATGATTAACAAACGGAACTCTCTTGAACACATTTGAACTTCCTGAAATTTTCTGGACCTCTGTGAAGGTTCCGAAATTTTTCTGAAGTTTTCATAATTTCTCTGAAGTTTTCATAATTTCTCTGAAGTTTTCATAAGCTCCCTGAAGGTATCCATACCTCACTCAAATTCTTGGCACTTCTAAAGTATCCTCGTATTTTTTTCCTGAAGATCATGGAGCTGTCCCGAATTTATCTAATCTCACACTTTTAAACTCCTCCAAAAGTCTGGAGTTTCCTGGAGTTATGGGAACAGCTCGTTAGTTCTGTGCAATTTACCAAAAAATCTCTAGGTTTAGGTTTTTTGAAGTACTTGGAACTTGTTAAAAGATTTCACAGCTTTTCTCAAATTCTCTTCACATCTCAGAATTTCTTTTGACTTACATTAAGTTCTCTGAATATTCACATTGAAATATAAAAAAAATCCTGCAGCCTTTTTGAAGCAAATTGAACCACTTTGAAGTTCATAAGACTTTCATGAAGTTCCCCATATTGTAAAGATGTTTAAAAGCAGTTCCCTTCCCCTCCCCCCCCTCTCAACCCCATCTCCAATATTTCGTAAAATTAAATGCAAGCATGAAATAAATCTTTTTTTCTCTCTCATCATTATGGCACATGGAATTTATTTAATATCTCGAAATTGAACTTGAAACACGAAACTTCAAAATATTCCATATTTTGAGATCTTCAACTTACTCAAATTAATTAAAGGTAAACCTTCCCTTACGTTCTAGATATTATGTCGGAACTTTGCTGAAGATTCGGAAATTTACCTGATTTTTCGAAACTTCTGTAAGTAAGCCTTCTGCAATTTCCTAGACATTATTTGAACTGCTCTTTGGTTCACTGAACCGTCCAGATAAGACAAGTTTCCCTTCCCCCTTCCCTTCCCCCTTCACAATTCTTCAATATACTGGTTTTGCTCTGTGATAAACAAACAGAACTCTCGTAAACACGTTTGAACTTCCTGGGCTACTGTGAAGGTTCCGAATTATTTCTGAAGTTTTCATAATTTATCTGAAGTTTTCATAACTATTAACTATTAACTTAACTATTCTCTTACTTATTTTTTTTTCTGAAGATCATGGAGTTGTGTGGAATTTATTTAATCTCACACTTATAGATTTTTAAAATCCTCCAAAAGTCTGGAGTTTCCTGGAGTTAGGAAAACAGCTGGTAAGATCTCTGAAATTCACCTAAAATCTCTAGATTTAACTTTTCTGAGGTATTTCGAACTTTTCAAAAGTTTCCACAGTTTTCTTAAATTCTCTCCACATCTCAGAATTTATTTTGACTTACGTTAAGTTCTCTGAATATTTCGGAAATTCCAAGAAAATATTAGGAGTTCCTGCATGTTTTAAGCAAATGGGACCACTTTGAAATCCTTACGGCTTACATGAAGTTCTCCATATTTTAAAGATGTTTTAAGAGCTTCCCGGGAATTCCCGGGATTCGGGAAATTTTACAATTTTTTCATTTATCAATTAAAAATGATTTAATTTTACGCTCAAATAATGATTTTATATAGCGATAAACGAGAGCAGGTGTATCTCACCAATTGGGATGTAAAAGTCAAAGAAAAATACCGCATTCGTTTCTTACTGCAAAAGTTGGTTGAACCAGAAAAAAAATCCGTTCATTCTCGGCAGATGTTGGTTTGATTGATTTTAAGTTGTTGAGCATTATGTTCAAGTTTGATGTTAATTTTCCATTAAGGTCGAAAAGAACAAGTTCTTTCTGGATCAATGTGCTCATATTTGTAAACTCTTCAATAGCAGTTGTCAAGGAATGCTCTCTTATAGCTGATTTAAGTTCATCCTGTATAGTTAACGGTGTGGTCATCATCTCTTCTGGAGTAGATGGAGTGGTAGCAGTCTCAGTTGTTGAACATCTCAATAAACGCATTGCATCATCCTTAGCGAACTTGTAAATTTGAGACTTCGAAGACACTGGAAGTTCAGGAACAGTGTGCAAATTTTTGTTTTGCAAGAAGCACATCAACGAAACCAGGTCTTTGTTCCGTCGTTCAGTTATTGTCGTACAAACAGCCGAATAAAGCTGTTGAGCAATGTTGTTATTTTGACTTTTCAGTTTCGATAGAAGAAAACTGAAGCTTCCCGCCGCTGAGAGTACTGTAGCATCTCGTCTGCTTAATGCTTCGGAAGCGGGTTTAATGGGGTCCAAAGCATTCATCAGGTTGGCTATTATCTCCACATCAGTATTAGAAAGCATCATCGACTGACCGAGGTCAGGGAGTTCGTTTGAAACACAATCCTTTACTCTTATGAATCTCTCCAACATCTGCTGGGTACTGTTCCACCGTGTTTTCACATCGAGTAAAAGCTGAAGTTGTTTTCCACATGTTGCCTCAATCTTCTCTAGAAGGATAGTGTTCTTAACCTGGTGAGTTGCGGAAATGCTTAACAACTTTTCGAAATAGCTTTAGAATAACGCCTAAGTCCTGCGTTTTGTATAAATCTATTAACAAACAATCATATTACAATTTTGACACTGTCTTAAGTACAACCAAATCTACTTGAACTGTAAATTCGTTTTTCATTTTCTTCTTCGTCGTCATCGTCGGTGCTGTCTTCCTCATCATCGTCGTCCTCTGAGTCCATTTCATCGTTCTCCTCAACTATCCTCTTTGAGTACATAACATCACATACGGCGAGGTGGAGACCATGATTATAACATAGCTGATACCAAAACTCTGATAGCTTTCCAAATTTCTTCATAACTAATGCTGCGTCAGTTTTTTTTCCTTGGTTTGTTTTCCGTCGATCTTATTTTCCGTGCTGAGCACCAATGCTACCGACGCCAGGAAGGCAGCTCCTACACCTGGACCCTACCTATCGACCCATCAACGCATGAACCGGGGACCAACGGCTTCACTTCCCCCGTGGTCAGAAATGTTATGCCTCAGAGCATCCCGACGGCCCCGCTGCGTCAGTTGTTCCGGCAACAACAAGATCTTCATGCACTCCGAAAGCTTCAATGACTTCACGTACCTTTTGCTTCACCTTTTCAGCAGGAAAGGATCCATGCACGTAGGCTAAACCAAGGTTGTAGAAAGATCCATCTCCGAAGTGACCGTTCACATCGATGAACCGTTTGTTGTTCAGACTGCTCCACTCATCCGAAGTTAAGCTCATCATTTGCCTTTCATCAAGTTTACTTGCTATTTGAGACCTTGTCTGACCTTAAGCATACTCGTAATAATCACGAATCAACTGCGTTTCCGATGATGGGAGTGACATTCCTCGCAAGGTGAACGATTGTCTAATGAATTCACTCCGTGTTATCGCTCATGTGGAAAAGCCATCGACAGATGTCAAGCGTGATGCTCCTCGCCGACGTTTCACAAAGTTTAACATTGATGATTGCTTAGAAATCTTATCACTGGAGGTTCCAGCATCTTCGCCATCGACGACAGTACGCTTTAGAACAAGTTTGTGTTTATAGCTCAGGTGCCTTAGTAAGCCGCTGGTTGAAGAACCCTTGCATGCGAGAATTTGAGAACATTTTACGCATTTAGCTATCTCCGTGTCACCCGGAACTTTGTGAAAGTATGTCCATATTTCTGACATAGTTGAAGCTCAATACGGAAACAATGTCATGCAATCCATGAATAATTTCAAACAGAATAAACACAATAATTCGTTTGTCACTTACTTCAAGGAAATTCCCCACATGAAATAGCCATTTCAATTGGAACTACAGCACTTCTTTTTGTAAAATTATCACACACATTCAACTGTTTTGTAAATGTCCGAACCGAAAAGTGCAATCAAATTGAAAAGTGATTCAGTGCCTTATCGTTGAATGGAAATTTCAGCCGAATAAAAACAATGCGACGGACGAGTGGAAGTGGATGAATGACATTTGAGGGACAATGAAAGAAGGTATGCCTATGGTATACACGAATACAATAATGCGCTACAACTTTTTAGCGCCTATGCTTTTCTTTTATTCACAAAAGAGTGTCCGGGTATTTCCCGGGAAATAAAGCTGGTTTCCCGGGAAATGGGAAGTTGCTATTTTTGTTGATTTCCCGGGACGTCCCAGGCAATAAACACTAGTTGTTGATTTATAGAAAATATTATATTTTAACGCATTACAAAATAGATTTTATATTGCAAACTCCGTTAAAGCTCTGGAAAACTCAGGGAATTCTTTTTAATTAAATGAGAACCCTGCCTTAAATTAAAGATTCATAAAATGTCTTCCAGATTTTTTTTTAAATAAATGTATAGCTAAAGCTTGATTTTATTATTTTAGCGCACTTTAATTGTGGATATAAATGCCACGCATCAGTGCAATAGATAATTTAGTGTTTTTATTGGTTTAAGTGCTTAGTATGCAATTGCTAACCGTGACCACGCACAACCCCAGCACTGGAATTTACACGACACAATTAAAGTTTATTTATGCATTGAACTCTTTCATTATTTAACACACTACATCTGAAATAAATTACATTGACCACGAAGTTCTAAATTTTTAATGATTCTGAAATCTATTATCCTGCGGTTCTTGGTCTACCAAAACAGTGCATGTGTAATTTATGTTTCATGTAATCTTATCTCCAATTGTTGTACTGTTGGAATCGGATAGTTGCAAAGATCGTCCAGATGAGACAATGACAACACAACACAACACAACATGCAGCAATCGGTTGAAAAGTTTTGTTTTTAAACGCACAGTTGCGATTTGAATGTTGGTAGTACACATCGGTACTGTTTTTAAAAGATTACAGCTTGAGCTTGAGCTTGATTGACCCCCCACGGTTGCTACTCTGTTACTGCCAGATCAGCTGTAATTACACAGAGAACCAATAGACGATGCTTGGGACTAGCAATCATCCTCAATGTGTAAAAACTGGTGATCTTAAATTAGGCAATACCAGCGCCGGCCGCGTCCGAACACAGGTCAAGAAAGGAATGGGAAGGATTGTGTTGACATGACACTCGCTTTGATGGAAGCCGAGAACACCTCTGCACTTCCACGAGGAATCACTGGGATGTTGGATAAGAGGGTTGGGTTTGCAGCAGGGTTCGTTTTGGTAAACGATAAGCTGAATTGATGTCCTAACGATCATATAACGCGAAGGAGCTTGGGACTAAACCCACGGTCTTCTGCTCAGTAAGCAAAAACGTTTGCCACTAGGCAGACGAGCACCTTTTTAATCACCGAGTTGCTGTTATTACCATGTAGTCATATTAACAAATAAAACGATTGACGAATCTTGAATGTGGATGGGCCTGAGATTAGACTCATGATTTTCTGCTCAGTAAGCAAAAACGGTTGCTCTAAGGCCACCGAGCCCCTCATATCACATAATACCGTTGCTCAAATGTTTGTATCCATTCAAACCCGGAACCAACGACAACAACGAGTTTCGCAAACTACACGATACACAAGCGATTTTACCATAAATCTCTTTGATATGTAAGAACCTGGGACCGCGTTTTTCTGCTCAGTAAGCAGGCCACTGTAACCGACGATCTTTCAAATCCGAAAACTAAAAACTACGAAAAAGTACTTAGGCCTTCATTAAGTTCCACTTTCACGCGACGTTCAATGACAGGGTCCTATCCAGGATTACATCTGAAAAATCCAAATCTGGCCAACGCCCACCTTAAACCTAAACCTGTTCTAATCCACCTGAAATGACTACACGGCGAATGAGAACGACTCAAATCTGAGTCTAGTCCACTCACAATCGCCAAAAGTGCAGGAACTTAGCGATGAGTAAAATTTGTCTTATGGTTTCCTGTGGAAAACCTAAAAAATCTGCCGGAAAATGAGGAAATTGACGAAAATTTTATTCAGTCTCGGAGTAGTACCAACAGACTGAGTGAATCCAATCTTTACTTTTCTCAAATTCGGGAATTTTTCCCTGGAAAATCCTGGAAAAACCTGGGAAAACATGAGGCAAATTAATTCATCGCTGAGTTCCTGCACTCCTGGCGACTATGAGTGAACCAAACTCAAACTTGAGTCGTTCTCATTCGCCGTGTAACGAATGGAAGACTTTTACTACCCAGCCATGCAATAGTCTCATTCCGTGCCTTATGGCAACTTGATGATTCTATTGCGCTCATCTTTTGGCACCACCCAGGGGAGACTTGGTCCTGTACCCAATGCTTAACTTATCTCCATTCCACTCAGCTACTCGCAATTTCTTGTGATATAGTGAGCGGAATATTATTATATGAGACAATTCAATGCAGACGTCTTTCCAAATTTGGCAGATCGACAGGTAATCGGTGAGTTACCACGATAGTTGCTATTCAACAACTCGACAACGTCCCATCGTCAACGCCTGCTATGAGAATTCCCCATTGCAGACGCCAACGAAATGACGTCATCGAGCTATCGATCAACTACCCTGGTTATCGCCTGGTACCTTATAGCACGATGCTAGGAGGCGAACCGGAAGAATCGATGAGCTACCTCTCCCCCGATACTGTTTTTAAAAGATTACAGTAGATTATCTTCCAGAAATTATGAATGTTTTTAAATTGATCCCTAACACGTTAATCACCAGATAAAAACGCCTAGCATTAGCATGCTGTAATAACGGACACACACCTCGTAATTGCAGATCACCCTCGTCAGCAGCTACGCCCCAAAAAGTCCGAAAAGGAAATGCAAAGTCCCAAAACTGTCCGTCGTCACCAATTACGTTCTTCAGCACCTTAACCTACAACTGCAATGCATCTCCTGCTGGGCGTTGATGTTGATGTTCAGTTGCAAAACCAATGTTAATAGGCGTAAAATCATTCAACGCGTGTTTCTTGTGCCGCTGGCTATTGGGCTCGTCGACTGACTTAAACGCACTACTCACTACCAGCAGTAGCAACACGGCCACGAACGGGGCAATGAATTCATTACATTTTATTTCCTCCCAGTATTCATTCATTGTGTGGCACACGTCTCGCAGTCTTGTGCCTATACCGGAGGAACGAAAGGTGGAAGAGAACTATAAACGGGACGGACGGGAACTCTGGGACCGGAACAAAGGCGCGTAAAACTGCTGCTCTATAGAGCATTCTGATGCCGGGGCAGATGGTACCTACTTGAATAAAAATGTTGTTGTGAGTTGCTGACAATGAATGGGGATTGACCTTCAAGCGCAACCAAACCATGCAAAAGTGTATACAAATGCGTCGGCAAACAGCTGATGTAAACAAATACCTGGTCAATTACAACACGGGTACTTACTGGACGGTGACGAACGACGATGATGAGTCGAATGAGTACAGATGCATCTGTCCCTGGTTGAGAAAGAGGTCTTCTACAGCAAATGCGATGAAAACTCGAAAAAGAGAGTTGGTAATTAGAGATTGTGGTATTGAACCTGGGTAATCGAAGATCGTATTACTGAACATTCATAGAGGATCCAAATGGTACCGATCTGATGCATTCCTTCGGGTGAAAACTGTAAAATCTCTGATGCTTGCGACAGCGACAGTGACAGCAATTTATCATCATGAGTTCTTTAGATACTGCTTTGTTGGGAGTCTGTTCAAGGCAATAAATTGTAACATGACAGACGGGTGTGTCTTCCATGCACCAATAAATTCGTTTTCACTCGGGAGTGGTGATTGAAAGTGCAACAAAGACTTTCTGTTTTCACTTTTTGAAATGTGACACATGTGACAAACATTTCCTCTATTGGTTGGTTGGAAAATCAGGGAGCAGGTTTTCCATAAAATGTTAGCAAGCTGATTTTCGACAGCACAATAAAATAAATAAAGAAGGTGGCGTTCGGATACCAGTTCAGTGACACATATTCTCCTTGAATAACTAAGCAAATTTCGTCAGTCTTCAGTTGGTCTTCTTCTTTATTGCACCTTTCTTCCTTTGCTTCTCATCACCAGCAGCAGCCAACCTTCTCTGGTAACTTTTTCTCAGAACAATTTGAATCAAAATGGCTATCATCGCAACCGGTAGCAGACAGATTCCTACGATGCACAATGCCACATCCACCAGGTGCCGCTCCCAGAAGGTCAAATTTAGAGCCCCGGAACGAAGCTTCGGTACACCTCCATCGTTCTTCAGAACATACTCAATGTAGTAGATCGCTTTGTCCATCGGTTTCATCGGTTGTTCTCGGAACTGTTTAGACGCTTTGAGGGCGTTCTCTCGGAACCTGTCGTTTAAAGAGAACGATATAGCAGATATAGAATATTAAAATTCTCCTCGATAATGACTTACGACGAATCTTCCATTATTCGTTTGATTGACTCCAGCACAATCTCCTGGGTAATATTCTGGTAATTCAACTTCAATCCATACCCTGCTGCCACTGCTCTATCGACCAGAATTTCCTGTTCTCCAGCCAGCGGTAGCCCCAGAATAGGTTTGCCGTATTGCACCGATTCCATCATGCCCAACAACCCCCCGTGGGTGATGTGCAATCTAACATTTGGATGCGCTAGCAATTGCTGCTGTGGCATCCAGGGCCCGATGATCACATTGGAACTTTGATTCTCCAGCGTAGCGTTTTCCCACTTCCAGATAATTAGTGTTCCAGATAGATGAGTAAACGCTCCCGTGAAAGCTTTCCGAACGTTTTCCGGGAGATCGATTGACTTGGTATTACCTCCCATGCTGAAGTAGATTACACCGTTCTTGGCCGCTTCGACCCAGTTGATGACGTCCTGAAATATACTGATTTGTATAGAAAAATCTTTAGTAATCCAATCGAAAATAGGCACCTGTGATAGTCCACTAAATTCAAATTTCCTCAGATGAAGCCCACCGATTTCGATCATGCTGGGAACGACTGGTCGAGGGTAGTTGATCAATGGGTGCGAGTTGATCAAAACCAGACTGACATTATGGATGACGTCCAACAGCGGCGGTAGGTTCTTCTTGGAAAAGTGCCGCTGGTAGACTGCTTCCTGTGACGGAAGGTACAGGTACTTGAAGTTGAACTGTTCCGAGATTGAAACAAAGGTGTTCCACAGCCTTTGGTCGAACGACATCCGGTCCGAGTAACCTAGAGAGCTGATCGGGTTGTATGCAGGATTATGCGGATTAGCAACCATCTCATTTGTGAACTTATTTGTAGCCGTTGAGCTGTAGACGATTGCCGGTACTCCGTAGTGATTCGCTAGGCTAAGTAAATTGAAATTGTTATCTACCAATTATGAAACTTCAATTCCATCGAACCATACCCCAACAAACTGTCGGAAAGCACCTGATCCAGTATCAACAAGTCAAACGTTGCATCGGATTTTAGCAGCTCCTGAACCTTGGGATGTCCCAAGGTGTAGTCGGCCATTGCTGCCGTACCGTATATCAGGTTACTGTTCCCATAGAAGCTCGATTTGTCCCACTTGGTGAAGATGTTTGTGTTCATGCCGTAATCTGTCGATTGAAGTAAGTGGCAAGCACGGCGGCGGTCAATAAAAGCATTACGTTTAGTAATCACAACAAAGCCTGATAAGAACTACTCCGCACTCTCACTCGGGTTGTCTACGCAAACGTACCTTCTAGATGAGCAAACATTCCGGTCAGCTTGATTTGCTTGATGTTTTCGCTGTCATACTCAATCTCGAATGGGCTTATCACTGTTATCTGCGTGAAAGTGAAGAAGAGTAATTTCATACATTCCCAAACGTGACTTGCACGTAGAGCACTTACCTCATGGCCTCTTGAAGCGAGCTGCTCGAACAGCACCTGTCCGAAGATATAGTTTGTTTTGCTGGTACTCGGAAACACTGCCAGTATTTGAGATGCGTCGATAATAGACTCACCAAGGATAACTAAGAATAGAAATGTACCGAGTATTAGCGTTCTCATTCTGATTTAGGTTAAACTTTCCCCCATGAACGAATAATTAAGACTAAGGCTGCCCGGAGTGAACTGGATTGAGACTTTGCTTTTGCCATTGCTTTTAGGGAGCTGATAAGAGGCCCCACATTGCTGATAGCTCCGTTGCATCGATAAAGTATCGCAACTGGGGAGCAAATACGGACGGGCCACGTTCGAATTCGATACTGGAGTATGCAATCTGACGTGTCGATGAGGTTGCGAGCTATGTGATGACGTTTGACGCTCACTACTGACTTAGGTAGTAGACTAGCGGTGTGATATTTATTTGTTTTTACTATTTATTATTGTTTGTTTGTTTTTTTTTTATTTATTATATCTCTGACTAGAATTTTACATGAATAAAACATAAAGCTTACAGTCAATAAACAATTCGTATAACAGATACAAATTAAATGCGACTCTTAAATGCTTCATCAGAATGGGGAATTCAAACACATGATACATGTAGTTGAATTCGCGACCCATTGCCAAATCTTAATAATGCTCTCGGTCTGAGTTCTGAGGCACTAGCACTCTGGCTCCAGAAGGATGGGGGGGGCACTTTTCTCCTCATTGTGGTCATGTTGACCAGTGAAGGACTTCGGGGTGAATAAATGTTTCCTAGCAGTAGTTTAACAACAAACAAAGCTCTGGCTGAGCTACGTCATTGCTGAAGAGTTTTCATTCCGAGCGACGGTGGCAGGTTAGACCTAAACGCAAATCTGAAAAGCATGCGGGCTTCATGCAACTGAACCTGTTTCAAGAACCGAACAAACTAAAGCGTAATACAGTACCCGTCCGATTTTGTCCACAGGCCCAAAAATCTAGTGTTTCCAAAATTGAACCGCGCCAAAATCGAACGGTTTTATTTTGAAATTTATTTTATGATTTCGTTGATTTTTAACCACCGAGTTGCTCCTAATTAATCATTTATTAAAATTTGTAATCACAAGAAGGGAAAACAAAAGCGGTGCCAAAATTAAAACCCGTACCAAAAACGAACGGTTTTGTGGTTTTTTTTTGCCAAAATCGAACCGTGCCAAAATCGAACGGGTATTATATAATGAATGTAGGCAGTAATAATCTCGAGAGTCGTTGCGCGTTGGCAGTTCTTATTTATTTTGAAACCCATGTTTCTGTTTTCTTCAGCAATAAAGCCGCGCATGTAGTAGACCTCAAAGGTCCATCACTACGCTCTTTCTCAACTGGATATCCATTGATTTCATAAACCTAGTCAACTAAAGATGTCTTCTGTGTGAAGGAGATGCCACTATTTCTGTTAACTAATGGTCAGCTCATTCACAAAACACCAGATCCAAAATAGCTGAATTAGTCGCTGTAGTTCCTTGCGATCCTCAATGGAATTGACGGTGATAAAAATTGTTAGATTATCCACATATACAAGTCAACGACTCGGTGGGATGTCGAAAACACAACCTGAACTGTTCGTGAAGCAACAGGTCTGCGATGACCATCTATTAACCAAATAAGACTCCAGCCAACCAGTCAAGTGTGAAGCACTCAATCGATTAAATAATCTTAGGTACTGTCAACATCGTACTTGTTAGAGAATGCTTCACTAGCCACATGAACCTTTTCAGAAGCAATTACATTGGATTCAAATCAAATGTTTTGTTTTTTTATTTTTATTATTATTCTGCCCATATCCGCAAGTTATTCCGACCTGCAAAAAACTAAGATGAGATGGGAAAACGGCGTTCATACATTTTGAAAGTATTTTTGAAACTTATTTCGGGGGGATGATTTATAAAATAAATATGCAATGTGATAGAATGTACCTATTTTAAAAAGTATTAGATAAAATATCGTGAAACTTTATGTTATGCTCTACACAGAGTGGGACTAGCTTGCGATTACATGTTACGTCATTGAGGAAAATAACCGCAAATAACTTACAACGCCAAGACGATGCTGTGTTAGTTTAGCACAGTAATGAACAGCAGAAACTAATCGGGAAGAATAAATTAACCATGCCATAGGAACAAACAAAAAAAATTAATCACTCAGCAAAATTGCAAATTAATTTTTTTCGTTTCAGTTTCAGATGTAAAGTGCATGGTTCTTAAAACAAAATATTAAAAATGGACTTTGGAAACAAATATTTGTAAAAACCGAAACTGAATTATTCTTTTCCAATTTTTAGTTGTTCAAAATTCTCATGATATGAACTCCAGAATAAACTTGGAATTCTGCTCTGATTTATATTGAAATTGTTCTGAAATAAACCAGAAAACACTCCTCGTAATAATTAATTTTAATGAATTCTTTTTGGAATTTCCATGCAACCCTTTCTAAGTATTCAATTGAAATACTTCTTAGAATTCCTTTGAGCCTATCCAGAGACTTTGATTCATTTGAAAATCTTTTCAAAAATTTCTTTTAATTATATTCAAAACAGCAGAAATCTTTCGAAATTTTATTAAGAAACCTTTTGGACTATTTTAAAGAATTTTTTTTTTTCTAAATATCAGCAAATTTTTTGCATTCAATTTTGTTGGAGTTCTGTGATTAATCTTTCGCACTATGGTTGAAATTATTGCCAGAACACTCTGTGAACCCTGTTTCTTATTGAATTCTTCTTAAAATGTATCTGTCATTTTCCTCACGATCCCCTTACGAATCTCCTGAGAATAACGTAGGAATTTTCCGCAAAGTTTTGTTTTTCCCAACTCCTTTTTAAATCCTAAAATTTTTTAAATCTTCTAAAATTACCTAACAATTTAATTCAGAACTTGCATACTTCTCGATAGAAATCCCTCAAAATCACCTAAGAATTTCTAAGGATCAGAAGTCCAGAATCCTCAGAATAATTCTGGACTTCTGCTCAGAACTTCTCCTTCGAAAACTGTGTGAAAATCCTTCTCAATATTTGTTTGAAATCAACACCTTGAATTCTTTTAAATTTTACTAAAAATTCCAGGGTGTATCCGCTAGATTATATAGATTGTTATATAATTTGTTATAACCCTTTAAATGCTTCCAAATCTCAGAGCGTGACAATTATGACTCCACGACTCATAAGTATGATTTTTTTTTGCAAATCTGTGATCAAATTTTTCAAAATCTCACATTTAAATTTTTTTTTTACTCAAAATCTTGCATCACGAAGATTGTTATTAATCAAAAATTTTGAAAAAAGGTTCTAGTTTCAGACTCTACACAAATTTTAAAGCCCCAGAAACTTGAGAATCTGCTTAAATCACATTGTTATTATCCTTTCAGAAAATTCCTTTCTGCACGTTCTTAAAAAAGCCGTTCAATTTAGTTTTATTTTTGTTGAGTGTTAACAATCGGGATTTTCTTAAGATTTGAACCGGAAAACCGGGAAAAACAGGAATTTCAAAATGAAAATTCACTGGTCACCCTGTATGGTTCATAGAACTTATTTGATTTTTTGGACGTAGTACTACGTCTGTGATTTCTATTTGTGGGTTTACTTTGTGAAAAGCGAAAATGGAACATGCAACGAAATTATGCAAAACTTTGAACGTTAATAACTCAGCTGCCCCTGAACCAATTTCAATAATGTTATCACCAATCGCTCAGAAATGTTTCTACGCGTCTGTTAAAACTAAGACTACATCATTTATCAAAATGCCACTATTGAAAATTGCATGAATGTACAACTGTTGTAATGTTACTTAAAATTATCACCGATTGCCTGCAAAAAGCGCTTTCCCTAACACAGATTTCAAAATTGAATTCCACCCGCTTGCCAGCCTCATCCGTATTGAACACCCTAATAGCTCAGCAGTACTCTACCATCACGACAAAACGGTTATTTTTAGGATCACCGTAAAATAATTGCCGTTTAAGAGTTAGTTTTCATTGAACATTCGCTCGCCTTGCTGCCAGCCACATCATCCCCAAAGCTCTTTGATAATGTACCCAACAACCAAACGTTTGTGGTCCCTGTCCAAGGATGAGGGGCTTGATGATGATTTGTCAAGTGTCGCTATGATTTTTTTTTTTTGCAATTTGTTTAAATTGTAGTTTTTCTCCAGTTCATTGATTTGAAAGGTTCATGCGAGTTAATTTCACGGAGCCGTAAATTGTAGTTTTATCATAATTTTAATATTAGCATAAAATAAAATAGTAATTTTAAATTCGCTTTTGTAATGCTAAGGTAAATAGCTTGCTTTGAGTGTAAAGTTAATTTATAAGAAAGTTCTAACAGTTTTTTTTTTTGCACTTCGAAAATGGACGGGTCATACCTCTAACATAATAGCAGTGACAGTGTCGCATGTCCTAACAACAACTGCCTGCGACTAGTGTTCGAGGGGCCGACAGGGCTGAATACGGGTCAATACTAACAAAACTCTAACACTAACATGAACCCGAAACTAACGTTCATCCATTGCACTAATAGTTATAATGTAGTTGTACTTTCCTAATAACCCATCTATCACAGACAAACAGACATAACACTCGGTTGGACAGGTTGTTCATCGAATACGCATTTGACGGTCAATTCGAGTGTTTTTGGTTGGTGGTGCCGCCACCTGTGGCGCGCACGGTCGGTTCCCTTGCGTTTGACGTCTGCATACTAGCGCCATCTGTTCAGCGTACTATCCATCACATGATACAGATGGCGGTAGTGTTTTAGTGACTATGGTTTGTGGAGAAAAATATTAAATGTGTTATTTCTGTTTGTCTGTGCATCTATGTGCATCATGTTTCTTTTTCGTTGTGTGTGTGTGTGTGTGTGTGTGTGTGTGTGTGTGTGTGTGTGTGTGTGTGTGTGTGTGTGTGTGTGTGTGTGTGTGTGTGTGTGTGTGTGTGTGTTGGGGGGGGGGGTTAATGTTACCAATACTAATACCTTTCTTTCTGTTCTTTTATTCGTCTTCTATATCCCTTCACCATCACCCCATATCCCATCATTTTGACGAGAGATGACTTACTTGCATGGTGCATGCCCAAGTCGTACAACAGGATACTCTGAAGTCTTTTTTTACACGGTTTTTTTTTACGCGGTTTTTTTACACGGTTTTTTTACACGGTTTTCTGCGATTTACACGGTACGTTTTAAACGATTTCTCAACAACGAAACAACCTATCGACTTGATTCCAATCACATTATCCGTTTCAAGCTATAGGTAATCAAGGAATGGTATACTTAGAAAAAAAATCACAATTTTTGGTGTAAATACAGAAATTTTTAAAATATGTCTATATGGACCATAGCATGCTATAATTACAAATGGCATCAAAATCCGATTTTTTTTAAACATTTAAACATGTGAAAAATCAAAATCTTGTAGGTTTTTTTTACACGGTTTTTTTTACACGGTACGTATCCCCCGTGTAAAAAAAGACCTGAGTGTAATATGCTGAGCGTGGTTCTATCACAAATCGATAGAACTGAGGAATAATGAGGTAAATTCTACACAGTATTTTAAAGGAGCCAACTCTTAGCAGGTAATAAAAGCAATTAATAATCAAACAACCATAAAAAGGTAAGAATGAATTTATTTATTTTAAATACAGTAATGACCCGATTTTGTCCTTCCGCGCTTCAGACTTTTTTCTTTCAATAATTTCACATAATCATAAATTTTTTCTCATTCGTCATTCGTTAAGAGGGATATTTAAAGTATACTTTGGTGCAATAGGTTCAAGAAGATTACTGAAAAAGGGCATGGGTTTTGTAGAACATTGGAAAACATTTTCAAAAAAGGGGGCTGGCAAAATCGGGACATTACTGTATTCCATTTACATTTACATGATTTATCACATATTTCCGGAGAGCTTCGAGGTTGGAGCGTAGTTGCTTTTGTAGATGGGCACGTCATTTGTCGGTTTCTCGCGAATTGGGGCTCAGTCTGGAAAAACTAATAACACAAACAGGTAGAAGAATAGTTCCTCTATGATTTGTTATAGTTTGTTTGCAGGATTGTTCTTTTGTTCGCGGGAGGCTGACGATTGACGTGTTTGTTTGCAGGGGCGATTGCGCCCAGATCTCGGGGTTCTCCAGATTTATGGTCGTAATCTAATACACACAGTTGATCATAATACGAGCCTAAAAGCTGCAGTGACCTAGTGAGCACCATAGCTCGAGTCGTCTGAAAGTATTGTGTATCGCATGGAGAGCCCAACCGAGATGCTAGCCTATTAAGACTGCAGTTGGTCAACTCTCGAAAAAAAAAAAAAAAAAAAACAACCAAACGTTTGTGGTCAAATGCGTCAAGTATTGAAGTGGTACATAAAAATTTTCCGCAATGAACGAATACCACATGACCTTGCCAATTAACCTGAAACACTTTGAACTAGAGCTAGAAATTCCTCCAATCAATGTTCGCTTTTGACGTAGGACTACGTCTGTGTTTTCTATATGGGGGTACACTTTGTGAAAACCGAAAATGGAACATGTATCGAAATTATGAAAGATTTTGATCGTTAATAACTTAACTTCCCCTGGACCAATTTCAATAGTTGTACCACCAATCGATCATAAATATTTCTGCGCATCGATAACAATGCTACTGATTTTAAGACATATTTTATATTGCAGATGTTGGACCTGATCAATTGCTAAAAATAAGTTCACAGTAATATTTGCGCACTGATCATCAAATTTAAATATTGAGCTTCTTATTAAAGTTTTCATGAGCTCGAATGCATTAGTGTAGCTTGCTAGTACTGTTCTATTGCTGCTACCAAGGGGTAGGTCACACCGTACACCAATCTTGGGTCATCTTTTTTTTATCAGTGTGCCGCAGGTGTGCCGATTGTGTTGGTCATAGAGCAAGCTGAAATTGTTTGTAAAATACCCATCCCGGCAACCCGGTATTTCTGACACCATGAATGTTTTGGTATGAAATCGCAAGAAAAAATGGGATTGAGTATGTCGCGGGAAGTGGCGGGTGTGCGAAATTGTGGTAATATGTCTTCATATGATAGTAAAAGTCCTTCAAAGGCAGACCAGAAACCTATCATTGCATGATGTGAAAAGCTATTATCGGCCGGAAAGAGTAGGCACCGGTGGGGAACATTATTGGAGACCGACTATACTGCCGTTCTACGCATATCATGTTTCAAAACTTGCTTCTGAGAAAATCTCGAATAATGTTTCGAATCATTTCTGCTTATTGGAATTGTTCACATTTCAACAGAATCAATATTTTTTATTGAAAACTACAGAAATTACCTTCAATGAAATCAGTTAAGCCTATTTTTATACGAACAATATTGTTATGCCTAGAAATTTGCACTGAAGTAGGGAATTCTACAAATGTTAGTCCCACTAGGAACTGTTACTGTCAGTGTTGCTTTGATGGCCACGTTGCGTTTGACGTCTTTACTCTTGTGACTACATGAGCGTGCTTGCGTTCTCCGCAGTTTTGGAAGATCCTGGGTAGTTTGTACAGCTTTCCATCATTAAATTATACCAACAATAAATTTGTTGACACTTCTATGAAACCATCTCAAGAAACTAATGATGAATGCACTATTTAGAACATAAACTTCTTAGCATCTTATTCTACTCCTTAGCAAGGAGTTTGCCCTTAGTGGGCAAAAGATCAATACGTCACACGATCGTTGAACGTGGGTTTCGATGATTTCAAGAAATACTTTGGAAGAGTTGACATGCACATGTAAATTTCTTCCGTACGGAGTTGACTACGTATTATTATATTATATAAGGGGCTTTTCATGAAACACGTTGCACTAGAGAGAGTCTAGTATAAGAGAGGAGCGGACTAGATGGTTTTGAGCGAAACGAACTGTCAAAGCCAGAGTCAATCGAGCAGCGCCTATCTGAATTGCATTGGCAGTGTTGCTAGAAACTACCCAGGCATAGTACTATGGGCAAAAATGGGTCCAAAATTACCCAAAATTCAATATCTCAACAGCACGCTGAATTCCGGCCATGAAAAACGACTTTTCCGAAGGGAAATCGTCAGGGGAATCGATTGTACGTGGTCCCGTAGACCGGAGAGCCTTGTAGGTATGTGTTTTGGACCATTTTACCCCATTTTCCCCTACTTTTTGGAAGAAATGTTTTTTCACAGCTCTATTTTTCGTAAAAAATAAGCACTTTATGCATGGTTTTAGAATACTATGTCTTTAAATAACAGCTCATGAGATATTAGGGGAATACGGGGTACACTTTATAGGGGAGTAAGGGGTAAAAGTGAAAATACAATCAATGTTTTTTAATACAAAATTCATTTTTTTTAATATTAAAATATTTTTTTTTCTGAAACAAAATTTTAATTAACTTTCATTTGGTATTTTGAATTCCATCATCGGCCAAACAGTTCAAAAGTTGTAAATTTTTGAAAAAAATCAAAAAAATATATTTTTTTTGAGCGCCCTAATATATAAATAGTCACCCTAATGACACAATAAAAAATACGGGTCTAATATGTTGCGATAAGGAACAAAACCAATTTTTACAAAATTCTGTGAACCACTATATCGTTTTGCTGTATACAGACAAAAAAAAGTGAAAACTCTTTTAAAACAGATAGCAGTAAATTAAAACTTATTTAACCTCAATTAACTTAAAATTTCGAGAAAAAAAATATCTTATTATTGCAGGCAACCTTTAGGGTCATTCAAACAACCGCATCGTTCAACATTTTTATGAATTAAAATAAATTTAGCGAGGATTCACTTTTACCCCTTACTCCCCTATAAAATGTACCCTGTATTTCCCTAATATCTCATGAACTGTAGTTTAAAGACATAGTATTCTAAAACCATGCATAAAGGGTTTATGTTTTACGAAAAATAGAGCTGTGAAAAAACATTTCCTCCAAAAAGTAGGGGGAAATGGGGTAAAATGGTCCAAAACACATACCTACACAGCTCTCCGGTCTATGAGACCACGTGCAATCGTTTCCTCAGACGATTTTCCTTCGGAAAAGTTGTTTTTCATGGCCGGAATTCAGCGTGCTGTTGAGATATTGAATTTTGGGTAATTTTGGACCCATTTTTGCCCATAGTGCATAGGGTTGCTAAGGCAGTTTGTTTTGAATTCGCTCCTCTTTTATACTACACCCTCTCTAGTAGACATTATAGGGGGAGTGTGGGGGGTGGCGAGTGTCTACGTTAGTGTCTAATATTGCATTGTTTTAAATTAGAAACTGGCGTTTTAATATGAAGTCACGTTTTTCTTAGTAGTATTTATCAACATTAAATAAAACTGCCACTTCCTAAAATGGTTCATACTTCATACTGTTTATTTTGATTGCATAAATCCTGTTTCCATAATGTGTGTACACAAATCAATTCGTTAATGATAAATTCAGTCGAGAAAATCTTGGTGGGACAGTTATGCGTAGAATTTCAACATGGGACAATTAGGCTTGATGTTGTTTTTATACAAACCCAGAACAAACAATATGTTTTTCTATTTTCAATCCAAAGTCTACCTAAAATTGTACTGTTTCATGAACAAAAGTTAAAAGCTCCCAAAAGTAACCTGGGACAGATATGCGTAGAACGGCAGTATAGAGGATGATGAATATGACTTCTGTAGCTTGTTTTGTGTGCAGCATTATTTCAATTAAGGGTGCTAATGGGGTATGATTAACTGCCTCTTTCTCTTGAGCCAACTCTGGAACCTACCCCTTGACTGCTACTGTTTTCATATAAGACAATTTTTCAATATATTACTGCGCATTTATTGTTTGCATAGGAGTCTAAAGTGGTGCAAATATTTTCCCTAAAATTGATAATTTATGAAAAGTTTAACATAAGCAATACCATTTTTCATTTTCAATTGACACATAACGTTGATTCTGAAATTATCAGAAAAATATGTTTTACATTAAATATCAATTAAAAGGAAAGCTTCAATTCAAAAACATGGTTCTATGCCATTTTTAACGGTAGCATGTCTGGGAAATTATCACTTATTTCTATTAGATAGCACATGAATGAAACCCACTTTTCGCACCTTAGCGCAGAAAAGCGCAAAGAATTCTAATTTTTTTGCAAAGTACTTACACACTTAGAAATTACTAATTTTACACGTAACTTAATCCGTCAAAGATGAGACGTAAACAAACATGACATGTGATATTAAGTGCCCCGAGACTGAAAAGTTCGGTGCTTAACAAAAAGTACGTTTGATTAAGTTATGTCTCAAACCTATGTCAAAATTTACGCTCGTATATGTCACTCTCAGAGCACCTGAATTTAAATAAAATTTTATAAATGTGTAGGCCACAAATCTTAGTCGGTCTGATCGTTTTATACCATTTTATAAATATGTTTCAGAAACGTTGAAAATTAGTAATAGAATGTGTTTCAGTTGTTAAATAGAGTTATACCCCGTTCACATAACAGCCTATATCACGTAATATAGGCTGTCTTGCAATGAGCACTCATACATAGGATTTCCAGTGAAAACTAGATGTATGAGTGCTCATTGCAAGATATCGTATATCACGTGATATACGCTGTAATGTGAACGGGGTATTAATCGTCTAACTCGGCTAGACTGTAATATTGATCCAAATTACTTCAAAACAATAAACGATGCTGTTGTTTTTTAGGTTTTGGCCGGGTTTAGATTCATTGTTTACGCTAATCATGACAAGATGTCTTCACATATCACTTTTGCATGCAAATGAAACAAATGAATTTAAAACGATGATTTTTTTTAAAGTGCAATAATTTTTCAGGAACTGTTTAGCAACAACAAACTTCAAATAGAAGAGCGAACCATTCTTGAAATTGAAAAATAAATCGAAAACCCCTTGAGCGATTTCCTAAACTCCACCGAGTGTTTCTAACGGTCTACTGTTTGAAGTGCAAACATCACTGCCACCTATGCGTTCGTCATCACCCGATCGGAGCAACCGGCCGGTCGGCTGTGCTGCAGACGTAAACAAGCCGTCACTCTTTGAAGCTGAACCACACCCCCAACATCCAGCAACAATGCAGAAGAGTGTAGCAGAAAAAAACGCAATTCAAAACAACAGGAGGCCACAAAGAACTGCCCATTACGTTCATGAGGGCGGCTTCCGAACAAAAAAAAACGCCAGGTTTGGACACTTCGGTTGAGCTGTGAGTGCAAAAGGACATACCTACTCGCCTCGAACGAGATTGGAGGTTGCAACATCAAACGTTACTAATTCATGTCTGCCAGGATGGGGTTTGTCACCGCTAGGTGTATAAATCCGGGAAGAAAATAGGGGAGTACTATGAGTGGGTATTTTTTCTGCTCTCTTCAGAATCCCGGTTCAGCTGTCTATCTTGTCTGGTTTGTGTTGGTTCGAAACATGATGTTTGAGAAGCTGTGAATGATAAGCGCACGTTCTTCCGTGTGATGTATGGCATCTTCATTATTAGCACTCTCCATTTGAAAAGGTTGAATTCAAACAGACTGTTGTCGGAAGCAAGACTTTCTGCGGTTGACTGGTTTTCCGACAGTTTTAGCTTCATGCATGAGTTCAAAGGTAAATTATTCCAGTGCGAATCTAAATTGGCTTATTTATCTTCCAACTCACATATTTTGGATAAATTTGAATCCATTCTGCGCTCAACCATGTATAATGTGCTGAGCAAATAACTAACATGCCTATAATCTACCGTGAATAGAGCGACCCTAGTCTACATCCCCAATTCCACTAAGTCATAATGGCATCATAATTTTAAGCGCACACCCATTCAACTTTCATCGCAGTTATAACTCTCAGTATGCGGATCAGAAGCCCTGTTTGCTACAGCAGGAAAAATCCACCCTCATGATCTGCTTGATTACTTTATCCTTTACGCCCTTTACGCATAGGGTTAAGATCTAATTTCCGTCAAACTAAACATAACCCGTAGTTTACCACTAACAAAAAAACGAATGTTTCTATCAGAGATGATTTCTAAATTTATTTACCTTCCTTAACGAATCACAAATTGTTGAAATATTGTTAAAAATCTAACGCTGCTTCTTGATTCCAATTTCATACGAGTTTAAATTCCGTTCAAACACATTGAACTGTCAATGGATTCACAGTGGCATACGGATTCGCTAGGTACGCATCTTCTGTTTTTGAGAATAATGGATGTCAATATTCATATTATGCGTACACTCAAACGCAAAATGTATGATTCTATTGCAGATTTGCATCAAAAGTATGCAGAACTTGCAATGTTTTACGACATGAACAGATTCCATAATGCGGTCGCCGGAAGGTGTTTAAAATATTTTATAAATGTTTATCTTCTTTCCTTTATTTAACGTCACACAGTGGGGAATCGCTGGCCATTATACAAAATTTGCAAATTTGCATTTCCTCCTCTATTCTATTTTTTCCAACATTCTACCCTATTGACCCGTTCGAATCCAAAATTGAACGCAATATGAGAAAATTTGAATTTTTTGTTACTTTTTGAAGTTGGTTACCTCGCATTTTTTCGACACAAATGGCATAATCATCTGGTGGTTTAACGGTAGCTTGGATTGTAATGACGTCCGAGAGAAAGTTGTGTTAAAAATAATGTAGAACAAATTTGTTTAATTCAATTTTTGTAGAATCTTATATTAGTAGGCCTAAATCTTTATTTGATTAAAGAAAATAGTGATTATTTTCATAAAAATGAAGGTTCAAAGTTATGAAGCCAGCGGCGCCGGTGGTGTAGTGGTAAGCGTGATAACCTCTCACCCCGGCAGGCCTGGGTTCAATCCCAGTCGGCACCGCCGGGATGTTCTGAGGCATAACATCTCTGATCACGCCTTCCTTCGGAAGGGAAGTAAAGCCGTTGGTCCCCGGTTCATGAGTTGATGGGTCGATAGGTAGGGTCCAGGTATGGGAGCTGCCTCCCTAGCGTCGGTAGCATTGGTGCTCAGCACGGAAAACAAGATTGACGGAAAACAAATCCAAGGTAAAAAAAAGTTATGAAGCCAGGTTTTGCCATGGTTGACACCAGTTGCAAAAGGTAGTTTAAAATGTAAGGTTTCAAATGAGCATAGCCTGTTCTTGCACAGACTTGCGCAGGATGCTGATAGTGCGAAATGAAAAAAAGATATTTTTACTCAGGTGGCATTCTACAATTTTAAATTTGAATCACGAAAAATGCTTTCCTTCGAATGCGAATAAAGGGTTTGAGATGTTTTGGAAAGTATTCAACAGAAAATTTCTACAATCCCAACGGAAACGTGACCACTTTGAAAAGAAATATTTGGATTGGTTAGAGGAATAAGCAATACCACCATATGATGCACCTTGGCGGCTAGGAAAATCTGAAAAAGCTAAAAAGCTTTTGAAGAATGCAGTGATCGATCGAAGCGGCGCCGTACTGAGGAAATTAAAGCAAAATATTTGTCAAATCAATTAAGCTTTGCTGCGGAAATTAGTTTGCGAGCCGACCAAAATTACAAAGCAGCAAATTTAATCTCAACAACCAAAACACTCTGAAACTCATGTATGTTTACTTTAAGAATATTAACCTTAGATTGTAAGTTTGATTAACCTTATGTTTAGTTTGTATTTTGTACGTGTGGGTTTTTTATGTTTGTTTTCAAGATGAATAGAAATAAGTTCATGTTTTAAGATTAATTAAACATTTGTATCGTAAGCCACATTTCAAACCTCCTTCTCCCTTTTCCCATCCAAAAAAATTGTAAATCTCCACTAACCTCGAGACAACCGCGAGTATCCGGTCCAGCTCCTTTAACTTTAAATATAAGACATCAATAATGTATAACGAAAATGATAACTCGGCTCCGTAAAGTTTATTCGATTGAGCCTGTACAAATAAAGTAATTAATAAAAAAAAACCAAAACACTCAAATTACATCTGAGAAGGCGTTGTCCATTTTAGTGATTGCAAAGCTGACGAAATATAGTAACAACATTATTAGGGAACCAGTAAAAGACAGGTATTAAGTTTAAAGTAAGGAGTTTGTATGCAAAATACCTACAATGGTTTTATTATTTCAGGTACCCACCGTACTACCAAGTACAAAGAGCCGAAAAAGAGCCCCCACAAAACGCATTTTTTGTCACAGAATGCAATGTGAAGATTGATCTCCAGGCTATTCTAAATAAAACCACTGAAAGGTTACTGCTGCAGCTAGAAAGTACTATTGAACCCCGATTGCAACATGGTAAGGAGGAGCATTTTACTTTCCGTATCAACACTGGAGAAAATCTGGTTTTGAAACGTAGTCCGAGGCGAACAAGAAAATAATTCAGGCAAGCTTCAAGAGCAAAATGGGTCTGATTGTCGACAAACCGGAGCCAGGAAGATTTGGCAACAGCAATGACGGCAATACAGATGTTTTGCCAATCCTGAAATCAGCTCGAGATCACAGGAGTAGATTTGGAGTTGATTAAAAGGCTTCGGAACATTCTCATTGCAATTTCTTGTTCCCAGCAAATAGACCCAGCTAAATTCAAAATTTACTGTGCTGATACCGCGAAGCACTACGTAGAGTTGTATTGCAAGAATTGTCATTACATTTCAAGACCAACAATTCGAAAGGCCTCAACTTCATTTTGTAAACAAACCTTGGAAGGCCATGTTGTCGCGAACCGAAGTCCACCAAAGCAAACCAACAAAATTAACAGGTAGAGCCAATTCTCCTCTACCCGATTGTGTTTTAGGTTTGCGAATGTACACCATTCCAATATATTCTCATACAAATTCAAACATCGATAATGTCACATCAGTTATTCAGATTTTATTAGTAGTTGTGCTTATTGAAAGGTAATATAGTATGGATCAATTACAGTACGGCTTTAAACTGAACCAAAGTGGACACCTTGTGTTCGTTTATTTTTGACAGCATGTATGACCACACAAAATAATCCAAGGGGTTTAGATCTGGTGAACTGGGAGGCCATTCATCCTTGGCCAAAAAGTCGGTCAAATTTGCTCGAATACGCAAATACCTCCCCATACCATCACGGAAGCGGTGCTTTGGAACCGTGGAATGTTTCTGTCCCTATCTTGGATGTCCCTGGACCTACACGCACACAACCTGTCGTTTTGAAGATTGTGAGACTGCTGCAGGACAAATAACTTTTCATCGGAAAAGACAAAGTCTCGTCCAGCGTGCCGCGATAGTAGGATAGTTGCTCTTTCAAGCCTTTTTTTCTTGGAAGGTTCCGAAACTCCGTGAACTTTACGTTTCTTGAAAGCTTGGCATCCCAGGTCCTTGAGTACATTGTGCATGGTCGATTTTGAGACACTGAGATCAGCGGCCATTTTGCGTACAAAGCGTTGTGATTTTCGTCGAACTCGTTCCCTGACGGTCTTAATCACTCGTTCAGTTCTAGCTGAACGTCTTCGGCCGGATCTTTTCCGGTCATCTAACGAGGAAGTCTCACGGTACCTTCTAATGGTTCGATACACAAAATCCCGCTTTACTCCCAGATTCCGCAAACTCTTGAAAATAGCGCCAAGGCGCTCTCCTTGCAAAAACTTTTTTATTACCACAGCACGAAATTCTTTCATCGTTGATAAAAGATGGATACTGAATGAAAATAAGCAAACAGAACCGTCAATGGTTTGTGTAAACACAGTGCAAGATTACACCAATCCATATAAACTATATGAACTGTAGCTTCATCACTACGACAAGATGAAAAGGTGTATGAGAATATATTGGACACGGTGTAGGTTTCGGTTCGCGACAAAATGGCCTTATCAGGTTTGTTTGCAAAATGAAACGCCTTTTCAATATGAAACATATGCAGAGGATGTAATAAATCCAACCACACATTGCATTGTAGTATCCGAATTAAACTATCGTACCAAAAGTATGATGGATTCGTTCACGTCAAAATCATTGATATAGGGGAAATGGATTACAGCCTAAATACCCCATACATAAATTCAGCATTCGAATAAATTTCCAATAGCGACCACAAATATCCAATAGTACCGTCCCAATGACGCATTCATCTAGATAAAATTGATAAATAGCAGCTTTTTAGCGATGAGTCCAATTTTAGATCAAAAGGCCAACATTAGAGCCATTTCCCGTATTTGATATTTCTGCTCGGTATGACGGAAATGAGCGCTTATGCCGAAGTAGAATTCCACCCTAGGACATAAACAGAAAAATAAATCCACCAGCAGCGTTGTTTTACTTTCCACCCGTCTTTGAACGTGCCTCGTATGCCGAACGAATATATTGCAGTTACACGCACTGCCAAATGTAGCGGTTTCTATGGTAACAGTTTCAGCCTGATGGTTCATTCGGTAGAAAAGGGTCCATTTGTATTGACTGTATCTCTAGCTGGAGGTGATGGTTTTGCATCGTGCACAGGGATATTGATTTTTACTAGCCATGTTATCTTGCAGCGGATAAATGTACATGTGTAGTGTACTATGTTATTTACACAAACGAATGGTTCCCTCGGGCTGCATACGGAGGAATCGATTTCAAGGTCAGTCTGATTGAATGGATATTGGTGTTGTTCTTTTGGGATCCTGCAATGATGGGATGGAATTGATGCATTTTGTTCGCTGGATTGGGTTTTTATTGAGTTTTGTCTGTGTTTTGGGATGTGTATTTTTTCAATTTGCGAATTGGATGTTTTGGACCGAATGAATAGGAAAAAAGTAAAATACAGTGTCCCATGTTTTCTCGTGAGTAATGATCCTATTTTAACAGTCCCCTTTTTGAACATATTTTCTAGTGTTCTGCACCGTATGAAAAATTAATGTAAATTTCTGCGATATATAGCGCACATGTTATTAACGCTAGATTTGGCGTAATTTTACATGATATTTCACACAAATTTAAGCGTAATATTGCGTAAATCTGCAATATTATAAGGATGCTTATAAGCAATTTCGATGGTTACGCCAACTATAGCTCATAATTAAACAAGAGGAGATTTTACGCGACACTTAAAACTCAGAACTTTTTTCTGTGTGCGCTTTTCATGTGGTCTTATTGCACCAAAGTATACAGATGAATATCGCTCACTAAAAGATACATCCTACACAGTTATAAGTAAACGTGTAATATTACATTAAACTGCATGTAACAAAAAGACAGCATGATATATAACGTATTTCTACATTAACTTGCAAATTTACAAGTTGATTTTTTCATAAATGAAATTTACATGCTTCGGTTCTGTAAAATTCAATCCTCACGTAATCTTGACACATGCGGCACAATTTTGAGGTTATGAATAACATTATGTTTTCGGATGATTCTGAATGAATTACACTCCATGACTTTTTTTAATTTATTCATAGCAACACACTTTTTCAATTAAGAACAATGCATGAATGGCACACGAATAGGTATCTTGAAACAAGCCTATCAAATAAACCCTTCAGTTTCCTGTAGGTCCATCACCACCAACCACTGGAACGGTAACTTTCGGCACCTCATCCGATATCTGGTAGCGGTGGATTTCAAGAAAAGCTTCTTTTCTCGGACAATTCCGGTGAGATTTTTTAATTTTAACATGCGATTCTCTATTCCCGAAGATGAACCAGCCTGCGGCTGAAAATCTCCTGAATAAAGGGGAACTCTGTTTTTATTATTTATGCGCTTCTATCATGGTGGCAACAAATCAAAACGACAAACGTCAAACGCTGCGGTAAACACATTTTACGTTGAGTGCATGTAAAATTATATCGTATATGATGGAATATTAAATGTGTTTCAGTAAAATCTAAAACAGTCATGTAAAATTAAATCAAAATGAATCCAATTATGCATTAGATATAATGTTTTTGTTGTGTGCCTGGCTTCAAATGGAATCTTGCGTGTGATATTGCATTACGTTACATACGGCTTTTATTTGATAAAACTCTTCTAAACCATCAAATAATTAAAATTATTGAATCAATTTTCCTTTGACGATAATGAAATCAGTATCAAAGCAGAGAAAATGGGGTGGGGGAGAAGTTCAAAAAGCCAGACCTGTATTGAAGTTGGCACGGGGTGGTATCCACTAGTTGCCTAGTGTAGCTCCACTAAAACCCATTCCTTACTCTCTCCTCTGCCTGGATCCCCCGGGACCACACTGAAGCGACTACTTCGAGGGGGCTGGCACTTCTCATACTCTCAGTGCTAGCTGGCGTTGCTAGATCGCTGCTCATCTCTCCATTCCAAGTGCCTTCCTCGGGACACATTTCATCGACGACATTCTCCACGTTAAGGATAGCCATCTCCCTTAACACTGCCTCGCACCTTGGACAGTCGAAGACCACATGCTCCGGCGTTTCATCCACGTTGCCACACTCCGGGCAGAGGGATGACGCTGCGTGTCCACACCGATGCAGGTATTTCCTAAAGCAGCCGTGGCCAGACAGGAACTGCGTCCGGTGGTGGTTGACTTCTCCGTGTTTTCTGTTCACCTAGGTCAAAAGAATCGGTAATAACCTATGTGTACATCTACCGCTATCCACCGTATTCCACTCATATTGCCACTATGCCAAAGACTCTGCTTCCGCCACTTTCCGTACTCTACCGGCTTCTCTCCGACTGTAGCACTCGCTGTCCTCCATCGGGTGATGCCGATAGGGATCATTCCGGCGATAGCGCATACTGCTTCCGATGAGATGGTTCTGTACGCACTCACGACTCGCATTGCCATGAGCCGGAACGTACTGCTCAGTTTCCTTTGGTTCTACTTCGTTTCCAGTGCTGCAAACCAGGCTGGACCTCCATACCTCATTATCTAGCCAGAAGACGCCTCTTGATATTGCTGGGAATAGAGTTGTTCAGCATGATTCTAGCTATTGTGTTGATGGCCTTCCAAGCATTCTCACAGACATATTCGACGTGGCTGTTGAAGTTTAGTCGGTCATCGATCATCACTCCCAGGCAGAGCGTAAAATTATTGACTGCTAAGGCTGAGTGTGAAAGCTCTGGACTATTCAATCCATTGCGCTGTGCAGACCGTTTGTACCAAACGGTAAAGGACTAGGCAATGAAAGAGCAAACAAAAACATTCAGTCACTCACGAGCAGGTGAGTCACACCGCTTGCCTTCGCTCAGACCAGAACCAGGCTCTGGAAGTAACTCCTCAGAATCCTGCACAGGTAGTCGGGGACCTTCATTCTATGCAGCGCTTTGGCAATGGCTTTTCAGCTGCGCTGTTGAACGCATTCTTGGCGTCGATCGTTACCACGGTGCAATATCGATCTCCTCTTCGCTTCGGTTTGGACGCCTTCTAGACTGTCTCGACCATTGTCCGAATTGCACCCACCGTTGATCTCCGTTTCCGGAATCCAAACTGCCTCTCCGACAATCCAAACCAAAAGCTTATAGGGCTAATTAAGTTGAAGCATTGTCCCTTTCAATTGACGATGTTATTTATCTCCGTTGAATTCGAGAATAAGCGATGACGAAATTTAATCAAAACTTTATTGTTCAATTCAATGCAATATTTAATGCTCATTTTTATTCTCTATGAATAAATGTTGCTGACTATAAAGCAATGTTATTATTACAATTGCAAAAAATAGACAGGTTTTCCGTGGTAAAAATGATTTTTAAAGCAAACAGCAATTGAAAACAAATAATAGTAGGAGTATATTATATTAATGTAAATTAATTAAAATGTAAAAGGTACATTGGATGAAAGACCTGTACGTTGAATTGATTGGTATTTGAATGAAAAAGCACTTAAAATCGTCAATTGTTAATTTTACCTCGTATGCACATTTTACCCCCGCTTCCCCTAACATTCAGATTACAGTGAAGTGTAAGAATAACAATTAGTCATAGTGTAGAATTTGAGAATTCATGTTTAAAAACTCAAAAATGTAGTGAAATCTGCAGGCTGACAAAATCAGGGGTAGACAAAATCGGGGGTAGACGAAATCGGGAGCTGACAAAATCGGGAAAGAACTGTAATTGTTTTTGGAATAAATACTGCTCGAAATAAAATATTTTTTGAAAAGTCATCATTGTTCCTTTTTCAGAGGAATAATTGTTTTGCTAGGCTCATTGCCGAAAACATATCCAGCGACCGAGTGTTCTTCGGGTTAAAGTTTCACAACTAACAATATTGCATGCACAAAACACAGTTTATTTTTCTTAAATTACACTACACTCATTTAATCAAAGTTTATTTTTGTAACTTAACTAAACACTAAACAAATAATTGATTATCTTCATCGTTTGCCGAAGATGGCGACATAGATTGTCGGCGCGATGAATTTGTGGGCTACGCACCCAGCTGCGACGGTGGATTGATGTGCACTGACTCGTCCTATGGTGTATTGGTTTTCCCTTCGGTGCGGATGCTGTAGAGAGATGACATCGCGAACAGTGGTATGTTCCGTACAGTCGATGTGTGGGATATCGATCGGTGATTGTCCATTGCGTTGTGTTGCTAAGTTGGTGGTGGAGCGTTCATCGGTCACAGATTCGAGGACAGACGTATTGATGGTGTCGAACATCCTGCCCTCTGCAGAAATAACTATTTCTGGACTTCGACGGGACGTTGATTATCAGATAATCGTAGACATGCAAAGAAATAAGAGATCCGGTAGGCCTTTTCTACTGAAGTAAAAGATATGGACAGATCCTCACCTGGACCCTCCGGTATGAGAGCCTTGTATTGATTTGAATGCGGCTATTGAGTATCGGTGTAAGGTTGATCAGCTTGCTGAAACCGACGTTGCCAGGTTGATCCAAAAAGGAAACCTCTAGCTAGACCGCGCGGGCGGCTCTTCTGATGTGGTCGTTTGGTCGTCGTTGGGTGGTGGTATGGGTAGAACACAGATCTTTGAAGTTGGGCGTGTAAGCAAACTGGAGCCAGTCTGCAGTGTGACGACGCGGACAACGCCATCTTGACCTGGGTGGAGCTCGTGGATTCGAGCGATAGGCCAACGCATTGGTGGTTGATTCTCGTCCACGATGACGACGACTTGATTCTTCTTT
Organism: Ochlerotatus camptorhynchus; assembly: GCF_037179485.1. NCBI lineage: Eukaryota > Metazoa > Arthropoda > Insecta > Diptera > Culicidae > Ochlerotatus > Ochlerotatus camptorhynchus. Next base: position 216,081 of record NW_027040849.1, read on the forward strand.
AGCTCTATTGGTGGTTTTATCCATTTGCTGCGAGGTTGCAGTGCTTGCAGATATTCTACGTGCCAGCGTTTCCAGACATCCTGAAGCATTTTCTGGATCTGCTGCCATTGGTGAAGCCGATTCATCGGAATAGACTCGTAGTCGATGTCTGGAACAGACTGTAGCGAGGATCCGACGATGAAATGACCCGGCGTTAGAGCCTGCAAATCCGATGGGTCGTCGGAGAGTTTGGTCAACGGGCGAGAGTTGAGGCAGCCTTCGATTTGTACGAGAAGTGTCTCCATATCGTCAAAGGCTAGTTTTCGGTCACCAAGCACACGGACAAAGTGTTTTTGCGCTGACTTGATCGCTGCTTCCCATAGACCTCCAAAATGGGATCCACGAGGAGGATTGAAATGCCAGCGGATTCCTGAAGTCGAACATTCACTGGCGATGGAGTGGCGAAAGTCTTCGGAGCGCAACAGTCTTCGAAGCTCGTTAGCGGCACCGACGAAATTCTTGCCGTTGTCAGTGTATACATCTGCGCACAGACCGCGACGAGAAACGAAACGACGGAAAGCTTGGAGAAATTTCGCCGTACTCAGATCACCAACAAGTTCTAAGTGAACGGCCTTTGTGCTGAAGCACACGAACACTGAAACGTAGGCTTTTGTTGGTGCGTCTCTACGGTGACGAGGTTTGAGATAGATCGGCCCCCAAAAGTCGATACCAACGACGGAGAATGGCCGTGAAGCAGTGACACGCTGCGAGGGAAGTTCGGCCATGAACTGCTCGATGGCTTTGGGCTTTGCTCGTACGCACGTAACGCAGTTATGAACAATGCGACGGGTAGTATTTCTGCCTCCTAAGATCCAGAATCGTAGTCGGATGGTGTTGGTAAGAAGCTGCACTGCTGCGTGAAGAAGACGTTCGTGCAGACATCGAACAAGAAGCGTTGTAAACGGATGTGATCCTGGGAGCAGAATTTGATGTCGCGAATCGAAAGGTTGGGAAGAACGATCTATTCGTCCACCTATTCGTAAAATGTCGTCGGAATCGATCATCGGATGGAACCAACGGAGCCGAGAATGAGTTGGAACTGTTTGATTTGCTTTCACAGCTTTCAATTCTGCCGGAAAAGCGTCCTTCTGCACCAGTCGCACAAGAGCTAATTCGGCGCTACGAATTTCCGAAGTAGAAAGCGGTGATGAGACGACTCGTTCAAATTTTGCTAGATGTAGATTTCTGAAGTACCGCCTCCAGTAGGCAGTAATCCGTAGCATGTGCTGATAGTTGGAGAACCGACCGATGTACTCTTCGACGAAAGTAATCGAAGGAGATGCGGTAGCGAGTGATGTTTTCCTTGCTTCCCTTTCGGCTTCTGAATCTATGGCTTCATTAACTTGAACTTTCCACGATTCTTTGTCGTTTTGAAGCCATGGAGGACCTTCCCACCACTGTTTACACTGGAGAAAATCTCCTGCTGCTATTCCTCTGGAAATGATGTCAGCAGGATTCTCACAACCAGCGACATGGTTCCATTTACAGTTTTCTGTCATTTGCTGGATTTTTGAAACGCGATTGCCAACGAAAGTGGACCAGGTTGACGGTGTTTTTGCCTTGAGCCAACATAGAACAGTTGTTGAATCAACCCAGAAGTACGCTTTGGATGTGATTCGTAGTGCAGCGGATACCTTACGATAGAGTTCAGCAGCTAACAATGCACCACACAGCTCCAAACGTGGAATGCTTTGTTGCTTGAGTGGTGCCACCTTCTATCGAGACGTGAGCAGAGCAACCTTTACTTCCCCCAAAGCGTTCGTTGATCTGATGTACGCACATGTTCCATACGCAGCTAAAGAGGCGTCCGAGAAGAAATGGAGTTCGGCAGAGATAGAATCAGGGAGCAAAATGAATCGGTTGATACGCAAGTCATTCAAACGAGGCAGTTCGGAGCAGTATTCGATCCAACGGCGTTTCATATCTTCTGGCAATTCCTTGTCCCAGTCGTACGGCTTGTCGTTGTCATCCTTAAGACCCCATAACGATTGCATAAAAACTTTGGCAACGACTACAACAGGTCCTACCAAACCGAGTGGGTCAAACAACTTGGCTATGCAGGAAAGAGAACTGCGCTTCGTAATTATTGTATCAGCGTCGACGGCAGCTTCGGGAACAATGTATTTTAACTGGTCGGAGCACGGCTCCCAATGCAGGCCAAGAGTTTTTATTGACTGATTTTTATCGAAGTTCACCAGAGGTTTTAACGCTCGATTCTCTGGAGGAATTCCATCAAGCACTTCCGGACAGTTACTCGCCCATTTCCGAAGTTGCATCCCAGCTGAATTCAACATGGCGTCCATCTGCTTTCGCAGTTCAATGGCTTCGGCGACAGTACTTGCTCCGGAAAAGAAGTCATCTACGTAAAAATCTTCGCTGGCTGCGCTTGCTGCGAGCGGGAAATTTGAGCTTTCATCCTGTGCGATCTGCTTCAACACTCTAGTGGCTAAATACGGTGCTGAAGCAGTGCCGTAGGTCACAGTCTTCAATTTATAGATTTGGATCGGTTCTTCTGGTGATTGGCGCCAGAAAATCAAATGAAATCGACAGTCTTCAAGAAACAGCAGAATTTGCCGATACATTTTGGCGATGTCGGCGATAAGCATTATTGGATGCATGCGAGATCGCATCGTGATAGCTCTCAAGTCCTCCTGAACGATTGGACCAACCAGCATGGCATCGTTAAAGGAAACTCCACTAACACTCTTGCACGAGGCATCAAATACGACGCGGACCTTGGTGGTGCTGCTGTCTTCGCGAATGACTGGATGGTGAGGTAGAAAGTATGCAAGCCCAGATGCTGCCTCAGACTCGTCGATTCGCTTCATATGTCCTAACTTCTCGTATTCTTCCATGAATTTCTTGTATTCTATAGCTAGCTTTGGATCTCGTCCCAGGCGATTCTCGAGCAAACGGAAGCGGTGAAGTGCAGTGCGTTTATTGTTCTCCAACTTCTTCAAAACCTCTTCTTTGAACGGTATGCGCACCATATACCGTCCATCTTCGCAGCGAAAGACCGTGTCAGAAAAGAATTTCTCGCAGTAGGCTTCAGCCGGGGAGTGTACAACTCCCGAATCATCCTCGATGGCCCAAAACCGCTCCATGTTGCGTTGTATTTCGGCAGTAGTAGCTACGTTGCAGACAATGGGTGATCTTGAATGTTCTTGAGAAGTTTTGCCGCTAATCACCCAACCAAAGACTGAATTCACGAGGCACGGAAGAGACTCGCCCAATGGAATGCGACCTGCTACGCTGAAGAGATCGAAAAACACCTCCGCTCCCAGCACAACATCAATAACTCCGGATTGATAGAAAGATGGATCTGCTAACTGAATTCCCGTTGGAAGCGACCATCTAGAGGCGTCAACGGAAATTGATGGAAGGTCTACGGTGATCCTCGGTAGGACGAAGGCTTCGATTGTGGCAACATAGTTGGAGATTCTGGACTTTATGGTGGACTGGAACTTGCAGTGAACTTCTGTAGCAGCTTCACCAATCCCTGCAATAGGCAGATTCACCTTGCACCGACGAACCTTCATTCGCTGGAGTAGCCGCTCCGTTGCGAAACAACATTCGCTGCCTGAATCCAGTAAGGCTCGTACCGGATGCTCTATCCCGTTGTTGTCCACCATGATGACGATGGCTGTAGCTAACAGCACCTTCGTTCTAGATCTGTCCAAGGAAGTGCAACTCGTGATGCCAGTATGTGCCGCTGGGGTGGAAGAAAGTTGTTCGTTGTTGCTGCTTTGCTGACTTGGCTGGATGAGGGATGCGGGTCGACTGCTACCCTCTGATCTTGAGGCATAGCACAACTGCGTATGGTGCCGCCCTCTACACTTGCGACAGCTGCTTTCAGATGAACACTCCTTTGCCAAGTGGCCTCGTCGTAGGCAGTTTCGGCAAAGCTGATTGCGTCGGATTACACGCTCCTTCTCGTCAACCGACATTTTTGAAAATTCTCCACACTGGTAGAGAGAATGCTGGCTAGAACACGCTGGACATTGGCGCGATGCTTGCTGTGAAGCTCCGTGATTTGCTGAACGAGGTGGATTATGTTTCTTCGCTAGTGTTGCCATCTCCGCTGACTTGCCGCTAACCGTTTCCAACACATTGACTCGACGTTGAAGAAACTCTATCAACTGCTGAAACTTGGTCGTCTCGTTTGCCTCTGCATACTCTTCCCAATCGCGTCTCGTAACAGCATCCAACCGAGTACTGAGCAAGTGAATTAGTAGCACATCCCAGTGTTCAGTTTGCTCCCCCAACTGCTTGAGAATTTTGACATTGGCTTGGAACTTGTCAATAAGCGTGTGCAAGTCCATAGCTGTCTCACGCTTCATACAAGGAAAATCGAAAAGTGATTGGACGTAAGTACGTTTCAAGCGCCGCGTGTTCTGATAATGGCTCACGAGCAGATTCCAGGCAACAGGATACTGTTCGTTGCTAATTGGAATCGTTTGTATGAGTTTTAATGCCTCGCCAGCCAAAGAGGAGCGTAAATAATAAATTTTTTGAATCGTCGACAAGTTAGTCGAAGTGTGCACGAGGGATTCAAATAAATCGTGAAAATTTAGCCAGCTCTCAAAATGCCCATCAAAAACTGGTAATTTAATATCTGGCAGCTTGACATGGGACACTTGATTCATATCATGGGGCCGGGTAATGGGCAACGAGTCATTTTGATTTAGTTGGAGTAACGTACCCTTCGTCTTGTAGTATATTCGCTCTACATCTGTGCGCTCCTTTAAATATCCATCCAAGACATCGTCAGCTTCTTCTAGCGTTTCCAATTCGCCTTGTACAGCGTTGAATTCTGTCCACAAAGCGATCACATTCTCCAAGCGCACGGGTACTTCGCGCTTATCCCTGTCGACTTGATAACTGGTGACGAAGGATCCAATCGCCGATATTGATGAGAGAATGCTGCGTTTGCGATTCTTCAAACCGCGCAATTTCCTCTCTGCCGCTGACATATCGATGAGTGATGGAAGGATCTATAATCAAAAGACCGCGTAGACCGCGCGAAACGAGTACAAAAAAAGGAACCCTATTTACCTGGGAGCAGGCAATTTAGTGCCTTGATATTAATCAAATTTGTCTCCTCACTATGGTTGAGATGTGCAATCACAGTAGACGGATCTCTCTAACGACAAATGGCGCTATCCAACAGAGCAATTGTACCGCTTCAATGGCTACGTGTCTGCGTCATTGACCAGTTTTGAGGTCATCGACCGACTCCGGGAGTATTGACTCACTAGCATACAATAAAGGCTTCCATAGTCAGTCCACCAATTGTTGTTTATAGTTCAGCAATACGAAGATCACAGCATCCAAGCAGTAATGAAGTGCACATGCAAAAAAGATTCCGGTAGAACAACTCTCACTGGGTTAGATTGAATGGAATTGCACTCACCTATGTGAGGCATGAAAATGCCTGGTATTATTTCCAATCAACAGAGCGGCAACGAAATGGCGCATTCGCCATACAGCTCATGCGAGGCACTCAAAAATGTAGTGAAATCTGCAGGCTGACAAAATCAGGGGTAGACAAAATCGGGGGTAGACGAAATCGGGAGCTGACAAAATCGGGAAAGAACTGTAATTGTTTTTGGAATAAATACTGCTCGAAATAAAATATTTTTTGAAAAGTCATCATTGTTCCTTTTTCAGAGGAATAATTGTTTTGCTAGGCTCATTGCCGAAAACATATCCAGCGACCGAGTGTTCTTCGGGTTAAAGTTTCACAACTAACAATATTGCATGCACAAAACACAGTTTATTTTTCTTAAATTACACTACACTCATTTAATAAAAGTTTATTTTTGTAACTTAACTAAACACTAAACAAATAATTGATTATCTTCATCGTTTGCCGAAGATGGCGACATAGATTGTCGGCGCGATGAATTTGTGGGCTACGCACCCAGCTGCGACGGTGGATTGATGTGCACTGACTCGTCCTATGGTGTATTGGTTTTCCCTTCGGTGCGGATGCTGTAGAGAGATGACATCGCGAACAGTGGTATGTTCCGTACAGTCGATGTGTGGGATATCGATCGGTGATTGTCCATTGCGTTGTGTTGCTAAGTTGGTGGTGGAGCGTTCATCGGTCACAGATTCGAGGACAGACGTATTGATGGTGTCGAACAATCATGTATATGGATTGGCTTCCAACGTTTCCAAAAAATATTTCCTTTGAATTTTATATATGAGCCCATACGGAACACATAGGCTGACAATAGGGACAATAACCCTATAACTTATATAAAACCATTTTTTTTTTTAACACTCCAAATACGGTGGGTAAAAAACTTTACGCCGAAACGGCAAGTTTGCAACGGCATAACATAGCCCTTTCTTGACGGATTTAAAAAATTGTGGTACTTCTAGAATTCCTAGGGTCTGTAGATTATTTTGATTGAAAAAAGATTGAAAATAAGATAGGATTGAAAAAACGAAAAGAGTCGCTACACGTTGTTTAAGGTATGTGAAAGTGACATAAGATCTATAATTTAGATTGATGGGCACCAATGTTCATAATTAGCGAGAATATCGTCATGGTTCCTTAATATGGATCCTGGAGATAACAGAACGGTCCTCCGGATGATCAAAAACATTCGTAAAAGTGGTCAATCCACGAAACTGATCCTAGAGCACCGTGGAATTTTTGAAAACATTAGGAACTGTAGTATAAGAAAGAATTTTGAGTCGTGGCACAAACATGGATCTTGATGGCCATGGTCAATCCATGAAACTGATCCTAGAGCTCCGCAGTTTTTTGAAAAACACTAGGAACTGTGATGATAGAATCAATTTGGGATCGTGGAATAAACATGGACCTGGATGGCCATGGGATCGTCATGCGGAAGATCCAGAATATCCTTAAAAGTGGTTGATTCATGAAACTGATCCAAGAGTTCCACGGTTTTTTTTTTCAAAACCACTTGGAACTGTGATGATGAGCGGCGACGGTGGTGTAGTGGGAAGCGTAATTACCTCTCACCCCAGCAGGCCTGGGTTCAATCCCAGTCGGCGCCGCAGGGATGTTCTGAGGCATAACATCTCTGCTCACGACCTTGTTTTCCAATGCTACCGATACCAGGGAAGCAGCTTCTACACCTGGATCCTTCCTATCAATCCATCAACTCTCATGGACCGGGGAGTAACGGCTTTACTTCAAAAAGTTAACAAAACAAAACTAACAAAAGTTTCAAAAATTTTACGAACAGTTCTTGGCGTACGATGTTTGTCAAGTATCCATAATTTTCACACTCCAAAAAATTATTTTACATGAGTCATTAAAAAAAAAAACAAAAATTATGTGTTAAACATTTATTTTGGAAGTTTTACTTGAAATTACTATTAATAATTTTTTTTCCCAGATTTTTTTTTATTTCTCTGCACTTTTGTCTAAGACGTCGTTTTGATCAGAAGTTCCATTTCCGTGATACATTTTTTTTTTAATTTAAAGGTACCATTTAAAAAATTGTCAAGATCCAAAATAGCCGAATTTTAGCAAAATGTAAGCAATGTAAAAATTTAACGAACAATTATGCAAATTTTCATGCAAATCCGATATGGTTGAGATATACCGATTCACCATTTGGCGTGGAATTGTTCATTAACCTCATTGGAATAATTTCTGAGCTGCCTGGAATTATATGAGAGAATATCTGAGATATGTGATTTGGATTGTTGGATATTTTCAGAATGATACCTGAACAACCTGAAGCCTTGAAAAAATATCAAAAGGACTTTCCATGTAGTTCTAAAGAAAACCCAAATGATATTTAGAAGTACAAAGATGTTCAGAAATTCGGAGTGATTTGAGAGTTGAGCGTAATTGCATTTGTAAACAAACACGTTAATCGCCGATTTCTAGCGAATAAACGCTCAAACTAGAAAACTAATAACACTAACAGGTAGAGGATTGATTCCTCTATCATTTGGTATATTTTGTTTATGAGATTGAGGTTTTATTCAAGAGAAATCGGGAATTGACGTGTTTGTTTACCAACGTAATTACGTCCAAATCTCAAATAACTCCGTAAATACAGATTTTCAAAAGTATGGATAGTTTATGATAAGATTTACTAACTAGATAGCACTAAAACGAAAATGATCAAGTTGCGCCTTTTTAAATAGGCATTATATGACGCTATTCTTTAGGGCCAGCTAAGCCTCATTCCTTGAATTTTCAACCTGCCTTGTTCAACGGACTCCTGACTCTACAAATTTAAAACCCCTTTTTTTTACTTACAAGTACAACAAATCATCAGAACATCACATGATTTAATAATTCCGAAAAAAAATCTACTGCTTATAGCAAACGAATGGCAAAAACCATGCTTGGTGCCGGTGTTCTTATCAGAGCTTTTATTTAAATTGTACATTCCCCGGAACTCAAACAAGTTTAAGTATCAAATCAGGCGTAACATTTGATAACGGTACAAAAGCTTTTGTACACAAACTTTCTAAGGCTCTTTACAAGCGAACCAAAGTACGCCTACGCAAAGCAATACCACTTTCGGATAGGTGAGAGTTGCCCCTATCCGATGATGTTGTTGGTTTGCGTGAGCGTACTTCGGTTCGCGTGTAAAGGGCCTTAAAAAGTTTGTTTATAAAAGCTTTTGTGCCGTTATCAAATGTAACGCCTGAAATCTCGTTCTCCATAAGCCACGATTAATCATAGTTTCCCATTCATAGCCATTCCCAACAGTTGTCAATATCGATTAGCGAGAAATGACTAGCCCCATAAATAATCCGCATCTCATCTCTCCGGGTTGACCGTGACCTCTGGGTGATCGCGAATAAACTCATCAGTTATTATAGTGCAGTGGCCAGCGATAACAATCGTTATGAAAAAATGAGGACACAGAAAGGGCATCGTGGTATGTTTGCTGAAATGCATCCGCTCCTGCCGCCATCAATCGGTCACTGAGCTATTGTTGTTGCACCGCACCGTGAGCTGTTGCTCTTCTTGATGAGCCGATGTCGTGTTTAGACTTTGTAACGACGCTGCATTTCCGTTTGCTCGTTCGTCGTCGTCGCCCGAGCTGATACCATCAGACGCATCATCAACATGTGCGTTTATTTAATTTCCACTTTTTTCCTCCTAACTTTATTATGCTGCCTGTTCTGCTCACCCTGATTCGAAAAGATTTTAAGCTGAGCACAGTCAAGGAGAGCAACTAATTCATTCTTAAAAACGCCCGATTATAGTTACCTAGTGTCGGACGCGGTTGCCGACAGACTGGTGCTGTTTTCCAGAACCATGCGAAGGATTTCATTCATAAGCCGAGAGTACAATCAGGGCATATATGTAAATGCAGATGGATCTGTTTTTTTTTCCGATGGAACGATTCATAAATCCCATCTCACCATCCCAAGCAGAACAAAACGTCATTCTGTTTTCTGTTGCCCGGACATGTGTAGGAGATTCGACCTTAATTAAGATAAGCCAAGTGCGCCCTTTCGACTGGGCCAACTACATTCGAATTTTGAATGCATCGTGTACACACAAGACCTGAGATTGTTCGAATTGAAGTAACCGAGGTCTAGTAGGCAAATATTGATTCTTGATGATGACGACGACGACGACGACGACGATGAAGATGATGAAGTTATTGACCCGGGGAATGACCTTTGCAGCCAGATCGTCTCCTACGATGTGCTAGGTTAATTGAATTTGTGAGAATGATGAATGGGCACCAGATTGAACGAAATCAGAATATAATAATCACGACACGTGCGAATCAATATGGCGTGTGGAATGGTTTTCCAATAATTAAAATTCATCAATCACGCTTCGCCGACAGGAGTCAATCAAATTCGAATTATTCATTGAATCGGGATACGGGTGCTACTCAGACACCAGGAAACAACGAACCACCCCTAGTTAGTGGATCGAGATGATGGGCCGCTTGCTAATTTGCGCCTGTTTTTTTTTTTTTAATCGATCCATCAAAATATTGCACATAAGGGCAATTGACGGGAAAACGAGCTTCTAGCTGCTTGGTCTGCGGAATGAAGGGGGATGAAACGGAATGAATTTTTAAGCAATGTTTTCATTTTCCGATACTCAATTAGGTGTAAAACTGGCTAAATGCTCAGCTCACTGGAATCAGGGTTTGCCTGATGTTGGTCGTGTGGTTTGATGGTTGAACGTTGCTGTATTAGTGAAAACAGGAGAATTGAGGGATAAGGTGGGTTCAACTGGTTTAACGCAAAAGTGCATCAATATTTAAAGTCCTATGATTGGAAAATCGATCCCGTATGAGGCCTGTGGGTGGTTGGCTGCGAGTGGTCCCGATGATTTAATAATGCCAGAAAGTTGGATTTTTTACCCTGCTTGATGTGGTGACAGAAAAGATACACCACTATAATATGGTCATATAACTGCGGGACCAGTGTTGGACGATTTTAAGGCCTTCAACAAGTTGGTGAGTTTTGTGTTTATAGGAGATTATCTCAGTTTGTTGGTAAAATCAGCACCGTCTTCGTAAGGTTTCCTAACCCATGATGAACGAATGAAAACCATACTGGAACATGGAAGCTGATTAGACGAAAAATCAGTACAGTCATGGATGATTTGATGATTTAGAGCTGGTTACTCACTGATTTTGCATATGTGAACCCCTTTTACGGAGCACCATTAATTGTAATTTCAAAATGAATACACAATTTAGTTCCCTCTGATTAAAACTACGTCACGTGTACTACTTTTATTCGGATATTGGCTTTTAATATTAGCTGAGGATGAAAACACTAAAACTTATTATGTCCAACTTTCCGGTCTTTGGACGTTACCTTCTTTAGGGGATATAAAGTTGTACCGTCTTTCGTTCAGCACAACAATTTTTACGATCGTAAACTAAAACTAGCCCTGATGAACATCCCAACGAGATGACAATGACGGATTTCACGCCAACTCATCCAGTGGTTGGCAGCACCCTCTCAGAACCTTATGGAACTTTGTGGGTGTGGAGACTTAGCAATTTTAAGCAACTTTGCGTACTTATTTTTTTCAAAATTTATCTCGCCTAGCATTTGATAAGGGTCAAAGTTTTTTGTCGATTTTTTTTCAAATCGATATAGCTTAAAAATGACAAGCCCTACAAAAAAGGGATGTATGGCGAACTTTTAGCAAATAATCTGAAATTTTATAAAAAAATTTAAATAAAATAAAAAATCGGTTTCTACACTCTAAAAAAATATATTTAAAAATTAAAAGTCATTTTCCCAAAAATGGTACCCCTCAGATTTGCTTGATATTTTTTCTCATGAAAGGCAATATAATTACCTAACTTTTCTTCATACATCGCAAAGTGGGCGCTTTTAAGGAAAAAAAGTTGTTCGAACAACAACTTTTTCATGTTAATTTTTTTTTTAGCGTGTTTCACTCAAAGTCGAATAGTAATACGCGCACAACCTTATTAAAATTCGATTAAACTTTATGGGTATACTTTTCGATAATCTGGGCGAAATCTAGCCTAACATTTGAAAAGGGTACAGAGAAGTTACCTACAAATCGTCCAATAAGAGTTCAGAACAAAACGTTCTAATGAGGAACAGCCATCTCAGCATGGTTTGCACTTTCCTGTGATGGATTGTATTATAATATATGCATACACTCTATCCAACTTCTATAAAACCACCCTCAAATTGTTCCAAATCAACAGGTAAACTAAGTAAAAATCACTTAGTATGTTTTATTCATGAAAAGATTTCAATTCATGTATTTGTGATTAATTTAAGTAGAAAAATAATCATTCATTTATTTTTATGTATTAGGTGTGTCCATTAGTAAGCAATATGCATAAATGTTTATACCTCATCTCTCAAGTGAATACATATAATAGCGCAGGTAACTTAACGATTATTTAAGGCATGCATGCATGCATGAAACAATGACAATGCTAAATTTGTATTTTTTTTCCTTGATTTGTTTTTCGTCGATCTTGTTTTCCGTACTAAGTACCAATACTACCGACGCCAGGGAGACAGCTTCAACACCTGGACCCTACCTATCGACCCATCAAATCATGGACAGAGACCAATGGCTTTTCTTCCCTTCCAAAGGGAAGGGGGTGAGGTGAGAGGTAATCACGCTTACCACTACACCACCGGCGCCGCTAACATTATTAATCCAAGAACTGTGCTTGTTTGTAGGAAATATAAAATTCTAATATTTTCTTAAGATATCTGTGTGCATTATTATATTGTTTTCCCTTTTTGTACGCGTTACGCAAAAGTTGCTCATGATATCATGAATATTATTCATGGTGTATTTTCATAACATGAAAATACGCTGTGTTCATAAAATCATGAGTAATTTTTCTCATTTCGGAGATCGGATTTTTTCCCGTGTAATGGTTTTGAGATTCCTGGTTGCGTGCAATATATTTGTGAGAATATCTTTTTGAGATTTTATTAGTCACGTTTTGTTTGTAGTTTATATTTTATTTCTTTCATGTAATTATCGTAAATAATAGTCATTCAATAATCGATAGTTCATCCATATATTCGTACTTTGACGCGAAGCGCTGTGGATAATGAGATGCTCGATGACCCTGGAGGAATCGATTTTGCTTACTGAGCAGAAAATCATGGATTTAACCCCAAGCTCTTCCACAGCACAATAAATCGCCACCAACATTTGTATATTTTATATTGAACATTAACCTCGGAAACTATTTGCATAAAACGTAGTCGTATTTTGTCGCGAAGGGTTATGGTTATGAGATGCTCAATGACCCTGGAGGAATCGTTTTTGCTTACTGAGCAGAAAATCATGGGTTTAATCCCAAGCTCTCCATCATGACTCTTAAAATTCATGATCACTAAACAAAATGAATATGTTCTTTCGATAGCCGGCTTTCGAGAGATTAAATAAACAACAAATAAAAAATACATACTTTTGGTTGCATCGCCAACTTGAGGTCCCAGACAACCAAAAATCGTATAACAATGTACACACAGTATCGTAAATTGCTACAGTTTAAGTCAAAATCGCATATAAGAATGGCATACCTCGCATTATGTTTAAGTTACATCGTATAGAATGCAAATTTCCGACCTATATGCGATGACTCATTTTCCCGTCGTACTGTATCCCAAATTAAATCGGATTACATCGTAAGACTTTTCAAAATGAATTTGTTATTACAGATTAAATCGTGTATGATGTTAAATCAACTCGTTTAAAATTAATTTAAAATATTCACGTATATGGCCTCCACTTTTGTACGTATAAGCCATTTATTTGCATTATATACGAATTGTTCGTTTGTATATATGTTTGTACATCACGAAAACAACTTTGAATATACGTGCATTCTGGTTGTCTGGGGTGAATCCTAACCGAATACCCTACCCAACCCTCCAACTCCGTAGCACTTATGAGGGTGATGCTAATAGTGTTGCCAGATTTTTTTAAAGTTTATCGGTATCAAAGATTTAAAAAAAAAAATCGGTATATATCGGTATTTACTATTTTAATTTATTTTAGCTGTTTTTAAAAGTAAAAATTTAACTTTTGGGCTATGATCGGAAAATTCTGAAAGAAAACTCTGGGGAATGTTTGAATTAGATTCCCAAGGAACATCCAGAGAAAGAAGAAAGAAGCTCTTCTGGATGAAACTACCAAGACAAGAATTGAAAAACTTCTAGTGAATATTCAAAGAAACCATCGGAAAAAAATTGGATGTCACATCCAAAGGAAGCCATAAAAGCTTCGAAAAATAGAAGTAAACTCCAGAAGTAGCTGGTTCTAGGGAAAACCAGAAGAAGTTCGGAAAAACCTTCGAATAAAAGTCGAAAACCTATGGCTTATGGACACACTTCCAGAAGAAGACGGAAGAAACTTCCTGAAGACGCTGGCAGACACTTCCTAAGGTAGATTGCAAGAATCTTCTGGAGAAATTCGGAAGCCAGAGCGCCTACGGAACAGTCAGAAGAAACAAGGACATAATTCCGGAAGAAAGAGATATCTGGGGGACGTTCTAATGATCCAGCAAATTTTCCTGATATTCATAAAACACCCTGCAATGCCCCTGAAGTCTTCGGAACATTCCTGAAATGCACTTTGCATATTCCATAATTCCACGGAATTCCTTAAAAGTTCTTGTAATTTTCTTGAAATTAATAGGGCTGTTTAAGAGTTCTCTGATCATCCTCCAAGTACTCGGAACTTCCCTGATTATAATGAGGCTACCTGTATATTTTTAATCATCTATGAATGTATCTGAACTTTCTTGAAGATTACGAAATTTCTTAAATGCTCTCACAATTTTCTTCAATTTATTGAATCATGAGCATTGAAGATCTCTGATCTTCCTGATTTTTAAAATTTTATTTCTTAGCAATGTTCTCACAATGTTTTAATGTGCATGTAACTTCTCTTACGTTTCCTAAATTTTTGGAACATTGCCTGAGTTTCTCGGAAATCCTTATATCAGCATTTCCTTGAAAAATATCAGCATTTCCTTGAAATTAATTGATCTGTCCTGATGTTCACGGAGCTTTCCTAAAGTTCTCTCAATTATTTGAAACAAATTCAACTTTCCTCAAAACCATTAAATTTCTCTGAAGTTCTTTGAACTAGTGAAGTTTTCAAAATATTTCTTTTGTTTTCGTAAGTTCACTGGAGTTCACTGGACTTTCCTGAAATTTTTGGGTTTTGGAATTTGAACAGAAGTTAATGAATCTATGATTAATTTATCAGAACTTACTAAAAAGTCTAGACTTTTCTGAAGATTCAGAACTTCTTAAAAATTCTTGCAGCTAGTGTGAATCCGCAATAAACATCTGGAAACATCCCTGAAGTTCAGGGGAAATTGAAAAAAAAAATGGTGGGAGAAGACGGAAGAACCATTCGAGTGATGGCTGAAGAAGCTTCCAAGGTATAAGGGATAAGTTTTCGGTAGGAATGGAAAACTAAGTTATGGTGAAAGGTGGAAGAAAAATCCCAGCGAAAGTTGGGGAACAATTCAGAAAGTAAAAAATTAACAAAAACTTTAGGAAGTTAAATAATGTGTACTTCGCGATTCTGAATGAATAATCGGAAAGAGCGATCCCAGTTTCTTGATTCATGGGTAGCCAAAAACGGTGAAAAAATGGAAACATTAGTCAAAAGAGAATCAAGCAAATGACATTTTCAAAAATGATTTTTTTTAAAGAATTTTGAGGGATCCAAAATGTAAGATTATTCAAAAAGATACAAGTCTCTCACAATAATTTTCTCTGAAATTCGAGCGTGGGTAGGCAATAACAATTTTGATCATTTAAAAAATCGGTATAAATCGGTATACAATTTCAAAAATCGATATTCTGAGGAATCTTATCTGTATATCGGTATCTAGTTCGGAAATCGGTATAAATACTGAAAAATCGGTATATCTGGCAACGCTGGATGCTAAGTCGGTGGCCTCTCGTTAAGTAAGTACTACATGAACATTTCCTTCCCTATCCCTAGTTATGGTAAAGATGGGCGTGGCCGGGAATAACGACAGTCATGCTTCTGTTACTCTTGTTTAGATTGGACGAATGTTTACTCCCCAGCATTATTCCTGAAAGTAGTCTAACTAAGAATTTCAGAATATTTAGCAGTGAGTGTCGCTAGTATCCAATCTACGAAGTATATCATAACAACGCTAACGCTATTCGAGCTATTTTCCATTCGGTCTTTTGTCCATTCGGTCTTTTGTCCTTCTTTGGACCATTCGACCATTTGTGTATTAAAACATTTGTCTACCTTATAATTTTGTCCATTCAACCTTTTGCAGCTCTTTGGATCATTCGATATTTTGTTACCATTTGAAGTTTAGTACATTCGAATTTTTTCTCCTCTGGGCCAATCGACCTTTTGTCCCTATTTGGGCCATTTGACCTTTGGTCCCTATTAGAGTCATTCGACCTTTTTTCAATTCGACTGTTTGTCCATTCGATCTTCTATCCATTCGACCTTTTGTCCATTCGACATTTTGTTCCCCTTCGCATCATTTGTCCTTTTGTCCATTCGACCCTTTATCCATTCGACCGTATGTACCTTCGATCTTTTGTCCCACGACCCCCTGACTAGAGAAGGTAAATTTCATATACATGTAAGGGGTTAAAATATCGGTAAATTTTTCCCCCATTCATTTTAGTAGTGGCATCTTTGCAGAAAAAACGTACATTTACCACCTCGGTCCCTGAAGAATTTTGGGAAATTTGTCTGAAAGTTTCTCGCTATTTTCCAGAATTAAATGGAGCTGCCCTAAGTACTCTAAATTTAATTGAACTTCCCCCGATTTCCTGATAATCATGGAACTTCCCTGACGTCTCAAAACAGCTCATAGTTGCGTAACTTTATAATGCTCATCAAGATCAACTTAACTTTAGTAAATCTCTTTCATTTGTCCTGAAGTTAATGGATGCTGATGCTCTTTGATCTTCACTTAAGTTATATATGGAAATATATGGAACTGGCTTTCAGCTATCGGAACGTACCCTAAGCATGTAAAAACTTCTATGTTAGACTGGAAGTTCTTGAAACAACCCTGAAGTTTTCGGAAAATTTTCTCTTAAATTCCAAACAGACATTTTTTGCAATATACACGCTTTACTCATTTCATTTATACAGCTAAAGCTGTATTCAAATGTTATACGATATGTGGAAACCTTTACTCAAAGCAAATCTGGCGAACTTAGTCAGCTACTTACTTATGACTGTTGTGACGGTTGGGACAATCTCTTATTGCATATCTATTTACGCTTCTATACAGCTGTTATCCTGCACTCAAAAAATTTTACACGTCATCATCATGTGTCTTACACTTAATTTTGCGCTTATTGTGAAACACATCCATTTCATGTGTGAATCTTATGCTATGAATCATGCCTGAACGCTATGGATTTGAATTGTGACACACTTGGATTCTATGAGCCTCATTTGGTGATATCAATAGCTCTTCACATCATAGTTCAATATTCTACTTTATCGACTTCTACTTTAACGACTCTAAAAATGAATCGACAAATATATAAACAAAACTGCCATAGGCCAGAGCTTTCACATATCTTTTTAATGGGTCTAATTTGGGATTCGATCATGGACTGTTGGGGTGTGCTGCTGTCGGAGTCTTCGTTCGATCTCACTGTGCCACGGTTGTTCTCATATATGAGGCGGGTTGATAGGATAAAGTCACAAGTCTTGTTTTCGATGTTTACCTTTCTGAGCAGGCAATTCACATCGCATTGAAATGCAAAACACTTTAAATGCATCTGTTTTGAACAGTAGTGTGATTCAATGTGCAATACACTTCAATAGATAGTGAAAGATTTTCAACATTTCAAAGTTTGAAACACTATAAATTAACGTGTATAACACATTGAACCAAGGTGAAATACACTTAGAGTAAGTGTGATTGTGCATTTAAAAAATCAAGTGTCAAATTATTCGAAATTAGTTATAAGCACACCACTAAATGATTTACACTGTACCGGAAACTGGAATCGAACTCGAGGCGACCGCATTGGTGAACCTTGACACTATCAACTGCGCTACGCCAACACTTTGAACTGAAGTAAACACATCTACATGACTTTCTGCAACAAGATCGCTGAGTAGAGACTTTATAACAGTGCACATGAATCACTTTTCTCGACTAGTTAATTCAGCTTTATAAAGGAGCAGAGTAAAAGCTGTAAAACTGCAGAATAAACCTAGTTGACTGTAAAATAGCTTCCAAAGTAGCGCTAACACAGTTTATTAATTGAGTACAGGTTGTTTAGCACTTTTGATGTTTATGTTATGCATCAAGAGTGGTTGGTTGTGTAGAACCCATCAAATGAGTTATATATTCACCTTATTATCTTTTTTGCAGCTACAAGTTGAAAGTTGATTAATAGTTGCATAGAAGTGACATTAGCGTTTATTGGCTGCTGTTATTCAGTGCGACTGACAAATTGAATAATGGTTGTGAAAAAGTAGGGAAAACGCTCTCCAAAACTGTATCTGCAGTTTTGTTACAGCTACTTTACAGCACAACGCTGGAATAGTTGGCTTATAAAGCTGAAAATGTTAGTTGGGTTATTGAAATTTCCTTTTAATTCTTGGAATTTCTTTGAAATTCTCAGAACGTCTTGAAGTTTTCCGAAATTTTCTTGATGTTAATGGAAGTTACATAAATATTTTAAAATTTTCAATAAGTTCTCGGTGATTTATTAAAGTTTCCGTAATTTTCATGGGCCTTTCAACTGCTTTGCAGTTTTTTGGACTAGTT
The DNA here is from genome assembly GCF_037179485.1 of Ochlerotatus camptorhynchus. NCBI lineage: Eukaryota > Metazoa > Arthropoda > Insecta > Diptera > Culicidae > Ochlerotatus > Ochlerotatus camptorhynchus. The sequence goes on from NW_027040849.1 coordinate 234,386, forward strand.
TTCTGGTTCTTGGAACATTTTTAAGATCCTGAAATTGTTAAGAAGTTAATCGAATCCTGAAGTTTTCGGAACTTTCTTCTAATTTGCACAATTTTCCAGATGCTCATGAAACTGTCCTGAAGTTCTCAGAACTTTCCCGAGGCTCTCTGAGCTTTGCTGAAGATGTTATAATTTACTTTAAGTTTTCTTTGAGTTTTCTTTTTTTTTTAGTTTCAGTTTAGTGTATGGATAGGAATTTGAACGGGATTCTCTCTGTTTATACTCTTTAGTATGACTATGATTGCCCTGAAAAGAACCTTTTGATATGAATTTTGTTTGGGACATGTTCAGAAATTTAACTCTTTTGGAAAAAATGGCCCTGAAAAAGCCCGAAGGTAGTACAGGCTTAAAGCCTTTGGTAGATGATGATGACGTGTAGGCAGCTAGATCAGCAAATCGGACCGGACAATCCAATATTCTTCGGCTAAATGATGGGGCACTTGCAAGAGTCTTGGCCCGTCTGCTGCTGGACAGGGGTTGAACTGGTGTCTGCGACAAGTTGGAAGGCCTCAGAATATCAGTGTTCACCCAGCTAAAGCTCCTCCCCTTTTAAGTTTTTCTCGTTAAACTCCTTCTCTCAACAAGTTGGTAAATCTTAGCCTTTAGCAGAAAGACGCTTAACACTTTTTTCGGCGAATTAATGATCTTGTTTCAAGACATAGTTCTTCTCTATGGCTGTTCAGATAAATAAGTACTTTTATTTATTTTCTCTACTGCGCTAAATCAAACGAAAAGAAATAAGGGATGTCGGTTACGCGCTCGAATAACTGAAAATTCGATAAATATTTAATTGAATAGTTGGAAAAATCTTTATGATTAATCGTTAATCGAATAATTGGACTTTTAGGCATCCCTAGAAAATAGTGTTATTTCATGTTCTTTGGTGGTCCTTCGACAATGTCGACAGCAGAATTGCAACCAGCATGTGTATCCCAAGAACCAAAAGCGGTGCGATGCTAATTTTCATTGCTATTTATGACGACGACTTAATGAAGGGGCTTAGAAGCAGAGGGGTGAAAGTCAATTCTCTTCATCGATTTCCTCTTTTGATGACCATGGCTGGCTTCACTAATCTATGTCGCACTATTTCTGCTATGCTCTTCTATCATCCAGAACAACAAACGTATCAATAAATGTGTATGCAGTCGAGTTATTAACGAAACAGAAAGTCGATGAAGAGAATCGATCAAAATCACTTGCATCCCTGCTTCTAAGTTTGGTTACAAGATTACAACTCTGGAGAGCATTTTGTGTGGTCGCCCCGTGTGGTTCTGAATATGGCGATGAGTGTGCAAAATGTTACGCAATTGCATCCTCCCTATTCGCACACGCCCGAAGATCGAACGCGAATACCACTTCGACTTGTTTCGTCTACTAACGACTTTCTGATGACAGTGTTGGGGAAGCAGCAATGCTACATTGCCATTTTTCGTCTATAAACGACTCTCTGGTGACTGTGTTGGGGAAGCAGCATATTCATCTATGTAACTTGTGGATTTTTTAGTTATTTCGACGCTTTTGGACAATGTTTCTTATTGAAAATCAACAGTCGGAAGCATGCAATGCGTAAAAATACTGCTGATCGATTGGTGATAAAATTATTGAAATTGGTCCAGGGGCAGCTGAGTTATTAACGTTCCAAATCTTTCATAATTTCGGTACATGTTCCATTTTCGGTTTTCACAAAGGGTAGAAATCACAGACGTAGTCTTACGTAAAAAAAACGATTGTTATCTCGGACCATGGAACGGTAAGTTTCTCTTTTTTTTTTCATTATAATGAGAAATGTAAGGGAGTTCTGGCAATATAGGGGAAATGGCTCAAATGTTGGCCTATGGATCTAAGGTTGGTCCCATCGCTAAAAATCTGCTATTTATCAATTTTATCTTGATGAACACGTGTCATTGGGACGGTACTAATGGATATTTTTGGTCGCTATTGAAAATTTAGTCGATTTATGAATTTATGTATGGGCATTTAGGCCGACATTGCATCCATTTCCCCTATATATTAAATTGAATTCTAATGGTATATTGTGCAGTGATTTCTTAAGAGTAATTTATGGCAGTTCTGAGTAGAATTACAAAGGAAACGAGAAGTGAATTAAACTGAAATTTTAACTAGTATTCAGGGATTTTTTGTGGCATTCTCAGGAAATTCTGAGGGATTCAAAGGGAAATCGAATCAAAAGACTGTTTGAAGAATATTTAGGGAATTCATAGAAACATTCTATGAGAATTGCGGGAATAATTCTAGGTTAATGTTGAGGAGAATTCCAATGACAGACTATTGGTAAATTCAATGAAGAGATTCCAGAGAGATCCGTGGTGATTTTGTTGAATAAAAATTACACGCTAAGATTATGTATCAAAAATTATTTCGTTTAAATCCTTAGTATCATTTAAAATTGTTAGATATCACACAGGTTTTGCGTATGAAAAAAACTGAAAATTTTAAGATATCCATTTGATATTCTAATAAAATAAAAAATCTCGTTGTATAAATTATGTGCACTACACAAATTACAAAAACACCACATTTAAATAATACTCAACCTAGGTGATGATGGAAATCATCAAATCCATTAAACCACAACTAGTCGCTTTGTCAGTTTCTAAAACATCATAAATCTTCCCCGGTGAAACCAACCTCAGAACGCCAGAGTGTAGAGCTGTGATCTTTTGTCTTTCAGAAATCTCCCAAAACTTCCTGTCTGTCGGTTCAACCTCCGGAGGGGGGAATCACTTTTCCACTATTTCATTTTAAAGTCCGCTGCACCGATGCAACAGAGGCGAGGCGGCGACCGCAGATTCATTCGAAAAACGTACTGTCTGTGGTATGCTCTTCTTTACATTAACTACTGACGATGACAACTAGTGCAGTGTGCAGAGAGTCAACTACTGCGCCAGCCAGTCAAGACCAATCCTTAGTGGTGGAACGAAGAACATCATCAAAGTTAAACGAGCGCATAGATGATGTGACTGCGAGCACACTTCTACCTTTCACATTTATAATGGTAACATATTACCAGATTACAATTGTTCATAATTCATTCAGATGCATACGGTCGGTGGAAAGTCGTGGTGGTGAGGGGGTGAAAAGCTGACGGTTCCCTTCTGAAGAAAGACGAATAGGAGAAATGTACTTGGGAAACTAGTTGCGGCTGGATAGTGGGATCAAAGTGGATTTCAAAGGCAGAAACTTTTCCAACATTACGTAGAGGATATTGTTCAAGAGCTTCGGAATTCCATGAAAACCAAAGGAAACCCATAGTTGAGAAGCTTGGATTTCCCCCACCAGGCTAGTTAAGTGTACAGTTTTATGGAGCGGTAGATTCACCTAATGCATTCCACTGAAAAACTGCTTTCTTGCATGCATGCATACGTTTCTCATGCGGCCATATGACACACAAGCCATGGAAGTCAGTGGTAACGGAAAGCGGCTAAATACTGTTGAATGCCTGCGCCATGCGCCATGTACTAGAAACCCTGTCTGTGGTGGCGGTTACAAGAAAATAAGAATATTAATAGCGGCCAGACCGAGAGTGTTCAACGTTGGCATTCCAACCAACCAATGCAATGTACCGACTATGATACATGCACTGGAAAACGGTTCTATTGCATTGATAGTTGTATTATAGTGGATGAATGGATATGCTATCCGTTATAAAGGGGATCCATCACAATTATCCACTGAAAAACCAAAAACACACTTAGAATCTCGATGGATGCAATATTTCACAATTTCACTTGAAGATTGAAAGCAAACACGTGAGACAGCAAACAGCTTCTCTATTTGGGTCTGAGGACAGTCAAATTCATAAATCCCTAAATCATCGAAGCATCGGAGAAAGGAGGCAAATGATCCGAAACTATAAATATTATTTTCCGTTCTAAAGCATTGTGTAAACAAGAAGCGGCTTAATTTATTTGTGACATTAATGCCTCGTTCCAATTGTAGTGTGGGACGTTCTTGTTGGTTCCGTTTCAAGTAACTTCATTTGAGGTATGTAATTAACCTTGAAATGGGATAGGCCTGTGTAATCCGCTCCCGTCGACGTCGTCCCGTGTCGAAAGTTGAACCAAAGGACTGCCTGACTGACTGACAGCGACAGGTCTGGAGAAGTGAATCCATCTGGATGGGGAAAGAGGAAGCCAAAGATTTATGATTTCTTATGATGGGAATTTAGAGTGAGATTGGAAGCGTACGAGGGGGGAAAGTTGAAGAATGTAAAATAAGTAGCATTAATTTTCAAACAATTTGAATTATGGAAACGGCGCTCAATGAACCTAACCTGGAGATGTAAGATTCTTTTACAGTACACATAATTTCACCCAACCGGGGGATGTAAGATTCTCTTACAATTATGTGGGATTCATCATCAGAGGATGGTAGTGGAGACCGCATGAACCGAGGATGCAATATACCTAGCTGCGGTCCAATGCAAGAAAATTGGAGACCGAAAAATGTAGAGTGTATTAGTGACATAAATTAGTTATGTCGAAAAAAATTGGAAGCAGACTGCCGACTGGACTCGAACCACGAACGTTGCGATTATCGGACCTGTGTTTTCTTCCACTGCTCTCTCCATGCTTTTGAACATGAATAGCCTAAAAGCAATCATGAAGCGCTCATTTTCTCGCATACTCGACTTCGTATGCTTTTTCTGCTGGAGAGATTCGAGGCAAGTGTGTGCGTCGTTCTACAATGTTCTGCAATGTGCGTCGTTCTACAAGCTTACTGGTATAGTCGAAAGCTTAGATAGCGAGAACGAGAGAACGCGAAATAAAAAAGACAAAAAACCATTACATCGCCTGCATGGTCAATTTCTAACATTCGTTGCGATGTTCATGCCCAAGTAACACCAATTCATATCATTATGTTGAGTAAACTTCTTTACAACCAAATCCAGTCATATAAAGGTTATATAAACTGATATAGAACATGTGTGTTGCTAGGGTGAACAGAGGATGATAGGAAACGGAACTAACATTCATTGTAATAGATTTTTGGTTTGCGTGTTGTAATGTTTCACCGCATGAACAGATTCTGCAATGTGGTCGTCGGAAGGTTTTTCAGTTTTCATAACAAAGTTTGTTGCCCCAAATGCACTGCGGCTAGAAAATGATATCGCGATGGTTTTATTCCAAAAAATCATTCTGGAAAAACCTGCTTGTTTGCTACAGTTCATTGTAAGTACTTTCATTGCATTTGTTGTAAGAAACATCTACAGAGGATGTAAGAAATCTTGACGTGCATTTATTGCTCATGTCATATGTTTTGCGTGTGGAAGATGCTTGTGTTGGCAATATTCGTCGATAATTGATCAAGCAGATAAATTATGGCACGGAATCTTTGTGCAAGGTTGAAGTATGGCATAACAGGATTCTTATTATACTCTCTTAACCTTGTCTGGAGTTATTGTGTGGTTGGAATCACTGGAGGAGAATGTGTGCGGAATGATGGTCATGCATGTCGGTTTGTCGGTGAATATCGAGGAGAATGATTCGGGCCCGTCTACCATAAGTAGAATGTATACATTTTGTATATGTTGGACGAGTTCCGGGTCGTTTTCTGCCATTTCTGAATCAAGTGCAATTTGAATTCATAATGCATAAATTGTACCATTGGACAACGTTCTTATGCATTTAACATACATACACATCGAGTATTAGTACAATACATACACATATTTGTTAGCATTGATCATGGTTTCTTGATTTTGTGAGTTTTTGAGATTGGTTTTTCGCTGATCGAAGTTTGTGATTGGGATAGATGATTAAGGTTCTGGCCAGTGAAAACTATATGGAAGTATCGTTATTAATATCAGGTCATCGTGCAGCTTTAGAATTAACAGCACAACATTATTCAAGTTTATCAGAAGTTTCCTTAATAAAGAAACAACAACAACAACATCTTATTTAAGATTATTTTTAGCTGCTCGATGATGAAACATTTTTAGATTCACTGTTTTCAGCCTTCGTTAACGCTGGGTTTATTGATTTATTTTTTCAGCCCTTCGATGATGGAAAATCTTTGGATTTATATTGTACTAAAATTTTTTTTTTTTTTGAACCTCCGTTCAGGCTAAATTTATTGAATTAAATTATTTAAGTTTATTATCAGCTCTTCGATGATGGAACATCTTTAGATTCACCTTTTTGTCAGTTTTCATTCAGGTTGAGTTCATTGATTAACATTTATTATCAGCGCTTAGATGATGGGAAATCTTTAGATTTCAATTATACACTCGTATTCTCGTTGTCTTTCGAACCGTGTTTTCCATACAAAAAAATAATTAATCGCGTTTATCTCCTTAATTGAGGCCTAATCGCGATTTGAGGGGTTGGGGTTTTGAAATCTTTAATCACGTTTATTTCTTTAATTAAGGCCTTAATCGTTATTTGAGTGGTGTTCAAAATCTTTACTTGCGTTTATTTTCTTAATTAGGGCCTGAATAGCGATTTATACATCGAGTCGATGAAGGGTAGAAGTTTTTACGCGTGAATTTTCGAAATCTTTGAAGTTTAGTTTTTTTTTTCTTTATATATATAGAAATAAAGACGCAATAAAGTTAACTTTTTTTTTGTTTATTTATTTTCATCAACCGATTTAGACTAGTATAAATACATATACAAATTTGTTTTTTTTTAAAGGAATATTAAAAAAATATATGTATTGTCTGTTATTCTTTTTTTTAAGTCACTTAAGAGTGTTATTAGGTCATTAGTGACTTGTTTGGGGATGAGATATGAACTCGTGGCTTTGCCTGAAAGGTATGGATGTTAACCACTGTTGGCGATTGGATCGGTAGGACTTCTACGATATCGTATGCGGAGAAATACTAGGTCGATCAGCTGATGCAGCACTTGTCGATATATCTTCTCGACATCTGCTACGATGGCGACAGCTCTTGTCCGGAATCTCAAATAGATCGAGTAGAGATCTTGCTGAACAACAGGTCCAACAAGCAGAGTGTCGTTCAAGGAATAGCCCGATGAAGTCTTGCATGACGCGTCGAAGACAACCCTGACTTTCGTGGTCATATTGGATTCCTTGAATACGACGTGATGTGGAATGTAGCAGTGTTGAATGTGGTCATCTACAGGCTTTTCCACCTTCTTCATGTGTCCAAGTTGCACATACTCCTCCATGAACCTATGTCCTTGGTCGCAGGATCTTGCTCGAGTCGACGTTCCAAGATCAGAAAGCATCGATCTGCTATTGATCCCGATTATTATCCGAGCATGCTTGTGGAGGGATAGCAGAGCCGTGGAATGCAGGTAGCCGTGCGAGCTGTGGGACCAGTAACCACCCAACCAAATGGGGTTTCGACTTTCGACTACCCACAGAAGATAAATCTTCCTACCCGTGTGGAGTTCCCAATATGTTTCACTGCCGATGACTAGGTCGACACTTCCGGGAATACTGAACTGAGACTAATGTTAAGAGTTTGGACTGCCATGCTGACTTGGCGGGAGCCAGAAGGTTCCACGATTGGTGACGTGGAAGGAAGCGATTGTTGAACCGAGGAAGCTGATGGTACAGCAAGATTCGGTGACACGGTAGAACTTTGAGACTCAGCTGAACTGGATAGAATGGCAGGCGTAGCTGATACCTTCATTGCAGCACGATCGTGCAAGAGAGAATGATGTTTGTCGTGGCAAGTTCGACAAGTGAATTTGGATCCACACTTCTTGGATTGGTGACCGAAGCTTAAGCAGTTCCAACATAATCGTTTCTGGGAAATCAGCTCGCGTCGCTGGCTGAAATCCTTCCCAAGAAACACAGGACAGCTTCGAATTGAATGACTGTCTGAACAAGACAGTGGACATGAATACTGTGGAGACGAAACTGTTGCTGCATTGGCTGATACCTTTGACTTGAATCCTTTATTATGGATGCCGGCGAATTGTTGCGAATCAGGTCCGACGGAATTGAGAATACGAACTCGTTGATAGAGAAAATCGACCAGTTCCTCGTACGTCACGTCGCCCCGTTGACTTGCCTTCTCTTCCCAGGCTCGTAGCGTTGCTTGATCCAGTTTGTACGAAAGTAAACTGATGAGCGGCGTGTCCCAGTTTGGTTCACCCAGTTTGGCGAGGGCGCAAACATGACGTTGATAATCGTCGACCAAACCGTGAATGCATTTCGCACACTCCTGCTTGACTGCTGGCAAGTCGTACAATGCCCGGAAAAGTTGTTTTTTGAGGTATCGTCGGTTGTCGTACCTCTTGATCAGAGCGTCCCGAGAAAAATCCCCGTTGAATTTCGGTAAATCAATTTTTGGTAGACGGAGGTGGAAGTTTGGAGTGAAATGTTGCGGAGCCAGCATAGAATTGTTCATCGACTGATTTTGATCCCCAGTGTGTTTCGTAAGTAGAAAACCCTTTGCCTTGCAGTACCACTGTTCGAACTCCACACGTTCGACGATATGCTCATCCAGTGATTCCGGTTTATCCAACTGTTCAATGGCATCCTGACAATCCAAAAAGTTTGCGTCCAATTGATCCAACGAATTCAACCCTACACACAGTTGACTGGCATCGCGATCGTGATCGTACTCGTGAACAAACTTCTCCAATGCATTGCGAATCGCAAGGAGTCCCTTACGTTGGGCCAAACGATCACCCAGATTTTTCTCCTCTCTCGTCGGCATCGCGGACGAAATCGAAACGTATTGCTCCTTCCCGATGCGGTGTATAAACCCCTTCGCGACGTTTCAATCTAACGGAAGTGAGTCGTTGATAATCGAAATCGATCTCTCCTTCCCATCGCGAACGTACCCACTTCTACACGGTTTCGCAAATCGAGGGCGCGAACGGTTTTCCACTCGATATGCGGACCGTCAACCACCAGCCACAATAGCCCTTGGCTACCCACTTTCTTACGTTATAGAAGCTACTGCTAGCCACATGCCGAATAACTTGGAACGGACTCACCGGGAGCAATCCAATGGATAGGATGCTTTCCTTCAGGCACAACGGTATTGCGCTAAATTGATCCAATGGCGAGCGATGGCGCCCAGTAGCGTTCCCAAGCGACGCAGGCAAGCGTCGAAGATGGCAGCGACGTGATGATTTAGAAGGGTTAATCACCTCCCCCAATGGCCACGATCCACAATGGCCAGACACAATGTCCTTTATTCTCCACACAACAGAGTAACATTCGGCTTAGTGCACTCTCAAGCGCAATATTCTTGTCCCGCATAAAATGCACGCGCTTATTAATTACCGACGGTGAAAATGTACCGAATATCGATCGTTCTGCTTTTCTCTCGCGATCAGCACACTAGCAGCGATAGTCACTATCTTCACTCAGTTCACCGTCGTAGCGCGATCGATATCAGTAATCGAATTTTCACACTAAGGCTGCCGAATAGCACCCGTATTGGTACTATGTCCACGCGAAGCACTCACAGCAGGATAGTTCTGATTGAATTTAATTAATTCCCACACTGTGGTTTACCCGACGTGGTAGAAACCTTGTCACACTATCGCACTTGTTTTTGACCAATGTAACGGCAGCCCCGTTGACCCGCGTTTTCGGTCAGATTGGTCACTTTCACACACCTCCGCGAGGCGCACTTCTCGGTCCGAATTTCCGGCTCGAAGGACCAAATGTTGGCGATACTCGCCTTGCCGTACTCGAAGGTCTTTCTTCACTAGCCAAGTGAACTAGCACCGAAAAATTCACTCTTTAGATGTGCTTCACCAATTACAAAATTCTTCCAAGTCCCTTTTTACGGGAGGACTTTGTCATCGAAGGACCAAAGAAAATTATTATTTTTATTTTTGTCGGTTATTTACAAATTGTGCATCTACCTATCCAAATGTTGACCATCGGCTATTGTCGTTATAATACCCTCTCTGTGCTCACAAATTCAATGAAAACTCCAATCCATGTGTTTTGAAACTGTTGCTATCTACAAATTCAAAATTCTAATGTATTAACTCTAACAACCACTACGCCGGGGTCGCCTCCATCTGCTATTCTATTTTTACTTCTTACGAGTTATGATTCCATGTGGAATCATAATATTATTGTTTTAGTTTAGTATTTTGTTTTCGTGCGTGATTGAAAATGGAGACCATACAATGCTGCAATATTTAAGTATTGACCTCACATAAGCAATATATAATGTTTTAATTGTGTATGGGTACTGAAAGTTATAGCAAAAGTGCTTGATAAAGCCTAGCATGTTGTTTGCCCAGCGAATGATTGTATTGTAATGGTCTATGAAAGTTAGTTTGGAGTCTAAGATAATTCCTAAATCCCTAACTCTTTCACATTTTTCTACATTGTGATTTCCTAATGCAATTGAAATATTGAAGTTATTCTTTTTTCAGCTAAATGAATTTAAGTTGCATTTTTTTTACGTCCAGTTCTAATAGGCTTTTTTTACACCATGTGTAGAATATGTGTAATTCACTCTGGAATATATTGATCTCTTCATCATTTCTTATTTCCAAAAAGAGCTTGATGTCGTCGGCATAGATTAGCAATTTTTTTTTTTGAGAATGAAGGATATATCGTTTAGATACAGACTCCTGTGGTGACTTGAATTGGGGTCAATTTTTTTCCATTGAATTTAATTATTTGTTGGCGGTTAGTTAAATATGATTCAAACCATTTTAGGAGTCCTGCGAACGTGAACGTGTGTTTCACCTGCTATGTGAGATTTCACCTAAACATGCTCAAATTCATTACATTTTGCTGTAGAGATAATTTCTGAGTTAAAATTGGTCGAAATAGCTATGAGGGCTCCGCCGCCTGTGGCATCTGGCATCCTTTTCCGTCCTCTACACGTCATCCCCTTTCCGGAAATACCCATATTGTAGGGTATTTGACAGTTTTTCTTGAACCGATCGCCGGCATCTTGGATTCTAAAATGACGTCTGGAATAGATTTCCGGCCTCAACACGTTTGGATTCCAAAATTGCGTCTGGCATGCATCCATCCATGGCCTCTGCACGTCGTCCCCTTTCCGAAAATACCCATATTGTAGAGTATTTGACAGTTTTTCTTGAACTTATGGCCGCCATCTTGAATTTCAACATGGCGTCTGGCATCGATTTCCAGTCTCTACACGTCGTTCCCTTTCCGAAAATACCCATATTGTAGGGTATTTGACAGTTTTTCTTGAATCGATGACCGCCATCTTGGATTTTAAAATGGCGTCTGAAATCGATTTACAGCCTCTCTACACGTCATCCCTATTCCGTTTCGTGACCTCATATTGCACAGCAACATCTTATATGGACAAGCTTTCCAGACATAACATATTATGAAAGTTCATGTGCACACTAGCGCCGCGTAGTGAGAGAGTTCTTAAATAATTTGACCATCATCCGAAAGGTCTTGATCACCTGCACAACTTTGCGGAAGACAGCAACGTTCTATATGGCCAGGTTCTCGAGATACAGTTAATATAGGAAGTTCACATGCACACTAGCGCTACGTAGTGAGAGAGTTCTGAACTAATATGAACACCATACAAAAGGACATGATCACCTGAACAACTTTGCTCAAGACAGTAACTTCCTATATGGCCAGGATCATGAAATATTCTATGTTGCACCTATGATCCATATATTATAGTACCCGTCATAAGTAACATAAAAGTGAAGCGCCTCTAGCGGCGTAGTTCCCAATTAAACCTGAATCCAATGACACAGGCTTGTTGCTCTATCACTACAACAACTTTGTCGAAGACGGTATAGCTCTATATATTGAAACAAATGAGATAATCCACTACAGCCCCTATTAGTGAAAATCCCATAAGCTGTTAGTATCCTTATTCGCGGTTCCTTATTCACGCCCCTGTTACCCCGGCAATAAGGATTCCTGACTGTATAGACATTTTAAGCGGGGAACTTGGACTAGGTTTTAAGCTTATGCAACATGGAGAGCGGCTAATAACAGATAATTCGAATGAGATCCTTTACAGTTATTTGTTTAAATCTAATTCAAACGTTCCCAAATAACGTCTCAAAAAATTAATTGAGGAGCTCCGCTAGCTTTTGCTTACTAATTATGAGATCGTCTGTTCAAGACGAGTTGATCGGAAAGCTATAGGAGAAATGGATGTAATGTCGGCCTAAATGCCCCTGATTTGGGCCCATACATAAATTCAGCAATCGACTAAATTTTAGATAGGGACCATAAATATCCATTAGTGCCATCCCAATGACGCGTTCATCTAGATGAAATTGAGCCATTTGCCCTATCAAACCCTTCTCAAGAGCAGTTGTTGTCGTCATCTGTGAGGTCACCACCGTGACCCAAATCTAGCAAGTTGACCGGGAATCGTACTTTTTTGAGAAATAAGGAGCTCTGTGGCCTAGTTGCGACCGATTTTGCTTATTAAGCAAAAAATTATGGGTTCAATGTCAAGCTTTTTTACATTATATAGTTTTAGTTTGAATTGGATTTATTCTTAATATAAGGTAAAGCGTATTGAAATTTGGTTGGAAGAACGAGTAAGAAACGTGTTGATTGGGAATCTAAAACAAATCATTCTCAAAAGTAGTTTTTACCATAATAACAGTAAATTGAGCACGAACTTAGTCGTAATTTTTAGTGAAATAAGAAGCTCGGTGACCGATTTTGCTTACTGAGCATAAAATCATGGGTTCAATCAAAAGCTCCTTCAAGTTATTGAGTTATACTTTAAATCGGCTTCCTTTCATAATATGATGTAAAGCGTAAAAACATTCGTTTTGAGGGACGGGTACGTAAACTAAGCAATATTTGAGTTTCAGGAAAGACGTGTTGATCGGAAATCCACATCAAATCCCTTTTCAACACAAAAGTACACATGGTGACTGAAAAATTCTTACAGTTTGAAAACCTTAAGATTTAAACATTTTTAGAAAATAGTTTGTTAAATACTTTCGATTCATCCTATCACAAATGCCCATTATCATCAACATGTGCCTTCAATAGCTATTCAGCCGTAAATTCCCAACTTCCCAGCTTAAATCACAAATTTCAACCATTTTCATCTTGTGGCTTTTACAGTCAGCAAAAGAATTACAGCGCTCCCAGCTACGGATCGTGATTTCACTGCAAAATTCACCAGTCACCACCGTGTGCTCGTTGCTCGTTTTGGGGTGGTTCTACTTTTGGATGCTGTGATTCCCAATTACTGCAATCAATCCAGGGAACGAACACCACTCCATGACGTTCAATGTCTTCATTTTCCAAGTCAGTTTTCCCAGTAGAAGCCACCCGCTGTCCACCGTCCTCGCTTCACGTGTCTTGCACAGCGGACGGAGAAAACGACGGAGATATGACTTTGAAGGAGCAGTTGCTATAGAGTGCCAGAAGGGGTGCTCTTTCCCAAAGTGCCAGGAATGAAAACAAAAAGGTCCATTCCATCGTTGTTGTTTGCAGCCGGTGAGATTAATTCAATAATATTTAATGATGGCACAATGTTGGTTGGGAAATGCCTTTCCTGCAATAACTAAGCGCGTGAAGTGACTTCGCATGGCTTCAAAGAAATTTGTTGGACTCGAAATACTTGCTAACTGAATTAATTCAATTTCCCGGCACTTAATTGTGGATGTTTGACATAAGAAAAGATGATCAAACATATATTTCAAGTTAATAAAAAAAAATTACGGTTGCGGTTGATATGTGACTTACTCATGTGGGAGTTGATCTAGGTCATCGTCGATGGAACATGTGACTCTAATTTCCACATCCGCAATACTTTCAGTTTATGAAGTGACATGCATCCAAAGACTTACGTTGCGACCAGAAAGAAGCTACATTGAACACGAAGCCGCTGGTGGTGGTGAAACAGCTCCTGCATCGCACGGTACGACCAATATTTATAGTAGGAGTTATAAATTTTATGACCAGTCGGGCCCTGCAGGCAAAGAGTCACCGGTCCAGTAAAAGAAACCTTCCACGCTGTAATGCTTGCTGCTATAGGAAGGATGCAAACATAAAGAATGAACCAAAACTGTAGATGTTGTTTATTTTGGCTTCCAGTAACCGCATAGTCAAGAAGCTTTGGGAAGATTCTCGTTTTGCTATGAGATGGCAAATATTTAATAGGTACATTGGTGATTAAGTGGTTTCGGCCATTCCAGTCGAAAATCAGCTTCATTTATTAAGTAAATTCCTGCTAAAAACAAAAACAGTTTGTTTTTGTGTTCGATTCAAATATTGAACTGTTTACACGATCCATGCCTCAACAAATCGTGCTGAACCACAAACGAAGGCGCGCAGTTCTCTAAGAGTTTTCAAAACACGGTTTAGGATAAATGTTCTAATTTCTACGTCACGTTGGTTCTTGCACATTAATCAGTCGAGTGAACATTGGATTGATGAAAAATCACACATTTAAGTGAATCGCCACAAAAACTGTCCGGTTAAGCCTCGGTTCCCTACCCAAGTCTGTGTATTGTAATACGAGTGTTGTATTCGAAAAGTGATGTCATTTAGTCGTGAAAGCTTTTGGAACAATTGTGCTTCGAGGAACCGTAATGTTATTCAAATATGGTAGTTTTACGTGAATGTTTCACCATTCTTCCATGATAAGATGCGGTAGTGCTACGTTCCAATCAAACTTCATTCACGATTCCTCGAATGGGCACCATATCCGTTACATGAATACTTTGAATATCGTTGTCAAAGCACCGATGATTTATACGGACCGAATAGCGTAGCAGATAGAATCTTTCGTTTTGCCATCTGTTCACCTAGAAAATTAATGTAAAACTGAAATTTTAGGACATCGATTCCTGGACGCCACATGAGCCCCAATGTACTTATTGATGAATCATGATCGATCACGACTTCTTCGTTCTTTGCCAATGTCAACCTGTTATGCGTTGCAGGTCTGCTGGACAATTCGGAGCCGAATTGCGTAATTAAATTCTACCCCTTTCCAGTTCAACATCTAATCGTAATTCAACGGGCTCTTTCTCACTGTCAGCTCCTGGGAAAACGTCATCCGCAAAAAAGAAGATGGGACATTTACTGCTGACTCTTTTGAAACATTGAAAGAAATGATAAGGACTCACTTCCCAGGGTCGACTCCTTTGGCGGCTGGAGAAGAACAGGACTTTGACAAGGCAATACATGCATGGTCTGAAGATGCCTATCTGAAAGCTTGTGAAATCTTCACACCATCTAGAGTTGAATGGGCGTTGAGTTCTTTTCAACCTTTCAACTCTGCCGGGAAAGATGAAATATTCCCAGCATTACTTCAACAGGGAAAAGAAGGTACTCATTCCCCTCTTAACTGAACTATTTAAAGCCAGTGTTGCTTTGAGCCACATACCAAATACATGGAGAAAGGTTCGAGTTGTCTTCATTCCAAAAGCTGGAAAAAGGGATAAAACGACTCCGAAAGCCTTCAGACCCATAAGCCTTTCCTCTGTTCTGTTGAAGACAATCGAAATAAAAATTGTGAATGACTTCATTAAATCAACAAGTTTAGCTAGGTTACCTCTTAGCAAATTTCAATTCGCTTATCAATCAGGTAAATCAACGATAACGGCATTACAATCGTTGGTTATTAAAATCGAGAAATCGCTTGAAGCCAACAAAATAGCTGTAGGATGCATTTTCGAATGCTCCTTCAATATAAGGAAAAGCAACCACGGCGGTTGCTTTTCTTTATATTGAAGGAGCATTCGAAAATGCATCCTACAGCTCAATGCGTTCAACTATGGAAGCAAGGGGCTTAGATAACTGCATTATCGAATGGATAATGGCGATGCTCACAGAGCAGAGAAATTTCTGCTGATCTTGAAGGTGCGCAACTATCTATAAGATCGATGAAGGGTTGTCCTCAAGGAGTGATACTATCACCCTTATTGTGGTCTTTAGTAGTGGACGAACTCCTTAAAAGCTTAGCGGAGCAGGGTTTCGAGGTGATTGGTTACGCAGGCGATGTGGCCATTATAGTGCGGGGAAAGTTGGAGAACACGATTTCAAATCGGTTACAAACTGCCCTAAACATGACCTTCCATTGGTTTAGGAGAGAGGGCTTAAATGTAAACCCTTCAAAAACTGACATAGTTCCTTTCACCAAAAGGATAAAAAAATATGTTGACAAAGCCTACTCTAGATGGTGTTCGAATGCAGTTTGCAGATGAAGTTAAATACCTAGGTGTTACTTTGGATAGGAAACTGAACTGGAACTCTCATCTTAAGAGGTTATCACTAAGGCTACAAATGCACTATGGGTTGTAGTAAAGCAGTGGGGAAAACGTGGGGACTACGACCGAATATGGTACACTGGATATATTCGGCCATAGTTCGACCAAAAATTACCTATGCTTCACTGATAGGGTGGCCCAAAATAAATGAAATAACCACTCAAAAGAAGTTAAGAAAAATACAAAGACTTGCTTGTATATCAATGACAGGAGCAATGAGAAGCACATCATCAGATGCTTTGGATGCCGTTCTCAATATTTTGCCCTTACACCAATTTGTTAAATTACACGCAGCAAAAAGTGCTTTACAGTTTAACCGTCAAAATAAAATTTTGGATGGTGACTTGGTAGGACAGCTAAAGATCCTTAAGGATTTCAAGTTAAATTCAGCTATAAAAACAATAGTAGATTGGATGGTAACAAAGACAAACTACGATGTTCCCTTCAAAGTGATTAAACCAAGCCGCCATACATGGGAGTGTGGTGGGCCAAACATACGTCCAGGATCTATTGTATTTTACACCGACGGCGCGAAGATGGGCGAACATACTGGAGCTGGGGTCTTTGGCCCTTCTTCTTCTTCTTCTTCTTCCTCGCATTTAAAGCTTATTGCGTATCGCATATTAGCTTATTTCGTGCTCTCAACTTAGTGTTCTGGATGCACTTCCACAGTTATTAATTGAGAGCTTTCGATGCCTGTACCATTTTTGCATTAGTATAATTGTGTGGCAAGTACAATCATACTCTATGCCCAGGGAAGTCGAGAAATTTTCCAACCCGAAAAATTCCTAGACCGGACCGGGAATCGAACCCAGCCACCTCCAGCATGGTCTTGCTTTGTAGCTGTGCCTTTACTGACTGAGCTAAGGCAGGCTCCTGGGGTCTTTGGCCCTGAAGTCAGTAAAATTATACCGATGGGCCATAGTCCCACAGTATTTCAAGCAGAAATTCAAGCTATTATAGAATGTGCAAACATCTGTCTAACAAAAAAATACAGGTTTGCCAAGATCTGTACATTCTCGGATAGCCAAGTTGCTCTTAATGCGCTTAAGGCGTTCACATATCGATCGAAGCTAGTGTGGGAATTCCTTAAAACAATTGGCCGAAAGGAACGAAGTCATATTATACTGGGTGCCTGGCCATTGTGGCATTGAAGGAAATGAAAAGACGAGCTCCTGCATCGAACTTCATCGGTCCGGAACCATTTTGTGGAGTCTCTGAGTGTACTATAAGGATGGAACTAAAAAGTTGGGAAACGTCCATAGTAGAATCCAACTGGTACGCCACAGATGTGATGTATCCAGACAGGCGAAAAGATTTATAAGACCAAGTGCAGCAAAAGCCAAGATTTTGCTTAATCTTAGTAAAAGAGCTCTTCGGGTAATAACTGGTCTGATGACTGGTCACTGTCCTAGCAGATATCACTTATATAAAATAGGAAAAAATCCGCCTAGCGAATGTCGGGTTTGTCAATTTGAAAACGAAACTGCTGAACATATACTCTGCAGCTGTGGAGCACTGTTCAATCAAAGAATGTCAACAGTTGGAAAAGGGATATTAGAACCCTTTGAAGTTTGGCAGAGAAATCCCAAAATGGTATTAGACTTTATAAGACGAATTGGGTCTGATTGGGACAGCGTGCAATGTCAACAAATGTCTATCGCACCTTATTTGTTAGAGGATATGTGACTAGCACCAAAATAAAATGGGTCGGACAACAATATTCCTAAGTAATGGACGCAGTTGTAAAAAGGCTCTACAGATAAGAGAAAAAAAACGTCATCCATATAAACGTTTTCATCCATTACCTTAGCTGCCAGTGGATATCGTAGTTGCTCGTCGGAAAATAGTTGCTGATGAATTTTGTTGTTCCAGCCAGGGATGGAAAATCATTTACATTCATTTGCCTCTAACTTTTTTCATCAACAGAGTTCCATAAAATAGTGTTGGAAGGTTTTATAGGCTTTGATATTAGCTACATCTTTTGTAAACAACTCAAATCTGTATCTTTTATGCATGATTAATCAGAGCGATAAGAACCCACCATTGATTTTCAGTGAATGAAAATTGCATTCACTGAAAAACAATACCATGTTCTGCCAGCTCTATTTCGTCATGCATAAGAGATACAGATTTTAGTTATTAGCGAAAGTTGTAGTTCATATCAAAAGCTTCTAAAACTGTCTGCCTCATTTTACAGTATTCTGTCCATGAAAAAAGTTAGAGGCAAATGAATGTAAATGAATGCACGAAGTGAATGTAAATGATTTTCCATCCCTGGTTCCAGCATATGCTACACTGCCGTTATACGCATATCAGTCCCATGTTTCAAAAGTTGCTTCTAAGATAATCACGAATAATGTTTCGAATCATTTCTGCTAATTGGGAGAAATATACGTTAAAATAAGTTACCGCATTGTTCACATTTCAACAGAATCAATATGTTTTAGTGAAAACTACAGAAATTACCTTCAATGAAATCAATTAAGCCTATTTTTATACGAACAATATTTAATGGGACTGTTATGCCTAGAAATTTGCAATGAAGTAGGATATTCTACGCATGTTAGTCCCACTAGAGACTGTTACTTTCAGTGTTGCATTGATGGCTACGTTGCGTTTGACGTCTTTACTCTTGTGCTTGCATGAGCGTGCTTGCGTTCTCCGCGAAGTTTTGGAAGATACTGGATAGTTTGTATAGCTTTCGATCATTCAATTATACCAACAATAAATTTGTTGACATTGCTACTTCTATAAAACTATTAAAAGTATGGGCATTGCAAGAAACTAATGATGAATGCACTATTTAGAACATAAACTTCTTAACATCTTGTTCTACTCCTTAGCAAGAAGGATTGTGCTTAATCATTATGAGTCCAACCATAGATTTATGGCGGCTGACATGCTGTGGACAAAAGATTAATACGTTACACGATCGTTGATCGTGGGCTTCGATGATTTCAAGAAATACTTTGGATGAGTTGACATGCACATGCAAATTTCTTCCGTACGGAGTTGACCTTTATGCTGCGTATTATCATATTATAAAAGGGGCTTTTCATGAAACACGTAGACACTATAGGGGGGGGGGGGGGGGAGTGGGGGTAACGAGTGTCTACGTAAGTGTCTAATAATGCAGTGTTTGAAATTAGAAACTGGTGTTTTAATATGAAATCCCGTTTTTCTTAATATTTATCAACATAAAATAAAACTTCCACTTCCTAAAATGGTTCATACCGTTTCTTTTGATTATATAAATCCTGTTTCAATAATTTGTGTACACAAATCGATTTGTTAATTAAGGATTCAGTCAAGAAAATCTGTGAGGGACAATTATGCGTAGAATTTCAACATGGGACAATTAGGCTTGATATTGTTTTTATACAAACTCAGAACAAATTATATGTTTTTCTATTTTCATTCCTAAGTCTACCTAAAAAAGTACTGTTTTATGAACAAAAGTGAAGAACGTCCAAAAGTAACATGGGACAGATATGCGTAGAACGGCAGTACAGGTTTAGTCTCATATGTTACAGTGGCAAGCTTCCCCACAAGATATATTGCAGCTCAAAGTCGAGAGCGCACATACAGATCTGCATTTTTTGTCCGCGAACTGGACGAAGATCCTTTTGAAGAGTTGGAATCGTTCAAGAAGATCCCAGTTGAGGTTCTACTTGAAGCGTCAAATACCATTCGATCTTTGACGATTCGATACTGTATTCTAGATAGAGCTGGAATTAGGGCGTAACAGCTTTTGTAAACAATGACTTCTCTTGTTGATTTCTCGGAATTCAAGGCATGCCTACACAAACCAACACATCCATCGGGTAGTAGAAGTCTTCCTCTACTCGATGGTGATGTTGATTTGCTAGGGAGAGCCATGACTTCCGAGAAATCATCGAGAGGAGTCATTGTTTACAAAAGCTGTTACGCCCTAATTCCAGCTCTATCTAGTATTGTTTGGCCACGGGATGATAGGGTAGATAACAACGAAATCCATCTTTAGCTTCTTGTAGGTTACTGTCCACTTTACGAATGTTGCCTAGTCGATGTACTCCTTCAAATTTAAATCAAGATCTTGGCTAGTCTGTCCTACAACCCTTGAAGCCGATTCATAGCGATTTCTCTTGACTCTCCGACTGTTGCTAAACTATGCCATAATTTTTTGGGGAGTGACACCTTATACCAGCCATCCGATGCTCTACTCACTGAATGTGCAAATTGCTCCTCGCAACGACGTTCCTCAAAGGAATAGTTTTTGTGAGACCATATCTCATCTAAGCACCAGATTCGGGATAGTAAATCTTCTAAGTCAACCGTTGTTCCCATGCTGCACGATATTTTTAGATGCCTCGTTGCTGGGAAAATCATCACCCAAATGACTCTTTCCGTTGGAGAAGAACTCAAAAAACTACATGTAAACTCCGATGATTTGATTTGACACTACGTTTTACCTTCAACCGTTGGCATAGGCGATCAGTCGTGAAATTAAGGACTGCTCAAGTAATAAAAGAGACATCAAGGATTGTCAAAGTTTGTGTTCATTTTATAACTTGAACCGTCCGGATCCTGAAACCAGCAGAGCTCTAGCTAGATCTGTATCTCCTTAGTCACATTAGATGATAGCGCTAGACTTCATAACGAAGCCGTGGCTTTTACCAGATTAAGTAGCGTTGCGTTCCTTATCCCCTTCTCTACGTGTTGATGGGTGTAATCGTGAACATTAGATATCTTCCAACAGGAGATCCTTGTAATCTGCAGTGATGATAAGCTGTTCCAGCTCCAGTAAGGTCCAGATCCCTTCGACAGACAGGTCAGATTGAACAGAGCATGAACCTGTCACCGTTTTAAAAGCTTGCTATCGTTGAACCGCTTTACCAAGGTATCTCCAGCGATTTGCGGTCACAGTAGTCGACACCTTCCCGAAAAAAAAAATAACCATGGTAAAACAACGATATTCAAAAGCGGTACCGGTGATGTAGTGGTCAGCGTTTTTACCTCTCACTCCAGCAGGCCTGGCTTCAATCTCAGTCGGCGCCGCCGGGATTTTCTGAGCCATAACATCTCTGATCACGCCTTCCTTCGGATCGGAAGTGAAGCCGTTGATCCCCGGTTCATGAGTTGATGGGTCGATTGTAGGGTCTAGGTGTGAGAGTTGCCTTCCTGGCGTCGGTAGCATTGGTGCTCAGCACGGAAAAATAGATCGATAGAAAACAAATCAAGGAAAAACAAAGATATTTACAGACAGACAGACAGACAGACAGACAGACAGACAGACAGACAGACAGACAGACAGACAGACAGACAGACAGACAGACAGACAGACAGACAGACAGACAGACAGACAGACAGACAGACAGACAGACAGACAGACAGACAGACAGACAGACAGACAGACAGACAGACAGACAGACAGACAGACAGACAGACAGACAGACAGACAGACAGACAGACAGACAGACAGACAGACAGACAGACAGACAGACAGACAGACAGACAGACAGACAGACAGACAGACAGACAGACAGACAGACAGACAGACAGACAGACAGACAGACAGACAGACAGACAGACAGACAGACAGACAGACAGACAGACAGACAGACAGACAGACAGACAGACAGACAGACAGACAGACAGACAGACAGACAGACAGACAGACAGACAGACAGACAGACAGACAGACAGACAGACAGACAGACAGACAGACAGACAGACAGACAGACAGACAGACAGACAGACAGACAGACAGACAGACAGACAGACAGACAGACAGACAGACAGACAGACAGACAGACAGACAGACAGACAGACAGACAGACAGACAGACAGACAGACAGACAGACAGACAGACAGACAGACAGACAGACAGACAGACAGACAGACAGACAGACAGACAGACAGACAGACAGACAGACAGACAGACAGACAGACAGACAGACAGACAGACAGACAGACAGACAGACAGACAGACAGACAGACAGACAGACAGACAGACAGACAGACAGACAGACAGACAGACAGACAGACAGACAGACAGACAGACAGACAGACAGACAGACAGACAGACAGACAGACAGACAGACAGACAGACAGACAGACAGACAGACAGACAGACAGACAGACAGACAGACAGACAGACAGACAGACAGACAGACAGACAGACAGACAGACAGACAGACAGACAGACAGACAGACAGACAGACAGACAGACAGACAGACAGACAGACAGACAGACAGACAGACAGACAGACAGACAGACAGACAGACAGACAGACAGACAGACAGACAGACAGACAGACAGACAGACAGACAGACAGACAGACAGACAGACAGACAGACAGACAGACAGACAGACAGACAGACAGACAGACAGACAGACAGACAGACAGACAGACAGACAGACAGACAGACAGACAGACAGACAGACAGACAGACAGACAGACAGACAGACAGACAGACAGACAGACAGACAGACAGACAGACAGACAGACAGACAGACAGACAGACAGACAGACAGACAGACAGACAGACAGACAGACAGACAGACAGACAGACAGACAGACAGACAGACAGACAGACAGACAGACAGACAGACAGACAGACAGACAGACAGACAGACAGACAGACAGACAGACAGACAGACAGACAGACAGACAGACAGACAGACAGACAGACAGACAGACAGACAGACAGACAGACAGACAGACAGACAGACAGACAGACAGACAGACAGACAGACAGACAGACAGACAGACAGACAGACAGACAGACAGACAGACAGACAGACAGACAGACAGACAGACAGACAGACAGACAGACAGACAGACAGACAGACAGACAGACAGACAGACAGACAGACAGACAGACAGACAGACAGACAGACAGACAGACAGACAGACAGACAGACAGACAGACAGACAGACAGACAGACAGACAGACAGACAGACAGACAGACAGACAGACAGACAGACAGACAGACAGACAGACAGACAGACAGACAGACAGACAGACAGACAGACAGACAGACAGACAGACAGACAGACAGACAGACAGACAGACAGACAGACAGACAGACAGACAGACAGACAGACAGACAGACAGACAGACAGACAGACAGACAGACAGACAGACAGACAGACAGACAGACAGACAGACAGACAGACAGACAGATGTTTATATAGGGGAAAGACATAGTATTCTAAAACCATGCATAAAGTGCTTATGTTTTACGAAAAATAGAGCTGTAAAAAAACATTTCCTTTTTTTTTTTTGGTAGTTTTGGGCCCATTTTTGCCCATAGTGCACTGCCTCAGGACGATCACTTTTCCAACGGATTAACGAAGAATATAGATCACAGATACTCAACCACTTATCAGTAATACTGTTAGACAGTATGTAATGTCATTTGTTAGAACCACACATGTTTTTTTTTTATAACGCGTTTATTATTCCAGGCTAATTTGCTGTAACTTTGCGGAGCCGGCATTCATTGTTTAGATCACAATTACTTAAAACTAACGTTAGAAAAGTGGGGGCCGATTACTCGAGGCTATCTCAAGGTTAGGGGTAACAAACTGTAACAAATGGATGGCAGGGTAGGGATTGAGAACACAAGGTTTGGAGATCCATGTGCTCTTGATCTCGAGCTAAGTGGCATACTGATGAAAAATACAAACATGGGGGTACACCGATGGGTAGCTAACAACTTGGGAGAACACAAGATGGCACTAACTACTAAATCCTCAGATCTATCTGTTTTAAAAACACATAAATTAAATTCAAATAGTCGAGATCTCGGCTCGCCAAGACATCTCTAACGGGTATCGCGGGTTGTTTTCCTCGGGCCCTGAGGGATGTGGATAACTTCGATCTGGCAACACGGTGTAGGGTACATAACCAAACAACATGCTCGATATTGTGATAACCACTGCCACACGCACATAAATTGCTGCCTGAGAGCCCAATTCGATAGAAGCGCGTGTCTAACGTATATAACGCGTATAAAGTCACGGCTTATGTCCAACCATTTGAACCATGGTTTGTTCGACACCTGTGGGAGAATAGAATGTAACCATCTTCCCAAATCACTATCATTCCATTTTTGTTGCCAACTTATGAGGACTTGCTGACGAGAAATGGAGAAAAAATCGTTGCAGGCGATTTGTCGCTCAAAATATCAACTTCCATAATCAAACATGTTTGGCCGTAGGCTGTTACGATAAATCAAGTCCACGAGCCGAAGCGTTCTTCGATGGTTTTTCAGTGTCCCAAAGTTTCTCCAAAAATGCCAATTTCGCTTTGCAGTAGCGTATGCTGAATTTAGAACGTTGTGTGATATATGTATACGTTTACATTTATCGGGTTGTGATTGCCGTGTGTTCTAATATTAGGCAATTTAGATTGGTAATCTAGAAGCCGATCACTATCAATCTAAATCGCCTAATAATATGATCTCTGTATCACTGGTGAAATGATCATGTATCGTAATGTCCGTAATATATCCGTGGATCTTCTCCCAAATTGCTTCCAGCTTCTCCAACCGGATGGTTATATGGTTATCGTTGTTGAAAAACCAAGTTTTTTTGCAGATTCGTACACGCAAACCAAAAATCTATTACAATGAATGTTAGTTCCGTTTCCTGTCATCCACTGTTTATGAACATCGCAACGAATGTTAGACATTGACCATGCAAGCGTAATGGTTTTTTGTCTTTTTTATTTCGTGTTCTATCTACGCTTTCGACTATACCAGTAAGCTTGTAGAACGACGCACATTGTAGAACATTGTAGAACGACGCACACACTTGCCTCGAATCTCTCCAGCAGAAAAAGCATACGAAGTCGAGTATGCGAGAAAATGAGCACTTCATGTTTGCTTTTAAGCCATATTCAGAAGCCTGGAGAGAGCAGTGGAGAAAGCACAGGTCTAGTAATCTCAACGTTCGTGGTACGAGTCCAGTCGGCAGTTTGTTGCCAATTTTTTTTTTCGACATAACTAATTTACCTCACTAATACACTCTACATTTTTCGGTCTCCATTTTTCGGTCTCCAATTTTCTTGCATTGGACCGCAGCTAGGTATATCGCATCCTCGGTTCATGCGGTCTCCACTAACATCCTCTGATGATGAATCCCACATAATTGTAAGCGAATCTTACATCCCCCGGTTGAACGCTGGTAGGATTTAAGCGTATTTTTCAGCCCACGCTTTGTAACTGCCTTCTTCTTAGTCATATTGCCAATGGTACTCAGTCGTCAGCAGCACCAGGAAACGGGTGTCAGTATACACACAGAGAGGAGGAAGAATGTAATATTTTGCATGACAATGGTATTACATACTGCTTTTATCTTTCGCAACTCCACCAATAATACAAAGTTCAACAGAGCAGTGGGGAGCAAGGGATTCTAAAGTTGACCCACCCTAGTAGTCACCTTTACCTTTTCCCCGTTTCTTGATGGGATCCTCATTGTTTGCTGGTTGATACCTGGCTTCCTGGTCTTGCTTTCACTATTGGATGACGGCAGGGCTATGTTTGTTTTATCATATTTGCACTGGATAACTATCTGAGACGATTCATTCCACTGCGTCCTAGCAAGAAGTACGGTCGACTTAGTTCGCGCTCCGCTATTTTGGAAGTTTTCTCGCTATTCGCTTGATTTAAATTGTCAGTTTTTTTCTCGCTTAGAGTTCCCAGCTAAATAATTAACTAAAAGTGAGTTTTTTTCTGAGAAGAAAGTGTGTTTTCGGCATCATCGGAAGGAAAATTGTTTTTACGATTGCCAATTCGCCAACCATTTTGCGCACCATCGGTGCGTGGTAACGCATACCTGCACACGGATCATCGTCATCGAGTGTCAGCATCTGCCTCCGCATTTACACCGCTCATCTATCATCGTGTGTTCAGCTGAGTGCCGACCCTCACATAAGCACACACCAACGAAGACCGCCCGCACACACTGATCGAAGATCATCCACGCTGCGCGTCGCTCCGCTGCTGCCGTTTAAACGCTCGGTGGTAGTAGTATAGGATTATCAGATAAGTTTTTGTTCTTGTTTCTCTCTTTCGCCCACAGTTAAATTTTAAGTTTGTGTTCTGTGTTTGTATTTTTTTTTGTGTATTGTGTCCGAGTGATTATCGTTTCAGTGGTAGAGCGTTTTTCGCTCCCACTAGTACGGCAAAATGGACATTTTGTCGCAAGACGAAATGGACGTTTTGTCGGAAGATGACACCACTTTGCCACGCGATGGCAAGAAGGGTCGAAAACGTACGTCACCTCTCCCTGGTTCATCGTCTCAGTCTGGCAAAGGACAGGCTCAGATAAACCCCCGATCGCGAGCCTATCCAGATGACTCGACTGGCCCATGGGTTGTCTACTTTCAGCCCAGAAACAAACCTTTGAATGTAATGCAAATTACTAATGATCTGACGAAGCGATACTCGGCCGTGACTGAAATCACGAAGGTTAGGCACAATAAACTTCGTGTCTCCGTCTCTAACCTGAAGCAGGCTAACGAGATTGCTGCCTCCCAGCTCTTCACGCTCGAGTACAGAGTTTACATCCCAGCTCGTGATGTGGAGATCGAAGGTGTGGTCACCGAAGCGAGTCTGACCCCCGAGATCTTGGAGAAGCAGGCGGTTGGCCGTTTCAAGAACCGTTTGCTTCCTCCGGTGAAGATACTGGATGTCCAAAAACTGGGCTCAGTATCTGTCAGCGAGGGTAAAAAGAGTTTTACCCCCACAGACTCGTTCCGTGTGACCTTTTCTGGTTCAGCCCTTCCTCACTACATCGAGCTGGGAAAACTTCGACTACCTGTGCGTTTGTTCGTTCCCCGGGTCATGAACTGCCAAAACTGTAAGCAGTTGGGACATACGGCCTCCCACTGTGGCAGCAAGGCACGCTGTTCCAAATGCGGAGAGAAGCATGGGGATGACACCTGTGCAGCTACCGCACCAAAATGCGTGTACTGTAAGGGAACTCCTCATGGTATCTCGTCATGCCCGGTGTACAAACAACGCGGGGAGAAATTACAACGCTCACTTAAGGAACGTTCCCGGCAGTCTTTTGCAGAAATGCTTAAGACGGTCACGCCATCGACCAACGACAAAAATCCCTTTTCTCTTTTGTCAGATGACGAGACTGACTCTGACTTGGCTGAGGAGGGAACTTCTTTCTGTTTTTCAGCACGGAAACGAAAACGCATCCGTTCGCGGAAAGTTGAGAATGAAGAACCCCAAATCAGCTTGTCCAAATCAAGGAGTGGTGGAAAAAAGGAAGTTTCTACTCCTCCTGGATTCAGAAGAACTGACTATACCCAGGATTTTCCACCTCTCCCGGGGACATCCAAAACCCCTGATGTCCCATTTTTAAGAACAGAAGCCCCTTCTTCATCTGGGTTGTTCTCATTTGATAAAATTGTGGACGATATTCTCAAGTACCTGAATATTTCTGATCCTCTCAAAAGCATTGTTCTGGCAATGCTTCCTACTGTGAAGACCCTCTTGAAGCAATTGACATTGAAGTGGCCCCTCATTGCAGCAATCATTTCCTTCGATGGATAATTTTCCAAACGAGGTCGGGGATTTGATCACTATTCTACAGTGGAATTGTCGAAGTCTTATTCCTAAATTAGACTCTCTTAAGTTTTTAGTTCACAATAATGATTGTGATGCATTTGCTCTTTGTGAAACTTGGCTCTCTTCGGATATCGATCTTCCTTTTTATGATTTTAACATTATTCGACTGGATCGTGAGGATTCGCGTGGAGGAGGGGTACTTTTGGGGATCAAAAATTGCCATTCTTTCTATAGAGTGAATCTTCCACAATCTACAGGTATTGAAGTTGTCGCATGTCAGGCTATTATTAAAGGTAAGAGCCTTTGTATTGCTTCTGTTTATATTCCTCCTAGAGCCGTTGTTAATCGAAAACAACTTTCAGATATATGTTCAGTACTTCCTGCTCCACGGTTGATTATGGGAGATTTGAATTCCCACGGTACAGGCTGGGGGGAACTGTATGATGACAACCGTTCTACTTTTATATATGACCTCTGTGATAACTTCAATATGACAATTCTTAACAATGGAGAAGTAACACGTTTGGCTGGACCATCTTCGAATGGAAGTAAATTAGACCTCACACTTTGCTCTAACTCATTATCGTTGGATTGCACGTGGAATGTGATCCAGGATCCCCACGGTAGTGATCACTTGCCGATCAAAATTTCGATTGCCAGTGGGTTCAATCCGTCGGAATCCGTTAACGTCGCGTACGACCTCACCCGTAATATCGATTGGACAACGTTCAAGACCGCGATAGAGGAAGCCGTGTCGTCGGTAGAAGGGCTTCCACCGTTGGAGGAATATAACTTCCTCTCCAATCTGATCTTGGACAGCGCGCTTCGAGCTCAAACTCGGCCGGTTCCAGGAACGTCTTTGCGTAGGAAACCTCCTTCCCCTTGGTGGGACCACCAATGCACTGAGGTTTATCGTAAAAAGTCCGACGCGTTTAAGCTTTTCCGGAAACGTGGAACACCCGTGTATTTCGAAGCGTACTCGGCTCTTGAACGCGAACTCAAGAGCCTCATCAAAGCCAAGAAACGCGGATACTGGCGGCAATTCGTGGACGGATTATCGCGTGAAACGTCGATGAATACGCTTTGGAACGCGGCGCGAAGGATGCGTAACCGGTCTTCGAACAACGAGAGCGAGGAGTACTCAGATCGTTGGATTCTCAAGTTCGCGCGAAAAGTATGTCCTGATTCCGTGCCGGCACAGATGATTCCTCGCGAAACGACAAATTCTGTAGACGAGATCAGCCAGCCTTTTTCAATGCTGGAACTCTCACTCGCGCTCCTTTCGTGTGGCAATTCGGCTCCGGGGGCTGATAGAATCAAGTTCAACTTGTTGAAGAACCTCCCAGACGTCGCTAAGAGGCGCATGTTGAACTTGTTTTGTCAGTTCCTGGAGCTCAATATTGTTCCGGATGATTGGAGGCAAGTGAGAGTTATAGCCATTAAAAAGCCTGGAAAACCCGCTTCAGATCATAACTCGTATCGTCCCATCGCGATGTTATCGTGCATTCGAAAATTGTTGGAGAAAATGATCCTTTTTCGCTTGGAAAAATGGGTTGAGACAAACCACCTACTCTCAGATACTCAATTTGGATTCCGTAGGGGCAAGGGAACGAACGACTGTCTCGCGTTGCTTTCCACAGAAATTCAGTTGGCTTTTGCTAAAAAAGAGCAAATGGCTTCTGTATTCTTGGATATCAAGGGGGCTTTTGATTCAGTATCCGTTGAAGTCCTTTCAGACAAACTCCACGCTTGTGGCCTTTCTCCATTAATAAATAACTTTTTGTACAATTTGCTGTCAGAGAAACATATGAGCTTTTCTCATGGAAACTCTACAGCTTCTCGATTTAGTTACATGGGTCTCCCCCAGGGCTCATGTTTAAGCCCCCTTTTGTATAATTTCTACGTCAGAGAAATTGACAATTGTCTAAGTGACAACTGCACGTTGAGACAACTTGCAGATGACGGCGTAGTGTCTATGACAGGGCCCAAAGGGGTCGACCTGCAAGGACCCTTACAGGATACCTTAGACAATTTGTCTACTTGGGCTATTCAGCTAGGTATCGAATTCTCCACGGAGAAAACTGAGTTGGTCGTTTTTTCTAGGAAGCATAGCCCAGCACAACCAAAGCTTCAACTTTTGGGTAAACCGATCACTCATTCTATGTCCTTCAAATATCTTGGGGTCTGGTTCGATTCAAAATGCACCTGGAGATCCCACATTGAGTATCTGAGACGAAAATGCCAACAAAGGATCAATTTTCTCCGAACAATTACCGGAACGTGGTGGGGAGCCCATCCGCAAGATCTTCTAACGTTGTACCGGACAACGATTTTATCGGTTTTAGAATACGGTAGTTTTTGTTTCCAGTCGGCGGCTAAAACTCACATCATCAAACTGGAACGTATCCAGTATCGTTGTCTTCGTATCGCGTTAGGATGCATGCACTCGACTCATACGATGAGTCTAGAAGTGTTGGCGGGAATGTTGCCACTATCGGATCGGTTCTCGGAATTGTCCCTCAGGCTCCTCACCCGTTGCGAAGTTATGAACCCACTGGTAATCGAAAACTTTGAAAAGCTTCTTGAGCTGAACCCTCAAACTCGTTTTATGTCATTGTACTACGTGTACATAACACAGGATGTCAGCCCTTCACAGCATAATCCTCATCGTGTATGCTTCTCCGACTTCGGCAATTCAGTTAGTTTTGATTTATCTATGACGCGGGAGATTCGTGGGATCCCAGAACATCATCGTTCCATGATTGTTCCGTCAATTTACGCTGCAAAGTTTGGCCAAGTTGATTCCGCAAGATCGTTCTTCACAGATGGATCACTAATAGAGTCGTCCGCTGGTTTTGGTATTTTTAACGAATTTCATAGCGCCTCTCGAATGCTTCAAGCTCCTTGTTCCGTATATGTTGCTGAGCTGGCGGCAATACATTATACGCTAGAAACGATCGCCTCACTTGCACCAGATCATTATTTTATTTTTACGGATAGTCTCAGTTCTGTCGAGGCTATTCGCTCTATGAGGCCGGTAAAGCACTCCTCGTATTTTCTCATGAAAATACGAGAGCTTTTATGTGCTTTATCTTTAAGATCTTTTGTCATCACCTTTGCATGGGTCCCATCTCATTGCTCGATTCCGGGCAATGAGATGGCTGACTCACTTGCTAAGGTGGGCGCTATGGAAGGCGATATTTACGATCGACAAATCGCCTACGATGAATTTTTCTTCATTTATCGTCAACAGTCACTCGTCAGCTGGCAGAATAAGTGGAGTGAAGGGAGTTTGGGACGATGGCTATATTCGATCATCCCTAAGGTGTCGAAGAGTTCTTGGTTCAAGGGGTTGGATGTGGGTCGAGACTTCATTCGTATGATGTCTCGCCTCATGTCCAATCACTATTCGTTAAACGCTCACTTGTTCCGTGTTGGGCTGAAGGACAGCAGTCTCTGTGAATGTGAACAAGGTTACCAGGACGCTGATCACATTATTTGGTCATGTGCTGAGCACCGCGGAGTCAGATCCGAGTTGTACGATTCCCTTCGGGCTCGAGGTAGACAACCTAATGTTCCAGTTCGGGATATTTTGGCTAGACGCGATCTGGAGTTTATGAAACTCATATATGTTTACTTTAAGAATATTAACATTAGATTGTAAGTTTTATTAACCTTGTGTTTAGTTTGTATTTTGTATGTGTGTGTGTATTTTTTTTGTAGATTTGTTTCTGTAATAATTGTATAATTACAGAGTTGATATAACGTCGATAGGATTAAGTATTTGTTTTAGAAATAGTGAAATTTTTGAATCATAAATCATATTCCAAATCTCCTTTTCCCTCTCCCGATCCAAACAATTGTCATCCACTAACCTCGAGAAGACCGCGAGTAATCGGTTCCAATCCTTTAATTTTAGATTTAAGACATTTATAATGTGTAAAGAAAATGATAACTTGGCTCTGTAAAGTTTATTCGAATGAGCCTGTACAAATAAAGTAATTAACAAAAAAAAAAAAAAAACTATCTGAGACGCCTGAACGTCTAAAAACCGTTCACAGCGTATTTCTTAACGCATGATTCAGGGAACAAGAGTTATAAGTATAATTACAAACGAAGTAAATAGCACAATACCAGAAAACACGTAGCTCGGTTTGACAGCCAAAACTAATTTGACTGACTATTATTTGTTGGGGTCCTAAAAACGTTAGCATTTAGGTGTGTGTGTAGCAACAATAGCTATAACATAAAATCGTAGGTGTTAAATCCTCTCTTCTAGCGATCCTACACCATCTGTCTACCCGTTTATAATGACATTTATTTTTCCTGACTAGACTCTCTACTGTTCATCCCAGAATCACACCCGGCACCATCCAACAATTGCCCCTAAACCATTCCGAATCATACAATTATACCGTCTAACGCAAGCTAGCGACTCACTTCGTACTGTCTCAGTCCTGGCGCCATTAACCCATTCGTAATGGTACCCAAAATGGCACGTAATTTGTAGTTAATTAAGTCCAAAATTGATTTTATGATCTCAACTATGCCATGGTTCACGACGCCGAAAACGACGTCCCACGCCACATACCAACAGCATATATGACTGTCGCTGTAAGCTAAATCCGATTAATGTCCCTTTGGGAGCTTCCATAAACATCGAAGCTCCGGTGGTTTGTTTGCTAAACCATTCCAGCTATGGCGCCATTCCCGTAACAATTTCCCTAAATCTACCGAAACGGTATTCACACCAAGCATGCAGAATGCAATGGGCGGCAAAAGGAAGGGATCGCGTACATAACATTTTAATTAAAATAAATTGAATAAAATAAACTTTTCTGTCTACCTACCGGTGAATCTCCCAAAGCTACCAACAAGCGCTCGGCTGCCGGAAAATGGATTGCGTTCACCGTAAATTACATTTGGAGACCCTACGATGATGATGGTGATGATGATGCTGCTCCTACCGGGGGTCTACACATTCACAGGCTATAGTCGGAATTTCCTATTTCCTAGAGTAGAGGACGCTATAACTATAGTCCCAAAGGGTACAGTTCCGATTGTTTCCATATAGGGGAAATGGCTCTAATGTTGGCCTATGGATCTAGTATTAGGCCCATCGCTAAAAATCCGCTGTTTATCAATTTTATCTAGATGAACGCGTCATTGGGACGGTACTAAGGGATATTTTTGGTTCCTATTGAAAATTTAGTCGATTGCTGAATTTATGTATGGGCCCAAATCAGGGGCATTTAGGCCGACATTACATCCATTTCCCCTACGCTTTAATCACATTTGCAAAAAAAAGAGTCTGAAAATGCATTCTATTTATTTTCACACTCAGCACAGATGATGTGCAAGCGTTTCTGTGTCACTCATTTGCACCAGAAAAAAAGGGGTTAAGAGTTTTTTATTGTTTTAAATACATTATCATTCGCCACAAGGCGGCAAAGTCGTTGCATACAACTGACGAAAGCAGGATTATGTCCAAACCGAGGGGAATTAGAGTGGATTTCAGCTTCCAATTCTCTATGCGAAGAAGTTCAAAAGAATTAAAAAAAAAACCATGTTTATCCAGCTATGGTGAGATCTGATCCTTCTTAATACAATTTTCAGCCACCTCCCAGGTCATATCCGGAACATGTTCTAGCTTTAAACTAGTCGCTCCCTCGCCGTACTCTAACGGAACTATCAAC
The DNA here is from genome assembly GCF_037179485.1 of Ochlerotatus camptorhynchus. Classification (NCBI taxonomy): domain Eukaryota; kingdom Metazoa; phylum Arthropoda; class Insecta; order Diptera; family Culicidae; genus Ochlerotatus; species Ochlerotatus camptorhynchus. The sequence continues at coordinate 267,880 of NW_027040849.1, forward strand.
TCTATACTGTCATCTCCTTATCTATCGTATAAAATGACCACTTTAAGTCTAATATTTGATGTTAAGCATCTCCAACTATAAAAATTGATTTTTTAGTTAAGTTCATGTCGTATTACTTCATCACTATTGCGAAATGATGAAGTATTCGGTTTTGATACACTTGTCATTCTTGCCTTTATCGCAAGGATCTGATTCTAATTAAAAGGTCTCGTTCTTTATACCCATCGGAGTGTTGAAACATCCTCCAAAAACGCGCCCCTTTGTCAGTCAAAATTGGATTCCTTAGCAACAAAATTAAGGAATGACACTGATAATGACCATGCATCAGAACCCTAGTCTTAACCACTTTAAACTAGGGAACAACGAATAGAAGATTAGCAATAACATAGATGAAGACTAACTGACTCATTTTTTCCTTGTTCAAAGATCATCCTCGGTGGACAAAGTCGAGTCTTGTCACTATCAGTAAGACATAAAATGTAACAAGGACTAAGATCTTAGTGTTCCATCTACATATGTGTTCCTTTTGGTTACTGAAAAATCCTGTTCCCCTAGTTTGAAGTAGTCAGGACTTGGAATCGGTGGTAGATGTTACATCCCGTAACGTACCACGAAAAAGTGATCTACCCACTGTATGGGGCAAGTCAAATAGTTCATTCCAGGTAGGTAATCGTTACGATTGTAAAAGGTCCTAATTAATTATTTAGTTGGTCTATGGACGCCGTGGTGCCCGTTCTAGGTTGTTTAGTAAACATTTAGCAGTTCTATATTTTCTCCATTATTTGCCGGTTGGTCTCGTTGCTACAATTTTCAGTTGCGGGTACTTATTTTGGAGTGTTGTATCGAATAATCGCTTTGTGGTTGACGTGTGAACAAATATTTACAACGATCGAGTATTTTCACGATAGTCTTAATGCCAAAGCAAAGCACAATATATCTTGTTAATCACCATGCTCATCCTTTTTGGGTATACTTTGAACATGTATTATGACTTTTATGTGACTGTCAATAGTTATTGATTTCAGATGATTTATCGGCTCGTTGAATTTTGTGAGACATGAGAGTGAATCCGGATGTGGTTAATGTAGTCTGGGTCACATCCTGATCCACCCCGAGGCCGGCAGTGTGAAAATTGAATAGAGTGAGTAGAAAGCGATCAAAGGTCAATTTTCAGGAAGGCACGAATCATCTCCTTTACCAAACTCCCCTGTTGGGGAGGGTTGGTGAGGGGTATCTCCCCACGCCGCCACTGGCAAAAGAGATGATCGCCGATTTGCTCACGTACCTTCGATGTGCGGAAACAGTTCTGTCGATTGTTTCACACTCAAGTCGTCATGTGACGTAAGCATCTAGTCGATAGGTTCGGAAGTTGATGCTGTATGTGCTCTTGTCATCCTGTCATACAGGCAATCCTGCTGGCCGGGATAAAGTCGCCCTCGAAGAGGGCCCCGACCTTCACCTGGAGGTAGGCAAAAGTGCGCATCAACCGGAATATACCTCGGCTGACTATGACCAGGTTCAATATGTTGACCAGGGCCACTGTGTACTTGCGTACTGTGGAGCAAATCTGCTGAATGTGAAAGAATCGTCGGTTGAACCGAACCGGTACTCCTCCTCTTCCTTCTCATCATCGTTGAAGTCATCACTTCGAGATAGCTCCGTTTCAACCATGGTGATCTCAAAGCTGGAATCCTTGCTGCGACATTTGGTGGGCATGGAGTTCTAGTACGGCAAGGAACCGCTTTGGGAACTTCGTCTTCGGATTCGTTGCCTTCGGATCTGGATTCTTTCTTATCCGTTTGCAATTCCGACTGGAGAGGGATGTATTTCTCCCGGGTCTTCGTCTTTGAATGTTTTCCTTGCTATCAATGGATTCACATTCTGCGTAATCTGTATATGAATAATTTGTTTCTCCTGGATGAAAGTAAGGCACTCTTTGTTGACTGGCTGCATTTTGCGGTTACATTCATTCTTCTTTTGTTCCTCTCAGCAGTTGGAGCATCTTTTGAAATCGTCGCAGTCCTTGGTGATATGCCAAATGGCCTGACATTTGCTGCAAACTTTGGGCATGGAGAAATAGGTCTTCATTCCTTTATTTAACGTCGGCCTCTGTTCCGCAATATAGTGCCAATCACCGACGGACATCGATTGCCATCCATTGACGGCAATGGAATGTGCAGGAAGGCAGCTTCCGCACCTGCGTAGGATATCCCACCCAATCATAAACATACATGGGCCGGGACCAACGGCTTTACTTGCCTTCCGAAGGAAGACGTGACCAGAGAATTTTATGCCTAAGAAAAATCCCACCGACCTCGGCTGGGATTGAATCCAGACCCATTGGGGTCACGCTTACCACTACACCACCGTCGCCGGTTATGGAGAAATAGGTGTCCATTTTAATTCTCAGTAGTGCAATTTCAATCGTTTTCGGTTTCTTCGATCCCATGACCGCCATAATTCTACGTTCAAGACAAGGGGTTAGTCAGTTTACCAAAAACAGATTTGGGCATTCCTGGGTTCATTCATTGGGAAGGAATTTGGTTTCCTGTTGCTCTGACTTAACAGGGATGGTAAAAAAAACCGGTTTTTTGGTCGAGGATGGTTCTGGAGGTCGCATCAACTGCCTTCTTTGCCGCTTCACCCACATTAAGGGGAAGCTCACCGGCCCAAAAATAAAAAAATATTTTCGGTACGTTTTTATTTTTCTAAAAATATTGGGAAAAATTATCAAAAATCCAAGAAAATCAGTTTCTTCCTTAGATTTTTGCCAAAAATTACATGCAAAAAATTTTCTTCTATCCCATAATGAAAAAAAATTGGACTCTCAGAAAAACCGAAAAGTTGATGTTTTGTGGTTTTTTGAGTCCAACTTTATGCCATAATGACTTATAAAACATGTTTTTGCACGTGAATTTTCTTTAAAAAATTAGAAAAAATTTGATTTTTTTAGATTTTTGATACTTTTTTTCAATATTTTTAGAAAAATCAAAACGTAATTATTTTTTTCGAAGCGGCCTTCGGATCCCTTGGTTTCAAGATTAGGTAGATGAAGTTTGCTTTTCTTGGCCGCATTTTTTTCTGTAAGAAAAGAGAGAGAATACCAATTGTATCATTGTTCGCATATTTATATTGATTTATAACCAACAACCCCATCGAGTTCCGGGAGGTGAGGATCAGAGTTTAGGTACTCAGAGGTCACAAGTTAACTGATCCTCGGACAGATTACCAGACACGAGTGTTCTTTGTGAGCTACTGACCGAAAACAAACAAACACGATCCGCCGTGTCCTTACGGTCACTTGATCGTGTGCCATCATGATCGTGTGAGGGAGGACACGTATGCATACGACAGCACATCAAAATCTAATCGGTTAGGTGCCAAACCTACATGATCGATCGCGATCGCATCACACGTACCCATCCGTACAACCCGAGCCGCATTGCCTCTTGTAAATTGTCTGTACAATAAATCTTTAAAAGATACTATGTTATAACGATATTATCATTGAAAAAATTAAATGAAGTGATATGAAACAGTTGTGAACTAAATCTAATTTAATAAAACATCATTTATCGTCGCCCACTGGTCACCATAGCCGGTCGAAGCCCAGACGAAACAAGAACCGCACTACCGTTAATACTGGCGACAACGCTCTGATGAGACAACGAAACCTTGCCCCCAAGCTCCTCCCCTGATCCTATCCTTCGACAATGTACCTCTCTAACCTCGAGTAAGCCGCGAGTATTCGGCCCAACTCCTACTAGACAAACAAACTACAAACAAAAAACAATGAACTAACGGCTCCGTAAAGCTAACGCGATTGAGCCTTCTAAATAAACGAACTAGATAAAAAAAAATAAAGCATAATTTTTCCATCAATCGACAGACAGTGGCGTAGCAAAAGTAACATCCTCATATCTAATTCGTTTTCCAACATCATTAACCTTTTAAAAGCAAAGAAAACGCAATGCACGGCCTCTATAAAAACAAGAGCCTCGCTAAACGATAAACTACCTCTCTGGTCTGGTAAATCATTATTTCAAAATTTCAACCATAATCATAACAAGCAAATATAGGAAAAGCACCACCTTTTTCCCGCAAAACCCTCTCCGCAAAGCATCCTATCCTAACTTTGTTTTCCTTTCCATTTCAAAAATCCTTTCAACACGCCTCGCTCCAATCCAAACAAAAATCGTCAGAGTGTTTCGGAGAATTAAACCACTCGTCTCTCTTCCTCATTTGACTATTACGCCTCAATTGGAGCTTTTAACCTGTCGTCAACGTGGTGTTTTTGAGCACTTCTACATTTATTAATGGAGAGCTTCTAAGCCAGTGCCATTTTTGCATTTGTACGGAAATCAAAAACTTTACCAGTCCAACTAATTGCTTGACTTGACTGGAAATCGAACCCGCCACCTCCGGTACACCGCGCCGTTACCGCCTAACCATTTAGATCTTCCAAATCGTTAAGTACCTATAAAATGCTCGTCCGTTTGGCTGTTCCACGTGGAAGCCGTTTAAAAAGCGCGCATGCAGTCACCATTGGTCGGTCTGAAAAGGCCGAAGAAGAATGGAAGAAAACTATAATAAACGAGCCTCACAAAATTAATGAGCTGACATCAGCCTGTAGGTGGTGTTGGTGGTCTTTTGCACCCTTTTACTGCCAGTGGATGGTGATTTTTGCTCGTGCCATCCCCATAGAACCAATGGGAAGAATGGTTCTTTCTATTCTTTTTTTTTCAGCACTGCCGCCAGTTCGTTCGAAGAAGGCAAAGAGAGCTCTTCAAGGCAAGGTTGGAAGAAATTAACTGGCACAAAATAACATAATCATCTTCCTTTAGCCTTTACGATGGTGGTTGGCGATAGCACCAACAATGTGTCCTGGAAAGGATTTTCCTGAGATTTTGCTCGCCTCGCCACTTTCACGCGGCGCGGCTCAAAACGGATAGCGACGATTTGCAAATGGAAGGAAGTGGCTGTTCCACCCTTGCTGAACGAGGAAGTACCTAGTTGAGGAATTACGAATCTTCTTTGTGAGTGAGTAGTAGCCTTTCCGAACAATACCAACGTACCAATTGTTGGGTTCTTCTTTCGTAGAACAGCTTCTCTCGGTGAGTGGAATCAGTTATGACAAAAACACTTGCTAAGAATTACCTGACACTGGCGGGTTTCTGGATCCTTAATGAGACAGAGAAGCCAAACCAAGCTGACGGTAGCAGGAAAGCGATTATCGGTGAGTAATTATATTCTAGCTAATGACTACCACGACCTTTACGTCGATTAAAGTGGAACGTATGCCCGTTCGCATTCTTACGTCGACCGAACCCGCCACTCGAGAATTGTGTACTCAATGACTATCGAAGCCCCCCTAAAGCAAGGTAATGAGCATGCTAATTTATGCCAAATTAGGATCGTAATTAAACTGTCCTGGGAAGATAGTGTAATTTATGTAGTCGATGGAAAGCAAACCCACCTATAAAACCAAATTAAGCAATACCGCGTAAGGAACTCAAACTTTCTCCCATCCTACGTTGGTAGCTGATCCTCTTAAAGTGCCACTTACCTTAAGCTGGCTTTTGCGGGAAATAGTTTAACGGATTATCACCTAGCATTGCTGCACGCAGTTCTTCCCCCACCTCACCGAACCCAGGTTGAAAGGTAGTAAGGCAATCACGTAAAGAGGATTTACGACCTAGCTCGAACCTTATTTGCTTGTATGCAAAAATAAATCTGCAATCGATTGGCGCCTCCTAGACCACACGTTGTGTGTTGCCTTAATTAATCATGGGTCGATAGAACTGCAACAATTTATTAAATTTTGTGTCTCCTCTTGCTCTTCATTACAGATTCTGCAAAACAAACCAAGCGGGCAGCAGCAGCAGCAGCAATAGTGTCAGCAATATATCTACGAACAACGAATTTTACGACGACCATTTTCATATTGCAGATGGAACGATTCTCAGCTTTGGAAGTTGTAGGGTTTATCATCGATGAAAATAGAACATAAATAAGGTAAGTAAACTAGGCTGAGAAGGGTTCAGCCTTAGTAGGTGATAAATTGTACGATGCGTGAGGTGCATAGAATGAGATTGGGAGACGGGAAACACGTTGATTAGAATTATTTTGATGTTACGGCTTCGCTTATCACACACAGTTCTGGATTTAAACAATGAATACACGCAAAGCAAATGGCATTAACATCAAATGAATGCCTTGTATCCTCTGCATTATTTATTAAAACAAATGAAATGTCAATTCTTACGACGGATTGTAAGTTTTTTTTTTCATTATGTAAATTTTCGTACCAAACTTCACTACATGATTTTCTAATCGTAGTACATTTGGCCAACCAAACTCTGCATATAAATAATCAACACTTTTTTGATTTTTTTTTTATAATTACTCAACAATTTTTGCCATTTATATATTTCCTACACGCTAACCAGAAATGTATTACATTGAATGTTAGTTCCATTTCCTATCATCCTCCGCTACGAATGATATAAGTTGACCTCGCAGACGTAATGTTTTTTTTTTTTTGTATTTTTGACGTAGGACTACGTCTGTGATTTCTATATGGGGGTACACTTTATGAAAACCGAAAATGGAATATGTAACAAAATTATGAAAGATTTTGAACGTTAGTAACTCAGCTGCCCCTGGACCAATTTCAATAATTTTATCACCAATCGATCAGATATATTCCTACGCATCTGTTAAATTTAAGATTTGATCATTTTTCAAAATGTCACTATTGAAAATTGCACGAATGTACAACTGTTGCTATGATAGTTAAAATTATCACCAGAACACAACGAAAGGCTCCCCGTCAAGCAGCTAGCTATCAAGGCTGACTTCAACCGCTGATCGGATTCAGTTCCAATCACCGTGTGTGGTGGTGTCCGGTCGTCGGCATCAGCAGCAGTAGCAGCAGTGCTTTCGGCGCGTGACGTTGAACATTGTTCTCCAGCACACAACGAAAAGCTGCCTGCAAGCAGTGAGCTACAGCCCACATGAGCATCCATAGAAGGAGGAAGAAGCCGCACCGCTATTGATCGGAATCAGTAGCTCTTCGTGAGTCGCTGTGGGTCATCTATGCCAAGCGCGTCACTCTCACTCTCAAAAAGAGTATATTTTAGACATTTGTCAAGGTCATCAATTGGATGTCAGTTCTCATATCAAGAGTATATCTAGAATTAGGACGTAAAAGCTTTTGTAAACAATTTCTTCTTTCGATTATGTCTTGAAAGTCAGGTAAGATAGGGTAAGACTTCTTCTACCCGACGGTAATGTTGGTTTGCGTGGGCGTGCCTTGAATTCCTAAAAATCATCGAGAGATGTCATTGTTTACAAAAGCTGCTAGGCCTAATTCCAGCTATATCTAGATATGTTAAAATCTAATGGCTAAATTGGGGGTGCAATTTCAAAAACAAAGTCGGTCGCGGCATGAAAGTGGTCTGATTTTGATCCAGAGATGATGGATTTTAGTTCTTAATACGCCAATCGATAGCAATTTTTTCTACGAATCTGTATCATTTTTCAAAATGTCACTGTTGAAAATTGCACAAATGTGCAACTGTTGCTATGATAATTAAAATTATCTGCGAAAATTGACTGCGAAAAGTGATTTCCCTAACACAGATTTCAAGGTTGAATTCCATCCGGTCTCACCAAACGGTGTTTATTCAATCATCGCGTGGTGAGTGGTGGTGTTCTCCAGTACACAACGAAAGGCTGCCTGCAAGCAGCGAGCTGCAGCCCACATGAGCAACCATAGAAGGAGGAAGAAGCCGCACCGCTATTGATCGGGATCAGTAGCTCTTCGTAAGTTGCTGTGGGCCATCTATGTCAAGCGCGTCATACTAAAAGTATAAACAGAGAGAGTCCCGCTCAAATTCCTATTCCAACCTAAAACACAATCTCCTGCTGCAGTTAACAAATAAGATTTATTATATAAGACCACGTAGTCCTACGTCACCATTGCGTACAACCCCATAGGGCTGCCACTTGTAGTTTTTTATTTCGTGTTCTGTCCATGATTTCGGCTATTTTTATTTTATTTATAATATTGTAGAACGACGAACACACTTGCCTCAATTCTCTCAAATTCCAATTCAGCATAAAAAGATACGAAGTCAAATATGAGAGGAAATGAGTGCTTCTTATTCGCTTTTAGCCTATCCATATTGCGAATCATGGAGAGAGCAGTGGAGTGATAATCGCAACGTTCGTGGTTTGAGTCCCAGTCAGCAACCTTTTTTCCATCGGCATGATTCATTTCATTCGCTAATACACTCTACATTTTTGTTTCTCCATTTTCTTGCATTGCACAGTGGTCCAGAATGCAGATTTAGGTGGAAGGATATGTTTTGAGCCTAAAATTGAAACTTTATACTAAAAGTCTATTCTACAAAGTTGTTCCTTATAGTTCGGTCCTCATTTTTATGACAATGATTTCTTGGGTAGTTCTTATTATCTTGAAAATAAAAAATCTAACTTTTTTGTTTGAATAAATTAAGGTACACATTCTTGGGCAAAGTTATAGCTGAGCTAATTTCAAGCAACTTTCTATAAAAAAAAAACTTTTGACCAATTTAGAGTTATTTTCTTGAATTGAGTTAGGGTGTCTCTAAAAAAACAGTTGTTTTCCTCTAGTTTTCTTATTTAAAATTTCTCAGCAAAGGTGCCTTGAAATAACTATTAGATCTTTAGAAGGCTCAAACTTTTGCAGCACAAAGCTTGTCAATATCTTTCGCCGATCAAGAGTTATTGACATTTTTCTACTTAAAATTTGCCCTTTTCAAATGTTAATATCTATGGTTGGGGCAAACAAAAAAAAGTGTTTTTTAAGACATTTGAAAGGATGTATATTATTCCAATATTGTGAAAAAATAGAGGTATGTTATTTTTTAAACTCGTTTTAAATCAATTTGAATTTATTCATATTTTTACTATAATTGGGTTTAACTTTTTTATTGAAAGAGATACAGACCACAACTCTTAGTATGAAACGTGCATCTAAAAGAGCTTTAAAAGTCTCTAGAAGATGTCATGCATAAGAAATTTCAAATAAAAAAGTTATTGGCAAAATATGGTTTTCATAGGACCACTAAATGACAAATTTAAATAAAATGTGCTAGTACATTTGTTTCAATATTTGGACATTTAGTGCCTTCGGAGAAGTTTTTGTACTTAAAACTTCCCTTCTTTTGGTGTTTGTAAACGTCAAGGTGGTCCTCAAATTAGGAGATATTTAAAATTAACTTTTTTGTTTTACAAAATAAAAACATATTTTTTTTTTGAAAAAAAGTTGGTGATTTCAAGCAACCTTGTGGAAGATAATTTTTTTATCTCTAAACGTTCTCATTTTAGAATGTTTTTTCGGTGTTGACTTAGGGTGTTCCTGGAAAAATAGTGTTGTAACACTTACTTTTTTATTTCAAATTTTTCATGAAAGTCATCTTCTAGAGCTTTTTAAAATTCTTTAAGACGAATGCTTAGTAGCGAAATTTGTTGTTCGTATCTCTTCTAATAAAAAAGATAAACCCAATTATAATAAAACATATGAATAAATTTAAATTGATTTTATACAAGTTTAAAAAGTAACTTACCTCAATTTTTTTTTATATTATTGAGAATAACATACGTCCTTTCAAATGCCCTAAAAATTTTTTTTTTGTTTGCCCCAACCAGAGATATAAACATTTGAAAAGGCCATATTTTTAGTAGAAAAACGTCAAAAACTTTTGATCGGCGAAAGATATTGGCAAGTTTTGTGCAGCAAAAATTTGCGCCTTCTAAATATCTAAAAGTTATTTGCAAACATCTTTGCTGAGAAAATTTAAATAAGAAAACTAGAGCAAAACCACTGTTTTTAGAGACACCCTAAAACAATTCAAGAAAATAGCTTTAAATCTGGCAATTTAAGAGATACAAAAAAGTTTTTTCATACAAAGTTGCTTGAAATTAGCTCAGCTATAACTTTGCGCAAGAATGTATACCTTAATTTATTCAAACAAAAAAGTTAGATTTTTTATTTTAATGATAATAAGAACCACCCTAGAATTCATTGTCATAAAAATGAGGACCTAACTATAAGGAACAACATTGTAGGAAAGATTTTTAGTCTAAAGTTTCAATTTCAGGCTCAAAACATATCCTTCCACCTAAATCTGGATTCTGGACCGCTGTGCATTGGACCACAGCTCGTTACATCACATCCTCCGTCCATGCGGTCTCTACTACCATCCTGCGATGATGAATCCCTCATAATTGTAAGCAAATCTTGCTTCCTTCGGTTGGGTGATAGAAAGACTTTATTTATCCCTACAATTTTGTCTCAGACTTCGATTTCGATTAGAGGTGACGTTTCCGTTATAGGATTTATTGAAAAATGTGGAGTAAAGGGTGGAACGTTCAAAAATTGGTCAACTCAATCTTGGCGATTTTTTTAATGGCGCATTTAAAAAACTTGAACATCCCTCATTTTGTAGATCTGTGCGTAAGGAATGTTGACTCTATTTTGTTTTTTTGCCATTTTTCATTCAGTTGTCAAATGGCGTCGAAGCAAGAAGAACAGCGTATCAAAATTTTGCTAGCCCATAAGTGAAATCCTAATTATTCCCACGCATATTGATTGCGTAAGAAATATGATTGCGATTAATCATACGTCAAGACGGATTTCAAGCAGCTCCCAGGTCAAGAGTTGTCACGGCTACCGGAAAAAGGAGGGATTTCCTGCGGTGTTTTATGGATCATTTGGATGTTTTTTAAAGAACGTTTTTTAATATTTTATGAATCATTTTATCAATTCTAAAGGTGCATACTTAGGGCTGCCGTTAAGCGGAACCTCAAGAAAACAGTTGGAAATGAGAAATAGTTCAGAGCATATTGACGCTTGGCATCAAATAAGGTTGATACAACAGCGGTACACAATCTAATGGAAGGTGTGAAACGTACCCCGCTCGACAGATCACATTTGGAAAATCGAAAGCCTAATCAAATAATGTTCCTATATTTTTAATCATTGAACTTCAAAAATAAATAAAGTTTCCTGATGAATGTGGGCGTCTTAGTGGAAAACCTGTATAAAGAGAGAGAGATTAGTAATTTCCATTTAATTCCACTACCTTATTTGTTTATCCTTGACAGATACGCGTATTTCGTCTACAATGTGCAGACTTCTTCAGTGTCTTGTACTTATACTCGACTGAAGAAAAACATCGCATGTTACCAAATATATATATTTACACAGGTACATTTTTACTTAGGATCTAGGTAAACTTAAATTTAATTTCTTGTAGGAACAGGTACTCCGCTGTTAACTCGTTGATGCGCCCTAGGTAGTAACTTGAAAAGCCATGTGTGTCCGTTTCCTTGATTCCTGTTTAGTAAAGTTGAATTTTGTTGTTTGTTGATCTCGAGGCTCTCTGCAACATCGAGTTTCCATGGTGTAGATACGGTTCGTAAAATCGTGATGTCCTCCGTCGATAGTTGGTGGTCCTCTGTGAAGATTATTATTATTATTTATCTTTATTAGGGAGGCTTTCAGCCTTGGGCTGGTTCGCCTCCACCCTCTGTGAAGATGTGTTCTGCAACCTTTGATTTGAAATCATATGTTAGACCTTTTTCCTATTGCTTTTTGGCCTTATTAACCTCCGCTATATGTTCTTTAAATCTAGTTGCTAAAGTTCTCTTGGTTTGTCCTACGTATACTTTGTTACAATGATTACAGCTTATTTTATATACACCTGCTTTACCTAAAATCAGTGTTGGCAAAATCAGAAATCAATTGATATTTTTCCGCTCTCATGCGCTCGCAATATCACGCGTGATATTGGAACAAAATATCATGCTTGATATTGATTTTACAAGTTCCTTTGATATTACGAGACTATTCACAACGTTTCCATTGCACATCGTTTTCGTAGAAAGAGAAAGAGAAAGTTTGCTATCTCTTTTTAATCTTCACCGATGGCAGACGCGAAAGACTGCTGCTAGCCGTTATGAGAGTTTCGACTGCATTCGGGTGTAAGCAAAAATCATTAAACTCAATCTCACTCAATCTCACCACAGTTTAATTTTTTTAATATTTTCCCAACACTGCCTAAAACATTAACTGGGTCTTTAGTGGATCCTAACAATGATTTCAACTGGTTATGTCTACTGGTGAAAACTAAATCTAATCCGAATTGTTTTAACTGTGGTCTTAGCTTACAAGTAATATCTTGATCAAATGGAACGAACACTCGTTTCAAGGGTTCAGGTGCTGCGGTGAGGGTTGTAAATAATCTCCTTTGTAGAATTCTCGCTTTTTATCAATGATTGCCTGGATTGTGGTCTCCTTGTATCCGTTGAGTCTCGCTGGTTCGAAGATGTACTGTAATTCCTTAACCTTTCATGTATCGCTGAGTGGAAGAGTCTGCATCCGATGAATCAAGTGGTGGAAGGCGGCCAACTGCGGTTGATATTTCAAGCTGTGATATTGCAGCTCAGAATATCAAGGTAACAAAACTCACCAGCTGCAAATCTCACCAAACTGTGGTGAGATTTAAGTACATGATTTTGACTTTACACCCGAACGCAACCGAAACTTCCATAACGGCTGGCAGCAGTTGCTTCGTGTCTGCCATCGGTAAAGAGAAAAAAGAGATAGTATTATTATACCTTCTCTTTCTAAGAAAACGAGGTGCAACGAAATCAGTGAGTGAATTTGATATCCTTGTGAATTCTGTTGATCTCATCTAAAATTTGTGGAAGGGCTTTCCGCTGAAGATATTGTCAAAAAATCTCCTCCAACGGTTTGGTAATAGTCCTTTCTCCTTCAAAATTGTCTCCAAGTTGGCCATGAAAAGTTCACACAGGAAGGGGGATAGGGGGTTTCCCATTGGGGCTCCTTTCGTCTACTTGTAGAAGCTACCTCGGGTCAGCTTAAGGTACGTCCGAACCTTGTTTCTCCATGCTGCATCCTCTCGTTGTGTTAATAGCCAGTCCTCCAAATGGTTGATCGCTTCCTTGACCGGTACGCTGGGAAAAAGAGCTGTGACGTCGAAAGATACCATAATCTCGTCCTCGTTGATGTCTCCTGAAGATTGTAGTTGCTGGTCGAACTCCTGGGTGTTGCTAACTGCTTCACTCTGGAACTGATTCGGTATACTCTGGAACTCTCTGACTAGCCACTTCGCTAGTTTGTGGGTGGGGGAACCAACTGCAGACACGATCTCTCGCATTTCATTCCCCGGTGTGTGGACTTTGGGGGGACCTTTGATCCTGGGTAGAATGGGATTGGGTTCCCGTAAACGACCTGCTCCATCTCCGAATATCGATTTGCACTCCTTCAGTGCTTTCTCCACGCGTTTCACTATGTTCTGTAAGGGGTCTACTCGAAGCTCTCTATACGGTCCGTTGTTAATCTTCGTTGTCATCTGATTGTCGTAATCGTCCTTGTCTATGATAACGACCGCGTTGCCCTTGTCTGCTTTCACATAGTATACTGCTTTACTTTTCAGCTCCTTTACAATCCAAATTTCCTTCTCGTTGGCGCGACTTTGTTCCTGTCCGTCCTTGATTGTGTTCGATGTGATAGTCCTGATCGTATTCTGTGATAATGTTAGAAGTGTCGTGGTAATCGCTGTCTCTACGTCTCTACGTCAATGATGATCTGCTCCACGTCTGGCTTGATTGTAACCGTGTATCCTAGCCCCTTGTTGAGGTGTGTCAAAATAATTATCACAACTTTTTATCAAATGTATTTTATGTATTTATGTATTTTATCAAATGCTAAAATTTTCCCAAATAGTTATAACAAATAATGAGGAATCTAAAAAAAGTATTTTCTTAACTGTTCCAAACTAGTGGTGTATAAATATGCCATTTATGCAAATTAGGACAGAAATAGATGGGGAATTTTATTCAGAGTTATTGATGTAGACCTAGTTAGATATTTTGATATGCATAACATAACGAAGATCAGCAAACATTGTTGTCATTAGAATATGTAAAATTTTAAACACATATTAAAATGAGCTTTGTTAAAATTTTTGAAATATCTATCTAGGTCTACACTAACCACTCCCATAAAAAATCTGGCTCGTTTTTGTGCTAATTTGAGTTATTGGTATTTTTATACTCCAATATTTTGAAATATAAATAAATATAAGGACGCCATACAAAAATTTATGGAAAATTGTTCATTGTCGAAACATTATTAAGCATGTCAACAATTATGTTGACACCAAAATAATCAAAGAGTTTGTTCAAATAATCATAAAACTTCATTTCTGAAAAGTTTTCAGCAGATCCAATCGCTAGAAGTTCTCAAAAATCATAACAATCAGCATTAATAATTGAAGTAAAAGTAAAATCAGCGATGATCATATACGATATGTATGTATCTCTATCCTATGTAATATGCTTATAACTTTTCAGAAATGAAGTTTATTGATTAATTTGAACTAACTCTTTGATTATTTTGGTGTTTCGAAAATGACTAATATTCCATACATTTTTGTATGGCGTCCTTATATTTCCTGATGAATGTGGGCGTCTTAGTGGAATATCTGTATAATGAGAGAGAGAAGGAATAGTATTTTCCATTTAATTCCACTACTTTATTTGCTTATCCTTGACAGATACGCGTATTTCGTCTACAATGTGCAGACTTCTTCAGTGTCTTGTACTAATACTCGACTGTCGAGTATTATCTTTCTCTCTCTCGTCCTTATATTAATTTCCGAAGGAGAAAATCACACTTCCATCTAATTCTCCCACGTACATGATGCAATTGGTTATTTCTTAGGCTCATATTGTAGCATGATAATGTGGCTCCCAAACACACATGATATAGAATTCCTCTGATTCTTAGATTTGGGAAGTGCCATGATTTTTAAAGAGTCCTCATATTAATTTCCCTAGTATATTATGATGGTAATCAATTCATTTTTGAAACTTTTATTATATTGTCTCCGTAAGCAATTTCACAGTCAACGACCGTCTTCAGCGTCTCTCAGCTCATAAGCAGTAAATTTTCGGCTGGTAATCTACAAACGAGCGATTACTTCTTGCTCGTAAATGGGAGTCACGGACACCCCACCTGCTGGCATCCACAGAGGTGACAACGACGCAATATCCTTAAACGTGCCTATGCCTTAGCTGCAAGGTTGGAATTCTAATATATATATACTAGACCTGTTCATTTTAAACGAAATGTTCGGAATGTAACGGGTCAACCGTGATTACTGTTCGTCACGTTAATTTGAACTTCTGTGTAATTTTTCAGCAAAATCGGTTAAGATTTAGAGGCGCTTCAAGTTAATTTTATGTTTTTAAGGTAATTTACGGCTTATAATATTTGTATCTCGAGACTGAAATAACGAAAACTGCTGTAACAACTTTCATAGCAAAGCTTAATGTGTTATCTACCAACTTTGTGGCCAAAGGTTGACTATTCGAAGTGATTTTATTGAATTTTCACTTAGTTTCATGCATCAACACCGATTTTGCTGAAAATTTGCACAAAAGTTCAAATTAACATGACGAACAGTAATCACGGTTGACCCGCTACATTCCGAAAATTTTGTTTAAAATACTATATTTCACCTAACCGGGGAATGTAAGATGATTTTACAATTTTGAATAAAAAAATATCGGAATGTGTGAGGAATCATGGTATAAACAGGTTCTGCTTATTTTATGAGGTAAACACACTCCTGCCGATAAATGAAGCCCGCACAACTGTCTTATGATGGCTTTAAATGAAAAATTGTCTCTGGAAAATTATATGAGTTTACTAATCTAAAGAGGACGAACGAAATTCATGCCTAAATTTTGTACACATGCCATTTGTTTCACGTGTAAGAGCTGATAGGCAGATTCTTGATTTTCACCAAGCGGTTGGTGTACAACTGATGTGGTGTCTTACTGAGTCGAAAATGTATGCCTTTTCTATTCCAGTGCCGTAGGGGACGTAAAAGATAATCAAAATAAGTGAAGAAAGATGCAGCACCAACGGAGGCGTAAAATTTTTTATTGCCATTTATTAAAGGGCATTAAACGGTTGATTAGAGACTTCTTGTTACGTGGAACGTGAAGTTATGTCAATTTTTCCCAAATAAAAAAGGCAGCACGATTGCCTTACGCTGGCAAGTACCTGAAGTTATCTATCACTTAAGCTAAAAAAAAAGCATTTTCCGAAAAAAGAAACTTGCTCCGGAAAAGATAGAAATCATACGGTGGTAGTTTGGGAAAACTCCACCCGTCCTAGTATTGAGGATTTTCATTTCTCAAGTCAACTGTTTAAAAATTCCTACCATGTTCAATCGCCTTCCGGTTCGGTCTCGAGCGAATTCTGTGGAGCTTTCTTCGGTAAAAAGGAACCACCTCAGATGATCAAAGTTTTCATTCTTTCTCTCTAGCTGGTTGGGTGTTTTTATTTGGAAATTTATACATTTTATCGTAGTGATTTGAAATTTTTATGAACTTTGAACTTTTATGCTGTAGTAGTGATTCGGGGGTTAGATTTCGCCGGTCTCCGCTGTTTCTACACAGGAACGTGACCGGACGGAAACGGCATCTCTCCCGTACGAATCGGCTGCTGCTACATACGGTGCAGTCATTGTAAAGTTGAGAAATTTATTCGAGCGTTGTTGGATTCAGATTAATGAGGTTTTCCGATTGTATATGAATGAAACCGGCACAGTTTTGCTCGTACAGCGATAAATAAAGTTGAATTCTGTGATCCAGAAAAAAAGCATTTAAATCATATGAGTGTCCGAAAGTTTGACCGAACGCCTTTGAAAATGGAATGAAATCAAACCATAAGTAATGTTTGTAGGTAATTAAATCAAAAACTGTAGTGTTGTGAACAAAACTATTGTGATAAATCAGAATACAATATAAATGTTATTTAGGCAGAGAAAAAAAATAGTTGAAAGGCATTCCAAAACCACTAGCCTTCACATTCATTTCGTTGTGAGGTAGGAACACCCAACCTGGAAATGTAAGATTCTTTTAAAGATTTGGATGAAAAGTATGCAGTATTTTCAATCTTTCACGCCATGAGCAAATTATGTGATCTGGTCGTTGGATGGTTTTTTATTTTATTTTTTTATTTAAATAGGTAGCTTATTTTTCGGGCAAACTTTTTTTTTTCGACTTTTTGATTGTTCCAAATTCAAAATAAATTACATTCCATTTTAACCTAGGTGCTCCAGTTACTACAGTAGCTTACCAGTCCTGATTGTTATGATATATGTCTTAGTGTTTTTACATTGTTCCTGTCTTGGTGGCAATTCAGTATTTTAAACAGGGTTTTTAAACCTGCATGTCAGTATAACAATTAATATCTTAAAACTAAAAACTAAAACTAAATCTTATCTAAGTATAAAGGGAATTAATCGTTGCAATTGAGGATTGCAACGGTTTTTGCCTGAAATTATTAATTATTTTGTTGGACATTTGTTCTAAAGTCTCAACATTCGAAATTCTATGCACTTCGGTAGTACTGTACGGGAGGCAACTTCAAAATCATCTTCAGAACTTTGCTCTGAATCCTTTGAAGTGCTTTTTTCCTGGTAGTGCAACAACTAGGCCATATTGGCACAGCGTAAAGCATGGCCGGTCTAAAAACTTAAATATTAGAAGTTTATTCGTCAAGCAAAGTTTGGATTTCCTGTTTATAAGAGGATACAAACATTTTATACATTTGTTACGTTTGGCTTTAATGTCATCAATCTTTAAAACTTGATTTTTGGTCAAGTACTAATCCAAGATATTTCACTTTGTTTGACAGGGAAATTGGAACTCCATTCATAGTAACTATGTGACTACTACTAGGTTTCAAAAACGAAACTCTAGGCTTATGTGAAAATATTATAAGTTGAGTTTTAGAAGCCTTGGAAGAAATCTTCCATTTTTGTAAATAAGAAGAGAAAATATCTAAACTTTTCTGCAGTCTGCTGCAAATAACACAAAGACTTTTCCCTTTAGCGGAAATGCCTGTGTCATCAGCGAACAAAAATTGGTGGCATCCCTGAAGCAAATCAGAAAGGTCCGAAGTGAAAATGTTATACAATATAGGCCCAAAACTGCTACCCTGAGGAACACCTGCTCTAACAGGAAGTCGATTAGATTTGGATTTTTGATAATTTACCTGCAGAGTTCTGTCAGTTAAATAATTTTGAACTAATTTCATAATATAGAGTGGAACATTAAACTTTTTCAATTTAGCAATCGAACCTTCATGCCAAACACTGTCGAATGCTTTTTCTATGTCTAGAAGAGCAACTCCAATTGAGTAGCCTTCAGATTTGTTTGAACGAATTAAATTGGTAACTCTTAAGAGTTGATGAGTACTTGAATGCCCATGGCGAAATCCAAACTGCTCATCTGCAAAAATTGAGTTCGTATTGATGTGAAGCATCATTCTATTCAAAATTATCTTTTCAAAAAGTTTACTTATTGAAGAAAGCAAACTTGTTGGGCGGTAGCTAGAAGCTTCAGCTGGATTTTTATCCGGCTTCAAAATTGAATCAACTTTTGCAATTTTCCATTTATCAGGGAAGTATGGAGTGGAAACATCTGTAACTCTCTGGGAGTTTTTTGATGAGGATATAGAAAATTCCATCATCACCTGGAGCTTTCATATTTTGAAACTTTTTAGTTATAGACCTTACTTCGTCCAAATCAGTCCCCCAGGAATCATCAAAAATATTTTCCCGAGAGAAAATATTCAGATAATCCCGAGCAACCTTATTCTCATTAGGACTAGTAAGACCCAAACTGAAATTATGGGAACTCTCCAATTGCTAAGCATGTTTCTGAGCTTTTTCCGAATTTGTGATCAAAACTTTACCACCTTCTTTAAGCGCTGGAATTGGCTTTTGAGGTTTTTTTCAAAATTTTTGTGAGTTTCCAAAAGGGTTTGAAACTCGGGTCTAATTTAGAAACATTATTTTCAAAAGTTTTGTTCCTCAGGGCAGAGAATCGCTTTTTAATTTGTTTTTGCAAATCCCGCCAGATAACTTTCATGGCAGGATCGCGTGTTCTTTGATATCGTCTCCTACGGACATTTTCAAGACGGATCAAGAGCTGGAGATCGTCGTCTATTATAATTGAATCGAATTTAACCTCGCATTTTGATACTGTGGCAGCTCTTGCTTCAACTATAGAAGCAGTTAGAGATTCAAGAGCATAATTAACATCATCTTTGGTTTGCAAAGGAATGTTTGGATCGAAGTTATATTCCATAAATGTTCGATATTGCTCCCAATCAGCTCTATGGTAATTGAAAGTAGAGCTGTTGGGATTAGAAATTATTTCTTGGGATATTTCCAAAGTTACTGGCAGGTGATCGCTGTTTGGGTATTGTATAGTGTAATAACCAGCAGAACAATCATCAAATAGAATATTACCATTGGAATTGCTTTGAGCATTATTCCATGAGCGGTGTTTCACATTAAAATTACCAATAATGAAGAATTTAGACCTATGACGGGTAAGTTTCTGTAGGTCACCCTGGCCTACACATCGGAATGGCAGATAGGCAGCTATAAACGTAAGTTGTCCAAATTTTGTTTCTACAGAAACTCCCAAAGTTTCAAAAACTTTGGTTTCATATGAAGAAAGAATTTTATGTTTGATTCGTCTATGAACAATGATGGCAACGCCACCACAGACTCCATCAAGACGATCATTTCTATAAATGAAATAATTTGCGTCCCTTTTAACCTTATGGTCAGGTTTAATGAACGTTTCAGTTATAACGGCAATATGCACGTTATGAACTATCAAAAAGTTAAATAGCTCGTCTTCATTATCTTAAAGAGATCGAGCATTCCAATTTAAAATATGTAATTATTTAAAATCCATTGCTGAATTTCAAAGTCATGACAATATCATTTTAATTAATGATTTCTGTAAAAATTCCATTTAAGGAGCAGTAATGCAGTCAAAATTTTCAAAATTTCCGTTAGCATTACGTTGGTTAGTATTTTGATTTCTACCCGGTGAAATAGCAGCATAGGTAGCTCCATCAACTCACTGAGCATTGTTAGCAGCGAGGGGAGTAGGTATAGATAAAAAATTTGAAGCATGGATGAAATTTGTACGGGTACGAATGTAGAATTTGTTCCTCGCTGACCGTTGTTAACAGCAGAGGAATTTGTACCTGGTTGGAAACGTCGATAGTTTCCTACCTGTCGGTTAGAACGAGATTGTAGGATCGCTTTGCGAGTCTTACATTTCCAAAAATTGGATTTGTGGTTTTCACCACAATTTGAACATTGAAATTTCATAGGATCTTCCTTCACAGGACAGTCGTCCTTTGCGTGAGAGGAATCACAACAATTCATGCATTTAGCTGGCATGTAGCAATTTTTAGTTCCGTGACCCCATCCCTGGCACTTACGACACTGGGTGAGGTTTTGGAAATTTCCTCCAGTCTTCCTGAAGTGTTCCCACTTCACTTGGACATGGAGCATAAGGCTAGCTTTTTCTAAGGCCTTAAGATTGTTTAGTTCACTAGACTTGAAGTGAACTAAATAAAAATCATTAGAAATCCCGTTGCGCGAATCGCCAGGACGGGATTTCATTTTCATTTTGATTACTTGGAGTGGCACAACTCCAAGTAATTTTGCCAGTTCATCTTTGATCTACAACGGCGCCGGTGGTGTAGTGGTAAGCGTGATTACCTCTCACCACAGCAGGCCTGGGTTCAATCCCAGTCAGCGCCGCCGGGATGTTCTGAGGCATAACATCTCTGATCACGCCTTCCTTCGGATGGGAAGTAAAGCCGTTGGTCCCCGGTTCATAAGTTGATGGGCCGATAGGTAGGGTCCAGGTGTGGGACCTGCCTTCCTGGCACGTCGGTAGCATTGGTGCTCAGCACGGAAAACAAGATCAACGGAAAAAACAAACCAAAGGAAAAAAAATCTTTGATCTGATCCAGAGATTCACCACTGGGCAGTCCTTTCATGACACGTTCAGTTTTGGTGTCGTAAGTAAAAAAATTATGCTGCTTCTCAGTAAGATACTTGAGAAGACATTTGAATCCGTTCAAAGTTTCAGCCAATACACGGCATTCACCCCGACGGCCAATTTGCAGTGCAAACTTAAATTTCACGAAGTTTAAAAGTTCCGTGTGAAGAGCATGGAAATCGGAAGTGGTTATCACAATAGGGGGAATCATTTTCTTCTTGGTATTAAGCCGGGGAAGTTTACTAGAATTTTTCCTGAATGATGGATCATTCTCATCATCCGTGAGCAAATCTAAATGATTGCTCAAATTAATTTAATCATAAGGGGGATCAAGATTTTGCCTTTTGCGATTTCTTTTGCGCCATGGCAGCAGTATTTTTTTAACCAAATCGACTTCCAAGCATACTGTAAGAATCTGAAGGATCGAAGAGGAATTTTCCAAATCGATATCCAAGAAGGATTACCTCGGGTAGGGTCCAAACAAGGATCGAAGAGGAATAAGAGTCAAACAAGGTAGAAAATTTACAGATTTATTGAACACTGAAAAGTGCTGTTTAAATTTGTTGTAGCTTTAGGTAGTAGTAACATTTCCTTCAGCAAAAAGCAAATAGATCCGCACGGCAAGAAAGCACGATGCGGACTATCCGTTGCTTTGCTCATCCCTTTCAATGAATGAAGCGTCGATTTTCGGGTTGAAACGAAACCCCATTATGGCTTTCAATCCCTTTCACCGACACTATCTCACCGCTCTTTCAATTTGGTTAGTATGCGTTATGTTCCGTTTTCGTCACATTTTTTTTAGATAAATTCAACATATTACGTGTAGTCTTCAAGTGTTTTCACGCACGCTTTAAATATGCATTTTAATTCTCCTTCATAAACGTCATGAAAACTCTGTTGATGTGATTCATGAAAGACGAAACTAGCAAAGTCAAGCTTGACGAAACTATCGCCGAAGCTTGAAAGAAAGACCAATTATGCGACGGGAAAAAGTGAGACAAGGCGATTGAACATTTGCTTGTAGACGCCAACTGAGGTTCTAGAATGCTGCGAAGCTATTCGACTTCAACAGAAAAAAAAGTAGTCTCTTCGTCGCATCGATTTTGTCGATTGAAGCTGATATTGTGACGTCCTGATTGTAAGTTAAACTCGGGGAAAGATATATGCATTATTAGTATTCCAATTCGTCAAGTACACTCAGCCAATAACGCTACAAACTTGATTTTGGATATTCAACCATTCAACAGTCAATATTACAGCAACTGACATCAGGGTTCCTTCCATTCATTTTGGCTAAAAAAATGTTTTATAAAATTATGGAATAATAAGATATTATAATAATATTTTGTTTGTGTAAGCAACAAGAAAAGATTGTGGAGTTTGTGTTTGACACATAATACCAGCCAATGTTGCTGCATGAGAGTCACAATAAGCGATTTTGTCATTTATCTCACCCACTCTTAACTCTTCACTCTTCGCGAAGAGGCGATCAGAAAATCGCTCATTGTGGCTCTGTCAAATCTAAATTTGCAGGTTTTATGTGTCAAACACAAACTTTAAAAATTTGTCTTGTTACTTATACATACAAAATACCACCATAATATCGTATTATTCCATAATTTCCTAGAACATTTTTTTAGTCAAAATGAATGGAAGGCACCCTGACTGACATTGATGTTTATCCAAAAAAAGTTACACTGTTTGACGTTTGACCTGATGGCTGTCTGCGTTTCATCATTCCTCATTTTGACTATCAGATGCGTATTTCAGGCATTCCTGGTCGAGCATCAAATCGTGAATTAACTCAATTTCACATTATTGCCTTACAACATTAATCGAATCAACATCTGTTGAGCCCATATAGCGCATGCACATCGGTGCATTCTTCCACACCAATTGCATAGTAGGTCAATTGCCGTATGTGTCACCAATTGACAGCCGGTAGGGTGCGGGCCGTACGACTTTATGACCCCTTTACTAATTGTAGCGTAAGCCCCCATCGAGGAGAACGAAACCGAAACTGAGTGCCAGTCTCTCTGATTCTGGTTGAACAAATTACTTAATATAATTTAACGCATGATCGGCTCACACAACGTCGAATCGAGCACGTTCCAAACATCCAACGTTGCACAAATCGACTTTAAGTGGAAAATTCGTCGGTTCGAACCGTCTACCTACTCTTGCGAGCGATAATAATGAAACCCTCTTATTAGAACTTCAGCGAGCGAGCACTAAAGGTAAGTGCGCGCATACGCAGAATAAAACACACAGAAATTATGAATATGCATTTTGAAATTAATTTCCGGCTTATGCGGCAGGCCATTGAATCCAATAACACATTTCATGCTTCTGTTAGCATTGAACATACCACCACCCCGGACCGCCACTCTCTGACCTCCCGTGTTCGCGTTCATTCATACGCACTCACGTTGATCGTTCGGACCTTTAATATGGCTTGTTTTTCTTTTTCTCCCGGCGACGCTGTTGGTCTTTTGGCTGAGCTGATGCCATTTGGAAAGGCTTTTGGCCCCGGACCAAGAATCATACCGTACGAAACGTGACAATTTTTCCTAATAGAATTAGCACTATTTAGTATTCATCATCTGCCGCGCAAATCTCGGTACCTCTAGCAAACCCTTCTTGTGCCATATTCTTTCTCGAGACAGCTCAGAGCTTATGACATGCTCCATTTGGTTGCCAAGTCGCCAATCCGAACGATGACGACGACGACGACAACGATGTGGGCATACTTTTTTTTTCGTGCGTTGTTATTAGATATAATTTGTATCCACGACGATGGAATGTTTTGAGATGCAAATTTGTATCAATGATGCCGTCCTACTTAGCAAAAGGTCATACTTGTGAAGAAAACTGAACTGTTTCACACCAAAAAATCCTCCAATCGAGCTGCAATTTCGACCATATTTTCATGCATATTAATCACCGGTCTTATCTCCCAATTCCAATCATGATCATCAACTTTCGCTACCGGAGAACACTTTCATTTATCTACATCTCATTTCCAACCGCATCCGACCGACGAACCGGAGGCGACCATAACTCATTTTCACATTAGACGCGATGCCGCCGCGTCTAGTTCCGTCACATCGCGTCGTCATCGGTCCGAGGGAGATGTCACGTGAAAATTATTACCATAAACGTGCAGCGGGGTGACTGGGTGCGAATGCGAGCTACTACACCAACCGTGACATCATTAATCTTGCTCCCTGTTGTTCACAGCTAATTCCCATGCGCCGTTAGAGTTAAGCCCTAAGCCTAAAACTGGTCGCCAGCTGTTACTCCTCGGCTGGTGCTGCCCGAAGAACATGGATACCATCTCACCTGAGAAGTGAGCGAGCTAGAGGGAAGGAGAGATTACCTACTGCAAATTTAATCAGGATCTCCGTGTGGCGCGGTCTGTTTAACGTTGGTTCCCATTTGATGATTAATCTTATCTTATCTGATCGCTGACGGCGACGACATCATCGTTCGGCAACCACGGTTGTTAGTTTTGTTTTGGGGCCGAAGAAAAGAAAGGCTGAGGAATTGGATGATTTCACGCTGATTAATCAATGTTGTTTAATAAATGAATAAGGTTATTTTAATTCAATACACACATTTTCACACAACAAATCG
This sequence comes from Ochlerotatus camptorhynchus, assembly GCF_037179485.1. Taxonomy (NCBI): domain Eukaryota; kingdom Metazoa; phylum Arthropoda; class Insecta; order Diptera; family Culicidae; genus Ochlerotatus; species Ochlerotatus camptorhynchus. The sequence goes on from NW_027040849.1 coordinate 292,492, forward strand.
AATTGTGAAATCATGTGGTGTGAGGCGACATGCTAGCAGATGCCACACCGCCACCACAACAGTCGGTACTTTGCCTAAAAAGCCTAGAAGGAAAGCCAAATATCACAGATATGGAATCATGAAAATTACTGTAAGGTCACTATTGCGAGGCCATTGAGCTGAATAGGAAGTAAGGTCGAACTTCGGAGGGACCCATGGAATGATATATGCTCTAAACTAATAAAAACGATGATATGCAACCATTGAAAAACGTTCCATTACCGAGAAGATACTCAAATTTACTATCCTCCCAGAGGAGTGGAGTGACCGGTATGCGTCTAGAGTAAGCTTCGAAAAGAAGATTCTAAAAAGTAACTTATTAACAGCTTCGTATGTTCTCACCAGTGGAAATTAAAAAAAAAACACTCAATTCCAGTCTAAAATTTGAGCATCACAACAGTACATTCAATCACGCACAAATTAACATTAATTCAACCCTCTTAAATAAACGGCAACTTGTTTGCACGTCCATTTACCGATCTCGTTATCGATAACACGCCGGTCTCTTCTAGAATTTAGACGCCACAGTCCGTTGCTATCTTAGCACCACTGTCCTCACGATATGCATGCAGCAAATTATGATTGCCATCCAAATCACGTTTCCACTCGCGTCGTCGTTGACATCAGTAATTGTCCAAAAATAAACCCAAACACCGCAAAATGACTGAATTCCTATTACGTTTACACCATCCACATCAGTATTGATAACAACACAAATAGTCGCTGACGGGATCAACAGTCAAACGAGCACTATTCAAAGAGTGTCATCCTTTTCAGCATATTTTCCCGCGGACCTCGTCTTATCTCGTTTGTCTCACACGTTCGGTGAACTCAGTGATGGCGTGTGTATAAAATACTTTGCTTGGTTACTCTTGGGAGTGTTGAGCTATGCAAAGCTTGAAAAATTCGTGGAATTTGAAACATTATCGCAATCCGTCATCGAACCGTGGAATTTCTTTGTTTTCTGTGATGATTGTGGCGACGAAAACATTCTCAGAGTTTTTTCTCTGAGTAATTGTAGGTAATTCTATGTGAGTTTGAGTATACAGTCGCCTTAAAATCACTGGGAGTAGTAAGGATTTGAAAGAGGCAGCGGGGCTCTTTTGGTGGCTGGTGATAAGTATGATATCAATTAGGTCGTTACCCAAGTAACAATGTTGGTTTCATGAGGGTTCTGGAGACAATGATTTAGACTTGTAGAATGCTTTAAAACCTCTATAAAACTTGCAATGCTACTAGGGTACATCAAATGGCTCAATAGGCATCAGGACTGTTCCAATTCATACAAAAATACATCGGTCAGCTATTGAAAGAAGGCAACATATAAATGATTCGTAGTGATAGCAACTTTACTAAAGAATATACACAGCAAAACGTGGTCATCGAAAATATCGTTCGAAAAAATGCAGCAGTTTCATCAAAAACTACCTTAATTATCTCGCTGAATATCATATTGGCAAAATATAGCCAGCTTTGAATAATCGAAGGCTTCATATTGATCTGAGTAAACACAGAACTTATATTTGAGTAAAATTTTGCTCGATCTATGAGTGTACTGAAATTGAGAAATGTGTTGCATACTAATCGAGCACATTAAGGTGATTCCTTGTAGAGTTCACAAATGGCCGCAACGTCTCTAATTTGTTTTTCTTTGATCTCTGAACCGTTCAACTACAAGAACACCGTAGTTATAATTAAACATTATATGTGTATGATCAAATAATGATGATTCATTTGACGCATGCCAGTTGTATATCATATCTGATAATTTCGAACTATATAGTGTTAGGCCAGTACTTCTTGTCTAATTAAATAAACAAATGTTTACTCTAATATTTAATATCTAATAGCAGATGTGGTGAGCTTTTGCATCACAACCAATGATGAGCTATTTGTTCTTCAATGTACAATGTTCAATAAACACAGCAACTTCTATTGGAGGAGCTTCAACGTTGTCATTATTGGCAGCTCTGTAAACGTACCATTAAAACAATGAAAAGCTCCGTAAGCCATTAAAAAGAGCGTTTGTTTACTATTTTTTACTATATAGCTACTCAAATTGACTGGCCTTGCCCGGGGCAAGCTTCTAGAATGAGCTTCCAGAAGAATTTAAAAATAGAATTTTATTTAAAGGCTTCTTTTAGAATCTTCCTTAGACACTTTTTTAAGGGTCTTCTTAATTGGAATTACTGTAATCAGTTGTAACGGTGTCAAGCCATTAGGCCTAATGATCATTACACCGAATGATTTCGAGCTTACCCAGACTTAAATAAAGGTTGATACAATGATAAGCACTTATATATTTTTCAGAGTATTCAGACTTGCAAAACTTTTTGAGCGATCTTGACTGCAATTTTTACTTTTTAGAAGAAATTTTATACATCCCCTGAAATTGGAAAGATTCATGTTTAACAAGCAATTAAAAAACACTGTTTTAAAGTATTTTTCCATCTTTTAAACATGAGCAGTCTTTACTAGTTTTACTTGTATTGTGATTGTTGGCTTTACGAATAAAGTATGACATCACATTCATTTGTATGCCCGTTCTTTTCTCACACCAATCTATGGTACTAAAATTTATTATTGGGTGTTGAAGAAATTTTATATAGGGTTACGGGATGTAATGTCAGCCTAGCCCCTTACTTTGGCCTATCAAGCAAATAACTCATTCATTCAGCAATAATACACAATAATTATGAAAAACTAATACCACATCTGCAGCAAAACTCTAACCCGTAAATCGATTGCCAATTTTTGGGACAAATTTTGAACATTGATTGCTCTTTTTCAATTAAAAAGTTTATTGAAATTATCTTTTTTGTAACTCCAAATTCAAAATAAATTACATTTCATTTTAACCTAGGTACTCCAGTTACTACAGTTACTTGCCAGCTCTAATTGTTATGATATATATCTTAGTGTTTTTACATTGTTCCTGTCTTGGTGGCAATTCAGTATTTTAAACAGGTTTTTTTAACCTTCATGTCAGTATAACAATTAACATCTTAAAACTAAAAACTAACACTAAATCTTATCTAAGTATAAAGGGAATTAATCGTTGCAATTGAGGATTGCAACGATTTTTGCCTGAAATTATTAATTATTTTTTTGGTCATTTGTTCTAAAGTCTCAACATTCGAAATTCTATGTACTTCGGTTGTACAGTACCAGAGAGGCAACTTCAAAATCATTTTCAGAACTTTGTTCTGAATCCTTTGAAGTGCTTTTTTCCTGGTAGTGCAACAACTAGACCATATTGGCACAGCGTAAAGCATGGCCGGTCTAAAAACTTGTTTAAATATTTGAAGTTTATTCGTCAGGCAAAGTTTGGATTTCCTGTTTATAAGAGGATAAAAATATTTTATATATTTGTTACATTTGGCTTGAATGCCCTCAATGTGATCTTTAAAAGTTAATTTTTGGTCAAGTATTAATCCAAAATATTTCACTTGGTTTGACCAGGAAATTGAAACTCCGTTCATAGTGACTATGTGACTACTACTAGGTTTCAAAAAGGAACCTCTAAGCTTATGTGGAAATATTATAAGTTGAGTTTTGGAAGCGTTGGAAGAATTCTTCCATTTTTGTAAATAAGAAGAGAAAATATCTAAACTTTTCTGCTGTCTGCTGCAAATATCACTTCTTCCTTTAGCGGAAATGCCTGTGTCATCAGCGGAAGGCAAATCACGGAGGTCCGAGGTGAAAATGTTATACAATATAGGCCCAAGAATGCTACCCTGAGGAACTCCTGCTCTAACAGGCAGTCGTTCAGATTTGGAATTTTGATAATTTACCTGCAGAGTTCTGTCAGTTAAATAATTTTGAACTAATTTCATAATATAGAGTGGAAAATTAAACTTTTTCAATTTAGCAATCAAACCTTCATGCCAAACACTGTCGAATGCTTTTTCTATGTCTAGAAGAGCAACTCCAGTTGAGTGGCCTTCAGGTTTGTTTGAACGAATTAAATTGGTAACTTATGATGTTGATGAGTAGTTGAATGCCCATGGCGAAATCCAAACTGCTCATCTGCAAAAATTGAGTTCGTATTGATGTGAAGCATCATTCTATTTAAAATTATCTTTTCAAAAAGTTTACTTATTGAAGAAAGCAAACTTATTGGACGGTATCTAGAAGCTTCAGCTGGATTTTTATCCAGCTTCAAAATTGGAACAACTTTTGCATTTTTCCATATATCAGGAAAGTATGCCAAATGGAAACATCTGTTAAATAATTTTACCAAGAAAGACAAGGTACTCTCTGGGAGTTTTTTTATATGGGTATAGAAAATTCCATCATCACCTGGAGCTTTCATATTTTGAAACTTATTAGTAATAGACCTTACTTTGTCCAAATCAGTCCCCCAGGAATCATCAAACATATTTTCCTGAGAGAAAATATTCAGATAATCCCGAGCAACCTTAGTCTCAATAGGACTAGTAAGACCTAAACTGAAATTATGGGAACTCTCGAATTGCTTAGCAAGTATCTGAGCTTTTTCCGAATTTGTGATCAAAATTTTAACACCTTCTTTAAGCGCTGGAATAGGCTTTTGAGGTTCCAAAAGGGTTTGGAACTCGGGTCTAATTTAGAAACATTATTTTCGAAAGTTTTGTTCCTCAGGGCAGAGAGTCGCTTTTTAATTTGTTTTTGCAAATCCCGCCAGATAATTTTCATTGCAGGATCACGTGTTCTTTAATATTGTCTCCTACGGACATTTTTAAGACGGATCAAGAGATGAAGATCATCGTCCATTATAATTGAATCGAATTTAACGTCACATTTTGGTACTGAGGCAGCTCTTGCTTCAACTATAGAAGTAGTCCGAGCTTCAAGAGCATTATTAATTTATACTTTGGTTTGCAAAGAAATGTTTGGATCGAAGTTATATTCCATAAATGTTCGATATTGCTCCCAATCAGCTCTATTGTAATTGAAAGTAGAGCTGTTGGGATTACAAATTATTTCTTGGGATATTTCCAAAGTTACTGGAAGGTGATCAGAACCGAAGTCAGCATGGGTAACCAATTGGCTACAAAGTTGACATGAATCGGTTAAGACCAAATCAATAGTTGAGGGATTTGCAGAAGAAAAGCATGTTGGGCTGTTTGGATATTGAATAGTCTAATAATAACCTGCAGAACAATCATCAAACAGAATATTACCATTGGAATTGCTTTGAGCATTATTCCATGAGCGGTGTTTTGCATTAAAAACACCAATAATGAAGAATTTAGACCTATGACGGGTAAGTTTCTGAAGGTCACCCTTGAGAAAATTCTTTTGTTGGCCTACGCATTGGAATGGCAGAGAGGCAGCTTTAAACGTTAGTTGTCCAAATTTTGTTTCTACAGAAACTCCCAAAGTTTCAAAAACTTTGGTTTCAAATGATGAAAGAATTTTATGTTTGATTCGTCTATGAACAATGATAGCAACGCCACCATAGGGTCCACCAAGACGATCATTTCTATAAATGAAATAATTTGCATCCTTCTTTACCTTATGATCAGGTTTAAGGAACGTTTCAGTTATAACGGCAATATGCACGTTATGAACTCTCAAAAAGTTAAATAGCTCGTCTCCATTATCTTTAAGAGATCGAGCATTCCAATTTAAAACATTTAATGATTTAAAATCCATTACTGAATTTTTAAGTCATGGCAATATTGTTTGCAAATTTTACTCCAGTTTGAATAGCATCAAACATGGAGTTAGATTTAAGCATATCAGAAATCATATCAATTAAGGATTTCTGTAAAAATTCCATTTTAAGGGCAGTAATACTCCTGAGTCAAAATTTCCGTTAGAACGTTGGTTAATATTTTGATTTCTACCCGCTGAAATAGCAGCATAGGTAGCTCCATTACCTCACTGAACATTGTTAGCAGCGAGGGGAGTAGGTTTAGATATAACATTTTAAGCAGGGGTGAAATTTGTACCTACGGGTCCGAATGTAGAATTTGTTCCTCGCTGACCGTTGTTAACAGCAGAGGAATTTATACCTGGTCGGAAACGTAAATCGTGTCCTACCTGTCGCTTAAAACGAGATTGTAGGATCGCTTTGCGAGTCTTACATTCCCAAAAATTGGATTTGTGGTTTTCACCGCAATTTAAACATTTAAATTTCTTAAGATCTTCCTTCACAGGACAGTCGTCCTTTGCGTGAGAGGAATCACCACAATTCATGCATTTGGCTGGCATGTAGCAATTTTTAGTTCCGTGACCCCATCCCTGGCACTTACGACACTGGGTGAGGTTTTGAAAATTTCCTCCAGTCTTCCTGAAGTGTTCCCACTTCACTCGGACATGGAGCATAAGGCTAGCTTTTTTCAAGGCCTTAAGGTTGTTTAGTTCACTAGACTTGAAGAGGACTAAATAAAAATCATTAGAAATCCCGTTGTGCGAATCGCCAGGACGGGATTTTCATTTTGATTACTTGGAGTAGCAAAACTAAAAGTAATTTTGCCAGTTCATCTTTGATCTGATCCAGGGATTCACCACTGATTGTTTGTTTGTTTATTTTCCAGTAGCGTAAGATACATATATTTTCAAATTACTACCTCCGGCTTAGCAATGGATACAAATATCAAAAATATTACTAATTAAATTAATCATTACTACCTAGCCTATTCAATTTATAAAACTCTCTAATTAATTTGGGACCAAAAATTGATGCAGCCACTCTTGAAAATTGCTTCCGACGAAGAGCGCTTCACTGCGGGTGGTAACAAGTTGTAGTTTACCACACCTCGAACGAACAGTGAACTGGCGTAACCTGCGGTGTTGTCAGCTGGTATACTAGGTTCTGCAAGTGACGACCTCGAGCTAGGATGAGTCTGCCATGAAGTATAGCTGGGGACTGTGTTGATAGCAGTTATCTCAGGAAAATGCAGGAGCGATATGCGTAGAAGTTTTGTAACCAACATCCAATGAGGTTCTGTTGCAGGTGACTCACATGGTCGTAGCGGCTCAATCCATAGACATATCTCACACAGCAGTTTAGCGCCACACGTAATCGGTCGAAGCAGCTTGCACTAGGACGGATGTGTAGAACATCGCCGAACAAGAAATGTGGTAGGATCAAGGATTTGAAGAGTTTCAATCTGGTGGAGGTACAGCAGTATAGCGAGCGAAGACAAGCATAGATCTTTCCGCACTGTTGCGTTATCAGGCCATCCCACTGCAGATCACTTTGGAAGATGAACGCTAGGTTGCTCACACTTTCCGACCATCCGATGCTCTGACCGTCAACAAAGCCGCTGGCTCTGCGACGCCGACTTGTGATGAACATCGCCTTACTCTTTGCTGGATTCACGTGAAGCTCGTTTCGCCGCGACCAATCCGCAACTCGTTCGAGATCTGCATTCACCATCCTGACCAACTCACGAGCACAAAGACCGAGCCGGCTGACGTAAAGTTCCACATAAAAAATCAAAAGCAAAAATCCGAATAGAACAGAACTGCAGCACCGTCGGTAGGTCGTTAATATGGCAGCAGAAAAGTAGAGGACCAAGGACTGAGCCTTGAGGTACACCGGACGGCACCTCGGCGCTGCTGGAGCAGCGATCACCACAGAATACCGTCTGTCTTCTTCCACGAAGGTACGACTCCATCAGGTTTACAGCACCAAAGGAAAAGTTGAACTGTACTTCCAGCTTTGCTAATAGTTTGCTATGAGGGATAGTATCGAAAGCCTTGGAGAAGTCCAGAAGTAGCAGTATACCAGCACCTTTTTACCCTTCTTACAAAGAAGGGTATAGATATCACTTGAAAAACCGACTGTCGATCCGAGGCCCGGAGGGCCGAGTGTCATATACCATTCGACTCAGCTCGACGAGATCGGAACATGTCTGTGTGTGTGTGTTTGTGTATATGTGTGCATGTGTGTATGTGTGTGTGTATGTAACGAAATGAATGCGCTCACGTTTCTCAGCAACCGCTCAACCGATTTGGACAAACTCGGCGCCAAATGATAGGTCTTGGGGTTCCATTGAACGCTATTGAACGGTTTTGGAATCGGTGAACCGGTTCCGGAGATATGGCCGGAATAAGATCCGGTGAATATGGGCCTTCACGCTGGATTTAACGGAAAACGTATCAAAACCATCATATACCATTCGACTCAGCTCGACGAGATCGGAACATGTCTGTGTGTGTGTGTGTGTGTGTGTGTGTGTACGTGTGTATGTGTGTATGTGTGTATGTGTGTATGTGTGTGTGTATGTAACGAAATGAATGCGCTCACGTTTCTCAGCAACCGCTCAACCGATTTGGACAAACTCGGCGCCAAATGATAGGTTTTTGAACGGTTTTGGAATCGGTGAACCGGTTCCGGAGTTATGGCCGGAATAAGATCCGGTGAATATGGGCCTTCACGCTGGATTTAACGGAAAACGTATTAAAACCATCATGCGACACATCAAATTACTACAGAATTCAAAAATAAGATCAATGCAAGTCGTGTTAAGTGTTCCAGACCACATTGGACACACTTGGACATGTTCCGGGTACCCCGGGGAAGTTGCTTGAATATGAATTGAATTAAAACCCATTAAATCACATTAAAATACGATGATAAGGTGATTGGTAGCCTCACCAAATAGACTACACCCGGATATATTCCGGGTACCCCCAGGCAGAGGCGTAGCGTCACTGGATGACACGGGGGTGGGGGGCTTGGTCACTGATAATGACAATAAAATAAATAAACTTGAATAAGTAAGAAGGGTCTGATCACACCATATGTGGATAAATTCAGGTTTTTTTATCAACGATGGCTCCTAGGTCGTCGTGCACTCGAAGAACCGCACCCTAGTAGCACGCTTGTCACAAATCAATTGTAGAAACTTATATACGACTTATTTCAGTCATAAACAAGTTGCTGTAACTTATTGTGATGAAAGTGTGCTACTCGGGCAGTTTTGATACTCTGGCCTCGACGGAAACCAGCCTGACAGTCAGTCAGCAGGTTGTTACCTTCGATGTACAAGGACATTTGCTGTTTGAGAAGCTTCTCAAAAACCTTCGACAACGCGCATGCTGATTGGGTGCAGATTGGTAATATCGTTTAAATGCGCTTTCTTTTTAAGAGGCAAAATTTTTGCGGGCTTCCAACAATCGGGAAAAATGGTAGATGTTTCTATGAACATGTTGAACAGATGAGTAATGTGTTGCAGGACAAACGGTAGGATGATCTTAACGAAGGTAATCGGTAAGTCGTCCATCCCAATAGCGTTTTATTTAATATCCCAGATAGTATTGACAACTTCCCAGTACCGCACAGGTTGGAAAGAGAGGCTATACGGTGAAGGAGATGCTCTTGCTACTCGGGTGCTGTTTGTAAAGTTGGCGGCGAATGTTTGATTCACTTCGTCCGGATCAAACTCACATGGAGGTGACGATTTATCCTTGCCGACTCCAAGGCTCTTTACCCGTTTCCAAAGGGTTTTCGACGGAGTTTTGCTGTCCAAGAAACGGTCTATATATTGTGTTTGGCTTGAACAATTTTCATGATAGCACGGTTCCTCAGCACCTTATACCGCTGTCGCTTTACGTCCTTCAATTGCGCCAAGTCTCGTTCGAGCAGGGACTGACGTACACTATCAGAGAACCACGGGTTATGCCGCCGGCGATTGGTACTGGCTCGAAGAGGGATGCACGAATCATGCACAGTTTTGATATGCTCGTTGAAGAATTCCATAGAGTCATTCGGGTTTGCGATCTCGTAAAAGTGGTTCCATGGAATAGACAGTAAAGCATTTTCCAGAGCATGCGGATCGAAATTCACATAGTCACGATAAGTGCATCGGCTTGAGGGCCGTGAGATGTTGAGATCTACCAACGCAAAGATAAGATCATGATGGGACAACCCAGGAAAACTGACCTGACCGAACCGCATAACTTTTTCGTTGCTATTTGTTTGGAAGAGATCAAGTTGTGAACATCCGCCTCCATGGAAAACTGTTGGTTCTTCACTTACGGATGACAACGAATGGCTGCGGAGCATCTATTCAAATTGCGTGCGCTTGTAGCTAGGGAGGAGCATGTCAGTATTAAAGTCTCCCACAGGAAATATGTGTTCATAGTGAACAGCGAAATCGGCCAACTTCTCTGCCAAGAAAGATGAACAATCGATCGTTATCGGGAGGGTTGTAGATGGTCATCAGCAGAATCTTGCTGCCGTCCACTCGAAACTCTAACGCCAAACATTTTTGTCCGTCGATTCTGCTGTAAGTACCGTGCCGTTGGAGCAGTCAAGATGTTCCTTGTAGTAAGCAGCGATTCCTCCGCCGCGTAAACAGTAATTCCTCCGGTGAAGATATTAAGCCACTGGGCAGTCCTTTCATGACAACCTTGAAGAAACGTTCAGTTTTGGTGTCGTAAGTAAAAAAAATTATGCTGCTTCTCAGCAAGTACTTGAGAAGACATTTGAATCCGTTCAAGGTTTCAGCCAATACACGGCATTCACCCCGACGGCCAATTTGCAGTGCAAACTTAAATTTCACGAAGTTCAAAAGTTTCGTGCGTAGAGAATGGAAATCGGAAGTGGTTATCACAATAGGGGGAATCTTTTCCTTCTTGGCATTAAGCCGGGAAAGTTTACTAGAATTTTTCCTGGATGATGGATCATTCTCATCATCCGTGAGCAAATCAATTTGATTGCTCAAATTAATTTCATCAGAAGAGGGATCAAGAGATCACCCTTTTCTTTTGCACTTAGGCAACATGACGGCAATAAATGTTTTATCCAAATCGACTTCCAAGCAGATTACTATAAGAATCTGAAGGATCGAAGAGTAATTTTCCAAATCGATATCCAAGAAGGATAACCTCGGGTAGGGTTCAAACAAGGATCGAATAGGATTAAAAGTCAAACAAGATAGAAAACTTACAGGTATATTGAGCACTGAAAAGTGCTGTTTAAATTTGTTGTAGCTTTAGGTAGTAGTAACACTTCCTTCAGCAAAAAGCAAATAGATCCGTACGGCAAGAGAGCACGATGCGAACTATTCATATCATGCGTTATTATTAACTTCGTTCGGTAGCTTTTGAACTAAAGTATCGTACAATTGACTTGTTAATGCCGAAGCCATGGATTCATTCCCTATGCAATCACATTTTTTTTTTTTCGAGCTTTTAAAAGCTGATCATTCTTTTTTTCACACTGATAGTTTACTTCGGCTAAGATTTTCTATAGTAGAAGACTTCATCTTGACAAGAGACAAAATTATTATTAGCGCTTTGAGTATAATATGGAAAAGCCGTATTAACCCTTTTGCTGGTTATTCTCTCATTATTACCAGCAAATTTTCTTTGCAAATGTTAAAAAATAATTTTCCAATATTCGGCCACATGTCCATTCAGTCTAATGACCCTTTAACCTAATAACCATTCGGCCTAATGACCCAGTACCAGTTCTTCCGTGTTTAATCCAAATTGCTAGTTATTGTGTAATCCAACATAGTCGAAGAAGTTAAGATTTATAAGCATTTACGACTGCTAAATTACCACCATCACCCACCTAAGATAGCTGGTCGTCTGTAAACATCAAGGTGCTTAAATCTGCTCCACTGAATGCAATCAAAACTTGTTGTGTTTGCATATCATGCACTTTTCATGCATGCAATACAGCATGCATAAACCGTCCTTTGGCTGATCTGATGTCTCTGTATCTGAAGTTTTTTTTTATCTACAGACTGGTTCAAACAGGTCTTCGAAGATGTCCTTGCATCGCTTCATCGTTGTCGTTCAATACAAGTGGGGACTTGCCGTCAGTAGGGAATAGGTTGTGTACATGAGTATTCATATGTAAATTATGTAAAAAATGCGAACATTTCTGTCTATTGATTTCTGATAGAATCACAAGTTGAAGTTCAAAACAGAAAACACTGCATCAAAAACTACGTTGATTTGTTTTATCGTTCATGAATGTATCTTAATCACGGAACATTTAACGACACACAGAAGAGAAAACTCTCCAACACGCGAATCCATCATGTCCAAATTCATTTGACCTACGGCTACAAAGTAAGTGCGCCATATTTTCTTCTTGTTCGAAAACATAAACTTTTACGTCTACCCTTTATTGCCACCAACCTCGAAGCCATAGGGTTAACCAACGAGCGAAGCATCATTTTTTGGAGTTTAATTTTCTATTTTATTGCCTTCCTGTTTTGATAAGGCAACAAGAAGCATGTTCAAATGTACTTTTCCCAACCAGCTTGGCGCACCAAGAGTTTTATTTCGGACCTCTACCAATCCAAATTTGGACCCCTTTCAGACCGCATTTTTCTGGCTGGTGCCACATGCCCATAGGGAGGTGTTTTACGTCAGTAGCATACTTAGCAAGAGTCCATTAACCAACGAATGCGGTGTGTCACAGCCAGTGTCAAATAGATTGTACGTACGTACAGGTACACAACCAGACAATCTGTGTATAGGACGACGTTGTATGGTAAACAGGCGCAAATGAAGTGAACAGAGAAGGAATGAAATCGGTCACCGGGTTAAGGTTAACCGGTGGTAATAATATCACTTTGGTTTTCGGCGCTCGGTTGCTCTGCAGGTTGGTTGCTTTATTTTTTTTTTGCTTCGTCCATTCTTTTACATGGTTGATGTGAAATGTTAATTACTTTTCATCCGGTTTTTTTCTTTAGTTTGTATTGCCTGCTTTAGGAAAGAAACCTGCAGGCTTTTATGTAAATTTTCTGAGTTAAGCTGCTTTTTTCACTTCACTCGATGATGACGTATATAAATCATCACTGACTGGTTTGATTGAACGATGCATGAAATTGATGAGCAGCATCGTGGTTATCAAAATTAAAGTATGGGGAAAGTTTTAAGGGATGCATAAATCGTTCATGGGAAAGATTAAAAAAATTATCATTTTATGCCATCAGGGTTACCAGACAGAGCTGAAGTTAAAACTATTCATTGCCGTCTGTCACCCAACTATACGCAAAACAAACGGCAGCAGATATAGGTATGGTTATTTAACATTTCTTGGTTGCTCTTACCCGTGCAGAAAATGAATACAAAATGGAAACTAAATTTGATATTTTGATATAATCGTTCGTGATAACATATTTTGCCTACCATGGGGTCAAATTAACAGTAATCTTAACAAAAAATTAGATCTAAATGCACAGTGGTCCAGAATGCAGATTTAGGTGGAATGATATGTTTTGAGCCTGAAATTTAAACTTTAGACTAAAAGTCTCTTCTATAAAGTTGTTCCTTATAGTTACGCCCTCATTTTTATGATAATGAATTCTAGGGTGGTTCCTATTATCATTAAAATCAAAAATCTAACTTTTTTGTTTGAATAAATTAAGGTATACATTCTTCGGCAAAGTTATAGCTGAGCTAATTTTAGGCAACTTTGTTGAATGTAACTTTTTTGTTATATTGAAATTTCTCATGAAAGTTATCTTCTAGAGAATTTTAAAACTCTCTAAGACGAATGTTTTATAGCTGCATTTGTTGCCTGTATCCAGTGCTGGTAAATCTCATTGTCATTGAGCAAATTCACACAAGATTTACAGATAATTCGGTTCCTCTATCGTTCCGCCAAATTGAGATGACGAAAATACACTTATCTCTATCATGAACTCACTGCTTGAAAGATTAAAATTTTCGTCACTTCTCACTCATACAAAAAGTCTATCATGACAAAGCTCTTGTGACAGCCACAGAAGGAATATTTCTCTGTCGCATCCAAAGCTTACAGTGACATAATAAAATTTGTTCAAGCTTTTACTCATCATGAAATATTTCACATCGATGTAAAAGCAGCTCCAAACTCACGCTTAAGTAGAGTTACCCTTTTTTTTCTTTAAACAATCAAATAGTTTTACTACTAATATCGTCACAATAATTCTTATCAGCATCATTGCACTTATGCTATATTTTTATAAACTGAGCCGGTAATGTTCTTAAACGGCTTAAATCACCATCGAAAAATGTCAGCATAAAAGCAAAAGCTAACTTGAAGTGCCAAAAGAAAATTGTTATTCACCCACAAATTTACCCGATATAAGTATATTACGATGAGTGTGCAGAATCTGTCACTTGCCAGAGCAAAGCACTGAGCAAAACAAATAATGTCATTGCATTGCAAAACATACAGTATTCCGTGGGAGAGTATTTATTCTTCACAGAATATTGTGAGTGGCGCCTAATTTCGTGTAATGTGTGATCAAGCCTAGTTGTTAATAACATTCGGCCTGTCAGGATCATAACAAACGGATTAGTAACATGTAAGATTGTATCAACGTTGCTGGATTATTAACTGTTTTAAAATATTCGTAGATGGAGGTGCAGGACGATCCTAAATGCGGACATATCTTTGTACTTTGGACCAAGCCGTTCCGGATATATTTCAAAGCTTCATCACGGACTGCTACTTTTTTCAATCTACTCTACTTGACGAATCCATATATTTTCATCAATGAGGAAAGTTGCTATCGTCGCTATGGTGGTGATATGGTGCGGAAACAGATCTTTCAACCAACATTTGAATAACCCCTATGAGAAAACGTAATTAATTACTAAACATCGATTTCTCACGAATCACAGCTTACCTACCTTTTTTGTATAGAAAATACGGTTTGAACGTAAACGCGAATATGGGTGATTATTTGCGCCATGCTTGGAATAGTGCCTTGAATGGATTGAAGCCGTTCAACACCCTAGTGGTATACTTGCCTCTTCTTAACATATCCTCTGAAGTTTGCTTTTTTGTATTGTATAAGGAACTTGGTTTTGAAGTAAATATGTTAAACTTGACCTGATAAAAGGTTCTATCAGCAGGGTATCGTACACTTAACTCATTACAGTTACGAAAGCTTATTCAATTAAATGTAGTATTGGCAGATCTTATATATGTGTACAAACTTAAGGCAAACAAATCGACAGTGAGCATGCATAAGGGCGTATACGCGATGATCGATTCTCTTCGTCGATTTTCTCTTTTGTTAATAACTCGCTAGATTTAACATTTCTCGGTGCATTTGCTGTTGCTTTTGATAGCCGATACATCTTGTTACTACTCTACATTGAACAAATTCTTGAAAATTGTTTCGCTTAGCAGTAGCAATGCAAAGAGAAAATCGATGAAGAGAATCGATCATCGCGTATTCGCCCTTATGAATGCTCACTGTCGAAATATATTTATTTATTTCACATCCAAAATGTTATTTTATTTCATTACAAGTAGGTGTTGTCAGATTTATCTTATTATTTCATTCCAATTCAATTTAATCCTTTTTATAGTTAGTTGAAATCTGTCTCATTATGAAAAAGATGATGACTCTGCAATAAACGTTTTCCAATCATGGAGTGTTGGTAGCACCTTCTGCAAAATATCCATGTTGAGTTTTATAATAAGGATATCCTCAAGTGTATCGTCGGATAAACCCGCCCTGATGTTAGACAGTACTAGTGCCAGTGCACTAAACGAACGTTCCACGGACACCTGCGTCGATGGGACGGAATGGACAACAGTTGCTACTGCATAAAGTTCCGGATGAGTATGTTTTCGTGCCATCCAGTGCTTCCAAACATCATAAATGTGAGGTTGTCTTGGCTCCACTTCTAATTGCCGAAGTTGCTTTCGAAATGATGTAACGTGTGGTTCTGATTCTGATACACTACACTGAGGCCCTCCAAATAGTTTGGTAATGTAGTCGTCCATCACATCGACCGTGTCGGCTTTGGATTTTACAGCAGCTGTAGTTGCTGATGTGCATGGTGACAGGGATTGGATTCTGTTCCAAGTATTGATAATAAAATTCTGAAAATTGAAAGCATAATTTGTCTAAGTGACTTATCTTAGAGGCTGTCCATATCCCACGTGGGTTTTGGAGGGAGGCGTGGGTATGTTAATTCAGAAAGTGTCTACGTTTAATTTTATTTTTAAATTTGTATCAACAAACGGTTTATGAGGAATATGGACATCCCTGGGCCCTCTTGGAGTATCTGTGTACTTTATGGACAGCCTATTTTAATATACTATTACCTGTATCGCTTCTTTTCTGCAGCAGCACCAAAAACAGTAGATCCTGGAAAATTGAATCTTGGATCAAGATATACAGCAGCCTTAAATGCCATATTTTCAAGCAATTTCTTCAGCCTATTTTGAAGCGCTTGAGCCAACGCGATGCTGAGAGGGTTATCCGTTTCACTTTCTACCATCAACGTTGCTTGAAGCCACTGAATGTAGAACTCACTCAATGGAACGTGTTTGTTTTGTAAGTTTTTCGTCAGTTTGTAAACGGGCTTGAACGCAGACAAGTAGTTCTTCATGTAGGTCCAGTCATCATCCGGAAATGCTATGAAGAAAATTTATAGTATATTTCATCATGATTTCATTATAAACATATATCATATATTGCTAGATTGTTATTATGGATTAGATGAGTAGTTAATTGGATTATAATCTATGTTATCATTTTCGTTCGAACTCGTTCCATACAACATTTTTTTTGTATGAAAAATACGGTTTGAACGAGATTAATAATATGGAAGAATATATACATAAATTGTGGGGAATTGTATGGGGAATAGATTCGAACTCGTGACTTTGGCATGACAGGTATGGATGTTAACCACTACGCCGGGGCTGTCCCCACTCGATACTGACAAAAGTATTTATGAAGCCCTATCAATTATGGGATGTACGTTTACGTACATACACTTTTTGCATACTTATTTTATATGAATAATTTTATGACTTTATGAGTTAATATGAACAAGTACTGTCTGGACGGAGGTATTAAAAATTAGATATCTTACCAACTTCCGGATACTCTTGTCCAAGTAGGATGTAGAACGACTCTTGTTTGAGGATCGATTTTATCATTTTGTATCGTCCACCCCATCGAGTAAAGCTCCATAGGGGGGCCTTGGAAGCTTTGTTGTGGTCGAATAAGATTGAGTACTTTGTTTTCCTGGTGTCTTTAACGATGTCTGTGATTTTTCTTATTTTTGGGTCATTCTTCGTGATCACATCCGTAATGGCCAATTGTAGAGTATGTACACTACATCTAATGAGATTAAGTGCACTTCCGAATTCACTGGTGATTCCATCGATCATACCACACTCCAGTTCTTCCGCGCCCTCTTCGTCCATGAGAGATTCCAGTGGAGCAACAGAGGTAGCGGCTAGTTTTTGCATTTCTTTTATCGCCGCAACCATATTGGCACCGTTGTCAGTTGTCGCCGAGAAAACTTGGTTTACTTCGATTCCATATGAATGCAGGATTTCGACTATTTTGTCCTTTAGAAATTTAGCAGTCTGGGATTGTTTAACTTCCATCATAGCTGAAATAAATGGAGTATATTAATATTTTGAGTGAATATTGCAAAGATTTATCTTTTTTTTTTTTACCTAGGGTCCTTATAACGATTTCCCCGTCTAGTTCATATTGGACGTTGAGACCGATGATGTGACGTCCATGCCTAGAAGCTGAATCTATCTTGATGGATACAAGCTTACCCTCCATCTCATTCCTGATGAATGCCCGGATTTTCTGAGCCGTTTCGCGGATGTGAATTTTGATGTTCCTTCGATTTACATGGCAGCTCAGTGTTTCCATAATGGGATCCAAAAGCATTTTGAACCCATCCCACTCAAAGCAGTTGAATGGGAGGTGGTGCTGAGTCACCAATTTCAGACATGCTTCGTATAAAAGCCGTTTGTCAATCGGGAAACTTTGTTTTGTTACCAATCGTGGCTTTTTTGCAGGAGATTCTGTTTCTTTGAGCAAATTTTTGCTGATTGCTGCCTTTGGATGCTGAGTTCTGAAATGACGAATGAAATTTCCAACATCGTATTTCTCCTGGACGTAAGAACATCCGCTTGTGGGCTCAATTGCACAAATTGTTTTTCCACCTTCTTTTCTAACGCACTCTTCGGCAGCAGCAGTATACGTTAGTTTTTTCTTTTCTGTTTGATTTTCCGCCATTGTAGATGGGTTCGGATCAGGATTAGAACTCAAATAATTGCAACAAAATCTGGTACACGAGTAACTTACAGTTTTGCAATTATCGCACGGATTTAAAGCGCTCCATATGAAAAAGGCGTGACTGCTAACATGTTATATGCATAAAGTAGATTGATAATCCAAAGACTGCTGTTTGTTGAAATAACAACTTTTACACGATGCATTTTTGAAAATAGTCACAGCTGCACCTCATTAGCGGATGTCAAAGGCAGAATAAAATAAATTGCAAAGAGATCGAAATCTAAACAATGCAAATTAAATCTGAATTAATGTTTTTGAAACATGTCATTTTCAGAATACAGTAAAGCACTTTAGTAAAAGTGTGGACGTCTGTCAAAAAGTTTTCCAATCGCAGTGCATTTTGACGGTTTGATTGGAACACATTTTGACAGACGTCCACACTTTTACTTAGAGGACTTTAGTTTGTGTATGTGATAGCTTATGAGAGAATGAAAATTTCACAAATCTCATTCTATCTCACCTCCTCACTGTGACACACGAGGTATTGTCAATCATTGAAGGAAGAATGAGAGATTTTTTTTCATCACCATCATGACGAAGGGACTGCGTGATATAATCATTCAACTTGATAAGTAACGAGAAGAGAATTTGTGATCCTTCATTAGGTTGTAAGAATTTGATATCCGCAATATTGTCATTTTCAAATGATGGACATGAGATTTACCAGCACTGCCTGTATCTCTTCTAATGAAAAAGATATAACCAAATATAGTAAAAAATATGAATAAATTCAAATTGATTTTATACGAGTTTAAAAAATAACATGCCTCCATTTTTTCATATTATTGAGAATAACATACGTCCTTTCAAATGCCGTAAAAAAACTTTTTTTTTGTTTGCCCCAACCAGAGATATTAACATTTGAAAAGTGCATATTTTTTGTATAAAAACGTCAATAACTCTTGATCGGCAAAAGATATTGACAAATTTTTGGCAACAAAAATTTGCGCCTTCTTAAGATCTAAAAGTTATCTGAAGACACCTTTGCTGAGAAATTCGAAAAAAGAAAACTAGAGCAAAAAAACTGTTTTTTAAGAGCCACCCTAACTTAATTCAAGAAAATAGCTCTAAATCGGCCAATTTAGGAGATACAAAAAAGTTATGTTCAATAAAGTTGCTTGAAATTAGCTCAGCTATAACTTTGTCGAAAAATGTATACCTTAATTTATTCAAACAAAAAAGTTAGATTTTTTATTTTAATGATAATAGGAACTACACCCTACAACAACTTTGTAGAAGAGACTTTTAGTCTAAAGTTTTAATTTCAGGCTCAAAACATATCATTCCACCTAAATCTGCATTCTGGACCACTGTGAAATGGTATATGGAGGATGTTAAAAAAGTCGGATAGTAGGATAGATATGGGCACGAACGGAAGCGTGACGTAGGACCGCTAGTTGACGGAACAAATATGTTGAGTCTTCAGCTCTTTTAATTGATCGATAATCTATTATCTTAACTCTTCCGTTTTTGAATTGGTGGCTCTGAAAAGGGCTGGTTGTTTTTCGAATGGTGGCCCTGAGAAGGGCCGTTATTTGTTCTTTTCTGGTATCTTGATCGATTTGGAGTGCTACCTGATACCTGTAGTTTTAAAAGTTTGTTTGTGACATTAATTTCTGAATGATGATAATACTACTTACTTATATCAGTAAGTATAGGCCGATGGTAAGAGAAATAGGTGATGAATACTTTACATCTTAGATCTTAGTTCTTTTAATTATTCGAAATTCTATTATCTAACTCCTTCTGTATTTGGATTGGTTGCCACCAATGAGCCGTTTGTTTGTTGGTTGTTGGCCCTGAAAAGGGCCTTTTGTTTTTCAAATGGTAGCCCAGAAAAAGGACCGTTTGTTGTTTCTTCCTGGTGTCCATCGAAAGGGTTGTTGGAGTTGAAGAGTACGGAACGAATAGGTACTAATCGCTGTTGCCTTTTGGCGTTATTTGTTGACATTGCTGTTGTATTTGCTTCAGTGGATGAAGAACTAACACGAAATGCATAAACGTGCTACCAATTGACGTCTGCGGGAAGGTTTAGAGCTGGATGATCTACGCAAGTTTATTCTCTCACGGAGACTCAATGACCCAAAGCTGCTAGTGATTTTCCGAACACTGCTATTGGCACTGATTGATGATTCTTTGCTGTTATTTCTCTCCATGATTCAAACATATTTCAATTTTGTGAACCTATTTTACCCACCATCTAGAGATCTTAAAAGATCTTAAATCTTTAGTGTAGAAATATAGTGGCCCTGAAAAAGACCATTTGGGATCCAAGAGATTTACATGCTGGTACTTTCGGGATGGCGTGCTTACACCATTTCACAGCGGTTGAAATTTGCAGGTGTTCAATGTTGTAGTCAATCTAACGGAACGACTCAGCTGCCAATGTCCTTCTGTATCCTAATTTAACGGTGACCTTTTCAGTCGCTAATGAAAGTGCCATTTTGGATCGAAGCGAACAAACTGGTGTACTTGGATATATCCAGAGACAGCGTGCTCAGTTGGCTTTCCTGGCAGCGAACGCCGTTGGTAATGCTTCTCATTCCAATGTCCGCGTCCACTTTCTGGGTCTTTCAAATTAATTGTGACGACTGTCGCCACAGCTAATGGAATTGCAACAGATCACGATGAATTACAGTCTGTTTAATACTTGCAGAATAGTTCCACTCATACGTCGTGTCCGACGCTTGTCCATCCGTTGCAGAAATTAAATGACGAAGAAGACGATTTGTCCTCCCTTCCATTCATTGGTGAAATGGTGAGCGGTCAACCGAGCGGTGAGCTCGCTCATGTGAGCATGCGCAATGTGTCGTGTGTTTGATTTGCACTCTATCGTTACGTCCGTGTTTGGAATTTTTCGTTACATGTCTAAATTTTGTTTTTTTTTTATGTGACCCCCAGTATAGAAATTAAAGACGTAGTCCTCCGTGAAAAGATAACAAATTATGTTTTCTTGATAACAAATCCATGCATGCGTTTTGGTATTAGTAATTTCGTTAATAATAAACGGAATAAGTTATCAATATGTTGATTTCAGCGATATATATTTCAGCTTTTGAGTTATGACCGAAAAGCTAACGCCACCATAGAAAAGTTTTGGAAATTATCGTACAGTAATACCTCCATATGTGCGGTTGGTGGTACCATCCGCTATTTCTCGGCTGTCCTTCAATAAATTGTGCTAATTTTTGTAGGTTATTAATGTCCATCATAAACTACTTATTTACACACAAGCAGCTCTATTCGGTGAAGCACAACTGAGAAATAGCGGTGGGTGTGCTGTACCACATAAATTAAGGGATTACTGTACCCTTGTCAGATTTTTTTTTAGAATAGCGCGTAACTGGCCATTAGTGTTTCGGTCACAACTTCAGAGCTACACTCAGAGATATATTTTTCACTATTAAGGCCTGTACTCGAAAAAAATGCACCAGACAAAAGTGTTCGCAAAAAAATTATTTTATGTCGGATTTTCTTGAAACTTTCGGGGAATGAACTAATACATATGGATTATGTTTTGGCATAATTACTTTATTCAATTTCCTTTCCATCGCTGAAAGCCCGCACCTTTCCCTTAAGACCCCTCATTACATTTTGTGCAATGGTGGAGCCGACCTTTTTGGTCACTTTCATCCATTCTTACTTCAACTCCAGCTCGTTCTTAAACACCTTGACGGATTTTCGAACTTTGGTCTTCATTATGGCCCAGAATCTTTCCACCGGACGAATCTCTGGTGAATTTGGGGGGTTGGCGGTTTTTGGTACAAAAACAACGTTATTATCTCTGTACCAATCCAACGTCGATCGCGCGTAATGGCATGATGCCAGGTCCGGCCAAAATAATGTCTCGCCTCCGTGGGACCGCAGGAAGGGCAACAGACGCTTCTGGAGGCACTCGGTGCGGTAAATTTCGCTGTTGATGGTACCCATTGTGATGTACGGTTTACTCAGTTTACCGCATTGGCATATGGCCTGCCAGAGCAACTATTTTCTGCGAAAAGAAAAGAATGATGAGAAGTATCTTCATAGCAGCTGTCGAGGCATTTGGAAATCGAAGATGCCCGAGACTCGATTGAACACTCGTTGCAGCCCACCTATTGCACCGTTCATGCCATAGTTTGTGCGCTGAAGTGGCAATCTCAGCATAACGTTGTTACGAAGCGCACGGGGTTGGACGTTAATGTTGACTTGTCCCAAGATTGCACTGCAATCAATTCTACCTTGTAAAGTGTCCGCAATGAACAGGGGCCTAGAGGTGTCTCTTCTAGTTCGGAGAGGCTCCAGATCAATCAGCTGGCAACAACTTTCATAGCTGGGCAGATGAAATGCGTTTCTCCAAGGCAGCTTCCGCAGAGCGAATCGAAGAAAACGGCGTTGAACGGACTAAACTCTCTCAGCACCATTGTTGTAGTTTGGACTCCAGACCACAGAACAATATTCCAGAATGGATCGCACCAAGGAACAGTACAGTGACTTCAAACAGTAGATATCGGAGAAATTCTTTGCTATCCTGAAGATAAATCCCAATGTCCTAGACGCCTTGTCGACAACGTACGAGATGTGCTGCTTGTACGTAAGTTGAGAATCCAGAATAACACCCAGATCTTTCACATGGTTCACACGGTCGATTACAGTGCCGATAAGTTTGTATTCAAATGTGATTGGTTCTTTCTTCTGAGTAAAAGTGATCACTGAACACTTAGTGGGGTTAACCACCATTCGGTTCAAATTACACCAGCTGGAAAAGGCTTCGAACTGACGTTGAAGGAAGTGACAGTCATCAATCGAGCGGATTCGTAGGTAGATTTTAAGATCGTCTGCATACGATAGTCGTGGGCCTTCGATGACCAAGTTCACGTCATTGAAGTAGAGTAAGAAAATCAAAGGTCCCAGGTGACTTCCTTGAGGTATTCCTGACGTAGCTAGATAGATATTGAACCGGTTGTTACCAATGGCAACCATCAGTTGCCGATCAGTGAGATATGAACGAAACCATCGCAAGAGGTTGCCGCTGACCCCAAGTCTATGCAACTTGGCAATCGCGATGGCATGGTTTAGCTTATCGAAGGCAGCTGACAAGTCGGTGTATATGACGTCTGTTTGAGTCCTCTCTGCCATGCTTTCCGTAAGATACGATGTCAAACATAGCAGATTTGTGGAAGTAGAACGACCGGAAGTGAAACCGTGTTGATCACCACTTAGATACTGCTTACAATGAGAGAGTAGAGGCTCCATGATGACTAACTCGAATAACTTCGAAACTGCACTCATCGACGTAATTCCACGATAAAGGGTGATACGGTCAAAATTTGGTCAATATCAACTTGACGTATTTCTTTCAATTTTGCATTTAAAAAACCTGAACACCCCTCATTTTGAAGGTGTGTGTGTGTAGAATGTTGCTCCTATTTTGATTTTGGAATTCACTCTTCAGTTGTCAAAATGCCGTCCAAGCAAGAAGAGCAGCGTATCAAAATTTTGCTCGCGCATCGCGAAAATCCGAGCTACTCGCACGCAAAGTTGGCAAAATCGCTAAAAGTTGCCAAATCAACCGTTACAAATGTAATTAAAGTGTTTGGGGAACGTTTGTCGACAGCCAGGAAGTCTGGATCGGGGGGAAATCGAAAACCGGAAGCCGCTGAGACGACAAAGAGAGTTGCCGGTAGTTTCAAGCGAAACCCTAACCTCTCTCTCCGAGATGCCGCAAATAAACTGGGTGTATCGTCTACAACCGTGCATCGAGCCAAAAAACGAGCCGGACTATCGACTTACAAGAAGGTAGTGACTCCAAATCGCGATGATAAACAAAATACGACGGCCAAAGCGCGATCCCGGAGGCTGTACACGACGATGCTGACGAAGTTTTACTGCGTGGTAATGGACGACGAAACCTACGTCAAAGCCGACTACAAGCAGCTTCCGGGACAGGAGTTTTATACGGCAAAAGGAAGGGGAAAGGTAGCAGATGTTTTCAAGCACATGAAACTGTCAAAGTTCGCAAAGAAATATCTGGTTTGGCAAGCCATCTGTACCTGTGGCTTGAAAAGCAGCATTTTCATAGCTTCCGGGACTGTCAACCAAGAAATTTACGTTAAAAAGTGTTTGAATAAACGTCTGCTGCCTTTCCTGAAGAAACACGGTTGTTCCGTACTGTTATGGTCGGATTTGGCATCTTGCCATTACGGTAAAAAGGCCATGGAGTGGTACGCCGCCAACAACGTGCAGGTGGTTCCCAAGGACAAGAACCCTCCCAACACGCCAGAGCTCCGCCCAATTGAGAAATACTGGGCTATTGTCAAGCGGAACCTAAAGAAGACCAAAAAAACTGCTAAGGGCGAGCAGCAGTTCAAGGCAAACTGGCTTTCTGCGGCGAAGAAGGTGGACAAGGTGGCTGTACAAAATCTGATGGCAGGGGTCAAGCGTAAGGCCCGGAAATTCGGATTTGGAAAAGCGGAAGCCTAACTGAATATTTTTCCTGAATTTTATACTAATTGAACTTGAAAAAGAAATTTAATTTGATTTTTTAAATAAACGATTTCACCGATTTACACGCGTTTTCCCTTGACCAAATTTTGACCGTATCACCCTTTAATTGTCCACATCCCGTTTGCTGCCCTTTTTGTGGATAGGAAACATATGTGCGAATTTCCAACAAGATGGAAATGTACCACTCGAGATGGACAATCGAAATAGGTGAAGCATGGGCATCAACAAGCTGGCGATATGCTTTTTCAGGAAATTCAAATAAAATTCAAAGGATTCATTTTCCATTATTTATTATTTATTCGTTATTCGTTATTCTTTGTTCTTTATTATTTTTTATTTATGCTTTGTTATTAATTATTTGTCCTATATTATTTATTTTAACCTTAATTCTTATTTCTTTAAACAACATTCTTCATTATGCATTCCTATTTATTTTTTCATTATTTTTAATTCTTTTTTATTTATTTTTTGTCCTTTATTCTTTCATAGTGTTTAAATTAAATTTACTTTAAAATTATGTTACTTCAAACGCGAAGTTTGCGAATTTAAGAGTTGGTTGGAAATGCTATCGAACATGAAGCTTTAGTGTGATAATTTATGAGTTACCCAACAAACAATTTTAGCTGCAGATTAGCTTATACAGCCAAAATTTGCCTTATGCAGCTAATTTTTGCTTGTATAAGCTAAGCTGCAGCTAAAATTGTTTGTTGGGTAGAGAGTGGTCTTAGAAGATGGTAGGTAGATAGTTCCGTTAGAGTACAACAGTATGAAAATTGAATAGAAGTTGAAAATAAGCGAAGGGCCATTAATGCGACAATACACACACTTCTTTACCTTACTCGTACACTGTACCAAACCACCGTTCTCTGTTCGAATGAAACTTCAGACTATTAAAATCGAAACATCGAAATCGCCTTTTCAAATGATAGCTGCAACCGTATAGTCGCTATTTTTATAGTTTGGCGGATAGAATCTCGGGAACCAATTGAGCTGTCAAATAGTGGAACCAATCGAGCAAATCATGACCAACAACAGAAAAGAGCACATCAGGTATTGTGAACAAAACTTCGGAAACCCTTTTCTCGTGACTCAAGGCTTGCCTACGCAAACTAACACCATTTTGGGTTGCCGGTAATTTGCGTTTGATTGGCGAGGAAAGAATAATCAACGTTTTGTTTATAAAAGTTGATACTACCTTTTCAATTGTTGGTATACAATATATTGAATTGATTCCGCTTCTTGATTAATCGAAATTCTATCCGCCAGACTATGAATATAGCGACTATAGATGACGGTTGTTTTGAAATCAGATAATTTTCCTCTCGAATACAGAATGAACATTGTTATGAGAAGGGATAGAGCCTTCAGTTGGAATGCGTAACGTTCTCTGCAGAATGATCATTTTAAATTGAAATGCTTTTGGTATTGGTTCAGCCCCTTAACGCAAATCATTCAAAACGATGATGTAAATAATTCTATCGAACGTCATTTGTTGTTCTGAGCAGACAAACGATGTGGAAGCATAGTCATCGCTATCAGAGGTGTTACGAACATTGGTAAAGCGTAGAAACCGTAGATTGTCTATTTCGTGGTGGAGGAAGTTTCCTCTACCAACAAATTTGTTTGTGTGTCCATGATGAATGACCGTTCATGGCTATTCAATATGAAAATGTAAACAATTGAATCAGTAATCTTACCTAATGCATTTGCAAGTCATCCTATCCATAAACTGTTGTCCTCTGAGCCCTTTACGTTTTACAGCCAAATATCATCCTTTATTTGGAGGACAGTCATATGGATGCTCATCAGTTGATGACGAATTCAACCATAAGGAAATCATCCGAAATTCGACAGCATATTGTTAAGGGCTCGAGCAATCCAATAATCAGTAGAAGTATTGCGGAAGTTTTCGTTCAGTGTACGATGTACGAGGAGATTTGCTGCTTTCTGAGATGACTAATTTTGTCATGACGAGAGGAGCAACACAATAGTTAGGTAAAGAAGAATTGCATTATAACACACCATCGACTGGAAATGGTTTCGGCAAAATAGGGCTTTAGGTAGTGATGAAACGTCGCTAGAACTATTCCACAGCCGCAGACAGTCTATGAGCAAGCCAAGCGCACACTTTTTGCCTGTAGATTTGATCACATACTTCAAATCTCCGCGTACATTGTACGGATTAGGCAAAGAAGTGTGCGTTTGACTTGTTCTGTCGCGCATTAATGGCCCTTCGCGCATTTGCAACTTCTATTCAATTTTCATACTGCCGTACTCTAACGGAACTATCTACCTACACTCTTATAATATCGTTCTCTAGCTCATAAATTATCACACTAAAGCTTCATGTTAGGTAGCATTTCCAACCAGCTCTTTATTCTTTATTTATTTTTCTTTATTCGTTATTTTTTTCGTTTATTATAGAAATTTTCAGCCTTTGGCTGGTTCGTCTATTGTAGTATTTTATACATAGAAGAGAGCTTATAAATACCTCCTCTGGGCTTGTTATCACTAGCTAAGTTCTACTGGTTATCCGTAATCTTGTTCATTTGCCGTTAAATTTTATCATTGTCTATTCTTCCTTTTGTCGTGTGTATTTGGTTGTTGTCTTCGGTTGCCGTTAGTTTACACGGCCGTTGAATTGGTTGAATCTGTGGTTATGATGTGGTGAGTATATCCGTTGAGGTGTGGCGTCATGTTTCTGGCATTAACTTTTTTTGTGATTTGTCAAGTGATTATTTTATTTTCTTCTGTTGGAATTTCAGATGAGGTGGAAGAGATCTGCATCTTTTAGGAAACAGATCAAGGCTACTGATGAAGTTTGGTTGTCTTGAAGGACGTCGTGGATGCTGTTTGAGATTTGGTGTTTTCCCGAAGATCGGCATATTTTGGGCAGGCGCAGAGAAAGTGCTCAACTGACAAAGGGACCCGGCCTAGATCGCACTCTATATGAAAAGATCTGCCGCTCATGTCGTGTGAGATTCTGGTGTGGCCGGTGCGAAGTCGGGATATTACCTTTTGTTCTCTGTGATCAGGGAGGGCCTCCCATCTGTGGATGCATCCTATGACCTTGCGCGTAAGAACAGTGTCGTGCGATTATTCCAAATAGTTGACCAAGAGTTATGAAAGACAGAATTGAGCCACAATTGGTATCGTGGCTGGGGACTTCATTTGTGAAATGGTTCGCTGTTAACCTGGAGGCTGCTAGATGGTCCGCTTCATCATTCCCCTTTATCCCACAGTGGCCAGGTATCCATGCGATGACGGTGTTAGGCATCCTCCTGTCCTGTATGGCCTGAATCCATGGGTGACGAGAGCGTACAGAAGAGAGAGCAGAAATAACACTGGCTGAGTCCGATAAAATCAGGAGCGGTTTTGCTGACGATGTAGTGGCTGCAATGGATACTGCCCTGGCTTCGGCAGAAAAAACCGAACAAAGATCAGGTATACGATGGGAAGCGCAGAGATTTGGACCCGTTATCCCAATGCCTACGCCGAGGGAACTTTTTGAACCGTCAGTGTAGCGAATGCAATGTCCGCTGTATTTCTTGTTCAGCCATTCAGTGACCGATTTCTTTAGAACGAGTGAATTGTCTCCAGCTCTGAACTTGCTCCTATTATGATTGTCGGTTTGGATCTCAGGTAGGCTCCAACTTCTTGGGCCGCAGCAATGAAGTTCGGATATGGGTGGGAGGTTACAGTTGCAGAATCGATTCAATAGTCTGTTGGCCTCTGTGATGAGGGTTGTCTCGTCATTCCCGGATGTCATCTCCATGTAACTCACTGCTCGTTTGCACACCGTGCTGGCAACTACGTGGGCGAAAGGAAGCACCGATGGCAACAAACTGGATACGGTTCGGATCGCCTTGTTGTATGTAGAACTCAGCTTATCTATCACAGTGTCAGCTGCTGATCATAGAATTGCTCCAAGAAGCTGAGTTGGTTGTCAAGTCGTACTCCGAGGATCCAGATCGTCTTCTTGTAAGGAATAGGTTGGCTGTTGACTGTGATCGGTTGAAGCGGTGGTCCGTGCCTTGATTTGCAGATGTGAGTGCGCACGCTTTTTACTGCAGAAAGGTTGTATCCGGCTGAATCGGTCCAACGGACTACGGCGTTTACTGCTGCCTGCAATTTCCTTCTTAGAAGAAGGGGACTTTTACCTGGAACTACTAAGACGATGGCATCCGCGTACACCAGGATGTAAATACCTTTTGGTAGCTGGTCGAAGATGCTGTTCATAGCCACTAAGAAGAGGGTCACGGCAAGGACTGAACCTTGTGGTACCCCAGTTTCCTCGAGCGGTGATTCCCAATTGTCACTTAGAAGGTTCTTTTCATAAGAAAATTCTGTAGGAAATGCATGATGTTCCCGGAGAGTCCCCACTGAGCCAGTTGTTTCAGTATTGATCACATACTTCAAATATCCGCGTACATCGTACGGGTTAGGCAAAGAAGTGTGCGTACTGTCGCATTAATGACCCTTCGCGCATTATCAACTTCTATTCAATTTTCATACTGCCGTATTCTAAAGGAACAATCTACTTACCCTTTTCTAAGACCATTCTCTAACTCATAAATTATCACACTAAAGCTTCATGGTAGAGAGTATTTCCAACCAACTCTTTATTCTTTGTTTATTTTTCTTTATTCGTTATTCTTTATTCCTTATAATTTATTCTTTATTAATTTGTCTGCACTACTTATTATGTATTGTTTATTGTTTATTTAACTTATGCTTCTTTATTATATGTTATTCATCATGTATTCCTTATTCTTTAATGTTTACTTTTCATTGAGAAGTAATCGACGGCTGCTATGTGAATGCGAGCAATCTTTTTCCTTATTTAGCTCAGAAACCATTAACAGTAAACAGTAAGAACTCGTACAAAGCCGTTTAAAATCTTGATATTACACTGCAACAGAACACATGCGTGTTGGTTCAGCTATAAGCCCAGAAAAGTCATAATGGCAATGATCAATGACGATCAAGACTCGAAGCATGATGGCGACCGCATCATCGTCTGGCTTGGCAGGCGGCCGGTTTTATTTTCCCTCCGTGATCAGAACGGCTTCCATTCGCTCACACTTACCACTGGCTGACCCACCATCGAAGCGCTGAATCGCGAAATGAAAGGGAATCTCATGCGCCTATATGTAGCGTAGGTACCGGTACTCTTCTCCCGTGGTATGATCTGTTATTTTTTCGCTCTCGGTTACCAGTGCAGTGGTTGTAGTGGTAATTGTTATTGTTTTCTGCCGGGTGCTCTGCTACCATGCCCAGAATCATCTTTCGCGGCTAATGCTCTGGGGGGAAGATAATATGATGAGTCTGGCGAGCATAGCGAAGCAATAATAACAATAACAGCACCCGAGCATAGCGCAAGTAAACATAGGGAGAGCCAGTTTTGGATTCATGTTAGAAGAGTAGGCATTTTCATTCATGTGCGCGAGTTCTCACATTTGATTGTGTTACATTTTCTTCTTCACTCATTCTCCACTCTCTATAAATGGTCGATTCAGCTCTGAGAGAAAATGGATCCTCTATTTTGGTTTATATTTGCGTCGCTTCGATGCTATATGGACTCAATAAATCACAAAATTGATATTATCATTATCACAAGATTAAACGGCCATTCATTAGTCAATGACGAAAATACCTCTGACATTGTTCATGCTTTGTTCGTTTGGATTTTCTAATAAATCATTATAATTAAAATGAAACAAAAGTAAAGTTAAAAAATTAATGCTCTGCTTGATTCTTATACAAAAACTGTAAGAGAATCTTACATTTCCTTGGCAGCACTTCACTCTAACTCCTCCGATTTGTTAGCTACTCGTGAGCAGAAACAGCGTGAGCGCGATTCTATATCCTCTTGAGAGAGTGAGTGAGGGCTGCTTTGGTTCGGTGACTCAATCCGGCAATCGAAGGTGTGTTCTCGATTACTCATCGCTCAGTTTGTCCGTCGCCTGCAGTCGGTACGGTTGTTGAATCCGGCTTTCGGATTGTACTTTACCTAGCTCTGGCCGGTGTTACTTCGGGATCGGGAGTAGAGCGTCAATAGGGAGTGTGGAAAGAGAGAGTAGTGCGTGCACGGTTGGGACTTCTTGTCATCATCATCTCGCGACTGCGATGGTGTGTATTCAAGTGTGCAAGAGAGAGAGAGTTCAGTTCAGTCATCATCAGTCGGCTAGTCAGTAACCCTCTGCTGGGACCGGTTCTTTTCTGCTGGAAGTCTAGCTTTGCTTCTCGACCAGGATTGTAGCGGTTCAATTACCACAGGGACTGTCCTCCCATAGTGCTTTGTGGAACGGTGCCGGAAGGTGTGCTCTGTTGGATTGAGCGGGTGTGCGTTTGGGATTATTCTTCTCTGCGTTCTTTTCGGGCACCCCGGAGAGCCCAGAGCGGTTGTCGAATTTCGCGGAAGCAGGATTCTTCCTGTATTGTGTGTTTACCTTACACGCAGTGGATTCAGAGGGGATTCAGATTCTGTGCAAAGCATAACGACAGAGGGTAAAGTGAGCACAAAAAGTGCTGTTAGTTTGGCTCGAAGGAAGAAAAGTGTATTCGTGGGATGAATTAAAGCCGCAAGGTGATATCGACAAGCCTGGAAGGAAGAAGAATAAATTCTATACGTGCGAGTTGAAGAGTAGAATAATCGGAAGAATAGAAGAAAAACACGAAGCTAGGTGAATCGAGTGCCAGTGTGCGGCAAGGTTTAATTAAAATTTCTTGAATTTTTCAGCTTGGCCAGCAATCATCAAACTTTCTGTAAGTGGTAGTGCTGATTCAGCATTCGATAAAGAAGATAAAAATAACAACGTGTGCTAAAATAATATTACACCATCAATCTATAAGTAAAAAAAAAGCAACAATCGTAACGAAAAGTGTACTCAGTGTGCAGCTCATGTTGATTGTGCAGTTTTTGAAATCAAGTGCTAGTGAACGAAAAGCCGATTTTAATCGGCATTTAGAAGGGCAGCTGGCTCCGTGCCTTGGATTAATTTTCAACGCCCATCTCAATTTCAGCTGGATTAATATACCAACCCCATGAGGTTGATTTGCACTTTCATCTGTTTGACCAGCCGGGCAGCCTCGGTCTCGACAGCATATTGCATTGATATCGACGAATACTGGCTTTTTTAAAGCATCGTTTATTGGCAATAATAGCAGCAGCAGCAGCAACAGCAGTAACATCAACATACAAAAGGTAAACGAGAAGCAGAAATCGGAAGGGTTAATGAAATACCTTCCATCGAGTATTGGTGGGATTCAGTAGCGTATGCAGACTTGCATGGAAGGGAGAATCATGGTTGTGATTTAACGAACTCACTACTAATACACTACTAAAGCTTGTATACAATGATGATGTTTATTCCAACTATAGCTGAAAATTAGGCGAGTGTAGTTTTTACGCGATGGTTAAAATTCAGAACTTCACAGCAAAAGCTTTGTAAATTCACATGGAGCACATTGATGTATTTTCTGGCATTAGTTGACAGCATTAATTTTACATGAGTTTAACATGCATGAGCAGAGCCGGTAAATATCAAGGCCGTCATGTGACAATGAGAAAACTGGTCCTCTCCCTATCATGAGACGAAACTACCTATCATTAGCTTTCTTGTCA
Source organism: Ochlerotatus camptorhynchus (assembly GCF_037179485.1). Taxonomy (NCBI): domain Eukaryota; kingdom Metazoa; phylum Arthropoda; class Insecta; order Diptera; family Culicidae; genus Ochlerotatus; species Ochlerotatus camptorhynchus. The sequence continues at coordinate 324,670 of NW_027040849.1, forward strand.
TTTTTCATTGATCAAGCACTCATGAGAATAATTCTTATGCGGTTTTGACATCAACATTTCTAACTGATTAAGATGAATTTAAGCAAACAACCGTATGTAATCAGTAGAGTGAAGATATTATTAAGATTTCCTCGGTACAAGTAACTTTACTAGCTTTAAATGAGCTAATAATAACGATGATCACAACACTGTCACGTTCTGTCATGACGAAAAATTCGATGAGATTTTGAAGAAAATCTCTATCATCGTTTTCTCATCCCATAGATAGTGACAGAAGTATCTCTGTAAATATCGCGTGAGATCTTTCATTGGAAATGACATTTGACAGCCCTGTGCATGAGTGGAATGGAAGTCAAAAGTTCAATTGAAATTGATATAACTTTCAATGAACAGGGATATAAAATTTGTAATTATTTGAACTTTAGTGTGTAGTTCATAAGTCTTGACACTTTTGTAAAGTTGATTGTCACTGCCCACTATACTGAAAAGAGCACGTAAGAGTTATCATGGTATTTTGTTATGGTTCAGAATCATTATACATAGTTATTATGATGCAAAGTTGACGCAACATTTGATAAAAAAAATCAACAGACCATGAGTGCATTATGATATAATCAAAAGAATCTTCCACCACACACTCAATCAACTTATTACGTCAAAAAACTGACTACGAATGACGTGCTGGATGCGAGAGTAATTAATCATTTAATTTTAGGGCGACATTTGTAAGGCCATTATGAAATTTTAAAGATGTATTTACTAGTTCACCAGGTATCAACCCATGTCATAATTGACAAGTAATATTTTGATATTTGCCTATATTTTAAGAGTTGGTACAAAGGTAGATCGAGACGAAGGCAATGCCATTGACAAATAGATATATCGATTAATAAGCGTCGTGGAATTGATGATCGCTATTCACATTCGAATTCCAGGGCTGGTAGCGAGTCACTTTTTAGTGACTTGGTCACTTTTTTCATGCAAGTCACTAAAAAGTCTCCTTTTTTAAGGCCAAGTCACTAAAGTCACTTTTTCTTGTAATCAGTCACTATTTTAAACTTTTTTTAACGTTAATTTATTTCAAGATTGATCATTCTTCTTGCAGTGCGTAGGATAGGCCTACATTTTGTTCTAATTTTTCCATAGGCCTTAATTTTGTTCTAACTGTCCACGAGTCAGTTGCGATCAGCTGAATTTTTACCAAGAACTTTTGACAGATCACAGTAGAACTGGCAGTTTATTCTCATATTAATTTCTGGTTCATTAACACCAGATCACTCACTCACTCTGATTTCTAGCTGTCAGTTCCACTGAGAAACGTCCCTTGGATCACCTTATTCGAAGTTGACGACCTTGTATAGAGTTTTTTTTTTTACGTTTAATAGTCTTTTCTATCTACAGGGTGTCCACTTATTTGGCTAAATAAAGTTCCTTAAGTTTTCCAGGTTTTTCTATAACTTTGCCGGACTATTTATAAAATGCGTTAAACATATGATTGCAACAATTAATGCAAACGTTTTTAAGACATGACAATCAGTTTTAAAGTAACAGTTTTACTTTATTTTAGTAAGTCTAAGATCACAACATGTTTAATGTATCGAAGTTACGTACTAGCAAAATTGTGGAAACTTTTAAGAAGTTCTATTTATCTCAGAAAAACTAGATCTAGAGATCTTTGGGGAATTCCAGCCCGGAAGTCTCCGAAATTTTAGCCTAGACTATTGAATTGGTTTAAAAATCTAAAAGCGTGAGTTCAGACAAATTCAGGATAATTCCATTATGTGCTGAAATAAAATCAAGAATCCTTTAAATGTTCCGAGAGATTCAGTACAGAAACCTTCAGAAAATTTATGAAAACTTCAGAAATATTTCAGGACCTTCACAGAAATCCAGAGAATTCCATTGAAGTTTAAAGGTGTTCATGAGAATTCCATTTATTTTAAAGCAGACCCGAGATCTTCATTAGAATTGAGAGCTTTAGAGAAGATCCGAGAACATCAAGACAGATCATAGAATTAAAGGGCAGTTAAAAAAATTCAAGGAAATTACAGAAACCTTAAAGAATTTCTCAGAAAATTTCTGGAATGTAATAAAAATTATATGAGCATCCGGATAATGCTAGATTTTTTCAAGGATGTTATATCATGGAAATTTCAAGAACTCAAAAATTTCGAAAATTTAGCTTAGTTCATTAAAGAACATCAACGAAGTTCCATAAATAAAAAAATCTAGAACTTTTAGCAAGTACCGGTATTTTCAATAAATTCCAGAGAACTTCAAAGAAATTTCGAAATTTTTTTTTTTGTTTCGTTATATTCAGTGAAGTTTCGAGCACTTCGAGATCGATCAGATAACATCACAAAAATCCCATTAATTTAAGCAAATTTGCTGCGACTTACAAGGAGCTCCTTGAAATTATGGGATATTCCGAGAATACTACGGTTGTTCTGAAAACTTTGGAAGATTCAGGGAATTATAAATATGTATATATACATCAGATAATTGACCCGAACATTTGATCAATTTCGAGAAATTCAGGTAGACATAGAAAATTTCAGAGGTGGACTTTCCAGGGAAAATTAATGATTTAAGGAAAAGTTCCGTGAGCGTTTATAAACTTTATAAAACTGGAAAATTGTATAACTTAAAGGCAATTCAATCAATTCCAGGGGTTCTTTTAAAAAAAATACTAAGATATTCAGGGCAGTCTAGTAAATTTTAAGGAAATTGAGAAATATTTTGTGCTGTTTTAAAAACATCAAGAAACTCTAGACTATTGAAGAAGCTATGAATTAGTTTCGAAAATCTATAAATCTTGAGAACTTCAGTGTAAATCATAGAACTATATTAATTATTTCGTTGCGGGAGCTAAAAGAAATTCCTTAAATTTCAGAACAACTTCGAAAACTTCACAGAAGTACAGAGATCTTCAGAAACAATTCTAGAACTTCATAAAAGTCTATGGAGCCTAAAGGAAGATCCGAGAACTTCAGGAACTTATATGGACATTCCAGGAGCATTTCAAATAAGTTTAGTAAAGCTTAAAAACAAGGGGAATTTCAGGGGAGTTCAGTTCCATTAGTTTTCACATAAGTCCAGAAGTTCACGGAAGCTTGAACATTTTTTGAAAAGTTCTATTAAATTCAGGGTAGTACAACAAGCTTCATGAGAACTGCAAGGTTCGAGAACTTCAAGAAATATATTGATCGCGCTAAAAATCTCGACAACAAAACTTCATGAAAGAACAGATATCCTCAGAGCAGAGATATTCCAGACAAGCATAAATTTTAAAAAAGATTCGAGAAATTCAGTGAATTGTTAAAGCTTTAGAGAAGATTGATGATCGTTAGGAGAGTTGTGGAAACTTTAGGAAGTCCGAGAAGTTAAAAACAATGATGAGAAGTATTGCGAGCTTCAGGCTAGTTTCTCAAACTACAAAAGAACTTCAAGGCAGTTTCATTAACTTCAGGAATGTTTTGGGAACTATCAAGTTGTTCTGAAGACCTAAGAATAGTCCATTACATATTCAACGGAGATTTCTCATGAAAATTCGCTCGGAGTTCTCCTAATCATTCACTTGTATTCTATCGAAACTCTCATGAAATTATTTCAGAAATTCACTTGGAACGCTTCTCTGAATTCTCTAAAAAATATCACAAGACTATAGTTAGAATACTTCTCGCAACTATCCTCCGAATCGAATCTTCGTTTAATTTTAAAATTCTCTTCAGTAAGAAATCCTATTTTTTTTTTTTTTTTTGTTAATTCGTTTATTTGTACAGGCTCAGTCGAATAAACTTTACAGAGCCGATGTATTCTTTTTCTTCTACAATAAGAATCTTAAAACTAGAGTTAAGGGGTTTAACCGATTGCTCGCGGTCGTCTCGAGGTTAGGGAGTTTTACAATTTAAGGATGGAAAAAGGTTGAGAGGATTACGAATTTCATTTGTTTTAATATGGTAACTATTTCTAAAACACTTAAGAAATCCTATGGAAAGATTCTAAGAATTTTCATTGAATTCATTTCAGATTTATTTTTTAATCTCTCTCCTTCCCTTGGAATACTACTTACATTGAAATCCTCTAAAAATTAATTTTCATTTCTCCTCACAAATTCCTTAGATTTCTCACCTTAATTTGTTTGGCAATCTCTCCGGTAATTATTTTCCGAAATTCTTTGGAATTATTCTCAGATTTAACTGTAATCCTCCTTTAAGCATCCTCTTCACCCCTAAGTATTCACCTTACAATTACGAGGACTTTTGCTCCGATTTCAAATGTGTGAATGAAATTAACTAGGAATATTGAACGTTTTTATTTTTAAATGCATTTTTTTCTTTGGAATATACTTAGTAAAATAATATTAAATTTCCTGAGTACTGATGATATTCCCTGAGACTTTCAGGTATTTTCAGTAGAAATGAAATTCCCTGAGAATTCCCGTTTTTTCAGGTTTCTCCAGGTAGTAGACACTTGGAGGCTTAGTCATACACTTTCTATTGAATCTTTCGCTCTAAAGGTTCCTACACATTTAAGTGTTTATGAGATTCTAATTGAATAAATCTAAAACATCAAGCATTTATTTGGTATGTCATCAGAACGACTTATTTTCTTCCCTTAGGTCACTTTTAGTCACTTTTTTACAACTATAAGTCACTATTTGGTCACTTATTTCTTCAACATGGTCACTAAAATCACTATTTTTGACAGCATTAATCGCTACCAGCCCTGGAACTTCCCCTTAAATGTTCTCGCCTTTCTAAATGTGCATTTAACTTCCTTTTATATTCAGATTTTTTCTAAAGCTATCGTTTTTGGAAATTCCCTGCTTTCCTGAAGTTCCTGTAATTGACTAGGAGCTAGTGCAACTGCCTTGAGAGTGTGTGAAGGTCTCAGAACTTTCTTGAGGATCTCGCATTTCTCCAGACGTTCGTGGTACTGCCTTGAAGTTAAGGACAGTCCTTAAGATGTTTAAATTTCCTTCAGTGATATTTTTGAATTATTTCTGTAGTTTCCAAACTTTTCTCGACTTCATTGGACTTCAAAAAAATTTCCTTTACTTCTAAAAGCATGTGCTCAAGTTATTAACGGAATAGAAAGTCGACGAAGAGAATCGATCAATATTACTTGGGACCTAATGTAATGTTCAACTTGAATTAATTAGGTTTTGCAATTCCTCCTACTTCGGTTAGCGGGAAAAGGGCCATACAAGTTTTGTTTATACAAGATGATAGGCCCTTCAAATGTTACGTTAGGTAGTGATTAATATACTAATGGATAATATGTCCCTCGAATTCATGGAGCATTAAAAAATAAAACAAAAACTAATATGTGGTGGTAAACTATAACGAACAAAGCTTGGTGCACAGGTTAAAAATTGAGGCACGTGACGCCTCTGTCTAAAAGGTTCTTGAAGTTTTACTAAAGTTATGCAACTGCCCTGAATTTATCGGACATTAAGCTGGCAGATCTTCAAACTTCATCGAATGTCTGGACATTCCTGATGTCCTTAGAATTTAATTATAGTTATTGAAACAGCCCTAATGATTAAGATTCCCTGAAGTAACTGAAACTTCTTTAAAGATTCCACAGCTTCCCTCAAGTTCTCTGGACTTATTTGAAGTTCTCTTGTTATCCCTTAAGTTCTCAAAATTTCTTGACGTGTGGACCAGGGCAGTGCTCGCAGAATTTCTCTAACGCTGATTAAACCACTCTTAATTTCTCATAGCTTCCCTAAATTTCACAATGTTTTCCAGAAGTTCTTGGAACTTCCATAATATGCCCGCTGCTTGTTCGTGAAACTTACCTGAACTGTTGAAATTTTCTTTCATACCTTGGAACGAGCAGATTCCCTGAAGTAACCGAAACTTCTTTAAAGATTCCACAACTTCCCTCAAGTTCTCTGGACTTATTTGAAGTTCTCTGGATATCCCTGAAGTTCACAAAACTTCTTGAAGTGTGGACCAGGACTGTGTTCCCAGAATTTCTCTAAAGCTGATTGAACCACTCTTAATTTCTCATAGCCAGGCTTGCTGAAACTCCTCAAACTCACTGGAGGATTTAAAACACTCTTGTCCTGCGAGTTTAGCCAGCCCTCACATCGAGTGAGTGGCGGCAGGAATATGGAAGAAGGAAACAAAAACTCCTCGAAAGAGAGGGAGAGTGAACTTCAGTGAGAGGATGATTTGATGTGAGGTGCGCTTTTCGAGATTCCGGATGACTTTTTTGTTCGACGCAGAAGCTCAGAGTTCACCTAGAGTGAGAGTAAAGGGCCACCCAGATTAGATCCGTTTGCGTTGCGTTGACGTAAATTTGACAGTTAGATAATAGATTTAGCTGCCACTTTGCCGCAACGCGTCCGATCCGGATGAAGAGCGTGTGATAGAAAACATGAACATGAATGGCAGCAAACCTCACTCTCATTTTATCCCCCTTCGCTCACAAGCTCTGAAGTTCAGCGGAATGATTTGGCAGTAGGCATTCTACTCCTCAGAAAAATGCTGCGCCCGGCTCATTTCAAACTCGCGAGTGAGGCTCCATCAATCCTGCTCATAGCTTTCCTAAAGTTTGCAATGTTTTCCAGAAGTGCTATTTTCCTGAAATATATAGGACGGCACTGAAGTTCATGTAGTTCTCCTGAAGATGTTTCTGGAATTGTCCTGATATAAACTTAACTGTCCATTTTTATTTAATGCGCTAAAGAAGTCTTAACTTCCTTCAAGTTCTCTGGGCTGAATTTATCGAAAGTTCTATAAAATTCACGAATTTTTTTCTAAAGTTTTCTGAGTTTCTCAGAAATTCTCTGGACTTTTTCAGGGACACTCTGCACTATTTTGTTGAAATTAATGGAAATGCCCTAAAGTTATCTAAATTTACTCGAAATGCTCGGATCATCCCTGAAGTTTCTGCAGTTGTACTATTATTCACGGTAACTTCCCTAAAGATGTATAAGCATTTTTGAGACTTTGGCAACTTCTGTAAGGTTCTTAAAATTTTCCGGAAGTTAATGAAACTGTCTTGAAACTCTATGATCTTGGTTGAAGATCGCGATATTTTTTTCTGAAATCCATGTAAATACACTGAAGCCATCGAACATACCCTTAAAAATGATAAATGATTCCGGAAGTTCTTGAAATTCTTGAAGTTATTGGAACTACCCTGAAATCCTGAGAAGTACCATGAAGTTTTTGGAACATCCATGAAGTTTAAAAAAACTGATGGAAGGTTCTCGACATTTGCCAGCAGTTAATGGAACTACCATCCAGTTCTTAAAATTTCTTTAAGCTCAGAATTTAACGATACTTTCCTAAAGTTCTCTTAACTTCTATGAATGTATCTCGACTTCCTTCTTCTGTGTTCTTAGAACATCTGGAAGTTCCTACAATTTTTCTGAAGTTATTAGAATCGTCCTGAATTTTTCAAAACTTTTCGAAAGATCCCATATTCTTTCTGATGTTCTTGGAACTGACTAAAGTTTTTCAAACTGCCCCGAAGTTCTCTGATCTTCTAATTAAAGGTCTTACAACTTTTTCATTAAACAATGAAGGGCGCAGGTCTAGTATGGATTAGGGCAAACCTGTATCTGTAGTGGCATTTTGGTGGGCAGCTTTGATAAGAGGAGCGCATGTAGATCGATACATTCGGCGGTCAATAAGTTGTATTAAAAAAAATACGGTTTTTGGAGCCAGGTTACTAATGAAGTCAGCACCATGACAGGCCTAACTGAATCTCAATCTGCACTTAAAGGATAATTCAAGGTGTGTTTTCAGTAAAAAACCCTGCCCCTTCCTCTGCACATCACCGCGCAAAACTTAAACCCCCTGAGCTCTTTCGATTTCACGCAGCAGAAAGGGTTGCCACCATACCACCAGACAGTCCAAGCAGAAGGAGCCATTGGAAATCGGGGCTTTTGTGCGCAACATTTTGCTCTCTTCATGGACCTTCCGTTCGTTGAGTGTAGTTTTATGATTCGTCGTACTTGCTAAGGTACTCTTTTTTTTTCATCCACTCGTTGCTATGCTGGCGGACCGCTCAGAGGCCTGTCAATTGTGTGACTAAAACAGTGCCCAGTGTCTTCCCAGAGCTGCAGTTAACCAGTTTACGGAATCACTCCCGCGATGCTTGATTGCTGTGCTTGGACTCTGATGTGCCGTTCGCGAATGTGATTGACTTTGGCTGCTGCTCTTTCTCCATCGCCGGAGATTGATTGGTTTCAATGATCTCAATTATCTGAGAGCTGTCTAAAATGCTAGTTTCACTGATTTCACTTCACTGTGCTGGTTAATTTGTACATTTTGTTTACCCTTTGATTGTTTGGCTCCGAGTGAGGAAGTCGATTCGCAGTGGGGTAAGGAAGGCCGCGTTCCGGAATTCTGATTTAGATTGTACGCGCGTTCCACAAGACCAGGGGAGGAAATAATGAGCCAGTCACAAAACAAGTTATCCAATTAGGCATGATTGTTAACTGAGGGATCTGTATTTGCTGTATTGTTGGTGAAATTGTTTGCTGAATTTTATTTCGGTGATGTTGCTGCGGAGGTGAAAGTTTGTTGATAGGAAGTCAATCAATTCGTTGCTGCAAACAAAGGAGTTCCTTTACGGCGTCAGTTGGAGGGTTAGATTGTGGTTAGGTTTTATAGCAGGGCTGGTAGCGAGTCACTTTTTAGTGACTTGGGCACTTTTTTCAAGTCAGTCACTAAAAAGTCTCCTTTTTTAAAAACCAAGTCACTAAAGTCACTTTTTCTTGTAATAAGTCACTATTTTCAACTTTTTTAGCGTGAATTTATTTCAAGATTGATTATTCTTTGCGTTGTGGCGTTTAATCGTCTTTCTCTATACACAGGATGTCTACTCATTTTTCTGGATAAAATTACCTGAGTTTTCCAAGCAAGTAAGTCCAAGATCTAAAAATATTCAATGTGTTGAAGTTTCGTATTCCATACGTACAAGTTCAAGATATTGAAAAGATTCAAAGTGCCAGGATTAAGTAAAACAATAAATGATTTATTTCAAGTTCATAATTAACTTTATGAAAGATTAGAAATCTTCAATGCAGTCCCATTAACTTTACAACAATTGTAGGAACTTTGTAGTTCTGAGGAATGATAGGAAATGCTGAGAATTTCAGTGAAGCTCTTTAAACAAACTGCAGGAACATAAGTGGTGAAACTATGGCAAACTTACTGGAAGCTGTAAGAACCTCAAAGCGGTTCTTTTAGCATCCGTGACTTTTCAGGAACTTTTATGAAGTTCCTAGAATTTCAGAGAAGTTCACAGCTGTTAAGCGAACTTGAGAAATTTAGAAAACTTGAGGGGTATTGTGCACATTTTTAAGAAGTTCTAAGCATCTCAGAAAAGCTAGATCTAGAGATCTTTGGGGAATTTCAGATCTTAAGAGCAATTCCCATAACTATAGTCCAGAGTGTTGGAGCAGTTTAAAATCAATAATCGTAAATTTAGATTAATTCAAAATAGTTCCATGATGTGCAAGGAAATATTTGAAAACTAAAGAAGTTTCGAAAAACTCAGTGAATTTCCGAAAACTTCAGCAAAGAGAAAACTTCTGGAAATTGTATGAACATCCGGAAAACGTGAGAGTATTTTAAGGGTGATGTATCATTGAGATTTCAAGAACTTAAAAAAATGCGAAAATTTAGCTAAGTTGATTAGAGAACATCAACGAAGTTCCATTCATAAAAAAGCGAGAAATTTTAGCAAGCAGCGATATCTTCAAGAAATTTCAGAGAACTAAAGTTCTGAGTGCTTCGAGGACGATCAGATAGCTTCAGAATAATCCCATTAACTTAAGCAAATTTGCAGCGACTTACAAGGAGTTCTGTGGAATAATAGAGTATTCCAAGAATTCTATGAATGATCCTTAAACGTCAGAAGCGCCAGGGAATTATGAATATATATATCAGAAAATTTGCTGGATTATTAATCAAATTTATAGAACTTCAGGTAAGCATAGATAAGTTCAGAGAAAGTAAGCGAGTGTTAATAATGGCTATAATGCTTAAGGAACATTCTCGAAACTTCAAGGCAAGTTATTTGATTTCAGTAAAGTTGTGGGTTCTTAAAAATACTGATAAGTTCTGGGCAGTCTAGAGAAATTTAAAGAAATTCAGTAATCGTCTTGGCACCAGGAAAGTCTAGACTATTGAAGAAGTTTTAAATTAGTGGGGAAGTTTTATGAACTTCAGAAAAATCTTGAGAACTTCAATGAAAATCTTAAATTATTTCGTTCGAATTCCATGAAAATTGCGGAGCACAAAAGTTCCAGAAATTTAGAAAAAACTTCGAAAACTTCACAGAAGGACTGGAGCTTAAGATGAGATCCGTGAACTTCAGGAAATTTTATGAATATTAGCAAAATGCGGGAGCATTTGAAAGAAGTTTAGTATTCTCCAAAAATTAGTTTCAGAAAATTAGTGGGGAATTTAAAGCAGTTCCCAGATTTTCAGATAACTTCAGAGACGTTAAAAAGTTGTTTGAGGTCTTCGCATAAGTTCAGAAGTTCATTGAAGCTTAAACAAATTAAATTCAGCGCAGTACAACAAGCTTGATGAGAACTGCAAACACTTTAGAGAAGTTTTGAGAATTTCAGAAAAAGAACAGAGAACCTCAGAGGAGTTCCGTCAACATTAGAGAAGTCACATAAATTTTAAAGAAGTTTAGAGAACTTCAGTGAATTTTTAAACCTTTAAAGAAGATCCATGATCGTTGAAACAATTGAGGAAACTTTAGGAAGCCCTATAAAGTTCCGGATTTGAAGAGAAGTATTGTGAACATCAGGCTAGTTTATCAAACTACAAAAGAACTTCAAGGGAGTTTCATTAACTTCAGGAAAAAATTGAGAACTTTCAAGTGGTTCTGAAGACCTCAAAATAGTCCATTCCATGTTCAACGGAGATTTCCTCAAAATCTCGATGAATCTATCGTCAGGATTAAATTTTCTTTCAGTTTTCTTCAGAATTACCTTGAAATTCCCCACAATTAAAAATTCTTTGGAAAGATTCTCCGAGTATTCATTGAATTTATTTCAGATTTCCTTTCAATCTCACTCCTTCCCTTAGAATTTTACTCACATTGAAAGTCTCCTAAAAATTCATTGACATTACTCCTCAGAAATTCGGTTAGATTTCTTCTCATAATTTGTTTGGAAAACTCTCCTGAATTTATTTTCCGAATTCCTTTGAAGATGTTCTGGGGTTATTCTCACATTTAATTGTAATCCTCCTTTATATATTTTCAAAAAATGTCCAAGAATTTGAGCTCCGGATTAATTTTTTCCCACAAACTTTATGAAATTATCCTCTAAATGGCCTTGGAATTTTCCGGTGAAGTTCACAAGAGTTGTGCTCCTCAGAAATTCCTAAGATTTTTCATTAAAGTTTACTTTTAACTCAACTATTTACTTTTAACTAACTAAGGCTTCACATGAAATCTAAAATTCATAAGAAACAACCTCGATAGCAGATTGCATTTGATGTTTTTCTGAATGACTTTTTCCCAGAGCTCCCTTGGAATGAGGTCCTTAGAAATTATAATAAAATTCCTCGAGTCTTTAAAACTGTGAACGGAATTTGACTCAAGATTCTTGAAAATTTCTTGAAGTATTATAGCTTTTAAGCCCAGAAATAGTTCAAATTAATTTTTCTAGTAAATATGCATGTTCCAAAACCCAAAAAAAAAAATCATTTTAGTATTTTTTTTTTCGTAACTGAAGATTAATCGACTGCGAATCTTTAAAGTTCAAAGTGTGAATGAAAATAACGAGAAAAATTAAATGGTTGTATTAAATACCCATTTATTATTTTCTTTAAAAAAATATGTTTTTAAATTCTTTGAGCCTTCCAAACGAACAATTTCCTGAGGATTCCCAGTTTTCCAGATTTTTTAAGCTAGTAGACACCGTGACCAATTATAGTTATACACTTTCTATTGAATCTTTCGCTTTAAAGGTTCATATCGTGTTGATGAGATAATAATTGAATAATTCTAAAACATCAAACATTTATTTGATGTGCCTGCTCTTAGGTCACTTTTTAGTCACTATTTTTACAACTATAAGTCACTATTTGGTCACTTTTTCATTCAACATTGTCACTAAAATCACTATTTCTGACAGCAGTGATCCCTACCACCCCTGTCATAGGCACTTCAATTTACTGGCAAAAAAAATCGATCAATTCCGCAATTCATGTGACAACATTTATTAACCCCTTCGTCTGGGCCAAAAAAAACTTACGTTGTCTGTACCAAACAATTCAAAATGAATGTAACACTAGCACCGCCTTGTGAGCAAATTCAGAAATAAACTCTTTTCCTTAAGATAGGTCTTGTCCATCTGAAAAAAAATCTGAAGAAGGGAACCATCCATATGAGCAGGATCAGTAAATAGCGTTATAAACTATGTTAAATACATAGTAAATAACACTATTTAGATGACGAAACTTGATCATTTTCATTTTAGCACCATCTAGTAAGTAAATTCTGCCATATACTAACCATAGTTTTTAAGACCTTGTATTCTAAAATATCGTTGCAGAAGGAAGCATCATCCTATACGGTTGCAATCTCGTGAAATAAACATCTCTCTAACCAGGGCCCCACAAAGTCACTTTCAATCGAAAATCGTCAAGTGACGATGAAGCTGTCAACCATCACTTTCAATTGAAACTCATTCTGTCTTCTCTTCGAGCAGATCCCCGTCAACATCAAAAGAACCACTTTCGATCAGTTTTCATGCTGCTTGACTCGTGTTCATTTCTTCTTTCATTGTCAAATGAACTTACTTTTGCATGCATTGAAGCGAAGCTGTTCGATCCAAATTCGTGCAGTTTTTATGCCTTTTGTGAGATCTGTGCACGTGGATGTCAAATTAATCATTGTCGGGTGGTTTGTTTACCCATCAATACGGGCATTTTTTTTAATCGGGGTGACGTCTAGAGATCAAAAACTGATATGCGACGCCATTTTGAAATCCAAGATGGCGGCTTCCAGTTTAAGAAAAAGTGGGTGGTATTGTTGTCAAATACTTATCAATAAAGGTATTTTGGGAATCGGGATGATGTCTTGAGGATGAAAATCGATATCCGACGCCATTTTGAAATCGAAGATGGCGGCTTCCAATTTACGAAAAAATTTAAATACAGTCAAATACACATCAATAATAGTATTTTTGTAATCGGTTTGAAGTCTACAGATCGAAAATTGATATGCGACGCCATTTCGAAATCCATGATGGCGGCTTACGATTTTAGATTAAGTGGGAAATACTGTCAAATACCCATCAATATAGGTATTTTTGGAATCGGGATGGCCTCTAGAGGCCGGAAATCGATATCCGATGCCATTTTTAAATCCAACTGGCGGCTTACTATTTCAAAAACCCGAATTTATCCACCTATGGTGTGATCAGACCCTTATTACTTATTCAAGTTTATTTATTTTATTGTCATTATCAGTGACCAAGCCCCCCACCCCCGTGTCATCCAGTGACGCTACGCCACTGCCTGGGGGTACCCGGAATATATCCGGGTGTAGTCTATTTGGTGAGGCTACCAATCACCTTATCATCGTATTTTAATGTGATTTAATGGGTTTTAATTCAATTCATATTCAAGCAACTTCCCCGGGGTACCCGGAACATGTTCAAGTGTGTCCAATGTGGTCTGGAACACTTAACACGACTTGCATTGATCTTATTTTTGAATTCTGTAGTAATTTGATGTGTCGCATGATGGTTTTAATACGTTTTCCGTTAAATCCAGCGTGAAGGCCCATATTCACCGGATATTATTCCGGCCATATATCCGGAACCGGTTCACTGATTCCAAAACCGTTCAATAGCGTTCAATGGGACCCCAAGACCTATCATTTGGCGCCGAGTTTGTCCAAATCGGTTGAGCGGTTGCTGAGAAACGTGAGCGCATTCATTTCGTTACATACACACACATACACACATACACACATACACACGTACACACACACACACAGACATGTTCCGATCTCGTCGAGCTGATTCGAATGGTATATGATGGTTTTGATACGTTTTCCGTTAAATCCAGCGTGAAGGTCCATATTCACCGGATCTTATTCCAGCCATATCTCCGGAACCGGTCAATAGCGTTCAATGGGACCCCAAGACCTATTATTTGGCGCCGAGTTTGTCCAAATCGGTTGAGCGGTTGCTGAGAAACGTGAACGCATTCATTTCGTTACACACACACACATACACACATACACACACACACACACAGACATGTTCCGATCTCGTCGAGCTGAGTCGAATGGTATATGACACTCGGCCTTCCGGGCCTCGGATCGATGGTCAGTTTTTCAAGTGATGTCTATACCCCTCTTTGTAAGAAGGGTAAAAATGTGAAATGCTGATTCCGTCCCATCAATATGGGTATTTTTGGAATCGAGGTGACTTCTGGAGATTGGAAATCAATATCCGACGCCATTTTGAAATCCATGATGGCGGCTTCCGGTTTGAGAAAAAGTTGTAAATTCTATCAAATACCCATACAAACGGTTTTTTTAGAATCAGGGTAACGTCTAGAAGCCGGAAATCGATATCCGGCGCCATCTTGTAATCCAAGACGGCGGCTTCCGATATGCGGAATAGCGTCAAATATCCTAAAATATGGTCATTTTCATAATGGGGATGAGACGTAAATGCCGAAAAAAGGATATCACACCGTCTTTAAATCCAAGATGGCGGATTTGGTTCAGAAAAACTGTGAAATACTGTCAAATACCGATCTATGTGAATTTTTTGGGATCGGGCTGACATCTAGAAGAAAGAAATCGATATCCGACGCCATCTTGAAATTCAAGATGATGGCTTCCGATTTCAAAAGAAGTGTCAAATTGCCTACAAATGGCATCGAATATCGATTTTCAGCATCTACGCGTCGTCCTCGTTCCGAAATACCCATATCTTAGGGTATTTGACACATTTTATGAAACTTGATGACCACCATCTTGGATTCCAAAATGGCGTCGAATTTCGATTGTCGGCATCCCCGTTCCGAAAATACCCATATTGTAGGATGGATGAAACTTTCTGAATCCTGATGGCCGCCATATAGGATTCCAACATAGCGTCGTATATCGATTTTTGGCATCTACGCGTTGTTACCGTTCCGAAAACAACCATATCTTAGGGTATTTGACACTTAATAACACCAATGGCCACTATCTTGAATCCCAAAATGGCGTCGGATATCGATTTTCAGCATCTACGCGGCATCCCCGTTCCGAAAAAAAATCCAATTGTAGGGTATTTGACACTTTTTCTGAAACCCGATGGCCGCCATATTGGATTCCAAAATAACGTCGAATATCGTTCCGAAAATACCCGTATTGTAGGGTATTTGAGACTTTCCCTGACCCCGATGGCTGCCATCTTGGACTCCAGAATGGCCTCGTTAATTTAAGTTTCGTTTAATATAAAATTATGTATTATTACTACACATAATCCGGATGCCATCCCTATCGGCAACCGATATTGTGCGGATACTATATATTGATGCTTGACGACGCGATGCGTGACAAGTCGAATGACCCCGAATTAAAGTGAAAGTGGAAAAACGAAGGAAGCAGTTTTCGAGTCATTCATTGCGTCAATTGAAACAAGTCTTTGCTTCAAATGAAATGAACTTAAGCACTTGACGAACGAAACAAGTGATAGTCCAGTCATGTTTGAAATGAGGAATGTTCATCGTGTTTTCACTGAAGCTACACTCGAGAGCGCTCTCAAGTGTACCTTCAGTGAAAACACGGAGTGTGCCTCTACAGTGCTGATATTTAGAATTTTGATAAGGAGGTGAATATCACTAAACTATCTTCTTTAAGATGGGATAACTAAAAATTCACTTGGATTTAACCGAAGACTACAAATCAATTTGATTTTGAATTTATAATTTGACTTGTAGTCTTCGATTTAACGTAAGCATTCTATCGAAAAAGTCCCAAAAGAGCGATCCATTCCTGTCTACAAGGCATTCAGAAGAATCCTTGTGCCTATGAATCATTCTTGAACGCCCACCATCGATAAATGCTTGTCGACAACAACTAATGCACCATCGCCACACACCGATACGGCACTAATTTCGATATGAATACATCAATCGCCAGACCCCGTTTTATCAGTTTCATTGTCATGTCAAAGCTGATTCTTACCAAAAATAATGCAGTACACAACATACATTTATCACATAGAAACCCACTCAAAGGAGGACTACACCGGGTTGACAAAACGCAGAACCCGAACAGAGGGTTTCCACTTGATTCACACTGCTGCATACCGTGGTGAGTAAGGTCCATCCACGAACCGTTCAACGAGTCTCGGGTGTACTTATCGATAAGAGAAAGTGATTAATGGAGGATGGTCTTTGCGGGTGGTGGTGTGCGGTGGCGGTGGTTGTGACGTTTTGAGGGTGATTTAATTGAATCTACTACACTCCACGAAGATCGCCAGAACGCGCACAGATACAAATGGGTAAGGGTAGATAAGTCTGAGAGCTCGGGTCTCTTTTTTTGCTTCTGTCCGCTTTAAAACCAAGAATGACAAATTTCTCCGCATTATTTGGAAGGAATTTGAACTTTTTGTTCGTTATCAGTCTCAAATATTTACCCTCTTTTTTTGGATCACAGCACTCAAGTCACGAGTTTTGGTTCCGACGCCACTACTGTCGCACAATCATTGGGGAAGTGGTGGTAAAATGTCCATAGCAGGTAAAATGAACACTTGACGATTGTATGGGCTTACTCATCAAAATATCAACCAATTCAGGACACAGGCAATTCAATCGATGCGTTTTTCACCCCTTCAATTGTTTGCCTGCTATTTAACTCCCACTTCCCCTACGACAGCTCACACAGTCAGTGATGATGAACAAGTTGCACGCCGGCAAATATCATCCCAGGCCTCTAATTAGCAAAGCAGACGCGCCGTTGTTCTTCTTCCAATCGGGGTCCCCGGAAAATTATGATGTGAGGCGTCACATGGGAATTGCTCCACTCCGGGATGTCAATACACTGTGAAATTTTCGTCGCATATGTTTGCCCGGAGGGACAGCCCACCGAATGATGATGTCACACTCGAAGTAGCTCCCGAAGCAGCATTGCGATAGAATCATCGTTCGTGTCTGGTATTAAATTGCGCAATCTAATTTAACTGTGCAAGCAGCGGACAATACCATTCGTTATGGTGTGTGGGACAGTTTTGGGACGTGTGCATTTGGAGCCAATGCTAAACCACAATATTTTATGTTTTTGGTGCACAACTTCAATATGATGTCATTGGCCGAACCGGTTCGTTTGCTTGCAGAAGGCTCAAACTGGCAAAGTTCTGTGCCAAATAGGCCGTTTACTGACACCGGTACCACATTGCTCCACAGGAATGTGTACCCCTAAGTGTTGACGCTATCATTGGCGGTCGTTTTAGTTAAATGAGGTTATATGAAAACGGTACATTAGGTTTTTGGTGCAGCTAACAGGGCTGGTAGCAGGTCACTTTTTAGTGACTTGGTCACTATTTTGAAGCCAATCACTAAAAAGTCACTTTTTACACCAAAAAGTCACTAAAGTCACTATTTCCTTTAAAATAGTCACTAAAATCACTTTTTCACTACTAAAATAGAGTGAAATTTAAAAATATCAACAAAATGTTGAAATTGAGTACTTGGCACTAAGAAAGTCTACAGAAGTTTTAACATAATATACATATCTTTTAAAAAAATTTAGGGGGACCAGTGAACCGCAAAACTTTAGAGCACCAGGAAAACTATTGGGAAATGCCTTCAATTTCGATTAAAAATTGGGGAAAATACACCCCCTTTCCCAAAAAATAAATTGTAAACCTTAGAATCTTTCCAAAGGTATTTATCTGTAATAGATTTTCAAAAGTCTTGCAAGGATGATTAAGAACTTTAAAAAATCCAAAGTAAATTTTAAGAGAATTTTAAAGGATTCGAGGGATGACACCAAGATATATCAGAGAAGAATACCAAAGTACAGACTATGAAAGTCTAACGTAAAATTAAGTGCTCTGAGAACCGATTTTTTCATCTCCGCTTAAATCTTAAGCCAGTTTTACCCATATAGTTTAACTTGGCTTAACACATACGAGCGTCGCTATTGATTATTGTTTAAATTATTAGAGACGCAAAATTCAGCTCTGATACAATTTTGGAAATAATTCCAATATAATTTATAGTGCATTTTAACGAGAGTTCTGAGAAGAATTCTATGATGATTCTAATAAGAATTTAAATAAGAATTCAAAATTATTTCTGAAATTTTGCTTAAGGGAGCTTTGATGAAAATTCCATGAAAATCCCATGAATCCCATACGGATAATTCTAAAAGAATTCTGGGGTGATTTTTGAAGATACTTCCAGGAGAATTCTAAAGGGTTCGAAATAAATTCCGAGAAAAATTCCAATGGAATCGAATTTTGAGGGTTCAATCTTAAAGGAATTCTGAGAAGAGTTTCAAAGTTATTCTGTGATGGATTTTTGTTTTGAGAATTCTGAGGAAATACTATGTGAATTCTAAGGAGAAGTCCAAGGTTATTCTAAGCATTTTTTTTTTAAATTTTCAGAGTTAAATTGCATGGAAATTCTAAGGAGCATTCAAATAAATCTAAAATAGATTTATGGAAGGAGCCCTTCAGGGAGTTTCTAGAAGAATCAATAAAAAATCTAAAATAATCTACTTTAATCAAATATCAGACTTCTCACCCCAGCAGGCCTGGGTTCAATCCCAGCCGGCGCCAGCGGGATGTTCTGAGGCATAACATCTCTGATCACGCTTTCCTTTGGATGGGAAGTAAAGCCGTTGGTCCCCGGTTCATGAGTTGATGGGTCGATAGGTAGGGTCCAGGTGTGGGAGCTGCCTTCCTGGCACGTCGGTAGCATTGGTGCTCAGCACGGAAAACAAAATCGACGGAAAAAAACAAACCAAAGGAAAAAAAAAAAATATATCAGACTTGAACTGCCGATTTTATACGATAGATGAGGACATTAAATTATAGAGTTGATAGCTCCGTTATAGTACGGCAGTGTGAACATTGTATATACAAAGTAGAAAGCGAGCAAGAACAATTTTGAGGAAGGTACGAAACGGGTAGTTGTTTACGTCAGATGGCGACTTGAGTGTGAAACAATCGATATACTGTTTCCGCACATCGGAGGTACATGAGAAAATCGGTGATCAACCCTTTTGCCAGTGGTGGCAGGGTAAAACACCCCTCACCACCTGATTAACGGATGAGCTTGGTAAAGGAGATGCTCTACTCGATTCGTACCTTCCTCAAAATTGTCCTTTATCGCTTTCTACTTTCAATATAAAAATTTCTCATTGCCTTACTAGTTATCACAGAACTATCAACTCTTTACTTTCATCTCCTCATCTATCGTATAAAATGTTCACTTTAATGCTGATATTTGATGTTAAGCATTTCCAACTACGAAAATAATTTATTTCCAAGAATATTGTTGATTGTTCTGCAATGAATTTCAAGAATGCAATATTATTTTTTGTAAAACCTTATTTGCCTCTAAGTTTAAGAGAAGGGAAATTATTCTAAAAAAGTTCTTGAGATCATTCTGAAGAAATTCTGTGAAAAGTTCTTAGCGAATTATCAATGTTATCTACCTAGATATTCGATTAAATTAGAGGTATTTATGAAATTTGATTGTAAGTTCCAAGTCATAAAAAAGTTTATTTCAATATCAAACCGTATTTGTATTTCTAAGTTACCATATAAATGGTTACTTATTAAGTATTTACAAGTCACTATTTGGTCACTATTTCCATAATTTTAGTCACTAAAGTCACTACTAATATACCGCATCAGCACTACCATTCCTGAGCTAATTCAGAAAAGCTGAATGTATCCACCTGAAGATCTGACTTTTCTTAAATACACTAGGAAGATCGCTAGGAAGAAATGTAGAAAATTTTCACATAAATGTGTCCATGTGAACGCCATGTGACTATGAAAGATTGATTGGATGATCACATAATGTGGTAAATGACCGAATTCATGTCAGCAATTTTCTTTTTAGATCAAAATGATTCACAGATGTTTGAAAAAATGTGAAGATCTGTGATTTTTGAATCCCAGAATTTAAATCATTATACACATTTTATAATGATTTAAATTCTGAAATCAAAAATAACCAAAACCTAGTAGCCTAACACCACACGACTTTTGCAAGTCTGCTCCCGGGGAAGGCGCCAGTTTTAAGATTGGACCAAAACCATCATGGCAATTAAAAAACTAGCACAATGGTAGTTAAATAATTGCCCAGGACAACATTGGTTTCAGTACTCCCAGGGAAGCGGCCAGTTTCTGACTTGGAACAGAGGAGATAAATGCGATTTAATTTACACCCAAAATCTCCATTAGAGCATTTTTTTAAAGGGATAAATGCGGAGATAGGAGTACATATGTGACGCCTCCAATGTTAGTCATAACAAGTGCACCTTGGGTAGTTTTCAGTTCCTTTCAAGGGCAAAAACTCAGTGGCGCCGGTAGTGTAGTGGTAAACGTGATTACCTCTCACCCCAGCAGGCCTGGGTTCAATCCCAGTCGGCGCCGCCGGGATGTTCTGTGGCATTACATCTCTGATCACGCTTTCCTTCGGAAGGGAAGTAAATCCGTTGGTCCCCGGTTCATGAGTTGATGGGTCGATAGGTTATGCTTCTGTAGCAAGTAGGGTCCAGGTTTGGGAGCTGCCTCCCTGGCATCTTTAGCATTGGTGCTCAGCCCGGGAAAAAAAAGATAGACGGAAAACAAAAAAAAGGGCGAAACCCCATCATATGGCACATTCCATCACATGAAAACTAAAGAGAGAGAGTTCCCAGATTGAGATTCCCAGATTCCCAGTGATCAACATCGGTTAAGGAGGAAAATGCAATTCATGATTTCGAACCTCAAAACCCGCTAAAATCTCGATAATGGCATGATTCAAGGATAAAAGCGCGATTTAAAATTTCGATCTTCAAAACCCCCAAAAATCTTGATTAGGGAATTATTTAAGGAGATAAATGCAATTTAAGATTTTGAACCCCTAAACCCACCTCTCGTTTAGGGCAATATTTAAGGAGAAAAACGTGATTTTTGGTTTGGAGCCTGATTAAGCGGGGTCGACAAAGGCGCGAGAATCGGTGGCAATCGAACACTACTTCTTTCCGTTAGCAATAGGAAAAAAAACGCGCGGTTCAAAAACGACACGAATCAAGATTTATTTCACTCTCCCGGTTATCGTAAGATAGAAGCGGACGACGTGTATATAGGTACGTTTGGATTGATGTGTATATTTCGACTGATCTGTCGGTCCAGCACAGAGATCTGATCTCTGCTGGGAGAATCAATATGTGAAAACGGATTGGCAAAAGGCCTTTCCGATCGATCACTGCTTCGATAGCCGAAAGCAGTGATAAGCTTATCTAACTGTGTTGCTGTATACATATAATGATCGAATGTGTAGTGTGATACAGAGGACGGAAATTCAATTATATGCTAAATCAGCACGAGTATTTTCTTGTTAGGGTGGTGCTCTAACAGAGCCTCAAAACCCAACGTCACAACGTTTTCAACAAATTTCCTCACTTTTCCTATCTTTCAGAAACGAACATTTTATTGTCAAAAGAAGCTAGAAGTGGCGCTACAAAAAAAAAGTAACTGTTCGATCGCATCATCGGCGTCGGGCTCTGCCACATTTGAAAATTTATAGCAGCAGCAACAAGCAATAGTGACAAGGCTTCGGTTTTTTTTCCACCAATTAATTAGTTAGTTTTCATCCTTGTGATTCCTAATCTTCTATTCGTTGTACTCTAGTTTGAAGTGATTGAGACTAGGGTTATAATGCATGGTGCATACCGGTGTCATTGCTTGATTTTGTTTTTTAGGAATCTGATTTCCACTGACAAATCATCTCTCAAATATTATTGAGTACCGTGCAGAAGATCCAAATACCTAACAAATGCATCAAAATCCGTACACTTCATACAAAATACCTTCTTTTCCCTTGAATAATTTAAGGTTTATAGTCATAGCTTAATTGGACTCCTAGGCATTTTATGCTTCTGTAGCAAGTCTTTTGGTGGCAAAGTAATTAATTGAAAGCTTTCTATGCCAACCAATGCATGAATCTGTATTATTACAAGCACAGTGATACTCTATGCCCAGGGAAGTTGAGAAAATTTCCAACCTGGGAAAGGAACATACTGAGTTCTTAAGGTGATACGATTCAGCGTCCACAAATCATAGGCACATTCACTGCCACTTCGAGTTTTCTAGGGAGTTAATCTCGGGCACTATTGCGATTTCCAGGGACTAAATTGTCATCACAGTTTTGTTATTGTATGTTTTCCGGTAGCAGATAATGGACTCCTGGAAAAAGTGAAGTGGAACCTGAGCCCGAGGTTCTGGATCGTATCACCTTAAAACAATTTCTATGTTCTGCCTCCCGCTTTTCATTAGTCAGCCAAAAGATCCCTTTAGATCGATCGTGTTTATCATAGTGGTCTATGCTTTTTTATTCATGATTCCGTTAAAAAAATGAGACTTTGAACAGTTATCTGAAGTCTGTGACTTGGAAAATTCAGAGGCGTCGCGTACCTCATTTGTTTACCTGTGCACCAAGCTTTGTTCGTTATAGTATTCCACCACATATTAGTTTTTGTTTTATTTGTCAATGCTCCATGAATTCAAGGGATATATTCTTCATTACTATATTACCCAAGTAACAATTTTGGTTTTATGAGGGTTCTGTAGACTACGATTTGGGTTCGTAGAATGCTATAAAAACTCTTTAAAGCTTGCAATGTTACTTGGGTAAACACTACCTAACGTAACATTTTAAGCGCTTATCATCTTGTATAAACAAAACTTGTATGGCCCTTTTCGCTCTAACCGAAATAGGAGGAATTGCAAAACTTAACTAATTCCAGATAACATTGCATTAGGTTCTAAGTAATATTGATCGATTTTCTTCGTCGACTTTCTATTTCGTTAATAACTTGAGCACATAACCATTTCTTGTTGTGTTTGTCATATTAGATGCTAGATAATAGCTTTTTTTTATCGATTGGTGTGCTGAAAATACCTGGAAATGTCTTTACATGGCCGTGGAGATACAAAGAGAAAGTCGACGGAAAAAATCTGTCAATGTTACTTAGGACCTAATGCAATGTTCCGCTTGAATTCTCGTTTTTATCACAAGACTAACTCTTTCGACTGAAGTGTAATAAAGAATATCCGTCAAACACTTCCGAAACATTTTTTGATACAAAACAGTGTCAAAATCTAGAGAAAATTCATAGTCTCCTGGGTAGCAAACTTGAATTAAACAACTCTTTATTCATCAGAACAACACTATCAGACAGGCAGGCGCACCGGCGCAACTATCAGTAATTGAGAGATTCACAACTGACAAGAGAGTGAGAGCGGGTTTTGCGCTCTCTTTCTCCATTACTCTCTTTGTCTGAAATCAGATAACCAAGTGCACAGCGATAAATGCACACTTTGGGCACCCATACATCACAAATGTTCTTCTAATTTAAACTCACACATTCAAACCGGTCTGCAAGTATGATAACATCGAAAGCGTACCAGACTGCTATTTCCGTGTTGCTCCCGTTTGACGCGTAACTGCTGAAAGCTTCAAGTACAACCAGTGGTGCAAACCGCCATGTATTGTGGAAAATTTGTGGTATGTTTCAAGAGGTGATAGAAGGTCTGTTTGGCTTACATCAGGCATTTGACCATTCACAAACTTGCCAGCTCGCTTTTAGGTGCACTATTTAACGAGTTTTGTCATGGTAGTGTTATCGACACGCTTAGAAATCAATGCGTTAGGGATTAGGCAGACCATCCGACCTGAATTTAACCCTTTATGAAGCAAACCAAGGTCGAAGATTTAATTGAACCACACTATAAAGTAGTGTATTCATGGTCACTTGTGGTCTGAAGTAAAGAAGTACAGCTATAATGTGACCATTAAAATCTATAAAACTCTAAACGCTTTTTTTTTAATTATTTACACCTGTGTCGTGCACAGGTTGCACATGTTGACGCGACGCTACTGGAAAATTGGTAACTACACTGCAATGCTCATTTCTGATTGTCAAACTTTGTAAACATATCAAACAGAAATGAATAAATAGTGTATTACTGAATTATATGTGGGGATGGGTGGCATTCACTAGCCCGAGAATACCCTCGAGATCCTAGCCTCTTCACCAACCATACATCAGTACACACTTATCCAGTCAGTAATTTTTCCCGAGTTTTTGAAGTGCGAAACTCTTCGGTAAAATTCAAAAAATCTGTGAAAAATTCAAAGTTGAGAAAATGTGTTACGAAAATTTACAGGCTTACTTCTGTTAACCCCGTTTAATGATGAAAAATGAATTTTTTTGATTTCATCGATTCTTTACGAATAATAGTCATTTGAATTTTAACCGAGTTTTTCAGTAATTCAGTAAAAAATACTGACTCCTTTAAAAAAATCTAAGTGTGTATACAGAAGCAGCGAAGCTGCACACTCCTTCATCGAAACAGCTATGAAATAAAAGGGATATCGACTTATTACCACTACCTACTTCTCTCCCTTCCGCTCACAGAAATCGCCGATTCGGTGCCTCTTAGATTCGGTGTCTCTCGTTGCGTGTTCTACTGAGACTGAGCAATATTCGATACCGCGAAACATCTCCGCAGTGATGTTTTCTTTTGGCGCAGGAGATATGCGGTAATCGAAAGTTAAGAATGTAGCTCAACATTTACAATAATATTCTACCAAACTCGAACAGCCGAACGTACGAGCGAATAGGGTGACATTTTAAGAAAACGTCGCTAGTTCTTATGGCTGTTTTAAATCAATAATTACGAAGAAACCATAAAGTCTACAAGGTTACTACCAAAGACACAAATCTGGGGAACTGCATGGAGAATGTTTTGTAGAACAACTAAATTAACAGCAATGAAAATTTTCAACTTAAAATCACTAAAATGTACGAAATTTCACCATTTTTTTTTTTTGTACTTTCAACATACTTTTCAATTTTAATGAATGATGATTAACTTTAATCGAGTTCCTTTCTAAAGACCATTGATAGCTAAGACTTTAATCTTTCATTTGGTATCTTGAAATCAGTAAACCACATTAAGATTAAAAAATATAGCTAACCAAAGTTGGCAATCAAAAAACATAGAATGTTAAATAACTCACTTAGCAGTCATTTTCGACCCTATGTTTCATGGGGACTTTTTCATAACTTTAGGCGCCCTATCTACCCTAAAAATATGTCTTTTATATGTTTTCAGATTTTTACCCTAAATAACTAAATAAAAATTACTGTGCATGTTTTTACTGAAATGGCTATATTTATTCTACGTCTTTGTGATTATCATATTTTCCTGCTAGCGGCGCCGATGGTGTAGTGGTAAGCGTGATTGCCTCTCACCCCAGCAGGCCTGGGTTCAATCCCAGTCGGCGCCGCCGGGATGTTCTGAGGCATAACATCTCTGATCACGCCTTCCTTCGGATGGGAAGTAAAGCCGTTGGTCCCCGGTTCATGAGTTGATGGGTCGATAGGTAGGGTCCAGGTGTGGGAGCTGCCTTCCTGGCGTCGGTAGCATTGGTGCTCAGCACGGAAAACAAGATCGTCGGAAAACAAATCCAAGGAAAAAAAAAATATTTTCCTGCTGAAATCACTGCAATGCAAGCCTGCCAGCTATACTCAAAACGCTTATTTCCATTCTCTACATGGTGTAAAATTCCCATTGAACTGCAAAATCCATCACGCAAATTGAAAGTTCTAATCAATGGAAAAACGCATCATTCACCCAAAAGCGGCCGACAAAATTCCATCGCTCCTTTTGTTCAGAGAATGAAGTCCAGCATGCTCTCGATTGAATGGAAGTCTCGTAACAATTCAAATCTATTGACCGGCTGCAAGAGGCATTACGGCATGTCCCGGTTTGGAATGCCTTGGGAAGCTGAATCTGTCATGTCTGTTGAATGGTGGTGGTGGTGGTGGTGGTGGTGGTGGTGGTTGTTGTAAAACATGGCTCATTTCCTTTCAATTAATCCCCGTCGAACAATGGCTTGCGGAGCTACTATGAGCTGACGAACGAAGGCCTATGGTTAGTTAGAAGCGCTTTCAACAGGATCAAAATGGATTTGTCATACTGCCTCTGAAATGCTATGTTTGTTCGATTCTATGGGCAGCAAGCAGATGGATATTCCCATTTGGAACAAAAGAATGGATCGAATCTCACATTTCACGATTCCTTTCAATCACGCTAATCGGATATCCACTGCAACTTTCAATCGGCTCCCAACATGGATGGGTTGGATAGTTGAAAGTTGAAACTAACCACCATCAATTTCCTCGCTCGAGACTGCATGCTGAGAGCACCGCAAGAAAACCCGCCCGAAAATCTGATGGGAAATTGATTCAATTTCCCCAGTCTGATCGAAGCCAAGACCGAAATTAGCGGTAGAGTAGGTGGTAAGCCCAGAGTGTTTCCGACTAGGCTCCACTTCGCTTCCAGAGAAGATGACTTTCCACTTTCAGAAACGAATTTCACCTTGTTGGTACGTGCCAGGAAAGGACTGAAATCAATAGTCATTAAAATATTAATTAAGCAGGTACGGGGAACCGAGTAAAGGGAGAAGGTTTTGTTGAACCAGCTTTGGGCTCTGCTAGGCTGTCGTCATGTGGTCGAAAAGTACTCGATAGCATTCGATAAGTCTGACTCATAAAGATCATAAAATTATACCTCATTGAGGAGGATTAATCAATATTGCAAAGCGGTATAACCTAATCGAAATTTATGATCAAAGGTTAAACAATTTCGAATAACATATTTTTACAATTGACATTCTATTAGCAATAACTGTCACACAATTGTTTCTATTTTTTCCATTTCGATTTTTCGGCGTTCGACCTAATAGCCCATCACCCATCACTGCCGATACTTCCGGGAAGCAAAATAAAATCCCTATACGTTCTACAGCCTGGGCAGACCATATCAAGGCTCACAGCGACCCTCTGCTGAACTCCCGTTGTTGACAGGCCATTTCATAGGAAGATGCCTCCCGTGTGTTTCTCATTAATTATTCAGATTTTCCCTACGCTTCGTCACCGTTCTTCATGCTTCCCTGGCAATTTTATCGGTGCACATTCCTCCAGACATAGGGGGAATCGGACGGACCTTCAACGCTACGAAAGCAGAATGTTCTTCCGTTTTTTTTTTGATTTATGAAAAATAAAAGATTCCATTCGCCAGCCATCGCACCTTCTTTGTTTTCCTTCAACCCTGGTTGTGGAGCTCGGCATATACGCTGATGACTAAATGGATTGTTGGTTATGGTTAGGATGATGAGGAGAAAACAAAAACAACAGAATGGACCACCACATCCGATGAAATGCGTCGAGATCTGCATAAGAAGACTTCGATCGCTATCTAGATGTGCAGCACTGTTGCCGCCGTTGTCTTAGTACGAACGTCTGCTCCAGCTCCAGAGCGTGGTCCCGGCTGAAGGTTGCACATTAATATCTATACAAATGGGTGTATAAATATTTTACGACCGGCTCCGGAGACGTTGATGGTTGATGGAAAAGTAATTAGAATGATTTATGGTGCTGATGGGAAAGGTTTTTTACCGGTGACCATAGGTTACACAGACAGGCGGTAGAAAAGCGTCGATGAAGTCTGGATTGAAAATGAGATTTTTCACTTTTGTGTGCCGTGATGGAGAATGTAGTTTAGTTAATCATCGATACAATAGGTTCCATGTCCTGTAAATAACATTGTAAAAAAAGTTTGAGTTTGTGTCTTTAAGCGTGGTTTGAGTTGAAATTAAAGTTTAGGGAATCTTTGAGAGCATGTTTAATGAACTCTCCGAACTGAGACTAAATTATTCATACGCGAAGATATACTAGCTCCAAACTAAATACACGCATGTTTGGAAAGCGCAGCCTGAATCAGGGTTAATTTCATGATGATAAAGCATTTCTTCAGAAAAGGGATGTTCAAATTGGGCTCCATTAAGACTATTTAGAAGCTAGTCTTGAATTGTCATTCATATTTTGCAGAATCAGATGTTTTTTGGGTTTTACGGCCATTTTGGTGTTACCGGCGATGCACGAAATCAAAAAAAAGTGGGGCATGGCTATTTGCGACGAAACGAGTGAGTGTAGCATTTTGATGTCTTTATTTTTTGAGTATTTAATTCAAGTATTGATTTTTTTTTTTTTGGATAAAAGGGATATACCCTAAGATAAAAAAAAATATCTTTTTAAAATTGATAACCATCTATGGAAACAATTTAAATAAAGCCTTTTTAAGACACTTTTTTAAAGACACAAATGTCCTATCTCTCAAGTGAACGAAGTTATAGGATGAAAATGGAGTTCAAACGGTAGTACCCCCTTAAGTGTTTTTTACCATAACTTTTTTAATTTCCTAATTAGGCAATCGGAAATTTTTGACCATATCGTAAATACTTTTCTTAAGCACGCCGTCGTATATTGGCAATATGGTTGAAATTTTTTAACTATAACGCTTCGGAAATTTCGAATTATAAATGTGCTATTTTATTGGCTATTTTCAATTTCCGGCAACCGTTTCCAATTTTCCGTACACGCAAAATTCAGCATATTTGTAGTTCTGTGTCAAAATTTCAGCAAAACAAAAACATAGTTGCAACATGTTTGTATGAAAATCGGCCTATTGTCCTATTTTAATGACCAGGTGTAAGAGCCACGATTGGCCGCCCACGGTTGCTACTCTGTTATTGCCAGACCAACTGTAATGACACAGAGAACCAATAGACGATGCTTGGGACTAGCAATCATCCTCAATGTGTAAAAACTGATGATCTCAAACTAGGCAATACCAGCGCTGGCCGCGACCGAACACAGGTCAAGAAAAGAAGGGGTAGGAATATGTTGACGTGAAATTCGCTTTGATGGAAGCCGAGAACACCTCTGCACTTCCACGAGGAATCACTGGGATATTGGGTAATAGGATTGGGTTTGCAGCAAGGTTCGTTTTGGTAAACTATAAGATGAATTTATGTCCTAACGATCATATAACGCCAAGGAGCTTGGGATTGAACACACGGTCTTCTGCTCAGTAAGCAAAAACGTTTGCCACTAGGCAGACGAGCTCCTTTTTAATCATCGAGTTGCTATTATTACCATGTAGTCATGTTAACAAATAAAACGATTGACGAATCTTGAATATCGATGGGCTTGAGATTGAAAAACTGTTGCTCTAAGGCCACCGAGCCCCTCATATCACATTACACCCTTACTCAAGTTGTTATAACTATTCAAACCCGGCACCGACGACAACAAAAAATACACGATAAAACAAGCGATCTTACCATACATATTTAATACGAAAGGACCTGGGACCGCGTTTTTCTGCTCAGTAAGCAAGCCACTGCAACCGACGATCTTTCAAATCCTAAATCCTAAATCCTAAAAGCTACGAAAGAGTACTTAGACCTTCATTAATATCCATTTTCACGTGACGTTCAATGTTTCGATTTGCTCTTTACGCATGGTTCAGGCAATCATAACAAGCTATGACCGACGTGACGATTTTTTAAGCCAAATTCTGATTTAATTTTGCTGTACATTTGCTCTTGAAAAATATGTTGCTGCGGGTTTGTTTTCTTTGCCTTAGCATATATACTTGTTTTGTTATCAACAGGAAAAATTGATATCAAATTGAGTTTTCAGTTTGCTTTCACTAATAGCAGAAATAGTTTTCAATGTGATGTCACAGGAAGATTTTTTGCTCTCAATTTTGATATTTTAACCGTTAAAACGACCAAAACGACAGCAACACAGAAATCACAACATCAAATTTAGATTTCAATTTGATCTCAGACTTTGCTCGGGTAAGGCGAATACGACAACAACAACAGCGAATTTATAACTTACCATTTGTCTAGGGTATAACACCTTTGCCCGGCACCTCCACTTGAGCTCCATGTCTGCTATCTGTCACTGTTTGCAAAAATATCTAATACCAATTACCTTTGTGGTAATACTTCCTGCATAACCATGGTCATCTGGGATGAGGTTTGGGTCTAGTGCTTTCCCCTGGATCTGTTCACGGCCACCAGCTACCGCCCGTCCAGTCTTGGGCGTATCCAGCGAGGCATCCTTCAGCTTGCTCACAATATCCGACACTGGCGAGAGACCAGCAGACGAGCACTTTTGCAAGCCGTAAACTCGCTGATTCACGGCAACGTCGGCCACCGAATCACCACCAAAATTTTGCGGCGGACACATTATCAGCACTTTCCCCAGCTAATTTACCAACCGGACCGTGTTCAAACTATAGAACTACACGCCGAAAGCGTAACATCCGCACACGGTGAACCGGCCTCCCGGTAGGCAATGAAAATCACAAGCACAATTCCACACCGCTGGTTACAAAGAAACGGATCCAATCAACGTCACACTCTAGCGAAAGCAAACCCGTCGTCTTCGAACGGCAAAAAAAGGAACTCGGTGAGCTATTTTGTGATACGGAATTTCCACTGAAAATCAACCGGGAATGCACGAATTTCACCACACCCAACTGCAAAACACGTTTAGAAGCACTTTTGATACACTTTCGGTATCAATTTCGGTCGAAAACACTTAATTTTTTGGGAAATAGTTGCGAGCGAATTAACATCTACACCGGCTGCACCGCGAGAAGCTGATCGTCTGCACTATGGGTTAGGATGGGTGTCCATAATGACCAAAATAATGTTCGTAAAATGCGGTTCACATTCGGCGTGAACAACTAGACCCAGGCATGGAAAATCATTTACATTCATTTCATGCATTCATTTACATTCATTTGCCTCTAACTTTTTTCATCAACAGCATTCAGCAAAATGGTGTATAGAGCTTTAGTAGGTTTTGTTATTAGCTACATCTTTTGCCCATTACTCAAATCTGTATCTCTTATGCATCACGAATTAGAGCGGGCAGAACTTGTAACAGTACTGGCTTCTGTTCGCTCTGGTTCGTCATGCAAAAGAGATACGGATTTAAGTTGTTAACAAAAGATGTAGCTTAAGGTGCTGCCACACGGCGCATGATATTTATGTTATAGTTCTCTACACCCAACCGGGGGATGTAAGATTCGCTTACAATTATGTGGGATTCATCATCAGAGGATGTTAGTGGAGACCGCATGAACCGAGGATGCGATATACCTAGCTGCGGTCCAATGCAAGAAAATTGGAGACCGAAAAATGTAGAGTGTATTAGTGAGGTAAATTAGTTATGTAAAAAAAAAAAAATAGAAATCAGATTGCCGACTGGACTCGACCCACGATCGTTGCGATTATCAGACCTGTGTTTTCTCCACTGCTCTCTCCATGCTTCTGAATATGGAAAGCCTAAAAGCAAACATGAAGCGCTCATTTTCTCGCATACTCGACTTGGTATGCTTTTTCTGCTGGAGAGATTCGAGGCAAGTGTGTGCGTCGTTCTACAATGTTCTGCAATGTGCGTCGTTCTACAAGCTTACTGGTATTGTCGAAAGCGTAGATAGAACACGAAATAAAAAAGACAAAAAACCGTTACATCGCATGCATGATCAATTTCTAACATTCGTTGCGATGTTCATGAACAGAGGGTGATAGGAAGCGGAACTAACATTCATTGTAATAGATTTTTGTTTTGCGTGTATGACATAGCCGATTTAGTTTTCTATATCATTGTTCTATGAGATTAGGGAAACAATTTTCAAAAACTATGAACTAGTTGAAAACTATGACGTAATGCTATAAAATAGAATTTTCGTTCGCTTAATGAACCTGTGCACATCATAAAATTGCAGGAAAGCAAAAATAGGTACTTCTGATAGCCTTAGACAAAAACAGAAAAGAATTGCTGCAGTTTTAGCGTATCTCATCTTGAAGAGGCGAATTGAGCGGAGAAGTCGTACAATCTGGACAAAACCGTGGATTGCTCGGCGTGAAGGCTTCGGAATCTAGACTCATCTACTGAAGGAGTTGAGCGATGAAGATCCAGAATACTACCGTAATTTTGTGAGAATGACACAGCAGGATTTTGATTATGTCCTGGAGAAAGTTTCACCGGTTACTACCAAGCAGGATACCAATATGCGCAACATCCTGAACATCCGTTAAAGTGGCCAATTCATGAAACTTATCCTAGAACTATACTTTTTTTTTCAAAACCATTCATTGACATCTTATTAATATGAATTCGAAGTTATGATCGGTATATTGACTCTTGGGTCCACGAAATGGCCTTCCAGAAGATCAAAATCATCCCTTAAAGAGGTAAACTCATGAAA
Source organism: Ochlerotatus camptorhynchus (assembly GCF_037179485.1). Lineage (NCBI taxonomy): Eukaryota > Metazoa > Arthropoda > Insecta > Diptera > Culicidae > Ochlerotatus > Ochlerotatus camptorhynchus. The sequence continues at coordinate 357,050 of NW_027040849.1, forward strand.
CTGATCCTAGAGCTCTTCTGATCGTTCAAAATCACTCATAGATGTCTCAGCAGAATAGAATGGGAGTTGTGACCGGAAAATGGACCCTTGGGACCACGCTTTGGTTCGGTTTTTCTTTTTTCAAAAACCAACAACATTTCGTATAATGAACGTATGAAAAGTTATTCAACTAAATCTGTTTTAGGGGCCACCCTAACCCCTTGTTTAAAAAAATCATAACTCATGAACCATAAGAGATATAAATTTGGTGTCTTAAACAAAAATGCTTCGAATTTATTGTTCTACAACTTTTTTAAACATTGCATTGGTCTATCTCAAATAATAAAAAAGTTTGTATATTCAATTCACCAATTTTGTCGACCACCCTATTTTCATTAACATATAAAGATTGGTCAAAAAATATGAAGCAACTTTCCCCAAGACTCTATATACCTAAAACTGACGGTTTGGGCGCAAACATTTTTGTCTTCCTAAATACGGCTTTGGGACTTCTGCAGTGGATGGTCTTCCGAAAGATCCGAAACACCCGTAAAAGTGGTCAATTCATGAAACTGATCCAACAACTCCGTATTATTCGAAAACTCTCATAGTCGTCTTATAATTATGAATTCGGAGTTATGATCGGAAAATAAACCTTAGAGACCATGAATGCTCCTCTGGAACATCATAGACGCTCCCCTGGAAGACAATAGACGTCTCTTCAGAATGAACTCGGAGTTGACTGGAAAATGGACCCAGGGTCTATTGGATGGTGCTCCGGAATAACTGGATATTATTATTATTATCCGGATAAAAATTGAAGATCGTTCAAGAAAACTAATCTCAGCACTCTATGTTTTTTTAGAACTGCTCATAGACATAATTTTTCAATTTATCACCACAAATGATTTCTAGGCGGTATTTAAGTGTTTAATAACATCTAGGAATTTTTGAATATTATTCCTTGGAATTCTTGGATTTTATCTCTTGACTTCGTAGAGATCTTTCTTTGGAGTTTTGGACTATATTTTCAATGTTTATAGTTTTAATTCATCACATCAAAATTGAACCAATAAGCCATTTAAAAATACCGTCTTATTGAGTTATTTTCATATTAATTTATGAGTGGTTAAAAAAAAACACGTAACTCCAGGATCAGTTTCATGAATTGACCACTTTTAGGAACTTTCCGGATCTATAAGTGGTTTCCAGCATCCATTGTCTGGTCAAAACTCTGAATTTGTTGTCATAAAACGTCTATTAGTAGTTTAGAAAAAAACGTGGTGCTCTAGGATCAATTTAATTAATTGATCACTTTTATGGATGTTCCGGATCTTCCGGTGGACCATCCCATAGTCTCCAGAGTCCATATTCTGAACAAAACTCCGAATTTATTTTGATAAGATGTCTATGCGTGGTTTCTAATACAAAAACAAAGCGCCGCGCACAGACTGCTGTCCAAAAACTATGACCAATTAACTATGAACTATTCCGGCTTGATGGAATAGTTTATAGCTTGCAACTATGATATAAAGGGTGATACGGTCAAAATTTGGTCAAGGGAAAACGCGTGTAAATCGGTGAAATCGTTTATTTAAAAAATCAAATTAAATTTCTTTTTCAAGTTCAATTAGTATAAAATTCAGGAAAAATATTCAGTTAGGCTTCCGCTTTTCCAAATCCGAATTGCCGGGCCTTACGCTTGACCCCTGCCATCAGATTTTGTACAGTCACCTTGTCCACCTTCTTCGCCGCAGAAAGCCAGTTTGCCTTGAACTGCTGCTCGCCCTTAGCAGTTTTTTTGGTCTTCTTTAGGTTCCGCTTGACAATAGCCCAGTATTTCTCAATTGGGCGGAGCTCTGGCGTGTTGGGAGGGTTCTTGTCCTTGGGAACCACCTGCACGTTGTTGGCGGCGTACCACTCCATGGCCTTTTTACCGTAATGGCAAGATGCCAAATCCGGCCAAAACAGTACGGAACAACCGTGTTTCTTCAGGAAAGGCAGGAGACGTTTATTCAAACACTCTTTCACGTAAATTTCTTGGTTGACAGTCCCGGAAGCTATGAAAATGCTGCTTTTCAAGCCACAGGTACAGATGGCTTGCCAAACCAGATATTTCTTTGCGAACTTTGACAGTTTCATGTGCTTGAAAACATCAGCTACCTTTCCCCTTCCTTTTGCCGTATAAAACTCCTGTCCCGGAAGCTGCTTGTAGTCGGCTTTGACGTAGGTTTCGTCGTCCATTACCACGCAGTCAAACTTCGTCAGCATCGTCGTGTACAGCCTCCGGGATCGCGCTTTGGCCGTCGTATTTTGTTTATCATCGCGATTTGGAGTCACTACCTTCTTGTAAGTCGATAGTCCGGCTCGTTTTTTGGCTCGATGCACGGTTGTAGACGATACACCCAGCTTATTTGCGGCATCTCGGAGAGAGAGGTTAGGGTTTCGCTTGAAACTACCGGCAACTCTCTTTGTCGTCTCAGCGGCTTCCGGTTTTCGATTTCCCCCCGATCCAGACTTCCTGGCTGTCGACAAACGTTCCCCAAACACTTAAATTACATTTGTAACGGTTGATTTGGCAACTTTTAGCGATTTTGCCAACTTTGCGTGCGAGTAGCTCGGATTTTCGCGATGCGCGAGCAAAATTTTGATACGCTGCTCTTCTTGCTTGGACGGCATTTTGACAACTCAAGAGTGAATTCCAAAATCAAAATAAGAGCAACATTCTACACACACACACCTTCAAAATGAGGGGTGTTCATGTTTTTTAAATGCAAAATTGAAAGAAATACGTCAAGTTGATATTGACCAAATTTTGACCGTATAACCCTTTAGAAACTATCGCTAGAGTGTACACACCACAATGAATTTGGCTCTATGTCATAGCTCTAAACTATAACTTGCAAGTCATAACTATGAGCTATCACGTCATAGTTTAGGTGTTCCTATGGGCTATAATATAGTTTTCTATCACATAGCTCGCTATATACTAGAAATAGCCTTCGTGTGGCGGCACCTTTATAACAAAACTACAAAAACTCCGTTTATCATTTTGCGGAATTCTGTTGATAAAAAAGTTAAAGGCAAATGAATGTAAATGAATGCACGAAATGAATGCAAATGATTTTCCATGTCTGACTAGACCTCGTCTCGACAATTTATTTCTAAATCAATTGGCAAAATCAAATCCAAAATTTCCCTTGACTGAATGTTTGGTTAAAAAAAAATCAATCTTTGTCCGCTCTGTGGCACTCCTGACCAATCGAGCCTTAAATTTCAACAGAGTCTTTTTTCGAGGTAATCACCATTTTGTATATGAACCGTTTGGGAAATTCAAGATGGCCGTTTTCATTTATGTTCCCTAATGAATATGCTTGAAACCCCTAGCATTAGAAGAAAACCTGGAGCTAGCTAACAATCAGAGATGAAACCATCACTGGCTCCATACACGTTCCCACACTACCATCGAGTGTAAAACAAGACCCAAAAACAAAAGTTAACCGAAAACTAAAATGCAAATCAAGAGCCATTGACATCAGCAATCAGCTTTCAGTTTCAGAACATTGCAAAAAAAACGAAAAGAAAAACTGCCGACAGTTAGTAGCTACTACTTTCCATGTCGCTATTAGCTCTACTTCTCCGCCAATTCGTATACTTATTCGTACGTGTGTCGACTAGGGTGGGTCAACTTTATATGCTGAATCACAACGGCTCTTTCGATTTGTATTGGAATCCCCAGCAACTTATCCAAACTTGAATGAATTCGGTTACGATCTGGATTTGCGGGAAAAAGTTTGTATGGGGAAGTGTATGCAAATTTGATCAAAACTATTCATTTACTTGACAATTATTTCTCAATTTTCACTAAACGTTGGACTTAGCTTGAGAAAACTATACAGAACAACTTCGTCGACGACTTCTGTGCAATAAGTTCGATAGTTAGCATACATAAGGACCTAACTGCGATGATCGATTCTCTTCGTCGATTTTCTTTTTATATTGCTACAGCTAAGGGAAGCAATTTTCTGAAATTTGTTCAATACAGTGCTGTAACACGTTGTATTGGCTCCGCACATACCTACAAGCTTATGTGCACCCCAGAAGGTATGCGTGGAACACATGACCATAAATTAAAAATAATAACATTTTGAATAAAAGTCGTTTTCAACGAAGTTGTTCTGAAGAATTATCTGAATCTAAGGCCCAGGTTGGGTAAAAATTGAGCGGTTTTTGAATTTTTGACATGCAATTCCAGATCGTAAGCAAGTTCGATAAAATTTGGCACAGTTGTTAAGGATCCCGATACGAATCGAATGAGCTGTGGGGAATATGGGGTCGTTAAGTTGACCCACCCTAGTGCCGATGCAGTAAATATAACACAACCATCGAGGACATTCACTCGGCAAGTTTCCAGCACTCATTCGCTTTTCATGCCATGTTCCGGAGCAAACGCAGCAGACACAACAATACCACGTCTAATTGAAAACTGCCAACCAACCAGCACTGTGCTGAATTGATTTTGGAGACAGTTTAATTGAAACGTTACTGTTCTTCCGCATCGGAGCTGTTTTTACTCTCGTTAGCCGCCAAGTCAATCAGGAACTCGCTTGAAACTGTTGTCGTATACATGCATAGATATTCGGTTCGTCCTCCCGGGCGGGATTTTGCAATCTATCTTCATTTAGTTTTATTTAGGGTCTGCTGCTTCACGGTTTCAAAGCGGAAGCCGCCGCCACGTGAACAGTTTCACTTATACTCGAAAACACATAGAGCACAGACACACAGAACAGGTCAGGTTCGGGTAAATTAATTCCCAGCTGGGCCTTTCGGACGCGCGGTTTCAGTTTTATTGCCTTTCAAAATATTTTCGCTTATCCACTCGAAATGCGGTAATTTAATTCTCCCCGTATTGTGCACACAAACATATTAACGGAAGCGTGCGCGCTTACCAAAACTCAGAGGTATTGGAAATTGCTTTGCTTTTTTTTTTGTTCTAGGTGATTCAATGTCGTACAATATGCGTGGCTGAGTTAGTTTTCGTTAGTCTTTATGGTGTAATTGTTTGATGCTTCAACGAAAGCATAAGTAGAGCTTCAGATAACGCGTAGTGGAGTTTTTTTTTATGCTAAAATAGGAAGCTCATCTCAAACGTAAAAATTAATCAACATAATTAAAGAATTTTAGGAATAAATGCAAGATTCAATATGGCTGAATTTGAGCTTAAATGTGAATGATCCATAACAATCAATCATGCAAATAGGAGAAGGTCGAGTCAAGTTTTTTTGGGATTTGGCCATGTACTGCTCTATAGTAAAAAAAAAAACAAAAGATTGCATTTTAAGAAGAACTGAGTCTTCTTATGGAAATTAATCCTAGCACCGTAAATAGTAATAGATCTACAAAAGATGGCTCGAACACTCAAAGATTAAACTTAATTTTGTGTCACTTCCAAAAAATATAATTATATTGCGAAGATTTTAACTCAATTTTCTTTGTTATGCTCTCTTTTCAGGTAAAACACTGGTTCGGAAAAAAGATCGTAAAAACCCACTTCAATTACTTCATCCACGGACATGGTATATTGATTCCCAGGTTTGATATTCGCACTGATGTTTTTGTGTCAATACAATTGACACTAAAAAATTGAATTGACTTATCACTTTAACTACGATCTAGAAAATTTCTGGATACTTCTGGTTTGTTATGAATTCTCACGTTGATGCCGTAATAGATTGATCCAGATACTTTATTTGTTGTTTTCATTTATGCTGGTTGCTGTTTTCGGAAAACTATAATGATTTTTCTTTTGATGGTGGGTGTGCTTGACAAATATTTGTTCAAAAAAAAAATTGGTGGGGTTGTGTACAAGCCACGACCGCAGGGTTGACGTAGACTACGTTAAGCTGTGTAGTGAAATTCTCGTGATTTTTTTTCTAGATATTGATTTTTCAATATCAATAATTCGCTTTCGGTGCATATTCAGGTCAAAAAAGTGAACAACAATCTAAAGAAATTAGTCAGGGACTTTGTCGTTCACTTTTTTCCCGGAAATTATTGTTAAACAAGCTACAACTAAAAATACGATTTTTTTCCCATACAGTTTTACCTGCGTTACTATACCAGTCCCAAGAGAGCCAAGAAATTCAAATTTGAGAGAGAAAATTTGCTCTCACGACCTCAATCTCTCAACATGCCATGTATTTTGATGACACTCGATTTGTCATTTCCCTTTCACAGACTACAAAATAAAGTACCTGACACTACAAAACATGTCTGGTACCTCTATATACGCATTTACTTTAACATTTGAAGTCCCTCCTTTTTTACCTATTTTCCACAAAAGATACTTTTTTTTTTTATTATAGTCACTTTAACACTCTTGGGTCATTCGTGACTTGTCCGGGGGTGAGATTTGAACTCGTGACTTTGGCGGGAAATTCTGTGAGGGGTGAGCTATTTTGTGTGCAGAATGTGTGCAGAATGTGTAAAAAAGGAGGGACTTCGAATATTAATCTAAATGGATATATAGAGGTACCAGATATGTTTTGCACTGCAGTGTCCTCTGTGAACAATTAACGGAAAAAAGATTGTGTGCATTTTCCGATACATGTCACTGCAAATAACAGCAGTGACATCTGATGGAACATGAATGCAGAAGCTTGACGAAATGATTAATTGTTTCGCTTAGCTGTAAACAGAAAATCGATGAAGAGAATCGAACATTACAAGTAGGCCCTTTTGAACGCTCACTGCCGAATTTCAGAACCTAGCACTGAAAAAAACTCGACGGTACCTCTATTTATGCTAAGAGATAAGCATTGCAAGTCCCTCCTACTTGAAGAATTATGCAAAAAAAAAACTGGAGTTGTATAAACCGTTCCATAGCATAATTTTCCAAGGATGAGGGACTTTCATAGTTAATCTAAAAGCATAAATAGAGGTACCGCCGGATAATTTCAGTGCTTGGTACAGAAAACTGTAATCTGTGTAGGAAAATCCTTTTTATCACCACAGAAACACCCCGTTCCCTTATTTATGCAAAATAATGAATGTGCGTTCACAAAACGCACGAAATCTTTAAAAACCATATTAATTTTTTTTTTAATTCAATCAATAGATTAAAGATGTACCGAGAATTAAATGGAGGAATTTCAAGCTAAAATGTTCTGATCGCGAAATATTGACTATCAATACCGAAATTTCGCATAACTGTCCAACCCATTTTGTGTGGTGTATGCTGCTGTCTTTCAGTGTTGCCCAATGATTAGGGAACTTTCATAAATAACGTAGTAGTTGAGGGAGGAGAGGGGTTTCAGAAGTTGGGACCGGCCATGTATTAGGTGTGTATTGCAAAACACGCTCCGAGGGGGAAGGGGGGTTAATTGGTCAAAATATACGTAATTTATGGATGGCCCTAATTTTACTTCCAAGGCTGTGTCGCAATGGGTGAGTTGAATTTAACTCGTGGTTAAAAGTGACAGATGAGCTATCGAATAACCCTGCAATACGAGCGTGGTTATTTCGGACCGACTAGAAGTTAAATCTTGGTAACCATGGCTGAGTTCTGTTTGAAAACTGATCAATTTCCGGCATGTTCGAACATTGAAAATAACTTACGAAATGTCACGTTTAACCACGAGTTAAATTTAACTCGGCAATTGGTACACAGCCCAAGATGTATTTCTCGATTACTTTTTCGAAGGAACGTATCAGCATTTGTAAACAACGCCCACGCATGCTAGTACTACCATCAGATAGGGGAAAATTTTACAAAAGCTGATATGTTCTTCCGAAAAGTAATCGAGATTTGTAGTTATCATTCAGGCAAGGAGCGCTTGCGCCATCGAGGCAACGCCGCTACCAGCAGCTAATGATCTTGACGGGAACGACGCGCAAAGTTCGAGGTGCAAAACTCGAACTCTGCGCGCTTGACAGGAACCGCCTTCCTACTGCTGCTGCTGCTACCTGCTTACCCGCCGTCCGAAGCGAAAATGAGTTGCGGCACATTAGCAGCGCTGTTTTATAAATTTTCTGATTCAAGCAGCACGATATGCAACCAAATTGTACTTGATTATGAGGACTGGGTTTGGGGAGAACGTTTATTTCATGAAAACAGTGATAAAATTATCACTTTTTATTTGTCCATTTTTAAAACAGTTTTTTTTATGAAAAATTGAAAAAAATGTTTATTGCAACAGCTTACGAAAGGTATTTCCTATCGATTGGTGTATTCGGATTTTAATTTCATCTATAAATGACAAAGCTTATAGCGTTCAAAAAATTACACCTTTTCGTGACGGTCGCAATTTTAGATTTTCGATTTACCCCTCATTAACTCCCGATACGCGTAATCATTAACATGGTCACTTTCTATCGAACTCTATGATAGCCAATATGTCCATGTTAACATATTATTTTATTTGATAACACTGTGTTTGAAGTGGTGGATTATTCAACTTTCAGGTACCGTAAAACGGGGTATCTCTGATAATACGGGTAACTTTGATAGTATAATGTAAAGATTAAATTTACTCGCTGCGCTTTTTCCAAATTTGAAACATTGGTTCCATATTATAGTTTAGGGTATTTCCGATGATATTGTAGGTAGTTTTTATATTGTATGTGTTACATATTTTACACACATATTACAAAACAATTTTCGTGTTTTTCGCCTGTTTGAAAAAGCACTCAAACCATCACTTATGAAATGTATTTCCGATATAGCCATCACAAATTCAATGTGGTATTTTTATTGCTTATAAAGTTTTCTGATTATATACTCATTCAAAGGTTCATATTTGAAGAACTAAATTGTTTGAGCTTCAACCATATGTTTCTACATTCATCGAGCATTATCAAAGTAACCCCAAATCAAAAAACTGAAGTTTGGTCACAAAACTAAAAAAAAAATAGTACAAATGCTTTAATTTACACACTTAGAAATAACTAATTTTACACTGGACGGAATCTGTCGTTGACATAAAAGATGAGACGTAAACAAACATGTCATGTAATATTAAGTGCTCCGAGACTGAAATGTTCGTTGCTCGACGAAAAGTACGTTTGATTGAGCTTTATTTCGCGTCTATTATGACTCAAATTTATGTCAAAATTGACGCTCGTATATGTCACTCTCAGAGCACCTAAATTTACATGATTTTTTCTAAGTGTGTACTTTTAATATATTACTGACTAACTGACTCTTGGATCCTCAGTACTTGTTTTAAAAATATAAAATTTGAAAAACATTCATTGCTGTAAATATTATTTAGAATATACTTTAAAAAACTATCAATGTTACCCCGTTTTACGGTACATCGAGTTTTTTCTTCACCAAAAGTTAGTTTGGGTGCTTACATTCCTAAATCAGTTGAATTTTAAAATATTCTATCGGGGGAAAAGGTTGATGCATTCTTATATGGGAAGGTTTTGGCTGTTCAGAGCTGTATCCTAAAATGTGTATGGAAAATCAGTATAAAATGAAATAATTAAAATTTCTCCCGATAAAATCCGCCACTTCTGATAAGGCGTTTAACAGTGACACATCACACAAATTTGAATGTAATATACTAAATGTAATTAATGCAAATAATTTCACTTTTATGTTTGTAATAAGCGCTATTTTGATTGATTGGATGATTGTTGCCAACCTTTTTCAACGCTAGAACTGGCGACTTGAGTGTGAAACAATCGAAGGTACGTGAGCAAATCGGCAATCATCTTTTTTGCCAGTGTACTCTAACGGAACTGTTAATTCCATATCCTCATCTATTGTATAAAATTATCCCTTTAAGTCTGATATTTGACGGTAAGCGTCTCCAACTATGTAAACAATCTTATATGTTTATGTTTCTGCAATTGAATAATATTCATAGATAAAATTCAAGTGATATTTAATTAAAGATACCATATGTCCACCGATTGGCCATAAAGCAAACTGTGCTAGGGTCGATCCATGGGTTCAATTTCCGTTATCAATATAGAACATTGTCATTTAGTCAGTTCTAGATTTGCCACTAAACATTTCCTTTATATTCTACTTTATCATTTCCATGAATCGAGGTACGGTTAGGTTTCGTTATCAAATAAATTTTCTTGAAACCCACCAAACTCCCAGTTGGTCGTTTCTCCAGGATAAATCAACTGCCATCTCATTGAGCAAACGACTTAACCATTTCCAGACCATCAAACGCATTTCTTTCACATGCAGCACAAATCCCTCCCCCCTCGAGCTCCCTAGACAACCGTCGACGAATCCTGCTTTCACATCACGTAGCGCATTTTGCCGTGGAAGAAACACTGACGACTTTGCTGTAAAGAACATGCAACACACGAAAGCAACAGAGCCAACATTTATCTATCATCAAACGCGATATTATGACGATTTTTCTCGCTTGTTCGCCCCTGCCTAGTTGCCACCGCCTGCTCGCCCGCACTATCGGTTTCCAGCATCAAGCACAGCATGAGCCTTTCCTGCCGTTTACGTTGTACAAGCTGCAACCGACAGGGATGTCTCGACGCAAGAAGAACGCAAGGCTCGAAGGAGGATGGAGAAAATGTGCATATCAATTCATTTATGTGGAATAAGGAAGGCACGTTTCTTTCCCAGGAATACCTATCGTCGAAGCGTCTGCTGGAATCAAAATTAGTTGCTCGATCAATGCGCAACAAGAAAACGGCCGATGGCGTCCGCAGATCCTACTGTAGATAGCTTTTCATTAAATTCGCGACGAACGAACGACTGGATGTAATGGAGGAAACTTTTAATGGTATTTAATGGCTGGTACACAGGTTTTTTTTTTCAGATCACTGCGAATCATCCACCCAGGCAGAGTTTCTGATGGCACCAACGGAACTTCATTGCCCATGAAATTCACAGAACAGAAACTTTATCGCTGGTGCAACTTTGATTCCGAAACAAATTCGAAGAAGTTGTTTCACTTGTGTCTTTTGCCATCGACAAGTGGAATGCTTAAAATCTCTCTTTAATTGGCCTGTCTTATGAATAATTTTATCCAACAGAAACCGATTCCGTTTCGCAGATTCTCAATTTTACTGATACGATAGATCTCGACAAAATCCTCGGCGAAACAAATTTGTTCACGGCTAAGGAAAAATGAATGTTGAAACAAATTATCTAGGGAGAGGGATTCGTTCCAGCTCCCGGCGCATTGCTTTGAACCCCCCGAGGGAAACAGGCAGATATGGTGGGATCCATAGAGAGGATGCGGTAGACCAAGCGGCAAACTTGTTGATTGATAAGAATGGAAGTAACGGAAAGCGATTGATCCATCTTCTCTGAGCGCTTGGTAGCATCCATTTTTTAATCGAGCGAAGATAAATATCAGCGCTGCCACAGCTTGACGGTTGCGTGGATACTACAAATTAATCTTCGTGAGATTTAAGAAATATGCATCGAAACGATGTATCTTCGATTGGTTAGGAAATTGGGTGCTTTTACTTGAGAATTTCGAATGCTTATTGTAACACATCTATATTTATTTGCTAAATTTCGGTCAGTAACTGAGATATCGGCAAAAACTTACGTTCACTTGCTGAGAAATAAAATATCATATAAAGAAAGGGAGAAGTATCAGTAATTTCCGTTTAATTCCACTAACTTATTCCTCTAAAGATACGCGTATTTCGTCTACAATGTGCAGACTTCTTGTCTTGTACTTTTACTCGACAGAAGACATCATCGCAGCTTACCGAATATATGTTATCCTAGGTACCTTCTCACTTAGAAGCTCGGTAAACTTAAATCTAATCTCCTGTAGAAGCATTTCCCACCAAACCATAAATCGTAAAAGAATGTTCAAATCAAGTCGTATATACAGGCATATTAAATTAGAATTGCATAGTAGTACCCTCCCCTTGGCTAGTTTTTGCACCTTCCTGTTGGTGGGCGGGCTTAATTTCATGCTTTATAGTGGAGTGTTGGAGACGGTAGGTAGCGTTGCTGGCTCATGCCACGATAGAATGGCGCCATGGGCAGGCAATGGGGATTACTAACCTTCCCCTCTCTGATGAACCACTGCATGAGAAAACAAAGATCTAGTCCAGCAGTGATAGTATCACACTTGTTACTCCATTGTTTGAGAGCCGTGTTGTAGTACGCTTACGTATAGGCACTGACGTTGGGTGCGATGCTGATGGGTTTTGCCGCAAATCACTCTTTTTTTACGCAGATAGATTTATTTGGGTTTGCAAGGGAATTATACTATTGAAATATTTCAGAAAGTGCCCAACAGTGCTCCTTCTACAAGCTTTAATTGTTGTTTTCATTGAGGTATTACTCAGGGAATAATGTTAAACACCATTTTTGTACATGGTATTGGAACTAATCTTATATGTGCTTCATTTTGATTTGTTATAAGTGTTTGAACTATGGCTCGGGATTTCCACTGTTGCGTGCTTCTATTGTGACATACCCATACGTATTTTTGTGGTGCGACATAGTGGAAGCGTGTGAGCATAGTTGGAGCATATACCCTATATAATTTAAAAATCAGCTAGGAAAAATAACTTCAAAATGAAGCATTTTAGTCACTTGAAGGTGTCACTTGGGTCGAACTAAGATATAATAAATAGGTATAGGTCAAAATCAAAAGTACTTGAAACACGTTTAAGTTTAGATTGCAAGCACAAGTCTAGGTACTTAATAAAGCATGGGTTATGATTGATTAGGTGAATTAGAGAGTTCAATTATTTATTAAATTAGACTAATGATACATCATAATCATCAAACGAACGTAAATAATTAGTATGCGGGGGTCCGCTTAGGGAGGCAACTAACCTTTAAAGTTGTAGAATAAATCTTCTTATTTAGTCTTGAACTTTAATAAGAAAACGCAAGCAGACCAATAGCATTAAGCAGATTAACAAGGAGAGGAATAGTTTAGGAAATAATTAAAAGTAGAGGTATGTGACAATTAATAACTTTTAAACTTTTGGAGGTATTGTATTCCCCTGAGTTTGTTGTACTCGATTACTATATTATTCTCTCAATACGTGAAATCTCTTATATATGCGGTTAAAGCATTTGAGTTAACTCATTTCTTAGTGTTCAAATACTTACATTTGTAAACAGCAGTCAATGTTAATCTATGAAATAAACCCTACGTAAAATCGATCTTTCTTTATGTGGTATTGATACATGTTTAACTTTTCGTGGCTGTTGGAATCAACGCGCCTACGTCTACGGAGCTTACGCAGAAGTGATTCGCAATGCGATAGAGCTCACCAAAAGTAGTATAGAATTTGTTCGGTACGGTCGCGAAATCTTGAAATGATTGATACGTGCAGTAAAATAACTAAATTGAAACAAAGCTCAACAGTAAAATAAGTAGAATATTTAGGGAGGAAACCAAAATTAATCAACTTGCCAACATAGGCTATCACATTTATTTTGGTGGCACTCTTTAAGTGATAATAAGCTGTTTTTTCACGCTTCAGTTGTCTGGCACTGCTTTCGGAATTCGCACGGTTTTCGTAACTTACATAATTTAGATATTTCTTGAAAGAATACACACGGAATCCAGATCTTGAAACAATACACACGGAATCCAGTGTTCAAGCAGCCAAACCAAGTAACAATGAGGGTTCTGTAGATCATGATTTAGACTTGTAGAATACTATAAAACCTCGATAAAACTTTCAATGTTACTTGGGAACATAGGCTTGTCTTTCTACTGTATTGTCAAAGATAGAAACAAAATTTATTCAAATGGGTCAAGTCTTGAAAACTAAGCTGTCACGCAGCTCCAGCTTGATACCCAATATATATAAAAAAAAAGTTCGGACGAACTGTTTTTATGCAAAGGATGAGAGAAGAAGAATATTATATTCAATATGAAAAACAACATGATTGTCCGTTTTTACTTACTGCTTCCAGTTCATGTCTACAAATATTATGTAAAATATGTTGCTATCACTTAAAACATAGCATACGAGCCTAATTAGAAATGTAAACAATTACATTAATCGTCTTGCGACTTTCATAGACCCATGCCTACATTCCACACCATATTATAAAGCATTTGTTGTTTGTTGACTGTGTGGACATAAATTGTTTTAAGTAGAAAGAGAAAATATTCCATAAGGAGTCCATAAGTCCTTGAACAGGTATCAGACAAATTTTGTTTTAAGGGGGTAGTACACTTTGAACGTCCAAAAAGTAAGGCATTTTCGTTAATTTTTTAAGCAATAAAACACTCAGGGAGGGCAAATATGTTATAACCCACTTATTAGTCATCCTTCGAACTACAATTTGTATTTTTTTTTAACTCGATTGGCATCTTCCCGTTGGCGGTGCACCAGGTCGCGCGGGCGTCCACGCGCGGAAGTCGGAAAACGGCGTGGGAAAATACTCCTTTCCATGTGATCCTGGAACATTAATCGAACAAAAATCCTGATTAGTAATGAAATTTGGGTTAGAAATACGTATTCCGATTTTTTTTTAATGAATTTTTTCAAAAGTTGTGGCCTTAGGAAAAAAAAAGTCCATTTTTACCCTTCTTACAAAGAAGGGTATAGATATCACTTGAAAAACCGACTATCGATCCGAGGCCCGGAGGGCCGAGTGTCATATACCATCCGACTCAGCTCGACGAGATCGGAACATGTCTGTGTGTGTATGTGTACGTGTGTATGTGTGTATGTGTGTGTGTATGTAACGAAATGAATGCGCTCACGTTTCTCAGCAACCGCTCAACCGATTTGGACAAACTCGGCGCCAAATGATAGGTCTTGGGGTCCCATTGAACGCTATTGAACGGTTTTGGAATCGGTGAATCGGTTCCGGAGATATGGCCGGAATAAGATCCGGTGAATATGGGCCTTCACGCTGGATTTAACGGAAAACGTATCAAAACCATCATGCGACACATCAAATTACTACAGAATTCAAAAATAAGATCAATGCAAGTCGTGTTAAGTGTTCCAGAACACATTGGACACACTTGGACATATTCCGGGTACCCCGGGGAAGTTGCTTGAATATGAATTGAATTAAAACCCATTAAATCACATTAAAATACGATGATAAGGTGATTGGTAGCCTCACCAAATAGACTACACCCGGATATATTCCAGGTACCCACAGGCAGTGGCGTAGCGTCACTGGATGACACGGGGGTGGGGGGCTTGGTCACTGATAATGACAATAAAATAAATAAACTTGAATAAGTAAGAAGGGTCTGATCACACCATAGGTGGATAAATTCGGGTTTTTCACCCTAAAATGCTTACAAAATCGTGGATTAAATAAAAATCCATTTTTGACAAAATCGAAAATGTGGATACGTATTTCTAAGCAGAATTTAATTCTGAACAAGAAAACTTAGGCAATATCCAAATTTGATGATAACTGGTTAGAGTTATTTCCCACGCCAGTTTGAAAAACCCCGTTTCGAGATAAACGCGTTTAAAGATAAAAATGCTCTCTCAGCGCGCCGGTACAAGTTTTAGGAAATCGCTTCGTAAAGCGGTAAGGAATATTCTGGTGGACTTGGAGTCTTTTCTAAATTAAAGTATACATCCCAAGGAACATTTTAAGCCAAAACACAAAAAATTCATTTTTTTGAAAAATCAAAGTGTACTCCCCCCTTAATGCATACCTATTCAACAATGGGCTTTGGTGTTGGTAGCAAATATATATTGCATAGGTGCTCAGTTAAATTGGTTTATAATTCAAAATAATAACATCAGTGTACAAGTATCTTCCTAAGCAATCTAAGTATAGAACTATTTAAAATTGAGTTTGAATATTATTATTAAATTATATGTATAGCATTTCTTTCCAACTCTGAATAAAGGAAACTTCACGTATGAAGTAACAAAACTCTTTGATTGAATGTAATTGAACTTAGTGTCAATCGAACTATTTTGACGTAGGAATACTAATTAGATTTCTATATGGAGGTACACTTTGTGAAATCCGAAAATGGAACATGTAACAAAATTATGAAAGATTTTGACCGTTAATAACTTAGCTGCCCCTGAATCAATTTCAATCATGTTATCACTAATCGATCAGAAATATTTCTACGCATCTGTTAAATTCAAGACTTTATCATTTTGCAAAATGTCACTATTGAAAATTGCACGAATGTGCAACTGTTGCTTTGATAATTAAAATTATCACCGATTGCCTGCGAAAAGCGATTTTCCTAACAAAGTTGAATTCCATCAGGTCTCACCAAACGGTGGTTATTCATGCACCGCGTGGTGAGGGGTGGTGTTCTCCGGTACACAACGAAAGGCTCCCCGCAAGCAGCTAGCTACCAAGGATGGCCTCAACCGCTGATCGGATTCAGTTCCAATCACCGTGTGTGGTGGTGTCCGGTCATCGGCATCAGCTGCAGCAGCAGTAGTTCGGCGCGTAGCGTTGAACATTGTTCTCCAGTACACAACGAAAGGCTGCCTGCAAGCAGCGAGCTACAGCCCACATGAGCATCCATAGACAGAGGAAGAAGCCGCACGGCTATTGATCGGAATCAGTAGCTCTTCATGAGTCGCTGAGTCGCACGGCAAAACGGTCCTTTTCAGAACCATCATAAATTTGTAAAAGAGTATTTTTTGGACATTTGTCAAGGTCATCAATCGGATGTCAGCTCCCATATCAAGATAGAGCTGGAATTAGGGCGTAACAGCTTTTGTAAACAATGACTTATTTCGATGATATCTGGAAAGTCAAGGCTCTCCCACGCAAAGCAACATCACCATCAGGTAGGGTAAGACTTCCCCTACCCGACGGTAATGTTGGTTTGCGTGGGTGGGCCTTGACAACATTGGGGTGTGATTTCAAAAACCAAAGTCGGTCGCGGCATGAAAGTGGTCTGATTTTGATCCAGAGACGATGAAATTCAATTTTTAATACGTCAATCTATAGGAATTTTATTCTAGGAATCTGTTAAAACTAAGACTTTATCATTTTTCAAAATGTCACTGTTGAAAATTTGCACGAATGTGTAACTGTTGCTATGATAATTAAAATTATCACCGATTGCCTACGAAAAGCGATTTCCCTAACACAGATTTCAAAGTTGAATTCCATCCGGTCTCACCAAACGGTGGTTATACCACCGATGAACCGACATGCCACTGGAGCATTTCGTTTGTCCGCAATTCAATTTGGCAAATGAGCGATCAGATCTGTCAAATGAGGTGAGACGCAAACCAAGTCAATATAAATTTTACGTATGTTGAGGTCCTTGCTCATGATATTACGCGATCTTTTGAGTAGATGGCGGTAGTGTTTAACGTTATTTAAATATGGCGTCTCGGGCAAGATTTTGAAAGTAGCTTCTATGAGCTGTCACGTCGGTTCATCGGTGGTTATACACTCACCGCGTGGTGAGGGGTGGTGTTCTCCGGTACGCAACGAAAGGCTGCCTGCAAGCAGCGAGCTGCAGCCCACATGAGCATCCATAGAAGGAGGAACAATTAGTAGCTTTTCGTGAGTCGCTGTGGGCCATCTATGTCAAGCGCGTCATACTAAAGAGTATAAACAGAGAGAACCCACTCAAATTCCTATTCCTACACAAAACACAAGCTTCTGCTGCAGTTAACAAATAAGATTTATTATATAAGAGCACGCAGTCCTACGTCCCCATTGCGTACAACCCCATAGGGCTGTCCCTTGTAGTTTTTTTCAAATGGTAACATATTTCCAATGTTTAAAGATTTAATTTCATTTCATAAATGAAATATTAAAAAAAAATCTGTGAAACTACCAGTGATATACCACATTTCGTACAAGAATTTAAGGAATCCAAATTTAATAAGAATATCTCATAGAAAGCCACTCGAATGCCATTTGAGGGGTTTATAAATTTCAGCCAATATCTATTTATTCCAATTTGAGACTTCAAAAAGGTCCAAAAACTAAACAAAACACTCATTACAATAAGTCTTCTTCTTCTTCTTCGCATTTCAAGCTTATTGCATATCGCATATTAGCTTATTGCGTGTTCTCAACTTAGTGTTCTAGATGCACTTCCACAGTTATTAATTGAGAGCTTTCGATGCCTGTACCATTTTTGCATTTGTATAATTGTGTGGCAAGTCCAATCATACTCTATGCCCAGGGAAGTCGAGAAATTTTCCAACCCGAAAAATTCCTAGAACGGACCGGGAATCGAACCCAGCCACCT
Source organism: Ochlerotatus camptorhynchus (assembly GCF_037179485.1). NCBI lineage: Eukaryota > Metazoa > Arthropoda > Insecta > Diptera > Culicidae > Ochlerotatus > Ochlerotatus camptorhynchus. Next base: position 375,187 of record NW_027040849.1, read on the forward strand.
CCAGCATGGTCTTGCTTTGTAGCTGCGCCTTTACCGACTGAGCTAAGGGAGGCCCCGTACAATAAGTAACCATGCGGAATAAAATAATCATAAAATTCATAAAATACCATAAGTTTGTAAATTTTCTTTAATGTTAGAAATAATTTCCTTATTTATATTTTATGTGATCAATTTTCCCCCGAATTTATTCAATTCAAATTGCGTTTATTATTTTTGTTTCAATGCTAGATAACAAAAATATAAATGTTGACGTCAATGCGTCAAAATCAACCTTCTTAATAACATTACTTTCAATGTTCAGCAAACAAAAATAACTCAGTCATTCATTAGTTATCGATGTCTGCAATAAGCTTAATTTAAAATTAATCAAAGCTAATTTGCTGAAAGATCTTTTAACTCAACTCAACAAACTTAATGATTGAACCAAAAATGGAAACTATTTGGTTTGTAGAAACAATATGAAAAATTAAAAAATACAACAAATATTTCCCCCCCTATGCCCCATTTAAATCCGGCCCTGGCCATATGACCGCTCACTTTACGCTTACGACCCCCGAGGAACCCATTCCCTCAGCCAATACACTCCATAAAAAGCAAGCATTTCCTGCTTCAATAAGTACTGCAAAATTATTTACGAACGTAGCGTAGAATCCCAAACTCTCGATTCTGTCACCAGCTTCATGCCATGTGGTGTCAATTTCCTCTGGATAATTGAATACATGCTGGTGGAAATCGATGACGCGGCGGCGCATGTTACACCATATGCGATCGGTGTGCTTAAGTCGTTTCGAGTACGAATCTAGAAAAAAAAAAAACCGCACTAATCCGTTTTGCCAGTCAGTTGCTTTCGTAAGTGTGACTCACCGACCGTCGACGTCGTACATTACGCCGCTCACCGCGTGTGCGGCTTTAGGTAGCACCAATTTCGCCGGTTCTATGCGCGCGCGGTGCTAGTTCTGTCCATGTCCGTCAAAGTTTATTATGCGCCAACGCAGGGAAGTGGGGTGGTGTGGCCACGCGAGTGCGGTTCGATTTGCACGCATAATGCGCGACTTCTGTCGGCTCTGCAGTCTAAAAATAAGCCGATACACGGACTCCTTGGCGAATCGTTCGGAGGTAGGTTGGTAAGAGAACTCCTCTGCCTACCGGTTCCCACAACTCAGCGAAGACGAAGACCGGAGTTTGGATTTTGCACTCGCCTTTCGCGTTTGTTAGTGCGGGATGATAGTTGTTGTCGTTGTTAGTGGGTTGAGCGAAATGTGCGCCCAGCGACCTGCGATGAAGGAGCACGAGTGCCGGGTTGGCGAGCGTGTTTTAACGTTTATTTATGGTGAAATGCGCAGGAAAATTAATGATCCGTGTACAAATGCCTAGACGCGTGTGCAGAGTCTGGTCCGGCGGTGGTTCATTTGGAAGATGTTTTATTTAAGAGAAAAAAATATCAAGGTAATTAAAATGAAACACGTACCTGAATTTATCAAAACCGCCCAAATTAACATTTTGGTCGGATTACCCAGTTGCGATTTTTTCGATTGTATTCCGATTGTCATCGCTTCGCGCACCGCTGATCATATGTCTCGTACATGGCACCAGTCATTTAGCGATGTTTTTCCTATTCTACTGACTGACGACGACGACGACGACGACGACATTCACGAAGGGGACGCAATATGATGACAACGGCAATTCAATAGTGTGTTTAGTAGCACTCTTTGGCGAAGAGGAGCGAAACGGTTGTCACTGAAGCGTCATATGTGGCACGTCGCTCGCTTTGAACCGCAGAATGACCGCTGCAGCACAAGCGCGCCGCTATGAAAGATGGGATAGCATCAGACGAGAGGAGAAATGCGAGTCGTTTTCTTTTCTAGCAGTCGTCGTAGTTACATTATGCGTCACAACTTCACTAGGAGTTGCATTCCATGCTGAATTGTGCAACGGTTTATATAGTGTTGTCGTCAAAAGATCTGTTTTGTATAAATCAAACGCCCACCTTTGTATTTTTACCCTTCTTACAGAGAAGGGTATACATTAGGGTGGTTCCAATTATCGATTTTGCCCATACCACGCCCCTGCACATACCCACATATCAGAGTTTTTTTTTCTTCCCTGAATGCAGACTTGACAATTTTTTTCCAGAAATAAAATACGTAAGATGTCAGATATCAACATTGGTGGATATATTCTGTTTTTCGTTATTATGTGAATTTCTATCACAAACTAAAAGAGCTGTCTATCTTATCTAATGTAATCTGAAAACAGACGCGAAAATTATTAGTTTAGATAACGCCTTATCATTGTTCTTGTCAATATTGATGTTTACAGCTTATCTGAGAAATAACGCAAACACCAAAAAGGGCCAGGCCTACTGCATTTTATTTGCCGCAAAAATGATTCTGTAAAATGATTCGAATTCAGGCGTAACATTTGATAAAGGCACAAAAGCATTTGTTTAAAATAAACTTTCTAAGGCCCTTTACGATTGGCGTAGCTACTGGGGGTGCCAAGGGGGCCAGGCCCCCTCCAGAATTATCTAGACCCCCCCCCCCCCCAGAACTTTTGGTGTTTTTTTTTATTCACCGGTATTTTGTCAAGCTTGTCAAGTTCGATATTACTAATCTTTTTTTAAAGTCCTTTATGTTGACTACTTTTCTCACGTTCTGAACTAGAAGAAGCAATTTTAAAAAATTATATTATAGGGTTAACTACCCCATTTCCGGCCTATTAAGCACAACTCGTACTTAGTCTTTCTTAACCTAGCGCAGTTTAGCATCAAACGAAATGTTATCATTACTGATGGCTTCCAAATTTATTTACCTTTCCGTATGTACCGTAAGATTTGATAAAGAGAAACCAATCGTTGAGATATTGTCAAAAGTCTAACGCTGCTTCTTGACGCCAAACTCGGCCTAACGCATTGAAACGCCATTTGAAACGCTAATGAATTTACTTCGGCCTATCGGATGAAGATAAAAATTGATTCGGTCGGAGCGCTTCTTTTGTTTTTGGGAATAATTCATATCACGCGTTCTCATTGACTTCGTTCCGTAGCTTATTAACTAAAGTATCGTACCAAACGCATAATTGACTTGTTAACTCTGAAATCATGGATTTATTTGAAGTTTTCTGCTCGATAGGCCCAGAATGGGCAATTAGGCCGAAGTAGCTCTCTACCCTATAGATATTTAATCGATGGCATAATAAGACTTCTACAGGATCTACAAATTGGTAATGAGCCCAGGGATTTTCTTTAACTTCTGGGAACTTTGCTAAACTTCAAGGACTTCTAAGATGTTCAGGAAACATCGTAAAAATTTAGAAAACTTATTAGAAATTTTGGGAACTTAATCGATCTACAGAAAAAAAATCGTAGAAACAAGAAACTTGGAAAAGTTCTAAAAACTGCGTAGAAGTGGAAAATTTATTTGAGTTTGAGAAGCTTTCGTCGACGTTAAGGGAACGTTATTTTATTTCAGGGAAGCTCATTATTGATCGGAAACATCTACATAATTTTAGGACACTTTTCTGGAGCCTCATGGTCTTGGAATAGCTGTGGAAATTACGTACAAATGCTAGAAATTTCGTTCGTGGAACTTCACGGAAAATCATCGAGAAACATAGAAGTACAAGAAAGTTTGTAGAAGTTTTGTGAATTTCGTAGCATTTTGAGAAGCTGCCTAAAACTTCATATAAGTGTAAGGAATATTTATTAAGTTCAGGGAATTTTGTAGCAGATCTAAAGATAGTTCAATAAACTTCTAGGAGATCTTAATTCTAAAAAGCTCCATGAACTTCTTGGGGGTTTTGAGAACTTCGTTAAATTTCAAGGAACTTTCCAGATGTTCAAGAATATTTGTAGATGATAGATGCCTTTCCAGAAGTGCAAAGATGTTCAGAGATCTTCGTAGAATTAAGAGAGACTGACAAGACTGGAATTTGGAATAAATTCAGGGAACTTCGTAGAAGTTGAGGAAATTTAGTAAAAGTTAAGGGGGTTTTGTAGACGTTCAGGAAACGTTGTATAAGTTACAGGATATTCTTTCAGACATGCTTTCTAGAAAGCGGGAAATATTCAAAAGATATCCATATAGACAAAGATATTTGTAAAGGTCTCTGAATATTTTTCCAAGTGCCACCGGTGGTGTAGTGGTAAGCGTGATTGCCTCTCACCCCAGCAGGCCTGGGTTCAATCCCAGTCGGCGCCGCCGGGATGTTCTGAGGCATAACATCTCTGATCAAGCCTTCCTTCGGATGGGAAGTAAAGCCGTTGGTCCCAGGTTCATGAGTTGATGGGTCGATAGGTAGGGTCCAGGTGTGGGAGATGCCTTCCTGGCACCTCGGTAGCATTGGTGCTCAGCACGGAAAACAAGATCGACGGAAAAAACAAACCAAAGGACAAAAAAAAAAAATGGTCGGTGATAGATATCAAGAGAAATATTAAAAGTATATCATCATGAGACTCCAATGAATGCATTGATCTCTTTTCCTAACAAAAAGAAAAAAATATTGCACAAATTTCAATTTTATAGATCTGACGATAAGTAGCATACAATATCAACATCCAAACAAACGATCATAGGACTGCAACTATTGATGTCATTACCATTCAAGTATCATTTTTGACTAAACTAAGTGTCAATGAATCCGGTACAATGTTTCAAATATCAAGACATCCAGAGATGTTCGCAAAATTACCAGTAATTTTGAATGAAATTGCTTACATTTAGGCGCAACTGTGCATTTAACACTTCTTTTTCGGCGTTTCTGCTCAAAACACTTTTCACACAAGGGTTTTAGCCATGCTTGGCATGCACAGTTGTACACACCAATTACTCATTTGTTATTAACTTTTCACACAGTTGTTGAAATTTAGTGTTATTTAAAGTAATTAATAGATTAGTACCATAGTTTACTGTAGACATGCAAAGAGTAGGTAAATCTTATCATTTGAATCAACACCAATGATTTTTTACACTTAAAGTCCGAGATGTGCAGCAAGCATTTCTCACTTCATTTTTGCAACGCAAAATCAAATACAGTTTATTGCTAGTATTAAAATATTCTTTTTATCGCGTATCTATAAGAAGCTTAAACTCTATTCTATCGACTGCTTCAAACAGAACTATGTTTCCTCAACTTTGTGAAAAGTTATTAGCAAATGAGCAGTTCGTGAGCAAAACTGTGTATGCCAAGCATGGCTTTAGCATCTGAATCGGATTCAGGGAACCGACATTTAATAAAAACAATTACTAGGGAACTGGGCACATTTGAGGGGTTGATAAATTTCACCCCATATCGACAATTTAAAATTTTAGATTTCAAAAATTTCCTAAACATTAACAAAACATCCAATATTATAATTAATCATGTACGACAATGGAGCCCTTATAGCTACTGATTTAAATACCATTAGTTTTTCAAATTAGTTTATTGTAGGAATTTATTTATTGACGTTAAATAGTGATCAATTTATCCCCGGATTACGGTATTCAAAAGTTTTCCAGCTAATTGAATCTGGTGGAATTTATATATATGAATCTAGATTCTCTTGGTGATTTAGCTATATTGGTAAGAATTAACGCTCCAGCAGCTACACATATCTAATGTGTACAAATTTCTTTCTTTTCGAAGAAATTTATTTCCGGAATTCAGCTGCAGGATAGTTTGAATGCCTAAATCCGTACTTTTTGTGTGTATTTTATGATTAAAAAAGCTCGTGTAAATAATTAATTGATTCCAAATGGGTATAACCAAAACTAACTTCATTTAAAATTTTAAAAAATCCCAATGCTAAAAATAAATTCAATTATTATCTAGTCACAAGCAGAGACACAATCATTCAAGTTACGAGTTCATTCCTTTCGATTAGAATTAAAGTTAAATCTTGATTGATTCCGAATGTTAGTAAGTCCGATGCATCGAATAAAAGATTGTTCAGCATAAGTGCTTTATTACTTTCTTTTCTCTTCAAATGTCAGAATCATGACAAATTATAACCAGATTGTTCAGTAATTTTCGAAATTTTTAAATTCTAACCTTGAACATATTTAAGTCCTAAATGTATGAAATTTATTCTGTTTATTCATGTTTCAAATTCAAACTCCTAGAATTTAATTTTGGTTCCCGTCTGAGATTTAACTGATAATGAAATATTCAGAATCTATAAAAAAGCTAGTTACAAAATTCATGGAATTATCTAGCTCTTCGCATTTTCTTAAGTTTGAGTTGGTTAAATGGTCGCTATGTGATTTCATTACACAAAGCATGAACAAAGGATCATTGCTTGTTCAAATTCAGTAAGTTTTTAAGGCTCTCCCAATCGAGGTCCCAATCATTGCTATGAAATAAATGTAATCAAATTTATTGTTTCACCATTAAAATAAAAGTAAGTTTCAATGTCATATTATTGGTCACAGAAAAAATGTACCCACAAACAAGCACCCCCCCCCCCCCCATAGGCCCCCTCTAGATAAATTTTCTAGCTACGCCAATGCCCTTTACACGCGAACCAAAGTACGCCCACGCAAACCAATACCACTTTCAGAAAGGTGATAGTTGCCCCTATGCCGTTATCAAATGTTATGCCTGAATTTGAATGAATATATTCAAAGAACGATGCATTTCGTGAATCTATAGTGGTGGAAGTATGCGTGGACATTAGACTGGCTCACATTTATATGGGGGAAATTTTTTATGATTTTTTTTCAACTGGCCAACCACTAGATTTCGGCCATTTGATGAGAAAGCCACTCTCTGCTCAGCTCATTCGGATGTACAGGGCGAATGAGAACGACCCAAATTTGAGTTTAGTTCACTCATAATCGCCAAAAGTGCAGGAACTCAGCGATGAGTAAATTTGCCTCATGAAATAGAAAGGAGGGCCATATAATGATAATCCAAGTGCTTTACACGGTAACCACAAAATACCCAATAATGACTACAAAGTAAGCATTTTCGAGGGAGACTGGGACTACCCATTAAATTAGTAAACATATTACCCATTTATGAGTATTTGTTACTCAAAAATGAATAATTACTACTTATTTTTGTAGTTTTTATTACTCATAAATGGTTAAAATTTTACTCATTTAACGGGTAGTCCCAGTTTCCCTCGAAAATGCTTACTTTGTAGTCATTATTGGGTATTTTGCGGTTACCGTGTAGTAAGCGAAACGCATAAAGTTTGACTGCAGTCATCGCTTGGCAGTCGAATGATAAATAGAGGTGTTCGTTGTGTTGCACACTGAAAACGAAGCTAACTCAGAGAGTGAATAACTTTTGCTCAGTTTTGAGTCACTTTTACTTATTCGTATGAATCGTGTAGGTTATTCAACGCATGAGTAACCTACGATTTGAAAAAAAAATCTCCATACGAATTAGTTAAAGAGACTAATTCTCAGAGTAATATTCGTTTTCAATGTATTTAGCTTGCCATCTCGGCTAGAAATTGGTAATTGGAAAGTCAAGCTCAGTGTGCAATTTGCATCTAATTCCATGTTTTAACTTGACAGCACGGCCAGAAAGCAGGTTTCTGTATTCAGTGAAGTTATTCGGATGGACAATGGACGCATGATTAGACTTTTACTTAGAATTTACTAGTAACATTTGATTCAAAAGTCTTGCTTATGCAGTGTACATTCACTGAAAACGAATTTTATTCAGAGAGTGAGTTACTATTACGTAGGTTACTCATGCGCTGAGTGACCAACGCTTTTAAAAATGTATCCTCACGAATGAGCAAAAGTTACTCACTCTCTGAGTTAGCTTCGTTTTCTGTGTTTCGACTAGATAGATAGATAGGAGATTGCTATATCTACACTCAAAAAAGTCCACATGTCTGATCGAAGTGTTTAAACACTCGATTTTTCATATGCACAATCACATGCACGGGGAAAAATCCGTTCCGAAATTCGTCAATCTCCAGTCACGATTTTCGGAACAAGTAAATTTTTCGTTTACGAAAGTACACCATGAATAAAAATCATAAAATCGTGAACATTGTTCCACAAAATAAACGTAACGCCTGCAAAAGCAACAAAAGTCATAGAATCGTGAACTCTGTTCGGAAAATCATGATCTAGTTCTGGCAAACGTGATTTATGTTCATGCGTTGTGATTGATACCGTGAACCTTGTTCTCAAAAACGGGAACATGGTTCATGGACTGTAAAATGTCAACTTCATTATAATTACCAATATTTTAAATGGAGTGAGGAAGCCTTGATGCAGGTTTTACCCGCATCCCAAACTGGTAGCAGGTATGTGTCAAGATGGAATGAACACACTTTCAGCCAAGTTTCAGCTCAAACACCACTTTCGACTTCCATCGGAGCGGCGGGAGAAAGAACAACGGATGCGTTCGGGGATTCTTTTTCTTCTAGGACGGCCAGTATGATGACATGTACCAGCCACTGCCATTGTGCCAGACCACCATTCTGATGATACGGCTCAGCTCACTCACTAATAATTACACTAGTTTACAGCATTTTTGAACTCGGTAAGGTGATGATCATTTCCAACGCAAAATCCTACGCTGAATTCAATGCCGTGGTCAGAAACAATTAAAGTAGAGCCATTTTTGAGATATACAAAAATTTTGATTTTTTGAATTTTGGACAAAAGTACGATTACTAAAATGTCAATATCTTTGGAACTATTGCACCAATTTTAAATCTTTTTTTATGAGAATGAAGTTAAATAAATTTGCTATCGTTCACTAGAATATTATGTCTTAATTAAAAATTTAATTTTGAAGTCATTTAAAAATTTACAGCATTTTTTTTATTTTTCCTGCGAATTTTCCATAAAAATCTTGTTTTAATCAACATTTTTAATGGGATAAAAAGATTCAAAAAATCATTCCATAATTTATTCTTAAAGTCCATTCAAAACCGGAGAAAATGAGCCTTTAATGGATGAAATCGGTTGGAAATTGTCGAAGTTATGAGCATTTTTGTAAAACACTTAAAAATGTTGCTGAAATACAACAGCTTTAGAGTTCCTTTTCTAGGTGTCGTTGTAAGCATCCAAATCGCATGTAAAGTTTTCATGGGAGATTCTTTTCTCTACATATCAATTTGATTAAGGCATATCAGGATTTAAAACCGAGTTGATACAAAAGAAATTTATTTAGGTTTTATTAAAAATGATTGAGAATCGAATGACTTTGTCTTCGATGTTTTGAACTTGTTTCTCGAATCAGAAACCAACAATAGTCACCCATCATTGCTTCATCCCAAAACCCTTGGTAACGACGTTCCATCATCTTCATTTGTTGGTGAAAACGTTCGCCGTGCTCATCACTCTCGTCACCAAGATTTTCCGGGAAAAAAATTCATGTGAGAATGTAGGAAATGTATCTTCAAAGACATATTCACACCTGTGTTCAGTGAAATAAGATCGGAACAAATTTTCCATTTGGGTTGATTGTAATTTATCAAATTGAGCAATAGAGCCATTGATCCATACGTTTCCTTCATATTAACGGCATGAGCTAATGGAATAGAAGGTTTCTCATTCCCTTGATGCAGTAAAACGGCTTTCAAGCTCAACTTGCTGCTATCGATGAATAAACGCCATTCAGCTGGATCATATGGCTCACCAAACTCTTCAAACAAGCCGTTTACGTCATGGCAAAAACATGCCTTGTCCTTTGTAGAATAATATTTGTCAAATTTCTTGTGACGATTCCTGTGCTCATTTCCGCTTTGGATAAACAGGATACGGGACCGAACTTGAATGTGGAACAGGTTTTGTCATAGAAGCCACTTGTGGATACTCAACTGTTTTGTGACGTCCTTGTTGCTTAACTTTTGTCAAGCAGAAATAACAATCCGTTGCATGACAAAACGGTCGACGCCATATGGTGGGCATGTCAAAGGACAAATAGCGACTGACAGATAACAAATAAGTGAGTTAGTAAGTAAGACATTAACACTTATCAAAAATAGATGAAGTAAGATAATGTCGATCAGGAAAGAACAAAGCACTACCATGCTGTACATAAATTGTTTATATGAAAGTTATTCAAAAAATCAATTTACCTTGCGCCTGACATCCACCTAGCCAAGCACGTTTTGCACGAACTACATAATACTTTTGGAATCCACGGTTCGTCAAAGTCTCCAGGATCAATTTTAAAATAAAGCCTGTATGCAGTTTGCAACGAAGCAGTGAAATTGACCGATTTTGTAAATATATAGTTGCCACACGCGTAACAAAACTTTTGAGGATCATTTTTACACTTGAATTCACGTTTTGTCGTATACATCGTTAAGCAATGTTAAAGAAAGAAAGCTGTCAAATTGAGTTGGTTGCGTTAGGTTCTCGCCGAGCGGTCTCACCAACACTAGCGTAAATTATATTGTTGAAAATATCCCATTTAATTTTGCGTGACAGCTGGTAGTGTTAGTGAAATGCACCGTATGCGTACACGTCCGCAGAAAGGCTTACTGGAAGTGGTGCATGAACCTAGGAGCGGGACAACGGCCAATCTTGGAACATTCAATTTCCATGATTTTACAAAAAATTTCATAACTTCGACAAGTTCCAACCGATTTCATCCATTAAAGGCTCATTTTCTCCAGTTTTTAATGGACTTCAAGAATAAATTATGGAATGATTTTTTGAATCTTTTTATCCCATTTAAAATATTGATTAAAACAAGATTTTTATGGAAAATTCGCAGGAAAAATAAAGAAAAATGCTGTAAATTTTTAAATGACTTCAAAATTAAATTTTTAATTAAGACATAATATTCTAGTGAACGATAGCAAATTTATTTAGCTTTATTTTCATAAAAAAAGATTTAAAATTGGTGCACTAGTTCCAAAGATATTGACATTTTAGTAATCGTACTTTTGTCCAAAATTAAAAAAATCAAATTTTTTGTATATCTCAAAAATGGCTCTACTTCAATTTTTTCTGACCACGGCATTGAATTCAGCGTAGGATTTTGCATTAGAAACGTTGGTCAACCACTAAAGTTCACACTTTTTATGTTGTTTTGTAAACTAGTGTTATTAGTGAGTGAGCTGAGCCGTATCATCAGAATGGACACAGAATAGACACTATTCTCGACGGATCCGAGCACTCTATAAGGATAAAATCAACAACAACTGAAAATGACAGCTGCAGCATTGCATCACGAAAATCACACTTATGGGTTCATGGATCACGAAATTATGATTTTATTTTGTGTTTTCTGTAGCGTTATGAAATCGATGATCGCGCTGAACAGGAGTGACTTAAGTTCATGGATTTGGGATTTATTTCATGAAAATGTTATTTACTCGATCACGTTTACGGGAACTAAGTCATGAATTCAAGCGAACTAGCAGTTCATGCTTTCGTGATTTGTTGTTCACGAACGGTTTTTTTTTTTGCGTGTGGCTCACCGTGTTCTACACAAGTTGATTTCTAGTGTTCCAAACTTTGAAATGTTGATAATCTTTCTCTATATAAATTCAAGCGTATTGCACATTGAATCACACTACTGTTCAAAACAGATGGATTTGAAGTGTTTTGCATTTCAATGATATGTGAATTGCTTGTTCTGCAAGGTAAACATCGAACACATGAGTTGTGAATTCATCCTTATCAACCAGCAGCCTCATATATGAGAACAACCGTGGCCTAGTGAGATCGTACGTAGCCAACGGCAGCAGCACATCCCAACAGTATAGGATCAATTCCCAAATCAGACCAATTAAAAAAATAAGCATGTGTATGCTCTGCCTTCTGGCAGCTTTGTTTATATATTTATCGTTACAACTTTTTGGAGTCGGTAAAGTAGAATTCGATAAAATAGAATATTGTAGAACATTGATATCACCAAGTGAGGCACATAGACTCCAAGTCTGTCACAATACAAACCAATAGTGTTGACGTATGGTTCAAACCAAAAGATTCACACATGAAATGGATGTGTTTCACAATAAGTGCTAAATTAAGTGTGAGACACATGATGATGACGTGTGGAGTGTTTTGAGTGTAGTAATGTTATTCAGAATGATAGGACGTATTTTATACTGGACACAGGGTGACCAGTAGACTGATGCAAAATTTGACTTTTTCGCTCCACAGTACTTAAATGGTTTCAAATCGGATCCTGATTAGCCTCCCAAAGTTACAACTCATTTGGTTAGAAACAGACTTCGTACAAGCCATTTGAAGTTTACATGTAAATTACTATGGGAAATCTCAACTTTTTGTTCATTGCCTTCTAGTCTTTTTTTCCATATTGAGCTGCGAAACAGTTCGATAGCCATTATTAAAGAAAATTTTCTCAGCTACAATTTTGCTGAAGATCGTTTCTATGTAAAACGAGACAGGAAAAAGTTATCAATTATTTAAGAGATTGGTAAACTTATGACATGATCAAGCAGCTGCTCTGTAGGCAACACTGTATTTTGCAGTGTGGCATAGTAGCCATGATTTCTGTGTCCTATTCAACGCCCCAGAAACACCAATATTGCCTGCTGAGCAGTTGATTGAGCATGATCATAAGACATCAGCGCATTGAACCGTTGATAACTTTCGATCCTTGCATTTAATCAAAAAGTGTTCTTGAGCAAAGTTGTAGCTGGGAAACAAACATACAAACAAGTACAGTTGAAAGCTTTTGAAGCAGATGGATATGGTGAATTATTAGATAGACATGAACAAAAATCTTGGTTTTACCATAGTAATTCCCATACAAACTTCAAATGGTTTGTGCCATCTCAGTTTCTTACCAAAGGGGTTCAGATTTTGAGAGGTTAGTCAGGATCCGATTTGGAATCGTTTAAGTATTGTGGAGCGAAAAAGTCAAATTTTGCATCAGTCTAGTGACCAGTGAACCGGGAAATCGGGGAAAGCCGGATATTCTAAATCACCGGAAGAAGTCCGTGAATTTCGATGATGAACCGGGAAAAAATATACTTCGTCCTCTCTTTGGAAAATAATAATCTTCTCAACTACTAGGTTTTCCGGATACAATCACTTTGAAGAACTTATTCGATAATTTGGATGAAATTTCCAAAGAAATTTAGAGGAAATTTTAGAATGAATTCTAGAGTTTTTGTCTTACCAATTGAAAAGAGGATTACATGTTAATTTCTAATGAATATTCTATTCTATTTGTCATTTATATATTATTGAATGGAACAGCACATCTCGTAGTTCTACGTCAACAATGCGGTCGTGCTTCAACTTTTTTGTTTTTGCTGTAGGCATCTTTCTGTAGGATGCTGTAAAACAATAATATGATCCAGCAAGTACAGGTAATATACGATAGCTTTCTGTATTTTTTTTAAATACAACAAAAAACAAAAATATGTTCCCGTACTTGCTGCACTATATTATTGTTTAACAGCATCTTACAGAAATCTGCAGCAATCTTCAACAAGAGCAAAAAAAAAGCAAGTACGGGAATAGATCTATTGGCACTTGGTTGTTAAAATTTTCGGATCTCTTTCGTTCTCTTCCTTATGATTGCTGCACTGACGTTGAGATCCACTCAAATTTGTAAAAATTCAAAAGTCTTTCCTGGAAAAGCTTGCAAAATGTTACTCACTTTGTGAGCTAATCCATTTTTTTTTTTTTGCAAAATTGAGCCGAATTCAACTCAATTTTGAGTCGATCTGCGAACCGAGCTATATAGGGAAAATGTCTCTAATGTTGGCCTATGGATCTAAGATTGGGCCCATCGCTAAAAATCTGCTATTTATCAATTTTATCTCGATGAACACGTTATTGGATACTTTTGGTTGCTATTGAAAATTTAGTCGTTTGCTGAATTTATGTATGGGCCCAAATTAGGGACCTTAGGCCGACATTACCTGCATTTCCCCTACTTCCTATTACGGACATCACATAAAAACAACAGTTGAAAACTACTCACGACGAGCCCTTCAAGGTGATACGGGAGACACTACCGTTGATACGGCAATACGCAGGAGTTTTTCTCTTCAACACTTGAGCACTTTTCCAATAAAAATGTTATACGTTGGCAAACCGCCATGGTCCGAAAATGACAAATAAAACGAAAAAAGAGATAGGTGGAAAACTTTTTGTGTCCACTTACAAGCACAAGCACGCTTCGATCTTAATATCACAAATTAAAAGATATCTCATGGATTAATATTAAAAGCTAGGTTTGATTAAGGCACACAAATAGTAATAGCTACCATTTTTGCATGTCACATTTGACGGTAGGTTTTCCCAAATAATCAACCTTTTTCACAGACAAACAAGCTTAACACATTTTTGATTGAAAAACTTCCTCTGTAAAACACTATCGCCATCACTCTCGACAATACTGATGTAGGACAAAGCGCGCAACGTATGGCGGTAGTGTTCAATCCTAAAACTCCAGGTGGCCAGCAAATATTGTTTCAACCAACAACCGTTAAATGAGTGAACGATGAAAAGCACGTGGAGTGCTACGTCTGTTTATTTGTGAGTTTTTGTTAAATCTATACTGCCACTCATCGCATGTCGGTCTCATTTGCGTTTTGGCTAATCTTAGTTTATCAATGGAGGTGTTAGCTGCTCACCCATAGATTCATTATACTGCATGAACTTTGTTCTGGAAAAGTTTGGAAAATCAGCCAAACGGGTTATCCCATTGCATAAGAAACAATGTTACGATGCATACTTAAAACGCGTTTTTATCGATTTGTGCCATGAGCGACAGTATATTCTGGAGAATATTTCACATTAAAAAAAAGTCCAACGTTAGAGCTTTCTTCAACTCGGCATGGAATTCCCCAGGAAAGTAAAATATATGAACCCGACCAACGCGTCGTCTTCTTACCATATATGGAACAGACTGGACTGCGGCCAGCACGTTGATATTGATAATGTCTGCTGCTTGAGGAACCGCTACTTCGGGACGTGGCAGTTTTATTTATTTATATATTTATTATTTAAATACACACATTGTTCCAAGAATTGATGGGCTCGCTCTTGCGTGCGCTTGGGTATCGTCATCGTCGTCGTCGTTGTCGTCGTCGTCGCTCAGATTGCCCGGTAATGATTGGATCGATTTCCTCCTTTCGCTGTACAGAATGTGTACGCCTTATGACACCCGAGGCCGTTTATTAACAATTTTTGGTCCGAATTTCCTCTATCGGCGTCTACTACGTACAAACATACGGTACATGCATTCAAAGTTCGTTCACCTTCTTGACTTGTGAGCGAACTGTGTACGTACACCAATCCAAAGAATCATGTGCTTTATCTAATTGAATCAAAAGAAATCATCTGCCGGCTTTTCGCTTCTGGTTCGTGTCTTGCAGCCTTTTGCTTGGTCTAAAGCGCTGGTTAATTAATGAATGAAACGAAAGGGAAAGCTGATGGGAGCGGAAGGCAAAAAACACTGACTTGATGATAAAGGAATGCCTTGTAGGAGATGTTCACGTTCTCGCATTTTTGCGCAAAAGTTTACAACGCGGTGGTATGATGATGAGTGAATGATTTGTTTGTTTATTTGCCAGTGAAAACTTTTGAACTTCCTTCATCACGATTGATCAGATGCATTTATATGACGTAATTCAATGTTATTATGAGCTTAAAATACATGGATTCATACTGCTGTGCCAAATATATTAAAACACCGTCGTAAGTTAATTGTTTTGCTGTCAAATGTCAACCGATTTGACTGAAACTGGTGTTGAATTGGCGTTGAATTGCCGGTCGAGTCTCTCCGTCTCCATTTTCAACTGGTGCAGATATGGTCGATTTGAATTTCAGCATGTGCATTTCATCCGATCACCATGTCGTTATTGCCACGAAATTCCGCAAACAGCTCGCTCATTTCCCCAAGACCATGGCAAATTTTGTGAGAATGGAATTACGCCCGGAGATTTTATTTTTGTCTTCTTTTTGTTCGTTGTTTACACGTGAAATATCAATCGGATGCATTTCAAATTAATCGGGCGTGACTAGATACTACAGAATCAGTACGTTTGGCATATTAAAACAATATAATTCGTAGCTCTGGTGCAAGGCGTAACAACCAGATGTATCATAGAGTTGAAAGTTGGAAATACGCCATGTGAGAAGAAACGTTTTTGATGATTTGAAGAGATATTTTCTTCTACTTGTTCGTGTTTATCGAGTAGTTTGTGAACTGTTCTCTCTATATGTGACATAATATGGTTTGTTTACATTTTGAAGTTACGCGCTTTTCAAATGTTAGTCTAGATTTGTTCAAGTATTTTGTAGCTAAATTAAATATTGTCTGGATCTCATAAGGATTTTAAGGATCTCAAATTTTTCATGTTAGATTATTCTCAGAGTTAGATAATTCCATAAATTTTGTAAACAGATTTTTCTTAGATTTTCCATATTCAATCGTCAATCAAATCTAAAAAATAGGAACCAAAATTAAATGCTAGGACTTTGAATCAAAAACCATAATTTCATAAACATTAAAGTCCATGAATTTAAAAATTAGGCATTTTAATTATTTTACTATGTTTCACCTGATTAAAAATTCAAGCTTCATAAAAACTCATAAAAATAAATATGCCTGAAAAATATTCCACCAATTTTTTTGAAATAAAAAAAATCTTTATTTAAAATCTTGGAAAACTTGCTTAGATTTTGAGATTTACATCATTTTTCGGGAGAGAAATTCTTCGAGATAAGAATTACAATTAAATTAATTTTTTTAAACTTCGAAAACTGAGGAAGCGTAGTCATAGAAAAATCATGAAAAATCAGGTTATAATTTAATTTTCTTCAGTCTTTTAAAACAACAAATGGATTTAGAATTTCCAGATTCTAATGCCTGATGAAAAAAGAAAATTATACAGCATTTATTCAGATTATTTTTATACCTCGGACTAACTTTCAAGATCACGAAATTAAATATAAAATCAAGATTAAAGTCCAAAATTTAGCTTCAATTCCAATTGAAAGGAACTCCAAACTTTTATGATTGTGCCCCTGTCTGTAACTAGATACTATTTATATTTCTTTCTACAAAAGCATATTGGGTTATTTTTTTTATTTGGAATGGAGTTAGTCTTGGTTGAACACATTCAGTACCAATTTTTTATTTACTCGTACGGAGGCGAACCAGCCCCTTGCTGAACACCTATCTAATAAAGAAAAGCTAACCCTAACCTATTTACTCGTACTTTATTCGGATAAGAGCTATTTTGGTGTTTTTATTTTATTAAAAAGTACACACGTAAATGATCGGAAATTTTATTAAATGTTCTAAGCCTTCCAAAACAACAAGCCGGTGGTGTAGTGGTAAGCGTGATTACCTCTCACCCCAGCAGGCCTGGGTTCAATACCAGTCGGCGCCGCCGGGATGTTCTGAGACATAACATCTCTGATCACGCCTTCCTTCGGATGGGAAGTAAAGCCGTTGGTCCCCGGTTCATGAGTTGATGGGTCGATAGGTAGGGTCCAGGTGTGGGAGCTGCCTTCCTGGCACATCGGTAGCATTGGTGCTCAGCACGGAAAACAAGATCGGCGGAAAAAACAAACCAAAGGAAAAAAAAAAAGCCATCCAAACTATCCTGGAGTGCTTATTCTTGGCAAAATAGCTAAATCACCAGGGTAAGGGTCTTCCCTATAGAAAATGTACAATCGTTATTAGAATTACCTGGAATACTTTTGAATACTTTCTGATCAACCTACAGTCTTCGAAGAATATATGACAGACGTCATTTGTACTTTCTAACCACTGCACGGAGGGGTATTTGCTCTACGCTAGCTGGCGATTTCTCAAAATAAGCCTAAACAGATTCTGAAAGCATGCATTGTATACTTCAGAGGGTAACAATGCCCTGTACTCATAATTTCTTTTTCTAAACTGACCGCGTTGTGGCATCAGTTCAAACTGGCCAGTTGTTGAATCGTGTTGGTTTGTTAGAAAAAATCGTTCCGCAGTGCCTTTGTTTTCGTGTCTCTACTTAGTGTTCAAGCAGGTATTGAAATATTTATTCCACATGACATCAGCTGATTTGACTTAGTTTTGACTTTGTTGAAGCAGTATTTGAAAATCTTGTCTTCAAGTGCTATTTGAACTATAAAATAAAAATATCGTGATAAAAAAGTTGACTGTAACATCCTGTAAAGCCATATATGAGGCATTATATGTGCATATGTAATGAAAAGCAAATCGTCAAAGAAAGAAAAGAACACATTCAAGAAAACTTCAGAAAGAATTGGGACTCCTTGTGGATTTTGCTGATCCGGAAACCGCTGCTCAGGTTGATTTTAACATTAGGTGTTGATTTTAACATTAGGTGTTGATTTTAATTTGATCTACCGGCTTCAGAGATGCGACCTATCACAATCACGATCGTCAAACAGCTGATGGTAGTAACGATTTGTACATTCCTATCAATATGCTCGTCGAAGCTCTCTCTCTTGACCATCCATCAAGTGGACGAAAATAGTAAAAAGCAACTGCAGGGAATAACGGGAAACATCCAGGAATTTGAAAAGTAACCGTGAAAACCAGGATAAACCCGGGAATTCGATAAGAGAACCGGGAAAAATAAACTAACCACACCATAGGAATAAATTTTGAGATCAAAATTTCAGAATAAACCATTAAAACAGAGTGATTCTATAATTTTCTTCAGATTCCCGTCTTATTGTTTTTAGAATTTAATCGCTCTGTCATATTTCAATTTGATTTGTGTCGTTTCAATTTCAGATGAAACGTGCATGATCTTTAAAACAAAATATTGAAGATGCTGCACTTAACAAACAAACATTTGTTATAACTGAAACTGAACTATTCTTTTCCGGAGATTTAATTTTATTAAAAAAAAAATTCTCATGACTTAAATTCCAGAATAAACTTGGAATTCTGCTCTGAATTATCATGGATCCTTCTACCCCCTCAGTAGTTAGTGTGAATAAGGGCGTCTATGTGATGTTTTGCTGTACCTGTTGTAGACATTTAGTGCATCCTGTTCCCTTAACCTGTTGAGGACACCCTGTCTTGCCTCAAAAGTTATCCTTTTTGAAGTACTAGTCTTCACAACATAAAGGGCGCCATTACGGAGTATGAGATTTGATCAAATTATTCGCAGTTCTACTTGTCCAACGCCCCCAGCTGGGTGAGGGATAGAGGATGACACACACACACACACACACACAATTCTGCTCTGAACTATCATGGATTTCTTCTGAAATTAAACAGAAAACGCTCGGCGTAATAATTATAACAGGATACATTTCTTGAAATTTTATTTAGAAACCCCTTGGAGTATTTTAAAGAATTTCTTTCTAATTATTAGCAATAAATGTTGTTGCACCTCTGTCATGAACCTTTCACACTAGGGTTTTAGTTATCGTCAGAACACTCTTAAAACTCTGTGTCTTGTTGAATTCTCATCATAATTCTCTTTGAATTATTCTTTTTTTCTCACGGTTCACATACAAATCTCCTCAGAATCACGCAGTAATTTTCTCTAAAGTTTTTTTTTCACAGCTCCTTTTGAAATTTTCAAAAATTACCTAAGAATTTAATTTTGAACTTGCAATCTTTTCCATAGAAATTCCATGAAATTCTTCTAACAATTTCTATGAACTTCATGTCAGAATTATTCTGGAGCTCTGCTCAGAACTACCCTTTCGAAAACTATGTGGGAATCCTCCTCAATATTTGTTTGAAATCAACTTTTTTGAATACTTTTAAATTTTACTAATAATTCCAGGGTTTGTCCGCAAGATTTTATCGATTGTTCTGTAATTTTATATTACCGTTAATATGCTTCCAAGTCCCAGAGCCTTAATAATTATAACTGCACGACTATTTAATAAATATGATGTTTTTTTCAAATCTGTAATCTTGAAAAATTTCAAAATCTCACATTTTAACTACTATTTGTTAAAATTTTGCATCACGAAGATTGTTATTAATCCCAAATTTTGAAGAAAAGTTCTAGTTTCAGACCCTATACAAATTTCAAAGCCCAAGAATCTTGGGAATCTACTTAAATCAATTTTCTATTATTTTATTAAATAACCTTTCAGTAATTTTTTCAAGTATTGGTCAATTGGACGTGGGTATTAAATTTCATTAACCATGTTTACTTTCACGTTGAGCGAGTTGCAATGTCAGTAGGTTTTACATTTTTATTTCGTGTTTAACGTTGTACATCAGCGCGAGTGTTGTAAGGTTAATATTTATGTTAAAGTAGGCAAGGGAGTCAAGACACATTTTTTTTCCGATATTCCTAACAATTTGCTCTAATTCTCATTTGTATCAAGTTCATTTTTTCTGATATTTTAAAATTTAAACTCTTATTCTTCAAAATTTTGTCTTACAACCCATTCATCCAGATAGCATTTACCCTAGTGACGTTAATTTCTGTTACTCTATAAATTCTAGGGCTTTTAAATCATAAGTAAAAAGTGGTAGAATTTGATTTTTAAAAGTATCTAGAAAAATCAATAAATTGTTTTGAATACATTAAGTGACTCATAGAGTTGAATTTTTTCTTTGGCTTTAGAAAATACTTTTTGTAATTTTGCTTTTATTTTTCCCACAAATAACCTCCAAAATTTTACAGTTGACCACTTTTTAAAAAATGCGTACAATTTCGTTTTATGTTAAATATAAAAAAACCGGGAAATTTCTATGAAAAAAACCAGGAAATTTCAAAATGAAAAGTCACTGGCCACCCTGCAACTGGTGAATGTCGTCTTGGGTTGTGATCCATCCCCGATCTGGTCATCGATCTGGTATCACGATACTCATCTGTGCTCGTTTTCAAGCAGTTTCTGCTTTGCTTGCTTAAAGGGTGATACGGTCAAAATTTGGTCAAGGGAAAACGCGTGTAAATCGGTGAAATCGTTTATTTAAAAAATCAAATTAAATTTCTTTTTCAAGTTCAATTAGTATAAAATTCAGGAAAAATATTCAGTTAGGCTTCCGCTTTTCCAAATCCGAATTGCCGGGCCTTACGCTGGGAGGGTTCTTGTCCTTGGGAACCACCTGCACGTTGTTGGCGGCGTACCACTCCATGGCCTTTTTACCGTAATGCCAAGATGCCAAATCCGGCCAAAACAGTACGGAACAACCGTGTTTCTTCAGGAAAGGCAGCAGACATTTATTCAAACACTCTTTCACGTAAATTTCTTGGTTGACAGTCCCGGAAGCTATGAAAATGCTGCTTTTCAAGCCACAGGTACAGATGGCTTGCCAAACCAGATATTTCTTTGCGAACTTTGACAGTTTCATGTGCTTGAAAACATCTGCTACCTTTCCCCTTCCTTTTGCCGTATAAAACTCCTGTCCCGGAAGCTGCTTGTAGTCGGCTTTGACGTAGGTTCCCGGATAAAAATAACCATAAAATTACAATAAAATACCAATAAAATACAATAGATTCTATTGTTGACAATTAATATTATTGTAATTCTATTGTATTGGCCAGATAATCAAATAGTCACCACAATAGGTTTACAACAAATTCTATGGAATCAAAATTTAGCACAATAAAACAACAATAAAATTTATTGTAATGAGATCAAATTTGTTAGAGAAAAAATTGATTTTTTTATGGTTACGGTAACTAACAACCCCCCTTTTCTATTGTAAATGTCTCATAAACAATAGATTATATTGTACATAACAATAAGTTCTATTGTATGTTTATTGTTTTTGACACTAACATTTATTGTTTCTACAATAGATTTTATTGTATTGTAACAATAGGTTCTATTGTTTTTGTATGGTAAATTTTTATTCGGGTTTCGTCGTCCATTACCACGCAGTCAAACTTCGTCAGCATCGTCGTGTACAGCCTCCGGGATCGCGCTTTGGCCGTCATATTTTGTTTATCATCGCGATTTGGAGTCACTACCTTCTTGTAAGTCGATAGTCCGGCTCGTTTTTTGGCTCGATGCACGGTTGTAGACGATACACCCAGCTTATTTGCGGCATCTCGGAGAGAGAGGTTAGGGTTTCGCTTGAAACTACCGGCAACTCTCTTTGTCGTCTCAGCGGCTTCCGGTTTTCGATTTCCCCCCGATCCAGACTTCCTGGCTGTCGACAAACGTTCCCCAAACACTTTAATTACATTTGTAACGGTTGATTTGGCAACTTTTAGCGATTTTGCCAACTTTGCGTGCGAGTAGCTCGGATTTTCGCGATGCGCGAGCAAAATTTTGATACGCTGCTCTTCTTGCTTGGACGGCATTTTGACAACTGAAGAGTGAATTCCAAAATCAAAATAGGAGCAACATTCTACACACACACACCTTCAAAATGAGGGGTGTTCAGGTTTTTTAAATGCAAAATTGAAAGAAATACGTCAAGTTGATATTGACCAAATTTTGACCGTATAACCCTTTATGTGAGTGTGTTCGTGAGTGAGCCCAACGCTTCCGTTTAATGTTGCCTTCTTTTTTATTGTAACTCACACAGTCGCGCCTGCCGATACGAACTTGGAATGCGTAGGCATTGTTTTCGTTTTCTTCTGTCATTTCGCTTTTTCTCATCATCGTACTGCAGAAGTCTTCACTGTTTTCGTTGTGCTTTTCATCATCAGCAGCGAGTGTAACGTTTTGCTTGTGAGCAG
Organism: Ochlerotatus camptorhynchus; assembly: GCF_037179485.1. Classification (NCBI taxonomy): domain Eukaryota; kingdom Metazoa; phylum Arthropoda; class Insecta; order Diptera; family Culicidae; genus Ochlerotatus; species Ochlerotatus camptorhynchus. Next base: position 397,727 of record NW_027040849.1, read on the forward strand.
CGACCATTACTGGTGATTGTTGTGTGTCATGGCTCTACCTCTCACTGCGTGACAAAACTTTATGTCAGCGATAGTCGGTTGATGCGTAGACCAGTGTCCAGTGAGTGTCATGATATTTTGCATCACTGACCGGCGGAGATGAACCAGCCTACGGCTGAAAATCTCCTAAATAAAGAAAAAAAAATCTCTGACCGGCTTAAAGTTATATTGGAGTGGGTTTAAAATTGATACGAAAAAGTTTGAAACATTTACTCAAGAAACGTTCGACTGTATCCATGGTATCCGATGACATTGCAGAATTGAATTTTGCATAAAATTTTAATCCACGGTTATAGAACATGCACTGCTACCAATAGGGCAGTTGTCAGAAGAAGCTATACAACATGGATGTACTGGATAGACTGCTGCTTAGTTCTGATCCTGTAATCACAGGTAAACAAAGTGATGATTATCATACGTGGAAGTAAATAAATAATCTTTTAGGTTTAATAAAAATCCCGCGAAAAAAGTCAAGACAGAAACATTGCAAATGTTACTCCCAGAGGACCTCATGTAAGAAAACGAAGATAGGATGGAAAAATAGAGATAGACGAAACATGTCTTCCCAAATGCGGAATGAGGTTTTTTTTCGTGTAATTTCATTTGTTTTTTTTTTTTTACTTGTTGTTTTGTTTTTGTTTTTGTATTGTTAGATATGTTGTTTCTGTGTAATACTCGGTGTAATATAATTATTTTCTTAAGTTGAAAGTTGATATAATCCACAAATAGCCTCTATTTTGTTCATTTTGCCTTACCATTTCGAATTTTTGGCAGCACGAATCTCAGAAACTACAACGCTTCCATTCATGAAATTGTAATGGCATGTATGCTACAGTGCAGCAAAAGAGTGATTATAATTTGACACCCGAAATTCTTTTAGTTTGTGAGATCTGTGCCGCCAAAAATTCGAAGTGGCAAGGCAAAATAAACAAAATAGTGACCATTTGTGGATTCCATCAACTTTCACCTTAAATCTCAAATCTAAATAAAACTATCTTGTTCTTTTTTAGCTGAACTTATTTTTCAATGACTGATTTAAAACTTCAAAAAAAGCTTCAATATTTTGTATTCTTATAAATTGTTACACCTGCAGCCAAGAAAATAGCATCATAGGCGGATTTTCATGTAAATTAGCCTACTGTTATGTAATTTTGTTTTGTTATGATCAATTAAGGTAAAACTGTTTTGCAAAACCAAACTGTGGTGAATTTTGCGTGCACGAAAAATAATTTAATGTAAGGATCTTGAAATATTTCGAATATAAAAAATGCAATTATTTTAAACATTTTTAACCATATCGCCAATTTTCGCAGGATTTTCAAAAGGTTTGGCCTTTTGCTCACGCAAAATTCAGCATATTTTTGGTTCTGTGTCAACATTTGAGCTCAATTGATCGTAACAGAACAAAGTTACAGCATGTCAAATTTAGCAAGTTTGTAAACAAAGTTCGGCCTTTGATGCTTTTCTATTTACGCAGGTGTAAGTGATAAAACTTCGTCTTATGACGGTAACTAAATCCGAAGAATACTTAACAACTTAAAAATAATTAACCCCCCCCCCCCCCTTACAGAACACAACTCCGCCCTTTAAAAAAAAACAATTTTATTATCCTTGAATAATAAGACGTATGCGACAACTTAGAGTTGTTAAATATTTTTGGCCAGCTAGAATTAATAAAAACCCCACTATGCGCTGGAGATCTTCTGAACTTTATTGACCTGAAATCTTGAAAAACTACAGCGATACATCGGACCACATGCTTCTGTTTGGCAGTACAGTCAATTCTCTTTTACGCGATTTTTAACGCTTTTGATTTTTAAATCTCAAATTGCAGCCAAAGGAGATTGGGCAAATCCGGTCCTGTGATGTACACAAATGACATATATCTCATTTGAAAGGTCTCATTAAGACAAGAAAAAGTTGGTATGGGGTCAACATTGTTTATCGCGGGAGAAAAAAGTTATCCCGTATATTCTAAATGAATTTGAGCAGTTTTAGATTTTTCCATGAATATTGAAAAAATGATGTCTTACATGTCAGTCTTACAATCTGAAAACACTTTTAAAACTAAAGTAATAAGAATAAATCAAAGAATAATATGAAAAAATAAAGAAAACCTTTTTTATCTACTGGAGTTAGTAAACTGATTAAAAACATTTTTAAAGCTTTATTAGCGATATTTTTAGGCCTCAGTAGTTCATCTCGTGACATTATGTTAGCATACACAAAAAGAGCATATATATGAAATGTTATTTTGTTGGATGTTGTTCAAATTAATTATGAATCTCGTAGGCAGGTCAAATCATTTGTGGATATTGGTTGATTTAAAGCAATCATATATAACATTTATTAGAATCAGTAGGACGTCAAATATCGAGGAAGTTTAGTGTTCATTAAAAAAACATCAATGGTAGCTCTTCACAAGATTTTTCAGCTGCAAATGAATAAAAAGCACAACGAAAAATGGTTTATTTTATTTTTATGTATAAGAAGGTGAAACATAAAATTGTAATTCTCTGATATTTGATAAAAGATAATAGAGGTTTTTGTCATATTGCTTATTCAGCAATTACATTATCTAAAAATTGGGCAGGAAGATTAATGTAAGGCTGGAATCTTGCGGATCTTAAAAACCATACTACAATCATAATATTTGCGCAACATCCTAGGGTTCTTTTTCCAGAAATGCATGAGCAATAATAATTACCTAAGACTTGGAAACCGAAATTACCCACTCGCGACAATCGATTTTACTCTATGTACGTTACACATAACGTCGCATTTAGTGCGCTGTATTCGTTAAATGATGCGCTATAGTTTGCACTAGATGCGACGTTATCTTTAACGTAAACCACGAGAGTAAAATCGATTGTCGCAAGTGGGTCTTTCGGATTCCAACTCTAGTGACAATATATATGCACAAATCTGATTTGTGTGAGATTGAATGATATTGACAAGGGTTGTCAATCAAAAAGTCGACAATGTCTTTTCGTAAACGCCTACTGTGTGAATTTTTCATTGCAGACGTATACGAAAAGACGTTATCGAGTTATCGATAAACAATCCTGATATTGCACTCAATTCGTAGTCAAAATAAAAGGCCTTATCACGGTGAAAACGAAGTGAAATCATAGCTTGTCACTCACGGTGAAGTGATTTCCTATTCGATTTGCCCAGGAATCACTTCCCGTGAAATAACACCCGTAATAAGGGCCATATACTTTTTCCATAACACTAAAACCATACAACTCAAAAAAATCTTTTGCTTATTGAGGCACTCATCCCAAAAATATAAACGAATGTTCTCCCAAGTAACATTGCAAGCTTTATAGAGGTTATATAGCATTCTACAAGTCTAATGCATGGTCTACAGAACCCTCATAAAAACAAAATTGTTACTTGGGCTACCTCATTAGGTGCAACTGCATCAGCAATGTTTTTTTTTTTTTTTTTTCCTTTATTAACGAGACTTTCAGCCTTAGGCTGGTTCATCTCTAGTTGCATCAGCAATGAAAACGGCCACATCAGGATGTAATTCGAAGAAATCTCTAGTTAATAGATGAAGACATCTTTGAAGTACCGAACAATTACAAAGTAGGCAAAACATGATTTCTGTGTTGCACGGGAAATCTATTGAATTTATTCTAAGCGAATGCTCAGCAAAGTATCTGCACAACAAATAAATATTTTAAAGATAGTTGTCATTTCTCTTATGAATTTGATTACAGGGAAAAAATGTAACACAAAATACTGATATGTTAACAAATTCCGGTAATCAAAATGGAGCTGGCAATAAATCTGAGTGAATTTGGTTTAGATAGGATACACTACTCGAGCTCCGTCGAAACGTGACCTGAACTGATAGCAAATCAGAAAAAAGAGTGAGATCAACAAATGAGAGAATAATTATATAATATAGGCCATAGAGTGAATTTATTTTCACGTATTCAAAGCATCGACCAATGGTGTATGATAATGGTAAGCATATACGGGATTCTGAGGTCACTTGATTCCCATTATTATTTTCCGGCGCTATTGGATCCTTGTTATTAAATTGTTTATGGAATTCTCTAACAATCCTCAATTCCGATACATTTATTCAATACTCATTATTTGGCTACTCATCCTCATGTACTTGTTACATTCCGTTGATACGTAGCGTTAATTTGACTTAGTAGGCGCTAAAGCCAGATTTCTTTATGGAGTACCCCGAGAGACCCAATTAAAGAGATTACTGGTGTAAGGCTGCTCGTGTTTACCTACAAGCGTATGTGAGATCAGCGAGCTTGTAAATCGGAGCCACGGAACATTTGAAAACCACCGCTCTAAGTGAGTGCCGGGATGATATAGGCTACAGGTGACAAACACACACGCACACATAAACACGTACGCACGCACGCACGCACACACCACATGCAAAAAGGAAAACATGATTGAATAGCAAAATGAGCAAAAATGGCCAATTGCTAATATTACGCCTTGACTAACTTTTTTCTGCCACGGTTAATTTTTTTGACTACCAACTTTTTCTTGTCTCAATGATACCTTTCGAATGAGATATCAGTCATTGATGTACATTCTTGGACCAGTCTCCATACATTTTTGCCCAATCTCCTTTGTTTCCAAAAATCACTATAAAATCCTATAAAAATATGGAGGTTAATAAAAATGCTTGCATTAAGGCAAAATCGAAAAAAATAAAATCGTCGAGTCGAGAATACCTAAATTTATTTATAGGCCGATACCAAGGATATGTTCTAGATTTCTACTTGCGGAACCACAAGCAAGTCAAATATGGTTCAAATTTTCTAAACTAGAATAAAACATTCGACGTGCGTTGCGTTTACCTAACACGGTGACACACGAAAAGCGTTTAGCATGAAAGAACCGTTCATCATTTCTCATCACGATTCCGCCTGATGAACTTAGTGATTTACTCTCTGAATGTGGGATGACAAACATAGACTACGCAGTAGATGCGTGAATCATTTATGTCACTTTCCCAATTCTAGCACGCTCTGGCAAGAACAGTAAACCCGATACTGGTCGCATATGGTGGTGCTTTCTTTCTTCTGCCATCTGCCAATGGAATTAGTGCGGTGGTAACATGGTCGTAAATCTTAACAGTTTTACACCATCAGGCGGCGAACCGATACGATAGGAAGCGGCGCTTTCCAATGCCCTATTTCGAAATGTTGCTCCGTCGAAAGTGCATTCACATTCGCCGTCGTGACTGCCAGATGAGTATCGTTTTCATTGTGTTTTTGCTACACACTGACTGGCGCTGAGCAGTTTTGCATGTTGATACATATTCTCTTCATCATCGCCACTATATACGGAAGAAGTTGCTTTTGGGGTCACGTGCATGTCAATCTTTCCAGGCCGGGCAACGTTATGAACTCACGATTTTCCCCGAACAAGTTACAGCTGGCTGTTCAATGACCCTCAAAAAAAAAGCTGACTGCTATCCGTTTTTGGATTCCGTTTCAAATGGGCTCATTGTTGAATGGTTAACATCCACCCATAAAACCGTTCTAACATGTTGTAAAAGAGCGAGGAGGTCTGAAAAGTGGTACGATTATTATTACAACAGTCAGAATCATTATTTGTTCAGTCAAGGGGTTTGCCCGTGTGGAGACAGGGACATTAAAACGCCCTTGGTTGATCAATTGAGATCTCTCGAGCTCCTCTCAGGCAGCTGAAAATTGAACAAACAAGAGCTATAGTTTCGAGCTTCCTCTTCAAGTAGAAAAGCGTGAGTGATCTGGATCTGATTTGAGTACGCGTTCACAAGTTCCGTGCAGCTCACGTGTGCATGCGTGGGACGAAGTACAATCATTGCCGGGAATATTATTTTAATAACTTTTCTGTCGCTCGGAAAGGGCGAGGTCTTTTTGTTTACATTTCATGGCGGCGAGAAAACATCAAATCGACAAAATAAAATCAGTGCGTTAATGGAAACAGTGGGAGACAATTTCCGGGTGCTGGGAGTAGCGGTGAAAATACGGACGCATATGGTTTGACCTTTTCTTAACATAACGTGTCCAATGTCCATTTGGATGTGATTCATGCCATCTTGTGATGATGGCACACGGATAGAAGAGTCCAACCTTTATGGTGGAGGTTTGGAGATAAATGGTAAGCAAACAGAGTGCAGAAAAACAAATAGCCAGGAATAATGTGAATTTCTGTTTGTCCTTCCACGCCGTATGTCCGGAAATGTGTCGTGTCGTGTCGTGGATGCTGCCTCACGGATTATTTGATGCCTGAAGGGGCTTGTTGAGATGTGTCGCTCTTTTGTTCGTACAATTTACTGAAAAGTGGAACTAATTCCTTCCTACAAGGTGGCGCCCTTGTTGAACTGGAGTAGCTTTTGTGATGTTGAACTTGAACCGACCAAGTCGACCATTCTACAAAACACACAAAAAACAAAAATCAGGGACAAGCGGAATATGCTTGACCTTGACTTGGTACGAATCGATTTTGAGTCAAATAGTTTGAGAGAAGAAACTTGATTCATCTTCTCGGATCTTGCATCGAAAATCCAAACTGACCCAAATTAGTGTTATTGAAATGCTCTTGTAAGTGTGAAGTGAGATCTTGCTAAGCTAGAACTTTTTTTGCATTCGAATATTGTGTAGCAGACACAATGATATACTTTATCCAGCAATGTCGAAAAATTGTCTAAACCGAAAAAAATATTCGATCACATTCGATAACACGTGGGCTAGGATACCGAGGTTTCCCAACTTTATTCATACATAATAGATATTGAGTGATGTGCGACATCGTCGCAGCCGTGGTTGACCCACAAAATCTGAACTCCAGGACGGTTTGGAGAACCTTTATTATCCAATGCCTATGCTGGAGTCGGCTGGCGATATACCTAGCTGCGGTCCAATGCAAGAAAATTGGAGACCGAAAAATGTAGAGTGTATTAGTGAGGTAAATTAGTTATGTCGAAAAAAGATAGGAATAAGATTGCCGACTGGACTCGAACCACGAACGCAATGATTATCAGACCTGTGCTTTCTCCACTGCTCTCTCCATGCTTCTGAATATGTTTAGCCTAAAAGCAAACATGAAGCGCTCATTTTCTTGCATACTCGACTTGGTATGCTTTTTCCGCTGGAGAGATTCGAGGCAAGTGTGTGCGTCGTTCTACAATGTTGTACAATGTGCGTCGTTCTACCAGCTTACTGGTATATTCGAAAGCGTAATAGAACACGAAATAAAAAAGACAAAAAACCATTACATCGCCTGCATGGTCAATTTCTAACATTCGTTGCGATGTTAATGAACAGAGGATGATAGGAAACGGAACTAACATTCATTGTAATAGATTTTTGGTTTGCGTGTATAATATACATAGAAATGGATCTGGAATGTTGCGAATAAACTCTATAAATCAGCATAGACAGGGTGGTTAGTGAACCGGGAAAACCGGGATAGCCGAGATATATCCGGGAATTTGAAAAAATAACCGGGAAAACTGGGAAAAACCCGGGAAAACCCGGGAATTCGGTGAGAGAACCGGGAAAATAAATTAACCACACCATAGGAATAAATTTTTACAACAGAATTTCAAAATAAACCATTGAAACAGAGTGATTTTTTACCAAATGAATGTCTTTCTGTATTTGCTGCATAATTTTCTTCAGACTCCCGCCTTATTGTTTTTAGAATTTAACCACTCAGCAATATTTCAAATTGATTTTTTTGATTCAATTTCAGATGTAAAGTACATAGGCCTTAAAACAAAATATTGAAGATGCTGGACTTAAGAAACAAATATTTGTAAAAACTGAAACTGCCTAACAAACATTGAATGTTTAATAAGAGGTTATTCAGGCAAAAATAAGCTTCTTTAGCTAAAAAAATTGCTTATTCAGCTGTTAATCAACTCAAATTGTTTGTTGGGTGCAAGGTTGCTGATCCCCACAGCGAAGCAAAATTCGTTATATATTCCTCTCGCTGTTGCTGAAGTAGTGCTACAGTAGAGCGGCTCTCTTCTTGTGCACGAGAATATTTCTCCCACGAATGATGTAAAATAATTCGGTTTTGCGCTTCTTTTACATTCTCTCGTCGTTCGCTGAGTTACGGCTTTAGGCAAAACAACAATCGTCACTCATCCGCTTGTTCGTTACTGGACGAGTCTAGCGGGGTCCATTCAATTCGATTGCTATTCGTTTCTGGGTAATCTTCACAACGAATGCAAGATTCCACTCGCCATGAGCGTTTATGGCGATGCAATGTACTGAGCTGGACGCTTGAGTGGTAGCTTGACGCTGGACTGGAGTGAATCATTTTTATCATTCAGCAATCGCACTACTGTGGGCGAGACTGTGGGTACAGATCAGGTGTATGCGCGAGAACATAACCTTGAGTTAGCAAAAATACGTCATTAGCCTTTGAATATGCGGTTGCAATGTGTAGTATTGAATGAAAGGTGTTGGTCATTGCCTAAATTGGTAACCGCGTGACACTAAACAGTCGGTAACGCCACTGAATATAAAACGAAGATCTATTAAATTTTAAGCAATCTAAAGGCAGTATGTGAACACATTTTGATGCGTTTCCTTAAGAAAAAAAACGTAAGCATAATCGCATGTGGTCGGAAGTGTAGAACTCACTATGGCTGTTTCTGCTAAACTGTGGGTAGGACAGGAGTTATGATCTGCGAAGTCACATATACCGGTTACAGTAATGACCAGAATTTGTCAGCCTCTGCACGCATCAGACTTATCGGTAAATCCGTAATTCAAAATATTTCTCATGCCTTTCTTACTGTGCAATAAGACCACTGAAAAGAGCATGGGTTTCAAAGTGTATTCTAAAATATTTTCAGAAAGGGAGCCAGGTTCATTACTGCATTACTAACCCAGGGAAATATTAGCAGTGCATTTGTAATGCAAATTTTTCTCTGGATGTACATGGAGAGTAAATAAATAAAATGTATTACGAAGCAAGCTTCACCAAATAACAAATTGAGGGGGGATCCCATAGTAAGATTCATGGCTCTCGAACTTAAGTCAAAAATTTAAATCTCACAAATTACGAATGATCCAAGACTGTTAAACTGCTCTACATTTGGTTGACGACGAATAAATAAATAAATAAATCCTGTTAAATTGACCACAATAAAATCAAAAGTGTATTTTTTTCACAGGTTCAATACCCATTTGTCGATAAAAAAAACCATTAGTTTGATTCGCTTTCACGATGGATGTACAATACAGTATCTTCCCGTTTTTGGTAACGCATAATTTTCGACTTTTTTATTTTTTAGAAAGTCCATCCTATGTTAAATTCTTATTCTGATTTCACTAGACCATGGATGGATTCTTTCTACTTGGTATTGTATGATAAATTGCCCAGAAAGTACCAGCAAAAAAATGAGAAAAAATTTAGCTGATAAGGTGTTGCAAAAAACAGGAAGGCACACGGTGTATTAGTTGGAATAACTTTAAAACAAAAAAATCAGCGTTAGGAATTAACCTGGTCGACTCACCACCAATAGGAACCTTTGGCGTGCAAGCCAAGTGCAACATGTGAGAATCTGTGGTCTCTGGGCTGATCTGTCTCCGAATTTTTTGCTTACAGATAGAGTTCATCGTTTTGTGTACGAAAATAAATTTCAAAAAATTTTGGTGGTTAATTTTCCCTAAAGTTTTAGTTGAAGTTTCCGGACATCACGTACATTAAAAATTCATAACACATTATCCAATCATTGTAGAATGAATGTTATGTAAAAATATAAATAAGTTATCTCAGCAATCCATAAAAAAATGTAACCAGAAAAATTAAATCCACGAATATTTTCATAGTATAGGAAAATAGCAAGAAAAATGAGGAAAATCCATAGATGAAAATTGGTCAAATGATTTTTGTCATGAAAGAAAACTTCTTAGCTTTCAATGGTGAAAATTTCAGAGTGGTGTTTTTGACTGGTAATCACTTAAAAACTTCATCAACTTTTGGGCAAAATACCTTCTGCCAACATTTTGCAGACACAATTTGCCGCCTTATTTCAGAGCCTTTGTAGATGAACAGAGGCAGAGTATTCCGGGAGATTTTCAGACCGCACGCCTTCCACAGGGGCTCCAAAAGCAAATTGGCACATCCCAGTATGGATAACTTATGGGAAGGTTGTGCTCCGTTACCATTTGCAACGTACCCAGGAGCACATCACCGCTAGTCCGCGTCACTTATCTTCCTTTTTAAATTTCCATGATTAGTCTTGCTCATATCGGCAACTCGTAGCACTCGCCGCGAGTATTAAACTGACTCACCGTGAACGTTCACTCTTATCCGATCACACCAGTTCGTAAAGAACGATGAGAATAGAACGAGAATGAATGGAATGCAGCACGAAAACTCTTCGCACACATGTTACTCACGAAGGCTCACGTTAATGGTATCGTTCGGTTCGTTCAGGAATGTATGCTTTGCTTTCGTTATTCCAAACGCGTTCGGAGACGGAAAGCGTTTTTGAGTCGTACGATGCGAGTATCAGTAACCTTGGTTGGGTGAAATATTCTTTTCCCGGATTTTAATTTTATTCAAAATTCTCATGATATGGATTTCAGAATGGACTTGAAATTTTTTTTTTAACTCTATTCAAAACAGCATAAATCTTTCGAAATTTGGAATTATTTAGAAACCCCTTGGAGTATTTTAAAGAATTTCTTTCTAATTATTAGCAATTTTTTGCTATAAATGTTGTTGGAGCTTTGATGAATCTTTCACACTAGGGTTGAAATAATCGCCAGAACACTCTTAGAACTCTGTGTCTTGTTGAATTATCATCATAATTCTCTCGGGATTCTTCAATTTAGATTAGATACTTTAATTTAGAACTTGCAATCTTCTCCACAGAAATCCCTCCAAATTCTTCTAACAATTTCTAAGAACTTCATGTCAGAATAATTCTGGAAATCAACACTTTGAATACTTTTAAATTTGCCTCAAAAATTACATCCATTCCGGTTTGTCCGCAAGATTCTATCGATTGTTCTGTAATTTTCTTTAACCCTTAAAATGCTTCCAAGTCTCAGAGCCTTGACAATTATGACTGCACGACTTTTTAATAAATATGATATTTTTTTTCCAAATCTGTGATCTTGAAAATTTTTAAATTCTCACATTTTAACTATTTTTCTCCAAATCTTGCATCACGAAGATGGTTATTAATCCCAAATTTTGAAGAAAAGTTCTTTTTTCAGACTCTACACAAATTTCAAAGCTCCATAATCTTGGGATTCTATATTTTTATTAAATAATCTTTCAGTAATCTATTTTTTCCAGGTATTGGTCTATTGGTCGCCCGTATTAAATTTTATGAACCATGTTTAGTTTCACGTTGAACGAGCTCAAACGGAAGTAGATCTCACATATATTTTTTTTTTTTTTCGTGTTCAACTTTGTACACCAGCGCGAGTACTGAAAGGTTAATGTTTATGTTAGTATACACAATGGAGTGAACACAAATTTTCTTTATCCGAAACCACTATCAATTTGCTCTAATTTTCATTTGTATCAAATTCATTCTTCTGAGACATTTTTTAAATTAAATCTCTTATTCTTCACAATTCTGTCTTATAACCTATTCATCCAGATAGCATTTGGCCCATTGACCTTAAGGTTCAATTTACTTTGATGCTTTTCGAAAAATTGAAGAGCAGTTTTTTTCGACGCATTAGTTCAGCTTGTAAAATGCTCGCACTATTCGATTCCTTTTGCTATTCTACACAAAATGACCCAAGCTTTTAGCAATTTGAAATAATGCGTCGAAAAAAACTGCTTTTGAATTTTTCGAAAATGCATCAAAGTAAATTGAACCTTAATCTCTGTCATTCAATAAATTCTAGGGCTTTGAAATCCTAAGATGTATCGAGCATAAAAAGTGGTAGAATTCGATTTATCAAAGTATCTCGAAAGATCAATAAATTGTTTTGAATACATTAAGTGACTCATAGAGTTGAATTTTTCCTATAGCTTTGGAAAACACTTTCTGTAATTCGGCTTTTATTTTTCCCACAAATAATCACTGAAAATTTACAGTTGGGCACGTTTTAAAACATGCGTACAATTCCGTTTTTTGTTGAATATCAATAACCGGGAAATTTTCAAGATTTGAACCGGGAAAACCGGTAATTTCAAAATGAAAAGTCACTCCCGAGCAAAGTCGGTTAACAAAATGAAAGCAAATCGATATTAAAGTGTGCAGTTCCTATCATAATGAAAACTCATTTTGATTTCAAATGTGGCGACATAAGTCTGATATCATATTGTGCTTTTATTATGCAGTCAAGACGTTTTAAATGAAAGCAACTTAACTTGAAGTTCTGCTGTTTACGTCTTGTTTAAAATTTAATTGAAATTCATCTGTCGTTGAACTAATGATTATCGTTTATCTGATTTGTTTAACACATTTTAGGTCATTCGTGACTTGCCCGCGGTAAAATTGGAGCCTAAGTCTTTCAGCTTGAGAAACATGAATGGTAACCATTTACTCTAGGCCCGTATTCAGTTAAACATTATGAATGCAAAATCAGTCAAATTGATTTCATTGAAAGCAGGATTAGTTTTCCGTTTGCTTCAACAGTGTAAAATTTTGCTCTCATTTTTGCTGTGTTAACCGTTAAGTCAACCAAAATGAGATCAACTGGAGTATTCAAAATAAGTTACATCATAACAGCAAATTTTGATTTCAATTTGATCTTCAGCTTTGCTCGGGTGGCCCCCCTGCATAGATATGTTTCGTTGCTATGGACATTGTACAAGTCGTAATTGAGCTAGTTGATCATTTTATTTGAACTACAGGTTAATTTGGAGAACCTAGAACATCTAATATACATAGAAATGCATAGAGAAAATATTATGCACATATTCTCTATGAATCTGCTTCGACCTGTTTCGTTACTTTGGACATCGTCCCAGTCGTGGTTGATCATGTGGGGCCAATGATCTGAACTTTAGGATGGTTTGGAGAACCTAGAACATATTATATACATTTAAATGGATCGTAAATGATGCTCATAAACTCTATGAATCTGCTTGGACAGGTTTCGCTACTATGGACATTGTCTTAGTTGGGGTTGATCTTGTGGACCGAATGATATGAACTCCAGAATGATTTGGAGAACCTAGAACATCTTATATACATGTAAATTGTCACTCCACAAATACTTTACAATATGCGTATTTTTGAAACTGGAAGCAATCATCTTGGATTTAAAAATGGCATCGTATATCTATGTCTGGCCTCTAGACATCACTCCGATTCCAAAAATAGCCGTATTGATGTGCATTTGACAGTATTTCCCACTTTTTCTAAAACTGTAAGCCACCATCTTGGATCTCTTCGGATATCGGATATTGATTTTCGGCCTCAGCAGCCACACAGATTCGCAAATCGTTTCGGATCGACCTTTTACGATTATGATGAAACTTTGCACAGTTGTTTGTTATTGCCCAACATGCCATTTTACATATATGGTTCCCTAGTTTTGCACACGACTAACACTTGAAAAGGGCTTATGCAAAAATGATACGCATCAATAGAAAAATATATATCTCGTGAACGATTTGTTTGATCGAGATGGTGTCTTCGAAGAAGTTGCGGACAAGTATTGTGCCTTCCAAGAAAAAATATACACTGTAAAAAATTATACTATTTTTTTACAAAAAAAAAATCAAAATTATCAAAAAAAAAATTGAAATTACTCCAATTGCATATTTTTTTAAATTCTTTTTTATATTTATTTTGTAGTTTAGATCATAAACAAAAATGTAATGAATTATTGAAAAAATAAGTATTTTCCAAACAAAAATTTTTCCTACAGTTATCGAATATCTTTTAAATAGTGTTAGTATAGAACCACATTAAATTTACAACAAAAAAGCTAATAGTGCTTAAATTGCCCAAAGTTGTTATTTTCGAGATACTCGTAGGTTAAAATTTACTTATCGCATATTTTATGAAATTTTCGCCCTTTTGAGATGTTTACTCAAAATGCATATCTTTTTAAAATATTTTTTTATAATATTTTGTAGCTTAGGTAAGGAAATACCAATTGACACTGTGTATTTGCTGGGCAAATCATAATTAAAAAAGTTATGAATTATTGAATAAATAAGTATTTTCCAAAATACTACCGATAGTTATCGAATATCTTTGAAATAGTGTTAATATTAAAATACATTAAATTAACAACAAAAAGCGCTTAATAATTAAATTGCCCAAAGTTGTTATTTTCGAGATACTCGTGGGTTAAAATTCACTTATCGCATAATTTGAGCAATTTTCGCTCTTTTGAGATGTTATTCGTGAGTCATCTGTACGAAAGACATCTCAGACAAGTAATGCTGCTAAAGTTCGTAAAAAAAACGTAACCGAAATTCTGACAAGGTTCATGCAATTTTCGCATTCATGGAGATAACAATATTTTGATCTGGGCGACGAATCACTTTTCGAAATATAGTTAACAATCAGTCTTGAATGAATATTCTACGAAAGTTTGAAGCATTAAATCATTATTTTCGTGAATTGTGCAAACTCAAACATTACGTGAACCTGAAGCATTATGTAATTTGCAATGTTTCGCAAATCCACATGTATATCGCTGTGAAGCAACTGTAAACTCTAGAGGGAAGTTATATCTGTAACTGTAACCAGTTCGATTTTGTTAACAAACCTGGTTAAATTGTCTTATTTAATTATCTTAATCGTCCAGCTCAAACCTTTGTAGGGGTAAGAGGTGGGACCATCGTCATCATCTTTAAATGTACTGAATCCAATTGTATGTTCACTGATTTCGTTGAATCGATTACAATCCAAATCCTCTTTTGTATTTGTTAATGCTTACCATTATTGTTCACATATGTATAATCTATTTGTACTGACATTGCACAGTGGGAAAAAATCGACATAAAAGAAGCAAAATTCATTATCTCTGATCAGCGCTGATTTAACCTTTGCAAATATAATCATTCTTATGGGAAAAAGTCTCAGAAATCCAGTGGAAATAGTTTCGTCCTGTGCAAAATAGGGCAAGTTGGGGTTTTTGGAGCATTTTCCTCAAATTTCTTAAAATTTTGTATAAATGACTTTAAAAATGCCTCATTGTGGTTAAAATACGTTCCGAAATATTGTCATTCTTGTAGAAAAACATCTGGAGAATCCATTAAAAAATGGTTTCACACATCACCAGTCTGTGCAGACTATGAATTTTAGTAAATTTTATCCCTATTACCTTATTTTCGATATTTTTTAAAAGACAGTAGTCAGTGATAAGTGGGGCCTCATAGCCTAGTCAGTAAAGGCACGGTATTACCAAGCCGGAGGCGGCGGGTTCGATTCCCGGTCTGGTCGAGGGAATCTTTCGGGTTGGAAATTTTCTCGACTTCCCTGGGCATAGAGTATCATTGTGCTTGCCACACAATATACAAATTCATGCATTGGTATTGGCATCGAAAGCTCTCAATTAATAACTGTGGAAGTGCATTTAGAACACTAAGTTGAGAGCACGCAATAAGCTAATATGCGCTAAGCAATAAGCTTGAAATGCGAATAAGAAGAAGAAGAACAGTGATAAGAAAACCTCTCCCAAAGATAGTCCTTCTTGAAGGAAAACACCTTAGGGATCCAAAAAATACGTTTTAGATTACATCGAAGGGTAAGCTGAGGTACGGAGCCATTTTTTTCCTAATTCTCCCCTATTTATAAAGTTAATCAGTAGTGTTACACGATTATACGCGTTAGTGCCTGTCATACTATACCCTCGTGTACTGTATTACTGTAAAAATGACTGAGGAATCGAATGTTGATGTACATTACAGGTGACCCAGATTCTGCAACCGGCTTCAGCCACTACAATCAAGCAAACATGTTATCCAAAAACGATTCTTTGCTCACTGAGCATTATATGAGCCTGCAATTACGCTCGAATAATGGAGATATTATTTGGGAAAATCCAAGCCCACAATCACAATCATTTTGTAGAGTTCGATCGATGAGCTGGATTAAGGAAAGCGACAAGTTATCGAAGAAATGTTTTAAAAATTTCATCTTTGAGGTTGATTAAATTAACGCTAAACCAATCGGCATTGAGTTGATGGTTTCAATTTCAGCTTTGTACAGCCTGTGGGATGGAAAAGTAGCCAACGCGATCGTTGGCAATCGTGACACCCACGCATGCCCACTTTGCGCACTGGGTGCGGACGAACGATTAGGACCATCGTATTTTCATTCCCGCTTAAATTGTGTGGAGTGGATGATTCGGAAAGCGGCAAAAAAATCGGTCCCAGGACACCCGGCCCCCACACATCCCGACGTAAAATCTAAAACCAGACAGATGGCGAACGAACTCGAAGGGCATTTCTAGATGCACGTAAACCGCCCGAAAATTTGAGGTAGTGGAAGTTCCAATAATGGAAACATGGCCAGAAGGCTACCCTCTGAGCCAGAAAAGTTTGCAGAAGTTCTCAAGGGGAAGATTACCACCCAGGAAATAAAAAAAAAAATATTTTCGGCACATTTTTATTTCTTTAAGAGCATTGGAAAAAAATACCAAAAATCAAAGAAAATAAGTTTCTTCCTTAGATTTTTGAGAAAATTTACATGTAAAAATAGTTTTTCTATCTCATCATGAAAAAATATTGGACTCTCAGCAAAACCAAAAGGTTGATGTTTTGTGGTTTTTTGAGTCCAACTTTATGCCATGATAAATTACAAAAAATATTTTTGCACGTGATTTTTTTTTTTAAATACGAAAAAATGTGATTTTTTAGATTAATACTATCCCAATAATTTTAGAAAAATCGAAACTCATTTTTTTTTTTCGGAGCGGTATACTTCCCCTTAATGTGGATGCTGATATGATGAGAAACCTGCGTTTGATAAGCTGTTTGGCCTTGTCAAACCAATTTTTGAACAAGGACAAGTTAGCAGAGTTGCACAACATCCTAGAAGAGCTGTGTTTACAGAGTTCTACCTCCATGTATTCATAAATTCAAACATTTAGCAGAATACGTGGATAAGTTGGTAAGATCATTGCTTACAAATCTATGCATTATAAACAAAATAATTTCGTTTATTTTAAAGCCATTTCCTTTGAGTTTTGTGGATGAACAACCTGGAAAATCTTGCTACAATAATTATAAATATATTCGTCTCCATCTTGCTCGCGAAACTTCTCCAGAGGCCAATTTGTCAGATTTGATGAAGTCTGCATTGGCTCGTTCAGACCCCAAGATCGGAACATTGTTTATGGCACACAGTTCTAAACGAAAAAGATCTTCTGACGAAACATTCAGTCAAAAAATGAGAGAATTTTTCATAAATCCTCAATGCGAACCTTGTAACAATGATGACGATTCAGATGAATATGATAACTATAAAGGGTGATACGGTCAAAATTTGGTCAATATCAACTTGACGTATTTCTTTCAATTTTGCATTTAAAAAACCTGAACACCCCTCATTTTGAAGGTGTGTGTGTGAAGAATGTTGCTCCTATTTTGATTTTGGAATTCACTCTTCAGTTGTCAAAATTCCGTCCAAGCAAGAAGAGCAGCGTATCAAAATTTTGCTCGCGCATCGCGAAAATCCGAGCTACTCGCACGCAAAGTTGGCAAAATCGCTCAAAGTTGCCAAATCAACCGTTACAAATGTAATTAAAGTGTTTGGGGAACGTTTGTCGACAGCCAGGAAGTCTGGATCGGGGGGAAATCGAAAACAGGAAGCCGCTGAGACAACAAAGAGAGTTGCCGGTAGTTTCAAGCGAAACCCTAACCTCTCTCTCCGAGATGCCGCAAATAAGCTGGGTGTATCGTCTACAACCGTGCATCGAGCCAAAAAACGAGCCGGACTATCGACTTACAAGAAGGTAGTGACTCCAAATCGCGATGATAAACAAAATACGACGGCCAAAGCGCGATCCCGGAGGCTGTACACGACGATGCTGGCGAAGTTTGACTGCGTGGTAATGGACGACGAAACCTACGTCAAAGCCGACTACAAGCAGCTTCCGGGACAGGAGTTTTATACGGCAAAAGGAAGGGGAAAGGTAGCAGATGTTTTCAAGCACATGAAACTGTCAAAGTTCGCAAAGAAATATCTGGTTTGGCAAGCCATCTGTACCTGTGGCTTGAAAAGCAGCATTTTCATAGCTTCCGGGACTGTCAACCAAGAAATTTACGTGAAAGAGTGTTTGAATAAACGTCTGCTGCCTTTCCTGAAGAAACACGGTTGTTCCGTACTGTTTTGGCCGGATTTGGCATCTTGCCATTACGGTAAAAAGGCCATGGAGTGGTACGCCGCCAACAACGTGCAGGTGGTTCCCAAGGACAAGAACCCTCCCAACACGCCAGAGCTCCGCCCAATTGAGAAATACTGGGCTATTGTCAAGCGGAACCTAAAGAAGACCAAAAAAACTGCTAAGGGCGAGCAGCAGTTCAAGGCAAACTGGCTTTCTGCGGCGAAGAAGGTGGACAAGGTGGCTGTACAAAATCTGATGGCAGGGGTCAAGCGTAAGGCCCGGCAATTCGGATTTGGAAAAGCGGAAGCCTAACTGAATATTTTTCCTGAATTTTATACTAATTGAACTTGAAAAAGAAATTTAATTTGATTTTTTAAATAAACGATTTCACCGATTTACACGCTTTTTCCCTTGACCAAATTTTGACCGTATCACCCTTTAGTGACAGCCACGATGAAGAATAAGTATTAGAGATGTTACTAATTATAAGTTTGGTGTAGAAAGCCCTAAACAAGTACTTTGATCTTATGATTTAATAAAATGTATATTGAAAGAAATCGAGTTTTATATCAACTTCCTGCATCCTAGCCCTGTCACTGTAAAAAAGATAAACTGTCACGTCTTTTCCTTGAGTAAGCCATGAATATATGATTTCACATTTCACGCATCGTGAACATAATCGATTTTATCAGCAGAGTTAATATTTTACAATAGTTTTCATCAAATCCAATATATTTGTATTTTCTATTTACTGGTTCATAGAAATGAACGTTTGAAGGAATATAGATAAAAAGATAAGCGGTAAGGAACATACTCTGTAAGGAATTACCTACTAAGATCAGTTGAAACGGAACAGAATTGGAAATAAGCTGATATTTAGAAAGTTGATTGATTTTTGTTTGTTTCCTTACACACGAAACACGGATTGTGCAACTTATGAAATAATTAATTTTCTGTGATACATAAAGTTATTGAATGATATTTCTACGGTATGTGAGGTTCACTTAAGATGGGATTATCACCAGGACAGTGCTTGAGGATTTAATATGAATATGGCGTATAATCGTATGATTTTACTTTTTTCTTCAATAAAAGGGGTGTTCGTGCAAGCAACGATTACCGCCTTTACCCTAACCATAACACAGTTATTGAACCTGTCCATAGATGTCGCCCCTTGTCCATCTATAATTGTCACTTTTAGCATGGATCTACTGTAATGTGCTGTACTTGTATGTAAAAACAGACAATAAATATATAGTTTAATGCCTCCGCTATGGCAGGACGGCCAATAAATAGTTCTGTTTCAATTAATTATCACACAACGTAGAAAATCGGGTCCTACCGTGCGCGATCAAGGGGAGAATCGGGTAGAATGTTTAATTATTCAAAGTCTACGCAAGATGAGCCAAGCTTTTTTATGCTTTTAACATATTTACAATGATATAATAAACGAGTATTCAATATAACATGCGTGAATTCGAATACTACTTGATTTATTAAATTAAAGGGGATAATCGGGAAAAATGGGTAATAAGCTGATGTCAGCACAAAATAAGACCATCACCATTCAATTCCTCACACATGTTTACAGAGGGAAGGTGCCCGAACGATCAAAATAACAGACCTTAATTCGTATAAAAGTATATCATGATTTGTTTTCTTCAGTAAAAGGGGGAAACTGAAAATGCTCCAAAAACCCCAACTTGCCCTATTCTGCACAGGACGAAACTATTTCTCATAAGAGTGATTATATTTGCAAAGGTTAAATCAGAGATAATGAATTTCGCTCCTTTTGTGTCGATTTTTTCCCACTGTGCATTGCTCTGCTGATGTCATCGTCGTCAAAAAAGTGCAACACTTCGTGCTTTATTTATCGATCCAAACGACTGCCTCATTTATAATTGGCAGTAGCCAATACTCCTTTTTTGCAGCTAATTATTTTGCTGATACTGCAATTTTCACCTGACCATGAATTCGGTAAAACCGTTAATATCCGGAGTTTGTCAATTTTCGAGCAGTATGGTTCTAGAAATGTATCCTTTAATTTAGCAATAATTTCATCAAATGCCACAACCTTTGTTTTCAACGTATGTAACTCTTCGATTTCGTCTTGCGGTGGAAATCCAAACAAATGTTTTCTAATGCCTCCTGAAGCACTCAAGTGAATATAATAATAGAACAAAGTTCGTGCCGTTACCGGAAACAATATTATTCCCCAGCAACCATCCCAAATCTCTTCAGAAACTAATAATCTCCATTAATAAAGATTAATCCCATTGCAACATCCGCGCTGATGTTTTCATCGCAATTTTTCCTCCTTTACATCTTCTTCCCGTGGAAACATACAATCGTCTCCATTCACAATTCAGATCCAATTTTCGGCTTAGTCCGGAACGCGACAATACAGCAGCAGTTTTTGGAACCCAGTCCCATTGGCAAGTAGGAAAGAAATGCTCGAAAATCCACTCCCGGCTGCTACTCGTGGCTGCTTTGGGCACTGACTGAGATTCACCCAACGAAAAGAAAGGCACATTTATTTTTATGCTGATTTTAATATCAGTTTGTAATAATGATTCGCGTTTATTATTGTATTCCAAGCCTGCGTTGATGGGCTGTGCGGCTCTTGAAGAACTTTACTACTCAAAATGACATCTCGCGGCCTAAAGGAACGATGGAACACAACAAGTTGAGTGTGCAGCAGCTCACGAGCGAGCGGTACAAAAGATCGTCTTATTGGTCTTGGCAAAGTCAACGGAGAACGAAGAAGGAAAAGGATTTTAATCGAGACGACTGCTTTTTAATTAAATTTTTACTGCTCGTCATTTTTCTCCAGTGGATGCAAGCACTCGCGATACTCTTCGTGTGCTGTAGCTATAAAACAACACGCTTTAAAACAATCGCATCCAGCTTCAACTGATGCCATTGAGTATGAGCTCAACAACGATCAAAGGGTGTTTACGCTGGACGGCAATAAATGGCGATCATTGGTGTTGGTTTGCAGCTTTGCACTCTTGTATTGACCCTTTTGAAGCGAATGCGATAATTTTAAATAAAGTTTTCAGGCAATTGCCGACTTTCCGGCACTGAAAGGGTTGATTCAATTTCACCGTAGTTTGTTTTTCTAGAATATTTACAATGATTAATATTATCACAATTTGTTACGTCGGTGATTTCCCCCGCTATTTAAACTCCCATGTTCATCCCAGTAGCAGAGCATGCCCATAACCGACCTAGAAAATATCAGATTTAACTAATTTATTTAATGATGGCCCAGCCGCATTTTACGCTTATAATATTATAAATAAATGGTTCATTACAACTATTCTCTACCGCCTTATGAAGCGAAACCAATCGCTCTTGACTATTGCCACAATTTACAGCACTTAATTGTCTATTATTTATTCTAATTTCCTGATTTTCTCATTTTCTCCTATTTCAGGTGAGTCCGTTTCTTCAAATTTATCAAATCTGATCACAGTGGGTGCGCGCTGACTGCCGGCTTCCATATCTACAGAAAAAAACACAGGCATTTGAATGCAGCGAACAGCAGCAACAACATCAAAAGGTAACGTAACACAGCTCTAGGGGGGGAAAAAAAGTTGCTCTAATCGGCTTAAATATTACAACCCTAACGGGATCGTAAGGGCGGCAGCGGCGTCGGCCACGATGGTATCAGCATGAGGCTTCAGCAGCCATGCGTTGTTCCGCGGCGCATAGGAAATTTAAATTGAAATTAGCTTCTGCTAATGGATTCTTGGCGCACACCCTACCCTCAACTGTCCGAAAGAGAGAAAGAACATGGAGAACAAAGTCAGGCGTAACCAATTTGTCATGATCACCTGGTTTTTGGGAAGTTGAACAAATATGCATGCAGTCGATGCATGCATGATGAAGGAGGGAATTTGCTTTGTTCGAGGAAAAAGTCACAGCTTTTTCCCACGTGTTCGATAGGGAGCCGGCTAATGATGTGGGTACCGAATTCTAATTCGAACATAATTGGATACATTACAACGTATTTGAATGGCGAATGAATGGGTTTGGGAATCATGCGTGGAATCGATTATTGGTTGACTTTATTTTTCTGAGAACAAAAGATTTGAATAGCCTATAATGCGTTGCTCGGCGGCAAATACAAAGTGAGAGAATATCGAATACGGGAGCGTTGAGTTGAGTGCAGAAAATTAACGAGAGTTAACATTATTTTAATTCGCTATTCTGAAGAAACAGGCTGTATTTCAGATGATTAGACAATTCGATTTCAAGCTCACAACTATCCCATACAACACTAAAAATACTTCTCTATCTTTCAAAAGAGCTAAACAAATTCCGTTATCGTGGTATACATTAAGTGATCCAGTGAAATTTACTGTTGACGTAGGACTACGTCTTTCGGGAAGGGTGCCAATCCAGGGAAATGCAACGAAAATTTGTCCGTCTTTAAATGCTAATAACATGGCCAATAATCAATGGATTTTGATGATTTTTATGTCGATCGATTCAGAAGCTTCATAAGATTTATGTTACACATTCTTCTTCTTCCTCGCATTTCAAGCTTATTGCGTATGGCATATTAGCTTATTGCGTGCTCTCAACTTAGTGTCCTTGATGCACTTCCACAGTTATTAATTGAGAGCTTTCGATCAGTCCGCATCGTGCTCTCTTGCCGTGCGGATCTATTTGCTTTTTGCTGAAGGAAGTGTTACTACTACCTAAAGCTACAACAAATTTAAACAGCACTTTTCAGTGCTCAACCTGTAAAAATTTTCTACCTTGTTCAACTCTTATTCCTCTTCGATTCTGTTTGGACCCTACCCGAGGTAATCCTTCTTGGATATCGATTTGGAAAATTCCTCTTCGATCCTTCAGATTCTTATAGTAATCTGCTTGGAATTCGATTTGGATAAAAATTTACTGCCGCCATGGCGCCTAAACGCAAAAGAAAGGGGCAAACTCTTGACCCCCCTTCTGATGAAATTAATTTGAGTAATCAATTTGATTTGCTCACGGATGATGAGAATGATCCATCATGCAAGAAAAATTCTAGTAAACTTTCCCGGCTTAATGCCAAGAAGGAAAAGATTCCCCCTATTGTGATAACCACTACCGATTTCCATGCTCTTCGCATGGAACTTTTGAATTTCGTGAAAGTTAAGTTTTCACTACAAATTGGACGTCGGGGTGAATGCCGTGTATTGGCTGGAACTTTGGACGGATTTAAATGTCTTCTCAAGTATCTTACTGAGAAGAAGCTTAAATTTTTTACTTACGACACCAAAACTGAACGTGTGTTCAAGGTTGTCATGAAAGGACTGCCCAGTGGTGAATCCCTGGATCAGATCAAAGATGAACTGGCAAAATTACTTGGAGTTGTGCCACTCCAAGTAATCAAAATGAAAATGAAATCCCGTCCTGGCGATTCGCGCAACGGGATTTCTAATGATTTTTATTTAGTTCACTTCAAGGCTAGTGAACTAAACAACCTTAAGGCCTTAGAAAAAGCTAGCCTTATGCTCCATGTCCGAGTGAAGTGGGAACACTTCAGGAAGACTGGAGGAAATTTCCAAAACCTCACCCAGTGCCGTAAGTGCCAGGGATGGGGTCACGGAACTAAAAATTGCTACATGCCAGCTAAATGCATGAATTGTGGTGATTCCTCTCACGCAAAGGACGACTGTCCTGTGAAGGAAGATCCTAAGAAATTTAAATGTTCAAATTGTGGTGAAAACCACAAATCCAATTTTTGGGAATGTAAGACTCGCAAAGCGATCCTACAATCTCGTTCTAACCGTCAGGTAGGAAACGCTCCACGTTTCCGACCAGGTACAAATTCCTCTGCTGTTAACAACGGTCAGCGAGGAACAAATTCTACATTCGTACCCGTAGGTACAAATATCTCCCCTGCTTCAAATGTTTCATCTGTACCTACTCCCCTCACTGCTAACAATGTTCAGCGAGTTAATGGAGCTACCTATGCTGCTATTGCAGCGGGTAGAAATCAAAATACTAACCAACGTTCTAACGGAAATTTTGACAATTTTGACTTAGGAAGCATTACTGCCCCCAAAATGGAATTTTTACAGAATTCATTAATTGACATGATTTCTGATATGCTTAAATCTAACTCCATGTTTGATGCTATTCAAACTGGAGTAAAATTTGCAAATAATATTGTCATGACTTTAAAATTCAGTAATGGATTTTAAAGCATTAAATATTGTAAATTGGAATGCTCGATCTCTTAAAGATAATGAAGACGAGCTATTTAACTTTTTGAGAGTTCATAACGTGCATATTGCCGTTATAACTGAAACGTTCCTTAAACCTGCCCATAAGGTTAAGAAGGACGCAAATTACTTGATTTATAGAAATGATCGTCTTGATGGACCCTGTGGTGGCGTTGCCATCATTATTCATAGACGAATCAAACATAAAATTCTTTCTTCATTTGAAACCAAAGTTTTTGAAACTTTGGGAGTTTCTGTTGAAACAAAATTTGGACAACTTACGTTTATAGCTGCCTATTTGCCATTCCAATGCGTAGGCCAGCAAAAGAATTTTCTCAAGGGTGACCTCCAGAAACTTACCCGTCATAGGTCTAAATTCTTCATTATTGGTGATTTTAATGCAAAACACCGCTCATGGAATAATGCTCAAAGCAATTCCAATGGTAATATTCTGTTTGATGATTGTTCTGCAGGTTATTACACTATTCAATATCCAAACAGCCCAACATGCTTTTCTTCTGCAAGAAATCCCTCAACTATTGATTTGGTCTTAACTGATTCATGTCAACTTTGTAGCCAATTGGTTACCCATGCTGACTTCGGTTCTGATCACCTTCCAGTAACTTTTGAAATATCCCAAGAAATAATTTGTAATCCCAACAGCACTACTTTCAATTACCATAGAGCTGATTGGGAGCAGTATCGAACATTTATGGAATATAACTTCGATCCAAACATTCCTTTGCAAACCAAAGATGAAATTAATTATGCTCTTGAATTTCTGACTACTTCTATAGTTGAAGCAAGAGCTGCCTCAGTACCAAAATGCGAGGTTAAATTCGATTCAATTATAATAGACGATGATCTTCAGCTCTTGATCCGTCTTAAAAATGTCCGTAGGAGACAATATCAAAGAACACGCGATCCTGCCATGAAAGTTATCTGGCGGGATTTGCAAAAACAAATTAAAAAGCGATTCTCTGCCCTGAGGAACAAAACTTTTGAAAATAATATTTCTAAATTAGACCCGAGTTCCAAACCCTTTTGGAAACTCACAAAAATTTTGAAAAAACCTCAAAAGCCTATTCCAGCGCTTAAAGAAGGTCGTAAAATTTTGATCACAAATTTGGAAAAAGCTCAGAAACTTGCTAAGCAATTCGAGAGTTCCCATAATTTCAGTTTGGGTCTTACTAGTCCTATTGAGAATCAGGTTGCTCGGGATTTTCTGAATATTTTCTCTCGGGAAAATATTTTTGATGATTCCTGGGGGACTGATTTGGACGAAGTAAGGTCTATAACTAAAAATTTTCAAAATATGAAAGCTCCAGGTGATGATGGAATTTTCTATATCCTCATCAAAAAACTCCCAGAGAGTACCTTGTCTTTCTTGGTAAAATTATTTAACAGATGTTTCCATTTGGCATACTTTCCTGATAAATGGAAAAATGCAAAAGTTGTTCCAATTTTGAAGCCGGATAAGAATCCAGCTGAAGCTTCTAGCTACCGTCCAATAAGTTTGCTTTCTTCAATAAGTAAACTTTTTGAAAAGATAATTTTGAATAGAATGATGCTTCACATCAATACGAACTCAATTTTTGCAGATGAGCAATTTGGATTTCGCCATGGGCATTCAACTACTCATCAACTCTTAAGAGTTACCAATTTAATTCGTTCAAACAAATCTGAAGGCCACTCAACTGGAGTTGCTCTTCTAGACATAGAAAAAGCATTCGACAGTGTTTGGCATGAAGGTTTGATTGCTAAATTGAAAAAGTTTAATTTTCCACTTTATATTATGAAATTAGTTCAAAATTATTTAACTGACAGAACTCTTCAAGTAAATTATCAAAATTCCAAATCTAATCGACTACCTGTTAGGGCAGGAGTTCCTCAGGGTAGCATTCTTGGGCCTATATTGTATAATATTTTCACTTCGGACCTCCCTGATTTGCCTCAGGGTTGCCACAAATCTTTGTTCGCTGATGACACAGGCATTTCCGCTAAAGGAAGAAGTCTTCGTGTTATTTGCAGCAGACTGCAGAAAAGTTTAGATATTTTCTCTTCTTATTTACAAAAATGGAAGATTTCTCCCAACGCTTCCAAAACTCAACTTATAATATTTCCACATAAGCCTAGAGCTTCGTTTTTGAAACCTAGTAGTAGTCACATAGTCACTATGAACGGAGTTCCAATTTCCTGGTCAAACCAAGTGAAATATCTTGGATTAATACTTGACCAAAAATTAACTTTTAAAGATCACATTGAGGGCATTCAAGCCAAATGTAACAAATATATAAAATGTTTGTATCCTCTTATAAACAGGAAATCCAAACTTTGCCTGACGAATAAACTTCTAATATTTAAACAAGTTTTTAGACCGGCCATGCTTTACGCTGTGCCAATATGGTCTAGTTGCTGCACTACCAGGAAAAAAGCACTTCAAAGGATTCAGAACAAAATTCTGAAAATGATTTTGAAGTTGCCTCCCTGGTACAGTACAACCGAAGTACATAGAATTTCGAATGTTGAGACTTTAGCACAAATGTCCAACAAAATAATTAATAATTTCAGGCAAAAATCGTTGCAATCCCCAATTGCAACGATTAATTCCCTTTATACTTAGATAAGATTTAGTTTTAGTTTTTAGTTTTAAGATATCAATTGTTATACTGACATGCAGGTTTAAAAAACCTGTTTAAAATACTGAATTGCCAAGACATGAACAATGTAAAAACACTTAGATATATATCATAACAATTAAGGCTGGTACGTTACTGCAGTAACTGGAGCACCTAGGTTAAAATGAAATGTAATTTATTTTGAATTTGAAACAAATAAAGAGTTAAAAAAAAAAAAAAAAAAAAAAAAAAAAAAAAAAAAAAAAAAAAAAAGAGAGCTTTCGATGCCTGTACCATTTTTGCATTAGTATAATTGTGTGGCAAGTACAATCATGCCCAGGGAAGTCGAGAAATTTTCCAACCCGAAAAATTCCTTGACCGGACCGGGAATCGAACCCAGCCACCAGCATGGTCTTGCTTTGTAGCTGCGCCTTTACCGACTGAGCTAAGGGAGGTCCCCACACATTATAAATGTTAAATATTTAAATAGCTAAAAAATTAAGAAATATGGAAACAATCCAATTTCTCATACATTTTCTTCGACCGTAAGGTGCTCACCCCTAACACAGCCATCAGAAAGTTGGTCCCTAACAACACAAGCCGAAGCCGCATAATCATTCAAATGCTTAAGTAAGCGAAACGTAGAAAGTTTGACTGCAGCCATCGTTTGGCTGCCGAGTGATAAACAGGGGTGTTCGTTGCGTTGCACACTGAAAACGAAACTAACTCAGAGAGTGAATAACTGTTACTCATTTGTGAGTCACTTTTACTCATTCGTATGAATTTTTTTCTCAAAGCGTAGGTTATTCAACGCATGAGTAACCTACGATTTAAAAAAATCTCCATACGAATCAGTAAAAGAGACTCTCTCGGAGTAATATTCGTTTTCAATGTATTTAGCTTGCCATCTCGGCTAGGAATTGTATATTGGATAGTGAAGCTCAGTGTGCAATTTGGTTCAAATTCCATGTTTTTTAACTTGAAATCACGGCCAGAGAGCAGGTTTTTGTATTCAGTGAAGTTATTTGGATGAACAATACATATCGCATGATTGGACTCTTAGTTAGAATTCACTCACCATGCAGCGCTAGTAACATTGGATTCAAAAGTCTTGCTTAAGCTACATTCACTAAAAACGAATCTTATTCAGAGAGTGAGTCACTATTACGTAGGTTACTCATGCGCTGAGTGACCAACGCTTTTAGAAACGTATGCTTGCGGATGAGCAAAAGCTACTAAATCTCTGAGTTAGTTTCGTTTACTATGTTTCGACTAGATAGGATATTGCTATATCTAGTAATGTTATTCAGATGGATAAGACCTATTGTATACTGGACACAGCGTGACCAGTAAACCGGGAAATCGGGAAAAAGCAGAAAATTCTAAACCACCGGGAGAAGTCCGTGAATTTCGATGATGAAACGGGAAAAAATATGCCTCGTCCTTTCTTTGGAAAATAATAATCATCTCAACTAAGGCCTGTACACGAAAAAAATGCACCAGATAAAAGTGTTCGCCAAAAATTTATTTTAAGTCGGATTCTCTTGAAACTTTCAGGGAATGAATTAATACAGATGGATTGTGTTTTGGCATAATTACTTTATTCAATTTCCTTTCCATCGCTGAAAGCCCGCACCTTTCCCTTAAGACCCCTCATTACATTTTGTGCAATGGTGAAGTCGACCTGTCACTTTCATCCATTCTTTCTTCAACTCCAGCTCGTTCTTAAACACCTTGGACGATTTTCGAACTTTGGCCTTCATTATGGCCCAAAATCTTTCCACCGGACGAATCTCTGGTGAATTTGGGGGGTTGGCGGTTTTTGGTACAAAAACAACGTTATTGTCTCTGTACCAATCTAACGTCGATCGGGGGTAATGGCATGATGCCAGGTCCGGCCAAAATAATGTCTCGCCTCCGTGGGACCGCAGGAAGGGCAACAGACGCTTCTGGAGGCACTCGGTGCGGTTTTTTCGCTGTTGATGGTACCCATTGTGACGTACGGTTTACTCAGTTTACCGCATTGGCGTATGGCCTGCCAGAGCAAGTATTTTTTTGCTAATTTGTCCACTTTCTTCTTCCTTATGCCTTCCGGAACATCAAACCGTGATTTGGCAACGTAGAACTCCAGCCCCGGTATCTGCTTTGCGTCTGTCTTGATGTAGGTTTCGTTATCCATAACCACACACATCGGTTTCGTTAACCACTCTCGATACAGCTACCTTGCGCGGGATTTGGCCGCCGTGTTTTGTTGATCACGCCGGTTCGGTGCATTCCGGACCTTGAATACACGAAGCCCAGCTCGTTTCATGGTTTGCATCGCGAATCGAAAGGTTCGGATTACGCTTGAAATAATCCAACACCTTCCGGGCGATCACAGGGTTAGCTGTCTTAGATTTTCTTCCACTTCCAGCCCGGAGCTCGGTCGTCTGGGACTCCGTAAACGATTTTACCACCCGAGACACAGTTGTATGGGTGATTCCCAGTTGTCTTCCTGTCCATCTCATGGTCGCAGTCGGATTTTCCATGACGGCGCGCAAAATTCTCCGGCGATTTTCTTCTTGTTTCGATGACATCTCAATAACCACTGAA
Source organism: Ochlerotatus camptorhynchus (assembly GCF_037179485.1). NCBI lineage: Eukaryota > Metazoa > Arthropoda > Insecta > Diptera > Culicidae > Ochlerotatus > Ochlerotatus camptorhynchus. The sequence continues at coordinate 427,463 of NW_027040849.1, forward strand.
CCGATTGTTATGAAATTTTGCACATGTAAACAATTCACTCCAAACTAGTTATACCCAGATTTTTATCAATTTTTACCCACAGATAAAAAAAAGATGTATAAAAATGGTGCATTTTTTTCGAGTACAAGCCTTAGGGGCTGTTAATAAACTACGTGGACAGTTTTTTGGTATTCTGACCCCCCCCCCACGTAGACAATTGTCCATACAATTTTTTTTAAATTTGTATGGACCGTGGATAATTGTAAACCCCCCCCCCCCTAAATTGTCTACGTAGTTTATGAACAGCCTCTTACTAAATTTTCCGGATACAATCACTTTGAAGAACTTATTCGATAATTTTGATGAAAATTCCAACGGAATTTAGATGAAATTTTATAATGCAGTCTAGAGATAATAAGGTATGTAAGAAACAAATTCCAATGGAGTTTTTGGAAATATTATACAGTTTTGACTACAACGCCAAGTCAATTGTTTAAGATCAAAGTAGAATTATTAGGTGGTTCTATGTGAAATTACATGACGACTGTAAAGAGGATTACAGGTTAATTTCTAATGAATATTCTAAATAAATTCTGAGAAGAATGTAAAAAGAGTTCTTATGAGAACTTCAAGGAAATTCCGAGAGTATTGAATTCTGAGGGGATTAGGAAGATAATTTCAAGTGAATTGTAATGAAAGTTCCAAGAGTTTCGGATTAAATTTCTTAACCATTTATTTTTTCATTTATATATTATTGAATGAAACAGCAAAATAGTCTCGTACTTCTACGTCAACAATGCGGTCGTGCTTTGGACACAACCTTCAACTTTTGTGTTGATAAAGAGAGAGAAAATTTCTGCCTAATTGGTATGGTTGCTATATTCGCCATGATTTTTCCTGAATAACTAATTGAATATAAGCCTTCAGTAGGAATTCATAAAGTTCTTTTAATTTACACAGCCTAACTCAGAGACTAACTCACTTCTACTGAGTTGTATGAGTAGTTTCTAAAAACGGAGGTTAGTCAGTGCATTTTTATTACTTTCACCAACAACGACCAGTGCTGAGATTTTTCATTGTCATTGACAGACTTTTGCGCGATATTGACAAAATTGTTTTTCACATAGTCAATGATAGACTTGATCCTCAAAAAAATCTTTGTCAAAATCTCATTCATTTTTTCGTCAATGACAAAGATTCGCCTGGTAACAGAATGGGTAATTTCTTGCATTCTGAGTCACATTATTGTTATCCAAGCTGTTCAGGACGTAGATGCTTGTTCACTTTAATGGCTCCATGTAATTGTTTTCCTCAAGCCATTTAATTTCATTTTAAATTTAGCTAATAAACAAATCAGCACATGTTCGTCACTGACAAAAATGCCACTGACAATTGACATAGTTTGCCTTGACGATGACTGTTAGCTCAAACGAGTGACCAAAGCAGAATTTTGAGTATCACCGTGTATTGTCGAAATTGTGCAGCACTGACAACGACAAAGCGATCGAGCTGCAGGCAATGAACGAAGCCCATCGAAACAAAAGCTGGTATCTATTACATTAGTTTATAAATAAAAGTTAAAAAAAAAAAGAATTTCAATGTTTGACCTATGATTCTTATGTAAATTCGTGCGCTGAATCCAAAAATGTAATTTGAAAAAATCTCAGTAGGATAGTTTTCTTCATACAGCTTAAACATCAGAGTAATAAATAATAATTACTAAAACACAAATATCTCCTGCTGTAATGAAGCTATATCAATTATATGAACGCCAAATTAAAGATGAGAAAATTTGAATTTGATCAACTGAACATCATTTGTCAGTGATATTAGTGGTACTGTTGTTAATTAATAGTTTGTATTTTTTATGTTTCGCATATATTCAAGAAAAATTGGATTTCAGCAAAGTTTTTAAGCAAGGTAAATACAAATGTTTGTAGTGGTTGTGCCGACAATACAACTAATCTCACTGAAAAATAGTATGCTGTTGATCGAAAGCCAAACAATTTCACTTTTAATTTGGTATTTAAATAATTGATATAGCTTCATTACAAAAGGAGATATTTGCATTTTAGCAAACAAACTTTTATTAGGTGAAATTTCATTTTTAAGCTGTATCTAGAAAACTATCCTACTTAGATTTTTTCTGACTACATTTTTGGGTTCAGCGCACGATTTTACATGGGAAATGACCATCAGCGTACAAAGTTCAAATATGCTGTAAACTAGTGTTTTCCAAACTATCGCGTGATTCACACCGAGTTGTACAATTGCTACTGCCAGTCTAGACAAAAGCTGAAAGTTATTCTTCTTCTACGCTTCATACGATTCTGTAGCTAAGTGCCTCGTTCCACCAGTAAACTGGACGCCGTCTGTTATTTGGCTCCAGTTTCCTCGGCATGGCAATGTCACATGCTCTCACTAACGTTTCTGTCAGCCCATCCGCGTTCAGAACCACGGGGCTCCTTTCCACACGGAGTGCCTCAACGAAAAGGTCCTTGTTGCCTTCATCTTCCGGTCACAAGTTCTCAACCTCCATACTGCCACAGTATTCCGTTGGCCGATGCCATATCGGATCGCCTGATGGTCGCTATGGGTATATCCTTCACACACTATCCAATCCATGTTTGCCACCATCGACGGACTGCAGAAAGTAACGTCGATAATGGATTCCCGGCCATCTCTGCGAAAAGTGCTGCTGGTGCCTTTATTGGCCAGCATAACTACCAGCTTTGCCAGAGCTTCCAGCAGACTGTGCCCTCTTGCATTGGAACATCTGCTTCCCCACTCCACTGACTGCCCAAGCATTGAAGTCTCCTCCGATGACTACCGGTCGTCGTCCAATCAGCTCTTCGGTAAGCCCATGCAGCATCTCATGGAACAGCTCCATCGTCCATATGGGAGGTGCGTAACAACTTTGGCGACCACGAAACCTTCGTATGGGCTGGCAATCACTTCTTGAATAGGGTATCTGCCCATAACTTGTATAGCCGCCATCCCAGCTCTATCCGCCTCCCAGTTACCGTTATCGGGAGGGACTCGATACGGCTCCGCAATGACTGCAACGTCGCACATTGTTTCTGTTGTCGACTGCCACTGCTGGTTGATTTGGGTTATCTCCATTACTGTTGGCCGGCCATCGCCTTTTTGTATGCTAGGCATTTGAAGCCTCCCGTCGTATGATCGTTTCCGTCCTGTTTTTTGCAGAGCATACACCTCGGTTGCTTCGTGCAGCCTCTCGCAATATGACCTTTCTCCCCGCATTTTATGCACAGATCAGATCTGTCAGGGCCATTGCAGTTCCTCGCCTGGTGACCGAAACCCATGTACTTGAAACATCGCTCTAGTTGCTTGGTAACCCGAGGAGTGGCTTTCAGTGAGCACACTTACCACGCAACCTTGACCTTGCCCATCTCCATCTCGCTGCAACTATCGAAAGTCGTATCACCGCCGTTTGCATGCCGCCATACGCTTTCCTCATCCGGATTGACATCGGGACATCTCCCAGATCTCAACTCCTCTTCTGTAGTGATTCGTCCAGATCCCTGCACTCGACCACTGTCTCATGGGATAGAGCTCTTACGCTCGCCCCTTTGCCAAGAGACTTTTCAACGAGCTCCTTGAAGCCTGGGTTTTGATGCGCAAGCTTTAACATAGAAAAACGATGGGAGTAGCCTGTGCGTCCGTACGGCCATGACGTTTGTTTTCTTTAACGCGTTTGAAAATTTGGAAAAAATTTAAAATTAATAATTTATGTGAGATAGTTTGTCTGCACATTTTCCGCGATTCGAAATTCCAGTGATGACCTGTGTTATATTTATACTTGGGTGCTGATCCAGTCAACAACTACCATAGATGGACCCGGATTCGATTGCCCGGTTCTGGGTCGCCACCAAAGCCGAGATTCAAGATGTTATTTTCACGAGCAGCTCAATTCCTTGCGCAAATAGCCAATCATCAGCAACGGAAGGTCTTCCATTCAGAACGCCGCGAGTGCACGTACATCGACGGTCTGCAGGACCTACAATATCCCCCAGCTTGTTCCTGGGGCCGCTGTCAAGCCACCAAACCCCCAACGTCCCATCGTTCAGTGCGATCATGTTGCCGAGGTAGGACTTTCAAGTGCCAGAGAGAAGTTTACAGCTGACAAACGTCAAATGGAAATCGGGAATTTGGTTAACATTGGCAGGGCTGTTACAACAGGCGCGGATTTGAACTTTCAGTCGCGAAAATCGCGGAAACATTAAATGATGTCGCGAAAATCGCGAAGGAACTGATGTGCTGTCACAAAAAATGTGGAATTCATTGTAACCGTCCCGGATTATTTTGCTGTCATCAATTTTGTTGTTCATTTGGCTCTCCGTTTTTGACCGGTTCAAACCAAATACCCAGTAAATAATCGATAAATGATCTCAATTCCATGAGTCACACCGGATTTACACGGAAATTCCCTGAAGTCTGTCCAATGTGAGACATTTTCCTTTTTTCCAATAAGAACATAGCATTTTGCGTTGTCAAATCATAAACGAATCGTATATAAGCGAGTAATTGCCATGTATACCGGATATTCTAGGTTCTCCAAATCGTCCTGGAGTTCAGTTGATTTGTTCTACTATATCAACCAAGACTGCAATAATGTCTGTAGTATCGAAATATGTCCAATCAGATTCAAAGTGTCTATGTGGATTGTACCCGACCTATGCGACCTACGTATACAAGATGTTATAGGTTCTGAAATCATTCTGTAGATCAAGTTATTTTTCTACTAGATCACCCAAGACTAATTCAATATCTGTAGTATCGAAGTCGCGGATTTCTTTTGAGAAATCGCGGATTTCGCGGATCAAATTTATAAAATCTTGTAACAGCCCTGCATTGGAGGAATTTGGTGAGATCCTTTCATTACACTGTATTTTATATACCATTCATTACATTGCATATTACTGTTACATTCACTCATAACCTAGCTCGGAGCGTTTGGTACGGTATGTCCACGCATCCTTCCACCCCTGAAGATTCACGAAATGCATCGCTGTTTAGATATACCATGCCAGCACCATATTTGACGCGTTCCTAATGATGACGCACTCGTCTATTTTGACAAGATATTTTTTAAAACCTTGTAACACCATCATCCCCTAGAGCACTGAAATTAATATTTGCAGAAGTAACATTTCAAAAATAATTATTTAAAATAGTCGAACATTATGGAATGCTTCGATTTAGGAACTGCTTCGAATATGGTGCCTCCACGATTTATTTGAACTCGAATCCTTTCATAGAATCATCTTTGCGGCAAATGCAACGCAGTAGGCCTGGCCGTTTTTATGTTTGTGTCATATCTCAGATATGGTGCAAACATCAATGTTGACAAGAAAAATGATTAGGTCTTATCTAACCTAATGATTTTCCAGGATGCTTTCTCTTAATGGCTGCGATTGTATTAGATTAGATTAGATTAGATTTGATTATATAGAAAGCTTGAACATAGAAAAACTATAAGGGGCAGCCCTATGGGATTGTACGCAATGGTGACGTAGGACTACGTGGTCTTATTTAATAAATGTTATTTGTTAACTGCAGCAGGAGTTTGTGCTTTGTGTTAGGATAGGAATTTGAGCGGAGTTCTCTCTGTTTATACTCTTCAGTATGACTATGATTGCCCAGAAAAGAACCTTTTGATATGAATTTTAAATGAGACATGTTCAGAAATTTAACTCTTTTGGAAAATCTTGGTGGCCCTGAAAAGGGCCGATGGTAGTACAGGCTTTAAGCCTTTGGAAGATGATGATGACGTGTAGGGAGCTGGATCAGCAAATCGGAACGGACAATCCCATATTCTTCGGTTCAATTATTGGAAGTCTCAGCCCGTCTGCTGCTGGACAGGGGTTGAACTGGTGTCTGCGACAGGTTGAAAGGCCGCAGAATATCAGTGTCCACCCAGCTAAAGCTCCACCCCTTTTTAGTTTTTCTCGTTAAACTCCTTCGCTCAACAAGTTGGTAAATCTTAGCCTTTAGCAGAAAGACGCTTAACACTTTTTCGGCAAATTTATGATCCTGTTTCACGTGGCTCTTCTCTATGCCTGTTCAGATGAAATAGTGATTTTATTTATTTTCTCTACTGCGCTAAATCAAACGAGTAGAAATAAGAAGGGATGTCGGTAACGCGCTCGAATAATAGAAAATTTGATAAATATTTAATCGAATAGCTGAAAAAATCTTCAAGACTAGTTGGTAATCGAATTATTGGGCTTTCAGGCATCCCTAGAAAATAGTGCAATTTCATGTTTTTTATGGTGGTCCTTAGAAAATGTCGAACAGTAGAATTGCAACCAGCAAGTGTATCCAAAAACCAAAAGCGATGCGATGCTATTTTTCAATTCTATGACGACGACTGAATTAAGGGGCTTAGAAGAAAAGGGCTGAAAGTCAATTCTCTTCATCGGTTTCCTCTTTTGATGACCATGGCTGGCTTCACTAATCTATGTCGCATTATTTCTGCAATGCTCTTCTTTCATCCAGAACAACAAACGTATCAATGAATGTGAATGCCGTCGAGCTATTAACGAAACAGAAAGTCCGCTTCTCAGTTTGGTTACAAGATTGCAACTCTGGAGAACATTTTGTGTGGTCGCCCCGTGTGGTTCTGAATATGGCGATGAGTGTTCAAAATGTTACGCAATTGCATCCTCTTGTTTCGTCAATTAACGACTCTCTGATGACAGTGTTGGGGAAGCAGCAATGCTACATCGTAATTTTTCGTCTAGAAACGATTCTCTGATGACTGTGTTAGGGAAGCAGCATATGCATGTACGTAATTGGTGGATTTGTAAGTTATTTCAACGCTTTTAAACAATGCTTGACATTTACCATTTTTTCAACAGTTTCTTGTTAAAAATCAACAGTCGGAAGCATTGCTATCGATGCGTATAAATATTTCTGATCGGCTGGGGATAAAATTATCGAAATAAATCCAGGGGCAGCTGAGTTATTAACGTTCAAAATCTTTCATAATTTCGATATATGTTGCATTTTCGATTTTCACAAAGTGTACCTTCATATAGAAATCACAGACGTAGATTTGAATTCTGGATCAAAATCTCACACGAAGAAATCAAAATTAACCAATTTTGGGGATTAGAATAATTAGAGATATTATTCCGAGAATTGACAAAACACAGGTTTAGGATTCCGAATTCAGTCCAAATAAATCAAATAGTAGAATTATGCAAAGTTCTGGTACAAAAAATAAATAAAAATCTTAGGCGTAGAAAATGTTTTAGTAACATACTTTAACTCGATTTTTTCCAGAATGTTGCCATTACCCACAAAATTATGGCCTCTCTGTTCGGTCTTAGTTTTTAAACAGCTAAAACAGTCAGATTTTAAAAATAATGTTTTTTTTTATTCGGTAAAAAATTCTAAATTTTACAGACTGTCGCTTTTTCATCCTATTCGTTTGATTATAAAAAAATATGTTAGTATTGACCATTTCATGACGTGTGACGGTTTTTTTTTCCGGTATACTAACTTTTTCAGCCGTTTGAAACCCTGTTAAAAAATAGTGAACCCAGTCAAATAATCTCTGTGTATAGGAACATTTTTGACGAGCAATTTTCAGCTTTTGATTTTGCAAAGCAGATATTTCCTCTTTAAATCTCGAGCGGTTCTTTCAGGGCACATCTTAGCAATGGGTTTTGACTCCATGGACAAACTTTACGTCTCCAGGGCTCTTCCAACACTTTTTGCTGCTCGTTATGTTCTTAAATAAAACATTACATTTACCGTATGATAGAAACATGTTTGAAATCACAGCCTTATGCCCCATTTGGCCCCGATAGCATTCGACCTAATGGCGTCCACTCCGGTGGTATTTGGCTTAATGTCCCATCTCCATCTTGTATATCAAGGATCGGATCGGGAATTGATCCACGACGCTCTATACAATCATGGCTATTGGAATAAACCACCCGTATATTTCATATTCACAAAATAACCAAGCCGGTCCTAATCCACAACACCTGCTGCGGGAGAAAATTGCCCTCGTATTGCCCTAATATCGAGCAAAATGCACTCCAACCAAACCCCCACGGTGGGAACGCCTGTCTTCACAGGCGGTTAATGCGCACAAATGTTGTGTAAACTAACCAACATGGAAGTTTGTTATTTTACTCCGTTTCTACAAAAGTTCAATACCTACCGATTACTAAATACACCGACCCAGCAGATCACTGACTACTGCGGTGTTGGCCCTAAATCGAGGTTAAATAAACTGCACATCACACCAACGGACCCAGCTTCACTCGCTCCACCAATCGCACACGGTGAAATCGGATGCGTTGAGGAAATTTTACAACACTAGCAGTAGTCAAATGTGACTAAAATTTCTGAGTGAGAAAATGGGTATCCATAAAAAAAATCTTCCAAAGGGTGTGGAAAACCGCAGAAAGCGCGGGCTCAGTGAAAGTGTGATTTGTTTTCCTCTTCCAAACCAAAATCTCTTTTCGACACACGGTGGTTGATAGTAAGAGCTCGCAAAGTAGGAAAAGCTAGGAAAACAGATTGTGATGAAATTTGTTTTCGAAAAACGAGATTGTTTTTGTGCTCGATGAAAAAAATACTTCCTCAAATTTTGACATGCTGACTGGCATGCAGCACAAACACACGCGAGAACGCGATGGAATGACTGTTTTGGACATAGCGAAAATTTCAACCGGATCGTTTGCCTTAAGAAGGCTGGTTCAAGCGGCTATTTGATGTGTCATGTGAAATATGTGTTTATGTTTGAACAAGGGATGCTCGGCGCTCGGAAAAAAGATGACGTGCTTTATTTCCAAATTTGAATATTGTTCGTCTCCAACGAACAAGAAGCTGAATTGAAAATTCCAAACCCTCCCGGCTCATAACGAAACCGTCCAATTACATCACATCAAGATGAATGATCCAATTTTGCGCAGTGATTCCCCCCAAACTCCACGGCACACGTTCGAATGGGATTCAGACGAAATTCCTTGTCTTTGCACCTCTGCCTCTGTAGAGAAATAAGCGAAATAAAACCAGTCGAAATCACTGACGCCGGCTTTCGGGTTCATCGGGGATTCAGAGACCTGCGATGGGTGAGAACTACACAACACGCAATCATTGCGACGGCTGCTGCGTTGCATTTCTCACAGTTTTATTTATAGCCGGAAAACTGCATTTGGCATCGTTACTGGTTCGCTGCTACTTAGTTAGATGGCCTGCCGGTTTGGTTACCACTATTGCTGCTGCACTGACTGGCTAGTGTTGGATCCGTTGTTCGTAGGAAGGGCAAAGAATTTTCACGCTTTTCGATTTTTATGCACATGTGTTTTTCGCTGCAGGAGATTCATTTTAGTGATGCACTTGTTTGAGAAAGGAAAAGAAGGAAAAATGTGATCGAAATTTGGAAATGTTTCATCACGCGCGACACAGTGTGTTAAATTCAATTATGGCAATCAATGTCATGCGTCCGTTTCGTTTGGATCGAGGTAATGGTATTACAACAGACTTTGGATGTTTTATGCTAACAAAAACGGTATGTATTATCTGAGTTATTGCAAATCATGAGTTCTAAGAATTGTCTCCATAAGAGATTATAATTTTATCGAAAGCCTTCGTTTTAAGCAATTGTACAGATATTAAAGAAGACCTTTCTAAGCCTATTAATATGATAATCAAACCCGCCACCTATCCTGAAAACAGCAGATTATTTATTATATTAGAGGATATGTACCAATCAGGCCTGTTATACTGGTTATTCATGGGTACTGCAGAAGTACCCAGCTCCGAAAACTGATTCTTATTATTAATATTTTTTTTTTAAATATATGCTGCCAAAATACATAAATGAAGTGATGGACTCCTATCCAAATAACTATGCACTAATGTGAGCACAATTGCCGTTAATACATACAACATGAGAAATGTTCTGTCTTAATCTAGAGTCAATCTGCTCCAATAAATGTGGATGGAAATACTGAAGTTACAAAAACAAGCGTTTGAAAAAACTCCGCTTTCAAAAATGTGATACGCCCATCAGGAACAAATTGTTTGCTTTTAATAGGGTCGCCTATGAAGACAGATACCTACATCTCCAAATTCATTTGTTTTGAAAATAATTTTATATATGTGCTCTTATAGATAAGGGCCTGTTCATAAACTACGTAGACAGTTTTTTGGGATTCTTGACCCCCCCTCCCCCTGCGTAGACAATTGTCCATACAAAATTATTAAAATTTGTATGGGCCGTGGATAATTGCCAACCCCCAGCCCCCTCCCCCCCTAAACTGTCTACGTAGTTTATGGACAGCCCCTACAGAAAATAATTTTCACAAAAAAAAATGTTTAACTTACATGAGAAAACATAATCCAAAAAATTAAAAGTATTTTAATTTGTGTGGTAGTTCCATTGACATCATAAAAATTGCGAACACTTTTAAATAGTAGATTCAAGAACATTAAGAACGTCCAGAACTGTGAGGAAATTTAAATATGCATCTCGAATGGTAATTTCCGATAGCAATACCCATATATTATGGGTAGATACATATTATACAGCCATTCCATAGCAAAACGGTATAGCTGTTCTCAGAATTTCGTCAAGATTTCTAGTTTTGTTTCTTATCGCAAAATATTAGACCGGTATTTTCAAGTCCCCGGCAAGGTGACAGATAACCTTAGTTTAACGTATCCACTTGCAAATAGTAGATGTCGCCACACGACGTAAAGAAAGAGATTGTCGTTCACCGCCGCAGCGGTATTTCTCTATGGAAAACCAACTTTTTGTTTCACCATGTGTGGATGTCAAACAAACAGACAAGAATGCCATATGAAAAGAGCTAATTTATGATTTTCGTGGTGAATTGAAATAAATCCATACAAATTGAACCGTGTTTCATCTTCTTATACCATCGAATGGCGATAATAATACTTTGGTTTCTTCAGTTATTTTTTGCTTTCAAATTTGACTATCCTTCAGATTATTGCTTTGAGCATAGTTGTAAAATAAAAAAAAGTTTACTTTCCCGTGTTTCTCTTACGGGGTAAGTGAAGTTAACAGCTGAAATAAAATATTAGTCAAATTGCATGATGCATTACATATTTAGCTTTAATGCATTAAAGGCCTTCAAAAGACGCACAAAGTTCACCACTGTAAAATGAGTAATCAACTCTGCACCATGTGCTGATACACAGCATGGCACACTGTTCGGCACGTTAAGGCACACTTTGACAAGTAGGACACAAATAATATAAAAGTAAACGGCATCACTGTTGAGTGTTGACGTTTTGCCAATCGTTGCTAAGGTTTACTACTCGGTTGAATACTTTGCTTATTCAAAAACTCACAGTTCGAAAAAGTAGTGTAAATTTCTGTTCAATATGATGCACATAAATGGAGCGTCACATATCATATAAGTTTACACTATAAATCATGTAAAGTTCTAAGATATTTTATGCAATGTATCAAATATTGCATACAAAGGCGCATCTTTTTAAACAACATTGTTTACAAGTTGCTCGGTTGCGTGAAATGAAATACAAGTTTACGTGAATGAATGTTTACATCACAATTAAAATTCATATTTTTTATCTGTGTAAGCTAGTGAGAGAATTTGTTATCATACCGGTTAAACATCGATTCAGTCAAGAATTAAAAAACGACAAACGGATACCCTCCGGTTTTTGAGGATCGTTCGAAAAATTCTGTAAGTATTCTCTGAAACGTGAATCTCTTCAAACCTAGCAATACTAAGTTCGTCCCATAGGTTCGTTCATCCATGCCATGGGTGGTTGGTCTTGTTGATACAGCAGTCAAGATGGCTGAAACGGGTTACCTCTAGTGACGATTCGTTTTCGATACGAAAATAAGAATACCATGCATCCTGCGAATATGGGATTTAAGTTTGGAACGGTAAGTATCGAGTATCTATAGCTCGATGAATCCACACATTGAGTATTGGAAAACTTCACCAAAAATCAATATGACTCGCGAACTTTTCCAACGCTGCTCCCATTCACGCTTTACACAAAAGTACTGGAGGCTCATTCCAAAAAACGTTTCTTATTTTTGAACTAAACATTTTGTACCGTCATGGATATCCAATTTCGAAGCGTACAATGAAGGATCTTCTGCGAGAGCTGAGCTACATTAACAATTTTGTTATGGAGAATGAACAATAAAGAAGAACAAAAACTTATCATAGGGTAGGCAGCCAGATTCTAAATCCGGGTTTGCCGAGCATCTTCTGGGATGGCCCTGCATTTTTCCTCGGATATTAAGGCCTGTACTCGAAAAAAATGCACCAGACAAAAGTGTTCGCCAAAAATTTATTTAAGTCGGATTTTCTTGAAACATTCAGGGAAGTATAGAAGTTGTATGGATGATTCCCAGTTGTCTTCCGATCCATCTCATGGTCGCAGTTGGATTTTCCATGACGGCGCCCAAAATTCTCCGGCGATTTTTTCTTGTTTCGATGACATCTCAATAACCACTGAACCGATTGTTATGAAATTTTGCACATGTAAATAATTCACTCCAAACTAGTTATACCCAGATTTTTATCAATTTTTACCCACGGATAAAAAAGTTACACTCGGATAAAAATGGTGCAATTTTTTCGAGTACAAGCCTTATTCCCAGTCATTAGTTTCATTTAGTATGGACTTCAATCAGCTGGGGATGTCAATACGTATTAATCTCAAATATATAAGCTCTTGAATCACGAATCGCTAACATTTATCATCTGTGTGGAGCTGAATGGATTGAGGGGAAACTTCTCTAGTTCTACACAGACCTACAGGCGCTTCCACTGAAGTCTGCGGTGGCCGAAAATAATCACCGATACCATAGGTTTGAGGAATATCTTCGAGGACACGCACTTCTGAGTCGATCAGATGCTTTATAACTGGTTCGAAGATGTTGTTCCTAGTGGGATTGAACTCTCGCCCGTTCAGGTTCTGGGGGATAATTTAATAGGCAGAAAATCACCTGTACTGTACACCTGTCCATCAACAATTCAAAGAGACATCGAGCCAGAATCTTGTGGATGGGTTAAATGTGCTTGAACGTATAGCCAATATAGCCATCAATCCCAGTTCCGCTTTCACCTCCAGACCTTACCTTACCTTACCAATCAGGCTAAGGCCTTGTTGTCTTCTGCTGTCCGAAGAAGTCGTCTCCACTCTACTCGATCCATGGCCAAAGTTCGCCAGCCTCGTAGTCTGCGAAGGGTCCGCAGGTCACCTTCTACTTGGTCGATCCACCTTGCCCGCTGCGCGCCTCTTCTTCTTGTTCCTGTTGGGTCGCTTTCTAGAACCATTTTCACTGGGTCGTCGTGCGGCATTCTTACGACGTGCCCAGCCCACCGTAGTCGCCCAATTTTTGCAATGTGGACGATGGATGGTTCTCCCAGCAGCTGGTGCAATTCGTGGTTCATTCGCCTCCTCCACGTTACGTCATCCATCTGCACTCCCTCTCTGCATGGTACGCAACACCTTCCGTTCGAAAACACCAAGGGCGCGTTGGTCCTCCACGAGCATAGTCCAGGTCTCGTGGCCGTAAAGGACCACCGGTCTAATCAGCGTCTTGTAGACAGTCAACTTCGTGCGGCGGCGAATTTTATTCGACCGGAGCGTCCTCCGGAGTCCAAAGTAGGCACGATTCCCTGCCATAATGCGTCTTTGAATTTCTCTGCTGGTATCATTTTCGGCGGTCACCAGTGAGCTCAAATACACGAACTCATCGACCACCTCGATTTCGTCACCGTCAATCTGAACTCTCTTGCAAATGGTGACAGGCGGCGGCATAGAATTTGGGAGAGTACCTTGTAGGCGGCGCTCAGCAATGTGATCGCGCGGTAGTTGCAGCAATCCAACTTGTCGCCCTTTTTGTAGATTGGGCATACGACACCTTCCATCCACTCCTCCGGTAATATCTCCTCCTCCCAAATCTTGGCAATTACCCAGTGCAGCGCTCTAGCCAGTGCTTCACCACCGTATTTCAATTGCTCACTTGGTAGTTGATCTACACCAGTTGCTTTGTTGTTCTTCAGCCGACCGATCTCTTCCTCAACTTCTTGAAGATCAGGGGCCGGTAGCCTGTCGTCTTCTGCGCGTGCTCCAAGGTCTGTTGCCGTGCCACCTTCGTTTTCTGCTGCTTCACCGTTGAGGTGCTCGTCATAGTACTGCTTCCACCTCTCAATCACCTCACACTCGTTCGTGAGAAGGTTACCGTCCAAGTCCTTGCACATATCGGCTTGCGGCACGTAGCCTTTGCGCGAACTATTTAGCTTCTCGTAGAACTTCCGTGTGTCGTTTACGCGGTACAGATTTTCCATCGCCTCGCGATCTCGGTCTTCCTGCTGACGCTTCTTCCTTCGGAAAACCGAGTTTTGTCTGTTCCGCGCTTGTCTGTATCGCTCCACATTCAATCTCGTGCGGTGTTGCAGCATTCTCGCCCGTGCTGCATTCTTCTCCTCTACTAACAGTTTGCATTCGCCGTCAAACCAGTCATTTCTTCGGTCCGGGATTGCAGTACCTAGTGCCGTTGCAGCAGTACTACCTATGGCTGAACGGATGTCCCTCCAGCCATCTTCAAGAGAAGCTGCGCCAAGCTGCTCTTCCGTGGGTAGTGCAACTTCCAGCTGCTGCGCGTAGTCCTGGGCAACTCCGGTGTCCCGTAGTTGCTCAATGTTGGGTCGTGGCGTTCGACTTCGACGTGTGTTATGCACCGTCGAGAGTTTTGAGCGCATGCATACTGCAACTAGGTAGTGGTCCGAATCTATGTTCGCACTGCGGTACGTGCGGACGTTGATAATGTCGGAGAAGAATTTCCCGTCGATTAGAACGTGATCGATTTGGTTTTCTGTGTGTTGGTCAGGTGATCTCCAGGTGGTTTTGTGGATATCCTTGCGGGGGAAAAAGGTACTTCGAACTACCATACCCCGGGAGGCTGCAAAGTTCACGCATCGTTGGCCGTTGTCGTTCGATACGGCATGCAGGCTGTTTGGCCCGATTGCCGGTCTATACATTGCCTCCCGTCCTACCTGAGCGTTCATGTCGCCGATGACGATTTTGACGTCCCGTTGCGAACAGCCGTCGTACACCTGCTCCAGCTGCGTATAGAACGCTTCTTTCTCGTGGTCGGGTCTCCCCTCCAGACCTGCTAACGCTTTAATGATAATGAAGGTAAATGTTTGCCATGATCAGAGAAATTGATTATGTAAGCATAATCACAAAAGTCATAGCTTTCAGGGTTGCCAAACTCATTGAATATTGACACTTTGATTGGCACACTTTGATTGAGCTTGATAGGTACGTTCAGCACAGTGCTTGGCACAGCTCTCGGCACGCTCAATCACTCGGCATGAATTAAGGTGTGCAGAGTTGAGCACTCCTTGCCATTGTACTCTTTTAAGCTAGTTCCTCAAATTGTACATTTTGCAGAACTAGCTGCGTATACAGTATCTCCCCACTTCGGCTTCCTTAATCCGACATTACGGTCTCATTGTCATTCGGGAAAAATTTCCAGTTGCCTTGCGCCTGGATATGCTGACAGGTGTACGCGGAATTTACATGGACGTAAAAGAGGAGATTCTCAACTCGCTATTTCCTCAATTAGAAGGGACCAAAAACTTGTGTTTACTTTAGAAGATGGAGGCCAGGAGGAGATCGGATGAACTCCTGCCCCAGGCGGAAGGAATGGAAGCTGTCAGTACAGCAAAAACAGGATGAAGAGAACAGACAACGGAACGAAGAAGAAACCAGTGCAGTGTCAGTACGTACGCTGGTGTAGTGACTGGAGGTGCATAGCCAACCGAGGAAGCGGTTGAGGTCCTGGAAGAAGAGATGGTGGTGATGGATGTGACGTCCCCGGATGCTGACAAGAACAATGGAGAGGAAGCAAGCGCTGCTGAGAAACAGCAGGAGCCTGTATTCAAACATTAATACGACGCGTATTGCTGCTACAATTTCGGGATAGTGGACTATACCAAGAAGGAGCGGATAAAAGGTAAAAAGGGCGCTGAACGGACGGAAAACAATTGGAAGAAGCAAGGGCGTTGAAGGCACGGCTGAAAGCAGATGCTAAGCTCAAGTCGTCTCCCAGAAAGAGTTAAAATAACTCATAAACATTGTCCCTCATTAATATTTATTGCCATTTAAAAAAAATACTGGTTTTCGGCCTCGTGGAGTTCATTGAGTATAACGAACAAACTAATTTAAAAAAAGTATAAGTTCCAATAAATTCAGAACAGTTCCATGAACATAAAGAAAGTTTTAAGAACCGTAAAAACGATCCGAGAATTTCAAAATAATCCAGAGATCTCCAGAGAACTTAAGAAAACTTCATAGAAAATTCGGGAACTTCAAAGAAGCTATGAGAACATGAGGAAAGTTTATAGGATTCATAGGACAGTTCCATTTATTGCAGGGCCGGAATTCAGAGAACTTTACGGGTGCTGCGAGATCATTAATATTAATCAAAGAACCTATAAGGGCAGCTTAATAAATGTCAAGGAAACTGTAGGAACTATAAGAAATTCTAGAAAACTCAATAAATTCTGAGGTTCCGTGATTAACATTTTGGAAAGAAACATGAACATCAGGAAATTGTGAACTGATTTTAAGGGAATTCCGTGGAAGTTTCAAGAACTTCAAAAAATAGCAGGAACCTCAGAGAAGAAATGTTTTTATGAATTTCCATTATATTCAGTGGTTAGATTTGAAGTACTACGATCAGAGATCTTCAGAGCAGTTTTATTAATTTAAGGAAAATTTCAGGGAGTTCCAACGAATTTTCCGAGAATTTTGGATATTTTAGGCGAAGTTCCGTGAGCTTTTAAAAAGTGTTCAAAACTTAAGGAATGTTACGGGAACTTCAAAGAATACCAGGGAACTTTAGGGCAATTGAACTAACTTCAGTTAAATTAAAGGTCAAAGTCCCTTGCTAAATTCAGGGAAGTCTAACGCACCTAAGGCAGATCTTTCTGGTAGTCCCAATATCATAAGTAAAGCACATGAAACATCAGGCAAGTCACTATTAGGAAATTTTAAAATTACGATGAATTTGTTTTCATTATTTTAGGGTGTTTTCATGAGCTTCAGAAAAATTTAGAGAACTTAAGTGAAAATCTTAGAAAAACATATATTGTTTCGATGTAATGAAATGTGGTTACTAGCGGAATGCTTGAATAAACATCAACATTTTCCTTATTGAATGTTTGAATTGATTTTTCTCCTTTACTTTACTTAAATCTTTGGGTATTGTAAGTTAGGTAGGTTCCGATTTTACAAGTTGTAATTTCATTTTTATACCATGACAGATACATAGATCACATGACATTTTTACCAAGGGGATGTGTACTTAAGGGGGTTAGGTTTTGATAAGTGTTGACCCTGGTGAAGACTGCACATTGTAGTCGAAATACGTATCTGTCATGGATACCAAAATTAATTAAGTTGAATTCAATGCTGTTTTATTTATTGTTTCGATTTTATTTCAGATAAACTGCAGGGACTTAAAGAAGTTAAAAACATTTCAGGAAATTCCAAAGAACTCCGGGAAGTTAAGAAATTACTGGAAAACTATGTAAACGTCATAGAATCCATGGAGAACGTTAGCAAAGTTTAAAATTTTTTAGTTAAATTCTGAGAACATCAGTAACATGCCGAAATATGTTAAAAGAAGTTCCGCAAGTTTCAGGGCTGTTTTGAGAACTTTACAGAAGATCATAGGCAATTCTATTAATTTCAGAACAATAGCGGGCAATTTTAGGAAGTCCCCAGATATTTCAAGAAGTTCAGAGATCTTCAGAGATGATGATTTTTTTTTTTGAACTTGATAGAATTTCAGAAAACTTAGGAGAATGAGAATTTTAAGAATTTTGGAGAGGTTCCGAAACTCCAGGAAAGATCAGAGAACCTTAGGACAATGCCATTAACTTAAAGGAAATTTCAATATTCTTAAAGAAGTTTCTAGATTTTCATAGAAATTGTTAAGACTTCAGGACGTTGCGAGAATTCCAGAACAATTTCGAAAACTTTCAAAATGATACATGATCGATAAAGAAATTGAGGAAACTGTAGGGACGTCCAGAGAAGTTCCAGGAAATTTAAGGATTTCAAAGGGAGTACCGTCAGCATCACAATTTATTTTACGAGATGAGGCTTATTGGTTTATTCATACTGCATTGGGCAACCCTAATCCAACAGGTGTGACGAGCTGTGTTTGTTTACATTGACTGATACTGAGTGGTTGAGCACATATCGTCGATAATAGACGATTGTTGAGTACTAGAGAACGCTTACGCAAAAGACTAGGGAGGGAAATGGAGTTGAAACTCAAATGTCATCAGCCAAATACATATAGGTCCACCGTTGTATAATTGGCAATGCACCCGTGGGGAATAAGATTTGTCGGTTTGAATCCCACCGGTACGGTGCCCTTAGATTTATTAGCAAACTAACAGTTAGGCATAATGGACGTTAAGCATAAATACATTTGGCATAATGGACGTTTGGCATAATATACGATAAGCATAATGGATATCTTTAACTAGGAGAGGTTAAGACTAGGGTTCTGATGCATGGTCATTATCGCTGTCACTCCTTAATTGCTTAGGAATCCGATTTTGGAGGGTATTTCAACACTCCGAAGGAAATAAATAGCGGGACCTTTCAATTGGAGTCGGATCCTTGCGATAAATGCAAGAATCACAACTGTAAAGAAAAATCGAAGTATATCTCAATAGTGATGGAGTAATACGACATGCACTAGTAGTGTTAGGTCCCGAATAGGAAAAAAACTAGTAAAGGTATGCCAGTTATAGAACTAGTACTCCCCTAATTGGTCATACGGCCTAACTCATGTTAAAAATAAGTTTTTCCATATTTTCAAACGTGAGCATAAATAACAACATTGAAATGAACTTCCTGTAGAAGAAATTTTGAGTTTAATTTACATGTACATGTACCTCTTTCTAAAGCAATCAAATTTTCATCCAAGAACAAGATTCATCTTACCATATCCCTCCATACAAAGTTAAATTATCATACTGTATCACTATCTCTCCAATCCCAAAAGCTATTGTTTCTTCCTAACTAAATTTGCATAACAAGCCTTGTTTTCAATTATTTCCTATACGCTTGACCTTTTTCCCATCTAGGTTTGTGCTTCCATGCAATGAATAAAGAAAAACTGATCACCCTACGTTGGCATCACCGCCTGCAGTAAAGCTTGCATGGTTCCACATGTTTCGGAAATCTAGGCCTAAACCGATCAAAACATACCAGCACAAACGAGAAATATGTGCACATATCCTATACCTAATCAAATTTGGCAACTTTGTTCTTCCGTACAAGCTTCCATTCACTGCGCCCCGTAAAATAAAATCACTCGCTTTGGCCCAAACGGTGCCGTGTTGAGAAAGTCAAAAAAAGGAAAAACAAAATCGCTTGGCGGTTCGATAAACTTCATGCGAACCCGAAAAATATTCACTGAACCGAAATACTCTGCCATGGTATGTGCGAAAGCTCGATCCTCCTCGAGCGCCTAGGTCATGTCGTGGAACCGCAGCAACGCGCCAAATGACGAGCCTCCGGTGTGTGTCAATTATGCATGAAAATGTTCACGCAAAAACGGCGCCGTTGGCTTTTATCGGGTTCCCTGTTGTGGTTTGGCTATTTGAGAAAAACCCAATTCATCAGAATTGAGAGGAATTTGTGAAGGATAAAAGGTATGTACTCTGTACGGTAGCTGAACGACGATATTCTGAGCGGTCGCTTAGCTTTGTACCGTTGCAACAATCCAAAAACTGTTACTGACTTGGGTGAACATAGAAAACTGTCTGTCTTTTTCTACCGTTTTCCAAGGCATCTTTCATCTGACAGTCCGTTAGCCACTCACTTGTCACGTTCAGCATTTAATCGCATAATCTCATCTTAAACACAAACTCATCAATCCTTTCATCATTTCTCTCTGTTCATGGAAAACACCACTGACAACATTGCTATTCCTCTCGCAACGGCAGATTTCTAATCCTAATCCTATTGTTCAGATTAATATGGGATCAACGAAACTCCGGTTGAACCGTCACAGCACAATACATCATTCTCACCTACATACATACTATCGCTCTGATAATCACGAAAGAGGCAGACAAATCATTGGTCAAACGAATCGCCGCCAACCGGCTGACCCGATCCATTCATCTGTCTCTTAACCGCTTCCGCCCTACCGATCCGATCCAAACGAACGCTCCTGGCAAAGTCCCAAAAGCCATTAATGTGGATCATGTCTTACAGCTGAATAGAGGAACAGATTGCCCCAATATCTTGGCTGCTCCAGCTGCTGCTGACTGGGGGTAGAACGACTTACAACCAGGAAGGTGTGGGTGGTGGTAGGTGGCAAGCGCTGTGGTCACCTTTTGAATTTTTATTGGAACAACTCATGTCGGAGCAGGAGACATATCAAAACATTTCAACGACAATAAATATACCTCCGAAGGACCGGATCGGAGAAGGGAAGCACCATATGCAAGAACGTGTCGTTTGTTCGAGTGCTCCATTTTGGTTCCCCACCAACACCGCCCGGTCAGAACGATGCACATGTTTTTTGTTGTTGTTGTTTTTGATGCTGCTGCTTGTTGAGCCATTTGACCACCAGCGGAGTCGATTCAATAAACTTTGTGTATGTAGTCTGTTGAAGGCGATGGGGAGGAGATGCTACAGGGACTACACTTTCACATCACGACTACTAAACCGCAACCAAACAGAGAAGATCCGAACGATTTTTATCCTCCCACGTTGGTCATGTTCACAGCCAGATTTGAATGAAGTTTTCGTCGTTCTGGTCAACAAGCTGGCTGAATCGATTAGATGCTGTATAGATTGCAATAGCATCTGCTTTGTTAAGGCAATCCAATTTCTAGTGTTTACTCCGGTTAGACAAACTGTTAACCGTTCAAATCACAACGCGATCATCTATCATCAACTCCTTATTCAGGGGCCTTTTAAGCATTTTTGGAATTTCCGTTTTCTAACATGGGATGGAGTATAACTTAGAAATAATTGATATAATCATGAACGGATCAAATGCAGAACATTTAAATATTTGATGTATGTAGAACAGTTCCACGTCAAATTCTAGACGCTTTTCGGTCGCTGCGCTCAGCTTTCTTTCATCTTTCCTTTATTTAACGTCAGTCTCGGTTCCGCAATCTAGTGCCAATCACCGACGGACGTCGATTGCCATCCATTGACGATAATCAAATGTGCAGGAAGGCAGCTTCCACACCTGCGTAGGATATCGCACCCATTCAACAAACATGGGCCGGGACCAACGGCTTTACTTCCCTTCCGAAGGAAGACGTGACCAGAGATTTTTATGCCTCAGAAAAATCCCACCGACCTCGGCTGGTATTGAACCCAGACCCATTGGGGTGAGAAACCAGTCACGCTTCCCACTACACCACCGGCAATAAAAAAAGATCTCGGGAAGGATAGTAAGTCTGACTACCAATGCAGTAAAAGAGCATTCTTCGAACGTTTAAGGAGCATTCCATCGTTTTAATATTGCAAAAACCATAACTTCCTTAAAAACAACTACAAAGATCGACCTTTTGGTTTTGTTTACATAGCAAAAAATTAATTTTAATATTGCATCCAAGAGGATGCACTTCAATCATGTCGAAAATCTCACTTAATTTTTATGGCCACACATATAAACAAATGCAGTAAAAGCAACGTAATGTCAGCACATGCACTGTATTAATGATAATTTTGCCCTTTTTGGCAAGTAATATTACACCATATTATCGAAACGATTGAAGTGCATCCACTTTGATGTGTGTGTGTGTGTGTGTGTGTCATCCTCTATCCCTCACCCAGCCGGGGGCGTTGGACAAGTAGAACTGCGAATAATTTGATCAAATCTCATGCTCCGTAATGGTGCCCTTTATGTTGTGAAGACTAGTACTTCAAAAAGGGTAACTTTTGAGGCAAGACAGGGTGTCCTCAACAAGTTAAGGGAACAGGATGCACTAAATGTCCACAACAGGTACAGCAAAACATCACATAGACGCCCTTATTCACACTAACTACTCAGGGGGTAGAAGGTCAAGAAGAGCCACCGCCGCCAACTAAAGCTTGAACCGGGTACCTGGGACTCCCACGATATACCCGCGGCAATGGTCAGCAGACGATGCCCTGTGCGTATTTAGTATGTAATATGTTTTATTTGGATACACAAAATGTTTGAAGCCATGCGTCATCTAAACCATAATATCACCACAAATACACTTGTCAACAATCTTCAACTGGAACGTACTCACCAAATCACTTCACCCGGGAGCGCATTCCCGATGCTTCCACGCATATTTTTTTCCCTCCACTCCAACCAAACAACAACCAAATATCACTTTTCTTCACTTTTCTTTTTCAAGTCACTCCGTACACAAAAGCAATGCACATCTCAAAACCCTGACAATAGATCAGCGCACTTCTCATCACCGCGTAAATAAACAGAAATTAAATTTTTCACTCGCGATGCCACAAATTTCTGGTCCGGGAGAAACAATCAAACCACGCCAATTTTGCAAACATGATGAATCTTGTTTTCTTTCTCGATTCTAAAACTTCTCGGAAAGCGAGAAACCAACACTCACACACGTATAACCGTCCGGGAGGCAGAGTGCCAGCGCTAATCCGGCAAATGCAGCCGAAAACTATGAAAGCGAATGCACGCACAAAACAGAGAACGAACTTAACACACAACCGTATCCAAAGGCGTTAGAAACTCGACTCCTGAAGTGCATCCACTTTGATGTGATATTAAAATTATTTTTTTGCTGTGTAGAGTTTCTACATTTTTTCATTTTTACATTTAAATATCAAGAATCTAATAAAACTAATTTTCTTATATTTTGGACATCCTTTCCCAGTTTTTTAATTCAAACGTTCCAAAAATAACATTATCAGTGTTCACTCGGCTGTCGTCAGAAGCAGACAACTCTCGATGTGTGTCACGCGATCGCCTGTTGGAAAGCAACCGTTTAGTGATGAGTGTGTGAGTGCTCACCACGTTTTGCGTCAATTGCTGCAATGGAAGTGCTCTGACCCCTATTGGCGTAACTGCCATACAATGAAACCATTGGAAGCAGAACCCATTCTGTTGGAGGACGCTTATTGGATACTGGAAGATAAAGTGTTTATTGTGTTGTACCGTTAGACTATAGTTTTAAGATATTTTGTATAGTGAACAAGAATCCTCGGCTCTGTAAAGTTAATTCGATTGAGCCTTATCAAATAAATTAATGGTCAATAAAAAAGAAATAACATTATGAATGGTAAGCTTCCCGTTCTGTACATGAAATCGGCAGCCAAAATCCATCGACTAAAAGCTAGCCAATTGGTTGGTGCACCACAAGACTTCGTCAACGACGAACATTACTGACGAGTCACCAGATTTTGGATGATTTCGTCAACAATCGATTTAATCTACTGTTTAAATAGTAGATGTCCCTTATGATATCCAATTTACGTCGGTGCATCAATCGACTGGCCTGTCGGAATAAAATTGGTCTTATGAACTTTGCCAGCTGGAAATTTTTATATGACGTTTACTTTTGATCTAAATTGCCTCCCAGTTTCAAACTATATTTTATATTAATTCTCGCGCAACACGAGAAAAGGGCCTATCATTGTTGATCAATTCTCTCAAACATTCGTGAGTGACTTCCGACCGAGTCGGACGTGTGTGCTGTTGCTAAGGCGTACAGTGTTTTCTGCTGGTTGGATGAAAGTGTTCTGCGGAAGCCGGTCTGGTGATACGGATTAGGAGGGGGTTTGTTAGTTAGTGGAGCGTTCACGAAGATTCGATAGAGTGTCTTGAAGATCCGGTGAAGACCGGAGTATTAAAGGCGAGCAGGAGTCCATTGTCAGCGGTGAAAATTATTCAGCAAGAAGAATAAGAAGCAGGAAGAAGCTGCAATTGTGTGCCTGTGTTTGGCAAGATAGGTGCAGAAGGGTAATCGGCAGTATCAGACGGCCCAACGACGGACATACAGTGAGCAGGTGGATAAACAGGATAGTGTTGGAGGAGTGTTAGGAAATTAATTGAGATCCAAACGGCGTCATTGGCAGTGCAGTAAATATTATAAAAAGAAGAAGAAGAAAAGAAAAATTATTATGCGTGGCGAGAAAAAGCAGAAAAAGCGGTAACCGAAAGCGCATGTGCGAGTGGCGTAGGGGCAGGTTCATCCTCTCTTACATCGCAGTGGGTTTGGAACGAAAAATAAGCAGAAAATAAGAGCTTTAAAATTTGAGAGACAGAAACAAAGAGAGAGAAATAGAGAGAGAGAGCGAGAGCGGTTAGTTGGGGTAAAGGAAAACGCGATAGCCGATGGGGGGAGAGTGAGTGCCACAACGAAAAAGGTATGGGAGCTCTTCGAAATCGCCGTTAAGTCATGGATTCCTTTGCAACATATCGGGTGATATTTTTCCCTTATTGTTCTCGTAACATTCATTCCATTATTATATGAAACATTTTATGTTGGATACCCGAGCAAAGTTAGAGATCAAATTGAAATCAGAATTTGCTGTTATGATGTAACTTATTTTGAATACTCCATTTGATCTCATTTTGGTTGACTTAACGGTTAACACAGCAAAAATGAGAGCAAAATTTTACACTGTTGAATCAAACGGAAAACTAATTCTGCTTTCAATGAAATCAATTTGATTACTGATTTTGCATTCATAATGTTTGACTGAATACGGGCCTGTCGTTAATGGTTAGCATCCATGCTTCTCACGCTGAAAGATTTGAGCTCAAATATCACCTCGGGCTAGTCACGAATGACCTAAAATACGTTAAACAAATCAAATAAACAATAATGGTTAGTTCAACGACAGATGAACTTAAATCAAATTTTAAACAAGAAATTAACAGCAGAACTTCAAGTTAAGTTGCTTTGATTTAAAAAGTCTTGACTGCATAATGAAAGCACAATAAGATATCAGACTTCTGTCGCGACAATTGAAATCAAAATGAGCTTTCATTATGATAGGAACTGCAAACTTTAATATCGATTTGCTTTCATTTTGTTAATCGACTTTGCTCGGGTATGGGTCCTACCATGGCACCCAATTGAAGCGATTTGGATGGGGAGAGTGGAATTTCCAGCTTCCTGTCTTAAACAGATCGTGAATTGAAGGCGGGCCTAGGATTTTATTGATGGCAGGAGATTCTCTTTGATCCTGCGGACTAAGCGTAAGTGTCTCTGCTTACAGGTTCGCCCTCCGTTTTTGGCCCTTCATACTTGATCAAGTCGTACGAGGTGGACAGTCCACTGTCTAATGGTTTTGCCTGCAACAATGAGTGGTTCCCTTTACATCATTGTTGAACGATTCTCTTCATCGATTTTCTATTTCGCGAATAACCCGACTGCAAATAAATTTTCAATTTAGTGTGTTGCTTCAGGCGCAAGCTAACATCATCTTCTGTCGAACTGTGCTGTGAGCCTAGCGAGAAATTCGTCTATGTAGCCGTCGTAAACCAAAGAGAAAGTCGATGAAGAGAATCGATCAACGAGGATAGGCCCTTTTCTCGTGTTGCGCGAGAATTCATTCATAAACAGCCTCACAGACAATGATGGGGTAGCGTGACCAAAACCTCTACTCGGCAAAAATGTGTTCCCATATTCGTGAACGGTCCGCGTAGTAGGAATTGTACACCGTGAACTATAGATCACGGCTCTGGATCACGAATATGGGAACTGATATTTTTGCGAGTAGCGCCGTGGGAATGCATACTTCGACATAGTTTTTCAGCCAGCTTTTGGTGGTTTCTGATTAGTTAGTATTCCTGAACGGAGTGTCCTACAAGGATGGTATTCAGAAATGTTGTCCAGGACATCAAAGACTTCAGACTCGCACAAGAAAATAATTTTAATAACGTTTTAAGCCCAGAAGTGTAAGCCTAATACGTAGGGTAAACGCTCCTATAGTTGGGGTACGTTAGAAGCGTTAGGTTCCTATAGTTGGGGTACGTTAGAAGCGTTAGGTTCCTATAGTTGGGGTACGTTAGAAGCGTTAGGTTCCTATAGATGTGTATTGAGTCTCCATGCACAACTATTTATTAGTTAGGTAGGTTCCGATTCAACACATTGTAGTTTCATTTTTATACCTATGATCTTGACTTTTTTACCTAGGGGATGAGTACTTAAGGGGGTTAGATTTTGATAAATTCTTTAGTGGGGATGATACTGATGAAGACTGCACATTGTAGTCGAAATACGTATCTGTCATGGATACCAAAATTAATTAAGTGGAATTAAATGGAAGATAACCTTTTTTGCTGCTTCTAACGTACCGCAACTATAGGAGCGTTTCCCCTAGTGCTTTATCAACATGCTAAAATTGTCCAGATTATTCCAAAATTGGAGGTATCTCATACATTTTATAAAAGTATTTTCTGAAATGTTTCAAATTAGTGGCGTATAAAAATACCATTTACCGAAATAAATGGACGAACAAATATAATCAGAGTTAATAAAGAATACCTAGTTGGACATTTCAATGTGTAGCATGCTTTCACTCGAAAGGCCTCCAATGGCCACCAGCATAGCCATTGTTTACGTTTGGTTGTTCCGCCTATTTCAATTGTTGGTCTAGATTTATCAAAAATGGTAACAAGTGTTCCGTCAGAGAGGCTGTTCTCTAAAACTGGTGAAACCACACAGAATCGATATCGGCTAAATGCAAAACGCATGGCTCAATTAGCTTTCTTGGGAACCTTTTCGGATGAGTTGTGATATTTGAAAGTAGATGAAATGGCTCTAATGTTGGCCTATGGATCTAATATTGGGACCATCGCTAAAAATCTGCTATTTATCAATTTTATCTAGATGAACTTGTCGATGGGACGGTACTAATGAATATTTATAATCGCTATTGAAAATTTAACCGATTGCTGTATTTAGGTATGGGCCTAAATTAGGGACATTTAGGCCGACATTACATCCATTTCCCCTACTTCCCGTACTTACCTGCTTTTACACCCTGACCATCTAATCGTTTTGTTTCATATGTTAATCTTTCATTTTTTAAATCGTTCATTTAATACTAATAAAACGAATATTATAACCTGTTAAATCATTTACCTAATCAAGTATCCTGAGCAAAAACTTCCACATGTCAAATGAAATAAAAATAGTCATTTACTATATTCGCATCTTGTATGTATGTTCAACACACAACTTTTTCTGCTTACGTACTACACAGTTTATTACTAAATTATATCAATCATCACACTAAATGACTATTATAAGTGAAATGTCATAGCAAGATAGCTTATGTAACGTATTATCAACTTTAGACTGATTTTGCATCAACTTTCCTATGATCCGTTATATTTGAAACATTTATGTGCCATTTTGAAAAATGAATCGATTCAAAAGATCGCTTCAAAATGATTGATTAAATCGGCAATCGGTTATTTTCAAAAAAAAAATGAATCGATTCACTAAGATCGATTCTTGCCTCAAGATCGCCCAATGCTAATTGGTACCGGCTGCTGAAACATTTGAGTTGGCAGGAAACGCCGGCTGTGAGAACAAAAAGACATTATCCCTCGTCAATTGACAAATCCATGTTTCAATCGACCACTGTGACGCTGCAATCGCAGCGGTGATAAGTCCGAAATAATGTGTCAAACTGAATACATTTTTGAAATTTCAACCAAAAAGCTATTATTTTCTATTTATTCTAGCGAGTTTCTGTGGAAGTCAAAACATGATCCGAGCAAACAAGTAGTTCTCGTAATAATGGTATATAATGCTGAATTTTATCGTGCTTTGTTTCGAAAATATCTTCCAAATAAACAAACATCATCCAAATCACCCGAATCGTCCACCGACTAAATCTATTGTCACTTAAAAATTAATTTCAGTCGGTGTATTAATCAGCAGATTAAATCGTTTTTCGTCTGGTGCTACACCGACCAATCGGCCTATTTAATAGTTTTTCGTCGATTGATTTAGTCGGCCAACTTTGTCTGTTGTTTAATCGGCAGATGATTTCAAACCTTAACATGTTTTCAGTAATTTATAAGTCTTGAAGTAGCTTTCTATTTAAGAACAATGCATTACAAAATAGTTTTATGCATTTTGAACAAGATTCATCCATGCTGACAAGAAATTTTCATGAAATTACATTGAAATTAAATAATTTTGCAAACAATCAATGAAATTTTCAAGGGCTGTCACAGACTTATCACCGTCGGTTTGTGCTTATTCCTGCCACCAGGCGCGCATGAGTTTAAGTTGGATTTCTCAATTGACAAATCCAACATTTTTCACGTTTTCATAGAAAAAAATGTATGAAACGGGTAGATTATAATTTCAATTTCAATTTTACTATCGCATTTTACTATTGAAGGTCTTAAAAATGTCAAAAATTGATTTGGTTTAAAATAGTATCAAAAAAGATTTTGTCAATCTTCAACCTCTCTTCATTCTTCATTCCTTTATTTAACGTCGGTCTCTGTTCTGCAATCTAATGCCAATCACCGACGGACATCGATTGCCATCCATTGACGGCAATCGAATGTGCAGGAAGGCAGCTTCCACACCTGCGTAGGATATCGCACCCATTCAAACACACATGGGCCGGGACCAACGGCTTTACTTCCCTTCCGAAGGAAGACGTGACCAGAGATTTTTATGCCTCAGAAAAATCCCACCGACCTCGGCTGGGATTGAACCCAGACCCATTGGGGTGCTAGAAAGCAGTCACGCTTACCACTACACCACCGGCGCGGGCTAATCTTCAACCTCATTTTTCTCGAAAAGAGTTAAATGTTAGATAGGACCTTTTGAAAAGTTAGGCGAGATTTGAATCAATACCAAAAATATATTAGGCCCTGAGCCAAAAATATATCTATTTGAATTTAAAAATCATTTATTTGCGTGTAGCAAAATCCACGAACCCCTTATTTTATCTGTCAAACTTTCATAGCGAATCAAAACAAACATAGTGTAGTACTAGAATTTCGAAACTATGCACTCATAATGTTTAAAAACAAACAAATAATGTTGAAAACATAAATGACCTATGTAACTGTGATTATAACAAAACGTCCTATATAATATGTCCAATGTACACCTGACAAGAGCAAAATGTCATATGTAACATTTTTCACGTTTTCATAGAAAAAAATTTATGAAACGGGTAGATTATAATTTCAATTTTACTATCGCTTAGGTCTTAAAAATGTCAAAAGTTGATTTGGTTTAAAATAGTATCAAAAAAGATTTTGTAAATCTTCAACCTCGTTTTTCTCGAAAAGAGTTAAATGTTAGATAGGAACTTTTGAAAAGTTAGGCGAGATTTATTCGGTGAACGAATCGGGTGATTTGAATGATGTTTGTTTATTTGGAAGATATTTTAACTTCCACAGGAACTCGGTAGAATATGTATTCAGTTTGACACATTATTTCGGACTTATCACCGCTGCGGTGGTTTCCCGTAACGACAAAGAACTAAATAACATTTCTAGATAAACATTTCAAAAGGTCCTATCTGCATTGATCGATTCTCTTCATCGACTCAAACTATGTGGTAGAATTAGCGCGAAATCTGTTTGCATAGCAGTGATTATGAAAAGAGAAATTCGATGAAGAGAATCGATCAAAGCAGATAGTACCATTTGAAATGTTCATCGAGATTTGATTTGCACAGAGAGTATTTTTTGTCACCTCACTAGTGACAGAGGGTCACGCTCTGAAAAAAAACCCAAAGTGCTGCTTGGCGTTACCATCTCCCAGAGTGGACTATCGTCTAATGTCCAGGCTACCCTTTAGCCTAAGTATGAAAAAGGCATGCATTACTTTCCGCTCGATCGATGACCATGCGCATTAAATCAAACCCTTCTTTTTCAGGGCGACAATTTTCGTTTTACCACTAAAGAGTTAAATTTGATAATATTGCTTCTCAAGTTGCCAAAAACCTAGCGAAGCAAAACCCACATGAAATATTCTAGGAATCACCCGCCAGTGGTACAACTTGACTTAATCATGCAATTAATCAATCGCCAATTTTATAGGAATCATACAAGAAATAATATTGTACTTAAAATAGGTTACATTTCAAGCTGAAAAATGCATTTAGGTCCAATGTAATGTTGACAGATTCTTTTTGTCGACTTTTTCTTTGTATCCTCACGGTCATGTTAAGACGTTTCCAGCTAATGATAAAAAACACAGATCTATGCAGCATTTGATATGACAAACACAACAAGATGCAGTTCAATACCCAAGCTATTTACGAAAGAGAAAATCGATTAAGAGAATCGATCAATGTTACTTAGTACCTAATGCATTGTTCAGCTTGATTTAGTAGCGTTGTTCTACGTCTATAGTTTATACAACCGCATTGGGCTGTCCCTTGAAGTTTTTTACTGAAGATCATAGACCATATTTTTTCAACATAACTTCACACTGAGACTTTACAATGGCTCTTATCTTAGTGTCTTTGAGCATTTCCATAGTTGTTAGTTGAAAGCTTTCTAAGTCTGTACAATTTTTGCATTAGTATATATTGTGTGGCAATTACAATCATACTCTATGCCCAGGGAAGTCGAGACATTTTCCGACCCGAAAAATTCCTAGACCGGGACCGGGAACCGAGCCCAGCCGCCTCCAGTATGGTCTTGCTTTGTAGCTATGTCTTTAACGGCTGAGCTAAGAGAGGCCCCTAGCATCCAGATCACAAAATCCCATCAATTGAAAAGTAAACAAAGTATGAGAAAACGTGTCCCGAAGTAACGGATAGGCAATGCTAACACCCACCAGCTCTCCAATAAACCTCGTTTCCTAGTTCAATAAATTTCCATCTGGACCACATGATGGTAACTACGTACGACGATTTGTTGTGAGAAGAAGCAACTGGAATGCTACAGCAATCCTCCCGCTCGGTGGTCGTGTTTCGATCGGTTTCGTTTTAAAAAGTCAATAAAACAGCATGCGGTCCTCCAGGCACCGTTTCCTTTCTTATGATTTTGTCTGGCAAGTGATACACACATACAAGGCAGAAGAAATCCTAAGGATTACCATTACCCCTAGGTACTTTAGAAAGAAAAAAAAACGGTGCAGGAGAGAAAGAATAGTTCCGAACTATCCCAACCGGAGGTGCTAAGCCCGGTATCTTTTTCTCAATGCTGTGCAAGAAAAGGGGTCTCAATAGCCGTTTGTGGAAAGCGAAATGGGTTTCACGGAAGCCGTGCTGAGAGCGATGGGTTCGAAAGGGCTGAGGTTTTTCTCTGTTAAAATAACACTTAGTTAAGTGTAGACGTATGTTCCAGCAGGAGCGTTGCAATCTACGGAGAATAATAAGAGGCACCGATTGAAGTTGCCAAGCAAAGCTTCTTAGGGACCTGTGTGTACCTATTTAGAGATGGAAGCTTTTAAAATCCTGTAGAGAAGAAGGAGAAAGGAAAATCCGACATCGGACGAAGGTTTTGTGCCAACCAACAAGGGAGAATAGAAAGGCAAAAATAGGCGACGGAAGCTGCAAATCACCGACTCCGTATGGAACGGAAGCACGGAGGTGAACATTTTCTTAAAGCATCAGCACTTCACAGTACGACAGTTTCGGAGGGGTGGGTAAAGCTATTTTCCATTAGCATAAGCGAAATTTCCCCTTCGGCACAATAACGGGCCGGATGGCGGTGGATGAAGACTGGGGAACGAATCTAGGTGTGAACACAGGTAGCACGATGATGACGACTCTCTTTGGAATGATAATTGTACTTTTTCAACCCAAGTGGTGCTTCAGGCTGTTGGGGAATTGCTACAATTGAATGCTGAAGGATTTTGGAATCCGTTTTTCGTTGAATTGATTGCTACTCTTTTTCGAGTGTCAAATACACTTAAGAATGAATGGTTTGTCAAGTTTTACAGAATTCAATAAACTCTGCTCCAAAATGCCAATTTTCCATTGAACATCATAGTTCAAATAAACCAATTTCCCTTATGAGTCATACGATCAAGCCCGGAATCATCGTCAATTGGATGTAATGGTGGCGCCCGGCTGTTTAACGACAAGGCGCGACTGGCAGTGGCGGCAATTCGACCGATCTTGAAAAAACAATGAACTGAAACGCACGTATGCCTCAGTAATAGTTTCCGACGGGCTAGGCAGCGAGAAAAACTGCAGTTTCATTAGCAGTTTGTCAATACCCTTGGAAAAAGTGTGGGAAGTTGTGAATTGTCTACGATGAGATGGCCATCTTTTTCTCTATAGTCGAATTAATATACGGGTGGGTACTCGTTTTGAAAGCTTATCTCCGACATCAATTGCTTGCTTAATTTTTCAGTTCTAAAAATATGACAACGTTATTAAAATTTGTTGAAAGAAGCTCATAAATCATGGACTAATTTAATCATAATTAATTTTCTAGTTCTCCTATGAAGAACAGCCCCTTGGGACGATAACTAGATTACACATACAATTAAGAAACTAGCAGTTGAAGCTGTTAGAACAAAGAGCACCCACTTCAAACGCTTGGTGCAAATGGTGCTGGCGGAGAACAGAAAAAAAACGGGAAAATAGGATGTTAATGGTACTTATGTATGTTTGCTGTGAATCCCCGCCCGACAGAGCTGATGTAGTTAACTCTCGCATTTCCAACTTGTACATAACAACAAAAAGGTTTTTCATTAAACATCGCTTTTTTTTTGCATTCCCAAGTGCAACTGATATGCGAGGTGTTCATGCTGCCAGTGCTTTTTCGAGTGTGCTGCATGAGCCTGCAACGAGGGGTAACTTTTTCTTCTTCCTGGGGGCTGTTTCCGGAGAGTGAGTTCACTAGGATACGATTGCATAATGTAAAACACTTTAACTGTAACAACTGTATGTTTTTGGTCACTCGACTCGAAGTGGCATTTAATTAAAATTCTAATTTGTTTTTCTCTTTCTTTTTCTTTCAGGTACTGAAGAGTGGCAAAACAAGAGGCGACTTTTTTAAATTATTCTGTGAGTGTTTTACAAAATGAAGTCTGAATGGAAACAGGAACAACTTTCCTTATAGTAACAGGAATGAAAAATCACATATTGCTTTATGATAACGATTCATTAGAATACCATTGAAATTTGTTATTCAGGTTAATCAGGATTTTTCATTGGTTACATACTCCAAAGCAATGAACAGAAATCAATGACCTCGCAGGAAATGGAGACCCCAACAAACAATTGTAGCTGCAGATCAGCTTATACAGACAAAAAATAGCTGTATAAGGCAATTTTCGGCTGTGTAAGCTAGTCTGCAGCTAAAATTGTTAGTTGGGGTGTCTTAGGGTGATCAAGAATGACGCACCTTCAACACGCCGCCATTTGTATCCCGATTGCGTTTAGCAGCTGTTCATCGATGTATGATGTTGTTTAAATATTGCAGAACAAATTTGTGTGCCGAAAGTGCATTTATTACTAATCATCAGATATGAGTGATTTTCCCGGAAAACTGCAAACAAATCGTGAACAAATTAAGTATTTCCTACCATTCACGAAGTAGGAAGGAAGTTGTTATTGGTGCAGCCGAAAGGTTTGAGACACATGGAACCTGTATACTGATAGCCAAACTAAAAGATTACCCGCACAGATTGTAAAAGAGTGCACTACACATTTTGAGAGACGTGCAATTCGGATAAGAGAGCACACGTGCAGTTCATCGTAGATGACATATAAACATATTAACAGCCTCGTGATAATAATAGTAGTAACTAGAGCAAGTTGTACAAACTCGTAGCTGGTACAAGTCCTAGACCATTGTTTGAGAGTATTGCCACCTCCGTCCATTACCATATTGACCACGATGTGGGATTGATATCAGTCTCTTAGATCTAGCAGCTAGAGTAGCACTATCTCCAACAATCGTGAACTGTCCTGGCCACGTCCTTGCAACTGCGGGGGATGGGAAGGATTGTTATTTGGACACTTACTCAAGAGACATGCAAATGTCACAGAAGTTTGGATGCCTGCCCAGGAAGCGGTTTGAAGTCTGCCTTGACGTAGGTTTCGACGTCCATTACCACGCAATCGATCTTCGTCAGCATCGTCGTGTATAGCTTCCGGGATCATGTTTTGGCCAACTTGTTTTGTTTATCGTCACAATTTGGAGTCACTACCTTCTTATAAGTCGACAGTCCGGCTCGTTTTCTCGATGCATGGTTGTTGACGACACTCCTAGTTTGTTTGCGACATCTCCGACGAAGAGGTTGGGGTTCTGCTTGAAACCGCTGGCCATTACTTCTGTCGTCGCTGCGGCTTCCGGCTTTCGATTCCCCCGATCCAGACTTCCTGGCTGTCGACAAACGTTCAGTTGATTTCGTGACAGTTGATTTCGCCACTTTAAACGATTGCGCTAACTCGCCGTGCGAGTAGCTCGGATTTTCCCAAAGCGCAAGCCAAAGTTTTGATGCGTTGCTCCTCTTGCTTGGATGCCATTTTGATACCTGAATAGCAAATTTCAAAATCAAAATAGAGGCACGCACACACCTATAAAATGAGGGGTGTTCAGGTTTTTAAATACTCGATTAAAAGAAATGCGTCACACGGTAGAATGATCGGGGATCATATATTCGATTTGCGTTTCAGACAGACTAGAATTTATCGTGGTTGATTCAACGAAAGTACGATACTACCGTAAGCTTTACGGTTGAAACTGCTAGGACCTGTGTTCGCGGTGGGGAATTCGAAATAGCGATCAGCTAGGCAACCTTCGGGGTCTGGTTCGGGTTATTCAAGGCGATTGTTTCCGGGATATGTTGTGCAAACCTCCACTTTTCCTCCTCTCCGTATACTACCTTTCACTTTCCTTCAACTTTCGTTTAACCTTCGACTCTAACGCCGAACTTCAGGTTTTTGCTGCATTACCGTAGTCTTTGGTGATTACTAAATTAATGAATTTTAAATTAGGTAAGCGTTGACCCTAACACACCAGCCGTTGACCCACAGCACGTGCCTCGAATTCTCCATTATACCATCCCCATGACAGTCCAATCATTGCTGCGCCAGCGTACTCTGGTGGTGTGGCTAGTGGCATTTCCCTATTCTTCATGGGGTAGTGTCTTCTACTGACTGCGTTCGTGGAGATTCTGGGACGTCTACCTTTCACAAACATACAAGTACTAGCTTGCTGTTATTAATCAAACTTTTCGAAACTGCACGCAGCAAATGTCACCAATCTCGGATGTAACGCATACAGTTGTTACGTAATGCATACAGTTGAAATTAGGAGCTTCATTGAGGTTTAAGAAGCGGCGAAATGATACTTCCAGAAAATTAAAAAATCCAATTGTATTGAATATTGTGTGTAAGTTCAAAATTTATGTATCAATAGAAAACCTGAAGTAGAAAAGTTATAAAAATGCAAAGTACTGAATAAGTCAGAGAGATGCTCGATTTGAAAGAACTGCAGAGAAAAATCGGAGGAGCTGTCCACGGAATCACTGCAAACCTATATGAATAAAATCAGTTAGCTTCACAATTAACTATGCTCTAAAGAATCCTAGTTCCCTTTCATTAACCCAAGGTTTCACAAACTTGCTCTACCTGGAAGGAATATTAGCCCGTCGTTTGTGCAAAAAATAATATTAAGTTATCTTTACCCTGGTGCCTCAGAAAATCCCGGAGGCACCGACTGGGATTGAACCCAGGCCTTTTGGGTGAGAGGGAATCACGCTTACACCTACACCACCGGCGCCGTTAATTGAACGGGATTTTTAAATTTCATATGTTATGTAAAGTAAATTTAGAGCACTTTAAATTAAAACAGTCCAAAAATGTGGTCTAGAAATTTTTCGAGTTGAACAATTTCTGGTCTTCCCTGGGCATATAGTATGATTATACTTGCAACATAATTACACTAATGCGAAAATGGCAAAAAAGCTCTCAATTAACAACTGCGTATGTGCCCAAAGAATTTAGCGTAAAGTCCCAGTAGGTACGTAATAAAGCTTAGAAAAGAAAGAGGTCTATCGTTGGGAGCTGTCATTGTAAACTTGTGCCTATGAAATGGAATAGTGCGAGGTTACAGATGTTTATACCACGAGATCCTCAACTAGATGATATTACATCCTTCAGCATTTGTATTTACAAAACCCCAATTTTTTTTAATAGTTTAAACTTAAATATCAAAAAATCATAGAAACATCTCTGACATACGACCATTTGAATTTGGGTCAAATCCAGGGTTCCAGGGTAGACAAACAATGTAAGTTTAATTACATATTCCAAGTAAACAAACCTATTCAAGTAAAAAATTAGACAAATTCATTGCCAATTATACAAGTTCTAGCCTGTCAAATTGCCTTTGGAGTAAGCATTAGACTGATGCAAAATTTGAAATTTTCGCTCCACAGTACTCAAACGGTTACGAATTGTGTCCTGATTAGCAATGGGCGATCTTGGATCGAAACACAAAAGATCGATTCTTTTGGTTCGATTAATCGATTTTTAGAATCGATCTCAAACACGACAAAAATCGACTGGATCTATCCTTTTCATTCGATTTTTGTTTCGATCAAACTTTTTTTTTTTTCAATATTGCAATTTCATATTGATTTCTTTTTGTCTTCACCTTTGCACATCACTTGCCTTGAACATGAATTCTGTAAGCAACCAGTGTGACAGTTCAGTAGAAACATTCACTTCTGATGACATATTTCAGGTTCTTCAGTCCTCTGCTATGTCAGAACTGAATCGCCATGGCAGGGCTGGTAGTGCTGAGGTTATACATAAATAGTAGTGGCTTTAGTGACTAAAATTACGGAAATAATGTCCAAATAGTGATTTTTAAATAATTGATAAGTAACCAATAGTGACATTTGATTTGATATTGAAATTATTTTTTTATGTCATGCAACTTAAAATAACAATATCATAAATTCTTCTAATTATATCGAATCTCACAAATGAATTTCCTATAAAGAGCATTTGAAGTGGTTTGAATAATTTCCTTTTGATTACGTTATACATGATGACTAACAAATAGCAATTCCCGGATTTTTTTTTAAATTTTACTGGTTGTGCGATATACGTTTAAATTTATGTATAAACCAATGAAGCCGTTAGCTTAAATAAGATTATGTAGATTATCACAACGACAGCATTTTTTGTTTTTGGAGATCTTGAATTTGAGGCTACGTTCGAAATATTTAAAATTAGAGGTAGATAACTTTGATAATTCGCTAAGATTTTTTCACAAAATTTCTTCAGAATGAACTCAAGAACTCTCCCTCTCTTAAATTTTACTCTAAAATAAGTTTAACAAAAATAATATTGCATTCTTGAAATCCTTTGCAGAACAATTAACAAAATTCTTGTTAATAGATTATGTTCGTAGTTGGAGATGCTTAAGGTGATTCCTTGTAGAGTCCACAAATGGCCGCCACGTAGACTATACATGCACTTCCACTTCGAATTTTCAACTACTCAACTTCGGAAATCAGTGCCTCACTTCATTTGAAAGTGCTACTTCATGTATGCTGCAGTTCAGCAAACATGGAGTAACAATTTGAATGTTGCACGTGTCGTAGGAGCTGATATTTGTGCACTTAAAGTTTCGAATTGGTCACGAGAATAAGAATGTCACAAAGAATCACCTTAACGTCAAATATCAGACTTATATACGATAGTTGAGGAGATGAATGTATAGAGTTGATAGTTCCATTCGAGTACGGCAATGTGAAATTTGTATATAGAAAGTAGAATGCGAACAAAGGTCATTTTTGATAAAGGCACGAATCGGATCGAACATTCCTTTTACCGAACTCACCCGTTGATGGATGGTGAGGGGTATTTCCCCTCGCCACCACTGGCAAAAGGGATGATCGTTCTATCGATTGTTTCACACTTAAGTCACCATCTGACATGCATCTAGTAAGCTTATGGTTATGCTCAATCAACTGCTCAGCAGGCAACATTGCTGTTTTTGGCTCGTCGAATAGAGCCCAAAAATCATGTCTGCTATGTCACACGGCACAATTCAGTGTTGCTCACAAAACAGCTGCTTGATCATGCCATAAGATTTTCAATCACTTCAATAATTAGTAACTATTTAATATGATGTTTGATGGAAAAAAGATTGCCCGCAAAGTTGTAGCTGAGAAAATTTCCAATAAGAATGGATATAGAACTTTTCTTCAGAGCAACATGGAAAAGGCTAGAAGACAATGAACAAAAGTTTGGTTTTCCCATGGTAGTTAACAGTTAAACTTCAAATGGTTTGTGCCAAGTCAGTTTTTTACCAAATGAGTTCAAATTTTGGAATAATCAAAACCCAATTTGGAATCGTTTGAGCCCTGTGGAGCGAAATTTTAAAATTTTGCATCAGTCTAATAAGCATACACAAGATTTTTAACTGAATAAAATGTACAGAATCTATATTTAAAACCCTGGACCGATATAAGATAATCTATACAAAAATCTTAAACTGTATGTCTGTTTAAATAACTGTCGAAATCATAATACAATATAATGAGAGAGAGAAGGATTAGTATTTTCCATTTAATTCCACTACTTTATTTGCTTATCCTTGACAGATACGCGTATTTCGTCTACAATGTGCAGACTTCTTCAGTGTCTTGTACTAATACTCGACTGCACATTGTAGACGAAATACGCGTATCTGTCAAGGATAAGCAAATAAAGTAGTGGAATTAAATGGAAAATACTAATCCTTCTCTCTCTCTCATTATACAGGTATTCCACTAAGACGCCCACATTCATCAGGAATCATAATACAAGTTTGTTGATCGTTGTTGATGAATTAAGGAGAATTCTCTGTAGTTTCTTGATCTTCCCTGAAGTTGAATTCTGTCTCTGATTTTTTTTTTGTTCCTGTAATTTGTATTCTGATCTTCGTTGTTGGAAGTACCACAATGTTTCCTCTAAATATCCCTGAACTTATTTCTGCGAGTTCCTTGAACTTTACCTCTGAAGATCCTTACATTTATTCCAGTTTTTCGTTGAATATTTTCTCTAAACATTAATCTGAAATTCCCTTGGTTTCCCAAATAAACAACAAATCCCTTATTTATTTATTTTTTATTAGTTGCTAAAATGCGGCTCAAATATATTTCCGGTTTTTTTTCCAAAACAATGAATTATCGGACTCATTAGTGATTTGGTTTTTCTCTTCAGTTCCCTGAAACTTCTATGAAGCTCCCTAAACTCTTAAATGATCTTGGATCTCCCTGAACATATTTTCTGAATTCATATTAAGTTGAATCGCTGTGACATCCTTATTCTCGGAACCACTTCGAAAATTTAAGTGCACAAATATCAGCTTCTATGACACGTGCAACATTCAAAGTGTTACGCCACGTTTGCTGCACTGCAGCATACATGAAGTAGCAATTTCAGGTGAAATAGTGGACCGATTTCCAAGATTTGTGTAATTGAAAATTCGAAGTGGAAGTGCATGTATAGCCTACGTGGCGGCCATTTGTGGACTCTACAAGGAATCACCTTAAGGCTTTCTAAGTCTGGAAACAATCTAAACCAGCGCTGCTTGGTTTCTGGATCTCAGCAATGATATCATTCTAGCCCTATTTTATTCATCAACGAAAATATTTAAGGATGCCAGATTTATTCGAACTACCAAAATCAATCATTTCGTAGGATTCCTGTATTTCACAAAGCGTACCGAATTATTCGTGTAAACAAAATGCCAGGATTGTAAATAATACGAAACATTTGTATATCCATTAAATCAAATACATTCAT
Source organism: Ochlerotatus camptorhynchus (assembly GCF_037179485.1). Classification (NCBI taxonomy): domain Eukaryota; kingdom Metazoa; phylum Arthropoda; class Insecta; order Diptera; family Culicidae; genus Ochlerotatus; species Ochlerotatus camptorhynchus. Next base: position 467,243 of record NW_027040849.1, read on the forward strand.
TGTACCAAAAGCGATTCGAAGGGGAAAGGGGTTCCTAGATTGTTCCTAGATTTCACGTGACGCACTAAATGGATGCTCCCATAGAGTCATGCTGCTTTCGCATCCATTCAAATACGATGAATCGCACAAACAAAGAATATACGACTACCAACTAGATTAATTCCATTTCCTGCACTCTCGTCTTACTTTTGCGACCCCATTCCGTATGCAAAAGCTATTTGGGTTGGGATTTCCGTAAAAATCTCACTCTCCCTAGCCATTTACTTCCACCGCTCCACAGTAGTTCATAACTTCACACAAAGCAGTCACGAACCCCCTCGATGGAGAGAATCCTTCTCTACCCGGGTAGAATCTTTTCTATTGATTTCTAAAGTTTATATGGATTAGCATTGCAGAAGAGGTAAAATACCAAGAAAAATGCCAAGTACCATTTTATAAACAAATCCTGATATTTGCATATCAAACAAATACCTTAAATGTAGAACTTTGTTATTGATTTGATACCGTAAATACTGCACTTGCTATTGTAACGGTATCGAAGGAACCATTTTCAGATATTATCTCTTGATATTTTACCTCTTATATCGTGCTAATGCATATCATTTTTTTTATATCAAGGACCTAATTTTGTACGACTAAGATATTTTCATCTACCCGGGTACCTACTCAAGCAGCTCATGCCTTGAATATCCTGACGACGATGCGACGGCGACGATATGGCAATGTTAGTCAACAGAAATGCGTTAAACGATGGAAAAATATCATTTTGCTACACCACCACCACCGCCGCCGTCGCTGTGCAGTAAAAATCCAAAACTTTTCTCGTTAAGAGAGCATGTTCACTACACTGTGAATGTTTTCCGTGCCCTTCTGTATTTGCTCAACTTTTAGTTTGCAAATGTACTCAGTCAGCAGTATAGCTACGAAGGACTCCTGCCGGTCCATTCATGCAAGAACTTTATCGATGTAACAGTGATAATTACGCTTTTTTTTTCCCTCGGATCAAAATCAAGAGAGGTGCTTCTGGAAATTGCCCTCATACATTCTAGCGTTATTTTTTATGACACCAAACCCTTTTAACTATTACTGCTCTGTTTGTGTGCTTATTTAGCAACTTTGTGCTGCCAGCAGAGAGCATGGATCGGTCGCTTTCATTAGCTCCGCTGCAGCTTACCAGCTATCTACTCAGCAAAGGTTTTTTTTCGCAATAGATTCACAAAGTTATTCTAGTGTTTTTTTTTTTTTTTCTTAAGCCAATGTGGTTAGAACAATTATAATAGTAGAAAACATAAACTGCAATTGCGGCTTGACAGTTTTTCATAAACGATAGGAGCACACAGTTGGCGCACCCCAAAAACTGCCCAATGGCAAAATTGTCTGCATGCTTCTGCTATGAAAAAGATAAACAGACATGTATGAACCCGAAAGAGGAGTGTGGTTTGCTGGTACTACAGAGGAAGGTCGAAGATGAAGGGTGAAGTAGGAGACAAATAGAAACGAGTGGGACAAGCCTCATAAATGCAATTAATTTCAATCATCGGGTTGTATGCAGATGCACGAACGCGTTCCACTTCTTCGCATGGCTATGGAGACTCAGTGGCTGGGACGAGATGAATTTTTACGCGGTAGGTTCAAATAGTACAAAGCAGTGCTGATAAAAATCATTCCTTCTACACTCAACTTAGCTGAAAATGAAGACAACCTCAACAGATAGACCAACTATCTGCATGAATTTGAATTTTGACATAAACACGTTCTCTTGATCAAGGCAACCTCTGAGTATCGAAGTCAACATTTGTTTTTGTTCATTCGTGGCTGGATGTTGTCAATATCAATATTCATCTTCATCTTGGTGGGGATGATTTTGAGGATCAAATGCAATATAATTATTTTCATATAACACAAATACAACGCAGTATTGATGGAAAATTATTGTCTCATGCTGAATTGAATATAATGTCGAGGTTTAAGGCTCTGGAATCTACAATATTCAAAATAATCATTTTGCCCAAAATGAATTTGATTGTTTTGCTTTTGAGGATCGCTTCTGATTTTGACAATTTTGGGTTGGATAATCAAGCAGTGGTGAATATCAACAAACGTGTATTTGTTGATGCATAATGAACTCATTTGTTCGTTTCGCTCGTTCTTCACAGCGAACATATTCAAAACGAACGCAATTCATCTACACTGGGTTGAAGCGCTACTCCTAGCGTGTGATGGTAAATAATGAAAACATACACTTTTACAAAGTATTTGGTGGGTACAAGATTACGTCGCACTCGGTTGGCATTTCAACTTATAACAATGCATTCAAAATGACACGTTGCTCACATGATCGTATGAACTAAATTTTCAACCAAATTTAAAACTGAATTTTAAAAATTTTGAAAACAGTCAAAGAATAAATACATAGATGGTATTAAAATTGCTGTATAAATCATCCTGAGTACCAATTAAAAAATTAAAAACAATAATAAAAAACATAATTGATATACTCAATGTCAATGCCTCCAATGTAGAGTTAAATAAATACAAATTTTAAAATAGTCTCAAAAAATGTAGATTGAAGCTCGATTGAAGATACGAAACTAACGATTTTAAATTGGCTCACTACTTGACTAGCCTATTGGTCCCAAGCAAACGATTAACGTACCCCATTCTAGTCGAAATTCTAGTACTACACTATGTTTGTTTTGATTCGCTATGAAAGTTGATAAGCTTAAATATAATGAGGGGTTAGTGGATTTTCTTATGTTTCGAGGGGTGAATCGATTAGCTTGGGACCTTAGACAGTACCAGAGCTGTGTGTATGTGTGTGTACAATCTAACCCCCACTGTCCGGCAGGGTTTTTATGGAAGAAAACTGCTTTTTATTACCCTTAAATTAAAGCAGGTTTAGTCCGGGAGTTAGAAGGTGTTAGCTCTATTGCAGCTCCAGTGACCCATTTCAGAATGCCTGGTAATTTACGACCACTCCGAGGTCACTTTTACTTACAATAAGCCCCGCATGTTCACTCTACCTTTATCAAATGGATAATGATATCATAAACACACTTCCAGATTCCAAAAATTTTATTTCCAAATCTGGCACGTATATAGTTTTGAAATTTGTTCAACTTGTATTAAATCGATTTGATTACCAATTTTGTTTCGAATACCTCTTGATTCATCTGCTGGCAGCACTTACTGGCCCTTACCGGCGACCAACTCGTCTGCCCGCAAAAGCAACAACGCCTAAATCTCAAAGCTCTCCGGACGTCCCCTCGAAAAAGCAATCGAGATATGTATAAGAACAATCTTCAACTGGAACGTACTCACCAAATCAATACATCCGGGAGCACATTCCCGATGCTTATTTTTCTCTCGCATGCCCGTCCGGGAGACAGAGCGCCAGCGCTTATCCGGCAAATGCAGCCGAAAAGCTATGAACGCGAACGCACGCACAAAACAGAGAACACAACCGTATCCAAAGGCGTTCGAAACTGCACCCCTTAGAGAGTACCAGAGCTGAGCCAAAAAGTTAAGCACGTTTCTTGGGGACCTTTTAGTCTTAGAGTTACCTCTATGGTAATACCCTGTATATTGTAATGCACCGAATGCCAGACAGTACTTTAACCCGTACATTTGTCATTTTATTTTTTATTTTTAACATCCACTTGGCAACATCAAAATCAAAATAATGTTTGATGAACATGGACGACATAATAGGATCATCATAAAATTTACGTGGAAATTCGATCATGTTACATGAAACTCAATCTCACCACAGTTTGTTGAGATTTGCAGCTGGTGAGTTTTGTTAGCTTGATATTCCGAGCTGCAATATCACAGCTTTCAAAATCAACCACAGTTGTTTGCTTGTTGAGTTTTGTCTACGAAAATCAAGCGTGATCTAGGACGTTGGTGAGATTTGATTTTTTAATATTTTCCCAACACTGCAATTGATTATGTCTTGTCATTGTAAAGAAAGTTTTAGACTTTGTAGCTTTAAATAAAAAAAAAACTTATTTTTACTGAACAGTTCAGCTGGGTAAAATTTCGGCTATAAATTATTCATGTGTAGATAAATGTGTTTATTATGCCTCCCAGATCACTTTCCTGATCTTTGACTTCCCTAATTTCCTTGAGATTGGCTGTGCTTTGTTTTTCTCAATTTTGGGTAGCCCTATTTTTGACCTCTGGAGAAACGCCTTAATTTTTCTTCAACCAAAACTCTCACGTGACATATCAATTGCATGGGCCCGAGAGGGATTCTGGAGAATAATAAGAGAGATTCCTAAAATTCTCAAAATTTCCTAGAATTCCTAGACATTTACAAAGTTTTCGCAACTCTCCAGATGATTATAAAGCAGCAGTTAAGATCTTGTATTTTTTTTACAGTCCTCTGAAATGTCGTGACGTTTACGTAACTTTCATAAAGATCACTAAACTATCATAAATTTTGAAGTACAAAATTGGGTTGTTAGCGGAATGCTTGAAAACAGCAAAAAAGGTTATCTTCCATTTAATTCTACTTAATTAATTTTGGTATCCATGACGGAAACGTATCAGTATCATTCCCACTAAAGACTCCCTTAAGTACTCATCCTCTAGGTAAAAATTAATTTTCATACCTGTGATCAGTGTTGGCAAAATCATCAATCAAATAAAAAATTTCCGCTCTCATACGCTATCAATATTACGCTTGATATTGATTTTACAAGCTCCTTTGATAAAGCGAGACTATTCACAACGTGCAAAAATCGAGCTGAGAGCTGACTCGACACAAAAATGATTCCGTTCCACATCGTTTCTTAGAAAGAGAAAGTATAGTTATCTCTTTTTACTCTTCACCGATGGCAGACACGAAGGGACTGCTGCCAGCCGTTATGGAAGTTTCGGTTGCATTCGGGTGTAAAGCAAAAATCATGAAACTCAATCTCACCACAGTTTGTTGAGATTTCCAGCTGGTGAGTTTTGTTAGCTTGATATTCCGAGCTGCAATATCACAGCTTGCAAAATCAACCACAGTTGTTCGCTTGTTGATTTTTGTCTACGAAAATCAAGCGTGATCTAGGGCGTTGGTGAGATTTGATTTTTTGATATTTTCCCAACACTGCAATTGATTATGTCTTGTCATTGTAAAGAAAGTTTTAGACTTTGTAGCTTTAAATAAAAAAAAATATTTTTACTGAACAGTTCAGTTGGGTAAAATTTCGGCGATAAATTATTCATGTGTAGAGAAATGTGTTTATTATGCCTCCCAGATCACTTTCCTGATCTTCGACTTCCCTAATTTCCTTGAGATTGGCTGTGCTTTGTTTTTCTCAATTTCGGGTAGCCCTATTTTCGACCTCTGGAGAAACGGCTTAATTTTTCTTCAACCAAAACTCTCGCGTGACATATCAATTGCATGGGCCCGAGAGGGATTCTGGAGAATAATAAGAGAGATTCCTAAAATTCTCAAAATTTCCTAGAATTTCTAGACATTTACGAAGTTTTCGCAACTGTCCAGATGATTATAAAGCAGCAGTTAAGATCTTGTATTTTTTTACAGTCCTCTGAAATTACGTAACTTTCATAAAGATCTCTAAACTACCGTAAATTTTGAAGTACAAAATTGGGTTGTTAGCTGAATGCTTTAAATAAAACAGCAAAAAAGGTTATCTTCCATTTAATTCCACTTAATTAATTTTGGTATCCATGACGGATACGTATTTCGACTACAACGTGTAGTCTTCATCAGTGTCATTCCCACTAAAGACTCCCTTAAGTACTCAACCTCTAGGTAAAAATTAATTTTCATACCTGTGATCAGTGTTGGCAAAATCATCAATCAAATAAAAAATTTCCGCTCTCATACGCTATCAATATTACGCTTGATATTGATTTTACAAGCTCCTTTGATAAAGCGAGATTAGCGGCGCCGGTGGTGTAGTGGTAAGCGTGATTACCTCTCACCCCAGCAGGTCTGGGTTCAATCCCAGTCGGCGCCGCCGGGATGTTCTGAGGCATAACATCTCTGATCACGCCTTCCTTCGGATGGGAAGTAAAGCCGTTGGTCCCCGGTTCATGAGTTGATGGGTCGATAGGTAGGGTCCAGGTGTGGGAGCTGTCTTCCTGGCACGTCGGTAGCATTGGTGCTCAGCACGGAAAACAAGATCAACGGAAAAAACAAACCAAAGGAAAAAAAAAAAGATAAAGCGAGACTATTCACAACGTGCAAAAATCGAGCTGAGAGCTGACTCGACACAAAAATGATTCCGTTCCACATCGTTTCTTAGAAAGAGAAAGTATAGTTATCTCTTTTTACTCTTCACCGATGGCAGACACGAAGGGACTGCTGCCAGCCGTTATGGAAGTTTCGGTTGCATTCGGGTGTAAAGCAAAAATCATTAAACTCAATCTTACCACAGTTTGGTGAGATTTGCAGTTGGTGAGTTTTGTTAGCTTGATATTCCGAGTTGCAAAATCAACCGCAGATGTTTGCTTGTTGATTTTTGTCTACAACAATCAAGCGTGATCTTGGGCATTGGTGAGATTTGATTTTTTGATGTTTTCCCAACACTGATTCATAATGTTCAATAATCTTTCCTGAAGGTCCCCCCATATTCTGGAATATTTATAACTTCCTTTCCTGGTGTATTCAGAAGTTCCCCGAAGCTCCCGAAACTAATGTAAAATATAAGCACTTTCCCTAAAGTTAATATAATTGCTCTGAAATTCATTGATCACTGATGTGCTCGAAATTCCTCTTTAGATCTTGCAATTTTCCTGATACTGTACTTCCTTGGACTTCTCTGAACTTCTGTGAAATTCTTGAAATATGTCTGAATGTTTCTTAACTACTCTGATGTTCTCTGAACTTCCTAAGAAACTGGGAACTGCTCAAAGTTTCCCGGAATTTGGGTTATTTTCCCGGTTGTTTTGAGATCAAAGAATTCATCCTAAGATTCGTTTCGAAAAAACTTACTGAATCTTCCTTACATACTCCTTGCATTCTATTTATAATTAGTCTGAATATTCCTTACAATTTTCATACAATTCTGCTGATAATTATCTTGGAGCTCTCCACTAAATTCATTCTGAAAATTCATTTGGAAATGCTCGAGATGCTCTTGGAATTAAACTAGGAATTCTCATAAAACTCATCTCAGAATTCCTTTGGAATTGTTCCCTCAAAATTCGATTCCCTTGGTATTTATCGTCAGATCCTTGAAACTCTCTTTAGAGTTCACTTCACTATGTTATCTTAATTTTTTTAAGAATTTCCTTCGAATTGTCATCACAATTCTACTAAGAACTTATTTTGAATATCCATTTGACATGGACCTGGAATCCGCTTCACAATCGTTATGAATTTTCCAGCAGAACTACCTAAAGATTCTTCTCTGAACATCTGAAGACAAATGAGCGGGAGTTCTATTGAAACCTCTCTTAGAGTTCTTAGAAAAGATCTATTGGTATTGGTATATCTGCAGAATGCATCCTACAATATTTTCAATATTTTGTGTCCTGAAAGCATTTTCCAGTCCAGGGGTCTTGCAATTGTTGAAAGGTCCAGAATCTTATTTTTCACGGTTTGTCATCGAAATTCACGGGCTTTTCCCGATTTTTTCCCGGCGATTTCAAATTCGCGCCTTTTTCCCGGTTTTCCTGAACTCCTGGATCACTGTAAAATAAATAAATATCAAACCATCATTTGCTTTATTTTAAAGGAGCATGACAAATGCTCAGGAGGGGTTGTGATTGTGAGTTTATAAAATTTCTCGATGTGGGTAGCAGTCAACGAAATATTGTAACCATTTTTTCCCGATCAATAAATGTCACTATTAGTCACTTTTTTTATTGCTTTAAAGCCACTATTTGGTCACGATTTTCGTTATTCTAGTCACTAAAGTCACTACTATTATATTACATATCCACTACCAGCCCTGCTTGAAAATTTTCGAAGTAAATAGTACTGCCCTGAAATTCACTAGTCTTTCCAGAAGTTCAAACGTTTTTTTAATCATGATGGGTGGAGCAACATTCCTTCACCTATAGGAAGCACCAATTGAAATTGGGATCCATTTTGACACATTTAAGATCATTTTTGGTGTTTTCGGCTGTTCTAACCATCTACCATTAACATATAGTTGGGCGCTTGGCATTTTAAGGGCATTTTTGTGGTTTATTGATATGTTTTAGCGTGTTTGACGCATTTTAAATATTTCAGCAGTTTTAGTTCCTTAAATTTTAACGATTTTAGGGTTTTTATTTTGGCTTTTCATAGCCATATAAAATACACCGATATACGGTTGTTAAACCACTTTTTTCAGTTTTGGCATTTCCATGGCATGTGTTAGCCTGTTTTGACGTAGACTCCGTCTTACGGGAAGGTACAGAGGGTAAATCGAAAATCTGAAAATGCGACCATCACGAAAAAATGTTAGGTTTTGAACGCTTCTAACTTTGTCATTTATAGATGAACTTAAAATCCAAAAACACCAATCGACAGGAAATTACTCTACAAATCTGCTGAAGTAAATACTTTTTTTTTCAATTTTCAATCATTTTTTTTTTTTAAATGTACAAATAAAAAGTGTTTAAATAAACGATCTCCCGAAGCCGAGTTGTCATAATCAAGTACCAAATGGTTTAAAAGTTATAAAACAGCGCTGCTGTCGTTCCTCCGCTCATTTTCGCTTAGGACGGCGTGTGAGCAGTAGGAAGACAGCGAGCGGTAAAAGGTGGATTTTCAACCTCTCTCTCTCTCTCTGCAGTCGAACAGAAGCAGAAGTGAAAGATAAATGATGTACCGATAATTCTTTTTTATTTTATTTATTCATTTAATTTCGGTCTCTACTCCGCAATCTAGTGCCAATCACCGACGGACATCGATTGCCATCCATTGACGGCAATCGAATGTGCAGGAAGGCAGCTTCCACACCTGCGTAGGATATCGCACCCATTCAACACACATGGGCCGGGACCAACGGCTTTACTTCCCTTTCGAAGGAAGACGTGACCAGAGATTTTGACGTAGGACTACGTCTGTGATTTCTATATGGGGGTACACTTTGTGGAAACCGAAAATGGAAAATGTAATAAAATTATAAAAGATGTTGAACATTAATAACTCAGCTGCCCATGGACCAATTTCAATAATTTTATCACCAATCAATCAGAAATATTTCTACGCATCTGTTAAATCTTTATCATTTTTCAAAATCTAACTATTGAAAATTGCTATGATAACTAAAAAATTATCACCGATTGCCTGCGAAAAGCGATTTCCCTATCCCTATGAGCATTCATAGAAGGAGGAAGAAGCCGCACCGCTATTGATCGGAATCAGTAGCTCTTCGTGAGTCGCTGTGGGCTATCTATGCCAAGCGCGTCACCCTCATTCCAAACAACATATAGCTCACCAGCCTCATCTGTGTTTAACACCCTAATAGCTCAGCATTACTCAACCATCACGACAAAACGGTCCTTTTCAGGACCGCCATAAATTTGTAAAAGAGTATTTTTGGACATTTGCCAAGGTCATCAATTGGATCAAGATAGAGCTGGAATTAGGTCGTAACAGCTTTTGTAAACAATGACTTCTTTCGATGATGTCTTGAAAGTCAAGGCTCGCCCACGCAAATCAACTTCACCATCAAGTAGGGTAAGACTTCTCCTACCCGATGGTAATGTTGGTTTGTGTGGACGTGCCTTAAATTCCTAAAAATCATCGAGAGAAGTCATTGTTTACAAAAGCTGTTACGCCTAATTCCAGCTCTATCTAGATATGTTTAAATCTAACATACCATGTACTTAAAGGCAACATTGGGGGTGCAATTTTAGAAACCAAAGTCGGTCGCGACGTGAAAGTGGTCTGGTTTTGATCCAGAGATGATGGATTTAAATTCTTAATACGCCAATCGATATGAATTTTTTCTACGAATCTGTTAAAATCAAGACTTTATCATTTTTCAAAATGTCTTTATTGAAAATTGCACAAATGTGCAACTGTTGCTATGATAATTAAAATTATCACCGATTGCCTGCGAAAAGCGATTTCCCTAACACAGATTTCAAAGTTGAATTCCAGCCAGTCTCTCCAAACGGTATTTATTCAATCACCGCGTGGTGAGTGGTGGTGTTCGCCATTACACAACGAAAGGCTGCCTGCAAGCAGCGAGCTGCTGCCCACATGAGCATCCCTAGAAGTAGGAAGAAGTCGCACCGCTATTGATCGGAATCAGTAGCTCTTCGTGAGTCGCTGTGGGCCATCTATGTCAAGCGCGTCATACTAAAGACTATGAACAGAGAGAACCCCGCTCAAATTTATATTCCTACACAAAATAAAAGCTCCTGCTGCAGTTAACAAATAAGATTTATTATATAAGACCACGTAGCCCTACGTCATCATTGCGTACAACCCTATAGGGCTGTCTCTTGTAGTTTTTATGCCCCAGAAAAATCCTACGACCTCGGCTGGGATTGAACCCAGACCCATTGGGGTGAGAAAGCAGTCACGCTTACCACTACACCACCGGTGCCGGCTTTGTACCGATAACTGATTGGAGGGATTTATCGCTAATCGAGATATTCGCGATCAATTATGAAATTTCGCATAAAATAGGTGTGTGAAATTTCGCGTTTTTGTGTGTATTTTTGTAGCGTTCTTGTGAATCGTCGTGGAAACCTTATTTCTGATCAATCTCATTACCACCTCAAAATTTCAAGAGCAGAAATATCAGGTATCATAAAACATACAACAATGAAACTGAAACTTCACGTTTGCTGCAGTGCAGTACACAAGTAGTTCCAATTTCATGAGTGATATCACAACAGCGTCCAAGATTTGTGCTCTAGAAATCTTGAAGTGATAGGGAATATTAGCCATCATGACGGCCATTGTTGGACGCTTCAAGGAATCACCTGAAGAAAGTCCTACCTTCATATCTGATTGCAATTTTATGAGGTCCTGAATTGAACTAAGTTTTAATAATTTGTACATAGGACTGAAATCATAGGTTACTTCTATTGTATTTTAAATCAATATCAAGAAAAATGCACGAGAATTTCACTAAACAGCTTAACGTAGTCTACGTCAACCATGTGGCCATAGCTAGTACACAACCTCACAATTTTGTAGTTTCCATTCCGATTTAAGCTTTTAAGGGGTTTTTTTTAACTTGGATAGCCAAGTGGATGTTTAAAGATAATTTTGACATAACTATTAATTTAGTAATTTTAGCGTCTTAAGGTGATTGTTTCGTTTTTAAAGATCTTCTTTGCTAAACCATTGTTGAACTTTAAGCTGATCAAAATCAATTAAATGAAATGCTTAATATTTTAATAATAGTTTACGAGGCTTAATGACACGATAGCACAGCTCGGAGAAAACATAACTTCAAATTTGTCATTTTTCGACCAATAAAATCACCACCGCCATTTTTACTTTAAACTAATTCGCAGGTTAGTGCGTACCGTAAAACGGGGTGCGGACTTTGATAGTAGAATATAATGATTTAATTTACTATGCACTATTTGCGAATTGAAAACTTTGGTCCTATTTTGTAGCTTTGATATCGTATAGTGTTTTATATGGTACGTTTGATATGTTTTACAATTTTCGTTTTTTTTTTTGCTGATTGAAAAGGCACTCAAACAATTATTTATTAAATGTATTTTCGATGTACCCATCACAAATTCAATGATGTCTTCTAATTGCTTATGATGTTTCTGATTATATACTCATTTAAAGTTTTCATATTTCTTGTAGGGTTTTGAACTAATTTCCGTCCTACTAAAAACAACCCACGCTTTACTTCTCTTTATTGAATGGATTTTAACAATAAATGAAATATTTCTACCAAAGATGACTTCTAAATTTATTCCCCTTTCCATAAGTACCGTTGAATTTGATAAAGAGCCACACATTGTTGAGATATTGTTAAAATCTAACACTGCTTCTTGATTCCAAATTCGTCCTATGAGTTTCAATTCCGTCCAAACGCATTGAAACGCCATTGGCTTTTCATCGTCCTACGGATGAAGGTAGAAAAAGCGAGTTCGCTAGGAGCGCTTCTTTTGTTTTGAGAACAATGAGCGTAAATATTCACACAAAACGCTCTAATAGGCTTTGTGTTGTAGCTTGTGAACTAACGCATCGGTACAAACGTATTACTGATTTGTGCACGGTGAAATCATTGATTATACTAATGTTTTCTGCTTGATATAACGGAAATGGACGATTACGACGAAATAGCGCTCTACCCTACTAAATTGTTTAACACTCCGAATACGATGCCTCCGAAAAACGTGTAACAAGTTTGCAATGGCAAGAATTAGCCATTTCTTAATGAATTTCAAAAATTATGGTACCTTTAGAATTCCTAGGGTTTGTAGATGATTTTGATTGCAAAAAGATTGAAAATAAAGTCGTCTGCTTTTTCAAAAAGCGAAAAGAGTTGTTGCACGTTTTTTTTGAAAAGTGTGTTTGTAGGGTTTTGCAAGTGGCGCAAGATCTGTAATTTAGATTAATGGGCACAAATGTTCACAATTAGCCAGAAAACAGTCATGGTTCCTATATATGGATCCTGGAGACAACGGAACGGTCCTCAAAAAATCCGGAACATCCGTAAAAGTGTTCAATCCATGAACCTGATCCTAGAGCTCTGCGTTTTTTTTTTCAAACATTAGGAACTGTGATATAAAAAAAAAATATTTGGGGCCGTGACATAAACATGAACCTGGATGGCCATGGGACCGTCCTCCGGAAGATCCGGAACATCCGTAAAAGTGGACAATCCATGAAACTGATCCACATTGATCACTTTTCCGGTTTTTTCGGATCTTCCGGAGGACGGTCCGATGGCCATCTGGGTTCATGTTTATGTCACGATCCCAAATTCATTCTAATATCACAGCTCCTAACGTTTTCAAGAAAACCACGGAGCTCTAGGATCAGTTTCGTGAATTTTCCACTATCACGGATGTTTCGGATCCTCCGGAGGACGGTCTCATCACAGTTCCTAATGTTTAAAAAAAAACCGCAGAGCTCTAGGGTCAGGTTCATGGATTGACCACTTTTACGGAGGTTCCGGATTTTTTGAGGACCGTTCCGTTGTCTCCAGGATCCATATATAGGAACCATGACTGTTTTCTGGCTAATTGTGAACATTTGTGCCCATTAATCTAAATTACAGATCTTGCGCCACTTGCAAAACCCTACAAACACACTTTTCAAAAAAAACGTGTAACGACTCTTTTCGCTTTTTAAAAAAGTAGACGACTCTATTTTAAATCTTTTTGCAATCAAAATCACCTACAAACCCTAAGAATTCTAAAGGTACCACAATTTTTGAAGTTCATTAAGAAATGGCTAAGTTATGCCATTGCAAATTTGCCGTTACACGTTTTTCGGAGGCTTCGTAGTCGGCGTAAAGTTTTTTACCCACCGTATTCGGAATGTTAAGATACACGAATGTTATTCTACATTCATCGAGTATTATCAAAGAAACCCCAAAAAAACTTATGTTCGGTCACAAGACAAAAAAAGTGCAAATGCAATAATTTAAACATTTTAGTTATAATGAACTCTAGGATCCTCAGTTCTTGTTTTAAAAAAAATATATTTGATAAACATTAATTGTTGTAAAAATATTTAGAATATACTTCGAAAAACTATCAAATTTACCCAGCTTTACGGTACATTGAAAAGTTAAACGACCGTTTCGTAATATTTTTTAAGCTTTTATTTTCTTCGTTAAGCCCACCTTTCCAAACGATTTGCTTTCAATGTAGATATCTACCGTACCGCACGAATCGCCTTATTTTCGCTCCCAGTCAACCGGCCCGAAGGCAATTCAAACGACAACAATCCAGCCTTGTTTGCCCGCTTTTCGCTCAATGTTTACACACATTCACTTTTGTGTCAACCAACTACTGAGGAGACTCGGTGCACTTTCAATGAATGGACTTGTCACAACAATCGATAAAGATGGGTGACAGGCACATAGCGGAAACGACAAATAAATATTAGCGGCGTTATTTTTATTAATTTAAATTGACAAACGGTTGAAAAGCAATCAACGCTGCGGCCAACTCACCGCATGCTGGAGAAGCAGAAGGAGCTGAAAATTCCTCGCAAAGCACGTTCGTTTTTCTCCATAAATCATCACCCATGGGAGGATGAAATTCTATGAATTGAACCATGCCGTTTTCACTCCAACGAACTAGAGGCACAATGTGTTGCATAAGAATTATAGATTTGTACAAATCGTCGGCTGGTATCCCTGCACCTGTTAGTTTTACGTTCATGAATGAATAGAAAATCAGTCAGACTACGCCCGTAAAACAAATTACCGGTAATTATACAGTCTGCCTTCTCTGAGCCAGACCTCTGCCTTCCATAGGCGGGAATCCTGCAAGTTGGCTGGTACATTGCTAGGTACTGCATATTGTATGATTTATTTCCATGAAAATGAAACACCACGTTCAAGAATGCAATGGATCATCTTCACTGTGAAGCAGACCACCCAGCAACGAACAACGTACCACTTCTTCGTGTAGTAGGATCCAGTGCCTGATGTTCCACGCAGTCCTATTGATGATTGTGCCATGTTGAAACATTGTAATTATTAAGTACCAAATTTGCTCGTAAACGGGTGGCGTGTGTGACCGCGTACCTCGAATCGAGTTGGTTGTCACCACGCTTGTTTGACACGTTTTCCGCTCGAAAAAAGAGAAGGGGGCTTAATTATGGCGACCACCACCACGTTGATTGCATTCGTGAGAACACTGGAACTGGATGCAAATGGGAAATCACCTACCACGGTGCGCCAAATGTGATGATTACGGGGGTGAGTGCATTGCTTAATTGTGCGTGACATGTGCGGTTGCATGCCTGTCATCAAATTGTTAAAATCGAATTGCTTTTTTATGGGCTTCTAAAAGAATGATTTTTGGTGACATCTTTAATGGCAATCAAAGCCCGAAACGTTTTGGTATCCGAGTTTTCTTTCGACAAAGGAAGTCAACCAAGATAATTGATTTAATTTTTTGGATTGTTCGTCATGAATAATTCCACCAGATGTTTTTCAATTCACAATTTTTCTCGTGTATAGAAATCACATAGGTTGTAAAAACGTGAGACGAAATTTCTTGTTTACATGACTACACCCCTTTCAGCCGCACAATTCTCTTTATCGTAAACGATCATCCGAGATCCAACTGTGCATACGCCTACAATCCGAAACGAGCTCCCCCAGACTGTTCTTGAGGTCAGCTGGCTCACAAGCTCTTGAAGGTTTTCTGGGTTCTCATTGCCATAAGAATTCATTCATTCATTGGTGTCTGCAAGCCGACCGCCACGTCGTGAAGCCCTGGGACAAAGAATTCCGTGGGGCACACAAGACCCTTCGGTGCAATAACATTGGATGATTGATGTCGAGCTAAGCGGACGACGCGGGTCGTAGGCAAGAGAAGGCATCGATTCTCCACCCTCACGCGCGCTGCTCAAGACAAGCAATTCATGCGAACAAGTAAATTGAAACGAGAAGATTTACAGGTTTACTTTACTGCTGCTGCTTCTGCTGCCGACTGCCCCCTTCCGCCTTATCGATGTATCAGACCTTTCTTACAATTTTATGATCATATGAACGAATTAATGGTAGGGCCAGTCTTATTAGGAACGTTCTGCTGAAAGAAAAAAACATATGTGTGTGGCGGGTTCTGAGCTTTGCAATACCAAATGTATGTGAACCGTCGAGATTTAATAGTTCTAGTCCCTGGAAATGGGTGCTCAATTATTGAGAGAGAGTTGGAAGAAACGACGGGAAAATTAACATTGACAACGACGTGGTAATTGCCATTTTGCCCTCGACAGCGTGTACAATTCATTCGCACTCACTATTGAATCCGTCGATCAAAACTTGCTCTTGCCTAAGCTTCGACCGGGTAGAACTTTACGCATTAATTCTCCATACAGTTCCAATCCCGGTAAGAAGCTGATGTCATCCACTTTCCCGACAGCAGCTATAATAACGAACGGCTCCAACTTGGCGCGGGGTCTGGGAATCGGTCGCAACTGAGGGCGTCAGCTGAAGTACCTACTTTGACAAATACGGTTTGTAATTTCCCCTTTTCCAGTGCTGTTTGAGTCATAGTTTTGGCCCACACCAGAGGGAACAAAGCCCCATTAAGGCAAACGTCGCCATCCATCCTCGTCCTGGGATGATGAGTAAGTGTTTCGATTCCAGGCATCCTATGAGTGGATTACTGAAGTATAAATACAACAAACGAGAAAGCAATGCTGAAAAGAGATTAACTTTGGCAATCCACGTCGCTCGTCGTCCCGGTTGAACGTGGCAAAATATCTGTTGTGTTATTGGTACGGACAATCAACATCCGTTCCGATTGCGCCGATTCACCCGAATCATCATTGTCGTCTTCGAGTTAACTTCAACTGCCTATATTGTGTATAGTGTAACGTTAAGCACTCTAGCGTGCATACGGTACACAGATAGCAATGCAATCGGTCATTTGAATGCTAATGAGATGGGACGACGTGAATAGGAAGGGTCCTCTCTATCTGCCTTTTGAAGCGATTTACTCCTGGACCCGTCCTGCATTGATGATGAACTTTGTCAGATTTGGCGCCCGGAGCAAATGGGCACTACTTGGAAGAGATTGTTGGAGAACAATAGCGCGACAAAGTTGAAATCATTTCCTTAATTCAATTCTCCGGATTCTTACTTTTTCGGATCCCGTTTAGTTAAATAATCAATTCCAATCGTGCTTGAAATGCAATTTAACATTATTAAGTTTTTAATCCAGCGATATGATCTTCTCTATTTCATAACAATTAAAATGTTACTATTCGTCCAGGAAAGTTGAGCTGTGCTCTTTAAACTGTTCCCCTGGTAGAGGAGAATTTAGTTCATTCGAGACGGCATAAGGGATCACCTTCCCGAGCTTCAAATAGCTCCCCAATGTCGCTTACCCTCACACACCATGGTCTTTAGGACCTTAAAGACTACCCTCTTGTCAAAAAGAAGTGAGGTTTTTTTTTTTTTTTTTTTCCTTTATTTTAGAGATTTTTAGCCTGAGGCTAGTTCATCTCTTAACTAAGAAGTGAGGTGACTATACAAGTCATTTCCTTTCCAATGGCACTTCAACCTACATAAGCTTATATCAAGTCGTATAAGTCAACCGCCCGCAAGAAATTGAGTACAGTCTGTTCTGTACTCCTGTCGTTGTACAATACCTCATGAATTGAAGCAACGACACCCATTTCTTCCCTCAATTGGGCCCGAGCCGGACACTCCACTAATAGATGATTTACATCTAACACCGCTCCGCAACCCTGGCAGTAGGCCACACTGCCGCTAAAACGAGGTCTATGGGTGAGCCGTGTATGACCAATCCTCAGCCGAGTCAGAACTTTCAGATCTCGAGAATTGGGTACATTTTTCCACTCTTGTGTAGTGTTCTTGATTCTACGCAGGAATGCATCACGGATGTTATGCCAAGATACATTCCATGCGAATCGCGAGGTCTGTTTCACCCAGCGGGTACTGTCACTATAGGGCACCGAAGTGACCTCTAGCTGAGCAAGACGACCCTGGTTAGCTAGTCTATCAGCAACCTCATTCTCTGGTATACCTGCTTGTCCAGATACCCATACAAAGGTTATGTTAGCGTACCGCTGCACCTCCAACAACCACGGGTGTCCAACCTGCCCATGCTCAATGGCAGAAAGACAACTCGCTGAGTCAGATAATACAACGGCCGGGAGACCCGTTTGCTAGCCTACAAGCTTGCAGGAGAGCATAGGCCTCAGCTGAGAAGATACCACAGAGACCGGATAACCGGCTGCAGTGGCTTATGGCCTCCCCAGACACCCCATAACCAACTTCCTCTTGGATCAATGAACCATCCGTAAATAGCATAGGCCTTCCCTCGTATGGGGCAGCAATCGACTTTCGGGGCAGTAGCATCCCATGCCCGTTGCCACAGCCTAACTCGCTGGGCTAACGTGGGAAAATCGACTCCCGTCAAGTCGCTCCACCATCCTCTTGCCCTTGCAAGCGTGGGCCTGTCATTGAGGATGGGATCCCTTTCTAACAACCTCCAGTGCCTTAGTGGCCAGGTCTTCGGTGACAACATTCACCAAAGGTACCTTTCCATTCTCCACCAACAGAGAAGCTATTGGAGCATGACCTCAGCGCTCCTTTACAAATTCTATACGCCTCATTGTACTGAGGTTCCAGAATCTTGAGCAGGGAGACACCACCCCTGCTCCCCAGTTCCGGCCGTAAAGGATGCTAGGGACAACCAGAGCCCTAGCAACCTTGGTCAATCTACAACGAGAGGCTTCAGAGAAGCGACCATTTAAGGTCCGAAGAATATTCAACTTGCTGGCGCGAAGACAAGTAGAACCTCCATGAGGCGTCCCATCATTAGTTCCATCATTCGTCTCAGCGTTGAGTTGCAGCGCTGAACCTGACAATTGGCCACGAAAAGGCTTGCCACACTTAGAAAAATTAATGTAAATTTAGGTGTTCTGAGAGTGACATATACGAGCGTCTATTTTGACATAAATTTGAGTCATAACAGACGCGAAATATAGCTCAATCAAACGTACTTTTCGTCGAGCAACGAAGTTTTCAGTCTCGGGGTACGTAATTACATTACGTATTACATGACATGTTTTTTTACGTCTCATCTTTTATGTCAAAGATGGATTCCGTCACGTGTAAAATTAGTTATTTCTAAGTGTGCATCAAAAATCGACTACATACATCCGAACATTTTTTATCTCAAATCGAGGGAAGACTACCATAAACCTGCACTCGTTCATGTTGATCTTCGTCAAGCTTCGTCTACAATTTGGACTTCTACATCAACACATGTCAAGCTGTCTTCAGGTTGAATTGGCTAAACTTGGTGAGTTCGTTCCATTTTGAAATTTTTATCTTTTCAAACCAGTAACGTTGCGAGATCACCTTTTTGTGGTGCGTTACTGGTAAAAGATCTACCTCCGAACCCTAGTCGTGATAACTTCAAACTGGGGAATCAGGATTTTCCAGTAATCAAGGGATCACATTTCAGTTCTTGTTACTTTTTATGACTTGATAATAGTGACAAGACTCGGGTAGTGACCACCGCCGTTATGCATTTCTATATTGTATATTTCAATTCGAAAATATTTTTTATGTTCATAGAGTTTACATAATCCTTTTCCCTTTGTCCTTCTTCTTTTCCTTTCCCTCTTCTCTTTTCAGAAAGCGAGTAATGGCGCTATAGCCATAAGCCATAAAAGGCTAGGACAAGAGTTAGTGCTCACGTCCCAACCGTCAGAAGAAAATGGAGCATCACTTAACCTTTCTAGCTTTGATGCTTCCAACAACCAACCAATCATATAATTACCAAAATCGGAACGTACGGTACGAGATGTCCACGTTTCATCCATTTATTGGATTCTGAAGCATCGTGTTTAAATCTTCGATTTAAACAGGCCCGATGTTTTCTGAATCATCTTGCCCCTTAAATGCTGCACAATAGGCCTGGCCGTTTTGATATGTGTGACGCATCTTCGATGTGAAACATATATCAAATAGACAAGAAAAATTATGGAGGTATATCCATCATTTTCCAGGACGTTTTCAAGAACTGGCTGTGTTGGTGTTAGATTAGATTAGAGATTAGAATAGTCACACCAAGCAGTTTCATCTCGCGCACGGTCTTGACTGCATGCTCACCGATGCTAACGAATGGCAGACTCGGTCTGTGATGATGACCAAAGCAGACGTGCATCAGTTTGGACTTCTCGGGGGAAATCACAAACCCAACACGATCTGCCCAGTCAACGACAGACTGCACTGCATCCTGAATTTTATGCCTAACCATCCTACCGTATCTACCGAATACGATAAGAGTAATATCATCGGCGTACACAATAATGTGTACTTCCTTGAGAATGCGTTCAAACACTGAGTTAATGGCAATGAGAAACAGTTTAACCGAGATGACAGACCCTTGCGGGATGCCATTCTCCAGCAACCCTGGGCTAGAGGTTGCACCAGCGTTCAAAACTCGGAACCTACGGTTCTGTAGAAAGTGTTCTACGTAGTTAAACATACATCCTTGGAAGTCTCACTTCATGAGGGAAGTCAAGATAGGAAGCTTCCATGTCATATCATATGCCTCGGACAAATCGAGCGAGACTACATCTACATGCAAATCTTCCGACGAGACCTTGTCTAATAAATGATCGAGCTCAGAGAAGAACTTCTCCGATCCATAGCCGCACCGAAATGCGTGTTGCTGTGGATGGATCCGTCCTTGCCTCTCCAGCTCTGTTGACAGACGACTTTCCGTTCGAGTGTTTTTTCCATACAGCTCAGTAGGGTTATCAGACTGTTGACAGACGACTTTCCGTTCGAGTGTTTTTCCCATACAGCTCAGCAGGGTTATCGGTCGATAACCATCCGTTTGGGTTCTATCCTTCTTTCCACTCATCAGGTATCTGGCCTGAAAGCCAGATTCTCAGAATTTAATTGAATTCATTTCAGAATTCTCTTTGAATTTCACTGCTTCCGTTGTTATTCTACTCTCATATTTTTTTATTCCGTATTGAGTATATTCATCACTGCCACCATATAGAGGAATCCATCTGGCCTGAAAGCCAGACCTAATTCATTGTGTCAAGAAGAGCCAATCGGCCGATAATAGGTAATCTCCTAAGCAGGGGATACCCAATATCGTCAGGGCCCGCAGCCTTACCAATGCCGCGGCGCAGGGCCCAGTTGAGCTCTTCAAGTTCGAAGACCCTGTTATAGTCTTTTACAAGACTATTCTGCCTGTAACGGGAGTAGCGGTAATCCCCCTCTGGGGAATATAAGCAAATGTCCAACCTTACAAGATTCTCGACCAGACCGGGAATGAAATTCGCAGCATCCAACAAGGCATGTACTGGCCTAAAGGGTTGGCTAATTATAGTTGCCCTTTGGGCTTACCTCGAAAGTCTTTCAGACTTATGCTCGCAGGGCTGCTGAATGAATAAAAGCACAATAGATTTTATATATGGTCGCAGTGATGAATATTCTCAATACGGAATAAAAAAATATGAGAGTAGAATAACAACGGAAGGAGTGAAATTCAAAGGGAATTCTGAAATAAATTCAATTAAATTCTGAGAATTATTCCACTGGGTTTCATATTGAGAAGAATTTCAAGGTAATTCTGAGGAAAATACAAAAAACTCCAAATTTTGAATTGGGAGGACAGTTCCAACGTTTTCAGGAATATTTCAAGTAAATTCCAGAGATTTTCTTTTCCTTTGATTTGTTTACTGTCGCTCTAAGTCCCAATGGTACCGACGCCAGGGAGGCAGCTCCCACACCTGGATCCTACCTATCGACCCATCAACTCTTGGACCGGGGACCAACGGCTTTACTTCCCTTGATCAGAGATGTTATGCCTCAGAAAATCCTACCGGCGCTGACTGGGATTGAACCCAGGCTCCTTGGGGTGAGAGGCAGTCAAACTTACCACTACACTATCGGCGCCACTTATTCCAAAGATATTCCGGAGAATTCAGAGATGCGTTTGAAGCGAATTCTGTGGAGAATTTCAAAAAATTTATGGAATTTCTAAATTTGATGAGAATTTCGGGAGAATGCAAAGTGAACACTGAGGAACACTCCAAGAGAATTTTTAGGAAAATCTCCCGGACTGATGTATTCAGAACTACTTGAAAGTTCCCAACATTTCCCTGAAGCTAATTAAGCAGTCTTGGAGTTCTTTTGTTGTTTGAGAAACTAGTCTGATGCTCATAATACTTTTCTTAATATTTTTTTATTTCTCTGAACTGCTTTGGATTTCTCTAAAGTTCCTCCATTTTTCGAACTGTCTGTTCTCAGAAGTTTCAGAAGCGGATGATTCTGAAGATTTTCTGTAAAAAGATGATGCGCGATCCAAGTAGATGCGAGATATGAAAGAAGATTTTTCGAAGATTGATGAGATTTTTCGAGAAAATAGTATTGAGATTTAGATGTGACGCATCCCTCGGAAGTTTCCGCAATTTTTTCTAAAATTCTAGGAAGCTCATTGTGATTTAACAATTCACTAAACTGTTCTAAATGACTAAAATTTTCCCAGAAACCTGAAAATTTATCAAATTTTTTGACACATTTTCTGTGCAACTTCTTTGAAATGTTCCCACATTTTCCTTCTGTTCACGAAACATTCTTGGATTTCTCGGATCTTTCCTACACAGCAAAAAAAATAATATCACATCAAAGTGGATGCCCTTCATTCGTTTCGAAAATATGGTGTAATATTACTTGCAAAAAAGGACAAAATTATCATTCAAATAGTGCATGAGCTGACATTACGCTTCTTCTACTGCATTTGTTTATTTTCGACATTATTGAAGTGCATTCTCTTGGATGTAATATTAAAATTTATTTTTTGCTGTGTATAGTTCCATGGATTTCTATAAAATTCTCAAAGTTTTTCTTAAGATCTCTGGACATCTGTGCAGTTTTGAAGTTTTTCTAAAATGTCATTACTTCCCAGAAATTTCTGAAACTTTTTTAATTTCTCTCAATTTTTCTGAAAAAAAAACAAAATAATATAGATCTAAAATTTTAAACAAAGTTCTCATATCGATCAACATGCTCCACTTCTCTTTTGGATTTTGGCCTGTGCACTTTTGCTTTGGTAAGACCTTCTTCTGTCTTGCAAAATAAAAATCCAATATTTTTACTGAAGTTAAATCATGTATGTGTGTATGTGTGTGTATTCCCTCTAACCCCCACTGGCCGTCAGTGTTATTATGGAAGAACTCTCTCTACAATGTCGCATTTATGGTCATTGTAGACAGCTTTAGTCCGGGAGTTAGAAGGTGATAGCTCTATTGCAGATCCAGTAACCCATTTCAGAATGCCTGGAGAGTCACGTAGTATTACACACACACACTTCCAGTTTCAAAATGTGCTTTTGAATCCTGGCACGTATTTAGTTTATGTTTTTTTTTTATTGTAAAAAGTATTTGGACTGGTCTCATCATTTTAATTAATACTTCCTTCGATGAACACAATTTTTCTTGCATTGCCATGGTCATCAGGGAGGAGGTTTGCGTCTAGTGCTTTCCCCAGGAACCATTCGCGGCCACCAGCTACCACTCGTCCAGTCTTGGGCGTATCCAGCGAGGCATCTTTCATATTGGTCGCAATATCCGACACCGACGAGAGACCAGTTGCCGAGCACTTTTGCAAGCGGAAAACTTGCCGATTCACGGCAACGTCGGCCACCAAATCACCACCAAAACACGCGACGGCACATTATCAGCACGTTCCCGGGCTAATTCATTAACCGGACTGAGTTCAAACTCGCCCACGGTGACGAATCTTTCAATAGAACAGAACTATACACCGAAAGTGTGGCATCTGAACTCGGAGAACCGGGCTCCCGGGAGGCAATGAAAACCGACACCAAACAATGGAACTGAAGCTGCGTCTTAGATTTTGGAAGTTAGATTCAAGGTCAACCGAGTCACTCAAGGCAAACACAGGCAAAACACGATATACCACTAAATGATAACTTTATGAACACTTGAAACTAAATTTCAGCACACAAATTAAACAATGTTTAATTCGCTGACGAAAAACACGCAGCAAAAGAAAAACACGTCAGTTTTCAAGCCATTTTTACTGAAGTTAAATTATCGACACTAATTCATAACTTTTCCAAAAGTGTATTGATATTGATGTACTCGGCACTTCGGTGAATATTTTTGGAAAAATCTAAAACTATCTATTTTTTATTTATTTATGAAACTGCCTTGAAGTTTTCTAATCAACTGAGTTGAATGTTACCCAAATTTCTTGAAATTAGCATCACAATCATATAAAATTATTAAATTCCTCTTACAATTACCTGATGCCAGTTCATTTTACAGGAGTCAGTATTTTTACTGGGTTTTTTAATTGCTGAAAAAGTCGGTAAAAATTCAAATGGACATTATCCTTAAGGAATAAATGAAGACATTTTAGTTATGTAAGTAAATTTTATGTTAACGAACATGGAAATGGGGCATCTCGCCGCAGGAAACTGAACTGGTAGTGTTTACTCGAAAGCGGTACCCAGCCCTAATGCAGTTTAATCTTTTGGGCAGAAACATTACTCAATCATTGTCTTTCAATTACCTTGGGGTCTGGTTTGATTCAAAGTGCACTTGGAATACTCATATTACTTATTTGAAGCAAAAATGTCAACAGAGGATCAACTTTCTCATCCGGGAAACCTCATAACGCTTTATAAAACAACAATTCTCTCTGTTCTAGAGTACGGCTCATTCTGCTTTCTCTCGGCAAGAAAATGTCACCTAATAAAATTGGAACGAATTCAATATCGTTGTCTGCGTATTTCTCTCGGCTGTATGCACTCAACGCATAACATGAGTCTCGAGGTTCTGGCAGGAGTAACACCTCTTCAGAACCGTTTCTGAGAGCTCTTTCTCTAAGAATACTAATCAAATGCGGAGTGACTAACACACTTATAATTGCAAATTTTGAAGAAATTCTCGGGCTGAACATACAATCTCGATTTATGAGAAACTACCACCACTACATATCCTCGGATATGTGTCTTTCTTGGTATAATCCAGACCGTGCTCACTTCATCATTAGCAGTTCCTCAATTGAATATGATATGTCCATGAAACAAGTGATTCATGGATTCCCGATCAACTTCGAACTATTATTATCTCACGTATTTTTACTGAAAAGTACCAACACGTCAATTGCGTGAAAAGATATTTTATAGACGGGTCACGTCTCAATGGATCCACTGGCTTCGGTGTCTTCAATGAAAACTCTAGTGCCTTCCGCAAACTTCAGGAACCTTGTTCCGTTTATGTTGCTGAGCTGGCAGCAATCAACTTCGCATTGGGGATCCAACATGCCCGCAGACCATTATTTCAACTTCTCGGATAATCTCAGTTCGATTGAGGCCATTCGGTCGATGAAACCAGGTAGGCACTCATCTTATTTCCTTTCAAAGGTAAGGGAGCAGATGAGTGTGCTGGTCGAAAGATCATATATGATTACCTTTGTATGGGTCCTCTCGCCCCGTAACGTGGGTAGATCACCTTTTCGTGGTACGTTACGGGATGTAAGATCTACCACCGATTCCTAGTCCTGACTACTTCAAAATAGGGGAACAGAATTTTTCAGTAATCCAAGGAACACATCTTAGTCCTTGTTACTTTTTATGCCTTGTCGATAGTGACAAGACTCGGCTTTGTCCACCGAGGATGATCTTGAAACAAGGAAAAAATGAGTTAGTCTTCATCTATGTGATTCCTAATCTTCTATTCGTTGTTCCCTAGTTTGAAGTGGTTAAGACTAGGGTTCTGATGCATGGTAATTATCAGTGTCATTCCTTAATTTTGTGGCTAAGGAATCTAATGTTGACTGACAAAGAGGCGCGCCTTTGGAGGGTGTTTCAACACTCCGAAGGGTATAAAGAGCGGGACCTTTCAATTAGAGTAGGATCCTTGATATAAATGCAAGAATGCAAGAATCATTCGCGTGATGTCAAGACTTAAAGGGTGATACGGTCAAAATTTGGTCAATATCAACTTGACGTATTTCTTTCAATTTTGCATTTAAAAAACCTGAAAACCCCTCATTTTGAAGGTGTGTGTGTGTAGAATGTTGCTCCTATTTTGATTTTGGAATTCACTCTTCAGTTGTCAAAATGCCGTCCAAGCAAGAAGAGCAGCGTATCAAAATTTTGCTCGCGCAACGCGAAAATCCGAGCTACTCGCACGCAAAGTTGGCAAAATCGCTAAAAGTTGCCAAATCAACCGTTACAAATGTAATTAAAGTGTTTGGGGAACGTTTGTCGACAGCCAGGAAGTCTGGATCGGGGGGAAATCGAAAACCGGAAGCCGCTGAGACGACAAAGAGAGTTGCCGGTAGTTTCAAGCGAAACCCTAACCTCTCTCTCCAAGATGCCGCAAATAAGCTGGGTGTATCGTCTACAACCGTGCATCGAGCCAAAAAACGAGCCGGACTATCGACTTACAAGAAGGTAGTGACTCCAAATCGCGATGATAAACAAAATACGACGGCCAAAGCGCGATCCCGGAGGCTGTACACGACGATGCTGACGAAGTTTGACTGCGTGGTAATGGACGACGAAACCTACGTCAAAGCCGACTACAAGCAGCTTCCGGGACAGGAGTTTTATACGGCAAAAGGAAGGGGAAAGGTAGCAGATGTTTTCAAGCACATGAAACTGTCAAAGTTCGTAAAGAAATATCTGGTTTGGCAAGCCATCTGTACCAGTGGCTTGAAAAGCAGCATTTTCATAGCTTCCGGGACTGTCAACCAAGAAATTTACGTGAAAGAGTGTTTGAATAAACGTCTGCTGCCTTTCCTGAAGAAATACGGTTGTTCCGTACTGTTTTGGCCGGATTTGGCATCTTGCCATTACGGTAAAAAGGCCATGGAGTGGTACGCCGCCAACAACGTGCAGGTGGTTCCCAAGGACAAGAACCCTCCCAACACGCCAGAGCTCCGCCCAATTGAGAAATACTGGGCTATTGTCAAGCGGAACCTAAAGAAGACCAAAAAAACTGCTAAGGGCGAGCAGCAGTTCAAGGCAAACTGGCTTTCTGCGGCGAAGAAGGTGGACAAGGTGGCTGTACAAAATCTGATGGCAGGGGTCAAGCGTAAGGCCCGGCAATTCGGATTTGGAAAAGCGGAAGCCTAACTAAATATTTTTCCTGAATTGTATACTAATTGAACTTGAAAATGAAATTTAATTCGATTTTTTAAATAAACGATTTCACCGATTTACACGCGTTTTCCCATGACCAAATTTTGACCGTATCACCCTTTATGTCCAATCACTTCTCGCTAGACGCACATCTCTACAGAATAAACCTCGTTGACAGCAATATATGTAGGTGTAGAACCGGTTATGATGACATCGATCACGCAGTTTGGTATTGCCCGGGTAATGACGCCTCCAGAGCACGACTGTTGGATACCCTAGTGGCCCGAGGTAGACAACCCTTCCGTGAAGTAACTTTACCACCTCTTCTTGCATCTTACAAATAAAAATTATCATTATAGTATCTCATTGTTTCATAATGACGAAAAATAGCATTTTAGCTGTAATGAGCAATTGCAAGCCTGTGTTAGAGTTTGAAGTGACCATCCCCTTCTTTCCAAACAACTTCCAGCCATTGTGTCCCAGTCTTATTATCATGAAATATATTTTATTTATTTTATATATCACCGTCTTCGACTAGTCGTACAGACTGAACTATTTTCTTATAAACTAAAGATTGCTTCTAATCCTATTTCTAAAAACATTTTTGGTCAAATTAAAATCAAATTCGTCACAAACAACATTGAACGAGCGAAGGCACGAATCGAACGGGTTGTTGTATCCGTAGTTTGTTCTGTGGTATGGAACTGCTAATAAAGGTGAGTTCCGAAACCGTCGGGGAGGAATGTTTAGTGGGATCTGTGCGAGAAGTTCAGGACAATCAATAAATCCTCCGATGACATCAAAAATAAATAATCGCTGCATCGTAACTCGTCTGGTAGATAGTGGCTCCAATCCTATGAGCTTACATCGGTCAGAATAGGGAGGAAGATTAGACGGATCGTTCCAGGGAAGCTGTCTCAATGCAAAACGTACGAACCTTTTCTGTACCCGTTCAATGGTAAGAACATGAACTACATAGTAAGGGGCCCAAACTGGAGCAGCGTACTCCAGAATGCTACGAACCAACGAACAGTAGAGAGTTTTTAACGCGTAAATGTCGGTGAACTCGGACGCATGGCGACGGATGAATCCCAGCACAGAAAAAGCTTTGGCAGTCATAATTCCCACGTGTTCGTTGAACCTTAGTTTCGTATCGATGGTAACACCGAGGTCGCAGATGGACGAAACTCGTTCTAATTCCGCCGTTTCCATCCTGTATTGATGCAGAATGGGGCTATTGCAGCGACTGAAGGAAATAATTTTGCATTTCTTGTTGTTAACTCGCATGCCGTTATCGCTACACCATATCATCGTAGTGTTGATATCCTCTTGCAGAGCAAAGCAGTCCAAGAGAGAAGCTATGACACGATAGAATTTAAGGTCATCAGCGAATGAGAGCTTGAACGAGGAAAGCCGCAAACACAGATCATTGATGAAAATGTTGAATAATAGTGGTCCCAAAACGCTTCCTTGGGGTACACCAAACGTGATGTTGAAAGAGCGGGAACGAGCCGAGTTGATCACAACATATGCGGTACGATCACATAAGTACGAAGAAATCCACTCCGTAATCCAATCTGGAAAACCTATGTGCCTCAGTTTCTCAATGAGCTGAATGTGCGGTACGGTATCAAAGGCTTTCGCGAAGTCAACATACACCGCGTCAACTTGCCGCCTCTCTTCTACTTCGCGGGACACTGTGGTGACGTAACACATGAGGTTCGTTGTTGTAGAGCGATGCTTCATGAAGCCATGCTGACCTTCGAAGATACTCGGAGACGCTACGTTGTATAAAACATTGTGCACCAGTTTTTCAAATATTTTACTGAGACAACAAAGAATAGATACTCCGCGATAGTTTGTCACCTGGTTACAGTTGCCTGACTTGTGTATAGGAACAACGTAAGCAGATTTCCAAGCCGCTGGAAAGGTCCTTTCACGAAGCGATTGATTGAATAAGTGAGCAATTGGATTCGCCAGTTCTTCGGAACAGTTTTTCAGCAGCAGAGGTGGTAAACCGTCTGTTCCGGATCCTTTTTTGGTGTCAAGGTCATCGAAAGCTCGTAGAACTTCTTCGGTGGAGAACTGAATGACAGGAAGGTTGATGATGTGCGACGGAATATGTGCAAAGCAGTCGCGCCTTGGTACAGGTGACACTTTGCTAAACACGCTCTCGAAGAATATGGCAAAAAGGTTAGCAGCATCCACATTTGTATTAGCCTGGAGATCATTGTAGCTAACGTTACATGGGATGCGAGTAGATGCTTTCCGATTCCTCACGAAGTCCCAGAAACACGACGGGTTTTGTTTTACACTGTCCTGGATCCTGGATAGGTAGCGTTCATAGGTGGATAGAAGAACTGTTTTGTACTGCAGCTCCACTTCACGAAGGTACTCGCGGTCGTTCTCAGATTTCGAAAGAAAGAAACGGTGACGTGCTTTTCTGAGGATGTTGCGAAGATGTCGTAGTTCAGGGGTCCACCATGGTTTACTGGAAACTGGACTGAACGTTCGCCTTTTCCGAGGTACATAGTCGTTGAGCACTGCGTAAAGTTTTTCATAGAATGCTGATAATAATTCATCCAAAGGCTCAGATAGCAGTAAAGCTTCCCAGTCGATTGCAGCCAGAGCCGATTTCAACTGTCCAAAATCGTACGAGTGGAAATCGAAGTTAAGATTTTCGTCCGACTCATTCTCTACCACTAAATTGTCATTGCTCTCATTGAACAGCAAAACAAAAGGCACGTGGTGAATGTCAGCGGGCAGCAGAGGCGTGGAGGGTTCAACGAGGTCCAGTTGCTCTGGAAGACTGGCGAATACGAGATCGAGTAGTCTGCCATTCCCATTCACGTAGCGGTTAACTTGCTGCAAACCAGTAGCAAACATAGTTTCTATGAGTGCCTGCTCGTGTTCGGAATGAACATTCAAGGGTATGAAACCGTTTACATCTTCGTCCAACTGCCAGCGTAAATTAGGAAGGTTGAAGTCACCCAGAGACATAATGATGTCTGCTGCGGTGGCACAGTTTGCAACATGTTGCACTGCGTTAGCATGTGCAGAATAAAGGTCGGCGCTTGAGTTTGGTGGAAGGTAAATCGCAACAAGGTAAAGTGATCGAGATTCCAGTCGTACACAAACTGCGACTTGCTCAAGATGATCGCAATCCAACAGTGGCATAGCTTTGCAAACGAGATGAGTTTTGACCGCGATTAGCACTCCTCCTCCACGAGAATGCTGACTAATCAATGCACTACGGTCGCAACGGTAAAATGTATAGTCGGACGAAATTTCAGTACTATCGATATCTGCTCGAAGCCAAGTTTCCGTGAAGACGAGCACATCGTAGTCGCAGCTGGAGAGAAGCAAACGTAACTGCACAATTTTGGTACGCATGCCTCTGACATTCTGATAGTACACCGAGATGAGGCGTTGAGATGAACTTGTTTTAGTTTCTGATCCAGAAACAACGGAGCATTGTAGGGACGTCGTAATGTTGACTGGACTCGTTGTGATAACTTCAGTGATGCATTGAAGAGCGGCTGAGTGGAACTGCGCTGACGGCCCTGGGCAGCTGGAAGCGATAGACGTTACCCGACAAGGAATGTTCTTACTGTGCGCGTACTTGCCTGCTGCGACGGAGTGGAAGACCCCTTCTCCAGCTTCGTACACAGGACCGGGATGACTGCAGGTCGCTGGCGGTGTAGGCTCGACTGTGACGAGAGGATTAGGGGCTTCCGTGAGGCTTTCAGGCATGCATCCCGGTGGCTTGAGTGTTGATGATGAGAGTGCACAGTGGTCTCCTGACATTGAGCGGCTGGAAGCGATGTGCATTACCGGGAGTGAGGTATTCAAATTGATTGTGTACTTGCCTGCGATAACGGGTTGGAAGACCCCTTCACCTGATTCGTACACAGGACCGGGATGACTGCTGGTCGCTGGCAGGAATGGCTCGACTGTGACGATAGGATTTGGGGCTTCCGTGAGGCTTGCAGGCGTGCATCCCGGTGGCTTGAGTGCTGATGATGAGAAGGTAGGAAACGATGATCGACTGAATTCGCCGAGATCCTCCGAGAAGCATCGGTGAGGTTTCGAACTTTGATCTCCTGGCGTTGAACGGCTGGAAGCGATGGGCATTACCGGAAGTGAAATGTTCAAATCGATTTTGTACTTGCCTGAAATAGCTGGTTGGAAGACCCCTTCACCGATATCGTGCACAGGACCGGGATGGCTGTAGGACGCTGGCAGGAATGGCTCGACTGTGACGATAGGATTAAGGGCTTCCATGAGGCTTTCAGGCGTGCATCCCAGTGATGAGGTGAGTTTTGGTGGAGTCGGTTGCTGCAGGTTGGGAGTCTTCAAGTAATGATTGCAATGATTAGTCTTCTGATGGCTTCCGAAAGTTTTTCGAACCATAATCTTCGAATTCTCTGAACATGATTCCTTCTGGCCATGTTGAGGGATCCAATGCCGTTGTCTTCAAATCCTGGTCGAGGCCGATTTTGAAAGAGATGAATGACAAGCCAGCGGTGTCCTTGCCCTTTGGTACCAGTTTCACCACTTCAGGATCAACGGTGGTTTCCAAGCATTCTTTCACTATCGCCGAAATCAATTCGTTCGTTGCGTCGGGACGGATGCGCGACAGGTAAAGCCAGAATTTGTCATTGCCGACAGTAGAGTTTTGAACTGTGACAATATTCTGACTTGATTCTTTCGATCCGTATTGAGCTGCTGTGTTTGCCATGTAACGTGCCTTTGGAGCTTGAGGGGGCCGGGGTTCAGGCCTTGGTAATGCAGGAGGAGCAGGAAGACTGGCGGGTTTGGTTGAAAGCTGTTTAATTTCGGTACGTAGTTCGTTGATTGCTTCCGATAACGATGCAAGCGGAGACGGCTCATGTGAACAACACGAAATTGAACGAAAATGGCTATTTTCGAACATTTCGGCACACTTCACGCACATCCAAAATAAATTCTTCTTGTGCGACGTAAAGTAGCTTAGAAGCGCTCGTGACACACCAGCGCACGTCATGTGAAAAATTCCACCGCAGTAACCACGACAAGCCACTTGATCGATACCAACGATAGCTTGGCAACATTCTGAGCAAGCCTTCTCCATCATGTGTACCGCGTTGATGTAAACCAAAATCGCCTACCAGTATGCTTGGAAAATGATGATGTGCCCACAAAGCAATGTTGGTTCGCGCTATTCGCCAGCAGATGTCGCTTCAGGAGAGAAAATCGGCGTGGGGAGGTAATAGGCCTTTGTTGTTTAATCACACTGACGAAAACAAAACACTCGCGGAATGGGATAAAATATCACCGTAGCACAAATAAACTAGCACGTACACACACGAATTTCGTTAACCGAGCTTAACTGGACGACGTAACAACGGAAATAATATTTACGGAGTTGAAAAACACGGAAAATAACAGAAAAAATCACGACCGATAATTGTCAATATTACGCACACAGAGCAGTGATGCTAGATTCATGCAGTTACATCCTCCTGTTTCTGTGCTACTTGGCCCTGCCCAGCCAGGATTTGGTCAACCGTCCGAGAGTAGTATCTGAAGGAGGCTTCAGAAACCAGTTTCCTACCTAGCTCCTTCCAGTCGAAAATTGTTACCCATTTACCTCGAGCCCGCCACGAGTAATTCTTACCCAATACTAACCTAGAACTACCGCTGTGTAAAATGTTAATTCAAACATTACTGATTTTGGCTCCGCAAAGTGTCACACGTGACTTAGCCTAGTAAATAAACAAACTAGTTAAAATAAATCATACATACCATTCTGAATGTGTTGATATAGATTGTCACATCTTGCCAAAATCTTTGTTCGGAAGATTGTAAGTTTTTTTGCAAAAATCGAATGCACCAGGGTGAGTATGCAACTACCCAACGAAATCTAAAATGACAGAAAATTAGATGCATAATACTACTCTTTTACTTAATTTTCTTACCATGATGCCATCAAATGCTTCATGTTTTCATGAAATTCTCCTATCTTCCAGTTGAAGGTTGGAATAGTGAACGTTCAACTGTAATGCGTCACCAAGGATAACCAAGAGCTCAGTGTACACGTAACAAAACTCCGTAAACAAAATATTTATGCGATTACTCGGTATTATGCTTTACTGAGACTGTTGATTTTACCGATTTTTTATAAATAACTAAACAATATCTTCTGTGAAAATAATTGCCAAATTCAATTTTGATTTAAACAAAACAGACAAATCGGTAATAAAAGCAACATAAATGTGTAAAGTTCTCAATTTTAGCTGATTACTCGTCATACTAGTGAGTTTACAGGGTAAAATCTGTAAAAAAAAAGACATTACTGAGGAAAAATGGAATCATTTCATACTTTATACCCTTTTTAAACAATTTAATGTTAAAATCTCATGGTAGCACATAAATTATAGAAAATTTCACTAAATGCATTCTTGATTATAACTTTTCAAAAACAATAAGATTAGATTGCTTTGGAATTGTTCCTGAAAGACTGAAATTAGCAGGACAGAACGAATGTTTCATATTCATAATCACACCAAACTTACTGTGGTAGAAGCTAACAACGTTGCGGCCGGTGGTGTAGTGGTAAACGTGATTGCCTCTCTTCCCAAAGGGCCTGGGCTCAATCCCAGTCGAATTTCTGATCATGCCGTCCTTCGAAAGGGAAGTAAAGCCGTTGGTCCCCGGTCCACGAGTTGAAGGCTCGATAGGTAAGGGACCAGGTGTGGGAGCTGTCTCCCTGGCGTCGTAAGCATTGGTACTCAGTACGGAAAACAAACCAAGGAAAAAAAACAGCTAACAACGTTGATTTGAACCAAATAAAGAATCAACCTGCCAGTCTAATGAGATAAACCGAAGCCATTTGGATCCATGACAGGCCATAAGCTCTATCACAAGCCTCCTAGCTGGCCACATTTTACCTGCCTTGATTTCAGATCATAAACTCCTTCCAGCACCATACACCATCGATTTATTACTGCATACACACTCGTCATCTTTGTGACACATTCACTCTCTGATCCTAGTCAGTCCATGGCTACTGCTCAGTCTCAAACCTTCAGCTCGAGCTGTCCGGATTGCCAGCCGAACCAAGGCATGATTTATGAAGAATCGATACTCCCAGTTGTGAAAATCTTCATCATAACTCGGGGTTTGTAGCTGCCGGCAGAGGCTACACAAAGTTGTTCACTTTAAACAAGATCCCACCGTACCCACATGTGAGTCACTGTCGAGCCAGTGAAATGCACAAATGATTCTACTTGTAAGATTTATGGGTAATCTTTATTTTTATTACCCCGCTTTTCTTTGGTTGGTCGCGTACGCTCGCTAACTACACATACATTCAGTTCATTTGCTTATGAGCAACATTTGTCTTCGTCTGTTTCGTGTCTGCGACCAGCAACAGAGACAACAAAAACTTGAATGTGTGGAAAAATGAACACCGCGAGCCAAGTGGCCCGAAACAAATACTCATAAATTGATCCCGACACGAGACGGCGAGGAAAATTCCTTTCCACATCACGAAAATTATGGCCTTGTATCGGGAAACGAGTATTGGGAACATTGCTATAGGAAGCGGATAAAAAATGGTTTATTTATGGAATAATTAATCAATGTTGAACAAATGAAGTCATTTTAAGGGGGATGCATGACACGGAATGGTGATTTCACTTGAACAAACAAAGTGTCAAACACTCATTTTATTTTTTTCTTTTTTCAATCATCTCAGATTTAAACTCGTGATTTTGGCGTAAGAGCCATGGATGTTAACCACTTCGCCAAGGCCGTCCCCTTTGAAACACAATTGAAATTGTCCTTGAACTTCAATATCCGAGTTCAAACGAGCGAACAAGGCAACAACATTAGCAATTCGGCCAAGTTCATTTTCGATTCACTCATGGGCACGGAGCTTCACATATGTATGTACATTTTACGTGACTTTCTCCCATTTACGACAGTGCTCCATTGTGGTGCCACTTTGGCACCATTTTCCTGTAAATATATTACATACACACGCACCAAAGCTCAAAACACGGTTTAGGGATTCACCATTAGTTCGTGTGCAGAACAACTTTTTTTTTCAAACTTGCTCAATTGGGCTTTGATGTACGATGTGCAAAATCCCCAACCACCCAGCTGGGCGGGATAGGAAATCTTACTTGAACAAGCAAGAGTGCTCGTAAACATTAAATATTTATGCACAATCTAGGTGGATTAACTAAGTTTGAGTGATCACTGTTGCCGAAAACTTTTCAATGTTGTCTGTACTGGTAGAGCTATTTTGAGGCTTATAATAAAACTTGCACTAGGGGTAAACAATTTTAGGAACCAGTTGTAGAAGACACGTACAAACTTCCAAAACTACTCCGATTGATGCTATACATATATATTTATGTGGTCTATTCCAATCACTAGTCTGCTGGTGGCTGTTGCTTCCACGTACTCTGTTGTCGACAAATTCACTCTACGCTACGCTTATGGCCCTCCGTATCGGAAGAAAATGATGTGTTGCTAATATGGAACCACTCTCGTGCCCAAGGAAACTGACTGGCTGGTTGGCCCTGGCTGGCTACGGAGTGGAAGTGGCTGGCGTGAAGATTTATAGTGCTGTGAAAGTTTTTGATTTGGTCTCGTGATTGGTTTTTCGTTATTCCATTTTCGTG
The DNA here is from genome assembly GCF_037179485.1 of Ochlerotatus camptorhynchus. Classification (NCBI taxonomy): domain Eukaryota; kingdom Metazoa; phylum Arthropoda; class Insecta; order Diptera; family Culicidae; genus Ochlerotatus; species Ochlerotatus camptorhynchus. The sequence continues at coordinate 502,678 of NW_027040849.1, forward strand.
CTAACACGATGTTCAAATAAACATGGACGAGTCGAGGGTGTTTCGGAATTCATATTCTATACCTTTTCTATGTTGTAGGGGAAATGATGGCTTCGGCATGACAGACTATTTTCGGCAACCCAAATTGAAACACTATTTTCACTGGATTTTCTTACGAAAACACTTCGCTGAATGTATGCAAACGATTCTTTATGCTTTCAGCTTCAATTTGACTATATTTTTACCACTGAGAAAAAGCAATCTAGCAAGGTTTTCTTGAAATGCAACACACGCACTACAAATTGTAGCTGATTTCGAGTTGCCGATAATAGAACAGCAGATTTACATGCAGTTCAAATGGAACGGTTGCCGAAGAAAAACTGGTTGCCGACAATACTCGCTCTCACTAGAGAAGATTGGAGCTTTGTAAAAGCGTTTCAAAACAGTTTTTGACAATTCTTTCGACTGAAATTGTTAGAGCAGCTGGCAGCAAAAGATTGTAAACAAACCAATACTGCATATGTGTGCGTTCCTTAGAGAAAAAGGCTATAGAAAGAAGGTTTGTTTAGGTTGCCGAGAATACGTAAATTCCCTTTTGTGCTTTTATGGTTTATTAAAAAACTTGTATTTCGAATATGGTAAAGATGAGTGAAAAATCCAACTGACAATCTTTTCTAATTATGCGGAAGAATATTCTGTGAAATTTTCAAAGTCCTGGGACTTCCCAACTTAAAAAAAAAACTACGAGGGAAAGCCTTATGGGGATGTACGCAATGATGACGTAGGACTACGTGGTCTTATATAATATGTTATGTTAATTGCAGCAGGAGCTTGTGTTTTGTGTAGGAATAGAAATTTGAGCGGGGTTCTCTCTGTTTATACTCTTTAGTATGACTATGATTTGCTGAAAAGAACCTTTTGATGTGAATTTTAGTTGGGACATGTTCAGAAATTTAACTCTTTTGGAAAATCTTGGTGGCCCTGAAAAGGGCCGATGGTACTGCAGGCTTAAGACCTTTGGAAGATGATGATGCCGTGTAGGCAGCTGGACCAGCAAATCGGACCGGACAATCCCATATTCTTCGGTTAAATGATTGAGCACTCACAAGAGTCTCGGCCCCTTCTGCTGCTGGACAGGGGTTGTGCACCAGGAACAACTGGTCACGGAAGCTGATGTTGTGGTAGGAACGCCGGTTCATCGGGTATACCGCCTCAGGTTTAAGCCCAAGCCGCTCCAGCTCGGATTGTGTTTTACCAGTTCGGCACCCTGCTTGGCAACTTCCTTCACCGGCGTGAAAAGCGGGGGAATCCGCTCTCTTCCGCCATTAGCACTTTCTTTGAAAGGCCCGCTGCTGTCTCATTGGTACGTTTACGTACCATTTGTTTCGTGTTTGCAAGTTCCAGTAGACTTGCCAGAACGCGAGAAGGTGGCGACAATTCCACGACGCAACATGACAGCACAAAACAAAATTACAACTCTGGAGAACATTTTGTGTGGTTATTGGGGGCGTGTGGTTCCAGGATTGGTAGCGAGTTATTTTTCAAGCCAGTCACTAAAAAGTCTCTTTTTCTTGTAATCAATCACTATTTTCAACTATTTTAGCGTGAATTTATTTCAACATCATTCTTTGCTTTGTGGCGTTTAATCGTCTTTCTCTATCTACAGGGTGTCTACTCATTTTTCTAAATAGAATTACATGAGTTTTCCAAATTTTTCCAGTAATTTAACGGATAATACTTTATATATAACTTTTTTAAATGCGTTTAAATATGCTTTTTTTAGATCAAAAACAACAGCAATTTACCCAACCTTTTTTTAAGACATGGCAATCAGTTTTAAAGAAACAGCTTTGCGAGAACTTTTAGCAATCAGTGGTATCTTCAAGACATTCCAGAGAACTTATTATAAATTTAGATACTGATACCGAGTACATCAAGGACGATCAGATAGCTTCAGAATTATACCACTAATTTAAGACAATTTTCAGAGACTTGTGTTCCGTTATGGGGTATTCTATGAATTCTATGATTGATCCGAAAACGTCAGAAGCGCCAGGGAATTATGAATGTATATCAGAAAATTTGCCGGATTATCAAACAAATTTAGAGAACTTCAGTTAACCATAGATAAATTCAGGGAAAATTAGTGAGCGTTTATAATGGTTATAATACTTAACGAAAATTGTCGAAACTTCAAGGCAACGTTAGAAACATTGAGGAAACTTTAGGAAGGCATATAAAGCTCAGGAAAGTTTAAGAATTTGATGAGAAGTATTGTGACCATCAGTGAGCATAGTTTCTCAAACTACAAAAGAATGTTAAGGCAGTTTCATTAACTTCAGGAAAAATTTGGGAACTTTCAAGTAGTTCGGAGACCCCAGAATAGTCTATTCTGATTTCCATTGAAATATTCCTCAACATTTCAATAAAGCTATCCTAATTCAATTTTCTTTTAATTTTCCTCGGAATTACCTTGAAATTCTCCACAAGAAGAAACCCTTTGGAAAAACTCTCCGAATATTCGCTGAATTCATTTCAGATATCCTTCCCTTGGAATTCTACTCACATTGAAAGTCTCCTAAGAATTCAGTGGCATTTCTCCTCACAAGTTCCTTAGATTTCTTCACATAATATGTTTGGCAAACCATTCTGAATTTATTTTCCGAATTCCTTTGAAGATGTTCTGGAGTTATTCTCAGATTTAACTGTAATCCTCCTTTTAGTATTTTCAAAAAGATTCCAAGGACTTATGCTCCGGATTCGTTTTCTGCCACAACTTTATAAAATTATCCTCAGAAGGCCCTTGGAATTTTTCTCTCAAGGAGTTGTGCTGCTCAGAAATTTTCAGAGTTTTCATTAAAATTTGCTTTTAATTCAATTCAGGATTTCTTCAATTTTTAGTCAAAACTTTCAGGCTTCACAAGAAATCTAAAATTCTTCAGAACTACCTTAAAAGCAGATTGCATTTGATGTTTTTCTGAAAGATTCTTTCCCAGAACTTCCTTAAAATAAGGTCCTTAGAAATTAAAGTAAAATTCCACGAGCTTTTCAAACTGTGCATGGATTTTTACTCCAGATTCTTGAAATTTTTTTGAAGTATTATAGCTTTTAAGGGAAAGTTCACCGCTCCGAAAAAAATAATTACGTTTTGATTTTTCTAAAAATATGGGAAAGAAATATCAAAAATCTAAGAAAAATCACATTTTTTTCTAGTTCATGATTCTCTGATGACTGTGTTGGGGAAGTAGCATATGCATGTACGTAATTGGTGGATTTATTAGTAATTTCATCGCTTTTGGACAATGCTTGACATTTACCACTTTTTCAAAAGGTTCTTGTTGAAAATCAAGAGTTGAAGGCATTGCTATCGATGCGTAGAAATATTTCTGGTCGATTGGTGATAAAGTTAATGAAATTGGTCCAGGGGCAGCGGATTTATTAACATTCCAAATCTTTCATAATTTCGTAACATGTTTCATTTTAGGTTTTCACAAAGTGTACCCCCATATAGAAATCACAGACGTAGCCCTACGTCAAAAAAATTACGCTTTCTGGCACCACATTTCAGTGACTTCTCAAAGTTTCTAGTTGTTAGAGTAAAAGGAACGAGAATTCCTCCTGACAAAAGATTTGTATTTCCCTAAGGATCATTTTAGCACAAAAACATGTGTGTATTCGCTTTAATGTTTGAGAAGTTCCTTCTAATGTACATGAATTTCTAAATTGGGAGAAAATCTTTGAGATAATCCTTTGCTGATCCCTCTGAGTAGAAGAGAGAATGAAGCATATACCATACTCGAGCAAGTACTGTGTTGCCAGTTGGAGGCCTATTTTTTTTCTTTTCGGCAAAGTGCGTAATAAATTATTTCATCTTTTTGATGATCGGAAATTTTACTGTAAATGTAGCAGCATCAGAATCTTTTCGAGTCTGTGAAGAATGTCTAGAATACAGTTTATCAAACCATTAAGTAAAATTGCGTTTATGTGAAAGTGTAAATAACTATTATCCCTCGGTCATTTATTACTGACAAATGCATATAAATAAATCAAAATCCTGTACGAGCTTGCAACTTGGTTATGTATGATCGTTGAACCCGAGAGAATGTTAACAAAGAAGTATGGAAAAACTGTCTAGTACTGTTTAGTAGCAATTTTTATTCCAAAGTTGCGTGACGTCTCATTTTTTTGACGTAGGATTACGTATTTCGGTAACATATTGGGGGTGCAATTTCAAAAAAAAAACAAAATTGACCGCATTACGAAAAGTGGTCAGGTTTTGACCACATATTACTCTGTCAATAGCGGATGGATTTTAAATTCTAAGCAAGCCAATCGATTAAAAATGTAGCTACGAATCTGCTAAATTGAACGCTTCATTAATTTTCAATAGGTCACTACTAAAAATTACACAAATGTCCAACTATTGCAATAGTGATCAAAATGATCACCGATTGCCTGCAAACAGCGCATTCCCTAACACAGATTTCAAAATCTAATTCGATCCTGTCTCCCTGAATGGTGCTTATTCAATCACCGTGTGTGGTGGTGTCCGGTCGGTCGTCAGCAGCAACAGCAGCAGTGCTTTCGGAGCGTGGCGTTAAACATTGTGCACAACGAAAGGCTACCCGCAAGCAGCGAGCTGCAGCCCGCATGAGCGCGTCCATTCACCGAAGAAGAAGGAAGAAGCCTCACCGCTACTGATCGGAATCCATCTTCGTGAGTCGCTGTGGGCCATCTATGCCAAGCGCGTCACCCTCGTTCCAAACAATAGCCTCATGCGTGTTGAACACCCTAATAGCTCAGCATTGCTCAACCATCACGAAAAAACCATCCTTTTCAGGAACACCATAAAGAGTTTTTTTTATTTTTTCAAGCTGAACATTGCATAAGATCCTAAGCAGTGTTGGGAAAATATCAAAAAATCAAATCTCACCAACGCCCAAGATCAAGCTTGATTTTCGTAGACAAAAATCAACAAGCAAACAACTGCGGTTGATTTTGCAAGCTGTGATATCGCAGCTCGGAATATCAAGCTAACAAAACTCACCAACTGCAAATATCACAAAACTGTGGTAAGATTGAGTTTAATGATTTTTGCTTTACACCCGAATACAACCGAAACTTCCATAACGGCTTGATGCAGTCCCTTTGCGTCTGCCATCGGTGAAGATTAAAAAGAGATAGCAAACAATGCTTTCTCTTTCTAAAAAAACGATGTGCAATGGAATCATTTTTGTGTCGAGTCAACTCTCAGCTTGATTTTTGCTCGTTGTGAATAGTCTCGCAATATCAAAGGAGCTTGTAAAATCAATATCAAGCATGATATTTTGTTCCAATATCACGCGTGATATCGCGAGCCCATGAAAGCGGGAAAATATCAATTGATATCTGATTTTGCCAACACTGGTCCTAAGTAACGTTGATCGATTCTCTTCATTGACTTTCTCTTTCGTTAATAATTTGAACACATAACCGTTTCTTTTCGTGTTTGTTGTAATATATGCTAGATAAAAGCTTCTTTTATCGCTCAGTGTGCTGAAAATACATGGGAATGTCATTACATGCCCGTGGGGATACAAAGAGAATGATTCAGAGATGATGGATTTTAATTCTGAATACGCAAATCGATAGGAAATGTTTCTACGAATCTGCTTAAATGAACTTTTTGACAGTGAGCATGTATAAGGGTGTAATGAATCGAGTTCGATGAGTTCTTGCTTCTTTTTCTTCTTTTCTGGTTGATTCCTTGTTGTTTTTTTGCATCCGGATACGTCGTTACTCTTCACGTTTGGTGCACGCCTTGTCCGTTGACAAATGATTTACACCGCAATTTGCACTTTCAAACAAGCTCCTTCAAGGATGCAGTGTTCAGTGCTATGCTCTTAGGAGCAAAAGTTACACTTTGGCTTCAAGTTGCAGTTCCGAGTGCCATGCCCAAAGTTTAAGCAGCGCTTGCACTGCGTGACACTCCGGTTGGGTCCTTTGTACGCCTCCCATTTGATGATGATATTGTTGATCGAGTGGATAGCTTGCAAAGCAACGAGTGTTGCACTGCCTTTGGCAAAATGTACCAAATACAGGCAATCGCGATACTCTTTGTCCTGATTTCGTTGGTTCATGGGAAAAACCGCCAGTGGATGTAGCTTGTAATTTGTCCTTGGTTTCCATGATGTGTAGTCCTCTGACCACTGCCTTGAATGGTTTCTCGGCTGCCACGTCATGCGTATAGAACTCTACGCCAGCCTTGCTCAGGTACGTCTTGAATTTGTTGTATTTATTACAGGTTGAGGTGACGATTTTTATCCCCATCCTTGTGAGCTGGAACTCGACGGTGTCCGTGGGACCGATTTAACTACCAGAGGGGGCAGCTCCTTCGCCATGATGTTTGCTTGACTCGGTATCAGGGTAGTTGCCTGCAGGTATTGCTTGCGAGAATTGGTCGTCTTCCACATCTGCGAGGATCGCAAATCGGTTGTTGTTCTGACATTGTCCTTCCTGTTAGTGGTATGAAAATCCACTGAACGGTTAGACATGTTACTGTTCCGTTTATCCTTCTTTCCAATAGGGCTTTCCTTCGTGTCGTTGGGGTTGAGACTTTTTTTCTTTTTCTTTCTACCCATGTTTTTGTTGAAAACTTGACTACACTTTCCGAATGTTCCAATATGTGTTCGCTTACTAAATATTTACGCTGAAATCCCAATCTTACAGAATTCTCTTAATAGAAGAGGTTTAAAATTTGCATCAAAAAGCATAACTGTAGGGTACCGTCTAGTAGACTCAGAACCGAGGACAAATTTCCATAACATTGTTCTAAACTGGCTTCCAAGCTTCCAACCCATCGGTCCTTTCAGGGCCACAAATGACTGATAAAAGAGTTAACTAAAGAGTAAGAGCTTGTTTCCAAGACATACCGTCCAGGATTGGCTTGTACTACATGGACATCGACAGAGCACCTCACTAACAGAACTCTCAAATTCCTTCCGAATTTCAACCTATCGAACTTTTTCTCTGATAACGAGTTAAGAAATCAATTTAATATATACTATACTTTTGCTGTGACATCAAAACTACCTTTCGTAATCCTACGTTAAATATACGGTCGTGTCTTGGATACAACCTCTTACTTTTTCAAAACTGGTTTTTATATGAACAAAATAAGAGGTTGTATCCAAGACACAACCGTAGATTCGATGTGGGATTACGAAAAGTAGCTTTGAAGTCACAGCAAAAGTATAGTAAATCTTAAATTGATTTCTGATTTTCCAATCTCTGACCAATCCCTCTAATAGGAAGGGCTTAAAGTTTGCCTCAAGAGGCATAAAGATAGGTTCCGTCTGGCATGCTCAGTGCTTGGTATCAACATTCGGCGACTGTGTGAGGGAAACCACTTTTCCCATCACGGAAACGCCTCGTTTTCTGATGAAAAAATTAGGCATTTCGTGCACAAAACTCACCGAATTTTTGTCTTATTCAATAGATAATAAAAAAGCGAAAATTGTTTGGAGAAATTTCTTTGCTATTTTTTTCCAATCGCGAGATATCCACGATCAACCATATAAATTCGGGTTTTGTTTTGCTTTTTCTAGCGTCCTAGAGAAAACCTTACCTTAATTTGAAGTGTTTCTGGCTAATTGACATGGTCATGTGGTATTCGGTCACTGCGAGAATTTGTATGTACCACTTGAGTACTTGACGCATTTGACCACAAACGTTTTGTTGCTGGGTACATTATCTTCCTCGTTCCTCAGCGAATGGACCGCTCAGTGGGCTACAGCTCGCGCTTGCGGGCAGCCTTTCGTTGGGCTCTGGAGAAAAATCTACAACGCCACACGCCGAAAGCACTGCTTCTACTGATGATGATGAACACTGGAAACCACCTCTCACCACACGCGCTAATTGAATAAACACCGTTCGGTGAGACCGGAATGAATTCGATTTTTAAATCTGTGTTAGGGAAAGCGCTTTTCGCATTCAATCGGTGTTAATTTTCATTACTATAGCAACAGTTGCACATTCGTGCAATTTTCAACATTAACCTTTTGAAAATTGATTAAGTGTTCATTTTAGCAGATTCGTCGATGACATTCAAATCGATTGCCTTATTCAGAATTAATTTCCATCCGCTATTGACAGAGTTATAAATGGTCAAATCCTGACCACTTTTCGTAACGCGATCGATTTGGGTTTTTTGAAATTTCACCTCCAATATGTTGCCGAAAGACGTAATCCTACGTCAAAAAACTGCATTGGGTCAATTTGATTTTGTTCTTATTTGAGTCAAAAAATCATCAGTCCGATAATAGTCAATGTGGTTCAGGGAACTCAACATCATATTTTTGAGTGTTCGATGTGTTATCAAATGTTCCATTTGATTTTACGTTTCGCATGATGAGTTTTGGCTCAAGTCAGATTCTGGTCACTTCTCCGGGACATATCCGTGTGTGACCATTTTGCTCTGAAGACTAAATGTGATCAAAAATGATGTTCATTTGAAGTCTGGTTTGATAGGTATGATTAGTTTGGACTCAAATAAGATTCTGACCACGTCCTCGAAGGCACTCGAAAATGTGGTTTGTGGGATCTTTGAATTAACAATCTCTCTTTGAATGTAATTATCTTATTGATTGGCTTTTTTACCATTATATTGGCAACACTGCCAGTGCTCATTCGCAACACGTATTGTGACTCTTTGAGAGAGGCAACACGTGGTTATTTAACGATTAAACGTGGCAATTTTGAACTAAACCGATAGAAGCCATTCAGATGATTATTATCACAATTGGAAACGAACATTTGTGGAGTTTCACGTGACAATACTAACGGGAATCTTTTTCTTTCTTTCTTACAGGTTGGTATATTTTGACTGATACCCGTGACTTTCTCAAGGATTAATTCTTTTTCAGATGAAAGGTAATGTTCGATATACGTTTAAGAATTTTCACTATGATTTATGAACAGAATAAGGCATTTATTTATATTCGGAACTCAATTTTCGATTTAAATATGTTGTGTGTGTATCGGTCACTTCATAATCCTTTGAAAATGTTAACGATTGAACTATTTAACTTATGCAGTTTTTTTTTTGTTCAAAAGTGGATGATATATTCAGCAAAGCAATACAAAACAGTAATTTAAGTAACTGTTCTGAAGACATGAACGCCGAATACGAAGTGAGTAATAAGTTGTAGATCGTTTACTATGACAACTATCCTCTTAAAATCAATAACTATGGTATATAAACTCAAGAATTCTGGTTTCTAATTATTCTATTCACATTAATGTAATAGGAGAAATGGCTCTAATGTTGACCTATGGATCTAAGATTGGGCCCATTGCTAAAAATCAGCTATTTTTCAATTTTATCTAGATGAACGCGTCATTAGGACGGCACTAATGGATGTTTTTGGTTGCTATTGAAAATTAAGTCGATTGCTGATTTTATGTATGGGCCCAAATTAGGGGCATTTAGGCCGACATTACATCCATTTCCCCTATGAAGACCTTCAAAATTCAGAGCAAAGGTAATTCTATATTTCAAACATTTATTTTAACAATCATGATGGACTCTCAATTTTCACCAGCGCAGGATTATAAAAATGTCTTAATTAGATATAATAAGTGATTTTTTAATTCAGGTGATGAAGATGTGTATCTGCTGTTGAATTGAAACCAAAATTGCATCTGCTGTTGAATCAAAGAGTGAAGGTTTAGTGGTACAATTTTGAGTCTGAACGGTTGAGTTAGTGAGAAGTTTGAGTACTTTTAGATTATTATTTGACTACATTTTGTTATTTATTGAAAAACAATGAACCAAATGAACTGTAACTTTCTCTGTTTGTAGTTTTTTGAAATCTATTCACCACGTAAAAAGTTTGAATTTATTTTCAATTTACAAGAAAATTGGGTGATTTTGTAATTAAGCCGTTTTGGTTTTTTAATTTGCGGTCAACAGTTCCATCTTCTATGTTACAAAAATATTCATATTATAGAGTTTGAGAAGGTATTTGAAAAACGGAAGCCCTCATCTGGCATAATTGTTGTTATCCATTGACATTGAGTTTTGGGATTTTTAACTTTTTTCACAGTACTATTTGCTGAACATTTAGAAAATTTACCAAATTGAGAATTTTTAATTTGGTGAATGGTTTGACTAGACAAGAAAAAAGGACAGCTCATTTGGCATTTAGTGCTTCAAGAAATATCAATTTAAAACTCAGTCAATAAATTTCATAACTTTAGCAATAAACCTTGAATATTTTATCCAGTATTTTAGAAGCAGCCAATAGTTTAGAAGGTTTGATTCAAATACTGGAAAATTACATCAATTCAAAACATTTAAGATAAACAAAACAAATTGCAGTGTTTGCTTTAATATTGCCAGTTATGTAGAAACGAATTGAGGAAATCTAATGCTAAAAAAATAAGACCCAACATTTTCATGACTTCAAACTAGGGAGCTTCTCAAACTGCCGAACTAAGAAAATAGTCAGAATTATCGAAAGAGAGCATTTAAGGGTTGAAGCAGATTTGATTATTCAAGACATCTGTAAATACAATCGCGGATGTGAACATTGACCACTATCATCTGCAAATATGCACACGAACGTTCTGTGTTTACGGCAACCATAAATATGTATAAGTACAGCCAGGCATGGAAAATCATTTACATTCATTTCATACATTCATTTACATTCATTTGCCTCTAACTTTTTTCATCAACAGCATTCCGCAAAATGATGTATGGAGCTTTTGTAGGTTTTGTTATTACCTACAACTTTTGATCATAACTCAAATCTGTATCTATTGTGCATCACGGACTAGAGCGGGCAGCACTTGTTACTGTTTTTCAGTGAATGTAAAATACATTCACTGGGAAACAGTAGTGGCTTCTGTTCGCTCTGGTTCGTCATGCATCAGAGATACGGATTTGACTTGTTATCAAAAGTTGTAGCTAATAACAAAACCTACAAATGTTATGTACATCATTTTGCGGAATGCTGTTGATGAAAAAAGTTAGAGGCAAATGAATGTAAATGAATGCATGAAATTAATGCAAATGATTTTCCATGCCTGAGTACAGCCATTCCATAGCAAAACGATATAGTGGTTCACAGAATTTCGTAAAAATTGGTTGTTATATTAGACCGGTCTTTTTTTGTCATTAGGGTGACCATTTCCATGTTAGAGGCTGGTCCAAAAATGACTTCGATTTCAAAGATCAAAATATCAAATAAAAGATAATTAAATATTCTTTTTAGGAAAAATATAATAATATTTAAAATTAGGACTTTGTCTTGAAAAACATTGATTGCATTTGCTTTTTATGATTTTCATGGTTTGTAGACAGAGGGCGCAAAGTATTTTTTATATTTTTACTCGAAAATTTAGGCTTTTTTACACAACATATAAAAATCAGCATTGTGTTTTTGAGTTATTTTTTTTTTAAATCATCAAGTTCTGGGTTTTCGCTCAATACTCTTATGCAACTAGTTACAGTCACTATAAACCAATACAGTAAGATAATAAATTTTCCAAATTTTGGAAATATTGGAAGTTCACGAATTTTGAAACATTTTTTTTCTTAGTATGTACAGGATTTTTTTTTAAACGCGATCTCCAAAGCTTTTCAAAATCAAATAGAAGGATTGGACTTTGGAATTTGAAAAAGAACTGGAATGAAGATTCTAACGGACCTTGAAATTTTTATTTGAAAGCATATATAAATATAATGGATCTTAAAAAATGCTCAAGGTTCATGGGCTTGAAGCAAATAGTCATGACTGTGGAATTTCGTGGCATCACTGAGAATTTCTGATGAATTTGGAGGCGAACTTAAAGGAAATTCTAAGAGAGATCTGACAGAAATTCCATTTTAGATTTTAGGAGAACTTCAACTTAAATCTATGGAATGCTTCCTAGGTAATTCTGAGGACCTTTTGATTCCTAGTCAATGCTCAGGACATTTCCACGGGAGTTCCAAGAAGAATTCCTAGGTAGATCAGAGGAGAACTCAAACGAAAAGAGTTTCAATTTCATTCCATGGAGAATTCCAAGGTGAGTAAATAATTCGAAAGATTATTTAAGCATTAATTACTAGGCAAATGTGAGAATAATTCCAACGGTATTCTGAGAGTTTTCCAAGTGACGCATGATTTCACGGGAGGAGAAGAGAGAACATAATGAAAGCCAAATAATATTGACTAGAAATTGTGAGGTGAGTTACAGGTGAGTTTTAGAGAATTCTGACGAGAATTCCAATGCAGATTAGGATAATTATGAGGAGAATTCGATGGAAATTTTGCGAATAAATCAAAATCAAATTAAAGGTTTATTCCAAAGAAATTGAGATACGATTTCTAGGAGAATTCTTAGGAAAGCCTTAATAGGAATTCAATTGAGAATTCCAATTAAATTCCTATGAGAATTCAATGAGAATTCTGAAGTATATTTTGAGAAATTCCTGAGCAGAAGGAGGAACACTTTGATACTTATAATATAAATACTACAAAGAAAATGCTGAAGAAAATTTCAAAAGAATCAAGAATTTTTCGATGAATTTTAAAGTAGTTCTACTAGCATCATTAGAAATTCGAGATGATATGAATACCGAGTAAAATATGCACAGAGTTTTCTGTAGATAATTTCTATAGTGTTTTGAAGAAAATTATATGGGTATTACCATAGAGTCCGAGTGCCTCGATGGATTTCTTAGATGATTTAAAGAAATTCTTGAAAAATCCTGTGAAAGGATCCAAGATAAATCTGTTTTGTAAAAAATAAGATTCTGATACTTCGGGATACTTTTTACCCTTCTTACAAAGAAGGGTATAGCTATCACTTGAAAAACCGACTATCGATCCGAGGCCCGGAGGGCCGAGTGTCATATACCATTCGACTCAGTTCGACGAGATCGGAACATGTGTGTGTGTGTGTGTGTGTGTGTGTGTGTGTGTGTGTGTGTGTGTGTGTGTGTGTGTGTGTGTGTGTGTGTGTGTGTGTGTGTGTGTGTGTGTGTGTGTGTGTGTGTGTGTGTGTGTGTGTGTGTGTGTGTGTGTGTGTGTGTGTGTGTGTGTGTGTGTGTGTGTGTGTGTGTGTGTGTGTGTGTGTGTGTGTGTGTGTGTGTGTGTGTGTGTGTGTGTGTGTGTGTGTGTGTGTGTGTGTGTGTGTGTGTGTGTGTGTGTGTGTGTGTGTGTGTGTGTGTGTGTGTGTGTGTGTGTGTGTGTGTGTGTGTGTGTGTGTGTGTGTGTGTGTGTGTGTGTGTGTGTGTGTGTGTGTGTGTGTGTGTGTGTGTGTGTGTGTGTGTGTGTGTGTGTGTGTGTGTGTATGTGTGTATGTGTGTGTGTATGTAACGAAATGAATGCGCTCACGTGTCTCAGCAACCGCTCAACCGATTTGGACAAACTCGGCGCCAAATGATAGGTCTTGGGGTCCCATTGAACGCTATTGAACGGTTTTGGAATCGGTGAACCGGTTCCGGAGATATGGCCGGAATAAGATCCGGTGAATATGGGCCTTCACGCTGGATTTAACGGAAAACGTATCAAAACCATCATGCGACACATCAAATTACTACAGAATTCAAAAATAAGATCAATGCAAGTCGTGTTAAGTGTTCCAGACCACATTGGACACACTTGGACATGTTCCGGGTACCCCGGGGAAGTTGCTTGAATATGAATTGAATTAAAACCCATTAAATCACATTAAAATACGATGATAAGGTGATTGGTAGCCTCACCAAATAGACTACACCCGGATATATTCCGGGTACCCCCAGGCAGTGGCGTAGCGTCACTGGATGACACGGGGGTGGGGGGCTTGGTCACTGATAATGAAAATAAAATAAATAAACTTGAATAAGTAAGAAGGGTCTGATCACACCATAGGTGGATAAATTCGGGTTTTTTAATTGAGATCTGATATGAATATTCCGATTAACAGAGATATTCAAAATGCTGGACATTACTAAAATTAAGAATAATTCTGACTTACTTACTTAAGGGTCCTGTGCACCACCAGCGGTGCAAAGGGCCAACCAATAATTCTGAGCAACGATAAAATTTAGGCTATTTCTGAAGTCCTAAATATTTGTTAACGATTGGTTGATAAACAACAGAAATACAATGTTTTTAATGAAAATATAATTTAAGGTGGCACTTTCTATTAACACGCACTGTATGAAATTATCTAAATTAATAGATTTAATTTTTCAGAAAACCCAACAATCGAGCCACCGCCCAAATCAGCCCAAGTTCAAATTTGGCACTTGGCGCGGAGATATGGCGTGATCAAAAGAATTTCCTTCCTTCTTTTTATTTTTCTTTTCCGTCCTCCTAACTCATTCAACTAACAAACAATATTGGCGGAAACTTTTCCCAGTTTCTGATTAAACCGATCCCCGACCATATGGTGGCAATACACATACAAGCGAGCAGGCAGGCAAACAGGCACTGCAACATGTTAAAGCCTGATCTGAGCGGAGTTCTGCCTCCATACTAGCCCTTAAAAGAATTCAGCCTCTTGATTCTCTTTCCCCCCAGCCCGGGTTCACAAAAGCCGTCATCATCGTGGGAGAAGAAGCAGCATAACACGAGCGGTTCTTTGACCTCTGGTAGCACAAAAAGCATCTCCAACTCTACATATCAGTATCCATCTAGCAGCATATCTTCTGCCACACTGAATGAGGAAGGAACGGTCCCCTTTCTTTTGGGTTTCCTCCTTTTTTCCAACTCTTGTTGACTTTTGCGCCGGAATGGTAAACAATAGCCAATTTTGAAAGATGACTTCATCATGTACTTTTAGGAGAGGCCAAACAATAATTCACTCAGGCTGGGAAGGGCGATGCTAGGGCTGAACAAAAATTGAACCCGCTGATGAAACCAAATTTAAAGCAATCCAACAGATAACTGGCCGCATGCAGTGTTCGAGTAATCGAACCGACCGCAAATGATACAAAGAATTCCACCAATGAATGCCCAATCAGTGGGTGGTATGCCGGGCACGATGCATTGGCATAGGAAACATACATATCCAGTTTCCAGCGCAGATCACTGCACATTGCTCGCTTTCTGCTATGCTAAATATGTACATCGTGGAAAGAACAACCGAGCAGCAACCTTCTCCCGGTCTACCCGGTCCTATCACTGGCGGTTAGTCAACATAACCCAGCCGCACGAACAGTCTATGGATCATTGGCATGTCGCGTCGTCGTTGTCGCGCTGGAAATGATGTTTACGCCCTTTTATTGTTTTGCTATTGTTTCTTCGTTTCCCGCAGCCTGAGCTACCCCCTGTTCCACTTGATGTGCTCCCCTTCAGTGTGGAAGAGCTCATCATTTCAATTTCACTCCAGTTTTCCGAAACCGCGCGCTGTGGTGTTCGTCATCTGTCTGACATCACTCAGTTTGGAATGTGTCACAGTTTGAGGTTAACCCGTTGTTTATGTTTAGATTATGATTATGATTGTATGATTGTATGATTGTTTCCATGTTGAGCATGTTTATGCGTCTCGTGGGGAATGTTCTCATTCAGCCCATCGGGGATGAAGTTGGATTCATTGTACATACACATTTCATGAAAATTGAAACCACTGAAAACCATAAAGCGCACGAGACATTTGGGAATATGTACGCTATTATGGTTAATTGTTGTACTGGATGAGTTGTGCGCGGTTCGTCTTTTGATGGGCATGTCATTCGGATCAACGGGAACTGTAAAAAAACGCCGTTGGAAGATAATTTAGTCCAGCAAGTTGAATTGGAAATGATGATTGTGGTGCTTTTTTCCTGGTAGTGTAACAACTAAACCGTATTGGCACAGCGTAAAGCATGGTCGGTCTAAAAACTTGTTTAAATAGGGGAATTTACGTATTATCGGCAACCTAAGCAGTGACCTTCTTTCTATAGCCTTTTTCTCTATGGAACGCACAAATATGCAGTATTGGTTTGTTTACAATCTTTTGCTGCCAACTGCTCTAACAATTTCAGTCGAAAGAATTGTCAAAAACTGTTTTGAAACGCTTTTACAAAGCTCCAATCTTCTCTAGTGAGAGCGAGTATTGTCGGCAACCAGTTTTTCTTCGGCAACCGTTCCATTTGAACTGCATGTAAATCTGCTGTTCTATTATCGGCAACTCGAAATCAGCTACAATTTATAGTGCGTGTGTTTCATTTCAAGAAAACCCTGCTAGATTGCTTTTTCTCAGTGGTAAAAATATAGTCAACTTGAAGCTGAAAGCATAAAGAATCGTTTGCATGCATTCAGCGAAGTGTTTTCGTAAGAAAATCCAGTGAAAATAGTGTTTCAATTTGGGTTGCCGAAAATAGTCTGTCATGCCGAAGCCGTCATTTCCCCTATTAGAAGTTTATTCGTCAGGCAAAGTTTGGATTTCCTGCTTATAAGAGGATACAAATATTTTATATATTTGTTACATTTGGCTTGAATGCCCTCAATGTGCTCTGTAAAAGTTAATTTTTGATCAAGTATTAATCCAAGATATTTCACTTGGTTTGACCAGGAAATTGGAACTCCGTTCATAGTGTCTATGTGACTACTTATAAGGTTTCAAAAAGGAAGCTCTAGGCTTATATGGAAATATTATAAGTTGAGTTTTGGAAGCGTTAGGAGAATTCTTCCATTTTTGTAAATAAGAAGAGAAAATATATCAACTTTTCTGCAGCCTGATGCAAATAACACGAAGACTTCTTCCTTTAGCGTAAATGCCTGTGTCATCAGTGAACAAAGATTTTTGGTAATCCTGGGGCAAATCAGGGAGGTCCGAAGTTAAAATGTTATACAATATAGGCCGAAGAATGCTACCCTGAGGAACTCCTGCTCTAACAGGCAGTCGTTAAGATTTGGAATTTGGATAATTTACCTGCAGAGTTCGGTCAGTTAAATAATTTTGAACTAATTTCATAAGATAAACTTTTTAAACTTTTTCAATTCATTCACCTTCATGCCAAACACTGTCGAATGCTTTTTCTATGTCTAGAAGAGCAACTCCAGTTGAGTGGCCTTCCGATTTGTTTGAACGAATTAAATTGGTAACTCTTAAGAGTTGATGAGTAGTTGAATGCCCATGGCGAAATCCAAACTGCTCATCTGCAAAAATTGAGTTCGTATTGATGTGAAGCATCATTCTATTCAAAATTATCTTTTCAAAAAGTTTACTTATTGAAGAAAGCAAACTTATTGGGCGGTAGCTAGAAGCTTCAGCTGGATTTTTATCCGGCTTCAAAATTGGAACAACTTTTGCATTTTTCCATTTATCAGGAAAGTATGCCAAATGGAAACATCTGTTAAATAATTTTACCAAGAAAGACAAGGTACTCTCTGGGAGTTTTTTGATGAGGATATAGAAAATTCCATCATCACCTGGAGCTTTCATATTTTGAAACTTTTTAGTTATAGACCTTACTTCGTCCAAATCAGTCCCCCAGGAATCATCAAAAATATTTTCCCGAGAGAAAATATTCAGAAAATCCCGAGCAACTGATTCTCAATAGGACTAGTAAGACCCAAACTGAAATTATGGGAACTCTCGAATTGCTTAGTAAGTTTCTGAGCTTTTTCCAAATTTGTGATCAAAATTTTACCACATTCTTTAAGCGCTGGAATATGCTTTTGAGGTTTTTTCAAAATTTTTGTGAGTTTCCAAAAGAGTTTGGAACTCGGTTCTAATTTAGAAACATTAATTTCAAAAGTTTGGTTCTTCAGGGCAGATAATCTTTTTTTAATTTGTTTTTGCAAATCCCGCCAGATAACTTTCATGGCAGGATCGCGTGTTCTTTGATATTGTCTCCTACGGACATTTTTAAGACGGATCAAGAGCTGAAGATCGTCGTCTATTATAAGTGAATCGAATTTAACCTCGCATTTTGGAACTGAGGCAGCTCTTGCTTCAACTATAGAAGTAGTCAGAGATTCAAGAGCATAATTAATTTCATGTTTGGTTTGCAAAGGAATGTTTGGATCGAAGTTATATTCCATAAATGTTCGATACTGCTCCCAATCAGCTCTATGGTAATTGAAAGTAGAGCTGTTGGGATTGGAAATTATTTCTTGGGATATTTCTAAAGTTACTGGAAGGTGATCAGAACCGAAGTCATCATGGGTAACCAATTGCACAGCTGTTACAACAGGCGCGGATTTCGCGAATTTAGCGGGTTTCGCGATTTTGGCGGATTTGTCGCGGATTTGAACTTTCAGTCGCGAAAATCGCGGAAACATTAAATAATGTCGCGTAAATTGCGAAGGGACTGATGTGCTGTCACAAAAATTGTGAAATTCATTGTAACCTTTCCGTCCCGGATTATTTTGCTGACTTCAATTTTATTGTTCATTTGGCTCTCAATTTTTAACCGGTTCAAACCAAACACCCTGCAAATAATTGAGAAATGATATCAATTCCATAAGTCACACCGGATTTACACGGAAAATACCTGAGGTCTGTCCAATGTGCGAAATTTTCCTTTTTTCAATAATGAATATAGCATTTTTCGTTGTCAAATCATAAAAGAATCGTATATATGCGAGTAATTGCCATGTATCCCGGATATTCTAGGTTCTCCAAATCGTCCTGGAGTTCAGTTGATTTGTTCTACTATATCAACCAAGACTGCAATAATGTCTGTAGTATCGAAATATGTCCATACAGATTCAAAGTGTGGATTGTACCCGACCTATTGCTACGTATACAAGATGTTATAGGTTCTGAAATCATTCTGGTGATCAGATTATTTTTCTTCTAGATCACCCAAGACTAATTCAATATCTGTAGTATAGAAATATGGCCAAACAAATTTGCAGTGTCTATGTGGATCATGCCAACATATTTTCGTGTATGCCAAATGAGCTAGGACTTCCAAATCGATATTTCGATACTACCAATATTATCCCTGTCTTTGTTGATCTAGTAAAACAAAACATCTGAACTGCAGGACGATTTAGAGATCCTAGATCGTCTGGTATACGTGGAAATAATTAAACATTATCCATATAGACACTATGAATCTGTTTGGATATATTTCGATACTACAGACTTTATCCCAGTCATGGTTGATCTAGTAGAATAAATCATCTGAACTCTAGAACGATTTGGAGAACTTAAAACATCTACTATACATGGCAATAGTTCATGCATGATCCGCATAGACACTGTGCATCTGTCTGGAAATATTTCAATACTAAAGACATTGTCCCAATCTCGGTTGATCTAGTAAATCAAATTATCTGAACTCCAGGACGATTTGAAGAACCTTGAACATCTGGATTACTCGGAAATAGATCATGCATGATCCAAATAGACACTTTGAATCTGATTGGACATTTTTCGATACTACAGACATTATTGCAGTCTTGGTTGATCTAGTAGAACAAATCAGCTGATGTCCTGGACGATTTGGAAAACCGATAATTTCCGGTATACATAGTTATAATAATGCATGATACACAAAGTCACATATACACGATTCGGTTACGATTTGACAACGAAAAAGTGCTAGGTTCATATTAGAAATAAAAAAATATCATGAAAATCTCTCACCATTGGAAGAGATGAACTAGCCTATGGCTAAAAATCTCTATAATAAAGAAAAAAAAAATCTCACCATTGGACAGACTTCAAGGAATATCCGTGTAAATACAGAACCGTGACGTGACCAACAAGTGTGACTTATGAAACTCTGGTAATTTCACGATTATGTGCAGGGTGTTTGGTTTGAATCGGTAATAAATTGAGAAAACTAGAGCCAAATTAACTACAACATTTAGGACAGCAAAATACGACAGAGACGCAAAGGTTAACTTTCAAGAAAATTTGCATTTCAAATGAAAATGCATTAATTTTTTTTAAAAAAAATAATGTTTCATTAAATCTAGGCCGGTATTATTCAACAGAATCTCGTTATGTAAGGGTGTTTTATTATGTTCACTAATTACTCAGAATTTATACTATACATAAATAACTGAAGATGATACTTTGTTTTTTTTTCAAAGGTTACAAACGATACTCCTTTAGCTCAGTCGGTAAAGGCGCAGCTACAAAGCAAGTCCATGCTGGAGGTGACTGAGTTTGATTCCTGTCCGGTCTATTAATTTTTTGGGTTGACACATTTCTCTACTTCCTTGGGCATAGGATGGTACAGGCATAGAAAGCTCTCAATTAAAATGTGAAAGTACCTTAAAGAACACTAAATTGAGAGCAATAAGCTTGAAATGCCATGTAGTAGTATGCAAATGGTATTTTTAGGCAATGAAAATTTTTTTTTTGTCGTGGATTAGTATTTGAAGTCGCGGATTTCTTTTGAGAAATCGCGGATTTCGCGGATCAAATTTAGAAAATCTTATAACAGCCCTGCAATTGGCTACAAAGTTGTCATGAATCAGTTAAGACCAAATCAATAGTTGCGGGATTTCTTGTTGAAGAAAAGCAAAGGAATTTGAATAGTGTAATAACCTTCAGAACAATCATCAAACATAATATTACCATTGGAATTGCTTTGAGCATTATTTCATGAGCGGTGTTTTTAATGAAGAATTAAGACCTATGACGGGTAAGTTTCTGAAGGTCACCCTTGAGAAAATTCTTTTTTCTGGCCTACGCATTGGAATGGCAAATAGGCAGCTATATTTAAACGTAAGTTGTTCAAATTTTGTTTCAACAGAAACTCCCAAAGTTTCAAGAACTTTGGTTTCAAATGAAGAAAGAATTTTATGTTTGATAGTTAGCTCCATTAACTCGCTGAGAATTGCTAGCAGCAAGGGGAGTGAGTATAGATGAAAAATTTGAAGCAGGGGTGATATTTGTACCTACGGGTACGAATGTAGAATTTGTTCCTCGCTGACCGTTGTTAACAGCAGAGGAATTTGTACCTGGTCGGAAACGTGGAGCGGTTAGAACGAGATTGTAGGATCGCTTTGCGAGTCTTACATTCCCAAAACAATGTATTTGTGGTTTTCACCATAATTTGAACATTTAAATTTTTTAGGATCTTCCTTCACAGGACGAGAATCACCGCAATTCATGCATTTAGCTGGAAGCATGTAGCATGTAGCAATTTTTAGTTCCGTGGCCACATCCCTGGTACTTACGGCACTGGGTGAGGTTTTTGAAATTTCCTCCAGTATTCCTGAAGTGTTCCCACTTCACTCGGACATGGAGCATAAGGCTAGCTTTTTACTAGGTCTTAAGGTTGTTTAGTTCACTAGACTTGAAGTGAACTAATTATAAATCATTAGAAATCCCGTTGCGCGAATCGCCAGCACGGGATTTCATTTTCATTTTGATTACTTGGAGTGGCACAACTCCAAGTAATTTTGCCAGTACATCTTTGATCTGATCCAGGGATTCACCACTGGGCAGTCCTTTCATGACAACCTTGAACACACGTTCAGTTTTGGTGTCGTAAGTAAAAATTTATGCTGCTTCTCAGTAAGATACTTGAGTCGACATTTGAATCCGTCCAAGATTTCAGCCAATACACGGCATTCACCCCGACGTTCAATTTGCAATGAAAACTTAAATTTCACGAAGTTCCGCGCAAAGAGCATGGGTATCGGAAGTGGTTATCACAATAGGGGGAATCTATTTCCTTCTTGGCATTAAGCCGGGGAAGTTTACTAGAATTTTTCTTGGATGATGGATCATTCTCATCATCCATAAACAAATCAAATTGAGTGAAATAATTTCATCAGAAGGGGGATCAAGAGATTGCCTTTTTGCGTTTAGGCGCCATGACGGCAGTAAAACTTTTATCCAAATCTACTTCCACGCATATTACTATATGAATCTGAAGGATTGAAGAGGAATTTTTCAAATCGATATCCAAGCAGGATTACCGCGGGGGACCCTACAAGTATTGAAGAGGAATAAGAGTCAAGCAAGGTAGAAAATTTACAGGTATATTGAGCACTGAAAAGTGCTGTTTAAATTTGTTGTAGCTTTAGGTAGTAGTAACACTTCCTTCAGCAAAAATTAAAATCGATCCGCACGGCAAGAGAGCACGATGCTGACGTTTTTGTCTTTTTTATTTCGTGTTCTGTATACGCTTTCGACTATACCAGTAAGCTTTTTATTTATAACATTGTAGAACAACGAACACCCTTTCCACGACTCTTTCCAATTCCCGATCAGCAGCACTCATCTTACATCCTTCTTTTGGGTGCAGGGAAGATCAGTTGCTCGCGCCGAAATAAGAAAGTTTCCATTTGAAACACCGTCGACAATCGTCGAATATATAACCTGAAACATAGCTTCTTATCCCCTCGATTTGATACAACAGCCTAGTGCTGCAAACGGCATCAAAACAAAGCAAACCCAGTTGATTGAACCATTAATTTAGGAGAGAAACCCTCGGCAGTGGCCCTCTCCATGTGCTGGACGTTGATCGAAAACTTTGTTTCAATCACATAAATTTGTGTTATGTTTACGCCTGCGGTACATAAATCAACTAATTCACTAATTGCCATTGTTGTTGTTGGGCTGTTGTGTTATTAGCATTAACGGCACGCTATATGTAGCCTTTGAGATCTGTCGCCTAGCGTGTGTGGAGGCTTTTAATGTTTTAATTTGGAGAGAAATTCCACTGTAAGATGGAGGAAAGGGCGTGTATACAAGAGGGAGAGAGATCATGTTGATATGAAATGTGATATCCATTAGCAGTAACCGTTTTGCATATTTGTGAATAAATTTTCACATGAGGCAGCACTTTACTTCGGTCAGAGTAAACGATTTATGAGCTTCTTGGGCACTTTGCCATTTTCAAATGTATTTTTTTGTTTCTTACAATACCAAATTCGATTTGTGACCCTCATATCACATAATTTCCCTATTCCGATCGGACATTGAGCAAGACTTTATACAAACGGCCCATACTGTTTCAATTTCAAGCAAATTGAATCAACCGCAAATGTGTCGGTCCGATAAAGCTGGTTTCACTTTTTCCTGTTCTGTCACTGCTTAAATTCGATCACCTCCGGCCTCCTACGAAAACAAAGTGGCAACAAAACCGCAAATGCCACGTTCGCCAAAAATCATTCAAGCCCGGGAAGACAATTCTCCCTTCTCGGAAGACGCAGACTATTGCCCATCGCCATCACAGGCGCGCGCGTACTGAAAGCAGAAATTCATCCATTCCTTCGCTTTTGGCTGTTTTTATCGGCTCTCGGGTGCATAAGGGTGGAGAGCTCGTCGTACCCGTATCAATGTCATATCTCTCATCTGTTCTCTGACACTTGTACTGATATGACGATGTGGTTAAGTAGATACCTACATTTCGGAACTTTTTTGGGTTCTCAATGATTGCACATTTGAGCAAAATTCCACTTACCCTAAATTTCAAGCAAAACTATTCCAATAATAAAGTCACTATCATTGCAATGACATGTGTCACATGGCGGGATTTGAATCATGTTCAAATGGAGTCACTTAAAATCCGTCATACTCCGGTCAGACAACCGTAAACAAAAGATTGATTCCTGAGGTTCTTAATAAAATTTTGTGGTTCTGGAAAAGATTTATATTTGCGATTTGATCAAATGTTTTAAAGTGTGATGTACCATACCACTGAGATAATATAACATTTACGAGTATTTGAGAGATCGTGACTGGTGTATAGAAGGGACTATCATGAAGATTTTCGGCTCTTTCAGGTTTCAAAAAGCACGAACACGATTTGCATGAAACTTTGCCTAATTGTTTGTTATGGACAATGATCCACATTTTTGCGTAAATTCAACCAATTTGGATCTTGTAAAATTTAACAAAATTGATCTTGTAAAATAAAAAAAAATAAATTCATTTCAAGTAAAAATTCAAAATAAATTAATAAACGAAAATATCTCAAAAAGTCCTTGCCCGAGATTTGAAACAAAAAAAAAATAAAAAAAGTTTCATGAAAAATACAAACTTTTAGGACATTTAAAATTATGGTCATTGACAAAAATCGTAGAACAAGAACATATGGTAAAATTTTAGAACTTTTTGTTATATCGCTATTATGTGTATATACAGAAAATGATTTATCTTGTCTCAAACATTACTTTCTTAGTATAACAGGGTATCTACTACCTGGAAAAACCGGGAATTTACAGGGAATTTTATTTTTTTCTGGAAAATCCTAGAATATTCAGGGAATTTTGGTTCCACTCAGGGAATTTTCCAATTATCACTTCATTCGTAATTCAAAAGAAGTTTTTCGTTCAGTTTCTCGAAACGTTTCTTAAGGACACTGAACTTGACAAGCATCTGACAGCTAAAACAACGTGTGCGAACGAGACAAGTTCATTCAGAGAGTCTTGTCACGCTCGCTCTTCGCTGATTTGTATGTGGAGGATCAAAATCGTCGTAAAAAGGAAACAGCCGAAAAAGAGAGACTGGCAACCGTCAAAAGGAAGCATACGAAGTATGTATTGTATAAGAATAAGCATGCCAGACAGCAGGTCTGAGAGCCTACATAGAATTTTTTTGAGCTTCAGAGAGGGTCGGAGATCTACTGAGAAATTTGTTGTGCTTCAGGGTAGTTCGTAGATCTTGAGAACAGAACTACAAACAAATTAAAAGTAATTAACAGAAATTCATAAAAACAAAATCACAAGAGAGGTCGTAGATCTTCAGATAAATGTTCAAAGAAATTTTCAAAACTTCAAGCCAGCAAAAATAAATTCAAATGAATTTGTAAAACTAAACAGGGAAATTCGCATAACTTCAGACAAGTCCAAGAATATACAGTGAAATATAAAGTATTTCACAGAAGTTTGGAGATCCTCGAAACATTATTCAACATCAGAAAAGTTCTTAGATCTTCAGAACAAAGCTACAGAACTTTGAAAAAAATTACAGGACTTCTGAAAAAATCTCAGAAATGTTAATGGATCTTCAGTAAAATTTGCAGAACTTCAGGGAAATGTCCGAAATGCCGTATTAATTATCTTTTATGTACATCGGGGTTTTTCTCACCAAAAGTTAGTTTTGGTTTTCGCATTCCTTCAATTTTATCATAATTTTCCATATAAATAATCATCCCATACAAAAATGCTCCAACAATTATTTCCTCCGACAGAATATTTTAAAACCAACCGATTTAGTAATGTTAGAACCCTACATAACATTTGGTGAAGAAAACTCACAATTATGGATCAGCTTAAAACAAATATCTGTCAGTCAATCTAGCGTGTTAATCAAATGGAAGTGATCCATAATTGTGAGGTCAGTGTACATAAAAGTTGATTAATCCGCCACATTGGACAAAAAGGCCGATTGTTTTGCAAAAATGATAATCATTGCCTATTAGACTGATGCAAAATTTGAAATTTTCGGTCGTACGCGGACCGGATGAAGGTTGTGAATCGCTGGAAGCTGTGCCACGTGTGTCTGAACGAACACGGTTCGGCGCAGTGTAAGTTCAAGCTGCGATGCAACGTTGGAGAATGCAGACAAGCTCACAATTATCTTCTGCATCCGATCGATGGTGCAATTGGTACCACAGCGCACATTCGGACAAACAACGTCACTTTGTTCCGAATGATACCGATTAGTCTTCACTGCGGAGAAATATCCATCACTGTGTTGGCTTTCCTAGATGAAGGTGCATCGGTGACTCTAGTGGAAAGGAACTTGGCGGATCGCTTGGGAGCAGTCGGAGTCCACGAGAAACTCACCATAAAGTGGACGGCCGACATTGCTAGAGTGGAGAAGGAGTCAAAGCGGATGAATTTGTGGGTCTCGGCTGTTGATGCGGATGAAAAACTTCTTCTGAAGACGGTCCGCACTGTCGAAAAGCTGGTGTTGCCTACAAAAGCCTTGGACGCAAAGGAGCTTTTGCGGCAGTATAAGCATATATGCGAGGATTGCCCATCACCTCGTATGACGGACGGCCGGAAATACTCATCGGGTTGAACAACATCCACTCGTTCGCCCCGATTGAAGCAAAGCTCGGTGCAGTGGTTGATACCGCACGATAGCCGTGCGGTGCAAGCTCGGATGGACGGTCTACGGACCGAAGCAAGCGAACGCTGGCGAAGCAAACAGCGAATATCTTAGAATCCACCAGGAAGTGACCAACGAAGACCTTCATAAGCTGATGAGAAAGCTCGCGAGATCCTCGAGAAGACCACGAGACGAATCGGTGACCGCTTCGAGACCGGGCTACTGTAGAAGACGGACGATCCAAGGTTCCCGGATAGCTACCCGATGGCGTTACGAAGGCTGAAGCAGTTGGAGAAGAAGCTACAGAAGAATCCGGAACTTCACGTGAACGTTTGTAAGCAGATCGATGAGTATCAGGAGAAGGGGTATGCGCACCTTGCTACTCCGGACGAGCTCGTCGGAACGGAACCCGATAAGCTATGGTACCTTCCACTAAACGAGGTACTGAACCCTAAAAAACCAGGTAAGGTACGCCTCGTGTGGGATGCAGCGGCAACGGTGCAAGGCATCTCCCTGAATTCACAGTTGTTAAAAGGGCCTGACTAGCCCTGGTCCTCACAAGTTCCTACTTCACGCCTCCTCGAGTCATATGATAACAAAAGACTACCAGCTGAAACATGGACACAGCTGGTTGGCGTAGCCTGGGCAATGTTGCCAGTCCGGCAATAGCAAAGTGAAGAGGTGCGACGCGAACACTGGCGCGGTAACCATACACAGCAAAAAAATAATTTTGATATCACATCAAAGTGGATGCACTACAATCATGTCGAAAATTTCATGTAATTTTTATGACCACATAAATAAACAAATGCAGTAAAAGCAGCGTAATGTCAGTTCATGCATTGTATTAATGATAATGTTGTCCTTTTTAGCAAGTAATATTACACCATATTTTCGACATGATTGTAGTGCATCCACTTTGACGTGATATCAAAATTATTTTTTTGCTGTGTAGTACGGTGATAGAGGAAATGCTTCACCAAACCTGAGCGTCTGCTCACCATGGAGGTGCGGCTCAAAACGGCGTCTGTTCTCCATGTTAGGAGCGGCTGATCATCGTCCTAGTGCCAGCGTGGGACTCTAAACAGAGCTGTGCACGATGGTCCCCCGGCGAGACAGGGGGTTGAGGCAGGCCCAACAAGCCGCCCTGGAAAAAAACAAAGTTGCAAATACCGAAGAAAGAAATACGGATCGGAACAATCGGCACAGACCTACGCGACGAAATAAGGACTACGATTGGAAACTCGGAACATGGAACTGCAAATCGCTCGGCTTCCCGGGTTGCGATAGGTTAATCTATGACGAACTTCAACCACGCAACTTCGAAGTCGTAGCACTGCAGGAACTTTGCTGGACGGGACAAAAGGTATGGAAAAGCGGGCATCGAGCGGCTACTTTCTACCAGAGCTGTGGCACCACCAACGAGCTGGGAACCGGCTTTGTAGTGCTGGGTAAGATGCGCCAACGCGTGATTGGTTGGCAGCCGATCAACGCGAGGATGTGCAAGTTGAGGATTAAGGGCCGTTTCTTCAACTACAGCATCATCAACGTGCACTGCCCACACGAAGGGAGACCCGACGACGAGAAAGAAGCGTTCTATGCGCAGCTGGAGCAGGTGTACGACGGCTGTTCGCAACGGGACGTCAAAATCGTCATCGGCGACATGAACGCTCAGGTAGGACGGGAGGCAATGTATAGACCGGCAATCGGGCCAAACAGCCTGCATGCCGTATCGAACGACAACGGCCAACGATGCGTGAACTTTGCAGCCTCCCGGGGTATGGTAGTCCGAAGTACCTTTTTCCCCCGCAAGGATATCCACAAAGCCACCTGGAGATCACCTGACCAACACACAGAAAACCAAATCGATCACGTTCTAATCGACGGGAAATTCTTCTCCGACATTATCAACGTCCGCACGTACCGCAGTGCGAACATAGATTCGGACCACTACCTAGTTGCAGTATGCATGCGCTCAAAACTCTCGACGGTGCATAACACACGTCGAAGTCGAACGCCACGACCCAACATTGAGCAACTACGGGACACCGGAGTTGCCCAGGACTACGCGCAGCAGCTGGAAGTTGCACTACCCACGGAAGAGCAGCTTGGCGCAGCTTCTCTTGAAGATGGCTGGAGGGACATCCGTTCCAACATAGGTAGTACTGCTGTAGCGGCACTAGGTACTGCAATCCCGGACCGAAGAAATGACTGGTTTGACGGCGAATGCAAACTGTTAGTAGAGGAGAAGAATGCAGCACGGGCGAGAATGCTGCAACACCGCACGAGATTGAATGTGGAGCGATACAGACAAGCGCGGAACAGACAAAACTCGGTTTTCCGAAGGAAGAAGCGTCAGCAGGAAGATCGAGATCGCGAGGTGATGGAAAATCTGTACCGCGTAAACGACACACGGAAGTTCTACGAGAAGCTAAATAGTTCGCGCAAAGGCTACGTGCCGCAAGCCGATATGTGCAAGGACTTGGACGGTAACCTTCTCACGAACGAGTGTGAGGTGATTGAGAGGTGGAAGCAGTACTATGACGAGCACCTCAACGGTGAAGCAGCAGAAAACGAAGGTGGCACGGCAACAGACCTTGGAGCACGCGCAGAAGACGACAGGCTACCGGCCCCTGATCTTCAAGAAGTTGAGGAGGAGATCGGTCGGCTGGTGTAGATCAACTACCAAGTGAGCTATTGAAATACGGTGGTGAAGCACTGGCTAGAGCGCTGCACTGGGTAATTGCCAAGATTTGGGAGGAGGAGATATTACCGGAGGAGTGGATGGAAGGTGTCGTATGCCCAATCTACAAAAAGGGTGACAAGTTGGATTGCTGCAACTACCGCGCGATCACACTGCTGAGCGCCGCCTACAAGGTACTCTCCCAAATTCTATGCCGCCGTCTGTCACCATATGCAAGAGAGTTCGTGGGGCAATACCAGGCGGGATTCATGGGTGCCCGCGCTACCACGGACCAAATTTTCGCGATTCGGCAGGTTCTGCAGAAATGCCGCGAATACAACGTGCCCACACATCATTTGTTCATCGATTTCAAATCCGCATACGACACAATCGATCGAGATCAGCTATGGCAGATTATGCACGAGTACGGATTTCCGGATAAACTGACGCGATTGGTCAAGGCGACGATGGATCGAGTGACGTGCGTTGTTCGAGTATCGGGGACACTCTCGAGTCCCTTTGAATCTCGAAGGGGGTTACGGCAGGGTGATGGACTTTCGTGTCTGCTGTTCAACATCGCGTTAGAAGGTGTGATCAGAAGAGCTGGGATAGACACGAGTGGCACGATATTCAGGAAGTCCATCCAGCTCCTTGGTTTCGCCGATGACATTGACATTATGGCACGGAACTTTGAGATGATGGCGGAAACGTACATCAGACTGAAGGCTGAAGCTAGACGGATTGGACTTGCCATCAACGCATCAAAGACAAAATATATGAAAGCAAGAGGTTCTAGGGAAGACAATGTTAGCCTCCCACCCCGAGTTCAGATTGACGGTGACGAAATCGAGGTGGTCGATGAGTTCGTGTATTTGGGCTCACTGGTGACCGCCGAAAATGATACCAGCAGAGAAATTCAAAGACGCATTATGGCAGGGAATCGTGCCTACTTTGGACTCCGGAGGACGCTCCGGTCGAATAAAATTCGCCGCCGCACGAAGTTGACTGTCTACAAGACGCTGATTAGACCGGTGGTCCTTTACGGCCACGAGACCTGGACTATGCTCGTGGAGGACCAACGCGCCCTTGGTGTTTTCGAACGGAAGGTGTTGCGTACCATCTACGGTGGAGTGCAGATGGAAGACGGAACGTGGAGGAGGCGAATGAACCACGAATTGCACCAGCTGCTGGGAGAACCATCCATCGTCCACATTGCAAAAATTGGGCGACTACGGTGGGCTGGGCACGTCGTAAGAATGCCGCACGACTACCCAGTGAAAATGGTTCTAGAAAGCGACCCAACAGGAACAAGAAGAAGAGGCGCGCAGCGGGCAAGGTGGATCGACCAAGTAGAAGGTGACCTGCGGACCCTTCGCAGACTACGAGGCTGGCGAACTGTGGCCATGGATCGAGTAGAGTGGAGACGACTTCTTCGGACAGCAGAGGACAACAAGGCCTTAGCCTGATTGGATTGGATTGATTGCCTGACATGCTTGTGCCGCTAGTGACTGTGGTCGTTGGGTTTCGGGAATACAGAATTGCTGTAGGTGGCGATCTGCGTGAAATGTATCACCAGATGAAGATTATCGCTCGGGATCGGCAAGTACAACGTTTCTTCTTCCGGAAAGATTCCAAGGGACCTCCACGCGTGTTCATCATGGACGTTTCCACGTTTGGATCGACGCTCAAGAGTACGCTGGGCAATATCCGGAGGCAGCAGCGGTGCTTATTAACCGTCATTACGTCGACGACTACTTTGATAGCAAGTCAGGTTCATTCACCAGAAGGGAGGCTTCGAGATTAGGAACTGGGTTTCGAATTCGCCGGAGGTACTCCAGAGCCTCGGTGAGCAGAAACCGGTTTCAGCCGTCCACATCACCGAAGACAAAGTAACGGTCACACGAACGCGTGCTGAGTATGATCTGGGATCCGGATCATGATGAATTATCTTTCTCTACCCAACATCGCCAAGAGCATCTTCCGTACCTATGCGGAGACAAACGGCCAACGAAACGTGCGGTGTTAAGCTGCGTCATGGGCTTCTTCGATCCGCTTCGATCGTGCAGCACTTATGGCGTAGTGGCTGCGATTGGGACGACGCGATTAACGATGATTGCTGGGAAATGTGGAAGCGCTGGATTGCTGTACTGCCGGAAGTCGAGAACATTAGGACTCCACGTTGCTATCTTGGAGATTCCTTGTCGTCTGCGGTTGAGTCAATCGAAGTTCACATCTTCACGGATGCCAGCGAACACGCATACGGCTGTATTGCGTATCTGCGAATAGTCATCGACGGAGCTGTGCGGTGTATTCTAGCTATGTCTCGATCGAAAGTGGCACCGTTGAAACGCCAGCCAATTCCACGACTGGAGTTGATGGCGGCTGTACTAGGAACACGGATGAGTCAAACGATGATCGCCACGCATTCACTGAAAATCGATCGATGCGTACTGTGGACAGATTCACGAACGGTTTGGAGTTGGATCCGGTCTGACCAATATAAATACAAACAGTTTGTTGCGTTCAGGATCGGAGAAATACTGGAGTTGACACGAGCGACGGATTGGCGATGGGTTCGAGGTAACGATCTGGAAAGCGATGGGGTATGGTTCACGGGTGCACCGCTCCTGCACCAGCCCGACGACCAGTGGCCGACTATGGAGGTGCCGATCAAAGAGACGTACGAGGAAGCCAGGGGCCACGTGACATTCCATGGCGTGGTTGAAGTAGACCGATGCTCGAGATGGACAACGCTGCAAAGGGTGATGGCGTGTGCGGTCAGGTTCATCGATAATTGCAAACGCAAGGTAGCAGGGCTGCCGATAGTCACCTTGAAGGCAACAGATAGCCAGCAACATCAAATCCTGGTACCGATGCAATCGATACAACGTCCGCTCGAGAGAGATGAGTTTCGAACTGCACATATCATCCTGTGGAAGCAAGCGCAGTTCGAAGGTTTCCCAAATGAGATGAGCATCCTCACCAAGAATCTGGAACAACAACCAGATGCAGTAATGGAAACGGCGAAGAAGAGCAGTTGCCTGTACAAATTGACTCCGATTCTGCCACAAAAAAGAGGCTGGCTACAAAAATTTTGGTTTGGTATACGAACATTCTCAATCGGTTCCAAATCGGGTCCTTATTAACATCCCTAAATTGATGCTTATTTGGAATGAAACTGACTAGGCACAAACCATTTGAAGATTATATGGAAATTGCTATGAGGAAACCAAATTTGTTGTTTATTGTCATCTAGTATATTGCCATATTGCACTGTTAAAAAGTTCTATAGAAATTTGTATGTGAAAGTTTCTCAGCTTTGCAGTAGATCGTTTTTCAGCTAAACGTGAAATTAAATAGTTAATAATTGTTTAAGATATTGCTAATCATGCCATATGATCATGCAGCTGTTTTGTGGGCAACACTGTATTGTACAGTGTGACATAGTAGCCATGGTTTTTTTAACTCTATTCTACATGGTAACCGCAAAATACCCAATAATTACTATAAAAGACTCAATATTATCTACAAAGTAAGCATTTTCGAGGGAAACTGGAACTACTCATTAAATGAGTAAAAAAATACCCATTTATGAGTATTTGTTACGCAGAAATCAATACTTACTACTAATTTTTGGGGTTGTAATGTTTGAAACAATGAGTAAAATTTTATTCCCTTAATGGGTTGTCCCAGTTTCCCTAAAAAATGCTAACTTTGTGGTGATTATTGGGTATTTTGGGGTTACCGTGTAGGCGCTAAGAACATCAATGTTGCCTACTAAAGAGTTTATTGAGCATAATCATAAGCCATCAGTTACTTGAACCATAAATAACTTTTGTTCATTTCATTTGATCGACAAAGTTGTAGCTGAGAAAATTTCCTACAAGCACAGCTGTCAATTTTAACATCAGAGCGAAATGGCTAATTTTTAGATAAGTATGAACAACAAAACGGTTTTCCCATAGTAATTTCCATATAAACTTTGAATGGTTTGTGCCATGTCAGTTTATTAATAAATGAGTTAAAATTTTGGTAGGCTAATCAGGACCTAATTTGGAACTGTTTGAGTACCGTGTAGCATGTGTGAATGAAGGCCAGCCATAACTCCAAATCGAAACCTTTCCTTGACTTGCTGCCTTCGACAAAGTGTCTCATAAGGACCAGCTTTTGACATAAATGGTAATAAAATCAATCCATCTTCTTTGTCATTCTGGAGTTTTAACGTCTTAGTTTATAAATTTCCAATGGATTTAAGACACACACAGCTGTTTACCTCGCTTGATACGATCTTCAATCGCCTCTAATGAACCGTTTTAAAATTCCTATATCAAACATGAACATCGACCAAAATGAATTCGATGCACCCCCCAAGAGGTTACCTTCACAGCAACTTCATCGCTACTGTTGAATTACGGTGCATTGTTGTATTAATCTCAACCACATGAATGCATGCTTCGTTTTGTGCGGTGGTTTTTTCACTTCTCTCAAATCACATTTGCACTTGGATGACCGAAACGAAGAAAAGCAAGAAATTATCGCAGAGTCGACAATAAGTATAGGATAAAATCTTGCTGTGAGATGCTTAATTTAATTGCGATTGCAGATGGTTTTCAGATTTGAGTGAAAAACGCTCAACTAACGTTTTAGTTTTTGCATAGAACTGCTGAAGCTCTGCAAAAAAAATGGAATGGAATCCTTAGTGTCATTTCATTGGAAAACACAATCCAGCCCATCGAAGAAAAAAAAAAGATGCATAAAAAGGACAAAGTGCCAACCGCTATGATTGAGCATCTGCGGTTCGTTTGTTCATAACACCAACACTCCACGCATTTATTTATGCTTCGTAACGCTTCATCATCAAGTCGCAATTCAAACTTCCCGGCAAAGGGTTTGGTTTGATGTGACGCATCGTGCATATATTTCCACAGCTGCAAATGATGCACCATGTTGCATTTTGTGTGTGTGTGCGTGTTTTACTCTTCTAGAGCATAAGATAAATATTACATTCATTCAGTCATAAGTTTTATGTAAAGGTTGGGAACGAGAAAACACTGAGTTGGTTGGATCCCTTTTTTCACCACTAGAATTAACATAGTCTGTTCGCATTTCAAATGCTCTAAAGCGGCTGAATCCTCATCTGCAAAAACTGTAAACCGCGTAACAGGCGGCCCCGCATTCTTGTCGTGCGGTTTTCAGGAAAAGAGCGAGAGACCTCCTGGGTGTATTCAAATTCTTCTGCCCAACCGGCACAACGGGAGTTTAGTTTAGTTCCATTTAAACGAAACTTTGCAAGTTCGATTGGTTAGCGCAAACCGGAGTGCAAATTATAACCGTTTTGCCTGGTTGCTAATTGATTTCAATTAGTCACTCACTTGAAGCCGCACTGCACTACAACACACTTTGACATGCACCCGGTCACCGCTGGTTGGCCTGCAGTGCAGCAGTGAGTGCGAAATGATGTTGGTATTAGCCGGCCAGGAGTGATTATTATTAATCGAGATCTCGGTGGAAAACGGGGAACTCGGCCCGGCCCGGCCGGCCCGTTTGGATAAGTACAATTATCCTATCGCGAGAAGAGGTTGGGATTTGAATTGATAGTTTGTGGCTTGCGTTCAATCGATCGATTAGAGAGGGACCTTCAATTAGTGCGATGGAAACCAATAATGGCTTGTGATAAATTATCGGATATACGTGTTGATGTTGAGATTGTGTACATAGCGATGAGAATTAGAGCACTTTGTAGAGCATGACCAAGATGCAAATGAAATGTCTGAGGATCCATTATCACAAACTCAGTAGGAGATAAGCGCATGCCGCAATACTTTGTGCTCTATCGTGGAATTAGCATTTCTTCACAATAAGCGCAATGACATCCGTTGAGTGGGTAGAGCACGTATTTTGTTATCTAAGCATAAATTCAAATGATGATATTGTGAAATTATTAAGTACTTGAGTTCCTTACGGGTGCACAACTACTAAAATTGACTGTTATCAATATCATTATGAATAATTTTAATCGTAAAATAAAAATTACATCATTTAGGGGAAATGGCTCTTATGTAGGCCTATGT
Source organism: Ochlerotatus camptorhynchus (assembly GCF_037179485.1). Lineage (NCBI taxonomy): Eukaryota > Metazoa > Arthropoda > Insecta > Diptera > Culicidae > Ochlerotatus > Ochlerotatus camptorhynchus. The sequence goes on from NW_027040849.1 coordinate 537,337, forward strand.
ATCTAAAAATTGGGCCCATCGATAAAAAAAAACTCATGTCCTTAAATGTTTCTAAGAACAATGCGTAAACTGGACAATACACACTGATATTTTTGTGGATGCCAGCGAAAAATTGTCAAACAATTCTATCCTTCGAAATTTATGTATGGGCCCAATATTAGGGAAATAGAATTGCTAAAGTTTCAGAAATTTTACAGTAGAAAATGTAATGCTTGCACAGAAAACCAATATTTTGAATTCTGTTGAGAGGTCAATCATTTCACAATGATGATTATAAACAGTCATCATCTGATTTACCGGTCCAAATTTAGCGTAATTGGTCCGATGGCGATCTACTGCGAACAAGTGTCGATTGCGTAATTGTTGGGAAGGTGCATACAAATTTAGTCTTGACAATAGATCAGCTGAGTCCACCTGTAAAAAAACATGTATTTCATTGTGAAACACATTCATATCGTTATCGCTTCCTATTTCTAAAAATAACTTCATGTCATCAGCATATATAAGTACCGTAAAACGGGGTAACATTGATAGTTTTGTAAAGTATATTCTAAATATTTTTTACAACAGAGGCATTCCACGAAGGTTCGCAAATCGATCCTGACCGATCATTTCCAATTACGCTGAAACTTTGCACAGTTGTTCCTTTTTAGTAAAGGCGCCATTTTGTGCTCTCAGTTTTTTATATTGAATTACGACTACTTTTTGAAAAGGGCCTGTGTAAAAATAGTACTAATGAGTTTAAAAATATATATTGCCGAAACGCTTTGTTCGATTGATTTGGGGTCTAGAGCAAAGTTGTAGATATTATTTTGGCAATTGTGTAAAAAATATACACTGTAAAAAATTTCGTTTGTATCAATGAAAAAAATTATATTTATTATTAAAAAAGTTAATTTCTCAAAAAGTACATTTTTGAAAACTTTCGTTTTAAGCCTCATTGAAGCTCATAATGTTTGCTACTAATTGGCAAAGTTTGGTGATGGTAAACTCAAAAAAGTTATGGTTTTTTGAATATTTCACGATTTTTACATTTTCATTAAAAACACATTTTTTTTAACCGTGTATATTTTTTCAAGAATTGCATTTTAATTTTGCACAACTTTTCGGAAGACACCATAGCAATCAAGCAAGCCGTTTTTGCAATGTATTAAAATGTTTATTTTATAACCGCTTTTCTACACAGACCCTATCGGAAAAGTAGTCGGGGCTCGCTATTACAATTTGTAATAGCGAATCCCGACTACTTTTTTTATTTTAAAATCTCAACTTAAATCCACAAAATACATTTATCTGCTCTTTTTTACTTTTCTTTTATTCGAAAACCTTATGGACAAATGATACATAATTTATTTTCATTGTAATACACTTACTTTCTATTTTTATTTACATTACTTCTTAAATACATCGAATATTTTGGCATCATTATCATTACAGTTTGAGTATCGTTTGGCTTTAATTTTATTTTCTGATACAGGAATGAAAGAATGAAACTTTTGAGTTCCTTGAATTATTTTTGCATTATTATATTGCTCGTTGAGGTGTGAAGCCATACTTTTCCTTCATGTTTTCTAAAACTTCTTTCAGTTCATTCACTTCGTCAGCCTCAGGCTCGAAGTTGAAAAGATTCTTTCTAATACCTTCGTTGATTTCACGGTGCTTCTTTTCGGGGTAGTGGATGTAGTTGAGTTTTCCCACGTCTATCGGTGATACCTGGATTCCTGCAATGCCTCGGTTGAATATCTCGATGTTGACTGGTTGATTAAATTCTTGGTACGATTGAACTGAAGTAACTGATGTCATTGATGGTACAGTTGTAAGGCTTTCACAGCTCGGTACGACAGGTACTATCACTGTAGTTGGCATCTTTGAACTTCCGGCAACATGCTGTTCCTCGTTTGAGATGAAAAGAGCTTGTTTATCAACACGAAGACGACAGGACGTGCAAATGCGAAAACCAGTATTCAATCCTGATGCTGCAGAATATCCAATCGATTTTAATTTCTGGATGGTAATATTCGAAATATTCCTCAGCTCTTTCGAGCACTTGACTTCCTCGAACGGCCGAATGCACCTGATAAAACATGCTCGTTCACTAATGTTGCTTCCTGTATTAAAAAAATTAAAAATAATATTCTTTAAAAATGATTTCATTGAAATACAACTGAAGGTTATGCTTACCTTTTAACCAAATGGTGTTACACTTATTTCCTATGATAACTTTTTAAGATGTATGCGGTAAAAAGCAATCTTTGTGATCAACTGCTTGTAACTATATAAGATATTAATGGAAATACCTTAAACTACAATATGGAACCAATGTTTCTTATTTGGAAAAAGCACAGCGAGTAAATTTATTCTTTATATTATACTATCAAAGTTACCCGCATTATCAAAAATACCCCGGTTTACGGTACTCTCATATTTTTTTTTAAATAAGTGAGATGTCATTAATGTACAAAATAAAAAGAAGTGGACCTAGGTGCGAGCACTGGGGAACCCCTAACGGGAAATGAATTGGCTTAGATGTTTTCTAGTTGAATCTTACAATTTGTTGGCTATCAACTAAATACGACTTAATCCAGGTGAGGAGCTTCATCTCAATTTCCATTTTTCTAATTTAAAAATCAGCACTGGAGATATCAATTCTGTCAAACGCTTTGCTGAAGTCCATATATTAGGGCTGGTAGCGAGTCACTTTTTAGTGACTTGGTCACTTTTTTCAAGCCAGCCACTAAAAAGTCTCATATTTTTAAGGCCAAGTCACTAAAGTCACCTTTTCTTGTAATCAGTCACTACTTTAAACTTTTTTAGCGTGAATTTATTTTAAGATTGATCATTCTTTGCTTTGTGACGTTTAATCGTCTTTCCCTATCTTCAGGGTGTCTACTCATCTTTCTAAATAAAATTAGCTGAGTTTTCCAGAACATTAAGAAGTTTTTTTAAGAAGTTCTAAGTACCTCAGAAAAGCTAGATCTAGATATCTTTGGGGAATTTCAAATCTTTTGGAGCAGTTTAAAGATCTATAATCGTAAATTTAGAAAAATTCAGGATAGTTCCAAATTCAGATAGTTAGAAAAATTCCGATTCAAGGATGTACAGACGCCTTCAGATAAATTATGAAAACTTTAAAAATATTTCAGGAACTTCACAGAAGCCCAGAGAATTTCCGGGAAATTTAAAGGTGTTTACGGGAATTCCATTTATTTCCGAGCAGAACTGAGATCCTCTAGAGCTTTAGGGAAGCTTCGGGAACATCAAGACAGATTAGAGAATCAAAGGGCACTTCAAATAATTTCAAGGAACTGTAGAAACCTTAAAAAAGTTTCGAGAAATTCCGAGAGAATTTCTGGAACGTGATGAAAATAATATAAACATCCGAGAAACGTGGGAGTATTTTAATGGTGTTATATCGTGGAGATTTCACGAACTTAAAAAAATGCGAAAATTTAGCTTAGTTGATTAGAGATCATCAACAAAGATCCATTAATTTAAAAAAAAAATGCGAGAACTTTTAGCAAGCTTCAAAGAAATCCAGAGAACTTCTAATACATTTAGATATTTTTAAATGGTTTCATGATATTCAGTGAAGTTGCAAGTACTTCGAGGACGATCAGATAGCTTCAGAATAATCCCATTAACTTAAGCACTTTTCAAGCGACTTACGGAGTTCCGTGGAATTATGGGGTATTCCAAGAATTCTATGATTGATCCGAAAACGTCAGAAGCGTCAGGGAATTATGAATATAGGGGAAATGGCTCTAATGTTGGCCTAAGGATCTAAGATTGGGCCCATCGCTAAAAATCTGCTATTTATCAATTTTATCTAGATGAACGCGTCATTGGAACGATACTAATGGATATTTTTGGTCACTATTGAAAATTTAGTCGAATGCCGAATTTATATATGGGCTCAAATTAGGGGAATTTAGGCCAACATTACATCCATTTTCCCTATGTATCAGAAAATTTGAAGGATTATCAAACAAATTTAGAGAACTTCATTTAATTTCAGTAAAAATGCGGGTTCTTAAAAAATACTGATAAATTCAGGGCAGTCTAGCGAACTTTAAAGGAAATCCAATAATCGTTTAGGCAGTTATAATACCACCAGTAGAGTCTAGACTATTGAAAAAGTTTTAAATTAGGGCCAATAATTTACGTTTCATGAACTTCAGAAAAATGTTGAGAACTTCGGAGAAAACCATAGAACTATATCAATTATGTCATTCTAATTCCATGAAAATTGCGGGAGCGCAAAAGTTCCAGAAATTTTAAATCTTCACAGAAGGACAGTGATCTTCAGAAACATTTCGAGAACTTCATAGAAATCTATGGAGCTTAAGAAGAGATCCGCGAACTTCAGGAATTTGTATGAACATCAGCAGAATGAGGGAGCATTTGAAAAAAGTTTAGTAAGCTTAAAAAATTGGAAGAATTTCAGGGGAAGGTCAGTTAAATTAGTGAAAATTTAAGGCAGTTCCCAGATTTTCAGATAACTTCAGATACGTTAAAAATTTAATTCTTCCCATGAGTTTAGAAGTTCAGTGAAGTTTTAACATTTTTAGCATGGTTCAATTAAATTCAGCGCAGTACAACAAGCTTCATGAACTGAAAAAAAAACTTTAGAGAAGTTTTCAGAATGTCAGAAAAGAACAGAGAACCTCAGAGCAGCTCCGTTATCATTAGAGAAGTCACATAAATTTTAGAGAAGTTTAGAGAACTTCAGTGAATTTTTAAACCTTTATAAAAGATCTATGATCGCTAGAAAAATTGAGGAAACTTTAGGAAGTCCTATAAAGTTCAGGGAAGTTTAAGAATTTAATGAAAAGTATTGTGAGCATCAGGCAAAAAACAACTGCAAAGCAATTTCATTAACTTCAGGACAAATTTGGAAACTTTCAAGTAGTTCTGAAGATCTCAGAATAGTCCATTCTGATTTTCATTGAAATATACCTAAGCTTCGAATTCAATTTTCTTTTAGTTTTCCTCGCAAATATCTTGAAATTCACCACAATAAGAAACCCTTTGATTAGCCTCCCAAAATTTAAACTCATTTGGAAAGAAACTGACCTGGCACAAACTATTCGAAGTTTATATGGAAATTACTATGGGATAACCAAACTTTTTGTTCATTGTCTTCTACCCATTTTCCATATTGCTTTTTCGAAAATTTCAATAACCATTCTTACGGGAAATTTTCTAAGCTACAACTTTGCCCAATATCGTTTTTCAGCCAAATGTCAAATTATATTGTTATTAATTGTTAAGAGCTTGATAATCTTATGGCATGATCAAGCAGCTGTTCTGTGGGCAACACTGTATTCTACAGTGTGACATAGTAGCCATGATTTTCGTCCTCTATTCTATGCGCCATAAACACCAATGTTGCCTGCTGAACAGTTGAATGAGCATAATCATAAGACATCAGTGACTTGAATCATTAATAACTTTTGTTCCTTACTTTTGATTGAAAAGTGGTTTTCACCAAAGTTGTAGTTGAGAAAATTTTCTACAATTACTGTTATCATTTTTAAAAGCAGAGTGATGTGGTGAATTGTTAGATAGTAATGAAAAAAAACATAAGTTTTCACATAGTAATTAACATATAAACTTGAAATGGTTTGTGCCAAATCAGTTTCTTACTAAAGTAGTTCAAATTTTGGGACGCTAAGCAGGACCCAATTTGGAACCGTTTAAGGGGTAACGCCTACCTGCAAGACCGAAAAAAGCGAAAGTGTGGATTTTTTTTTTCTCGAAAACGACGCAACATATTGAAAATCGGTTTTCTGCCGTTTATTGAACACACATTAAATGGTACATTTATCAGTCGATGCTGTAAAAACGAGGTCCTGGTGCCCCGCACGGCTGCTCCCCGTGGACGATGTTCTAAAAAACGCTTTTTGCGGTGCCAACTGCGGTTTGTGATGTAACCATCTGAAATAAAAAAAAACCATGTCAAATCGTTAAGCATGTGTTAAACTAGTCCTTGATCGTTCGGTTTTTTTTTTTAATTTTTTTTGACAAAATGGCGGCCTTGCAAAGTTGAAGTGCCGATTTTTTATCCTTAAAATTTGTCTTTGATCGGCTGTAAAAAATCGAAATTAAATGATAGACGCAATTCGAACGATCGTGGACTGCACAAAATAGTACTGAATAGAAATCAAAACGAATCGGACGAATCGAATGTATGCATTTCGAGAAATTTTTGGCACCGGTTTTGAAAATATGATTCCGAGATAATCGCGTTTAAAGTTTCAAGCTGGGTTTAGTCCACTATAAGTGAATATTTTTGTACGTCGCATAACTTTCACAATTTTCATCGGATCAACTTGATCTTTTGAGGAAATATTCTTGACTTTGTATACTTTCGATTAGGACAATAAAAAAATCGATTTTTTGAAAGTTTGCAGGTAGGCGTAACCCCTTAAGCACTGTGGAGCGAAAATTTCAAATTTTGCATCAGCCTAGTAGACACCCTTGACAAACACCGTGGGTTTGGTCATAAACTTTCTATTGAATCTTTCGCTTTAAAGGTTCATATCGTACATATGTCTTTATGAGATATTTGTTGAATAAGTCTAAAACATCAAACATTTAGAAAAACTACTTTTCTTCTCTTAGGTCACATTTTTGGTAACTATTTTTACAACTATAAGTCACTATTTGGTCACTTATTTCTTCAATATGGTCACTAAAATCACTATTTTTGGCAGCAGTGATCACTACTAGCCCTGATATATAGAGCTTCTACTTGGTTACCTCTGTTCATTGCATTTAATACGAAGTCCACAAATTCCAAAAGGTTTGTGGTGGTTTAACGGCCTTTAAAAAAACGGGTACACGACGTTAGGCATACGGACGTTAGGCATACGGACGTTAGGCATACGGACGTTAGGCATACGGACGTTAGGCATACGGACGTTAGGCATACGGACGTTAGGCATACGGACGTTAGGCATACGGACGTTAGGTATACGGACGTTAGGCATACGGACGGTAGGCATACGGACGTTAGACATAATGTACGGTAGGCATAATGGACGTTAGGCATAAAGGACGTTAGGCATAATGGACACTAGGCATAATCTACCCGATGAATTCCAGAAGGATGATAATGAGGACCGTCTATTGATTGCTGACATCGGTGACAATAATGAAAGAGTCTTAATTTTTGGGACTCATGAAAACTTGCGACGTCTTGGACATGCAAAGTACTCGGTTGCAGATGGTACGTTTGCCACAGTTCCTTGTTTGTTTCGGCAACTCGTCTCTGTTCATGGAAGTATCGCTCCCTCACATCAGCAGACGGTTCTGCTAGTATTCATTCTGATGACAACAACAACATAATCGTTGTATCGAAAACTATGAGTAAATCCTGGAAGCAACAGGTATGTTTTTTGTTATTGAATGAAAAACCACAGAATTTCATGAGCTGTTCTTTGGCATCATCTTTTATTCAACTTTAGCTGTTTTTTTGTTATTGAATGAAAAATCACAGAATTCACCATTCTTTATTTCATGAGCTGTTCTTTGAGGAAAACCTTTTCTTCATTTCCGGGGAACTTCGAGATTAATTGCTTTTGTAAACAAACATTTCATTTGAAGATTTCTCGCGAATTGAAGCTCAATCTCAAAACCTAACAACACAAACAGGTTGATGAATGGTTCCTCTATCGTTTGGTATAGTTTGTTCACAAGATTTTTCTTTTATTCACGAGAAATCAGCGATTGATATGTTTTTTTTTTTTTCAAAAGCAATTACGCCCAAATCTCAAAGTTCTCCAGATTTGCAATATTTGTGTAAGAATATATTACAACAAATGTGTGCTTTATTATTTCTCGATGCGATTGATTTCAAGATGTAGTAAAAAACTATGCTGAGTTTTTATTGCCAGATTACTTAACCGCTATCGCCAGGGATGGAAAATCATTTATATTCATTTCGTGCATTCATCTACATTCATTTGCCTCTAACTTTTTTCATCAACAGAATTGCCGTAAAATAGTGTTTGAGGCTTTTGTAGGCTTTGATATTAGCTACATTTTTTAAGAACAACTCAAATCTCTATCTCTTATGCATCATGAATCAGAGCGATAAGAACCCACCATTGTTTTTCTGTGAATGTAAATTGCATTCACTGAAAAACAATAACGTGTTCTGCCAGCTCTATTTCGTCATGCATAAGAGATTCAGATTTTAGTTATTATCAAAAGTTGTAGTTAATATCAAAAGCTACAAAAGTTTCATAAATTATTTTACGGTATTCTGTGGATGAAAAAAGTTAGAAGCAAATGAATGTCAATGAATGCACAAAATGAATGTAAATGATTTTCCATCCCTGGATACCGCTACTAATCTTGGATCTATGTAAATAGGTAGTTACGTCACTTATGATATGATAAATAATGGATTTCATTGTTTACCATGCTCCAAACATGTTTCTAGAGTTGCACAGCAGCAAGGTATTTTATGCTTAACGTATATTATGCCTAACGTCCATTATGCCTAATGACTTTATGCCTAACGTCCATTATGCCTAGCATCCGTATGCCTAACGTCCGTATGTCTAACGTATTTATAATGGGATACACTCTAAAAAAAACCTTGTTGTGCACTAGTTATTCTTTGTTTTATTTGGCCAAAAACGTTTTATTTATAATTGATTCGAAGAGTTTTGGACTGCACAAAATGATAGCAATCCGATGATAACTTCGAATATCGGGTATTAAGTAGAATATTTTCCATTCCTTCGGGAATATACCGGATTCAAGTGACATATTAAACAGCCAGAATAAAGGGGTTGTGATTTCAGTTGCTAAGTTTTTCATAAAAATAGGTGGGATTTCATCTGGTCCTGAACCTTTAGTGGCATCCAAATCTCGTAGTCCATTCCATTTGTCATTTTGATGGAAAGCTGCACGATTTCATTTTAGTTTTGACGTAATTGAAGAAGTTTCTTGGACATGATTTAATTTCATTCTCAGGTTTTTTGGTGTACTCAGACAGTGCCAAAGAAATTGCATAATTAAGTTGATCACGAATACTTAAATACTTATCGAGATTATCACGATTTTTATGTTTTCTGTATATTTTGTGAGCAAAAAGTTTATTATGATTATTGAACCAAACCGGATGCTTGGAGAAATAATTGCGTCGTCTCCTTTTCAATAGAATTTCCTCGTGAATTACGTCAAACAAAATTTTATAAAAAAAACCTCCACTGCACATTCAACATTTATCTGATCCTTTAAAATGGTTTTTCAAGTTACTCCATTGAATTTATTTTTAATATTATCATAATTAGCATTCTTGTAGTCGAGCACATTTTCATACTCACTGTCGTTGGGGTGTTGACTGTCATGAACAAATATAGAATACTCGATTGCTGTGTGGAATGCTTCATTCTTCCATAAAGGAGAAATAGATTTACTTACACAGAAATCTTCATGTATATTCGTTAACAAGAAATCTAGAAAACAATTCTGTTGGTTTCTTACATGGTTTATTTGGTTTAATCCTAAAAACGCCATTTTTTCAAATATAAATTGTAATGTTTCGTTTTCACCAACGACTGGGAGAAAAAAAATCGCATTATCTGAATCAGGAATAAAATACGATTTCTTCAGCTATTTGGAAGAAGTTGTCATACAAGCGTAGTCTGGGGGGAAATAGACTGTGGCGAAAATATGAGTTTCACCAGCTATATTTGTCTTTACCCACACAAAATGCTTGATTAGCAGGATGCATGAAAAAGATCGTGTGATTCAAGTTCGATATACCTCGTTATATCGTGTACCTTTCACAACTTTTGCGGGAATTTCCTTAGACAATGACATCAACCTTACTCATCCCTCAATTTGTCATCGGCGGAGTACGCTGGGATACCCCAGCATCTGACCACAATTTTGCGTCAGTTACAGGAATCTTCCGAATAGCGCGATGGGTAATTCCGTCCTCCCACCGCAATTTATCGGTTGTCCTCGTGATTAGGACCAACCATAAACTCGTCAGAAAATCAGCTCAATTGGTTGGAAAACAGCCACGTTATTCGCGGGATTCCTGTATTGCTTTACACAACTTCTCGAAACGGACCAACGCACGTGAATAAGCGAGTGTATGTAAGCTTACTTCAACTTCCAACAAACCGCCAGTGAGTCCAGTGAGCTAGCGCTAGGTAAACAAATCATGCACTCACCGGTCGTCAGTCATCGTTGGTCAACCTTGGACCGATTGTCTAACTGACTTTAAGCAGAGAAGTTGTGGGGTTTGTTGCTTGCTTACACAGTCGGCCAGCGTTTGTATATGAAATGAAATGGAAAAGATAAATATTTTCCTGTTTGTCCATCGGTTTCTGCTGTCATTTCCTTGACATGATTGAAACAAGAAGCAGTTCAGTAGGAACTCACGAGTGCGCTTTCAAGTAACTTATATTATCGTAACGGAAAGTCGGAACATTTTCCAGAACTAGATTACTAGATATGTTCTGCCATGACAACGTGACTGCGACATACGAGTAGAGGATTAAATCATCCCGGCGCACAGATCGGACGGACATCCTTCAGAAAGCCAAATGGTAAACAGAGCCGATTGAAATCAAATTCCTACGTATGGATCACCGCAGTTCTGCTGTCCGATTTTTTTTTTCAAAGCAGCAAGAACGGTGGTGGTAATTGAGCCCGCGTCACCACCCAGGAAGTATCACTGCCACCACGAGTAGAGACATGTGATGACTAGCAACTGCACGGTCATTTATCCCATCTCACATTTCTCGCGGCGCTTAGCTAATGAGAGTGCACGGACGGGGCGCGAAATCAAGCACACACAATCTATAGATAACGACGACCGGGTGTGGACTACACACTACCCTTTTCCAGCAATCATCGATCAGCATCGAATTTCCAATGGTGATTGGATGGTAAACACATGCTTGTTCAGGGGCAATCGTCGAGTTTGCAGTTGCATGCGACTGAACTGATTGACTTTATTGGCTGTTTCGTGAATGTTTGCTTTGCTGATATTGAAATTTGAAATTGACTATTTTAAACAACATTTAAATTTAATTCTATGGAAAGCTTACAACTCGATGATTACAATCATTGAAAATATCACCAAGACATTAAGTTAGATTTTTTTAAATATTAAAGGAGATGATGATGATTCGTAAAATAAATATGCAATCAATGTTTCGTCTAAGAACTAGACCAAGGGGGAAGTGTTCACTCGACAATCGACAAAAGCAGGGCACTCTCGATCGTCTGTTTACTCTGCAGCAACCAGTGTGTGGTCCTCTCCATTGTTCTTCTTCAGCCGTTCTTTCAGTCGATGCGTCGTCGACTTTGGAAAGCAACCGTTTCGTGATGAATGTGTGAGTGCTGACCACGTTTTGCGTCTATTGCTGCAATGGAAGCGCTCTGCCCCGGTTGCCCATACTGCCAAACAATGAAACCACTGAAAGCGGATCCCGTTGTGATGGAGAAGGCTTGTTGGATAGCGGAAGATAAAGTGTTTATTGTGTATCTTTTGACTGTAGTTTCAGGATGTGTTGTATGATGAATAAGAATCCTCGGCTCTGTTAAAATAATTCAATTGAGCCTCATAAGATAAATTAATAAACAAAAAAAATAGACCAAGGGGTTTAATATGATGGGTCAGCAGACTGAATATTAAAGAAAGACGTAGTCCTACGTCAAAACAGACACATAATTAGATTACATGCAGGGTTGTTAATAACGTTATCGTGGATAACGTCATTAACAACTCTAGTTAATGTCAACACATTCAGTACCCTTTATTTTTGACGTAGAACTACGTCTTTGTCGACTATACTGGGGTGCAAATCAAAAATATGTGTGGTGAAGGAGTGTTAGGTTTTGAACGCTTGTAACTTTGTCATTTATAGATGAAATTAAGATCCAAATACGCCAATCGATAGGATTGCTAAAAATAAATATTTTTCCAATTTTTCTTTAATTAAACTTTTGAAAATGTACAAATGATAATTTTATCACTGTTTTCATGAAATATTTTTTTGGCACTAAGAGCAGAAAAGTGTCAAATTTCAACATCGCTTTAATAACATAATGGCCTACTTTTCTAACTAAAATAACAGTGTCGAAAAGTGCTACTTTTCATCACCCAGTGCCGAAAAATTCTACCTTTCGACACTCTTTTGAGTGCAAAATAGCTATTTATGCAACATTTTACAAAATGAAGATTTTTTCAGCACAAGTCGAGGCTTGCCGAGTTGGAAAATTACTACGAGTGCTAAAAAAACATCAATTTTTCAACTAGTTCTACTTTTCGACACTCTTTGAGTGCAACAAATGTAGATTTATTGAACTCAACCCTGTTATTTTAGTTAGGAAAAGTAGACCATTTTGGTATTGAAAACTAAGACCCTTGCTGAAAAAATCTTATTTTTGCAACTTATTGCATAAATAGCTATTTAGGGTACATGTCCCTAACCTCGGTCTAATATCCCAACTAACAATTTTCGCAATGTAAACGCTTTACTCATTTCATTTATAAAGCCTCAAGCTGTATTTAAATGTTACACGATATGAGGAAACCTTTACTCAACTTCTATACAAGCAAATCTGGCGAACTTAGTCAGCTAATTATGGCTGTTGGGAGAGTTGTGACAAGCTCTTATTGCATATCCATTAACGCTTCTATACAGCTGTTATCCTGCTGTTTAGTTGTATGTGAACTTGAAAGGCGCTTATTCAACCTTTTCCCGGTTATCCAATAATCACTACACAGCATTGTCTTGAAGCCGGGTTAAATATTATTTACGCTTTTTTTGTTGGAGGAATTGAATTGATTGAGTTTATTTTGCTGTGCGAATCAAATTATTCGAAATTAGTTATAAGCACACCTCCAAATTATTTACCATGCACCGGAACCTGGAATCGAACGCGAGACGACCGTATTGGCAACCTTGACACCACCAACTTCGCTACGCCAAAACTTTGAACTGACGTTAACAAATATACATGACTTTCTACAATAATACCGTTGAGTAGAGGCTTTACAATAGTGCACATGAATCACTTTTCTCGACTAGTTACTTCAGCTTTGTAAAGGAGCAGATTAAAAGCTGCACAACTCTAAAAATAAACCTAAATAGTTTACTGTAAAAATGCTTCCAAAGTAGCAGTAACACAGTTTATTCGCTGAGTACAGGTTGTTTAGTTGCTGAAAAAGCACTTTTGATGTTTATGTTATTCATCAAGAGTGATTGGTTGTGTAGAAGCCATGAAATGAGTAATATCAACACAGGTAGGGAAAATTCTCCTCTACCCGATTGTGTTTTAGGTTTGCGAATGAAGGTTTCGGTTCGCGAGAAAATGGCCTTACAAGGTTTGTTTACAAAATGGAGTAAAGGCCATTTCAATTTTGGGTCTTGATATATTCACTTTGTTTGCTTTGTTTTGCAGCTACAAGTTGAAAGTTGATTAGTCTGTGAATAGAAGTGACATTAGCGTTTACTGGCTGATGTTATTCAGTGAGACTGATGAATTGAATAATGGTTGTGAGAAAGTTGAGTAAACGCTCTCCAAAACTATTTTGCTAGCTTCTGCTTGTAGCTGTATCTGCAACTTTTTTTCAGCTACTTTACAGCACAATGCTGGAAAAGTTGGCTTATAAAGCTGAAAATGTTAGTTGGGATGACGCCTTCAATTACATTGTATGCCGTATCATGCGTAATAATTGAGCTGCAGTTGTTATTTTACTGCCAATAAGCGAGCTTACATATTTTTATTATTTGGATATTAATTAAGCAAGACTGAAAATTGTAAAACTCACCATTTTAACAGGAAAACTTTCGAGGTACGTGGATGTAATGTCAGTCTACTGTACTCAAATTGGGTCTATAAATGGATGCAACATGGACCTATCAAAGATGACCCTCGATCTACAAAGGTCCGGCATGTGAAATCGCGCTACTTTTTCACTCCTTATCATTCATACGTAACCACATTGTTGACGTCACTTACACTTCTTGCGTAAGAAATGATGAGTAAGAAAGAGACATTGTTTTCTTCGCGGTTGATCCAAATAACATAAACCACGATGCTTTTAGAATCAACATAAAAGCCAAATAGATCATCTCACAACCACACACGCTATTTCAAAACTACCCAAATTTGGGTTTAATCCACCCAGATTGGTCAAAACTGAACGTACCCAAAAATGGGTAAACTATGTTGAGAGTAACAAGTTGACAAATGAACAACATCGACATGAATCCGATCGACTTTGTTCATTTGTGAACTTGTCACTTTCAACATAGTTTACCCATTTTTGGGTAGGTTCAGTTTTGACCGATCTGGTTCGATTCTACCCAAATTTGAGTAGTTTTGAAATAGCGTGCACATATAACGAACTGTCAAGTCCATTCTAGATCAATATGTGAAATGGGCATTTTTTTTTTTAAGGCTTTATTAAAGAGATTTTTAGCCTTGAGCTAGTTCATCTCTAAAATGGGCCTATGTTCAAAATGTAAACAATGACTTTAAACGTCGATTTCTCGCAGATTAAGACTCTTTCAGGCAAACCAACTGCAGCATCTGGTAGAGTAAGTTTGTTCTATCAAATGGTGTTGTTAGTTTGCGCAGACGTGTTGAGCAATCGTGTAAACTCTGGATGAACAATAGAAAAGGGCCCATCAGCATTTGTAAACAAACCGTTCCTAAGCCCTTTACTCACAAAGCGATGGCCACCCACGCAAACCAACACCATCATCGGATAGGAGAAACTTCCACCTACACGATGATGGTGTTGGTTTGTGTGGGCAGCCTTCGATTTGTGATTAATTGGCTTTGGAACGGTTTGTTTACAAATGCTGATGGGCCCTTTTCTATTGTTGATCCAGAACTCATTATTTACATTCGGCTCATAGGACCTTATAACATGTTGCTCAAGAAGTAAAGTCCGAAGGGACCTACACGCTATTTCAAAACTACCCTAATTTGGGTAGAATCCACCCAGATCTGTCTAAACTGATAGTGCCCAAAAATGGGTAAACTGTGTTGGCAGTTACAAGTTGACAAATGAACAACATCGGCATGAATCCGATCGACGTTGTTAATTTGTCAACTTGTCACTCCCAACATAGTTTACTCAGTCTAAGAGTATGTTCACACTTAGAAATACCTAATTTTACACGTGACGGAATCCATCTTTGACATAAATGATGAGACGTAAACAAACATGTCATGTAAAATTAAATGCTCCGAGACTGAAAAGTTCGTTACTCGACGAAAAGTACGTTTAATTGAGCTGAATTTTGCGTCTATTATGACTCAATTTTATGTCAAAATTGACGCTCGTATATGTCAGTCTCAGGGCACCTAAATTTACATGAATTTTTCTAAGTGTGTATACTAATAGACTGAGTAAAACCTTTCTCGACTTTCTTCATACTCGAAACGTTTTTCTTGGAAAACCGAGGAAACTTTTATTCAGTCCTGCGTTTTTGCGAATTTGAGTAAACGGAAGTCAAATATAAGTCAAATTTGGCGGTCGTGTGCCTTATGAAGTTAAATAATTTTTTTCTAATACATACTGATTTATTCTAAATCTTATAAATTTTTTTTGAACATATCTTACCTTTCGAATAATATTATTTTTTGGAATAAAAATCACTGTCGCTGTTTCCCAATGAGTAGCAATGAATTAGTAAGTTTTAACAGAAGGTTAAACACTCTGTCCTTCAGAACCTACCGGGCAAGCACCCTCTAACACACTTCCACCAGTGATGATTACTAGAGACGCACAAGGAATTATAGTCATTAGGCATGGTTCATTTTACGCGATGACAGCAGCCAGTTTGCCTGACATAACTGATAATAGTGTTGTTAATTCTCTCAGCGGGTAGGTAACTGTAAAAGTTTATTAATGAATTGAAAAAAATCCGTTCATCAGAGACGTCTCGTGAAATGGTGTTTCTCCCCAAAGCCTATGAACAGAATCATATTTCAGTTAATTAGCTAAACATCCTACAGTGCCTTTTTGCAATTCTTAGCTTGTAGCAAATACCAAAATTACAAATCAATTCAGGGACCACTGCAATGAATGTCAACATTAGTTGGTCAAATTGTTTATTGTGTCGCCAGCATGACGAATGTAAACATTCGTGTTAGTTTTAAATGGCAGAGTTATTTACTCGCTGGCTGTTTTGCATTTCTTAACATAAGAGACATTTCTAAATACCCATATAAAATAACTCAACTGTTGGGTAGTTTTGTTTTTTTCGTGTACGGGTATACGCCCTTTTAGAAAACTAGTTCGCTTACGGACATGGAATTTTCACGCAAAGATTGACACTTGGCTACGGGATTTTTCGGAAGAGCGACCGAATAAGAAAAAAGTCGCCATGTTTCATGCATCCAGTGACGTTTCCTTATCGGATTTCCCCATAGGAGTAAAGAGTTATAGAAGCTTTGTAGACGCGAATTGACGTACCGTTTGACCATTGGGACTTTTCAGTGGAGTGAAAAGGTAAAAAAAAAATAATTTTCATAAAGGAGTAAAGAATTGTAGACTCATCGTCTACGCAAATGGTTTCACCAATACCAATATACGGTCATCATATAAATTCCGTAGGCCATAATTAAAATCACGTCCCTAAAGTTCGGCCCATAGTTTTAAAACGCAAATTGCGTTAAATCTTCTGAATCAACGACACAAGTGAAAAATGTGATATTGATTTATTAGGCTACCATGTTATAAAAAGTAAGTAAAGGGTGTCCACGATGAAATTGCCACACTATGAAATTGCTCTAACTTTTTAACCGTTGGGTAGAATTTAATGAAAATTTGGGTGGATTTAGTTCATAGTGCATTATTTACATCCTGCAAGTTTTAAAGTCCTGTGATCAAAACTCGCGGAAATGGAGTCGAAAGAACAGCTCGTGCGTGATAAAATCTTGCGCATTCATCACGAGAACAAGGATCTCTCGCATCGTTCCATCGCTAAAACGTTGGGAATCGCGAATTCCACGGTGTCGCGAGTGATTAAGCGGTTCGAGGAACGGTTGACCACCGATCGGAAGCCCAGAAGTGAAGGAAAAAGTATTCCGTACAACACCAAAAATCACAACCGCGTAGTTGGGGCCTTCAACCGAAATCCGAACGCCTCCGTTAGGGATGTGGCTAAGAAGCTGCACCTAAGCCGAAGTTTTGTCCAGAAGGCCAAAACTAAGGCTGGGCTTCGAACGTTCAAGGTACAAAAGGCCCCTAATCGCGACGAGAAGCAGAACAAGTCCGCCAAAACCCGTGCCAGGAAGTTGTACCTCAACATGCTGACGAAAGACAAACAGATCCCCGGCAACCTGTTTTTCACGGCCAAGGATAAGTTCAGCGTTCCGGAGCATGTCCGCACTCAGAAGATGTCCAAATTTGCGAAGAAATTCCTGGTTTGGCAAGCCATCTGCACGTGCGGGAAGCGGAATGCACCTTTCGTGACCCAGGACACGATGAACGGACAGGTGTACATAAAAGAGTGCCTCCAGAAGCGGCTGCTTCCTCTCCTGAAGGCCCACAACGTCCCAACAATCTTCTGGCCGGATTTGGCCTCATGCCACTACTCCAAGGACGTGCTGAAGTGGTATGCGGACAATAAGGTCAATTTCGTGCCGAAAATGTTCAACCCTCCCAACACTCCGGAGCTCCGCCCCATCGAGAAGTACTGGGCGATTATGAAGCAGCACCTTCTTAAACGACCTAAGGTAGTGAAGACAGTCGAGGAACTGAAGAAAGTATGGGTTTACATGCAAAAAACGGTTGATTCACAGGTTGTGCAGAATCTTATGGCCGGGGTTAAGGCCAAGGTGCGGGCATTTGCGTATGGACTGTAAATAAAATACGAGTAAAATGGTAAAATGAAGTTTAATAGTTATTTCTCAATCCCTGAAAATTTGATGGCAATCGGATGAAAACTCGAATTTTGCGAATCAATTTTGTGTGTGGCAATTTCATCGTGGACACCCTTTAATTTCAATTCATGAAATTAACTGGTTTTTAGATGACCATCGCAGTGTAGATTTTCGATAGTGCAATAATACCAACCCGTGGAAACTAACGATTTTAAATTGGCTTACTACTTGACTAGCCTATTGGTCCCAAGAAAACCGATTAACGTACCCCATTGTAGTCGACATTCTAGTACTACACTATGTTTGTTTTGATTCGCTATGAAAGTTTGAAAGATAAAATGAGGGGTTATTGGATTTTCCTCTGTTGCGAGGGGTGCATCGATTAGCTTGGGACCGAAGAGAGTACCAGAGCTGATCCAAAAAGTTGAGCACGTTTCTTCGGGACATCCTGGTCTTAGAGTTACCTCTATGATAATACCATAGAGGTAACTCTAAGACTAGAAGGTCCCGAAATAACGTGCTCAACTTTTTGGCTCAGCTCTGGTACTCTCTTCGGTCCCAAGCTAATCGATTCACCCCTCGAAACATAGGAAAATCCACTAACCCCTCATTTTATCTGTCAAACTTTCATAGCGAATCAAAACAAACATTGCGTAGTAGTAGAATTTCGACTAGAATGGGGTACGTTAATCGTTTGCTTGGGACCAATAGGCTAGTCAAGTAGTGAGCCAATTTAAAATCGTTAGTTTCGTATTGATTGTTGATAACACGGCAAGATCATGGCGTCTCAAAATCGAAAAATATGAAAATTTCACTCAACTTTTTCTTTGAAAAAAAGAGCAACAAATGTACAATTTGTCCCGAAAATAGGCAATTCATTTACGGATTACAATTTCACAGCAGATGGGATATTAGTTGTTCATTAATATTGTGTATTATTGCTGAATAAATTAGTTATTTGCTTCATAGACCGAAGTGAGGGGCTAGGCTGACATTACATTCCGTAACCCTACGACCAGAATTAAAAACATAAAATCTAGCATACAAACATGCCACCGCCAGATGGGACTCCGCATTAGATCTGTCTCCGATCTCAAGTCTGCTCTAATTTCGATGGCCGCACCGAAATCTTGCCAATAAATATCAAGCTGCGGTATGAATTTACTGCTGCTCTTGCTGCCAAGCTACGCTGTGATGTGGCAACTCTATAACAGTCAGACAGGAAGATGAATCTTATAAATTCTTATACATTTTATCGGTGTGTTCGTGTGCTGTAAAACTGAAAATGAATCCGAGACCCCACTAACCTACTTGACATCCAGACAGATTCCATTTCCCTCCTGACCAAGTTAATAATCAAATCGCACCTGGGATGCCTCAGATGGTTATATTGGCATTGTTCTTCTGCTTTTTAATTAACTCCATCCACCGACCACCTGACACTTACGTAGTTGGTTACATCACCTACTTGTAGCCCCAGCAGCCAAATGAGTCAGCTTCGTTACGGGCGACGCATCAAAGATCGACGACACACCACACACACACAGCATATAAATGGCCTCTTTCGATGACCCTTCTAAGCTTGAACGACCTGAGCCATAAAACCATTTGATGCTCTCACACATCTCGTTCTTGCTCATCACTATAACAAAAATGATCTCATAAAACCATTTAGTGTCAACTAATGGTAACAATCGCCATCAGCTTCTCAGTTGTGTAAAAGTGTTTTTATTTTTTAATTTTCTCATTTTTTTTTGTTTTTCATTCTCTTACAGATAATAGTAAACAAGGTCCCATCAACGAGTTGCTGCTAACAATTCGGGCATCTTTAAACAATCTCAACCAGCAACAACATAACCAGGAGACCAAAGCTCACACGCACTGTGAAGTTGCTTACCTCCATCAGTAAACTAGGCGAAGGGATGTCAGGAATCCACGTGTAGCTGTTCGACAGGCTGTGTGTATGCAGAGGAGTTTGTGTGTGGTCGTGAATATAACAACGAAACCGGTCAAGTGGCAGTGTTTGAAACAAGTGAAACCAATGCAAAAGAATCGTCAATCAATAGTGAATAAGCAAGGAAGAGAATCCCATTTTTAAGTGAATATTCAACCGTAGTAAGATAATTCAATTTTCGCATCAAGTCTACAAATAGGCAATACGGCAATAGGTGATACGCCATCGAGAAAGGGGAAGTTGGAGATATATTTCGATTTTGGAAATAGGAAACTCCAGCTACAATGAATTTACGACATCAGGAAACGTTTTGTATCATACTTTTGATATGTACCGTCAGTATTACCTTCGGGCAGGACTTCCAGTTTGCCAGCGATAAGGAGGAGGAGGAAGTGCAGGTGAGAATTTTGCAACAACGGTTTCTATTGATGTGACTCTTGAAGGGAGATATGCTGACCAAAATGTATAACTTTGTTAGGTTTGTTGGCAGATTTGGGTTCAGTACTTGTGAATAGATGGTAAAATTTCAAGGGACTTTTATGTATAATCAATTATATGCGTGATGGATTTTTTGCGTCTTTCTAAACCAAGCTGTTTCAAATAGAAGCTGAATACATGGGTATCCCATTGCACATTTAACAGTAAAAAAAATAAGTTCAAACTAGTGTTCGTTTTGTTCAAAAATTACATAAATTCTTTTTAAAAAAATAATGACGTTTTCCTGGTCGTTTTTCTAAGTAAAAATAAATTTATATAAATTACGAAACAATTTACAAGCAAAACGATGCCGTTCAGTCCAACGAAATTATCCTAATCCACCGTAATCTGAAAAAGCAATCATATCGTAAATCGTGTTACCTACTTTGGATTGCAAAACTTTCAAGAAGTATACTTCCGTTCACCTTCTCTGGGCAGGTTTTTCTCAATATCCTCAGCAAATTTTCGTCAATTCAATTTCACAAACAAAAAGTAAAGTCCCGATCCAACTTTATGCAAATACAATTCCCTTTCCGGTCCAACTCCAACCAGCTGCTCTTTTGACAGTCATCTCCTTCCACACAAAACCACCGCGAATCAGAAAACCACTAAATCAGTTTAATTGATTTACAAATCGCTCCATTCCCCGTCGTCTCCGTCTTCCTGACTGATGATGACGATTTCCTTTCTCAAATCAAACTCCATGCACCTTTGCGTTGGGCACTGACTGATTTATGAAACTTTGCGTCGTCGTGTGCCGCTGCTGGATGGAAGGGGCAATGAAGCTAATAAAACACGCTGCCGAAAAATTGTGGTGAATTTGATTGGCATTCCGATAATTGAGTTTAACAGCTTTGCTGGGTTGGGATTCGGAACTTTCCCGTTGCTGCCAATGCAATGCTGCTGCTACTGATGATGATGATCGTGATGATGATGATGAGGTAGAATTTTAAGAATGTTTCGGGAAAAGCTCACGGTGAGGTTTGCACATCCATGATAGATTAAGAACTCGTGGTTGTTATGTTTAGAAACGTAGCTCAGGATTTTTGTCTAATTGGAAACGAAGGAGCTAAGATTCTGAAATCCGCAGCGAGGGGAAATTACTCAACATTCAATTTGTAATATGATTTCATGTGTCGTATGATAAATTTAGGCTCATATCTGGCATTTTATTTTGCTGGATCTCAATGAAAAATTTGCCGAGATTCAGTTAACAAACGGGAATTTTGCCGATCAGCTATAAATCATTAATTTGGCTGAATCTTGGTAAATTTTTCACTGGGAACCAGCAAAATAAAATGCCAAGCTGCTCGGTGGTGCCCACCTGGGCATAACATCTAAGTGTGCAGAATTGAAAAAAAAAACAATATTCTGAGTCTAGGATTTTTTTTTAATATTTATTTTAGGCTAATGTCACTTTGAAGAAATTTAAGCGACAGTCACTTTGCAGAGTTCCAAACGAATTTTAAGGGGAAGAGAACAATTATTTTAGGAATAATTTCACGAGTAGGTATTCAGAGCAATTGTAAGGACAGCTCCAGGAGAACTCTATGGAAAACTCTAAGCTAGTTATGATTATAATTTCAAAATAATTCTAATGAGATCTCCATGGGAATGGAAGAGAATTCCAATTCTGATGATAATAACAATTCATATACGAGAACGATTGCAAAGGATTTTTTTTTTTCAAATAATTCTAAAAGAATGTTGAGTAGAGTTCCAAAGGAATCCCAGTCTGAGGAGTTTGCTAAAGGAATTCCTAATAAAATTCCAATTTTTAATTGAGTTTAAAGGGAATTGCGAGGTGAATTCCTTCTTAAATAGTTCCTTTGGAATTCTGAGAAGGAATCCAAAGAAATTTTGGGGAAGAATTCTAAAGAAAGCTAAAAATATATTCTGAGAGAAAAACGAAAAAATCGGTAAAAAGAAATCCTGGAAACAATTCCACACAATTTCTTAAATGAATTCGTTGGAAATTCTGGAAAAAAAATTCAGGGGAATTCTAGAAACAATTCTAATTTACTTAAAGGTCCTGTGCACCACCAGCGGTGCAAAGGGCCAACGTGAAAGACTTCCATCCTGGGCGGCTTCTCGCTTTTGCCTTGACATGGGCCCAGGTCAGATTCCTATCGACTTGCTTAATTTCCTTATTGAGGCTCTGCCGCCATGAGCCCCTGGGTCTGCCTCTGCTGCGATGTCCTGCCGGATTCCAAACCAGCCCGTTTCCGCCCCGTCGAAGTGTGCGGCCGACCCACCTTCACTTTCGCTCTCGAATTTCTGTTGCTATCGGCTTCTGATGACATCGACGATGGAGCTCGGCATTCGAGATTCAGTTGTGAGGCAACCAGGCACGAATTATATACCGCAGGCATCGGTTGATGAAGACCTGCAGCTTTTGAGTGTTCTCCGCTGATACACACCACGTCTCGCTGGCGTATAACAACACAGAATTCACGTTCGAGTTGAAAATTCGGATTTTGGTGCGTTGACTTATCTGGTTGGATCTCCATACGTTTCGTAAACTCGCAAAGGCAGCCCTAGCCTTCTTGATTCGTGCACCTATTCGCTCTTGGTCCCACCGTCCGACGCTATTTGGCTGCCAAGATATTGGAAACTTTCGACCTTCTCCACTGCTTGCCCCGCTACCGTAAAGTTGGAAGGGTTGCCCGTGTTGATATCCAACGATTTGGTCTTGTTGAAGTAGATGGTGAGACCCGCCGCAGAGGAGCGTTCGGTTAGGTCATTGAGCTTACTCTGCATATCAGAGTGCCGTTGTGCTAGTAGAGCAACATCATCAGCCAAATCGAAGTCGTTGAGATGCTCCATGGTGATAGGCTGCCAAAGCAGCCCACGGTTCGGTACACGGTCAATTGCACCCACCATGATCTCGTCGATTACGATGAGAAATAGTAGCGGTGATAGTATACATCCTTGTCTCACACCAGCGACTACCCGGATAGGGTCGGACAAGGCTCCGTTATGCAGAACTCTGCACGTGAAAGCCTCATACTGCGCTTCGATGAGGTTGACGATTTTATCCGGGACTCTCTTGCGTCTCAGGGCACCCCACAGATTCTCGTGATTGAGACGGTCGAAAGCTTTTTCGTAGTCAATGAATACCAAATAAAGGGACTCTTGGAATTCATTGACCTGCTCCAGGATGATGCGTCCACACAAGATCTTCCGGCACGGAATCCTGCCTGCTGCCGTCGGAGAGTCGCGTCGATCTTCTCCTGTATCCGATTCAGGATAACTTTGCACAGAACTTTGAGAACAATACACAGTAACATGATGCCTCGCCAATTGTCGCACACAGTCAGATCCCCCTTCTTTGGGACCTTCACTAAGATTCCCTGCATCCAGTCGGCCGGAAAAGTCGCGGTGTCCCAGATATTACAGAATAGTTGATGCAACATTTGTGCGGATAGCCTGGGGTCAGCTTTGAGCATCTCTGCTGATATGCGATCGACCCCTGGAGCCTTGTTGGATTTCATGCTTCGGATAGCTGCTTCAATCTCCTGCAAATGGGGCCTCTGAATTGACGCGAGTGATGCGCCGCACCCTAGGCGGATCATGCCGAGATGTTGATGGCTGGTTGGCCGTCGAAACTTGAAGAAGTTGTTCGAAGTGCTCAAACCAGCGTTTCAGCTGGTCAGTGGGGTCGGTAAGCAATTGTCTAGTCGTGTCCTTCACTGGCATCCTCGGGTTCATTCTTGCTCCACTCAGGCGTCGTGAGATATCGTAGAGGAGGCGTATATCGCCAGTGTTTGCGGCTTTCTCCCCTTCGTCGGCCAGGGAGTTCACCCACGCTTGCTTGTCCCATCTGCAAGAGCGCTTGACTTCCTTCTCTAGAGCCGAGTACCGTTGACGGGCTTCGTTCTTGGCTCCTCTGGTTCTCGCCCGCTCTATCGCGGCTTTTGCTTCTCTACGCTCCTCAATCTTCCGCCAGGTTTCATCTGTGATCCACTCTTTCCTCTGGGTGCGCAGCTCACCCGGCATTCTTGATGGCCGTCCATTGTTCTTCTACGCTGCCACCTTCTGGAACGTCCGCAGCTCGAGTCTCAAGTTCTTCAACCGCTGGATCTTCAAGTCGGCGTGTGTTGAACCGCCGCCCGATGTGGTCGATCTGATTTTCGGTATGTCCATCACGGGAAACCCACGTGACTTTGTGCACTGGCCAATGGGGGAAGAGCGAGCCCCCGATCACCATGTCGTTATTGCCACAAAATTCTGCAAATAGCTCACCGTTCTCGCTCATTTCGCCGAGACCATGGCGTCCCATGACACGCTCATAGTCCGTGTTGTCGGAGCCGATCTTCGCATTGAAGTCGCCAGTGTAGATCTTGATGTCACCCTTTGGAACCTTTTCCACGACGGCATTAAGTTGACTGTAAATATTCTCCTTGTCCTGTAGCTCGGCAGCATCGGTTGGCGCATAACATTGGATTATGGTAAGGTTACGAATCCGTGTTCTAAATCTGGCAACGATTATCCTCTCATTAACAGGCTCCCACTTGATGAGCGCAGCACTTGCCTGGACGCTAAGTAGGAGACCAACTCCATGATGGCGGGGAGCGTTTTCACCTCGAATACCAGAGTATAGCAGTACCTGTCCCGACGGCAGTTTGAGTTCTCCAAAGTTTGGCCAACGAACTTCACTCAGTCCCAGGCTTTCTAGCTTCATGCGTCGCACCTAGTTAGCGAGTTGTGACAGTTTACCCTGCTGGGCTAACGTCAATACATTCCATGATCCAATTCGTGTCCGTTGTTTTGCGCTAAAAGTCGTTGCCGTTAAATCAGTTCGATGTCTTTCTCTGTTGGTTTCTGTAACAATTGTAAAGGTTTCAGAGACAGTAGGTGGTTGGCCTAAGGTCTCCTATCCGCCGTGATGGGGCTGCCATCTTAGGTGTAGCTTCCGGGGAAGAGCATTTCTTATTTCTTAGCCGCTGGATGCCAGTCAGACGCTGTTTAAGCCGCACCTCCATGGTGAACAGACGCTCGGGTTGGCGAAGCATTTCCTCTATCACCGTGCTATGGTTACCGCGCCAGTGTTCGCGTCGCACCTCCTCACTCTGCTATTGTCGGATTGACAACATTGTCCAGGCTACGCCAACCAGCTGTGTCCATGCTGGCAGTCTTTTGTGATCATATGACTCGTGGAGGCGTGAGGTAGGAACTTGTGAGGACCGGAGCTAGGTATATCGCTCCTTCCAGATTGTCACTCACCATTTTGTAGCCCAAAAACAATTCTAATGGAATTCTGAAAAAAATTTCAAGGCAATTCTGGAAACAAATCCATCGGAATTTTGGGAACGAATTCCAAGCGAATTCCAAAATAATTTTGGAAGAATATTCAGGGAAGGCTGGAAATCCGTGTAGAGATTTCAAAGACAAATTTGGAAATAATGACATGGGACTGCTGTGAAGAATGCCAAAGGAATTCATCGAATGATCAAATGTAATTCCGAAAATAATGCCAAAGAAATTCTAAGCAGAATTCAAATTTGGAGAAATTTGAGAGAAGTTTAAAGGTAATTTCGATATGAAATCCAAAGCAGTTCATGGAAGCATTCCAAGGGAAAATTGAGAAGAAATTCATGGAAATTTTTAATAGTATTCCAAGGAAAAATTATGCGGAAATAATTAGGGAACGCCGAGGATAATTGCTAGGATATCCAAAATATTTCTTCGCATTCCAAGATATTTCTAACCACAATTTCTAACCGATGGAGAATTCCGAGGTTATCTAATGCTAAGGAATATTCCAAGTTAAGGTACACTGGGACAAGTAGCAATACGTTTGTAAGTTGAAACGGAAGGCGTCCCTCTTAGTGGAAGTGACATCAAATATAACTGGACAAATACTACATGATACGGTTAAGTTTTTAAAAACAATGCTTACTTTAAATTTAGATTCTATAGATTGGAGACACTCGGATCATGTCAAGAGGCGATCAATGAAATTCTGTGATCATTAGCACCGTAAAACGGGGTTACATTGATAGTTTTTTAAAGTATATATATATTACCTACCCCACCCGTGTCCCCTCGAGATCGTCAAGTCGACGATGACAGGAGCACATATCGTGGTAGGGGTAAACAATAGTTGCAATTTCCAAACCTACGACTGGATGCCTTCCTTCAAATAACAATTGAAGTGCGGTAAAAATCGGTAGAACTGTTTCAAACACACAGTTGGTACTTGAACGGGTCGGTTTTCATCTCTTTTTGCCAGTGGTGGCGGGGGGGGGGGGACACCCCTCACCATCCCTCTCCAAAGGGGGAGTTTGGTCAAGAGAGATGAAAAAACCGATTTGTACCTTCCTTAAAAGTTGTCCTAGTTCGCTATTCTAATATCTATACACAATCTTCACACTGCCGTACTCTAACGGAACTATCAACTCTATGCTTTCATCTACTCCATCTATCGTATAAAAATTACCACTACAGTCTGTTATTTGAAATTAGCATCTTCAACTATGTAAATCGTTGACTTCACGTAGAAGTAATACTAAAAACATATAGTCAAAATATATTAAATATTTTTTACAGAAATGAATGTTTTTCCTATTTTATATTTTCAAAACAAGTACTGGGGATCCAGGAGTTAATAAGTTAGTAATATGTTTAACGGAAATTAAAGCATTTGCACTATTTTTTTTAGTTTTGTGACCGAACTTCAGTTTTTTTTATTTGGAGTTTCTTTGATAATGCTCGATGAATGTAGAAAAAAATGGGTGAAATTCAAACAATTTAGTTCTTGAAATATGAAACTTCAAATAAGTATATAATCAGAAAACATCATAAGCAATAAGAATTGAACATTGAATTTGTGATGACTATATCGGAAGTACATTTCATAAGTGGTGGTTTGAGTACTTTTTCAAACAGGCGAAAAACACGAAACTTGTTTTTAATATGTTTGTAAAATATGGAACACATACTATATAAAAACTATTTACAATATCAGAGGAATTAACCTACGCTACAATATGGAGCCAATGTTTCAAATTTGGAAAAAGCGCAGTGAGTAAATTTAATCTTTTTGTTATACTATCAAAGCTACCCGCATTATCAAAGATACCCCGTTTTACGGTACCTTTTAAAGGTAGTCTTTATAGAATAGTGATCTTAGTTCAATTTGTAACTATTCTAACTATTCGGTTCAATGAGTCTTGACCTTACCAAAAATGGTTAAACAACACCATGTATGGACAAAACAACTATTTTGAATGGTAATGTTTCTTAACAACCCATTATTTGTAAGGTTCACTTCCAAAGAACCATAATACATAAGGTTAAAACTTTATCACACAAAACGTTTATGTATAGTTCCGTAACCATTTCAGTTAAAGTTTAGCAGGGATTATAAATTATTTGTAACCATTTTCGGATAGGTCAGGTTATGATTCGCGTTTATGCGGGTAAACAACCGATTTGGATTGGTCTAATGATATTCGTCCTAATGATCCATCACTAAAAGCCTTAATGATGGTGACGAGTGGAACTTGAGAGGAATTGCTTGGTTTAATGGCTTTTTCAGTTTTAACCTTAACTACTTAGAGTCGTTAAACCAAGCAAGTAAATTGCCTTCTTTTAAAACCTGGCTACGCCCATGATTAATTTTAAATCTATAGCAATCGCACCTCCCTGGGACCTCCCTTAGCTCAGTCGGTAAAGGCACAGCTACAAAGCAAGACCATTCTGGCGGTGGCTGGGTTCGATTCCCGGTCCGGTCTAGGAATTTTTCGGGTTTGAAAATTTCTCGACTTCCCTGGGCATAGAGTTATGATTGTACTTGCCACACAATTATATTAATGCAAAAATGGTACAGGCATCAAAAGCTCTCAATTAATAACTGTGGAGGTGCATCTAGAACACTTGAAATGCGAGGAATAAGAAGAAGCAATCGCATCTGGAAAACACGTAAATTACACGTGTAGAAGACGATGGAGGAAGACGGCCACCCTAAGCTTGAAGTAAAATTTAACCAAAACTGTATAAAATTTCCGCGATATATTTAGTGATTATTTAGGCTTAGAGTACTTTCCCTAATTAGATTGATTTTCAGAAAATTTCCTTTTCATTTGATGATGTTTTATCACGAATCAAAAGCAGACTTAATATACATGCTGAGTTGGCCACCCGTTGGCCACATGGAAGATATCATGATCCTGGCCATATAGATGCTTAGTGCCTTCGGCAAAATTACACAGTAGGTCAAGGTGGATAGCGACCAGTAGAACAGAATTTTCTCACTATGCGGTGCAGATGTGCAAGTCAATTTCCTGTATAAAATATATCTTGAGATCTTTACTATTAAGAATGGTTCCGTCTTCGGGAAAGATGTGATCAATGTCTTCAAATTTGTGGGTTAGTTAGATCAGAATTCTCTCACTACGTGACACTAGTTTACGTGTGGACTTTTCATAGATGGTGAGGATTTCAGGATATAGCTTATAGATACAGAAAGTTCACATGTTCACTAGCGCCGCGTAGTGATGGGATTCATAATTTACTTGTGCACCATTACCACTTGGAATGCCTTGATCATCTTACATATAATGCCAGTAACAGAAGCTTTTTAGAAGTCCTGAACCTAGTTTTATGAATTGACTACTTTTACGGGTTCTGCATACGTTGCTGACGTCTGATGACGACTTGTGAAACAATCGATAGAACTGTTTTCGCTCATCGGAGGTACGTGAGCAAATAGGCGATCATCTCTTTTGCCAATGGTGACGGGGGGAGATACCTCTCATCATCCCTCCCCCAACAGGGGAGTTTGGTAAAGGAGATGATCAACCCGATTCGTGCATTCCTCAAAATTGACCATTGCTCGCTTTCTACTCTCTATATACAATTTTCACACTGTAGTGCTCTGACGGAACTTTCATCTCTATACTATCATCTCCACATCTATCGTTTAAAATGACCACTTGAAGTCTGATATTTGACGTCAAGCATCTACAACTATGGCAATATTGTTATTTACTTTCGGCTTACCCCGACATATGTCAAACTGTAAAAGCTTCTGTTATACCCCATAATTTAATGAAAATCGTATATTTTTCACAATAAATACATCCAACAGACATGTGTTTTCCTTAAAGTAACGTTACTTTTACATGATAAATTATATGATAGCTCTAAAGCAATAAATTCAGTAAACAAAAATTAACGAATGCAGGCCGCCGTCATGCGCAAACTATTTATACTGTAGCAAAGAACTCTGCAGCATTAATTTGCAAGAGTAGATTGTTTCAATAAGCAAAAGAGTGGTCGTCTTACCCCGGGTGGCCATCTTATACAGTCGTCCCCTATTTTAGCTTGTCTGTACACATATGTTCAATAATGAAAAACTACAAGAGAACAGCCTTCTGGGGTTGTACGCAATGGTGACGCAGGACTACGTGGCCTTATATAATAAATCTTATTTGTTAACTGCAGCTGGAGCTTGTGTTTTGTTTGAGAATAGGAATTTGAGCGGGGTTCTCTCTGTTTATACTCTTCAGTATGACGCGCTTGACATCGATGGCCCACAGCGACTCACGAAGAGCTACTGATTCCGATCAATAGCGGTGTGGCTTCTTCCTACTTCTATGGATGCTCATGTGGGCTGCAGCTCGCTGCTTTTTGTTGTGTACTGGAGAACAATGTTCAACGCCACTTGCCGAAAGCACTGCTGCTGCCTGTTGATGCCGACGACCGGACATCACCACACACGATAATTGGAACTAAATCCGATCAGCGGTTGAGGTCAACCTTGATCGCTAGGACCGGAGAACACCACCACTCACCACTAATTCAACTTTGAAATCGTTTTTCGCAGGCAATCGGTGATAATTTTAACTATCATAGCAACAGTTGCACATTCGTGAAATTTTCAATAGTGACATTTTGACAAATGATAAAGTCTTTTAACAGATTGATTGCGATGCGTAGAAATATTTCTGATCGATTGGTGATAAAATTATTCAAATTGGTCCAGGGGCAGCTGAGTTATTAACGTTCAAAATCTTTCATAATTTTGTTACATGTTCCATTTTAGGTTTTCACAAAGTGTACCCCCATATAGAAATCACAGACGTAGTCCTACGTCAAAACATGATTGCAAAAAACCGGCTCATGAGTGAGAAAATCATCTGTAAGCCATTCAGATCTGAACATTTAACAGAACGCTTCCTACCCCGCAATGGCCAAGTAGGCGGTTTGGCCCAACACCGATAACACGAACAATAATAATAATCATTATTGGACTGTTTTTAAACATTTCGAGTTAATTTAATCTGTATTTTCGAGATATTGTTAAAATAATTCTAAGGGAGTTGTAAAGATGTTTTGAGATTTTGAATCCAAAAGATTCAACGAGAAAGCTGTCATGATGGTGGCCATTTATCAACTCTATCCTCAGTATGTCGTTAAATAATATGTTCCATTCCAAAATAAGCTATGTTACCTATAAAGCAAACTTTATATTACTTGCCGTTTTGTGGGGCGGTGTATGTGAAATCATCGATATTCATACTAGTAAGAATTTTGATAAATCTAACCCATAAAATCCGCTGGATTGTCGAAATTCAACCACCGCAGAGCTGTGGAGTCTACTAATTATCGACAATCATTTGTTTCGACATGATTAATTCCGATATTTACAACTTGTTGATACTTCCCACTTTTCCGGCGGCGGCAAACTAGAACGCGTAACCAGATATCCCGTGTGAACGAGCCCGTTGCCGCAGAGGTACCTCCTAAGCCCCAAAGGCCAACCATGAAGCGTTAAGATATTCAAATTTATTCTCTGGCTTTGGCTGTGACACAAGCTCGTTCTGCCTTCTAATCGGAGTATTTATTAACGGTACTCGGACGCTTGACACCTCTCGCTCGGTTGCTTTCCATGGTAGTCTGCTGCTCATCGCATATGTGCAGGGAAAAGTCCTCTCCTAATGCGCCCAAACGTTGATATTGATTGCGATGGCGTCCAGATTTAATTAATTGCTACATTTTACTTCTTTCTCTTTTTTCCACAGCCAATGCCAGCGGCAGAACCACTGGACGTAGTTAGTAAAGCACAACCCATCAAATCAATTTACTCCAAGGTAGGTGGTAGTACAGCTCAATTTGTAATTTATTACCCTGCTGTTTGCGTAGGTTCTGGCCTTTCCGTCCGTCGGCGCCTTCGTCTTTGTCGTCGTCGATCCCAACGACAACGGCGACGGTGACGACGGCGGGATTTTCAAATTGATTCTGAGTTGATACCAACCAAGTCGAAGGCTGACAAAGGCGCCATCAGCTGCAGAACCAAGTCAAAAGTCTTAGTCCCTGCATTGACGGCAGAGGAACCAGCGACGTTACTCTCTCACACTGAGGAATGATTGATTACCCAGGACTTTGATCCTTCTTGGGTCGTGCATCTGAGTATAATTCATTTTCCTTTTTAGCCTTTTTTCTGTGTATAATAGAACAACCAGGAAAACGGCTTTGTTTGACAAGTGTTCTATCTTCATTATGTCCCCTGTTGGTTTCGTTTGTTCGGTTTTGTGCGAGATTACCTGGTAAAAGTGACATTGTGAACGTGAAGAATAAACTTTTAGAGAAATATACACAATTATTTTTTTTTCCTTGATTTGTTTTCCGTCGATCTTGTTTTCCGTGCTGAGCATCAATACTACCGACGCCAGGGAGGCAGCTTCCACACCTGGACCCTACCTATCGACTTATCAACTCATGAACCAGGGATCAACGGCTTTACTTCCCTTCCGAAGGAAGGCGTGATCAGAGATGTAATGTCTCATAACATCCCGGCGGCGCCGACTGGGATTAAACCCAGGCTTCTGGGATGAGAGGTAATCACGCTTACCACTACACCACCGGCGCCGCTTAATAAACAATGAATGCACTTATTGAAAATAAGCCTTCTTTTATTTTTGAGCTATTACTTCCGACTTGAGCTTTTACTTTGCCTTCAACTCAGTATTCATTGAGTACTTGACCATATATGTTAAGATCAGTCTTATCCTATAAGCAAATTTACATTCTAATATTATGTCTATGTCCAACGAAATCGCTAAAATTTTCATTCAAAAAATCCTGTCCCGAACTGGAATTTAACTCACCCCTTTCAGCAAAGGCTTACTGTGAAGCCTCACCTTAACTTTGTTCTAGGCTGTGTCCGATAGGTACTCAAACATAAAATGCATACTTCCCAACAGCCCAGCGGCGCCGGTGGTGTAGTGATAAGCGTGATTACCTCTCACACCAACAGGCGCCGCCGGGATTTTCTGAGACATAAAATCTCTTCGGAAGGGAAGTAAAGCCGTTGGTCCCCGGTCCACGAGTTGATGGGTCGATAGGTAGGGCCCACGTGTAAAAGCTACCTCCCTGGCGTCGGTAGCATTGGTACTCAGTACGGAAAACAAGATCGACGGAAAACAAACCAAAGAAGAAGAAAATCCCAACAGCCTGTTCACGCTCATTCTCTCTAATGTTTCCTATTTTTCAAGGAAAAAGCACAATGTCCACCATCGCAAAGCAGGATTATGCTGTCACTGGTGCTCCGGTCGCACAGCTGGGACGACATCGTCGAGAAGAAGCGTCAAAAGGCTATCAACAAGCTGTCCAAGTTCTTCCTGATTCCGAAGGTAAGCTCCCAATTCCAAAATGATGGATTAGTATACTCGCCCTAGAGGGAATATCCCCGTGGGAATCCTAGCAAGCTTTCCACGAATTCCGAATGCTGCCTCTATTGAAAAATTTCCGTTAATCTCTGAAACTCGTCACACGACGCAAGATCAAAGTGTGGCTCAAATTGTAGCGCCTTAAGATAAAGCGATTTTTGTCATCAACGATGATTTCACGCAGTAATGAAACGGTTTTATGCCCCTCAACGAATGGGTTTCAACTCGCACACGCGTGCCTCCACTAATGGACCCTACCTATTAATCATGATAAAATAATCCAATTTGTGTGTTTCTTCTACTTTTGCTCGAATGCAACTCGGCAGAGCGGTCGTCGTGTTTGTTAGTTTTTTTTTCGATTGGAGCGCAGTGGATGTGTCTCTGTCCATTGATAATGGAACGAATATATGAAGATATAGGCCTGTACATTCGATTTCAATCCGGTTCACTGATCCTCTCCATCTTGTTATATAGCTATGTTGAAACTTTTTATATGTGATGCGTGTTTCGGTGAGTGTTACGATAGGTGGGTCCAAAACAAAGGAAAATACCGCCATCTAACTATCAAAACGTTCCAGGAAAGGGATCTTCAAAAGAATCTTGATTATCAAACAAACCAGAGACCACCGAAGAAGACGCCAAATGGGCCAATTTTCTATCAAGAAATATGCAGGTCAATTGCACGCATACATTTGTTTTTACTTTTTAAAGTTGGGATTCACAGTGAATCACGATAAGAAAAAAATAAACAATATGGAAAGAATGAGTAGGCAAACCATAACTGCCCTATGACACAAAACAATTAAATTGCTTCACTATTTATGCATATGCATTGATGCGCAAATGGAGTGTCACTATTTTAATCGATATCCAGTATCATTAAGTAATTAAACTTTCTAAGCGGAAATATACAAAGTCACGTTGCTGGTTGTCGGTTGATACATCATTATCAATAGCACTTGAAACTCACGTTCTGGATATGATAAACTATCTAGTGCTCTCCAATAGTCTATTCAGTAGCTCAAATTACCTTCAAGTGAACACCTGCAATTAGTGAAACCAAAAATGACCTGTAAGTTTTAGAATTTTCATTTAACTAAATTATGATAACTTATGGATTTGCCTTCAGCTTCCCAGTTATGGATCCCAGCTCTTTTCTCCCTACTATCGACATCGGTAGTACTCAGTGAAAACGAATGCTCTTACAATGTACAATCTGCGGTGCAAATGTTGGCACATGCCGAAGATTGTGAGAAATACATTACCTGTGCTGGACAAATAAAAATCGTCCAATCATGCCCTGTAGGCTCATTCTGGAACGTGTTGGAAAAGACATGTTCATCAAACATTACCACAGTGAAATGTAGAAAGAAACGGAAAATTACGCTGATGAGCAAACTCGACATAAGGACTGCTTCGAACTCCGACGTAGAACCATCCATGTCTTGTGGCGAAAAATCTGGCCAGTGCCCAGCCGTATTTGATCCTACGCATTTGGTTCTGCGGCCACATGAAAACTGCGCAAAATACTACCTGTGTATTTCGTTCCTCCCGGTGGTACTATCGTGTCCCGTTAAGTTACACTTTAATCGTGAATCGTGTCAGTGTGACTTTCCTGAGAATGCCAACTGCGGTTTGACAACAACGCAAACGGAGTCCACTCCGATGGAAACAGAAACAGCTCCAACGCAATCCGAAACGGCATCAACTCCAACGGAAACAGAACCTGATTCGACGGAAACGGAGCCTACTCCGACGGACACAAGTCCAACGGAAACAACTCCAACGGAAACAAGTTCAACGGATACAAGTCCAACGGAAATGGATACAACTCCAACAGAAACAGAAACAGCTCTAACGCAATCAGAAACGGCATCAACTCCAACGGAAACAGAACCTGATTCGACGGAAACGGAGCCTACTCCGACGGAAATAGGTCCAACGGAAACAAGTCCAACGGAAACAAGTCCAACGGATACAAGTCCAACGGAAACAAGTTCAACGGATACAAGTCCAACGGAAACAAGTCCGACGGAAACAAGTCCAACAGAAACAGAAACAGCTTCAACGCAATCAGACACGGCATCAACTCCAACGGAAACAGAACCTGATTCGACGGAAACGGATATAACTCCAACGGAAACAGGTCCAACGGAAACGGATACAACTCCAACAGAAACAGAAACAGCTCCAACGCAATCCGAAACGGCATCAACTCCAACGGAAACAGAATCTGATTCGACGGAAACGGAGCCTACTCCGACGGAAACAGGTCCAACGGAAACAAGTCCAACGGAAACAAGTTCAATGGATACAAGTCCAACAGAAACAAGTCCGACGGAAACAACTCCGACGGAAACAGATACAACTCCAACAGAAACAGAAACAGCTCCAACGCAATCCAAAACGGCATCAACTCCAACGGAAACAGAATCTGATTCGACGGAAACGGAGCCTACTCCGACGGAAACAGATCCAACGAAAACAGGTCCAACGGATACAAGTCCAACGGAAACAAGTTCAGCGGATACAAGTCCGACGGAAACAAGTGCAACGGAAACGGATACAACTCCAACAGAAACAGAAACAGCTCCAACGCAATCCGAAACGGCATCAACTCCAACGGAAACAGAACCTGATTCGACGGAAACGGAGCCTACTCCGACGGAACCAGGTCCAACGGAAACAAGTCCAACGGAAACAAGTTCAACGGAAACAAGTCTAACGGAAACAAGTCCGACGGAAACAAGTCCAACGGAAACAGAAACAGCTCCAACGCAATCCGAAACGGCATCAACTCCAACGGAAACAGAATCTGATTCGACGGAAACGGAGCCTACTCCGACGGAAACAGGTCCAACGGAAACAGGTCCAACGGAAACAAGTCCAACGGAAACAAGTTCAACGGATACAAGTCCAACGGAAACAAGTTCAACGGAAACGGATACAAGTCCAACGGAAACAGAAACAGCTCCAACGCAATCAGAAACGGCATCAACTCCAACGGAAACAGAATCTGATTCAACGGAAACGGAGCCTACTCCGACGGAAACAGGTCCAACGGAAACAAGTCCTACGGAAACAAGTTCAACGGATACAAGTCCGACGGAAACGGCTACAACTCCAACAGAAACAGCTCCAACGCAATCCGAAACGGCATCAACTCCATCGGAAACAGAACCTAATTCGACGGAAACGGAGCCTACTCCGACGGAAACAGGTCCAACGGAAACAAGTCCTACGGAAACAAGTTCAACGGATACAAGTCCAACGGAAACAAGTCCAACGGAAACAAGTCGAACGGAAACGGATACAAGTCCAACAGAAACAGAAACAGCTCCAACGCAATCAGAAACGGCATCAACTCCAACGAAAACAGAATCTGATTCGACGGAAACGGAGCCTACTCCGACGGAAACAGGTCCAACGGAAACAAGTTCAACGGATACAAGTCCAACGGAAACAAGTCCGACGGAAACGGATACAACTCCAACAGAAACAGAAACAGCTCCAACGCAATCCGAAACGGCATCAACTCCAACGGAAACAGAATCTGATTCGACGGAAACGGAGCCTACTCCGACGGAAACAGATCCAACGAAAACAGGTCCAACGGATACAAGTCCGACGGAAACGGATACAACTCCAACCGAAACAGAAACAGCTCCAACGCAATCCGAAACGGCATCAACTCCAACGGAAACAGAACCTGATTCGACGGAAACGGTGCCTACTCCGACGGAAACAGGTCCAACGGAAACAAGTCCAACGGAAACAAGTCCGACGGAAACGGATACAACTCCAACAGAAACAGAAACAGCTCCAACGCAATCCGAAACGGCATCATCTCCAACGAAAACAGAATCTGATTCGACGGAAACGGAGCCTACTCCGACGGAAACAGGTCCAACGGAAACAAGTGCTACGGAAACAAGTTCAACGGATACAAGTCCGATGGAAACAAGTCCGACGGAAACGGATACAACTCCAACAGAAACAACTCCAACGGAAACAGAATCTGATTCGACGGAAACGGAGCCTACTCCGACGGAAACAGGTCCAACGGAAACAAGTTCAACGGATACAAGTCCGACGGAAACAAGTCCAACGGAAACGGATACAACTCCAACAGAAACAGAAACAGCTCCAACGCAATCCCAAACGGCATCAACTCCAACGGAAACAGAACCTGATTCGACGGAAACGGAGCCAACTCAAACGAAAACAGAAACAGCTCCAACGCAAGCCGAAACAACTTCAACTCCATCAACAGAGCTCCCCACCACTTCCACAGAAAAGTCCACTACTACAACAACTAGCATAGCTTCGAGTAGCACTACTGCCGAATCCACCACTACAACTCCCGCAACGGCTACCGCTACTGCGAAACCTCCCATGGCCCAGGAAATAATAGTTGCAGTTGGCAAAGCCATGAATGTTGTGAATAGCCTGATGGATATATTTTTCAATTATGTTATATAGTGGTAACTGATCTGTGCTAATTTATTCGTTAATAAAGTTGTTTTTTTTTTATTGAATATACCTGTTACTTATTTTGATGACTTAACGCCACACAATTTGAGTGTCCATTCGCAGTTTACTTTAACCTAAAAAAAATGGTCTTTTCTTCCGCAGGAAAACTTCATAATCGATGACGTCAACCGCGTGGAACTTCACGAGATGGCAGCAAAGGCACTGCGACGAGGTCGAAACAATCTGAACAGCAACAAGCGGAAGCAGGGACGTGTTGGATTTTTGGTAATTAGTACAGCTAATTCGTAGCATTATCGTAAATTTCAACCATGTTGTTCTCTTCTTCCTACGTAGATTGGCTGTGGAAAGACGATTTTCCCGAGCGAGAAACTGATTGTTAATACCATCGCTCAACAGATGAAAGAGCGAGCGCTGGATGACATTTCCGGATTAGACTTTGGTTGGTGGTCCATCTGGACTTGGCAGTCAGAGGACAATCTACCGCGGCGGGTGAAGCGGCAGAACGATCAGGATGAATACGAGAATGATGAAGACTACGACTACAACTACGATGATGAGGATGAGGCGTAAGTCAATCGAAACTGGGAGATTGATTGAATTGTTCACATGTTCCTATTTATTTCAGTGAGCCCACCGAGGTTCCTCAGCACGCTCACCGTCACCATCATGGAGACACCTCGGTAAGTTTGATTGTTCCTGTTTTTAGATTGGGTCTACTTTCCCTCACAAAACAGTTAAATTATTCTCATCTTAAAATAGTATTAGGAACTCACCCTCGATACTCATGTTTCATTTTCTAACATTTTCCAATAGTAGGATGCATCATATAAAATCATTAAACTCTCGACCACACTCGCATTCATCGTCCCATTCCATGCATAATCACATTTTCAGATACTTTCCACTCTCTCTCTCTATCTCTCTATGTACAGGTTTCACATTTAGAGCATTTCATGTTTCACTTCCCCTTCTTTACTTCTTCACCCCCATTGCCCTAATTCCTCCGAGTGTCTGTTTGGGTATGTGTGTTTCGGGTTAGTCACTAGAAATTTCAATTTTTTGATCTACTACTACATCCTCATCCACTAACCTTTGTGCCCCGATTGCCACCATCACCTATCGGACTTTGACATTTATGTGCAGTTTCATTTGAAATCATATTGATTCACTAAAACACAAGACTTCCACCATTTTTTTTTGTCGTCTGGTACACAATCATTTTACTTGGTTTTTTTTTCCTCCTGCATCATTAGATTCCATAGGAGTTGAAATTTTATGCCATATATCTTTCATCATGTTCAGGATTATTTGGTTTGGTATAAAAGATCATGTGTCAAAATTTTAATAACAAACGAGTTTATACCAAATCAAATTAGTTCACTTCTGATTTTAGTTCTCCCACTATAAGATAGATTATTTTTCACTGTACAAAACACCACCTCTACACAGGAAATGCGTTTGAACAGTTGTTTGTTACTAAACTAATTTAATTATTCAGAAAAAAGACAAACCTAACACTAGATAACCAACCAAATATCAATAGGACCATTTCGGTAATGTTTAGTTGTTACTCAAGCATTTCGTAAAGTCGAAAACTGTTTTGTTCATGTTTCTCTGTTATTTAACCGTTTGTTTCATTTCATTAGACTCTACTAATCGAGAGACAGTCCTGTTGTACAAATGTTTATTGTTCTTGTTACCGTTTTTCGCCCGCGATGCTACGAGGAAAGCTCATTTTCAGATGCTTGGGGAAACTAATTCTACAACACTTGTTATGTTAACAATCCCATCATACAAAGTGGTACAATTTGGCACCATCCCTAGAGTAAGCATAACTTCAAAATTAATCTACCAGCTCGGTTCCAGCTCGCTGAAGGAAGCGAACTACGAAAATGCCAACCAAATTGCCACGATCTCCGGACTAGATATGTAGTCGCATCATATATGTATGTCAGGTGCCATTCACTAGAAATGAATGCGAATGTTTGCAGCCTTTAAAAGCTGGGAAGCATTCTGTTTGGTCGGTCGTTCGTTCCTTCGTTCGTTCGTTAGTTAGTTCATCTGAAACACAATAAACTTTTCACACATGACTGCAAGCATATATACCTCATCGTTTTCGTCATAACTTTTCCAACACGAAACTTGAACTATTTAGGTAGGTTGATTGTCGCAACCGTTCGTGGAAGAGTGAAAGCTTTCTATTATCCCGACACAGAGTAGTGAAGAAAATATTTATGGTCTATGAAACGATTATGTCAGGACCATAACGGTAGGATGGAAGGATGACCGTGATATTGCCTTCCTGACGGGAGATATAGGGCAAAAGAGGAAGTCCGTTTCCCCTCAGTCGGCTAGTGAAGCCCCTTCTGCTTCATCGTTGGCAGCTTGAGTAAAACCTAATGTGGGATGCTTAACATTTCTGCGTGCATTATATTCATATAGCAGGGTAGTAGTACTAGTAAAGGTTAACTTCCACACGTTAAGTGAAGAATGAGGTCACGGATACTCACTGGAATGTCGAAAACGTTCGCAATTTTCAATTGCAAAAAAACCAAATCCACTTGAAATTTGCGCTTGCGTTTATTCTTGCTCATATCGATTGCAAATTGAACTCCACATGTACTCCGGTTCTAAAGTTTGACTTTTGGAACGCACTAAACAGGAAGGGTTCGATGACCTGCGCTGCAGCTGCACATCTGTCCAGTGTGCTCAACTTCAATCCACTTACCACTTGATGCACTCGCTCCAAGTATGCTTCCCTATGCTCGGTAACGCCAAGTTGAACATATAAATGGTCCCACAGTAATCCCGCATCATCATCGTACAGAGCAATGGCTTTTGCAACACATCGCACAAAGCACGGCTGTTGACAGCTATTTTGCAAGCTACGGTTTCCGTATCGGTACTCAGCCACAACCGCTCGTGAAATATCTAGTTTGTCCGCGCAGTCGAACATAGCCTGTGCACCCTGGATGTCCGTGGCTGGTACAAACTGTTCTCGACTGAAGAAATAGTTTCCAAAATGTTGTTTGTAGCAGTTCATCGACCAATACGCTTGAGCACATTTATCCGCCGCTAGACAGTTGTTTGCCACTAGATGCAAGCAGGCCTGCACTCGAACGTACGCATCGGCTGGATGATCTTCCGGTGTGAAGTACTGCTGGAGTGCAGAATGACGAACCCCGGTTTGATCATGCCACGCTCGTATTCCTGTGAGGATGCATCGCATGAAACAGTGCGTATACGGATCGTCGGGGAAGATCAACAGCTGGTATTGCGCATATCGATCCTGGGGAACTGACAGATCACGAGCACAAACTTCTAATGCGTGATAGAATGGTGAATCCTGCAGCAAGCCACTGTTACCTGCCACTCGGATGATCAACAGTATTAACAGGGGCAGCATGGTGAAACGGGTGCGCTTAGGATACTTATGGCGCCCGAAAGGCTCCCGACGGGAGTTATATATTGCTGGCGACGACGTATTGTACAATTAACCGTTGAAGACGAAAAACAACTCACTACGTGGTTTACATCACCGTGTTTTGAAAATAGGCATCATAACCATAAGCGGTTATGCGTGGTACGTGCCGAAATACATCACCTTCCCGTTAAGCGCATCATCCAAATGAATTCACCTTCCGCGTGACGATCTTATAAAGCCTGGGTTGAAATCTGGCACTACAGTTAGTCCTACACGAGAGCTAAAATGCTATCGATTACAATTGCAATTTTTCTCGCTGTTTTCGTTGCTTCCGAAGTAATCGTTATACCACTCGATCACGCCATAGAAACCTGCGGCCGTGATCTCCAAGTGTGTGAAAGTCGTCTTGCGTCGTACCGAGCGCTTACCTTCCCGGATGACCGGGACACGCAATGCTTCGTCAAGTGTGTGCTGATCGAACTTCACGCCTGGTCCAACCCCCGGGGACTTCTGAAACATTCCACGATTCAGCAGTACTTCATTCCCGATTCAGCCGACTGTGATTACGAAGAGCGCACTCGACGCTGCCTGGACCAAACCTTGCCAAATTGCATCCCCGGAGACAGCTGTTCGCGAGCGTACTGGTCGTTTCTCTGTTACAAAGACAACTATGGCAACTTGGTAAGACAGCTAAACCAATTCATTCCACCAACGGAACTGGACATCAGTCAGCATCAGCTAGATTGCGTAGATATCCTCAAACTTCCGCGAGAGGAACTACTGAATTCAGCTTCTTTAAACGATTCATCGAATTGCTATGCACGGTGCTTACTGCTGCGCAGCGAA
This sequence comes from Ochlerotatus camptorhynchus, assembly GCF_037179485.1. NCBI lineage: Eukaryota > Metazoa > Arthropoda > Insecta > Diptera > Culicidae > Ochlerotatus > Ochlerotatus camptorhynchus. Next base: position 579,095 of record NW_027040849.1, read on the forward strand.
ATCTACACTGACGAGAACGGCTTGGATTTGGATCGACTCTATGTGCTGGTGGGATACAATGCTAAGAAAAAGGCATTTTTGGAATACGCTAAACAGTATCTGGCCGCAACTTCATACGACTGTCAAACGGACAGGTGTCGTGCTGCACAGGTACCTTACCAACTTTTCCACGAACAGCTGGTGCATATGTTCCGCACCGACGGCACGAGGGACATTTCCTATGTCTTTGATGTGAATAACGTATGAAGGAATAAATAATCTTTCACAACCCGGCACTGACACATAAATCTAACGCGAAAGAAAAGTAATTTAAAACCGGTATAATCCAACGACAAACTGTCAAAAGATCATATTTGCTTTCGCAATTTGTTTATCGTTTGGTAGTCTTATATACTCAATGAGCAGGGAAATGTAAAATGACATCTTTGCAGAATGCAACTCCTTTCAAACCATACTATGTACGTCTGGGGAAATTGGAACCCTTTGCCAGAGCGTTCGAGTCGTTGGAAAATGCAAAACCCAAACCACAAGCTACGGGAGTGGGAATGCGAATGGTATTTGAACAAGTTGAAATTCGAATCGCTGAAGTGTGCTGCTGTTGACTTGCCTTGCCTCTTGTCCGACACCGTCTTCCAAATTATCCTTCCTTTCACAAGTGAAACTTGACTGTGAGAGAGGACTCCCATGTTCAGTGGCAGCGGTGGTTGACAGTTTCTGTAAATTAGCATGAATACACACGACGATGGAAGCGACGGCGTTGGCGTCTTGGAAAATGCAAACGACAAATTGGATCCCGCTTTATCCTATATAGCACTGATTCAAGTGGGGGGAAAACTTTGCAACATGTCTTTTCTCTACAATGAGTGCAGGCGTGCGTGAAAGTGGAGCTAATTTTCTTCGTTCAGGACTAACGGCTAGGGAGGTGTGTAGATTTGTACAACTTGTAAATGTATTTAAATTGCACCGGGAGTTGGAATAGTGGTAGTCGGAGTTTTACAAAGAATAATTAAAAATTCTCAAATAATATGTTACTGATTGATTCATTTTTCATATATATTCTGCCAGAATATGCATCGACATAATAAGTTTCATGTACTTCGTAATGCCTTTATAGCTTTGCTCAAATAAAATCAGGAATTAATTCTACTAAACATAACAGGACCAATATTTCAAAATAATTTATCTCATATATCTAATCTAATCTAATCTAACACAACATAGCCGGTTCTTGAAAGCATCCTCGCAAATGATGGATATACCTCCATTGTCTATTTTTTATATGTTACATATCACAGATGCGCAACACCCTACTGTGCAGCATTTAAGGGGTAAGATGATTCAGGAAGATCGAGCCTGTTTAAATCTAAGATTAAAACACGATGCTTTAGAATCCAATAACTGGATTGAACGTGGACGTCTCGTACCGTAAGTTCCGTTGTTATGTTATTTATAAATAGTTGATCGTTGGAAGTATCAAGTCTAAAAAGGTTTTGTGGTCCTCAATTTTCTTTTGGCGGTTGGGACATGATCACTAACTCTATTTTGCTTATGATTTTAGCGCTTTCTGAATAGAAAAGAGAAGAAGGAAAGTTAAAAGAAAAGGGAAAAGAAGCTAGCCTTGTGAGCAGCTTGAATCGGATATCTATGTGTGTGTGTGCGTTTGAGTTTATGTCTTTAATACAACTCCCACTGGAGCAATATGGAGAAAATCGTGTCTGCATTACCAAAGGATTTGAATGCACACCAGCAATGTCTAGACCCCAGCACACAGCTTGATGTCAAATATAAATTAAAATTGTTCGAAAAATTATATAATAGGGGAAATGGCTCTAATGTTGGCCTATGGACCTAAGATTGGGCCCATCGCTAAAAATCTGCTATTTATCAATTTTATCTAGATGACCGCGTCATTGGGACGGTACTTATGGATATTTTTGGTCGCTTATGGATATTTTTGGTCTATCAAAAAGTTCATATTTTTTACCAAAAGTTCTTGTTCTACAATTTTTGTGGCATTTCGATCAGAAGTGCCGTTTCCGTTTTTGGAAATTGTCAAAGATGCCATTTTGAACAGAAATACAAGATCCAAAAATTTCAGATTTTAGCAAAAATGTGAACCAACTATGCAAAGTTTCATGCCAATCGGAGAAGGTTGAGTTTTTCCGATTCATCATTTAACGAGGAATTAATCTTCCCGTAAGGAAAAGCAGCTATATTTTTACTTTAATTACGGAATAATCACGCAGTATTGGAAAAATATCAAAAAATCAAATCTCACCAATGCATAGGATCATGCTTAATTTTCGTAGACAAAAATCAACAAGCAAACAACTGCGGTCAAGCAGTGATATCGCAGCTCGGAATATCAAGCTAACAAAACTCACCAGCTGCAAATCTCACCAAACTGTGGTGAGATTGGTTTAATGATTTTTGCTTTATACCCGAACTCAACCGAAGCTTCCATAACGGCTGGCAGCAGTCCCTTCGTGTCTGGTGGAGAGTGAAGAGTAAAAAGAGATAGCAAACCATACTTTCTCTTTCTAAGAAAACGATGTGCAACGGAGTCATTTTTGTGTCGAGTCAGCTCTCTGCTTGATTTTTGCACGTTTTGAATTGTCTCGCAATATCAAAGGAGCTTGTAAAATCAATATCAAGCATGATATTTTATTCCCATATCACGCGTGATATTGAGAGCGTATGAAAGCGGAAAAATATTATTTGATTGATGATTTTGCCAACACTGTAATCACGTTTACCCGTTGTTTTGGGAATAATTTTCGTGTAAGTCATTGTGTTTCTAGTTATCAAGTCACGATGAACATTCCTCCTGTCAAACATGACATGGCTATCGTTTGTTTCGTCCGTCAAGATCATCAGTTCATTTCATTTGAAACAAAGATTTTTTTTTTCAATTGACGCAATGAATGACTCGAAAAGTGCTTCCTTCGTTTCTTTCACTTTCACTTCAAATCGGAACTCATTCGACTTGTCACGCGTCTCGTCGTCGGGTATCAAAATATAGTATCCGGATAGTATCCGCACAATATAAATTGTTATTTTATATTAAACGAAAATTAAATTACCGAGGCCATTCTGAAGTCCAAGATGGGTATTTTTGGAACGGGGATGACGCGAAGGTGCCGAAAATCTATTTAAGACGCTATTTTGAAATCCGAGAAGGTGACCATCGGGCTCAGGTTAAGTCTAAAATGGGTATTTTCAGAACGTGAACGACACGTAGATGCCGATAATCGGTATTCGACGCTATTTCGGAATCCAATATGGCGGCCATCGGTTTTCAGAAAAGTGTCAAATACACTAAGATATGGGTTTTTTTCCGAACGGCGTTGATACGGAAATTGGATATTCGATGCCATGTTGTAATCCAATATGGTGGCCATCGGGTTTCGAAAAAAGTGTCAAATACCCTAAGATATGGGAATTTTTGGAACGTAGAACGAAAATCGTTATTCGATGCCTTTTTGGAATCCAAGATGGCGGCCATCGGTTTTCAGAAAAAGTATCGAATACCCTACAATATGGCTATTTTGGGAACGGGACGACGCGAAAATCGATATTCAACGTCATTTTGGAATCCAAGATGGCGGCCATCGGGTTTCAGAAAACGTGTCAATACCCTAAGATATGGATTTTTTTCGGAACGGGAACCACGCATAGATGCCGAAATTCCAATATGGTGGCCATCGGTTTTCAGAAAAGTGTCAAATACACTGAGATATGGGTATTTTGCGAACCGGAACAACGCGTTGATTTGGAAATTGGATATCCAATGCCATTTTGGAATCCATCGGGTTTAAAAAAAAAAAGTGTCAAATACACTACTATATGGGTATTTTCGGAACTAGGACGACATATAGATACCGAAAATCGATTGTCGACACTATTTTGGAATCCAGTATGGTGGCCATCGGTTTTCAGAAAACGTGTCAAATACCCTAAGATATTGGTTTTTTTTTCGGAACGGGAACGATGCATAGATGCCGAAAATCCAATATGGCGGCCATCGGTTTTCAGAAAAGTGTTAAATACACTAAGATATGGGTGTTTTCCGAACGGGAACAACGCGTTGATACGGAAATTGGATATCCGATGCCATTTTGGAATCCAATATGGTGGCCATCGGGTTTCACAAAAGTGTCAAATGCCCTACGATATGGGTATTTTCGCAACAGGGATGACGCGTAGATGCCGAAATCGATATTCGACGCCATTTTGGAGTCCAAGATGGTGGCCATAGGTTTACAAAAAAAATGTCAATATTGATCGGGATTTCACAGTATTTATGAAATACGGGACCCGTCATGGCGTCAAATATTTATTTCCAATCTGAAGACCACACCCCGATTTCAAAATTACCCATATTGATGGGTCGGCATAAGTATGTCCCCCTTTTTGTCTGAAAACGGAAGTCTTTATCTTGGATTTGAAAATGGTGTCGAATATCCATTTTCATTCTCTATACGTCATCCCGATTCAAAAATACCTATATTAATCGATATTTGACAGTATATTCCACGTTTTATTAAACTGGAAGCCGCAATATTGGATTTTAAAATGGCATCGCATATCGATTTTCGATCTTTAGACGTCACCCCAATTAACAAATACCCATATTGATGGGACGGTGTCAGTATTTCCCAATTTTTTCTGAAGTCGGAAGTCGCCATATTGGATTTAAAAATGGCGTCGGTCATCGATTTCCAGCCTCTATACGTCACCCCGATTTCAAGAATACCCATATTGATAGGTAAACGAACCGTACAGATCTATGCGCATGAACCGAGTGAGCGTGAATTTGGATCGAACAGCTTCGCTTCAATGCGAACGTAAGTTCATTTGACAATGAAAGACGAGATGAACACGTGAGCCAAGCCAAAACAGACAGCATGAAAACTGATCGAAAGTGGTTCTGTTGATGTTGAAGGGAATCTGCTCGAAGAGAAGACAGAATGGCTTTCAATTGAAAGTGATGGTTGACAGCTTCGTCGTCGCTTGACGATTTTCGATTGAAAGTGGCTATGTTGGGCCCTGATAGAGACTCTATGCTCTATTCTAACGGATAGCCCACCACTCACTAAAGGTGTGACATTCCCCAGAGCATTAATTTTAGCATCTAGCATTTCTCAAAAACCTTCAAAATATGCATCCTCTCATGATCTTGTCAGGCATGGCAAATCATTTACATTCATTTCGTGCATTCATTTACATTGATTTATCTTTAACTTTTTCCATCAATAGAATTCCGATCGATGATGTATGAAGCTTTTGTAAGTTTTCATGTTAGCTACAAGTGTTGTCAATAATTCAAATCTGTACCTCTTATGCATGACAAACTACAGCGGGCAGAACTTGTTATTATTTTTCAGTGAATGTAATTTACATGCACTGAAAAACAATAGTGGGTTCTGTACGCTCTGGTTCATCATGCATAAGAGATACAGATTTGAGTTTTTTTTTACAAAAGTTGTAGCTACCGTATGCGTGATAATGTTTGCAGCATTGAGCAATGTCAAAATTTAAAAAAAAATCTCAAAAATGTCGTTTTCGAGTTTTTTTTTTATTTATTCAAAAGGGGGATGTTTCTCAGAGTCTTAAACTAGGTTAATCATCGATCGAGTTTCCACTTGCTGCAATTACGGTCTCCACACGCTTCCGGAATGCACGGCAGGTGCTAATAATTTAGTCTGGATCCATTTCTCTCCAGGTACGGGTCAATGTTTGTCTGAGGCTTGCTGTACTCGGGTGGCGTTTAGAACAGGCCTTGGGCTTCATGACGCGCCATATTGAGTAATCCAGCGGATTAAGGTCGGGGCTGGATGGCGGCCACATATCCTTCGCCCAGAACGGAAGATGTTCCTGCAACCACTTCTGAGTGCGGTTCGAGGTGTGGCACGGAGCCCCATCTTGTAGAAATACAACATTTGGCTTTGGACCGTACTGTTCTTTGATCCACGGAAGAACATACTTACTTAAAATCCCCATGTAGACCTCCGTGTTGACCTTGTCGCCTGCTGGAATGAACACCGGGAGCATTGTTTTGCCAACGGAAGCCACCAATCCAAACACCATAACGCTAGCAGGATGCTTGGTCAGATACACGTTCTTGTGCTCATCGGCCACGTCTTTTACTGGAAGAGAACTAATATACCGGTTGGTTCTGGAATTTGATACGGGATCGACGGTAAACATGCTCTCGTCGGTGCACAGGATTACCGGATTTTTTCGCTTAAGGAAGTTCAAGATGTTCTTGCATCGTTCGACTCGTAGCTCCCGGATGCGGTTGGTAATCATGTGAGTTTATTTCCGTGCCCTCGACTTCGCCCCGCAATCTTCCTTTACGATCTTCCGTGCCGTAAAGTCACTGATCCCGTGGTCCTTTGCCATTTTCCTTATTGAACGCACTGGATCCACCCGAATCTTCCTTTTGATAGCAGCGATAACCCTCGGAACCCGAGCTAACCTCGGACGACCTGTATCCACCTTCGCGGATAGTTGTCCTTTCTTTTCTCGGTCTAAAACCCTTTTGACGGTCCACCGGGATACTCCCACGGCGATTGAAATGTCTTTTTGCGACATTTGCACGTGGGACAAATCACGAATACGCTGCCACTTCGTCATGGTGCAACTGTCAAACTAAGTAAATCATTTTCTTTTATACTCAGCCTACTACGGTATGAGCTATAGGTTACGTGCATGCAAAGAAAACCAAGGCATTGTATGCACAGGTGAAACGGGAACCTTATTTGTACGATGGTGCAAACATTATCACGCATACGGTAATATCAAAACCTGCAAAAGCTAAACACATCATTTCATGAAATTCTGTTGATGAAAAAAGTTACGGGACTGATATTTCATGTTTGTAACAAAATTAACTTATTTCTATGCCTAGTAAATAGGAGTTGGGCCGAATACTCGCGGCTTACCCGAGGTTAGAGGGGTACATTGAAGGATTGGATCAGGGGAGGAGCTTGGGGTGAGGTTTCGTTGTCTCATCAGAGCGTTGTCCCCAGTATGAACGGTAGGGCGGATCTAGCCACCCTAGTCACCTTCGCCAAAAGGAAGATCTTTTCTTGTGGACAAACTCTTCCGAAGAGTGCATAGTTTTCAAGATACAGATTTTTAACGTGAAATTTTGCGATTTCAACCATAGTGCACCCCCTGTCCATATAACATATATGGAACTTCTTCCAAAGTAACTGGCCCCTTTTTTGTATTGCCTCAGTGGTATAACTGGTATAGTTGGCCATCGATCTGTCAAAATAAAAATTTCATGATATCGACACTGAGCGTTCACAAGGACCAATGTTGAAAACGTAAGCAATGGCTTCTTTCGTAAATTTCTCCTTGTTCAAAGTCAATCCATGTTAGCCACCAATTCTGTCAGATAGATCTCCCTCTACATAATCATCGTGGTCGTTTACTTGAGTGGAAAAAGTAATCGTTAACGTTTGCGACATTGGCTCTTTTGGAAGAGAAGCAGATATATGGTTGCATGCTCAGTAAACATTGACGTTTTTCGACGACTCTGTATTGCAACTCTTTACTCCTATGGTAAAATTCCATAATCAGCTGTCAAACTGTGCATGAATCTAGCGAACTTTGTATTATATCTTCACTCCACCATAGTACCAGTGAAGCACCGTCTCTTCACGCAAAGCTTGACAGTATCTTATGGGATTTTCATAAGAGTTAAAGGGTAAGTTTTCGCGCACAGACTGACGTTTGCTGAAGGGAATTTACCCTAGGAGTAAAGAGCGATTTGTATATTATCAAGGTATTGCGGCCATTCTTTTTTCGACTTGCTCTACAGGGGGGCTTTTCAAAGGATTTTTTAACTATTATTTTCAAGTCGGTCAGATACGAATCAAAAGCGTTATTAACCAGTAATATTTTTCACTGTGCTTTTAGTAAGTCAACTTATGAATGTTATGATTTCAGCACGAAATATACTGTTGATGGATGTTAACATTTACATTTAAAAAAAGTCGTAGTTTTTCTGAAAAACGAAGCAATAAAACTAGGGTAACTGGCACACAGCTTTAGGCCCTAATGGTGCTCGAATTGACCCTATCTTAAATCCCCCCGTTCACTAGGTTTATATTACACATTTTAGCACAAATTTTCATTTATTTTACAATACAAGGTTCGAACATATGTTTAATTTAAAAATATATTTCAAATTTGATTTAGAGTCTTGGGTAAAAAACTGGACCACTATTGGCAAAACTAGTAAACTAACCCTACGCTAAATAGATCCAAACGATTGCTTTCGTTTGTAAATAGTGCTGAATCTTGATAGGAAAAATAGCCGTTCCTGGTAACTTCGAGACAGCTAGCTGGGAGTCTTAGCCTGGGACCTTAGCCATAGTGGTCGAACAAAGTTTATTAGGATCCTGTTTCGCCCCTCCTTTCCCTTTTAGATCAATCTTTCCACGTTTTTTTTAGTCCAAAGTAATTGGAGTAAATCTTTGTGTTGGCCGCAGTTGAGAAACATATGAAGGGTTGAATCCTTGGGTATTACAGGTATCAAAGCGCTCGATTTGATTTATCGTCCAGCTTACGAAATTCTTGCGAATGGAACGATGGTCACCTCAAAACACTGCATATTTTCAGCATATTTTATGCTGCTTCTCTCTGGACTTCAAAATGAATGCAGTAAACTACTAATTTACACAGTCATTTTTTTCCTCCTATGAAATGAATTCAAAGGTTGATGCAATTGGTTCCAAACAATTAGGAAAATTTTAACAAAAAAAATTGCACATACATTCTTCTTCTAAGTTTACAGAAATAAAATAGAAAAATATATCCGCACAATTTTAGAATGAGAAGAATTAAACCAGTATTCGCGTGGAGCTACCATTTTTGCCATAACTACAGAAAAACAATATCAGGTTAATATTATTTTAATAGAATTGACTACCCGCTTGATTCCCTTTCTCATTTTACAGCTGGTATAATCAATTTGTCAGATCGATGTCTTTCTACCTATACCACTTTAAATCACTGGAATGGGGTCGATTTTTGATGATCCAGTACCACATATATTACGTGCCCTGTCTCACAAGAGGATCGTCGTGCACAGCTCTCCTTAAATTTCACGCTGGCACCAAGACGATGATCAGCCGCCCCAGAAAAATCTCTCAAGTTATGAATGAGCTTTTTAGCTATGTAAGCGAAAGTTGTAAACTGTTTTCCCTCTTATAACTGTGCTCCATAAATACTCATCACTTTGCTTATTAAAAAATTATTGATACTCTGGAAATAACACCTTAAATAACTTATATAGAACGTTTCAGCATGAAACAAAAGAATCGCTGTAATAACTGATAAAAGTTTTTAAGTTAAGCTTTTTGTTTTATAAGTTTTATAAGAACTATAAAGACCCAAAACCAATTGAATAACTTCATCATTATCAATTTGTATCCTGAAATACCGAGTACCACAAATTTCAGATGCAAATAATTATAGTAAAAACATTCAACGAATGCAACGGTGTCAAGGAGGATACCTTGATTAAAATTTGAATTAAACTCAGAGAAGTTCTCTTGACCTAAAAAAAACTGATGAAAAAAATCCAACATCCTTTCTCGTAACATGTTCCCTAGTTCACGAGAAATGAGTTTCCATGCACACAAAAACACCCGTAGCAATCAGACATATAAACGAACGAACGAACCAACGAACGAACCGTTTCAAAAACACCGACGCATTTTCCTCATTCGGGTAAAATTGACTCCCAAACGCTCCATCGATGTTTCTCGTTTTTTTTTTTTTAATAAAGAAATTTTAACCGAGCAAAAATCCAACAGCGAATGACATCGGAAAAATCAAATTACACCACGAATCTACGGTCATACCCTTTCGTGTCGTTTCCGGTTCCCGTTCATTGATACTTTGTTCCCGGTTTTCCATGTCATCGTACAACTACGGTCAACTAGAAAATCGCAAAAAAAACACCAGGGCTGCAATATATTATGACCGCCTATGTCCCATCCTATCATGGTCCCATCCAGAACGAGCGGAAATATGCCATTACCGACTGGTAAGCGTATAATGGATACCTACCTCTATGGAAAATCTACTCACTCTTCCGTTTTCCTGCTTCCCATTCCTTAGGGTTCCGCGCTGCTTTGCCTGGTGGAATCTATTTTCGTTTTATGCGTTTAAAAAATGGGAATGCCTTGTTCTCATCATCGTTTTTGCGCTGCATCGCCGAACAGCCATTTATAAGTGCGTAAGACGAAGTTCCACAAAGTAACGCGAAACCCTACACCTATAAAGTTTGGAGAAAATCGATTGTTTCGTGTGGAAACGGGAAAAAATGCTTTCCCTTAATATTTTAATTGGCCCCTGAGGGACGGGCCACGGGGTTTTTCTTTTGGGAATAGTAGAGTCATTGGGTTCGGTAATAAAGGACGTTTTGAGTCATTTTTGTTTGAATAGACCCAGGGAGTTTCCCTCAATTTACACAATGACCATTTGTTTTCCCACAAATTCATCATAATTTCGTGCCATTCAGCAGGAGCTAAGTTCAATTCTGAGTTGTCGTCCCTGTAAACTTCCATAAACTGTTTTCGTGTGTTTGTGAAGTAAAACCCTTTAATGCCCTTTGTTTTCTCTCGTTGTGTAAATAACGTCATTGCTTTTTCTCTTTCCTGCGCCCCGGCACCCGTCATCCACTAACCGCCATCATCACCATCGCGTTACACCACCTGAACCGCAACGACAAACCATCGTGCGGCCGTTTCACTACTGTGTATGATTGGTATCTCTCCCCTCGATCGGTGGCGCCATCTACGTCAACAATGTTGCTTCCATGGAATGTGGCTTCCCCTATTTAGCCTTCACACGTGACCGTTACTAACAGTGAAAAATATAGTCATAAGCATAGCGACAACAATAACAAGTCTGGGACTGTGGGTGGCGGGCACAGACATCATGGGGAACCGGACGAAGACAATCAGATTGTACCTGCTGGAGTGCTGGATCGAAGCGTCGAAGGGCATGGCAAGAAGAAATCCTACACCAAGAAAATGGACGCAACACAGACCGAATCGAATGATCAGTTCGATTTCACTCAGGCCGACATCCGGGAAAGTGTTTCCCAGCTGGAATCGACCATTACGAAAACGATTGAGAACAACGAACAGCTGAAAAAGGAAGAAGAAAGCTTGCTGGCAAAGAAAGCTTCCAAACATAAGAAAATTGACATCCAAAGAATCGTCGAAACCGAACTGATGCTACCGGACATTGAGCAACTCAAAGGACGGGATGTCTTCAAGGACGATTACTCGATTGAAGATGCTGTGACCCCGGTGGTCCATTCAAAGACAACTACGACTACTCAAATCACTTCAACCACTGACAAACTTTCAACGACTCAGAAAACATTCCAATCAAGTGCAAACATCAAAACCACTACGAAGGAACCCGTCATCCTCCAAGCCAAAAGTAGAAGCTCGCTAACAAGCTCCAAAGTTGTCCCGCCAATAACGACTGCTACTACCGATGCCAGCAGCAGTACTACGACAACGACATCAACCAAAAACACGACACCGGCAACCAGCACTTTTGCCTCCACTCCGGAAATGACCACCGCCATTGATCCAACTAACGACGATAATTTATCTAATCAAGTGTGGACCGAAGAATCCCCACTGAGCACCGCCAGGAGTGGTAATCCCACATGGACCACCAAATCCTCGACCTTACCAATGACGATGACGACGACGACGACGACTATGAAGACTACAGAATTAACCACCTCGAATCCACCACCACCCACGACCACTATTCGCAGTCCCCTTACTTCGACTGGTACATCCCCCGGAACAGCACCACTAACCACCACCGGTAGCACCACCACCACCACCACCACGGCCATCATTATCAACAACAGCAACAATGAACTTGAAGACTTGGCGGAAAGCATCTCCACTGCCGCTACTAATGCTCGTTCTACTAACAATAACGACAAGCTTAGCTACATCGCCGCCGTCGATGCTGGTATGCCTTCTCCAGGAAGGCAGGACGGTCAAGCGAAGGTAAGCAGACCCCCTCGCGTGAAATCCGAGTGGCCCACCACCACCTCAGTTTTCTCAGTTTTCTTCCGCTTCCGTGTTGCGAATGACTGCTCTCGCGTAGGGCCGCACACACAGCCCCAAGTTCGATTTACTCTATATTACTCTTTTGCTCTCACGTATTTTTGGCTGTGTTCGTGCGTGATGATGATTTATTTTTTTTATTCTCGCGAAAAGTTTGATGAAATCAACTTATGATTTATTTGCGTTGCAATTCCTTGCTTGATGTTTTTTCTTTCTTTAATGGGTGATTTCAGTTACAATGGGATTCCTCCAGAAGCCTAGTAAAACGTTCTCGAAAACGTACTGCGCGGACATTCAGACCGACTCAAAATTGAGTCAAGTCAGAGTCGACTCCATTTCGTCAAAAGTGGATTTACAAAAAAGAGCGTTGAAAGGAAAAATTTCTTGAATATGAGAAAAATCGATAGAAGCTTTACCGAGTCTATTAGTAGACTCCTAGACTGAGTAGAATTTTCCTCATATTCAAAAAGTTTTTTGCCCGGAAAATTCAACTCACTTTTTGACTAAATCCACTTTTGATGAAATTGCGACGACTCGACTCCACTTTGAGTTGGTTTGATCGACCGTGCGGTAAAACCGTCCTAACAAAAGCTTCTCAAGAAGCTTGCTGAAGCTTCTCAAGAAGCTTGCTGAAGCTTCTCAAGAAGCTTGCTGTAGCTTCTCAAGAAACATACGGAAGCTTCTTAAGAAGCATACTGAAGCTTCTTAAGAAGCATACTGAAGCTTCTAAAGAATCATACAGGAGCTTTTCAAGAAGCTTGCTGAAATTTCTCAAGAGGCTCTTCTGAAGAAGCTTGCTGAAGTTTATCAAGAAGTTCTTCTCAAGAATCATACAGTAGCTTTTAAAGAAATTTATTGAAGCTTCTCAAGAAGCTTGCTGAAGCTTCTCACGAAAATTGCGGAAGCTTCTTAAAAAGTCTGCTGCAGCTTCTACAGAAATTTGCTGAAGCTTCTCAAGAAGCTTGCTGAAGCTTCTCAATAAGCTTGCTGAAGCTTCTCAAGAAGTTTGCTGAAGCTTCTCACGAAAATTGCGGAAGCTTCTCAAGAAGCTTGCTGAAGCTTCTCAAAAAGCTTGCTGAAGATTCTCAAGAAGCTTGCTGAAGCTTTTCAAGGAGCTTGCTGAAGCTTCTCATGAAGCTTGCTGAAGCTTCTCAAGAAGCTTACAGAAGTTTCTCACGAAAATTGCGGAAGCTTCTTAAGAAGTCTGCTGAAGCTTCTAAAGAAGCTTGCTGAAGCTTCTCATGAAGCTTGCTGAAGCTTCTCAAGAAGCATACTGAAGCTTCTAAAAATCATACAGGAGCTTTTCAAAAAGCGTACTGAAGCTTCTCAAGGAGTCTACTGAATAAATTTTCTGAAACTTCTAAATAAATTTTACTGTAGCTTCTAAAGAAGCTTGCTGAAGCTTCTCATGAAGCTTGCTGAAACTTCTCAAGAAGCTTACGGAAGCTTCTTTAGATGCATAATGAAGCTTCTAAAGAATCATACAGGTTCAGCAAGCTTCTCAAGAAGCTTACAGAAGCTTTTCACGAAAATTGCGGAAGCTTTTTAAGAAGTCTGCTGAAGCTTCTAAAGAAGCTTGCTGAAGCTTCTCATGAAGCTTGCTGAAGCTTCTCATGAAGCTTGCTGAAGCTTCTTAAGAAGCATACTGAAGCTTCTAAAGAATCATACAGGTTCAGCAAGCTTCTCAAGAAGCTTACAGAAGCCTCGCGAAAATTGCGGAAGCTTCTAAAGAAATTTGCTGAAGCTTCTCATGAAGCTTGCTGAAGCTTCTCAAGAAGCTTACGGAAGCTTCTTAAGAAGCATACTAAAGCTTCTAAAGAATCATACAGGAGTTTTCAAGAAGCTTACTGAAGTTTCTCAATAGGCTCTTCTGAAGAAGCTTGTTGAAGTTTTCCCAGAAGTTCTTCTCAAGAATCATACAGTAGCTTTTAAAGAAGTTTACTGAAGCTTCTCAAGAAGCTTATGGAAGCTTCTCAAGAAGCTTACTGAAGCTTCTCAAGAAGCTTACTGAAGCTTCTCAAGAAGCTTAATGAAGCTTCTCAAGAAGCTTAATGAAGCTTCTCAAGAAGCTTAATGAAGCTTCTCAAGAAGCTTACTGAAGCTTCTTAAGGAGCTTACTGAAGTTTCTCAAGAAGCTTACTGAAGCTTCTCAAGAAGCTTACTGAAGCTTCTCAAGAAGCTTACTGAAGCTTCTCAAGAAGCTTACTGAAGCTTCTCAAGAAGCTTACTGAAGCTTCTCAAGAAGCTTACTGAAGCTTCTTAAGAAGCTTGCTGAAGTTTCTTAAGAAGTCTGCTGAAGCTTCTAAAGAAGCTTGCTGAAGCTTCTAAAGAAGCTTGCTGAAGCTTCTCATGAAGCTTGCTGAAGCTTCTCAAGAAGCATACTGAAGCTTCTAAAAAATCATACAGGAGCTTTTCAAGAAGCGTACTGAAGCTTCTCAAGAAGTCTACTGAATAAATTTTCTGAAGCTTCTCAAGGAGCTTACTGAAGCTTCTCAAGAAGCTTACTGAAGCTTCTCAAGAAGCTTACTAAAGCTACTCAAGAAGCTTGCTGAAGCTTCTCAAGAAGCTTGCTGAAGTTTCTCAAGAAGTTCTTCTCAAGAATCATACAGTAGCTTTTTAATAAGTTTACTGAAGCTTCTCAAGAAGCTTGCTGAAGCTTCTCAATAAGATTGCTGGAGCTTCTCGATAAGAATTTTGAGGGATCAGCTCGAAAACCGTAACGAATCTTTCAGTCAGCTTTCAAAAGCATTTCATAAATGTTAATGCAGCTTCTTGAGAATCATGCGAAATTTCTCAAAAACCTTGATGTCTCAAGAAGCCTGACCTTTGCAGAATGTTGACGAATCTTTTCAACAAGTATACTGCTGCTCTGAAGCACCTTGCTGAAATGTTTCAAAAAGCTTGCGAAAGCTTATCCATAAGCACCCCAACAAACATTGCAAGCGGAACAAGAGCATATTCAGGCAAAATATGCTTGTTCAGCAAAAAACTGGATTATTCAACCATTGTTCAGCTCAAATTGTTTTTTGGGATACTAAAGTATCTCAAGAATTACATAAGTCTCATAGGAAACATGCTGCAGCATTTATAGAATCATATTGTAACTTCTCGAGAAGGTGAAGATAGAAAAAAAACTGAAAATTCTCAAAATGTTTGATGAAGCTTCTCAAAAGCAAGCAAAAGTTTCTCAAAAAGCTTGATATAACTTCGCAAAAGTCTAGTAAAAGCTTCTAAAAAAGCATGCAAAAACTTCACAGAAAGCTTGCTTCTTCTCAGTCTGCTCTACCATAAAGCATGCTGAAGCTTTTTCAAGTGCTTCTCGAAAGTATTAATGAAGCTTAAAATAGCATGGCGAAGCTTTTTCAAAAATGTTGGCGAATGCTTCTCAAAAATTCGATAGTACTTCAAAGCATCCCAGAAGTACGTTTCCTAGAGTTTCCAGAAGCATTAGTACCTTGACAACAGATTTAGGGTGAAACGGTCATTTATGGACATCCTAGTAGGTAAGCTTCAGATTGATGTCAAATTTATACTTTTTGAATTAACATTTAGGGGACGGCCCTGGCGTAGTGGTTAACATCCATTCCTCTTACGCCTAAGTCTCGAGTTCTAATCTCATACCCGGACAAGTCACGAATGACCACCCGAAAGCGTTAAAGTGACTATAATAAAAAAAATCCACGAAAATCTACAATTTAAGTTGAAGTGATGGTAAACCTTTAATGAACCACCCCGGGCCACTATAAGATTGAACGCTATCTAAAGCATTCACATCCGTGACTCAAACGTTTTACATTTTTAATTGCCACTTTTCAATATTTAAAAGAAAAATCAATTCGGGTGTTTGTCCATAGCAAGCAGGCTTATTGGAAATTTCGTATCGATCTCCAAGAATTCCGCTTTCTTTTAATGGATGTTCATTACACTGCAATATGAATATTCACCGTTATGTGATTCATGTAAAACAAAAATCCATCGGAGGCAGCAAAATGAGATAAACAAAAATTGCTCTTCTCGGTCAATATTTAAATACCAATCAGTGAAATCATTACATGACACCACTTCCCACTTCGTTAAATATTGCATTTGGTTAAGTTTCCCTCCTTCTGTTTCACTTCTCCTTTTGCCCAAGGGCAGCGTGGAAAACCCACCAGATCACCAAAATCATATTATCTTTGTCCGATACACGTTTCGTTATTGATAACAAAGGACCAATTTATTTTACCACCCCTGCCCTCCGGCGAATATTGCTCAGCGGTATTATTTCTACCACCAACCATGGCTCCCAAGTACTTCCGAATTTCCTTCATTTATTCAGTTTTTCGTAGGGTAAATGTACTAATTTTCGACTAACTGAAAAATCAGCACTTCCTGTTTGAAACATAACGAACCTATTTCGGTATGAAACCATCAGTTGCATCGAAAATAGGCAGAATATGATTTAGTTGTATGGAAAATGTCGATAATTTGCACACTTACCCTACTTCTGGTTTCCCGTCTTATTTTTTGTTGGCTTCGCTGTCGGGATTGCTTTAGTCTACTTATTTCCTTTCGGCATTTTGATTGTTGTTTTCATTTATTAGATCGAATCTCGCTTACCTTGACCGAATTCCGGCAAACTCACTTGTCTTGCTATCTTTCTCTCTCTATCTCTTATGAGCCTTTACTGCTGCTTTTCTGTCTTTATTCTTTATTGGGTTGGTTTCCCCCGTTTTGTTTTGCTTATCAATTTTGGCTTGGTTTGGCAGTTTTCCTTTTATCTTGAATTTATGAGAAGTAAGCTAAACATCATTTTTAAAGTATTTAGGTTTGGTCTGCGTATGCGGTTTTGATTTTATGGAAAAATATTACGTGAAAAGCACCCACTACTTGTGTAGTTAGGAATTGGTTGATTTGCAAACGTTTGTCAGCTGCGCACCTGTGTATATTTAAACACACACACTTTTCACATGGAAGAAAGTAAAGCAGCACCTGTTGAACCTTCGTAAAAAGAGTTTGTAGTAGGTATCTGGTGTCGTTCGTAGAAAAACACATTAACTGCTCCAAGCTAAAAAAAAAACCTTCACCAAATTGAATGACATCAGTAATTACATGGACAACTCAGTATAGCTACATAAGAACTCGCTAGAAGTCATCGACACACAACATCATGTGGGAATTAACACCCACTTTTCCCAGTATGTAGTGTTGGGGGGAAGGGTCAGAGGGTGAGAAAAAAGTAGGAAAACATCACTTTCACCGGCAAGAAGCAAATCAATTCGGTCGTCTTTTCGTCTATCATCGTGTCATTCTTTTCCTTGCCGTTGTGACATACTATATTCAGCTTCAGAAGACGACTCATTCTGAAAAACCAGAGAGAGGGCTGGACATCGGATGGGGGCTGTTCGCGAATGGCAAAAATGACACAAACCGTAACAGTTGATGAGGTATCCACAGACAAATATCATTTCTTGATAGATTGGGACTTGGTTCCCCCAGCAAGAATCACCCATAAGTTGATCCTTCCAGCCCATATAAATGTCTTAACTAAGCAATCTGTAGCGCCTCGTAGACGGTGTTTGATGTCAGTGCACTCCTCTACTTTTTTTCACACCCACTCTACCCCCAAAGCACTCTCTCTGAATTACGGAAGCTCCCGCTGTTTTTGCCTCTGGTTGTACCACTCTGTTCGACTGGAAGTGATTGACTGGCTGTGACAAAGCGTGATGTAACCTAAGGCGACGAGTGGTGCCTCGCTCATTCCGTTCGAAGTCTTGGTCGCCCATTTTAGTTATTGTATATCTTCCTTGTACTACATAGGTATAGCCCTCTATCTCTACACTTCCCCGATGCTAGCGTGTGATTTGGTTCTTGCTTCAATATTTGTTTTGTCATTACTTTAATGCAATCATAATTATTTTTATTTCGGTGTGTGATTGTGCCTTTGACTTTTGACTTCGGTGACTAAAATTTCTTAACTGGTGGTTCTTGATTCTATGAATTATAGTGCATAGTGACTTAGTGGTCTATTTTTTTTATTTTAGTGTTTAGCTTGATTACATCGTGTTTTTGTTTCTAATTTTTTTACTTGTTAGCGCTTATCTATTAAAAGCATCATAAAATGAGACAAATATTTACATAAATGATTTTTATTTTTGAATATCAAAAAATCTGAAGAGGCTGTTTGATATTAATTCTCATTTATTTGCTATTATACATCAGTGTAGGAAAATCATAAACAACAAGCTCCCACTCAGCTTACGAGAGATTAGTTTTGCTCAAGAAACGTTTTGAAAAATATCTTCACTGAAAAATGGTGCGATCTCCTATCACTCGCATCGAGTTGGAAAAAGTTTAGTTGAATAATACCGAAAAGCAGTTCAGTTTAGATTAGTTTCCTTTATTTCAGCGTTGGGCTGGGTCATTTACGGACAGTCCAGAAATTGATCTCCCTAGATAAACGTTTAATTCAGTTCTATTAATTTGACATGCTTAAAAGATTACTTTTCTACCAACAGACATCAATAAAAAAAAAACCAAATGCTGTAATTGTACCTAGAGTTGTAACACGATTTTGATTTTCAATTGTCGTTTCGTTTTTGCTGGCGAGATGAGTCAAACAGAAACAGCATTTCGATATTTCTCTAGTACTTTTCAAACCGACCAATCAAACATTCCCGCCCTATTGAGAAGAACTAAGTTGAAGTTCGACAGATTATTTTCTAAACTACTTTGAAACCATACATTTAACAAAAATATTTGTGCCGTAGTCAGTGAATAATATCGGTGAACATTCAGTATGAATGGTAAAATCACATTTTTATTTTGAATAACGTGCTACAATCATGCTTGCTGAAACTCCTCAAGCTCATTGGAGGTTTTAAAACACTCATGTCCTGTGAGTTTCGCCAGCCCTCACCTCGAGTGAGTGCCGGCAGGAATATGGAAGAAGTAAACAAAAACTCCTCGGGAGAGAGGGAGAGTGAACTTCAGCGAGAGGATGATTTGACGTGAGGGGCGCTTTTCGAGACTCCGGATGACTTTTTGTTCGACGCAAGAAGCTCAGAGTTCACCCAGAGTGAGAATAAGAGCGTGTGATAGAAAACATGAACATCAATGGCAGCAAACCTCACTCTCATTTTATCCCCCTTCGCTCACAAGCTCTGATGCTCAGTGGAATGATTTGGCAGTAGGCATTCTACTCCTTAGAAAAATGCTACGCTCGGCTCATTTCAAACTCGCGAGTGAGGCTCCATCAAGCTGGCTACAATATGTGAAAAAATCACATACGTCGTTTTAACTAGTCAAGTTTTTTTTTTCCTTTGATTTGTTTTCCGTCGATCTTGTTTTCCGTGCTGAGCACCAATGCTACCGACGCCAGGGAGGCAGCTCCCACACCTGGACCCTACCTATCGACCCATCAACTCATGAACCGGGGACCAACGGCTTTACTTCCCTTCCGAAGGAAGACGTGATCAGAGATGTTATGCCTCAGAACATCCCGGCGGCGCCGACTGGGATTGAACCCAGGCCTGCTGGGGTGAGAGGCAATCACGCTTACCACTACACCACCGACGCCGCTAACTAGTCAAGTTGTTCTTCGGACATTGGACGATTTTTCACAATTACATAATTTTGTTCCACACCATCTAGAATCCCTTTCACATACTTCAGAATAGAGTACCACATACCGGGAAAATGACTGGTACCCTTTCTTAGAACCTTAGATTGGTTTTCCATGACCCGCCTGTAGAAACTGAGCACCAATTAGGCAGACAAATTAACCTTAGTAACAATCAAGCACCTATCATTCTAAACTGTACATTGGACAATTTGCTACCTATGATTATCTTAAACAAATGTGAGTAAATTTAAATGGGTGTTAGTGTATAGAAGAGAAATAGTTGGCGTCGAATAACTCTATTAGTTAAAATTAGTTACTTAGGACCTTTTAAAAAAGTTCTCGAGATTTCGAGAATTTTTGCAAAGCTGCTCTACATTTGGGCTCGGTTTGGCGCTGTTTTTCTGTGTTGGATTTCTCCATTTAATGAATAAACAATTGCAAGCCTCTAAAGCTAGTCTACACTGGGGCTTTCGAAATTTTTGATGGAATTTAACTGATCTGGGGAATTGATTCCGCAATTATTGAAATCATTTATAAAGTGATTCAGTACTTTATGAAGTTATTCCAACACGCAAACCAAAAATCTATTACAATGAATGTTAGTTCCATTTCCTATCATCCTCTGTTCATGAACATCGCAGCGAATGTTAGAAGTTGACCTTGCAGGCGATGTAATGATTTTTTGCCTTTTTTATTTCGTGTTCTGTTTGTGCTTTCACCTACACAAGCAAGCATTTGCCTTGATTTTTATGTATAACATGGTAGAACGACGCACACACTTGCCTCGAATCTCTCCAGCAAAAATGAGCGCTTCTTGTTTGCTTTTACGCTATCCTTATTCAGAAGCATGGAGAGATCAGTGGAGAAAGCACAGGTCTGATAATCGCAACGTTCATTGTTCGAGTCCAGTCCGACAACCTTTTTCCTATTTTTTTCGACATAATTAATTTACCTCACTAATACACTCTACATTTTTCGGTCTCCAATTTTCTTGCATTGGACCGCAGCTAGGTATATCGCATCCTCGGTTCATGCGGTCTCCACTAACATCCTCTGATGATGAATCCCACATAATTGTAAGCGAATCTTACGTCCACCGGTTGGGTGTAAGTTTTGCAATGCTTTTCTAAGCGATTCCAGATTTAAAACTAACATGGTTCACTTCATATTCAAGTGATTTAAAACTTTTCACTTTCAGTTCTAATTCACTTCATATTCAAGTGATATCAACTTCAAACTTTTCCGGACTGATTCACGTCATATTCAAGTGATTCCAAGTTTTTAAGGTCTGATTATCTTCTTATTCTAGTGATTCAAAATTTTACTAGCCTGGTTCGGTTCATATACAACTGATTCCAAACATTTCATGCCTCATTCATTTCATATTCAAGCACAGAAGTGTCACGTAGTTACATAATTCATAAACAAACTAAGGAACTATCTGCTAGCCTCATGCTTGGCATCCACAGTTGTTCACATCAACTGCTCATTTGTTAATAACTGTTCACTCAGTTGTTGAAATTAAGTTTTCCTTAAAGTAATTGATAGATTAGTTTACTGTACACCCAACCGGGGGATGTAAGATTCTCTTACAATTATGTGGGATTCATCATCAGAGGATGTTAGTGGAGACATGGACATGAACCGAGGATGCGATATACCTGCTGCGGTCCAATGCAAGAAAATTGGAGACCGAAAAATGTAGAGTGTATTAGTGAGATAAATTAGTTATGTCGAAAAAAAATTGGAAGCAAACTGCCGACTGGACTCGAACCACGAACGTTACGATTATCAGACCTGTGCTTTCTCCACTGCTCTCTCCATGCTTTTGAACATGAATAGCCTAAAAGCAAACATGAAGCGCTCATTTTCTCGCATACTCGACTTCGTATGCTTTTTCTGCTGGAGAGATTCGAGGCAAGTGTGTGCGTCGTTCTACAATGTTCTACAATGTGCGTCGTTCTGCAAGCTTACTGGTATAGTCGAAAGAGTAGATAGAACACGAAATAAAAAAGACAAAAAACTATTACATCGCCTGCATGGTGAATTTCTAACATTCGTTGCGATGTTCATGAATAGAAGATGATAGGAAACGGAACTAACATTCATTGTAATAGATGTTTGGTTTGCGTGTAGACATGCAAAGAGTAGGTAAATCTTATCATTTGAATCTACACCAAATCTAGAAAACTTGAGTCTTGAGCAAAGGCAAAGGTTCAAAAGGCCAAGGGTATTCAGAAGGTGTAAAGCTTGAATTGAAATTCTATCAGTAGTGTACATGTAAAATTGAGCATTTTCGAAATTATTTTATCTCGTATTCCGACCTGATAGAAAGTTGGAGTTTTCTGAAAAATTGCTTAGAAGACGTAGGCTGTTTGACAGAGATAGTTTGGTTCACAATTCTGACACTGCGTGGTGATATGCGCTAGCGTTCTTGTAAAATTGAGCATTTTTGGATTTATTTTAGTACGTGATCCCGATGACCTTGAAAGTACGAGTCTTCGGCAAAGTTGTTCAGAAGGCCATACACAGTTTTGGCCACGAACTGCTCATTTGCTAATAATTTTGCACATAGTTGACGAAACATAGTTCTGTTTGAAGCAGTCTATAAAATAGAGTTTAAGCGAAGACAACAAATCAAGAAGACTGGCAACTTTGCCAGAATCCAAGCGACAGGTACAGTAGCGCTGCACTTGAGTGAAGGTGGAAGCAACGCATAAAAAAATGAGCAATACACAAACCCTTCTTCTGATGATGTAATCTTTGCTATCAAATCGCGGCAGATGACGCGATTGTACCTGTCTCATAGCGTTTGTATGAGAAAATGGAAGAGTTGCCAGTCTTCTTGATTTGTTGTCTTCGGTTTAAGCTTGTTATAGATACATAAAAAATGAGATTTTAATTCTAGTAATAAACTGTATTTGTCTTTGCGTTGTAAAAATGAACTGAGAAATGCTCGCTGCACATCTCAGACATTAAGAGTAAAAATTCATTGGATTCAAATGCTAAGATTTACCTACTCTTTGCATATCTATAGTAAACTATGATCCCAATCTATCTTTTTTTTTTCCTTTGATTTGTGTTCCCTCGATCTTGATTTCCATGCTTAGCACAAATGCTATCGACGCCAGGGAGGCAGCTTCCACACCTGAACCCTACCTATCGACCCATCAACTCATGAACCGGAGATCAATGGCTTTACTTCCCTTCCGAAAGAAGGCGTGATCAGAGGTTATGCCAGGGATTGAACCCAGGTCTGCTGGGGTGAGAGGCAATCACGTTTATCACTACACCACCGGCGCCGCTTACCAATCTATCAATTACTTTAAAGAAAAACAAAGTTCAACAACTGAGTGAAAAGTTATTAACAAATGACCAGTTAGTGTGTACAACTGTGCATGCCAAGCATGGGTATATGAACAGAATCAAGCCCCGTGCTCCATATCAACAATAGGGAAATTACAAATGTCAAGTGTTAAAGCGTCATCGGTCACACTGTTACTCCTGGGGATGAACATTAGGGTAGGTCTTGTTTGTATGGTGCCTCACAACCCTCTGTTGCCCACTACTCTTCCGATATGCATTGAGGTCCCCAATAACAGTGTCAAATTTGATCGAAATTGTATGGAAAAATAGAGCCGAAATGAAGCTAATCAGTCGCTTACCCGAAATTCGGATATTGCTCAAATTTCACCAAATCACAGAAATTGATTGGGAATATTATGCAACAACTTTGTCAAAAACTGAAATTGATTTTCTAATAAAAAAGATATTATTATTTTAACTTAGACCCATTATTTCGCGCATATCGACAGGCGTAAATATGAGCTTGTAGGTACGTGTGGAATACTTGAACTAAAGTGAGAGATTAGTAACTTTTTGTACAAAAATCAAATCAATTTGCAGAAATGCAGATGCAGATGCAGAGAACTCTACGGCCTTTTATAAGTGTCAAAGGAGTTTGGAGGTTTGTTAGTGAGGAGGGTAAAGCCGGTAAACGTTGCTGGCAGATTTTTATAGTAGAATAAAGCATAGTGAAAAAAAAATGCAAATGACCTTCTGCTCAGTAGCAGAAACGGTAATCTCTAAACTACCGAGTCCATTATTTTATGCTAATTGATCATAAGTAACATCAACATGAGAATTATTTCCCTATGTCTTCTTGTTCTACGCATTTCAAGCTTATTGCATATCGCATATTAGCTTATTGCGTGCTCTCAACTTAGTGTTCTAGATGCACTTCCACAGTTATTAATTGAGAGCTTTCGATGCCTGTACCATTTTTGCATTAGTATAATTGTGTGGCAAGTACAATCATACTCTATGCCCAGTGAAGTCGAGAAATTTTCCAATCCGAAAAATTCCTAGACCGGACCGGGAATTGAACCCAGCCACCTCCAGCATGGTCGTGCTTTGTAGCTGCGCCTTTACCGACTGAGCTAAGGGAGGCCCCGATGTAAAGTATATGAAAAATTTCATAATTTGAAATTTTGTAAGTTTTTAAAGTATAATTTGTGATCATAAAAAAATTGTGAAAAAATAAAATCATAATTTACAAATTTTGGAACAGTAGTAGGGATATCTAGTGTCCACAGCCTGTGTTTTAATAATATCCTCACGCAGAGGTTGGGGGATTCTAAAATCTATCAAAAACTTATTTGAGTTGATTAGAGCCTATAGCTAGTTCAAAATTTAGAATGATTACAAAATTTACAAAATTTTCAAAACTATCCAAAGTAACTAAATTTTCAAAACTTTCAACAACAACATTTTAAGTGTTTGCAAAACATTCAAAACGTACAGCACTGCTATAACTTTTAATAATTTATAAAATTTTAATCAAATTTATCAAAATGAAAATCAGATTTAATAATTATTACGATGAGCCCCATATTTAAATCCATAGGCCAACATAATAGCCATTTCCCTACATTACAGTTTTTTTTTTCAAAATTTATAATTATTAGAAAAATGACTTAATGAAATTATAAAATCAACGGAAATACAAAGTGGTTTGTGATCTAGGACTTGGAAAAACTTTAAAGATCAATCAGGCTAAGGCCTTGATGTCCTCTGCTATCAGAAGATGTCGTCTCCACTCTGCTCGATCAGCCACACATCACCAGCCTCGGAGTCTGCGAAGGGTCCGCAGGTTGCCTTCTACTTGTTCAATCCACCTTGCCCGCTGCGCGTCTCTTATTCTCGTTCCAGTTAGATTGATGGTTCTCCCCATCAGCTGGTGCAATTCGCGGATCATCATTCAATCGTGACATAAATTTATTCTTTTAGGATTGATGAATAGTTGAATAAAACAGTGTCAGTGCAGTTCCAGTTTACCACCAAATGAGCTCAAATGTTGGATCAGGGCTTGATTTCGAATCGACTGCACCGTGTGGACTAACAGTGATAATTTGAACCACCCCAATATCAGTTGCCAGTAGTGATTGCCAGTACTTCAATTATGACACGCATACGTCCCACTTTGCCACACTCTGGACAAACGAGCAGTGTACTTGCAATGATGATTTGATTTATGGGGACACTTCAAACCCGGCTCGTGGCAGAGGTTATCTCGAATACGCGCTAAGCACGCATTCAAAATAACATTTGAAGCGTGCTGCTCGAAAACAAGAGCGAGACTATAAATCCGCTTCTCCGACCAAACAAAAATTGTGCCCAGAGGCAATCCTCAAAGGTCCATGCGCTTCCAATGTTTAATAGATAAGTCAAACAATTATCCCAAGCAGAAAAGTTTCCTCATTTCACGTATCTCATTCCTAACTCTGTAACCCATATTCAATTATTCCAAAAGTATAAAGATAAACTGAACTAACTTTTCTCAACCGAGCAAACCGCCATTCCGGCGATCACCGCTCACTAACCAGAGTTGGTGAAATCCAAATTTCCTTAAATAAAAGAAAGGAAACTAGCAGCATAATGAAAATTTGTTGGCAGTACTCAAATATTCCCCCTCTGTTTTTATATATTCATCAGCGCTCTATCGCGGTTGTCGGATGAGCACCTTCATCCGTAGAGAGGTTTTGCCTTCTAGCACTGTCACCGAGCATTCCTTGTTGGCAGCCAGCATTTCACCCATAAAGCGAAAAGTTAAACACAGAAATCTAATTTCTCGTTATCCTTGACGCTCCTTTGCTTCTTTACGAGGATGTTTGCGATTTACGAGAAGTTTTGCTTGTGCTCGTCTTGAGTAGCGAAATTGTGTGCGCTGCTTGGAACCACTCGCTCAAATTATGTGACGATGTTGGATGTTTGCTACTCTCATGGTGGGTGTCTTTGTTTTCACGGGCAAATGTGATTAAATGTACCCTTGTGCAATGTGAACCATTGCCGGCGTGTGCGTTATAACCACGCACGCACAGCATTATCAAGGTCGGGCTACGTTTTCTGAATGGCTGTGTTGTTTTGGAGATAGAGTCCTCCGATAAAGTGACATACTTAGTAGGTGAGAGTGTTTACACTACTGTGTGGTGTAGGGGCCATTGGGCCGAATGGGTCATTAGGCCGAAAATATAAAGGTGATAGATTGAACTTAGAATGTTCTCTGCAACACTTTTGGCTGTTCGAGTAGAGACGTAATAAAGCCAAAGAAAAAGTGAATTAAATCTGAAAGAAGACAGAATATGTCTTATGATGTTTTTTTACTCATACAATATTGCCCATAGAAGTTATAGTAATCTGTATGGGCATCCACATTTTTTCCGCCCGCTCAATATTGATTAGAATAAAATAGTTTTCGGAGCTAATTACTCGTGGAGTAACCATGAGTACCTATCATGACACGCCTGTCCCCAGTGCATCAGGGGGGAAACAGCTTTTGTCGGGGGCTGGCTAACATAAACAAAAATAAACTACAATACAGAATCTGTTTCATGTAGTGAAACATTGCATTTCTGGATATCTTATCTTTCTTCTTTTTGATATCATTTATACAAATCTGTAAGAGAATCTTACATTTTTGTGACGGAAACATAATTGAGTAAAATTTTACCCATTTTAAAGAAAAGCTGCTTAGCTCATTAAGTGAGTAAAATTGTATTCATTGACTGAGTAACTGTTACGCATGAACGAACAATTGCTAGTAATTTAGAGGGTAGTAGTGACTCATAAATGGGTAACAAATTTACTCTTTTGACGAGCAAAAATTTCACTAATTAATGAGGAATTTAAGGATTTAGTCTATATTAAAGAGTGAAAATCGTCTGTAGATAAATAACTTTAGACGTTATTAAAAATATTAATGTAATACTGTATATTACTGAAATCCGGACACTTCTCAAAGATAATTATGAATATCAAAACAAACTTAAATAGCACGCAAATTGTATAATGGTTCTAAAGTTCTGTTCATCTAATCAAAACACATCCTGCACAAACAAAATTGAGCAATTTCTCTGTATTCAATTCACATACTATATATCGGCTAACAATCACTTGGACTAATTAAATACAAACACCTTTGTCACATCTCCAATTCCCGGCTATGGAAGAACCTGAAAACTGATCTCTCCCGAAACAATTTTCAATTTCATCATTGGCGTAGCTAATGGGGGTGCCAAGAGGGCCAGGCCCCCTCCAAAATGATCTAGACCCCCCCAGGAATTTAGATGTTTTTTAAACACCGGTATTTTGTCAAGCAGTTTTGAGGTTATCTTTTATTATTATTTATTTTTTATAAATGTCTACTTTTCATAATATTCTAGACTAGAAGAATCAATGTTGAGAGAGCTCTACAAGTTTGCCAAGAGGGAATACTTCAAAGATCTCTAAGAAGTACAGGGGAAATCGTAAAATTTAACGAAACTTAGTAGAAATTCTGGGAACTTCATAGAGCTTCAGGAAAATTCATAGAAACTCAGGGAGCTTTGGAAAAGTTCAGAAAATTGCGTAGAAGTGGGAACTATAATTAAGATTTGGAATCTTCGTAGAAGTTAAACACTATTTAATTTCAGGGAGCCTTATTATTGTTCGGGGATCTTCAAATAATTTCAGCACATTTTTTTTTTTTGAAACGTCATGAGCTTGGAATAGTTCAGGGAATTACGGACAAGTTCGAGAAATTCCATACGTGGAACTTCGCGGAAAATCAACGAGAAACGCATTTAGAAGTTCAGATCAAAAATAGTTCAGCAATCTTCTAAGATCTTCAGGGATTCTTTCTTCAGTTTAGGGAATTTCGTTGAAGTTTGTCAAAGATCTTACTTCAAAAAAGTTTAATGAACTTTTTGGAAGTTTTGATAACTACGTCAAATTTCAAGGCACTTTCCAGATGTTCCAGAATAATTGTAGATGGTGGGGTCTTTCCAGAAGTTGTTCAGATATCTTCGTAGGATAAAAATATGGAATTTGGAATAAATTCAGAGAACTTCGTAGAAGTTGAAAACTTTTTGTAAAACTTAAGGTCGTTTTGTAGATGTTTAGGGAACGTCACATACACAGGAAAAAATAAATGTTAATAAAGAATGGAACGCGCAAAAATTGGTCGACATAAAAATCAGTCAAAATTCATATCACAAAAATCTTCTTATTTTTCTTTTGGTAGTTCAATTCATATAGTTAAAGGAAAAATGTTCGTTTATTCTTTTGGTTTTCCAAATCCGAACTGCCGTGCCTTTCGCTTAATCCCTTCCATTGAATTTTGCATAGTGGTCTCATCGACCTTATTCGCCGCCGAACGCCAGTTAGATTTAAGCTGCTGCTCGTTTCCATGGATTTATTAGTTTTTTTATTGAGATTCCGTTTGACCAAGGCCCAATCCCGTTCGATAGGGCGGAGTTCTGGGCTATTGGGAGGGTTGTGGTCTTTAGGTACCACAACCACGTTGTTCGCATCGTACCACTCGATTGCCTTTTTCCCATAGTGGCAGCTCGCCAAGTCTGGCCAGAACAGCACAGGTCTATTATGTTGCTTTAGGAATGGTAGCAGCCGCTTTTCCAGGCACTCCTGAACGTAGATCTCTTGATTGATGGTTCCCGTAGTAATGAAAATGCCGCTTTTTAGACCACACGTGCAGATGGCCTGCCAGACGAGATATTTTTTTCGGGAACTTCGATAGTTTGATGGTTTTGAAAATTTCAGCCACCTTCCCTTTTCCTGATGCGGAATACTCGGTAACTCCTGTCCCGGAAGCTGCTTGAAATTCGCCTAAACATAAGTTTCGTCGTCCATGACGACACAGTCGAACTTTGTGAGCAGATTCGTATACAGCTTTCGGGACCGCTGCTTTGCCGACTAGTTTTGTTTGCAATCTCGGTTCGCCACCTTCACTTTCTTAAACGTCGACAACTCGGCTCGTTTCTTGGCCCGCTGCAAGGTAATATGGGAGACATTGAGCTTGCCAGCGACGTCCCGGATGAATAGGTTAGGATTCCGCTTATATTTCACCGCCACCTTCTTCGTCGTCGCTGCCACGTCCGGATTACCATTGCCACCGCTTCCAGGCTTTTTGGCGGTCGACAGACGCTTCCCGAACACTTTTAAAACGCTTGTCACGGTCGATTGGGCCACATTCAGCAATTTTGCCAACTTGGCGGCGTGTGAGAATGTCGGATTCTCTTGCGCGAGCAAAATGTTGACACGCTGTTCCTCTTGCTTGGACGTCATTTTGAAAACTGGAGAGCAAACGGTGAAAACTCATCATAGCAACCATTGTACATACACTCAACTTCCAAATGCAGCATTTCTGGTTTTTTTTTATGCATTTTTAATAGAAATACACCAATTTTTGCGCGTTCCAGACTTTATTACATTCAAGAGGATGCACTTCATCATGTCGAAAATCTCAATGCACTGTATCAATGATAATTTTGTCCTTTTTGGCAAGTAATATTACACCATATTTTTGACACGATTGAAGTGCATCCACTTTGATGTGATATTTTAATTAATTTTTTGCTGTGTAGGTTACAGGAAATTCTTTCAGACATTCTTCCTAGAGAGCAGGAAATATCAAAACACCTCCAGATAGACGAAGATATTAGTGAAGTTCTTTTGATATATTTGATCAAGTTCTCCAACTGTTAGAAAGAACAAATGACGTCTCTAGTATATTCTTCCAAGACTGTTGATCAGAAAGTTTTCAAAAGTACTCCGGCCAATCGAGTCTGATGGAATCTTGAATGATGAATTTAGATTTTATGGAGATGTTTGTACATTTTCTATAGCTAGACCCTTACCCTGGTGATTTAGCTTTTTTTGTCAAAAATTAGCACTCTAGGATTGCTGGGATAGCTTGAAACATGAAATAGAATTTGCGTTCTATTATTTGTGTAGTTATTGATATAACCAAGGGGTAGGTCACTCCGCGCACCAGTCTTGGGTCATCTTTTTTGGCTGTGTGCCGCAAGTGTGCCGCAGGAGTGCATATTGTACCGCTCATAGAGCGAGCTGCGATTGTTTGTAATAGGGGAAATTACGGCTTCGGCATGCCAGACTATTTTCGGCAACCCAAATTGAAACACTATTTTCACTGGATTTTCTTACGAAAACACTTCGCTGAATGCATGCA
This sequence comes from Ochlerotatus camptorhynchus, assembly GCF_037179485.1. NCBI lineage: Eukaryota > Metazoa > Arthropoda > Insecta > Diptera > Culicidae > Ochlerotatus > Ochlerotatus camptorhynchus. The sequence goes on from NW_027040849.1 coordinate 609,354, forward strand.
AACGATTCTTTATGCTTTCAGCTTCAATTTGACTATATTTTTACCACTGAGAAAAAGCAATCTAGCAGGGTTTTCTTGAAATGAAACACACGCACTACAAATTGTAGCTGATTTCGAGTTGCCGATAATAGAACAGCAGATTTACATGCAGTTCAAATTGAACGGTTGCCGAAGAAAAACTGGTTGCCGACAATACTCGCTCTCACTAGAGAAGATTGGAGCTTTGTAAAAGCGTTTCAAAACAGTTTTCGACAATTCTTTCGACTTAAATTGTTAGAGCAGCTGGCAGCAAAAGATTGTAAACAAACCAATACTGCATATGTGTGCGTTCCATAGAGAAAAAGGCTATAGAAAGAAGGTCACTGCTTAGGTTGCCGAGAATACGTAAATTCCCCTATATCCATCCCGGCAACCCGGTATTTCTGACACCGTGAATGTTTTGGTTTGAAATCGCAAGGGTAAATCGGATTGACGATGACGTGGGAAGTGACGGGTGTGCTATTTTTTTTGTAATGTTGTGAACAACTTCAATGACAGTTGTCCAGCAGTGCTCTCATTTTATTTACAACAATTCAATGCCTACGAGATTGTGCCGAAGGTAGGCCGAAGATGTGCCGATGGATGTGCCCTAGTTGTACCGAATCTAATTTCGGCCCAATGTGCTGAGTGACTTACCCCTTGGATATAACAACACCGAAAAAGCTTAAATAATTATAATAAATTGGTACCAAATGGGTTCAACCCAAACTAACTCCACTTCAAATTAAAAATTAAAATAACCCAATAAGCTTTTGTAGAACGGATTTAAAATAGTATCTAGTTACCAACAAGGGCCCAATCATACAAGTTTGGAGTTCAATCCTTTCGATTAGATTCTTGATTTTTTATCTAATTCCGTGATCAGGAAAGTGAATTACTCCGATGTATCGAAAACAATTCTGGATAAATGCTTTTTAATTTTCTTTTTTCTTCAAACATTGGAATCCTGACATTCGAAAAACAGTAGGTATCTTATAAGTCTGAAGGAAATTAAATTATAACCTTATTTTTCATGATTTTGCAATTTTTGTCTTACTTTCTTATCTCGAAGAATTTTCCTCGCAAAATGAACCAATGTCAGTTGTACAAGGTCTTTAATTACGATTTTATTTTGAAGTCCAAAAGATTAAAAACTGGTATAGTGTATTGAAAAACATTTGGTCGATTTTTATGACGTTTTTATGAAACTTGGTGGAACATAGAAAAATTGTTTTAAATTCTGGATTATTTTTTTTTTAATATTCATGCATTAGAATTTTTAAGAAATTACAGTCTAAGATAGAGTTTGCAATTTTACATTAGAGCAATTCCGTGCGAATACGCAAATCGGTTTATTTTTGTATTTTTTGATTTGGTTGAAAATTTGCAGAAACGTTTTTTATGACCGACAATGCTATTTTGCATCTTCAAATCGCCATTTTGAATCCAGCCTTATTTTTGAAAAGGGCATATAGAAAAATATCAAGCTTATCTTCAGAAAAATTTTACTCGAAAACTGTTTGCCCGATCGGTTTGGTGTCTTGGGCAATATTGCAGATAATGGATGAGACTATTTGAATAAAAATATGCACTCTAAGAAAAATTACCCAACTTTTTTTTTCAATTTCAAGTTAAACCTTAAAAACAATTCGACAGTGAGCATGCATAAGGGCCTATACGCGATGATCGATTCGCTTAGTCGATTTTCTCTTTTGTTAATAACTGGCTAGATTTAACGTTTCTCGGTGCGTTTGCTGTTGCTTTTGATAGCCAATACAACCTGTTACAACTCTGCATTGAACAAATTCTAGAAAATTGTTTCGCTTAGCCGTAGCAATGCAAAGAGAAAAACGATGAAGAGAATCGATCATCGCGTATTCGCCCTTATGCATGCTCACTGTCAAATTTTTCTCAAAAAAGGAGTTTTTGTATTTTTTTTTTATTTGTTGATATGTTTTAGGGGACAACAATGCCATCTATTGCACTATAGTTCAAGATGGAGAAATGATGGTCAAAAAAGTTAAAATGTTTTAAAAAACTCAAGTTTTTGGGAAAATATCCAAAACTTGGTCCAATTACTGTTTCGACTTTATATGATGAAAGTACACCAAATTTACAATAAAAAAACACCTGGGTAAAATTTTGCTAAGTCGCACTGTTTTCAAGATGTAGCGGTTTGAAAGTAGATATTTTTTAAATGTAAAATTTGCATTTTTAAGGGAGCCCTGCGAAATACATTTAAAAATGGCCAAAAACTACCAACATTTTTAAAATATCTACATTCCAACCGCTACATCTCGAAATCGGTGCGACTTAGCAAAATTTTACCCAGGTGATTTTTTATTGTAAATTTGGTGTACTTTCATTATATAAAGTCGAAACAGTAATTGGACCAAGTTTTGGATATTTTTCCAAAAACGAGTTTTTTAAAAAATCATAACTTTCTCCATCATTTCTCCATCTTGACCTATAGTGCAATAGATGGCATTTTAGTCCCCTAAAACATGTCAACAAATAAAAAAAAAACGAAAAATCATTTTTTAAGAAAAAATGTTTTTAAAATTTTATTTGAAATTAAAAAAAAAGATAGGTAATTTTTTTTTTGGAGTGCATATTTTTTTCAAATAGTCTCACCCATTTTCTGCAATATTGCCCAAGACACCAAACCGAGCGGGCAAACAATTTTCGAGTACAATTTTTCTGAAGATAAGCTTGATATGTTTCTATATGCCCTGTTCAAAAATATGGCTGGATTGAAAATGGTGATATGAAAATGCAAAATGGCATTATCGGTCATAAGGAACGTTTCTGCAAAATTCCAACCTAATAAAAAAATACGAAAATAAGCCGATTTGCGAATTCGTGGGGAATTGCTCATTAGTCTTAAAATTATGATAATGGATCAAATTTCGCGAACTTTTATTGACATTAGAATTCGAAGAATTATTGCTTACAACCTGTTATTAAGATATTTATTTCACAATTACAAAATCTTGACAACATATGGGTTTGACATCTGAAAACTATTTTCGTTTTAACTTTCAGAATTTTAAGAATTGTTCATTGACATATATTTTCAACGACAGCCAGAATTATTTTTAAATTATAAGTCCTTGAATTTAATTTTGGTACCTATGTCTGTGATTTAATTGATGCTTGAATATAGAAGATCTGAAAAAATCTAGTTGCAAAATTCATGGAATTATATAACTCGCAGAATTACATAACATAAGGATTTGCTTAAGTTCGAGATCCTTGAAACCATTATGAGATCCGGACAATATGCTTGTTTTGAAATAAATATAAGGAAGAGTTGGTTGGAAATACTAACATGAAGCTTTAGTGTGATATTTTATTAGCTAGAGAATGATCTTTAGAAGAGGGTAGGTGGATAGTTCCGTTAGAGTACGGCAGTATGAAAATTGAATAGAAGTTGAAAATGAGCGAAGGGCCATTAATGTGACGGTACAAAGTCGAACGCACACCTTTTTGCCTAACCCGTACGATGTACGCGGAGATTTGAAGTATGTCTTCAAATCTACAGGTACGACTTTGTACTGTCGCATTAATGGCCCTTTTCAACTTCTATTCAATTTTCATACTGCCGTACTCTAACGGAACTATCCACCTACCCTCTTCTAAAGATCATTCTCTAGCTAATAAATTATCACTCTAAAGCTTCATGTTAGCATTTTCAACTTTGCGTATGAAGTAACATAAAAAACACTTTGAAAATATAATGAAATTTAATGTTTCACAATTAAAATAATAGTAAGTCTCGCCATAAAAGGTCATATTATTTGACGAAAAGGAAATGTATCCCACAGGATAATTAAATAACAAATAGCCTTGACGCCTTTTGATTGAATAGCAGTTCAAGAGTTTATATTCAACCGTATTTTAACAAAACAAAAAAAAAGCCACGGACCCCCCTAAAATTTTCTAGCTACGCCAATGAATTTCATACGCTTCATTTCAATTGAACACGATCGTTGCGTTTTCCCTACTTTATTTCCAATCGACTGTTTACATTTGCTTCTTTTTTGCTGTCATCGTTTGCCATATTTACACAATTGCTGCTCTGTTTATTTTTTCTCCGCAATTCACTGTACTATATACCCGAGCAGGAACGAATATCTCGATACCTTAAATTGGTATGGATGAGCCTGACCTTTTACCTCTTATTAAAATACCAAAAAATAATACCAAAAAAATGTTCCCACAATACCATTCCAATACCAATTATGATAATGCAATACCAAAACAATACCACACAGGTATTCTTTTGGTATCCAAATATCAATTTTTGGTATTTACAAAGTATTTTCTATGTAATTTTTTGGTATTATTCTTTGGTATTTTACCTCTTATGTCATGCTGGTCAGTACCAAATTTTGGTATCAGATCAGAATTAGGTATTCATTAGTTATTCTCCTGCTCGGGATATCCATGCCAATGCGTGATATATACTCGATTAAATGGCAACTTTTTGTTTTGTCCCGGCTCTTTTCATTTAATTATACCGTGTAATCACGTTTTTATGCTCCATCCACCTCCCAGACCCGGGCATGTTTTATTTACATTGGAACTTTTTGTGACCCACCGCCGTGCCGAAGCGCAGCTACTCATTCTGTCTCTGTGTAGTTTGAGTCGAGGAGGTCCAATGTGGGAGATAGGGTAAATGCTGTCCGATGGTTGTTTAAAATTGAATTGATTTTTGCCGGTTCAGTTTTTTGCTCCCGAAAACGATAGTTTAAACGGCGTGGACTGGGAGGAATAATTAATGTAATTTTGTGTGGATTCAATTAGTGTTTCACTTTGTTGCGGAGTCCGGATTGAGCTAATAAAGGAGACGCATGGTTCTTTCGGTTTCATTTTGTTTCAACTCATCATCGTATCAAGTTGTCAAGTGTCATATTTCCAGCAAGGCATCTCAATTTTCCCTCGTAATCCTTTGTTTTCATCAGATTTATCATCACCCTCGTCATACGGTGTCAAGTTTTGTCGTTCTTTTCCACCGTTGTTGAACCTAACAGACGTCTATTGGGGGTGTGCTTCCATGAAGTTTGCGAGCACAGGTGGACTACGTTTCCCGTTCAGTAGAAGCCTTTGCTTTGGAAATATACTCGCTACGTTCTATCAAGATGTTAATTTTTCATTTCGCTCTGTCGGGGGCCTGCCTGCTTCGGTACCTCAAATTTTCCGGGCGCCTGTGCAAAAACCTCGCCAATTTTCCGCTGTAACTGTTTTTGCATCTGCCACAAGAAAAGATTCCCGGCCCGGAATTGGATTCTCGGCGGTAAATTGCTTCCAGTACCTATCCGCCGCCAGTCCGTCAATTCCCGGGTCATAAAAACGAACGTTGTTCAATCTCAACTGATAGTAGGTACCTAGGAACGATTCAAATACAAAGGTACTTTTTATGGAGCCCAAGTTTCCCTACGTGATAACCTAGCATAAAGCGAAATCCCTCCCCCTCAATGTCGCTTTTTGCCGGCCTCCGCCGTCATTCTGTGCACCATCGCATTTAACTTTCCATCTTCTGCGCGCTTCTCTAGAGGCTTCAAAATTAGCTTTCCTTGTAGTTTTTTTTATTCAGTTTGCAATTTTGCTTGTGCATGGAACATTTAATGATAAAATAATTTGGCATTTGTTAAATTTAGTAAAACATGTGGAGTTATGAGATCAGTAATGTATTATATTAATGTGCATGTGTAAAAATTTAAATTTTTTAATGTTCGCTTACCCCTCCTTAATGATCTTAGATACAAGTATATTTGCATGAGCACCGTAAATAGAAAAATAAATAGATGAATTATCCCAACACAAAGAATTTCTGACAAAAAAATATGATTTTTCTGGATGAAACCATCCGGAAGTGTGAGATTCTCCTGTATAACAGTTAAACATAATCTGTTATAAATCGCCGCATATACCGATTTTGTGATAAATTGATAATGAGTTTTATTAAATTCATGTTAACTAACGGTATAATTTTAATTTGCCCAATCAAAGTCTCATGTATGGACTATAAGGAACCACAAATGAATTTTATGCTAGCAAAATATAACTTTCCGTTTCCAAATCATGTTCCCAGTAGTAACAGTAGTAAGAATCCATTCAAAGATCTCCTATAGTTTCTAGGTTACAAAAAATCACTCGCAAAATAATCATAAGTTTAAACTTGGAAATCTGACACGTCAGGATGGAGTTTACACTAAAACTCCAAGTGATACTTTGGATTCACTGATGGATTCGCATTTTTCAGGCTCGTTAGTGCACATTAGGGTAGCCCAAAATAGTACTTTGTCTAGAAACCTGGGGGCTCCCCGTCCAGATGATAGCTAAGGATGTCACAAAAATCATTGGCGTAGCTAATGGGGGTACCAAGGAGGCCAGGCCCCCTCCAGAATAACTAAAGGCTGGAACGCGCAAAAATTGATCGACAAAAAAATCGTTTCTTTCAGTCAAAATTCATATCACTAAAATCTTCTTCGTTGTTCGTTTGTTCGTTTATTCTTTTGGTTTGCCAAATCCGAACTGCCGTGCCTTCCGCTTAACCCCTTCCATTAAATTTTGCACAGTGGTCTCGTCGACCTTATTCGCCACCGAACGCCAGTTAGAATTAAACTGCTGCTCGTTTTCCATGGATTTATTAGTTTTTTGAGATTCCGTTTGACCAAGGCCCAATACCGTTCGATAGGGCGGAGTTTTGGGCTGTTGGGAGGGTTGTGGTCTTTAGGTACCACAACCACGTTGTTCGCATCGTACCACTCGATTGTCTTTTTCCCATAGTGGCAGCTCGCCAAGTCCGGCCAGAACAGCACAGGTCTATTATGTTGCTTTAGGAGTGGTAGCAGCCGCTTTTCCAGACACTCATGGACGTAGATCTCTTGATGGATGGTTCCCGTAGTAATTAAAATGCCGCTTTTTAAACCACACGTGCATATGGCCTGCCAGACGAGGTATTTTTTCGGGAACTTCGATAGTTTGATGGTTTTGAAAATTTCAGCCACCTTCCTTTTTCCTGATGCGGTATACAACTCCTGTCCCGGAAGCTGGTTGAAATCCACCTTCTCATAAGTTTCGTCGTCCATGGCGACACAGACGAACTTTGTGAGCAGATTCGTATACAGCTTTTGGGACCGCTGCTTTGCCGACGTGTTTTGTTTGTAATCTCGGTTCGCCACCTTCACCTTCCTAAACGTCGACAACCCGGCTCGTTTCTTGGCCCGCTGCACAGTAGTATGGGAGACATTTAGCTTGCCAGCGACATCCCTTCTTCGTCATCGCTGCCACGTCCGGATTACGATTGCAGCCGCTTCCAGGCTTCCTGGCAATCGACAGACGCTCCCCGAACACTTTTAAAACGTTTATCACGGTCGATTTGGCCACATCCAGCACTTTTGCCAACTTGGCGTGTGAGAACGTCGGATTCTCTTGCTGCGCGAGCAAAATTTTGACACGCTGCTCCTCTTGCTTGGACGTCATTTTGAAAACTGGAGAACAAACGGTGAAAACTCATCATAGCAACCATTGTATATAGGGTAGGATGGTGCAAAACGCACCCTTTAAGCAAAATCGTCAATGGCTGGCGAATGGAGGCTAAAATCAAGAAGAAAGTAATGGCGTTTGGTTCATTACCATGTTTTCTACAAAGATCGAGTGATTTAGAACTACAAAAGGATGATTTTCCACGACTTTCAAGGTATTTTCTAAATTGCTTCCAAAATGATAGCGGGGCAAAACGCCTGATTCATGATGCAATATGCACCACAACATTGGGGCAAGACGCACGACAACAATGGCCAAAACGCACCACAACATTGGGGTAAAATGCACCCCATGGTAAACAAACCATAACCCCTGCAAGTAGATAATGCAAAGGGATGCGGTATTTCGAATGGTTATTTCTTTATGTTACATCAGAAATAAGGTCTCAAAATCTCAATAGAATGTTAAACTGTGATTCATCAAGTAAAATATCTAAAAAAATATACGAAACGTAAATTTGTTATATTTTTTTTGTGATATATGATGTTAAAAGCTTAATTTACAGTCGATGATTTTAACAACTGTGTCCTGTTTTGCACAAAATGTAATTTTTTTAAGGAATCAGCAGGTCAATACATGATTTTATGATCAAGAATTATTTGTGAAACCTCCAGTTGAAAACAATCACAAACCGTTACCCGGAAAATGCATCTGAGGAAAAGTTATCGCTGTTTTTCTAAAAGTGGGCATTTTACCCCAGGGGTGCATTATGGGCTGTTCTCCCTTACACTCAACTTCCAAATGCAGCATTTCAGGGTTTTTTATGCATTATTAACAGAAATACACCAATTTGAAGTTGACCAATTTTTGCGCGTTCCAGACTCTAGGCCCTTTCAAGAATTGATGGTGTTTTTTTGTCAACCTTGTCAAGTTCGATGTTACTATTTAACAGTGATTAATAAAACTTTAAAACGAAGATTTTTTAAAGTCCTTTATATTGATTACTTTTCTTATCTTCGGGATTAGAAGAAAAAAAATTGAGAGTTTGTTTTATATCCAATTTTAATCTGTTTTTTTAACTTTATTAGAGAGATTTTGAGCCGTTGGCTAGTTCATCTCTATAAAATAGGAGGCCCCAGAGGGGGGTTCTGCCAGCAAATTTTGTTACGGAGTTGGCTTACAATTCACATGTACTCAAATAGAAGCAATTAAAACAGATTCCAGTAAAAAGGCAACGAGAAAAAAAAATCTGGTACATCAAAGTTAGGTAGGGTTTTGAAAGAGATCGGAGCTCCACTGTAGGAGGGGTAATCCCCCGTCCGGTAGAGATGTACCGTCAGCCAAAAGAAAGTTAAAAGGACCTAAATGTTGTTGTATAACCCAGCGTCCTTGAGGAAATAAATAACTAAAGTGGAAGGTTCGTCGCCCAGTATGTCCCTAATGCTGCAGGGAAGTGCGTACTGCTCCCGTAGTTGTTGGTATTGCTGACACAGGCATAGGATGTGTTCCACCGATGCAGTGGTTCCGCAAATGTAGCACATTCTGTGGAACTGCGTCCCACCAAAACTATGTGAGATCCTTGTATGGCCTGTCCTAAGACGAGAAACCACCTTCTGGTCCCGTAGTTTCGACATATCCCTCCACTTGCTCGTCGTTCTTTTGATTCTTCGGATGAAGAGGGATTGGGATTGGCACCACTCTGCTTCCCAGGCTTCCCAAATTTTGCTGAATATCCATTGCTTTATGTCCTGTAGTGGCACTTCGTCGGTGTAACGGGGGCCAGCTGGTCCAGACCCTGCCTGGCTGTCGGCTTCGCTGTTTCCTGGGATACCGCAGTGCCCAGGGATCCAGGAAAACACCGTGTTCGGAGGTGTGGCCTCCACAATACCCTGTATCCAGGGGTGAGTCATGGTCTCCGATGTAAGGGCTTGTATCACGCTGTACGAATCGGATAGCACCAGTATGGGCCGGTCCGAGGGTGTTGTAACGGCAACAAAGATGGCCGCAGCTTCGGCGGAGAAAACCGAGCATTGTGGCGGTAGGCTGCTACTCAATTTTAATCGATGGCATAATCAGGCGTCTTCAGGCTCTACAAATTGGCCACGAGCCCAGGGATTTTTCTGTAACTTCTGTAAAACTTCAAGGACTTCTAAGAAGTTTTGGGAAAAAATTGAAGAAACTTAGTAGAAATTCTGGGAACTTCATAGATCTTCGTAGAAAAAAAGCAACTCGGAAAGATTCTGCAAACTGCGCAGAAGTTTGAGGAAATTCGTTGAAGCCTCATGAACTTGGAATAGTTGTGGAAATTACGTACAAGTTCAAGAACTTTCGTTCGTGAAACATTGCGGAAAATCAACAAAATACGTAGAAGTGAAGCAAACTTAATAGAAGTTTTGCGAATTTCGTTCCATTTTGAGGAGCTGTACAAAACTTCTTATAAGTGTAAGGAATTTTTAAAAAAGTTCAGGAAATTCTGTACAAGATCTAAACATAGTTCGATAAACTTCTTAGAACTTCAGGGATCCTCGCTTCAGTTTAGGGGACTGCGTTGCAGTTTGTCAGAGATCTTACTTCGAAAAGCTCCATGAACTTCTTGGAGGTTTTGGGAACTTCGTTAAATTTCAAGGAACTTTCGAGATGTTCAAGAATATTTAGATGTGCCTTTAAAGAAGTGAAAAGATGTTCAGAGATCTTCGTAGAATTAAGAGAGATGGAAATATGGAATTTGAAATAAATTCAGGGAACTTCGAAGAAGTTGAGGAAATTTCGTAAAACTTAAGGGAGTTTTGTAGATGTTCAGAAAACGGTGCATAAGTTACAGGATATTGTTTCAGGCATCCTTCCTAGACAGCTGAAAATATTCTAAAGATTTTCATACACACGACCATCTATTTAAAAATTCAAATACTCTTTCAAGACTGTATGTTGTTCAGCTAATTGATTCTGATGGAATCTTGAATGTTGAATCCAGATTTTATGGACATTGGATAGATGTTTGTACATTCTCTGTACACCGAATGGGTTTAACCAAAATTAACTCCATTCAAAATGGTTTACCCAAAATTAACTCCAATTATTAACTAGTTACAAACAGGGACACATTTATTCAAGTTTCGAGTTCTTTCCTTTCGATTATTTCATTCTAAATCTTGAAATTATATATAACTCCGAATGTTAGTTAGTCCGATGTATTGAATAAAAAATTGTTCTGCATAAGCTTTATTACTTTCTTTTCTCTTAAATTATCAAAATCATGACGTTCGAATTCCAGTATCTTAAAACCTGATGAAATTAAGTTATAACCTGATTTTCCGTGGGATGCGACACATCTAAATCTTAATTTTAGATTGTCGAAAAATCTGATGCTAGCGAATCAATCTAAAAAAAATCTTTTTTAATCTTTTGCATCTAAATCCATCTACTCGCATCGGTCTCTACCTTTTTAATATTCATGTACAAGATTTTTTATTAAATGACTGTCTAGGAAGGATAATGCAATTTTATCGTAGGCTTCGAATTAAGACAGTTGATCTAATTTTATTGACTTCAGTTACATTTGTATTCGAAGAATTTATATTTACCATCTATTTGTTATTAGTAAATCTCGAAAACCTATGGGTATGGGATCTTAAAACTATTTTTATTTTAACATTTAGAAAGTCCTAAATGTATGACATTTATTCTGTGTGCACTTTACCAGAGCCAGAATTTTAGAAAATTATAAATTTTAAACTAATAGCATTTGATTTTGGTTCCTATGTCTGAGATTTAACTGATGATGTAATATTAAAAATCTAATAAAAAATTCCAAGGGACAGCCCTATGGGGTTGTACGCAATGGTGATGTAGGGCTACGTGGTCTTATATAATAAATGTTATTTGTTAACTGCAGCAGGATCGTGTGTTTTGTGTAAGAATAGGAATTTGTGCGGGGTTCTCTCTGTTTATACTCTTTAGTATGACTAAGATTTCCCTGAAAAGAACCTTTTGATATGAATTTTAGTTGGGACATGTTCAGAAATTTAACTCTTTTGGAAAATCTTGATGGCCCTGAAAAGAGCCGATGATGGTACAGGCTAAAGCCTTTGGTAAATGATCATGACGTGTAGGCAGCTGGATCAGCAAATCGGACCGGACAATCCCATATTCTTCGGTTCAATAATTGGGCACTCGCTAGAGTCTCGGCCCGTCTGCTGCTATACAAGTGTTGTACTGGTGTCTGCGATTGGTTGGAAGGCCGCAGAATATCAGTGTCCATCCACCCGTTTTTAGTTTTTCTCGTTAAACTCCTTCTCTCAACGGTTGGTAAATCTTAGCCTTTAGCAGAAAGACGGATAACACTTTTTTCGACGAATTTATTATCCTGTTTCACGTCATAGATCTTCTCTATGCCTGTTCAGATAAATTAGTGCTTTTATTTATTTTCCCTACTGCTCTAAATCAAACGAGTAGAAATAAGAAGGGATGTCGGTTATGCGCTCGAATAATTTAAAATACAATAAATATTTAATCGAATAGCTAGAAAAATCTTTACGATTAATCGTTAATCGAATAATGGAATTTTAGGCATCCCTAGAAAATAGTTTAATTTCATGTTTTTTGGTGGTCCTTCCAAAATGTCGATCAGCAGAATTGTAACCCAAGAACCAAAAGCGGTGCAATGCTAGTTTTCATTGCTATGACGACGACTGAATTAAGGGGCTTAGAAGTAGAGAGGTGAAAGTCAATTCTCTTCATCGATTTCCCTTTTTGATGACCATGGCTTCACTATCCTATTTTGTATTATTTCTGCTATGCTCAATAGCAACAATAATCAATAAACGTATCATTGAATGTTTTTGCCCTCGAGTTATCGATGAAGAGAATCGATCAAAATAACTTGCAACCCTGCTTCGAAGTTTGGTTACAATATTACAACTCTGGAGCGCATTTTGTGTGGTCGTTGGAGGCGTGTGGCTCTGAATATGGCGATGAGTGTGCAAAATGTTACGCAATTGCACCCTCCCTATTCGCACACGCCCGAAGATCGGAGACGAATGCCACTTAGACTTGTTTCGTCTACTGACGACTCTCTGATGACTGTGTTGGGGAAGCAGCATATGCATGTACGTAATTGGTAGATTTGTTAGTTATTTAGACGCTTTTGGACAATGCTTGACATTTACCACTTTTTCAATAGTTTCTTGTTGGAAATCAACAATCGCAATCGACGCGTAGAAATATTTTGATCGATTGGTGATAAAATTATTGAAATTGGTTCAGGGGCAACTGAGTTATTATCGTTCAAAATATTTTATATTTTCGTTACATGTTCCATTTTCAGTTTTCGCAAAGTGTACTCCCATGTAAAGATCACAGACGTAGTCCTACGTCAAAAGTTAGTTGCAAAGCTCATGGAATTACCTAACTCTGAGAATTTTCTTAAGTTTGAGATGCTTAAATTTATGAGATCACGCTATGTGATTTCATAGCAAAAAGCATGAACAAACGATCATTACTTGTTCAAAATCAGTAAGTTCTAAAGGCTTCCCGTATCGAGGTCCCAATCGTTGTTATGAAATAAATATAATCAAATGTATTGTTTCACCATTACAATAGTAGTAAGCCTCAATGTCATATTATTGGTCACAGAAAAAATGTACCCAAAAACAAGTTGCCTTGACGCAATTTGAAAGAATAGCATCTTGGTGAGTTTTTATTAAAATCGTAGTTTTGCAAAATAAAAAATGCAACAGGCCTCCCCTAGGCTCCTTCCAGATAAACTTTCTAGCTACGCCAGCTAAACAGTGAAATTTGAATTTGAGCTATTTGAGACCATAGTACAATCATAGAGGTAACTCTAAGACCAGAAGGTCCCGAAGAAATGTGCTCAACTTTTTGGCTCAGCTCTGGTACTATCTCCGGTCCCAAGCTTATCGATGCACCCCTCGAAACATAGGAAAATACACGGTCCCCTCATTTTATCTGTCAAACCTTCATGCGAATCAAAACAAACATAGTGTAGTACTAGAATTTCTCATAACAAGTTGTTACTGAAATTGGACTGAAATTCTGAAATTGTTACTGAAATTCAAGGACCGTTAGTTTTCATTATACATTAATGATTTATTTACTATGTTAAAGTTTTGTTTTCGCTGATGCCGTCCAAATATATTTATGCTCTATAAATATTTATATTGATGAGATGGTGAATCTCTTGAAACGAAGAGTCCAAAAGTTGATGTTCATTTCAAGGATCAGAAATCGTATCCCGTTACCGGGTGTAATCCTTGTTCAACATATTATTCAATACGTTGATAAGTGTACTAATATTGGTTTCATTCTTAACTCTGATCTTGATTGGGACAGTCACGTATATGCTTTGTGTTCCAATGTATACAACGTTCTTGGATATCTATGGCTGACATCCAATATGCTTAAATCCGATTTAAAATGAAAGCTATTCAAGTCGTTAGTTATATCTCATTTTCGGTATGGTGCAGATTTTCTCATAAATGCTCATAGAGCTATCATAGAGCTCTGAATAAAATATGCATTGCTTTAAATAGCTCTGTTAGATATTTATTTAATTTAAATCGATATTCCCCAGCTAGTCACCTTCAAAAGCTATTACTCCGATGTAAATATAATGAATTTGTCAAACTGCGTGTTTGCTTAATTATATTATTATAACTAACTCATTATTTAAAGGGTGAATTGCAACCGTTTCGAAGTTCTCATTGGAACTCACTACCTTAAAAACAATAATCTATTCAGTGTATTTTGGCGAGATTGCGCGGCTTGGACCAAGAGGGGAAATCAGCAAAACTTTTGAATTATTCGTGTAAGTTAGTACTAACTTACATAAGTTGTTTTTGTTTTTCAATTAATATCTATCAAAATTAATTAGCATCTGGCTATGGTTATTTAAAGGTTTCACCTTACATCATAACAATTTAAAAGTAAATAAATAAATAGTTGAATAATTTTTTCAAATGCATCGACAATAAGTGCAACCGAGCCCTTTTATGTTTTAACACTTTTTTTGAGGTCCATACTATATGAGAAAAAACTATCACAACCTGCTAGATGATCCATTTTGTCATGGCATTTTTTCAATTCGCAGAAATCATGATTTTATAGATGCATAATTTCATTCAAGCGTCAAAAGTAGGTCTATAGATGATTTAATACAGCAGAGGAAATTTTATAACAAACAACTTAGCCAAAGAAAATGTACATCTTTTGTTGAAAGTTATTAAGTTAATTATGATTTTCTGGAGAAAGGGGGGTGCATCCTACCCCATTCAATATTACTTTTTTTGAACCCAAAGTGCTTCTAGAACCTTTGTAGTTGGCTAATAAATAACTGTTCTGAATGTCAATCTCTCCCTACCCCGATTGAGCAGTGCACGGTTCCTAACCTCACTTTTTGGTTCCAATCATTTTGTCTCTGAGTAAAAGAGATGGCAACGAATGGGGGCCAAAATAAACCACCCAAAACTGTCAAAATTTACGGGTGAGAGAAGAGTGCAGCAAATCTTCGTGCACTGATCTATAGCACCTTCAATTGGCGTTGACGGCGACTCTGTATCTCTTTACTCCTATGAGAAAATCCATAACCAAACGTCAGACTTTGTGTGAAACATGGCGGACTTTGTACTATCCTTTCATTCCACCGAAAAATCCCATAAGAAACTGTCTATATTTGCTGGAATAGCAAATTTTTCGACGGTCCCGTCAACGCCAATATATCATTGTACAAAACCTTACCAATATCTCCCTGTCTCATTTCCTCACGAATTTTGACAGTTCTACCAGGTTTGTTTTAGCTCCCGTTTGTTGCAATCTCATATACTCTCATGGCAAAAATTGAGGTTAACCTTTGCGTGGAGTGATCTACAGGGTGCGTGACGAATTTTTGCAGTAAATGACATATTTGAGAAAAATTACACCAGTTAGCTATTCTAGCAATGAATGTTATGTGATTTATTTTCTTTCGCAAAATATGGAAGTTGTTACTAATTTTATTGAAAAAATCGCCTTCCCTTTCGACGACTGTAGCTAGACGCTTCCGGAAACTGCCATATGCACGTTTGACAATGTTTTAATCCATAGATGTCATCACTACCTTGATTTTAGCTTTTAGGGACTTAAGTGTGGTGTTAGGGGTTCTATTGGTATTCCGTTCGACGATGCCCCGTACAAAATAATCCAACGGATTGATATCGGAACTGCTTGGGGGCCAAATTTCTTTCTCCCAAAATTCCGAAATATTTTCCGCAAGCCATTTCTGTGTTTTATTAGCAGTATGAGCAGGTTCTCCATTTTATCACTTTCCCAGGCCTTTTTTTTATATTATACACTGTTCTTTCAGACACATTTATCCACCGAATTATTTCTATTAAGCTTACTCCGGCGCGCAACAAAGCGACAGCGACTGACCGATTGCTCTTTTGTTTCGACATCTTTACGTTTACTCAACACTGTTTGTTTACATCTTACACCTAACAGTATGAGCAATTCAGTGCTGCCAAATATATCTAAATCATGATCCGCAAGCATGAGAAATTACTATTTGAAATTTACTGCAAAAATTCGTCATTCGAGAAATGGAAAGTTAAATGTACACAGTCGCCATAAACAGCACTTCATGTCATTTGACTTGAAATCACGTGGCTCTCAGCTATCTCAAGCTGAACAATGCATTAGGTATTAAGTAGCATTGATCGATTGCCTTTATCATCTTTCTTTTTCTTTAATAACTTGGGTACTGAACCGATTCTTGCCGTTTTTTGTCGTTTAAAATGAAATTAGCTGGGAATGTCTTAACATGGCCGTGACAATTCAAAGAGAAAGTCAACGAAGAGTATCTGCCAATGTTACTTAGGACCGGAATGCATTGTTCAGCTTGATCTAGGAATAAGCACAGACAAACAGACATAACACTCACAATTTGTTCATCGAACATGCATTTAACGGACAATTTAAAAGTATCGTAGTTGGTAGCACCACCACCTGTGGCGCTCATAGTCAATTCCCTTGCGTTTGACGTTTACACACTACCGCCATCTGTTCAGCGTAGTGCCCACCACAGTGTATTCAACAGATGGCGGTAATGTTTTAGTGACGATGTTTTACAGTGAGAAATATGCAATGTGTTATGTCTGCTTGTCTGTGGAATAAGCATGCATTGCAAACCATGCCAAGACGAACAGGTCTGTGGATTAGTCACTATTTCATTCTCCCTCATTATTCTTATAAGATAGCTCGTGTGACGTCAAAATCACAGTTCCTTTTAAAATCGAAGGAAAGAAAGAGACGACTAGTTTCACATATTCAAACCCCTGGTTCTCCTGGACATGACATTTCCAGCAGTCATAGAATTAATAGATCCTGTTAACTGAATTGATTGAAGGAATGTATATTAGCATGATGTAAATTAGAAACCTGCATAGTTTGGTTGCTGCACGATTTTAGCTTGACCAGACACCGAATCGCACCTTGATAATACCCAACACCACTTCCTCGCAACTACAGCACCCTCGATAATTTATAAAGTACAGTGCTACAAATACCATTCACTCTGATTGCAATATCTACCCATAACAATCAAAGTTCACTGATGATGATGAAATAACAAATCCCTCGTTCACTTTTACCCACCTCGGCCCGAATGATACTTAACAACCAAAACAAAACCTTCGAATCTTCCGATCGCGTTCGCCAACAACCGGAAACCATCGCCGCAAAATCGTCCCAAATGCCATAATTGCAAAATCACTTGATCAATCATCCCTTAGACGGCCGACAAGGAAGAAGAAGCACCTACCGTGCTAGTGACATCGATGGGAACCTCGCCACCCTCAGCCTCGTCCACCATTTCAATAACTTCGGCCGCACTGTTACCAACCGACAGTCATACGGTTACCAGCCAGGCTACGAACGTAGCTACCACAACTTCTTCAACCCCTACGCTCTCGTTTGGTCTGGATGAAGAAGTCGAAGAAGAAGGAGAACCGGAAGAGGATGAAGATGAATACGAAGATACGGTTATAATTACAGAGCTACCTGCTTCTGTAGCTCCAGTAGTAACGGTGGTTACCACTAGTACCATGCCTTCAACGACTAAGATGGCAACAAGTACTAGCACACCAACGGAAACGGAAACGGAGGCTTCCATTTCAACGGGTGTCGCTTCAACGATGACATTCGAACCATCATCACAGCCACCTCCAACAACCAGTACTCCGATAGTAACAACAACAACAACAGCTACAACAATAATCACAACAACAGCAACACCATCTACAACACCGCTTGAACTCGTAACAGCGCCACGTGTGGTTTTTGTTGAAACTACTACCGCCGAAACTAGTGCCACTACTACCACTACCTCTTCTTCTACCACTACTACTACTACTCTTGAACCAAAGGTAGCGAACTGTTAGAATCCAGTTTTGATTGTTTACATTTTATTTGAAAGCTAGAGCAAGTTTTTTTCAAAAGTGACACACGCAAACAAATCAACTATGAAAACAACTTTTTGACAAGCTTTGCTGATATAACAAAACCTGACATGCACCCAACCAAATGAAAAATGAAATAATCGCAACAAAGTTATTCTTTTTGCAACGGATAGTGTAAAATTTCGCAGCTGCTAGTTATATTTGTTTCGAAACTTTTGTATAAATTTTGTTTCCTTTGTTTCTACTTTTTTTTTTTGCAAAACTAACACCTTCATTTATCGTACCGGTTCGTTTCTTATGTACAAAGCAAATTTCCGATTTTGGGTTCATGTAATTATAACTGTAATTATCATTTTAACGCTTTTGGATCCCTTTCGTTAGTTACACTTATCATTTCATTTTTTTTTTTTCATTAAATTTTTGGATAACAATTTCCAAATGCTTTATTCGTCCTTCATTTTCAAAGAGCAGTTTTCTAGTATCTTAAAGTTAGAAGAAATGTGTTCCCTAATCGTCTTTATTTTCTACTTCCTAATTGAACCTTACGTCACAGATAACGACAGAACCAAGCGTAAGTAGTGGCAGCGGCAATAAAGCTCAAACAAAGCTGGATACCAAAGAAGACTACGATAACTACGACGACGAGTACGATGATGACATTGAAGAGGAACCTACTACGGTAGCTGTTCCCACCGGACGGCAAGCTGGAAGTCAACTGCCGGCGGTGATCAGCACAGAGGTAATTACTGTAAATTATAAACTATATCCTGGTTAGTCCAATTTCAATCAAATGTGCAACTTCGCCGGAGCCCATTTTTCATAAAAATTTTGTAAAGACGAGAGCGAACACTAGGGATTTCGATATTACTCGGGTTATCTCTAACTTAACAAAACATATTCCCACAGTCTACGACGACCGAACAACCAACGACAACTCCAGCAGCCACAACCGTCCCGGCCACGAGCCCTACCACAACGAGCACATCAACGACGCCAGCAACCACCACTAGCACCACCACCACCACAACTACTACAACGACAACACCTGCCCCGACGACCACCGTGCCAACAACAACTGAACTGGATGAACCGACCAACATGTATCCTATCATCAAGAACCGCATCCAGAAGCAGGCCATCATTGCCGGCAAAGTGTTCAGTCTGCCTGTCCCACTGGACACGTTCTATGATACGGAAGATGGCAACAATCTACGCCTGGAGCTGTTCGACAGTCACGGCTTCCCGTTGAAGAACAATTCCTGGATCCAGTTCAATGTGGAAACACGGGAAATCTACGGTCTTCCGCTGGAGAAGGACGTCTCCAAATGGCACTACATTCTGCAGGCCACCGACTCCGGCGAGAAGTCCGTGAACGAAACGGTAGACGTCGCCGTCCAGCAACATAAATCACACCGTAGTGTCAATCACGAAATAAGCCTAGCTCTCAAACTGCAGCGCAAATTCGGTAGGAACGTGGACTGGCAGATTGAAATCATCCGAGGAATCACCAAAGTGCTAGGAGATGCATCCCTCTCCAACGTAGTCGTGCGTGAGGTTCGCAACAGTATCCAAGATCCCAATCTCGCAACTTTCGTGTACACTAATGAAACCCTGCCAAAGGACCGCTGCCCGGAAGAGAAACTGGACGAACTAGTAGCTCAGCTTACCGAGAAAGCCCTGAACGATGCACTGAATCCAGATATTATGGTCAAATCGGTACAGGGACAACAAATTGGACAGTGCCTGAAGTCGGTGATTCCGAAGGTTAAGCCAACACAGACGATTGCTACGAAAAATTATGCCCCAACGACAAGAAACCAGGTTGACCGAGTTAATGCTACGGTTGGTCACCTGCTCGTTTACAAAGTACCGGCTGTAAGTTTTAAAATATTTGTTTATTCTCTCTAATGATCCCCAGCTAGCTACATAATCTAACATATTGCCTATACATACAGGATACATTCTACGATCCGGAGGATGGCAACGATCTTAAGCTGAAGCTATTGACCACCGAACGGAACCCGTTAGATCAGTACCATTGGTTGCAGTTCGATTCAAAAAATCACGAATTCTTCGGTATTCCTCAAATTCAGGATGTTGGTCAGAAGGAATATCTTCTGGTAAGCTTAACTCACAATCAAACCTAAAAAAAAACACTTTTTCCTAATCTCTTATTCTTACTGCAGATGGCTGAAGATCGCGAAGGTCTGACGGCCACCGACGCGCTAGTAGTCGTGGTCCATCAAGCGCACTACAAGCGCGACTACAGTGTCCTCTTCGAGCTTACCTTGGACACCACTCAGGAGCAGTTCAATACCGCACAATCCCAACGTAGATTCATCGAACGGCTGGCTCAGGTTTTCGGAGACTCGCATACCAACTTCATTCAGATCCGAAAGGTTCACCCAATGCGGCACATCGATCAGGTGCAAGTAACCTTCTTCAATACGACCCTCTACCGGCAGCACCAACGCTGTCCGGATGACGAAATCGAAGCCCTGCGCAACATGCTGCTCTATCCGGACGGAACGGTCCGCAACAAGGTGAAGGACATCCTCGGCCAAGAGTTCAACCTCTTAAATATGAGTATGATCCCGATGGGCACCTGCCAGGGCTTCGATACTCCCATCTACGTGACAAACGAACCGGAGAAAGCGCTCCCGCCTCCGATCGCCAAGGATGACTACCTTCTCACCTTTGTGCTTCCGGCTGTGATAATCCTGGCGATGCTGTTGATCGCTTCCATAATCGCTTGCGTTCTCTATCGGCGGCGGCTCACCGGCAAGATGGAACTTGGTAAGTCGATCAAACTCTAACTCGTGCTCAAAATTCAAATCACACTAACCCCAATTGGTGAAAGGCTAATACATTATCCAATAATCGAAGAATATATCAATTTCCAACCAATCGCATCCCAATCCAATCAAGGTACCGACGAGGAACGGAAATCGTTCCGCTCCAAGGGCATTCCGGTGATATTTCAGGACGAGTTGGAAGAAAAGCCGGAAATTGGCAACAAGTCGCCGGTTATTCTGAAGGACGAAAAACCACCGCTGCTGCCACCGTCCTACAGCAGTACCAACAATGATGGTAAGTGCAGGGTAGCGGGAACCGGTAAACCGGGTAAAAGTCGGGAATAGAAATATACTTCGTCCTCTCTTCGAAACCAAAATATGATGGTAAGACCCTTGGACTGGACTGGATTTACAGGATACAGTCACTTTGAAGAGCTTTTAAGAAAATTTAAAAAAATCTCAAAACAATTTTGAGCAGATTTTGGAATGAGTTCTAGATAAAACACCAACGTACTTCAGAGGGAAAAAATCCTTGGGAGTTTTAGGAAGAAGTCGAAGAGAATTTTGACTCCAATTATGCGGGATCAGAGTAAAAAATGTAAATAGCTCTGTGGAAAATTCAATGGCGATTGTGAAAAGGATTCCAGGATTCAGATCCGAGAAAAATACCAAGAACGATTTTGAATCGTTCCGCAAAGAGTTTTATGAAAATTTCGAGGATAATTTCCGAGTCATTCAAAGTGAATTTGCAGAAGATTTTATACCCCGTTCAGACTATGGCTTATATCATGTAATATAGGGTATCTTGCAATGAGCACTCATACATGAAGTTTTCACTGGAAATCCTATGTATGAGTGCTCATTGCAAGACAGCCTATATTACATGATATCAGTTATAGTCTGAACGTACTATTAGAGAAGATCTTCAAGATAATTTTGAGTATAATTTTAAGACTATTCTGAGGTGAGTTGCATGTAGGGTTACCATATCAAAAACTTGAAAAGGAGGACATTTCATTTGAGGTTTGGAGATTAAGGAGGACAATGATTCATTTTCTTAACAGTGTGTTACAGACAATGAGTTTTTATCAAACGTTTTAATAATATGTGCGCTATCACAACGTTCATGATTTGCAAAGGGTCAATTGAGATTGTTCATAGCTTGTAGTCGTTACCAATTCTCGGTATACTTCTGAAAAATGCATCAAACTAGCCTTCATAATTCAGTTTTGATACTTGAAAACGATCTAGTCTAGCTGATTTGCATGAAAACTACAGCTTTACAGCCTTAAAACCATCCCAACTTTTATCATGTACAAACATCAGGATACATCTCATCGCTGATTGAAACTAACATGGAACATCTAAGGCTCTGAACTATTTGGTGGATTATTTTAACTTTTGGTTAAAATTTGACAGATGGAAAGTTATCGATTAACCCTGCTATCCGAGCATGGTTATTTCTGACAGACAAGAAGTTAAATTTTGACAACCGTGGGTTGAAAACCGGTCGATCGACAGCACGGGGATTTTCGAACATAGAAAACAACTTTCGAAATGTCACTTTTAACCGAGGGGGACGACTCTATCTACGATGCAGAAAAGATTGTGTTTTACTGTGGCTAGCTGCGCGCACGCTGAGTAGACAGAAAGAAGATTGATGACGATTCAGAAGATTTCCTGCAAAAAGATGATGCACGATGCAAGTAGATGCGCCAAATGAAAGAAGATTTTTCGAAGATTGATTCGCTAGTGTGAGATTTGTTGAGCATCTAAACTTGAGATTTAGATGTGTCGCCCCCCTCGCTTTTAACCACGAGTTAAATTTAACTTGGCCAATGGTTCACAGCCTAAGCAACCTGTTAATTTTATCATTGATTCAGCATAGGACTCTTAGGCCGCTGCCGTAGTAGGAGCGAAGAGGCGCGCTTAGCGTTCTATACAAAAGAATTTCTATTATTGATATTATTCCTTACACTCGATTTCATGCTTCGCGTGCCTCTTCGCTCTCAGTATGGCAGCGGCCTAAACAAATCAAGCGTAACTATTCAAATTGACGTATCTGTTTTTTTATAAACAATCTCTTCAATCGACGATTTGTCTTAACTGCTAACTCACCCACGCAAAAAAACACCTTCATCAGGTAGGGGAAACTTTCGCCTACTAGCTGGTGTTGCTAGTTTCTGTGAGTGAGCTTGCAGTTGCAGCAAATCGTCGATTGATGTGATTGTTTACAAAATCAGATACATATAATGAGAGAGAGAAGGATTAGTATTTTCCATTTAATTCCACTACTTTATTTGCTTATCCTTGACAGATACGCGTATTTCGTCTACAATGTGCAGACTTCTTCAGTGTATTGTACTAATACTCGAATACTAATAGTAGTCGAGTATTAGTACAAGACACTGAAGAAGTCTGCACATTGTAGACGAAATACGCGTATCTGTCAAGGATAAGCAAATAAAGTAGTGGAATTAAATGGAAAATACTAATCCTTCTCTCTCTCATTATACAGGTATTCCACTAAGACGCCCACATTCATCAGGAAATCAGATACGTCGATTTCAATAGTTATGCTTGAAATACCTAAAATCCCGTAGAACCAGAACGTTAAAATCGAATACTATGGTTGGATTCAATCTGTGTGGCTGTGTTCCATTTGGTGAATTTTAACTTAAATTTGACAGATATAAAATTTTCAAATAAACCTGCTAAAGGGTGATCAATTTCAACTTGACGTATTTCTTTCAATTTTGCATTTAAAAAACCTGAACACCCCTCATTTTGAAGGTGTGTGTGTGTAGAATGTTGCTCCTATTTTGATTTTGGAATTCACTCTTCAGTTGTCAAAATGCCGTCCAAGCAAGAAGAGCAGCGTATCAAAATTTTGCTCGCGCATCGCGAAAATCCGAGCTACTCGCACGCAAAGTTGGCAAAATCGCTAAAAGTTGCCAAATCAACCGTTACAAATGTAATTAAAGTGTTTGGGGAACGTTTGTCGACAGCCAGGAAGTCTGGATCGGGGGGAAATCGAAAACCGGAAGCCGCTGAGACGACAAAGAGAGTTGCCGGTAGTTTCAAGCGAAACCCTAACCTCTCTCTCCGAGATGCCGCAAATAAGCTGGGTGTATCGTCTACAACCGTGCATCGAGCCAAAAAACGAGCCGGACTATCGACTTACAAGAAGGTTGTGACTCCAAATCGCGATGATAAACAAAATACGACGGCCAAAACGCGATCCCGGAGGCTGTACACGACGATGCTGACGAAGTTTGACTGCGTGGTAATGGACGACGAAACCTACGTCAAAGCCGACTACAAGCAGCTTCCGGGACAGGAGTTTTATACGGCAAAAGGAAGGGGAAAGGTAGCAGATGTTTTCAAGCACATGAAACTGTCAAAGTTAGCAAAGAAATATCTGGTTTGGCAAGCCATCTGAACCTGTGGCTTGAAAAGCAGCATTTTCATAGCTTCCGGGACTGTCAACCAAGAAATTTACGTGAAAGAGTGTTTGAATAAACGTCTGCTGCCTTTCCTGAAGAAACACGGTTGTTCCGTACTGTTTTGGCCGGATTTGGCATCTTGCCATTACGGTAAAAAGGCCTTGGAGTGGTACGCCGCCAACAACGTGCAGGTGGTTCCCAAGGACAAGAACCCTCCCAACACGCCAGAGCTCCGCCCAATTGAGAAATACTGGGCTATTGTCAAGCGGAACCTAAAGAAGACCAAAAAAACTGCTACGGGCGAGCAGCAGTTCAAGGCAAACTGGCTTTCTGCGGCGAAGAAGGTGGACAAGGTGGCTGTACAAAATCTGATGGCAGGGGTCAAGCGTAAGGCCCGGCAATTCGGATTTTGAAAAGCTGAAGCCTAACTGAATATTTTTCCTGAATTTTATACTAATTGAACTTGAAAAAGAAATTTAATTTGATTTTTTAAATAAACGATTTCACCGATTTACACGCGTTTTCCCTTGACCAAATTTTGACCGTATCACCCTTTATTGTACCAGACTTATTTCTGGCAGACCAGGAATCAATTTTGGCAAAAACCTCGAAAATCACACGATCAACAACAGAGAGATTTTCGAACATTATAATTTATTTTCGAAATGTCAAATTTAAGTAGTTCATCGACACACTTGTTTGTCAAAATTGATTCCTGGTTTGTATGAAATAAGTCTGGTAGAATAGCAGGTTTATTTGTAAATTGCCCATTTGTCAAATATAAGTTAAAATTCACCAAATGGACCGCAGGGGGGTGGGCAGCTGTAGCAACAATCAATACGAAACTAACGATTTTAAATTGGCTCACTACTTGACTAGCCTATTGGTCCCAAGCAAACGATTAACGTATCCCATTCTAGTCGAAATTCTAGTACTACGCAATGTTTATTTTGATTCGCTATGAAAGTTTGACAGATAAAATGAGGGGTGATTGGTTTTTCCTATGTTTCGAGGGGTGAATCGATTAGCTTGGGACCGAAGAGAGTACCAGAGCTGAGCTAAAAAGATGAGCACGTTTCTTCGGGACCTACTAGTCTTAAAGTTACCTCTATGGAGTTACCTCTATGGCTGTAGTATACTCCTACACACCAAATTTTAATTTTCATTATCAGTAAAACGAATTGCTGGATCATGATCAGCAATCCAATGCTTTACTGAAAAAAATCAAACGATATTTTTACCGAAAAAATCAGCTGACATAAACTAACACCCAGTCAAAGAGCTGTCCAACTGGTAGCATCACAGTCGCAAGTATTGTACATCACCGGTCAAACCGCAGGAGGAAGAGGTAAAAAAACTACAAATAAATAAAATAACGTAGGTAAGGACACTGGTTCGGACACTGGACACTGGTTATATTTAATAAATGATACTTGGAAAAGAGTCTGGCGATTTTATCTTTATTATTCGTATAAATCGTATATTTGTATCAACGATCTTTTACAGAAGCTGGAAGCTCATATAGTGAAAACAAATTCAATTTACGGAATTTAATAGTTTAACCAGCAAAATGCTGCCAAATGTCAGAATTTTGAATTGCTGAAAGATCAGTAAAGAAATATTGCTGATTTTCAGTAAAAGGTTGTCATATTTTGCTGGAACGTTTGCTGATCCTTCATCAAGTCAAAATTTTGCTGATTTTCAGCGATTTAAATTTGGTGTGTAGTCCCACCATTGAATGGCATTTGCTTGATAAGATGAAGTTGTAACGTATTTTTTCCTTATTAGAGATTTGAATAGATTTTTCTCCTTTACTTTACTAAAACCTTTGGTTATTATTAGTTAGCTAGGTTCCGATTCTACACATTGTAGTTTCATTTTTATACCTGTGATCTTGACATTTTTTACCCAGGGGATGCGTACTTAAGGGAGTTAGGTTTTTGATAAGTGTTTAGTGGGAATGACACTGATGAAGACTGCACATTGTAGTCAAAATACGTATCTGTCATGGAAACCAAAATTATTTAAGTGGAATTAAATGCTGTTTTATTTGTTGTAATCAAGGTCACTCCGCACACCAATCTTTCGTCATGTTATTTGTCAGTGTACCGCAAGTGTGCCGATGTTGCCGGTCATAGAGCAAGCTGCGATTGTTTGTAAAATACCAAAGATATTTAATTAACAAGATATCCCATTAATTAATTCCTCGTACAAGGTAATGGATACACTACCCTTATGTGATCGCAGTGACATCTAGTGAGTGCACATTGAAACTGTGAGGGTCCCCCGCCAACTTTACCACCAGGGTTCAATAAATGACAGGTGTCAGTATGACATATGCCAGTCGAGGGAAGAAGATGATCGATGTCATCATCATTATATTTCGATAGCAAAATTCTTACTTTGTTACGATTGTATCGATTTTCAATCATTACCACGTTATACGCAACAGAAACGCTTGAGAATACAAGGGCACACCCAAGCTGGGCTTGTAATATGTTTTACTTTCGAGTGAACGAGTTTCCAATATCACCACCGGTATCAGTAAAATGCATTGTTTACAATAGCAGATACGTCCCTTCGAAAAAGTAATCGAAAATGGATGATTTGTGAATTTGTTGCTCAACATAATCTTTATAAGCATAGAAGTATATTTCGAAAAACGCAACGTATTCAAATCATTGCTTTGTAAATAAATATGCCGTCTTCCTTGGCCAACGCTGCACGCATCTATTAAAAAATTACGTTGGAATAATGATTATTTTCCTATTTTATAAAGAAGGTATTTGTCAACGCCGCCGGAATCGCAAACTAAAGCTACCAGAACTGAGTGATGACACTACTTCGTGTTTTGATTTGCACTGTACCCTCTGCTCAGTGGTGTGGATTCTTACATGCATAGATGTTGGTGTGCGTGTTTTCTTTCAACGCTGCAGTTCAAAGTTGTATCGTCACAAACCTATTGGCGCTGTTATCTGTCTCTATAAATTCCAAAGAGTGAAAGGGGTCTGAAAATACCCATCTCGGCAACCCGGAATTTTTGACACCTTGAATGTTTTGGTTTGAAATCGCAAGTATAAATCGGATTGAGGATGACGCGGGAAGTGGCGGGTGTGCGAAATTTTGGTGTTTTGTGTTCATAGGATAATAAAAGTCCTGCCCTCAAAGATAGACCAGAAGCCTGGCCTTTTGTGATGAGAAAAACAACGGTCTATCAGCGGCCGAAACCGGTGGAGAACATTGTTGGAGACTGACTATTGAGGATGATGAATATGACTTCTTTAGTTTGTTTTGTGTGAGTTGCAGCATTATTTGAATTAAGGGTACTAATGGGGTTTGATTAAGTCCTCTTGAGCTCACTCTAGAACTTACATTTCGTATTTAGTGTGAGTTGCAGCATTATTTGAATTAAGGGTACTAATGGGGTCTGATTAAGTCCTCTTGAGCTCACTCTAGAACTTACATTTCGTATTTAGATCTATAAGTGAACTGCTGGTTTGAGTTCCTCTGGTATATTCAACTAAAGGATGTTCCTGTACATACAGTCAAACAGCACGTAATGCTGTGAACAACATCAATGACAGTTGTCCAGGAGTGCTCCCATTTTATTTTCAACAATCCAATGTATACGAGATTGTGCCGATGGATGTGCCCAAGTTGTGCCGAATCTAATTTCGGCATAGTATGCTGAGTGACTTACCCTTTGAATCAATCAGTTTGTGGGTTGTTAAAAGGGCTTGTTTACCGATTCGACTAATTCAAAATTAAATTAACCATAGTACCCAATACCTTGTGGTATGGTTAATTAAACAATAAGAAAGAAGAACTCACATCCCTTCTAACGGGAAATAAGAACATCTGAACATCAGAAGTCCGATTAGAATTAACGAAGATAATAAAATAATACTTTATTTAACGAAAATACGATTTGGGTTTGGTGCTCATAGCGGCTCCAAAGGAAGAAACTATTATGTATCGGAATGAATTAATATAATCTAGATTTAAATATATATCCTGCTTATTTTAAATATCTGAAAATTCTGTTTATTTCAAAAAATTCTGTAATCTGTATATACAGATATCTGTATCAAAATATCGACAAAAATCTGTATGATTACAGATAAATCTGTATATGTGCCTACTGCTGCTGCTGCTACCTGCTCACCCGCCATCCGAAGCGAAAATGAGTTGAGATTGAGGCACAAAAGCAGCGCTCTTTTATAACTTTTCAGATTCAAGCAGCACGATGTGCAACCAAATAGTACTCTATTATGACGACTGAGTTTGGGCAGAACGTTTGTTTCATGATAAAACAGTGATAAATTATCACTTTTTATTTGTACATTTTTCAAAAGTTTTTTTTTAATAGAAATTGGAAAAGCATTTATTGTAGCAGATTTTGAGAGTTATCTCCTATCGATTGGTGTATTTTGATTTTAATTTCATCCATAAATGATAAAGTTATAAGCGGTCAAAACCTTACACCTTTTCGTGACGGTCGCAATATTAGATTTCGATCAACCCCCTGTACCTTCCCGTAAGACGTAGTCTACATAAAAAAAATTAAGTAAGCTACAGTGAATTCTTAAACAAAGTTTAAGGTTCGAAGAGAACGATTCTGAAAAGAACTCTGTAGAGGGAAATGAGTTTAACCTTTCAACAATCGCGCCGCTGTACAAAGTAGAACATGAAAGCAATAATTAAAAGCCTATGTATCAGATTCACATTTCAAAAATATTGACACAGAACATTCAAAATTCATCATCACTGTCGCAACATCACGGCCAAAACTCTCCGCTGGAAGCCTTAATTTACAAAATAGAAAGAGAACCAGTTCCCTATACCATTCAAAGTTGCATGAGACCTCGCATATCAATGTGGACCATAGATGCTCTTCCCAGGCATGGAAAATCATTTGCATTCATTTCGTGCATTCATTTACATTAATTTGCCTCTAACTTTTTCTTCAACAGCATTTCGCAAAATGATGTATAGAGCTTTTGTAGGTTTTGTTATTAGCTACAACTTTTGTTAACAAGTCAAATCCGTTTCTCTTATGCATGACGAATCAGAGCGAACAAATGAATATAAATGAATGCGCAAAATGAATGTAAATGATTTTCCTCGCCTGGTGGGGAGCAAGGGGTTGTGATCCATCATATAAAGTTGACCCACCCTAATGGACTTACTTCGTCAAAATAAAGGGGTAATATCAACAATCAATACGAAACTAACGATTTTAAATTGGCTCACCACTTTAGTAGCCTATTGGTCCCAAGCAAACGATTAACGTACCCTATTCTAGTCGAAATTCTAGTACTACGCAATGTTTGTTTTGATTCGTTATGAAAGTTTGACAGATAAAATGAGGGGTTATTGGTTTTTCCTATGTTTCGAGGGGTGAATCGATTAGCTTGGGACCGAAGAGATTACCAGAGCTGAGCCAAAAAGTTGAGCACGTTATTTCGGGACCTTCTAGTCTTAGAGTTACCTCTATGGTAATATCATAAAGGTAACTCTAAGACTAGAAGGTCCCGAAATAACGTGCTCAACTTTTTGGCTCAGCTCTGGTACTCTCTTCGGTCCCAAGCTAATCGATTCACCCCTCGAAACATAGGAAAAACCAATAACCCCTCATTTTACCTGTCAAACTTTCATAGCGAATCAAAACAAACATTGCGTAGTACTAGAATTTCAACTAGAATGGGATACGTTAATCGTTTGCTTGGGACCAATAGGCTAGTCAAGTAGTGAGCCAATTTAAAATCGTTAGTTTCCACCGGATGGTGCTAGCAACAATCAATACGAAACTAACGATTTTAAATTGGCTCACCACTTTAGCAGCCTATTGGTCAAAAGCAAACGATTAACGTACCCTATTCTAGTTGAAATTCTATTACTACACTATGTTTGTTTTGATTCGCTATGAAAGTTTGACAGATAACATCAGGGGTGTGTGGATTCATGCAGAACATGCAGGGGTGAGTGAAATAGCTTGGAACTGCTTGGGACCGTTGTTCTGGTACTGAGTGAGCCAAAAATAATAATGATTTTCTTCGGGACTCAGTGGTCTTAGAGTTACCTCTATGGTGCTAGTGCGCAAGCAAAATACGCTTGACGATATTTTTTGAAGAATTTTCTTCTAAGAATTATGTCTGTTTGTCTGTGTCCAAACTTTTACCACAGACAAACAGACGTTGGTAATATTCTGTTTTAAATTTTCCTGCCCAGCAGTAGCTTTTTGACTCGTAAATGCTAATAATGCTTCACCTGTGTTCCCCTTTCTATCATTCCATTGAAGGCGACAACGAAGACGTCGACGAGTACGTTCCGCCGCCGGCTATGGTCATGGGTGGCCGCGAATCACGAGGCAAATCTCCGGTAACCCCGTCTTACCGAAGGCCCCCGCCGTACGTGTCCCCTTAGAAGCGAGCCAATCGCAGTGCCACCAGCACCGCCAGCACCACCACCTCCATCTCCAGCAACAATAGTAACAACCAGAACAGTTTCAACGGTAGGAAACCTACACGTAGCTAGGCAGGTAGCGCAGCACTACGATGGATAAGACCGGAGCATGCTCTTGGAGGAGTGATTAACTCCAATGAGTACGATTAATGAGTTAATATGTATGTAGGAAAGAACACAGGAAGCAAATATCCTCAAACATTTTTTTTCACAGAAAAAGTCTTTCGAGAGGATTTAGGTTTTTTAGAAGGAAGGTAATAGGAAGAAGGAGTTTCATATTTTTGTAAACAAGTGTTATAGTCATCGTATGCTAGTAAGGGATGGAATTAACCATTGCATGAAGGATACAAACTACAGGATAAGTTTTGTGTCTAGGACCGGTACCGGAAACGGAAAAGAATTGTGAATCCATAGTGTTCCCCGCCTCGATCACTCGAAATAGGTTTTAGTTCGTTTGATTTTTTTTTAATCTTTCCCTTCTCTTGTTGAAACATTTTTCGAGAGAAACGCACAATCAAGTTTTAAAAAGTTGTTCCCGTCACACAGCAGCAGCAGCAGCAGTTTAAGAGCTTAAGATGATAGACGAAAATACAAAGAATTTTATTCAGTTCTCGAAATCAATCGGCTAGCAAAAAAAAAAGTAGATATTATAGTGAACGTGTAATAATGCGCGCATAAAATTGCAGTAAATTTGCTCGTAGAACTCGTTAGGCTAATCAATCTAACTATTAGGCGGCAGCCAGAAGTGTGAATAATGTAATTTTATAAATTACAAAAAGAGTCATCCGAAGGCGGAGAACAGTTCTATATTGCGCTGTAAAAACGAAAATGATTGAAATTGAAATAAAGGTGAATTTACATTGGAAACGAACCGTGAAAGGCAAACACATAACAGAACGAACAGATCTTAGGAAAGGTAAACTGCTGCTCATCGCAAGTCGGTCCCATTTGCGTTTTTGTCAAAATTGATTTTTCAATGGAGATGGCAGCTAATCACCCATATTATCATAATACTAGACGAACTCAACAACTTTGTTATGGAAAAGTTTGGAAAAATTACCAAACCCATTACTTAAGAAACAATGATGAGAAGCAAACATTAAACGCATTTTTGTCGGCTTGCTGGTTTGTGCTATGGGACGGACTTGCCATGAGCGGCAGTTAACCAAAATAAAAACCATTACTATTGGTCCCACCAATTATACCAGGGCGGTTCTTCATGTAGCATGAAGTTGTCTTTGATATGACGGTAGAGTGAATGTGAAACGTGAGACTTTGATTTCAAATGTCACAAAATGCTCACAAATCTTGAAGCTTAGGTAACTAGCAGATTTTTCGTTGAGTTTTATTGCCTCATTTATTTGTTCCAATTTAGATCGTATTTCAAGACGTGTTGGATATGCAGTTATGTTGGATCATTAAGACAAAGTCCTTGATTATATCACATAATATTATCTAAGTAAACGCCGAATGGCTTCATCATATATGTTCCGTAAAAAGTATAAATGTTGACTAATTTCCAAGAAGAAATAATCTCAAAATAATATTTTATTTCTAAGTTCGAGTGATTGCAATTGTCATTTTAAACTGTTCAAATGAAGTGTTTATAATAGACAGTGCAAAGTGTTGACGAAAATTCATATGGCACTGCTATGTGAACGTAGGCAGCTCATGCCAAATGAAGAACCCCTTACGAGAATGGTTCTGATCTCAATTCTTTCAATTTTCCTGCATGGGAGCACACGAGACGATTTGATTATAATACCGACTTATCAAAGTTTCCAAAACTCGCGAACAGACAACTGCCATAATTACGAAATGTAGTAAAACGAACGGGAGAGGTATGATTCTTTGCCTTTAATTTTCAAACACACACAAAAAAAAAACATGCATTTAGTCACGTCCCACTAAAAATAAACAAAAAAAAACTTAATGCGGAATTGAAACTTCGCAGACCAGCACCAAATGAACATTACATAAAATTGCATTGGTTTCGAATGAACAGAAAAGGCAACAACAATCGACTACCAAAATCAGACAAAAAAATTTGTAAACTATACAATTTGCCATTTATCGAGCAACACAAAATAAAGTATCAATGTTTCGATGGTTATTTTTGTTTTCATCTTTACTGTAAATTATTATCTCTTTAACTCATGCAACAAAATGATAGTAATTCGGTAATTTTAATTGGATTTATTTAAGTGTAACGCTTTTTACAAATATATATAGATATATATACTTTTAACCATTAGGGAGCCTATCATTAGATTCAAGCAAACATGATACAGTCGCATACAATTATATTCAGTACGAATGTGAAAAAAACACACACTTGGACAAGTCCAGTTTCATGATTTATTTAAAACAAAACAAAACTAAAACCGAAAAATGTACAGCATTACTTTGAATTCATTATGTAGAACGTAAAACAATTTATCAATCGTCGTAAGGGACAGAAACAACGTACTTTAAGTATACCAAGAGCGTGAGAAGTAACGAGAATCGCCTCACTTCCCGTTTTCCCCGCAATTAAAAAAAAAGTCATTGAAGAGTCGGGATTCTCCTCCGTGCCCTAGGTATTTAATTCTTCTCGGGAAGCAAATAATTAAGTTTTGCTTTCCTTTTCTCGGTTGGTACGGAACTTACCCCATAGAACTGAAAATCAAACAAATCACTTTCATAGCAACAAATTAGTTTTCAAAAACAACCCAAACTGCAATTCAATGTCTAAAACGGTAAACACAAACACAACAAAAGAGAAAAAATATCAGAGAATAACAAGCAAAACCAAGGGAATGAACGAAAACTAAACTGTAGAATATACTCAAGCACTGATAGAGGACTTATACAAAAACAAGAATTATAAAAGAAAACCTAGTAAGATGTAATCAATGCGAAACCACAACCTTAAATCAATTTACGAAAACGATAAAAAAACGAACATAAAATATGAACTGGAAAGCAAAAATTGCCAACGCAGGAAGTACAGATAATGAGGTATGAAAAAAGTGAAAAAGATAACCAAATTGTACATTTTTTTAATAAAACGTAAGAAAAATCAGGATTTACTTTTGCATTGCATATTACATATCACATTCCCCGATAATCTACGTCAACGTGACTTCAACGTGACTTCTTCCATCTATTCCAATAGAGCAGTGCGCGGTCCCTAACCTTACTTTTTGGTTCCAATCATTTTGTCTCTGAGTAAAAGAGATGGCAACGAATGGGAGCCAAAACAAAACTGTCAAAATTTACGGGTGAGAGAAGAGTGCAGCAAATCTTCGTGCACTGATCTATAAATGCTGCATCCGCACTAGGACTGATGATGACTGTATTACTTCGGACCCGTTTTAGATTAAATTACGATATTTAGACTTATCAAACTTCAGCTTGTATTAATAATCCTCAGACCGACGTGTACTCTCTTTGATCGCCTTTCACGCTGTCTCTCTTACCTCCTGTCGCTACCATCCACCGTTACCATAACGAGGGGCTAGTAGATGTGCTCCGCTACCACATCTCCTTTTCTGTTGTAGACCGGAAGTATCACCTTACAACGTACAGTCTCTGGATGCATCTGGTAATCCTGGATATTTGCGTGGATTCTTCCGAGCTTCAGCATCAGCAATCTCTTGCTCGTGGCATCCGTCAGGTGGTGATTCTACCAACCTTCTTTAGATGAGATGAGTATATAGGTATAGGTAAGTTTGTGTTGTCTTCCACAGGTAATGTGTTGTCTTCCACAGTCACACGAGACCCATTGGCGTTGACGGGACCGTTGAAAAATTTGCTCTTCCTGCAAATATAGACAGTTTCTTATGAGAATTTTCGGTGGAGTGAAACGATTTTTTTTCCTCTGTTCAGGACCTAACACCACTGCGACCAGTAATTTGATCTATTGTAGTATATACCGTGTCCTTAGTTTAGTGCATGTCGTATTACTCCATCACTATTGAGAAATGATGAAGCATTCGGTTTTTTTACAGTTGTCATTCTCGCATTTATCGCAAGGATCGGACTCTTATTGAAAGGTCCTGGACCGTGGAAGAGGCGAGAGTGCGTGAAATAGTTTTCTTGTGTCGCGCTGTGTTTTAATTGCCTAAAGTTCATCAGTTAGGTCAAAGTTGACGTGCGGTCAATTTTTGAGAGAAAAGCCGTTCGACGGCTTTTTATGTAGGATTCGCTTCTAGCGATATACGGCCGAAGCTCGGCACACCGCATCTCGAGATAAAGCGCGACTCTCGACCCCACGATTCTGCGTCAAAAGTCCCGGCTTGAGGGGAAAGCCGGAAGGAAACAAACCGTTTCGACAGAGCGGCCATTTTGCCATTTCCGCCACGTACATCGACGTCCCAACGTCGTCAACAGCGCCAATTCATATTTCGGCGCGATTTCAGTACCAGCTTCGAGACCATCCATCGACTGGGAATTTCCGCAGCATCATCGCCAATCGCCGCATTTCGGGCGATAGCCACAATACCGCGGCAAACCAGCCGGTATCTGCTTTGCCGACCAATTCATCAGGCAGCTATTTCGGTACCGTGAGTAAACCCAACAATTTATCTAACCATGCGCATGCGTTAACGACACCACACACACACCACGAAGAACTCGATGAGAAAAGCTAGCTAGCGATCACTAGATCAAAATCCGCACACAGTAGGGAACAAGAGAGGAAGAAACACGAAAAATGAAAACCTAGGTTATACAATTAAATAAACTTACTTAAATGTTTTATAGTAGTTTACCCCAATAAATGTTTTTCCGTTAAATGTTAAAGTTTCCCATGTAACTTATTTTTTGGTTTCGAGTATTCTCACATTTCGCGTCGTTCTACTTTTTTGTGTTAATGTTCTTGTACGCCAGGTTAGACTGCCTGGGAAATCAGTCTCTCCACTCACGTGTCTCGATCGGCGGGGATCTTTGAATAAGTGAGTTCCTCCGGTGATGATACTGGTGAGTGTTGTTTTCGTGAGTAGGTAGAACGACCGGTAGCATCAACTATTCTCTCGTTGCGATTGTGGCGACCTCTTTGTGTGGAGAATCTCGATCCATCGTGCTGTTTGAGTCTTCTGTTTCGTTTGAAATTAAATTTTTGGTTCTGATTGAACAAACCCGCCCTGAGGTCGGGTTTCTAGCCGGGCAAACAAGACTCGACGGACGGTCCTCCTTGGAGGTGGCGCTTAAGCCGTCCGTTTATCGAGCCAGGGAACGATCCAGAAGACGGAAAACCGTTAGCCGCATTTTGCGCGCTACAACTCTAAGACCAGAAGGTCCCGAAGAAACGAGCTCAACTTTTTGGCTCAGCTCTGGTACTCTCTTCGGTCCCAAGCTAATCGATTCACCCCTCAAAACATAGGAAAATTCACTAACCCCTCATTTTATCTGTCAAACTTTCATAGCGAATCAAAACAAATATAGTGTAGTACTGGAATTTATACTAGAATGGGGTACGTTAGTCGATTTGCTTGGGACCAATATGCTAGTCAAGTAGTGAGCCAATTTAAAATCGTTAGTTTCGTATTGATTGTTGCTAGCACCATCCGGTGGAAACTAACGATTTTAAATTGGCTCACTACTTGACTAGCCTATTGGTCCCAAGCAAATCGATTAACGTACCCCATTCTAATCAAAATTCTAGTACTACACAATGTTTGTTTTGATTCGCTATGAAAGTTTGACAGATAAAATGAGGGGTTATTGGATTTTTCTATGTTTCGAGGGGTGAATCGATTAGCTTGGGACCGAAGAGAGTACCAGAGCTGAGCCAAAAAGTTGAGCACGTTATTTCGGGACCTTCTAGTCTTAGAGTTACCTCTATGATAGTACCAGAACTGAGCCAAAAAGTTGAGCACGTTTCTTCGGGACCTACTAGTCTTAGAGTTACCTCTATGCTTGCACCATCTATCATCCACATTCCCAAGCAATGTTTTGCAACCGGAGCATCCCTCGTGCTTGTAATTTTTTCACTAGTTGCTTTTCCCTCGTTCTGTCAACGCGTCAGCTGTGTTGAATAAAAACAAAACAGATGGAAGTCAGTGATGTCGGTTCTATGAATTTTTCAGAAGATCTATAGAATTGATTGAATTCTGCAGAAATACGGATCCGTAGGGAAAATTCTCAGAAGCTAATACTTTTTTTTATGGATTTGTTTGGTTTGCTTAGTGTGCTTTTTCTTTTGCAGGAGAAACGTTTTTAAACGAAGCAAAGCATCACTTATTAGTGCCGTTTTTACCACCGCTCATCACTTCAATGTGTACACAGAAGAAAAAAACTAAAATGTATCAATCAATGATATTCATGGTGAAGTATTGAACATCAATAACTGATAAAAGTTGATAGAATATTACAGTCATCAACATGATTTGTTCTCGAATGCTGTGTATATCGTACAACGTAATGAATGACTAATGTGCAGTAGTTTTGATGTAATATTCAACAATTTTTTTCTGTATTCGTCAGATGAGACACACTGAAGACCAGTGGGATGCCTTTACCACTTATCATTTTCAAGAGCTGACATCTACTAACTAGAAGTGAAAAAGAACTGGCAACACTGATAAGTTTGAAATGTGGTGGCTTGCTCAATGCTTCAGTTGCGCCACCATGACACATGCAAGCACATTCCCAACTAAAACATTATTTGCGATGAATGTGATTGGAAGTGTTATGTCTGTTTGTCTGTGCTTGAAGGTCGGCCTTCCAATCTCTTTTCAGTCCATGACTGAACTGAAGCCTTTTCAGCAAGGAACGATTTTATCGTTCCACCAAGCCCTTTTCTTGTGGCCAATAAGGTGTTGTGAAGTTGAGAGTGATCCCGCGTGCTTTAAGCAAACCCCACACGCATCAATATATTGACGCGAAGGGGAATTATTGACAATAATATTGATGATGTGAATTCATGAATATTGTCAATCTCGATATATTGACGTCAATATAGCATGTATTGACAATACGATTATTGTCAATAAAAGCAATCGTGTAGGGTTCACTTTACAATATTGGTCGAACTCATCATTGACGCGCGTTGTCGAGTGTTGAGTGTTAAGGGCCACCCACATTAGATCCGTTTGCGTTGCGTTGACATAAATTTGACAGTTAGACAGCTGTCACTTTGCCGCAACGCGTCCGATCCGGATCTAATGTGCGTGGAAACGGAAAGTTTGACAGTTGTCGCAAATGACATCAAGATGCCTAACCGAAGTCGATTTGATTCTAACTAATTTTTAAAATTTGTCGAACCTCTTAACGGAATCCCTTTATGAAGAGCTTTGAGTGTGTTGGTTTATTTGCTTTGAATTCTGTTATAATTGCTTATCTTTTGACAAAAGATAAGCAATTATAACGGAATTTAAAGGAAATAAACCAACACATACAGTAAAAAAGAAATCTAATATCGATCATATTAATTCAAGCTGATGTATGAAATAGTGATGTAATAGCAAAAAGCAGATACAATATTACATCAGTGGATGTAATTTTGTTCGCAAAATCGATGTACATCGTACAACGTTATATTACACAACCGATGGACTGACCTGGTTGCAGCAGTTTGTTTGTAATATTCAACAACTTTTTTTTATGTGCACTCAAAGCTCTTGATTCTAACAACACGGAACCGAAAAATTACCCAAAATTAAGTTCTTTTCACTCATCTCCTATGTTCCGTTCAAAAAGCTAATTTTCAGTAAACCGCTTATAGCAGTTTACATTTGACTACGGCAAAAATAATTACTTACTCGTGAGTATTTTCTACCCAAAATTAAGTTCAATTGACTCAAATTTGAGAATATAATATCATATACTCACTACAAACAAAAAAATCTCTCAATTACAAATTATTTTTTAAATTAATTGCTTTTATGATGCATGCAGAAAATAATCAATATTTATTTTAATGTAAGTCAGTGCCAACATTTCATTGCATTTGTAAACATTGGCTTTAGCCGTCGATTTCTCGCGGATAAAAGCTCACTCATGAAAAATAATAACACCAATAGGTAGAGGAATGGGAGAGGAACCATCTAGCATTGTTATTTTGAAGAAGTGAGCTTAAAGATGCGAGAAATCGACAGCTCAAGCCATTATTTACAAAAAGTAATTAATTTTTATGTTTCACTAACTGATGGATGTTGTTTGGAAAAATCTAACTCAGTCTCGGAACAGATAGTAGTCTTCGGCGGATAATGAAGGTTTTCTCCTAAATGCGGGGTTCCAACGTGCAGCGGACTTGGTCGAACGAAAGTGCATCTTGCTTTCGTTGCTGGCCGACGATAAGCACCAAAGCCGGGTATGGATCGGGCGTCTGAATTTTACCAGTAGGAAAGAACGGAGTCTATAATCCCTATTGATAGCCACCAAAAACGTCTCGGCTGTTATCAATTTCATGTTCAAAATCATCCTTGAAATATGTAGACAGTTAGCAATCTTACCTTCTGCGAAAAACTCAATCTTTTTCACTGCCTCCGGTACCTGAATCGGTTCCCCCGGTTGTGGAATTTCGGAAGTGTACGATGCACAATTGATTTTCTGCGGTCTGCGGTCTGCGGTCTGCGGTATCTTACCTTATATGCCCTATTGACTTCTCGACGCAAGATCTCACTAATACAACCTAGCGAGCGTAGCCGTGTAAAATCGATTTGTTTATTATTTTCAACCACGAAATCAGCTGTCAAAGTGTTCGACTTGACATCGGGTTTGTTTTTTTATTTTCAACCAGTAAAATGCATGTGTTAGTGAAACTTCTCACTAATACTAACGGTGGTAGCGAACTCTATTAGATTTTTGGACAATGACAATGAGCTTTTCAGGAGGTCATTTTGACATTTGAACAATTTTTGTTTTAAAAATGTGAACTTTTTAAATTACGTGTCGATAGTCAAATAAAAACTTTCAAATCATAGAAAATAAATTCACTTTGACTATTTTCGTATGTTGGCAAGTTGATTAATTTTGGTTTCCTCCCTAAATATTCTACTTATTTTACTGTTGAGCTTTGTTTCAATTTAGTTATTTTACCGCACGTATCAATCATTTCAAGATTTCGGGACCGTACCGAACAAATTATATACTACAGAAGCTCAAAAAACTTTTAGTGAGCTCTACCGCATTGCGAATCACTTCTGCGTAAGCTCCGTAGGCGCGTTGATTCCGACAGCCACGAAAAGTTAAACATGCATCAATATAACATAAGAAAAGATCGATTTTACGTAGGGTTTATTTCATAGATTAACATTGACTGCTGTTTACAAATGTAAGTACTTGAACACTAAGAAATAAGTTAACTCAAATGCTTTAACCGCATAAATAAGAGATTTCGCGTATTGAGAGAATAATATAGTAATCGAGTACAATAAACTCAGGAGAATACAATAGCTTCAAAAGTTTAAAAGTTATTAATTGTCACATACCTCTACTTTTACTTATTTCCTAAACTATTCCTCTCCTTGTTAATCTGCTTAATGCTATTGGTCTGCTTGCGTTTTATTTTTAAAGTTCAAGACTAAATAAGAAGATTTATTCTACAACTTTAAAGGTTAGTTGCCTCCCTAAGCGGACCCCCCGCATCCTAATTCTTTTGTAAATCTACTTAATGTCATTAGACTTTCTGAAGTTTCTTATTTAACTTCATTTGATGATTATGATATCTCATTAGTCTAATTTAATAAATTATTAAAAGCTCTAATTCACCTAATCAATCATAACCCATGCTTTATTAGGTACCTTCACTTGTGCTTGTAATCTAAAACTAAACGTGTTTCAAGTACTTTTGATTTAAGCCTATACCTATTTATTATATCTTAGTTCGACCCAGGTAGCACCTTCATGTGACTAAAATGCTTCATTTTGAAGTTAGTTTCCTAGCTGATTTTTAAATTATATAGGGTATATGCTCCAACTATGTTCACACGCTTCCACTATGTCACACCACAAAAATACGTATGGGTATGTCACAATAGAAGCACACCACAGTGGAAATCCCGAGCCATAGTTCAAACACTTATCCCAAATCAAAATGAAGCACATATAAGATTAGTTACAATACCATGTACAAAAATGATGTTTAACATTGTTTCCTGAGTAATACTTCAATGAAAACAACAAAGAAAGCTTGTCACGGAAATAGAAGGAGCACCGTTTTGCACTTTTTGAAATATTTCAATAGTATAATTCCCTTGCAAACCCAAATAAATCTATCTGCGTAAAAATAAATAAAATAAGAGTGATTTGCGGCAAAACCCGCCAGTATCGCACCCAACGTCTGTGCCTATACGTAAGCGTACTACCAACAATCAATACGAAACTAACGATTTTAAATTGGCTCACTACTTGACTAGCCTATTGGTCCCAAGCAAACGATTAACGTTAGACAGATAAAATGAGGGGTTAGTGGTTTTTCCTATGTTTCGAGGGGTGAATCGATTAGCTTGGGACCGAAGAGAGTACCAGAGCTGAGCAAAAAGTTGAGCACGTAATTTCGGGACCTTCTAGTCTTAGAGTTACCTCTATGGTACTACGGCTCTCAATTAAAGGAGTAACAAGTGTGATACTATCACTGCTAGACTAGATCTTTGGTTCTCTCATGCAGTGGTTTATCAGAGAGGAGAAGCTTAGTAATCCCCATTGCCTGCCCATGACGCCATTCTATCGCGGCATGAGCCAGCAACGCCGGCCATAAACCTACCGTCTCCAACACTCCACTATAAAGCATGACATTAAGCCCACCCACCAACAGCAAGGTGCAAAAACTAAACAAGGGGAGGGCAGAACAAGTTAAACATTGTTCTAGAGCCAAATTGGTTTTGAAGGAAGGTCAAACTACAACCGAACAGCTCAGTCGCTCTGAGAACCCTATGAAAATTATGCTTTCCCAATATGGTACATTCTCTCACTATAAACCTGTCATTTCTAGCCTATCTGAACTATTTAATAAATGGAAACCATAACATGGGTTACGCTCCTCCTAAGCGGGCCCTCCGCATCCTATCTCTGTCTTATCTCAAATGCCAATAGTTTGAATGTATCAATATATACATTGGAAATTACGTTCAAGCAAATAAACCCATACCCCACTCACTTGGCCAGGCTTCAGAATCATCCAGTGGGCAGTGCGCTCTACACTCCAAGTTCTCTTTCTTTCAAATTTACCCCAAATTTTATATTTTACCCCTTTGAGTGTAGATTAATCACAATGAAACATTGTGACAGAGCACGGACTTGAGATTACTAGAGTATTGAATAATCTAGGTCCTATTTAGGATTATATCTGAAAAATCCAAATTTGGCCAACGCCCACCCCAAACCTGTTCTGATCCACCTGAAATGACTAACGCATGGAAGACTTTGACTAACCAGCCATGCAATAGTCTCATTCCGTACCTTATGGCAATTTGATGATTCTATTGTGCTCATCACCTTGGTCCTGTACCCAATGCTTAACTTATCTCCATTCCACTCAGCTACTCGCAATTTCTTGTGATATAGTGGGCGGAATATTTTTATATGAGACAATTCCAAATTTAGCAGATCTTTCCAAATTTGGCAGATTGACAGGTAATCGGTGAGTTACCACGATAGTTGCTATTCAACAACTCGACAACGTCCCATCGTCGTGAGAATTTCCCATTGCAGACGCCAACGAAACGACGTCATCGAGCTATCGATCAACTACCCTGGTTATCGCCTGGTACCTTATAGCACGATGCTAGGAGGCGAACCGGAAGAATCGATGAGGTACATCCCCCAAGTTCCCTTTCCTTAAAATCGCCCCAAATTTGATATTTTACCCCTTTGAGTGTTGATTAATCACAATGAAACATTGTGACAAAGCACGGACTTGAGGTTACTAGAGTATTAAATAATCTAGGTCCTATTTAGGATTATATCTAGACTAACATTTGAAAAGGGCGTAATTCCAAAATGACCATATCGAGAAAATCGCTTCTGAATTTTGATGACCTAAAAATTAATCCTATTTCACGACTTTCCATTTTCGGGATGATTTTATAAGCTTTACGTATAGTTAATAGTGTAATCTATCATCATGCATCACTAAAAACTCAAAAAAAGTTTTCTTTGTCGTGAAATTGAGAAGAAAACATCATACGCCCTGATAATTTCATACATGTTGTTACCCCCCGGATCTTCCACCCTTTGAACTGCCAGCACTGGTGATACGCCGTGGAAGTACACCCTCTGGATTTTTTGTTTGTTGTTCCGCCTTGGTTCTTCGTTCGCAAAGTTTGTTAGAGTGGAATTACGTAAAATGTAAAAAATAAAATGTCCTTAATAAACAAACAAACAAAACATTACACCCGAAGATTTTTTTGGTCTTCTTTTTGTTCGTTGTTTACACGTGAACTATCAATCGGATGCATTTCAAATGAATCGGGCGTGACTAGGTACTACAGAATCAATACGTTCGGCATATTAAAACGATATAATTCGTAGTTCTGGTGCAAGGCGTAACAACCAGATGCATCAGAGTTGAAAG
This sequence comes from Ochlerotatus camptorhynchus, assembly GCF_037179485.1. Taxonomy (NCBI): domain Eukaryota; kingdom Metazoa; phylum Arthropoda; class Insecta; order Diptera; family Culicidae; genus Ochlerotatus; species Ochlerotatus camptorhynchus. Next base: position 652,519 of record NW_027040849.1, read on the forward strand.
TTGGAAATACGCCATGTAAGAAGAAACGTTTTTGATTAATTGAAGTGATATTTTCTTCTGCTTTTTCGTGATTATCGAGTAGTTTGTGAACTATTCTCTCTATATGTGGCAAAATATGGTTTGTTTACATTTTGGCTCTTCCGCCCCTTTCAAATGTTAGTCTAGATATCTGAAAAATCCAAATCTGGCCAACGCGCACCAGCGTTGTTATCTTAAAATTGGCCCAAATCCATATGGGACTGATATGCGATTATAAGCAGTCTAGGTTAGATAAATGAACAAGATAAATATGCACAAATAGATTACTTTGTATTGCTTTTAATGCACGCAAACGCATTTAACTGGGAAATAAATACAACCATCTCAACACAGAATGTACAGACTCTTAATCACTAACGGTACCGGTAACTGTTTCCCAGTCTCTTCAGTCGATGTTGTACACATAAGGAATACTTCCTTGAATCTTGGCGCTCTGCCGTAGGAAGACAGCATTCGGTAGACTGCTGCTGCAGATGGCCAACACGTTCACATCGGCCAGCCGTTCGGCCGGAAGCGACTGCAGCAGATATACGTTATTGTTCTTGTCCACGCCACGAACAATTCCTGGAGGAAAGTGGAAGAGAGCCGAATTGATTAAGCTGTTACTCGATTGCTAATGTTTACTGTTTACATACCGATTCCCAAGCACTCGTACAACCCACCGTCAACTTTTTGGCAGAGATAGACGAGAGTGGCGTTCAACACCGATGGTAACTGTTCATCTGCCAAGGTTTGATCTTCCCGGGTGACAAGTACCTGCAGCTGACTTAGCGGGGCACAGAAAGGTTTCACATCGTTGAACCACTCACTGGATGTGTCGTTCAAGATGTCTGCCAAATGGGCCAACAGCATCAGAAACCGGCGCTTCGGGGCATTTAGAGTGAATCCCTTTTTCGGGTAGCAAACATTCAGTTCATAATGTTTGAATGTTGCTTTCCGTTGGATGTATTCTTGAACTTCGCTTCGTAGAATGTTGAAACTGAACTGATTGATGAATTCGCATGTTAGGCGGTTCTGGTAGTTTGGTATGGCCAGTAACTTGTTGGTCGACACAAGCTGAATCACGTCCGTAGGAGAGAACATCCGGAGTATCACTGCCATCAGTTCTTCGCCAAAGTCCGTCACGTACCCCATGGTGTTGATAATCCAGGGCACGTTGGCAAGTTCGGATTTGTGCTGCTCGCAGTAGCGGAGCAATTGTCGTACGTTCTGAATGTAGAAGATAAGTGATGATACGATGTTGAGGCTTCCGAAAAGCCAACTCTTGACCGGTTTGATTGGACTAAATGTGGCAACTCCCAGTAACGGTCTGTCCACGATTGTTACGCTTATCGTTTCCGGAATGTGCTGGATCGGTTGACCAATATCCAAGTCAATCAGGATGACTTTCCTAAACTTGGCTACGTTCCTATTGACAAGATACTGACACAGCGTAGACTTGCCAGATCCCTTTCCACCCATCACTACGATTTTGCTGTTATTTTTCACGTCTATCTTGTCCCACTCTGGATCGCTCCGGTACAAAGATGTACTCTTGTCCACGTGCTCTGTGTAGAACTCAACATTCAGCAAGTATTCTGTGGTGAATAATACGCTTTTCTTCAAAAACTCCACCCTTGGGAAAAGCAGATCTTCCGAAAGGTACTTGTCGACTACCGTAATCTTTTTGTTATTACAGTTCGCTTGCAGTAAAACTAGAACTGAGACCGCCGGATCGAAATTTTCCTGGATTTCCTGCAAATCCAAAACCTGGAAGTGCTTCTCCACGCGCGTCATCACCTTCCGAATCGTTTCCATTGAACTTGGAGTCGCTTCGGCGTGGGGACTTAAATTCAAGCTATGGAAACCTCGAACGGCATACACACTGCGGCATTCGCCAGGTCTCAGATAGTAACCCATCACTTCCAATCCACCAACCAACGGTTGAATCGTCAGGTGTCCACTGAAGTAGAGGGTTTCCTTCAGCACCAACAGCGACATACGCATATCGATCGAATCATAGATCCGGTAGTTGGAGTCGGCATCAGCATTTTGATCCACATCTTCATCCATCGCGTCATCCTGTTTGGCAAGATCTTTCAAATTGCGGGTGGGTAGCGGTGTATCCTCTTCCATCAATTCTCGTTCAGCACTGCTAGGAACTGGCGAACTCTGGTTCAACAACGATGGCTTTTGACTTGCATTTGTTTCAAGAATCTGAAAAAAGAAAACAAAATCCATTCACTTTTCCATCTTACATATAACCTGTTTTTCTTACCTTACTGCGATTCAATTTTTCAAGACTGTCGATCAAATTTCCCTCCGCGTCGTAGATGGGAACCAATTCCGGACAGCCTACCTTATCATCGTGTGGCTCCTGACTCTCGATTACGCTGAATATACACGAGCGCTTTCTTACGTCGTCGCATGGTAGTTCCACAATCTGTGCCGATTCCACATCACTGTTGAATGAAACCTGGTTGTCAGTGATTTCGTAAATCTGCGCTGCACCTCGACTGATGTACAGATCGTCCTCGTCCCCAGCGATGTAATCTTCGTCCTCATCACTATCGTACGACTCGTCCCAGTACGAAGGATACTCATCATCCGAGTCATCCAAATCGTCGGAATCATCTGAATCGTAGTCCGAAGAAAACTCATCATCTTCCAGTTCGGATTCATCATCATCCACTTCACTTTCAGAGTAATCCGAATCGGAAGTGGCTGAGTCATCATCAGAATCAGCCGCTTCCTGTGAATCCGATCCTTCATGTTCCAAGGACATCTTTAAAAGGGAAACAACCATGAATTATTGTACAACATAGAACATTTCAAATTTACCCATCCATTTTCGTCCTCTTCTTCCTCGCCGGACTCCTCCGACGACGCAGATTCCTGCTCATCATCTGATTTTTCAATTCGACCATTACCAGCTGGTACCAACATTTTGCAACCGGCTTCCTTTTCTCCGTCGGAATCATCGTAAACCAGATCCACATCGTTATCTTCCTCAATCCAATCGTTTCCCTGAGAAGATTTCGATTTCCGCTCTACCTTACCCGCTTTACCAGCTGTCTTCTTCTGCTTCCCGGCTTTTCCACCATCAGTAGCCCTATCTTGATGTTTGCCGTAAAAGTCGACCAACTCTTCCAACGACATGCCATTCTCATCGTTCTCTTGCTCGTTATCACCACCGGTGGACTCGCTTTCGTTTAAGTCCGATCCTTCCTCTTCCTCGCCACCAATCGGTGGAAGACCGTAAAGATCCGGCGCCGTCGGGTCTTCTTCCGGATCTCCATCCGAAACATCCTGGAAGAATCGGTCCATATAATCGTCCGCATCGCTGTCGGATTCCGACTGCGAACGTTTCTTTTTCTTCGCTTTCGTCTCTACGGCATCGATCTGGCTCTTCTTTCGCTTCTGCTGGCGATCCGCTTTAGTAGGTTCTGGTGGCGTTTGCTTTTTGGTAGCTTTTCTGTTTTCGACACTCTTCAACGAGTGTCGATCAGTCTTCTTCTCTTTTCCAACTTTCGTTTGAACCTCCTTGCGGGTGGTACGCTGGGGTGACTTTTGGGCTGATGATGTTTTCTCTTTTTGGCCGAACAGCTTCTGTTGATTGGATTTCTTTAGATTTTTCATATCAGCAAATCCGTTGGCCATTTCCGTGTATCTCAGATCTTCCGCAGGCAGCAGCTTAGTCTTGGCTTTCTCCGTAAGCGTTTCTTCACTTGTGGAAAACTGCTTCTTCCATGGTTTGCCAGGTTTCTTACCTCCGATTTTCTTCTGTTTGCCACTAAAACTGTGATTACGCGACAAAGTATCCTGTTTGGACTTGTTCATTCCGGAAGCTTCCTGTCTATGGATGAAAGTGAAAAATGTATACTATTCCTGATCGATGTGAACACAGACAGGTTATGTTGAGCCGGGGCAACGAACATGCTTTTGAAACCGATCAGTAGCCGATTTCTCGAGGTGAAAAGCTCAATCACTTTAACATACTATAATAAAAATGGTAGAGTAATCATTCCTCTCCCTAATTGAGTTTATAGTTTCCGAGATTGAGCTTTTATTCGTAAGAAATCGGCGATATAGGTATTTGTTTACAAAAGCATGCACGCCCAAATCACGAATCAATCCGGTCTTACCAACCTTTTATGCTAATACATCGGTGACTAATTCCAGATATTCGTGAACTTCGTTTAAGCCAAATTATGTAGATAACTAGTTAAAAAAGATTGAATCTTTTGAAAAAATGTTTTGATAGCCTATTCCAGTAATAACGAGTAAGCAAGTAGACCGGAATCCAAATACTGATTACAGGAGGGACGCATGCAATGATTATATTAGGTACAGCTCAACAGGCAGCTTGTTGGTGTTAGAAGTAAAATATATTGTAAACATTGCTGAGCATTCAAGGGACGACGTCACTCTACCATAACATTCCACACTGCGAACAGTGAGATTTACGTCAGTGCCAACAGCTGTTTTCGTGAATTCCAATGAAAGAACACCACTAAATTTGCACATTCACTAACACCAATAAGCCTGTTGGCTTGTACCTTATAATTATAAAAACATTGGGACGCAAGTACCAGCTTTCAAAACAGCAGCAACATCAAAACAAAAGTTTGACACTTCAACACGTGAAAGTGACCGCTGCGTAGAACTCGTGAGGGGCATTTTTATGAATTGAAAAGGCTTTTTTCGAGGGGTTTCTACACTGAGCGAATTTACCATGTCGTCATTGCATGATTAATCATTCAGAGCTATCCGATTTCTTTAACATCGAAAATAATATGAGATACCCGATTGACTGATAATTGACATTAAATGGGATGATTCATCATACATATCATAAAAAGGAAATAACATCAACCACTTAATGAAGTACCGTTCAAATTTTGAAAGGTATTAACAATAAATGAATTCAAGAACAGAAATGAACTAAAATCATCCAAGTGAACCCAACAACGAAAATCATACAACAACTGTCATACGATTAATTTTTTTATCGTTTCAGTCTCCCATTGCGTTTTGGCCTTACCATTTTTTCGCAGTTTGTTGCGTCTCTCTCGAATAGCAGTACACAGTTTTTTCGCATACCACGGGGAGTGTCACCAAAAAGCGAACGAGAAAAAAGTTTTCGGATTCATGTGGCAAAAAAATATCTACTCGTTCCGTTCCCGTTTGATTCGAATGCTTCAGTGCCCGTGGATTGTTCGCGATCCAGCCCCCCCTCGAGGAGGTGGTCAGCGACTTTGAGGAAAGCAAGTACCAAAACGCCGAACTGCCTCTTTCGTACTACGGCAAGTCGTCGAACGAGTGGAGTTTTACAAACTAGCCAAGTGGCCATAGACAGAAACGTGTAATCAAAACAACATCCGCTGGTTGATTCAAATTCCTAGACTTCAGTAAGTTACTGGGAGAGAGGTACTTTGTTTCAATCAAAACGATTCTAACAAAACAAATTTATCTTCCAGTGATATCATCAAGACCAACCAGCTGATGAGCTCGTTTAGCAGATTTTGGGACAACATTTTCAAACTGCTTTTTGAGGCCACAAACAACCCGAGCCAACATCCTACATTGCACAAGTTCCGACAGAACGTGATTGGGTTCGATTCCGTGGATGACGAGTCCGAACCGGCGAATCCACTGTTCGATGGGGACGCCAGGGGCGAGGCCGGCCCAGTGCAGCATTTAGTGTGGTTGTTTTATCATAAATAAATAAAACAATTGTTCAGCTTATAAAACAGAAGTGTTTCATTTACAACATTAATTAACAGTTCCAACAATTTAGAAGAGATATATTTCGTTATGATCACAATTTTTAAACAGTAAAATAAGCTTTCTGCTTCCATATATTTTTCATTCAGATTGCACTTATATTTCATTTAAACATTGCATGACAATTTATTTTGAAACTGTATGACGAGTCCGTATCTTTCTCAATGTTAATCATACGGTTTGTTCATTTCAAGTCTTCCTAAGAATGGATGATAATCATGCTAATGGTTTACAGCGTGCAGAACGAAAATCATCCTGTTTTAGAATTAATGCTATTCAGTTCTTCTGTGCTTTGAGAGCTGAATCAGAGAATGATAATCTTTCACAAATAGAAAAATAATCCGTATGGGGCTCAAGTGAAGCAATAATCATACATTGATGTATGGACAATTTGGTTCAGTGTACTGTAGATTAGGATTGGGCGATCTTAGATCGATCTTTGGAAGATCGATCTTTTTCATCCCGATTTCCGATTTTTCGGATCGATTCTTTGTCCACGAAAAGATCGAAAAAATCGATCCCTTCTTTCGATCTTTTCGATCTTCAATTTCTTTTAAAGTATATTTAAATCGAAAAAACGATTTACTCTCACCACAGACTGCGTAGTAAATTTAACGAACATAACGTCAACATCAGCATCGCTCCCTACAATGACGTCCCTATTTGCGTTTTAGATATTTACGAATACAGCAACATTTGAAGGTTGGTCTACCTCCTTCCTGTACTCATTGCTCATTAGGGGTTGTTCATAAACTGCGTGGACAGGTTAGGGGAGGTTAAAAATTCAGCAGTTCCACACAGATTCGCAAATCATTTCGGATCGACCTTTTACGATTATGATGAAACTTTGCACAGTTGTTTTTTATTACCCAACATGCCATTTTACATATTTGGTTCCCTAGTTTTGCACACGACTAACACTTGAAAAGGGCTTATGCAAAAATTATACGCATCAATAGAAAAATATATATCTCGTGAACGATTCGTTTGATCGAGATGGTGTCTTCGAAGAAGTTGCGGACAAGTATAGACAAGTAAAGAGTGAAAATTGCTCAAATTATGCGACAAGTGAATTTCAACCTACGAGTATCTCGAAAATAACAACTTTGGGCAATTTAAACATAATGAGCTTTTTTGTTGTAAATTTAATGTGTTTTAATATTAACACTATTTTAAAGATATTCGATAACTGTAGGTGGTATTTTGGAAAATACTTATTTTTTAAATGATTCATAACTTTTTTGTTTATGATTTTCCCAGCAAATTCACAGTATCAGTAGGTATTACTTAATCTAAACTACAAAATAAATATAAAAAAAATAAGCAAATTGAGTAATTTTAATTTTTTTTTGATAATTTTGATTTTTTTGTAAAAAAAATAATATTTTACAGTGTTTATTTTTTTTTCTTGAAAGGCACAATACTTGTCCGCAACTTCTTCGAAGACACCATCTCAATCAAACAAATCATTCGCAAGATATATGTTTTTCTATTGATGCGTATCATTTTTACATAAGCCCTTTTCAAGTGTTACTCGTGTACAAAACTAGGGAACCAAATATGTAAAATGGCATGTTGGACAATAACAAACAACCGTGCAAAGTTTCAACAGAATCGTAGAAGGTCGATCAAAAAATTAAAAAAAATCGTCATTTGAAATGGAACTGCTGAATTAGCAACGGCCCATACAAATTTAAAAAAAAACTTGGTATGGACAATTGTCTACGCAAGGGGAGGGTCAATAATGCAAAAAAACTGTCTACGTAGTTAATGACCAGCCCCTTGCCATCACGACAACAATTGAATAGTATAAAGGAAATAATTTCTAGAGGTACCAACGTAAACAAGCGTATTAAAATAAAAATCAAAAGATCAATCTATCAAAGATCGATTCTTTGGTACCGATTTAATCAGTGGATCGATTCTAGAGCCGAATCAGTGTTGCCAGATATACCGATTTATCCGAGGGGGACGACTCAATCTACGATGCAGAAAAGATTGTGTTTTGCTGTGGCAAGCTGCGCGCACGCTGAGTAGACAGAAAGAAGATTGATGACGATTCTGAAGATTTCCTGCAAAAAGATGATGCACGATGCAAGTAGATGCGCCAAATGAAAGAAGATTTTTCGAAGATTGATTCGCTAGTGTGAAATTTGTTGAGCATCTAAACTTGAAATTTAGATGTGTCGCCCCCCTCGGATTTATCGGTATTTATACCGATTTCCAAACTACACAGCAAAAAAAATGTAATATCGATCAATGTAAATCAAGCTGATGTATGAAATAATGATGTTATAGCAAAAAGCAGATACAATATTACATCAATGGATGTAATTTTGTTCGCAAAATCGATGTACATCGTACAACGTTATATTACATCCAAACTGCTGCAACCTGGTTGCAGCAGTTTGGATGTAATATTTAACAACTTTTTTTTCTGTGTAGATACCGATACACAGATAAGATTCCTCAGAATACCGATTTTTGAAATTGTATACCGATTTATACCGATTTTTCAAATGATCAAAATTAGTATTGCCTACCCGCGCTCGAATTTCGGAGTAAATTACTGTGATAGACTTGTATCTTTTTGAATAACCAAAATTTTTGAGCCCTCAAATCATCTTGTGGTGGCCAATTGGCGTCTTGCAGTGAAACTTTTCCAAGCTTTCGCCTCCTACATTTCGAAGTGAGAACTACTAGAAGGAGGATAGTTTCCAAATTTTCCAAGTAAAACAGACGATTTTTGGGGCAAATTGGTCCATAAAGAAAAACTAATAATTTCCCGTGGAAACTTTTGCTTGAATCGTGTAAGAAAACGTGTTTGAAAACTAATTGTTATTATTTCGGTATGGATCGGAGAGGTTTTCATGGAAAATTATGCATAACAAGTTTGCACCCACAGCAAGAGGTTACCTCCTGCGCAGCTGCATTTTTCGGAAAATGGTGAATATGTGCGATTTCCACTAAGATGAAAGTGTAAATAAAGTTAATTTACTTAGGAAAGTTTGTATCATGCTGGTGGTAATGGAGAATTGGTTGTATAGGACGCCAATATTCAATAAATGTTCATTTTGGCCTTTTCTAAGCAAACATATTGATACTCACAATTTTCGACGGAAAACGCAACGGAACTTGATTTACTCAACACGCACCATACTATAAAATGGTGCTAGATGGTCTTCAAAGTGATAACAAGATGACAAATCATCTTTATTTTGAGTAATTGAGAATTTCACATGGATGTGATCAAATTTGTGTAGTTAAATTATGGACGACTGTCACCACAAAACTGAAAAAAGCTGTTCCAATAGAGCAAAGCGGTGCATTTTGACGGTTCTATTGGGACAATTTTTGACAGACGTCCATACGTTTACTGTAAAGCTTTAATGGGATGTGCTGTCAAATCGGCCTACTGATCATCCATCAATGAGATGTAAATAGGTACCCTAATAAAAATAACCATAAGATAGATCTTAATGACGTGTACGGGGTATCATCCAAACCATTTGTGGGATAGTTCTACCAACCGGTGGAAACTACCCTAATAAACAAATACCATAAACGAACAATATCCCTGATGGGTTAACTATCCCACAAATGGTTTGGATGATACCCCAAACACGTCGTTAAGCTCTCTTTTATGGTTATTTTTATTAGGGTAACGATTTTAAATTGGATCACTACTTGACTAGCCTATTGGTTCCAAGCAAATCGATTAACTTACACCATTCTAGTCGAAATTCTAGCACTACACTATGTTTGTTTTGATTCGCTATGAAAGTTTGACAGATAAAACGAGGGGTTCATGGATTTTACTTTGTTTCTACGGGTGCATCGATAAGCTAAAGGACCGGAGATAGTACCAGAGCTGAGCCAAAAAGTTGAGCACGTTTCTTCGGGACCTTCTGGTCTTATCGTTATCCCTATTGTTCTATCATCCAGGTTACCGTTCGTTTATGGTATTTGTTTGTTAGGGTAAGGCCCACTAAATGTGTCGTCTCTTTCGTTCTCCCGCTGTTAAAATGGTTGAGAGTGTGATGTCAAACTCTGTCACCCATTTCACCAGACGGAGAACGACAGAATCGGAACTCATGGATTTTCCACAGACAAATTTTCTATATGTGAATTTGGCTCCAAACATCAACAAATCATCGTTTCTTGTTGTCGTTTGGAACCTCGTTGGAACCCGTTATGCGAGCTAGGCGACGATTGTTCGTATTTGACAGTTACCTCCTCCCCTTTGGTTTCTACCAACGTTGATTACCGTCTGCCGGCATGCCTATGAATTGGGTTCTTTAATTTTCAAAAAAATATGTCAGTTTTCATACATCATCTGAAAGGGCGTCTTTTTTTTTTTTTTTTTTTGAGCAAAATGATATTTTTTTTGATCCCATATACTTCCATCGCAATTCTTAAATCAAGATTTAAAGCAAAATAATCACTTCACTGCTTGACACAAAACTAACAAACTGACAGCTCGTTCTCATACGAAGTACTATCGAGGGGCGTTAAGATGGTGATTTTTTATAATGTAATCACACTTATTTAAAATAGTTCCCGTGCTCCAAAATTTATGAAATTTTGGATTTCGATTCCATTTGTAATGCAAATTAGGAATATGCAATTACCTCAATGTCAAAAAGTAAAGTGGATTTTCGCTTTAAACACAGCAAAAAATGTAATATCGGTCAACATAATTGGGTTCTTCAATTTTGAAAAATATATCGGTTTTTATATATCATCTAAAAGAGCTTCGTTTTCTGAGCACAGCGATATTTTTTTCAACCCACACACTTTCATCTCGATTTTTAAATCAAGATTTAAAGCAAAATAATAACTTCACTGTTTGACACTAAACTGACAAACTGACAACTCGCTCCCATACAAAATGACACCGAGGGGCGCTAATAAGGTGATTTTTGCAAATGTAATCGTACTTATTTAAAATAGTTCCAGTGTGCCAAAATTGATGAAATTTTGGGTTTGGGTTCCATTTTTAATGCAGATTACGAATATGCATTTACCTCAATATTTACCCCTAAAGACCCCAATTCCGAAGTCCTTTTTGATTGGGTCGCATGTAACATTTTTGTCAATTGAGTTCTTTTAAGGGTATTGAGGTAATTGCATATTCGTAATCTGCATGTCAAATGGAACCGAAATCCAAAATGGAACTATTTTAAATAAGTGTGATTACATTAGCAAAAATCTACATCTTAGCGCCCCTCGGTAGTACTTTTTATGGGAGCAAGATGTATTTTTTTAGTTTTGTGTCAAAAAGTGAAGTGGATTTTGGCTATAAATCTAGATTTAGAAATCGAGAAGGATGTTAATGAGATAGAAAAAAATATCATTGAGCTCAGAAAACAAAGCGCTTTCAGATAATGTATAATCGCTATAATATATTTCAAAATTAAAGAACCTAATTGGCTTCATTAAGGGTATTGAGGTAAATTCATATACGATATCTGCATAAAATATGGACCCGAAATCTACAATTTTATCAATTTTGATAAACTGGAACTATTTTAAATAAGTCCGATTACATTAACAAAAATCATCACATAGCGCCTCTCGGTGGGACTTTATATGGGGGCGAGCTGTCAATTTGGTAGTTTAGTGTCAAACAGTGATGTTATTATTTTGCTTTATATATAAGCCGATTTGTTGCATTTCTTATGGCAAAATAGTGAACTTTTCATGAACATTAACAGCAAAGAACTTTCTGACTGAAGGGAGTTCTATTCCACCTGTTATACCAACACCTAGATCCACGAAAATACCAACTTAGCCAAATAAAAACCATCGTCGTCAATCGTCATCGGGCCTTTTCGATGTATGAATGTATGTGCGAGTTACCCGCTGCTCTGCACAGGAGCTCAAAATGGGAGTTTTCCAACGGTGTGTGCGTGTCCAGCGATGAAGCTGTGTTGTGCGATACGCTTTGGCAGGCAGAGTGGCAGACCAGAGACTACTAGCTCGAGAGCCAGAGTGCATCAGCAACAGAGTGCCAAGTAGCTAGGAGTGAAGTGAAAACAGTCTGCGGCTGGGTTTGTAAACGAGTGCTCACGCGAATTTCTACGTCTGGACGTCGCCGTCGTGAGTTGTACGCTACTAGCATCCTGGAAAGTTGATTTTTCTTCCTTAATGTGAATTTCTGTTGTTCTAGTTCCTGCTCTTGTGCTTTCACGAGGAATTTCACGGTGGAAATTATTAAAAAAAATCCTGCTCTGCACGGTAAAAAAAAAGAGAAAAAAGTGGAACATTTGCCACAGAATTATTGTTGATCAAAGAAGGCGTTGTCGCGGTCGCGTAGCACTACGAGTGTTTGTGTGTGTGCTTCTTTCTCGCATCCGTCGTCAGACGTTGTGTCTACATTTGTGCTTTTTGTGTCCCATTGTTTCTTCGATTACTGCACACGTTTGTGTATTGTAAAAAGTGGTTTCGCAGTGCGTACAGTGGCTGAAAAATAAATCAAAAGGAAAATTTCCCTTCCGTCATAATATTATTTGCAGCCTGAAATTTAAGACGACAAAGTGAAAAAATAGAAAAAGAGAAAAGAGGTACCTTCTCTTCTGCACAACCTACACCCGAAACCAATAAAAAAATCATCTTACCGCTGCAGTCTGTCTCGTTCTCTCCTATTCCACACACTACTACCTATTGCTCTCGTTCTTTCTCGTGTGCGTATTTTGTGTCTGGAGGAAAATAGTCTACAGAAAAAGCAACCGAATCAAAAAAAAATAGTGTCCAACTCCTTGCATGTGTGCTGTCCGGCAGTAAAGTAATGTGGTGTTTTTCATGCGTCTCTGCTCCAGCTAACTCAGGTATATATTTTTTTCCTTTCCTATCTATCTCACTCTGACGTATACAAGCGCGCGCATACGCATATGAATGTCGAATTTGCGTCGCTGACTTGTACATTTTTAGCAGACTGTTTTTTTTTTAATGTGTGTACGTAATTTGCTTATGTGTGCTTGTATTCCCATATTTTCTTATTTTATAATTAAAATACATCGCTTGCCCATTTTTACTTAATGGTACATACTTTTGGCACTAGATTGCCGAATTTTTTCTACAAGACGAAAATAAACAAACTACGATTCACAATTTTTCGCTATCAATGTGTTTCCTCTACGGTGGTGATTTAAACAACGCTCTAATTATAAATGGATTTTTGTTTATTTTTCGTTCCATAGTAATTTTGTGTTGTGCTCTTGTTTTGCTATGATCATTTATGTAATTATTATAAATCTTGTAGGTTGTTTTCCTTTTCATTGAGTGTTTTCGTTCTTGATATTGGGTCTGTTCCCGTACATGATTTTCTGAAAGATTCTGTACAGCAAGATGCAGCAACCTACAGTAAAAGCAAAAAAGAAAACAAGTACGGGAAAAGACCTATTGTTTCGTATAGAATGTCATACTTACTGGAAACCTATAAAAAAGTATATAGAGGACGGAAAAACAAATTCACATTTTGACGTAGGACCACGTCTGTGATTTCTATATGAGGGTACACTAAGTGAAAACTGAAAATGGAATATGTAACAAAATTATGAAAGATTTTGAACGTTAATAACTTAGCTGCCCCTGAACAAATTTCAATAATTTTAGCATCAATCGATCAGGTTTATTTCTACGCATCTGTAAAATTTAAGACTATCATTTTTCAAAATGTCACTATTGAAAATTGCACGAATAACATCTGGTTTTGATAGTTAAAATTATCACCGATTGCCTGCGCAAAGCGATTTCCCTAACACAGATTTCATAGTTAAATTTCATCCGGTCTCACCAAACGGTGCTTATTCAATCACCGCGTGGTGAGTGGTGGTGTTCTCAGGGTGTCGACTACCTGGAAAAACCTGGAGAGTCAGGGAATATCAGGGAATTCCTTTTTGGACCTGGAAAATCAGGGATTGTCAGGGAATTTCATTCAAAGTCAGGGAAGTATTTCTTTATAACAGAAACATATTAATAAGTATGGCTGATTACGCTAGTTTCAAACAACTTAATTGCTCGTTGTAGTTTGAGGTTGGTTTTAAATTTCAAATTTTAAATAGAGTTGCGCAGTTGTGGTTGTTTAATGCTTGCTGTTGCATTTTTGCAAGTGGAGCAAAAGTAACGCAAATAAGAGGGTATTCTGATGATTTTGAGCCTATTATAAATTCAGCTCCACTGGGTGTTGTCACATTCCTGAGTTGAATCGAGATAAAAATTCAGTTCCGTAGAGAGGCTAGACGTTGTTAGATGTTGCAAAATTAAGCTGCTTATGGAAATGTGCGTTCCTTAATAGATGTTATACCCAATTTCGTCTGACAAAATTTAACTTTCAAGTAGATTCTGCGTCTGCTCTATCCAGCTGTGTCCAACAAAAATCAATCCCTTGAGTGCATTGGAGCACTTTTGAGTAAATGCAAGAATGATTAAGAGTTAAGCTGGGCTTAGACAAGGCAAGTCATTGATTAACTCAGTTGAATTCAATTGGCTTGAAAAGTTGAGCCTGGTTCAACTTTTTTCAATTTAAGTCAGTTAAATGGCATAGTTTACACGTTCAAGTCAGTTGAATTCAACTGAGTTGATCAATTGACTTGCCTTGTTGAAACCCAGTTTTAAGAGAAGATAATGATTTTTTTTCTAAATATTTCTAGTTCTTGTTCCTTATTGTGTTCCTAACAGCTTGATTAGCTCAGAGAAATAAATAAATGAGAATTTAGGATAATGGTCTTGCTTGGGAGGTTTTTTTTTTATTGCTTGGAGTAGCACTTTTATGATTGAATAATGATTCAAAGATACGTAGACAAGAATTGCTTTGACAGCATAGAGTGGCTGTGTTAAGTATTCTAGGTCTTCATTGAAAACCTGGTTAGCTCGTAAAATTAGCTTCACAGTAAAGTTTTAGTATGGTAATGTTGCTGCTACTGCAATTTAGATGGATTTAACTCAAAGAATTTTGGAGATGAAAGCGTCATTTTTACTTTTTCCCACCAGTGGAGACCGCCCGTACACTAGCTTTTGGTTAAACATATTATCCGGTATAATTTTCTTATGAAGCTGAGTCTCAAAATGTGCTCAAGGCAAAACAAATATAATGGGATTAAAAACAAGTGTTTCAGATGTGAAATGCAGAAATGCAAATCTGGAAAAATATACCTCGTTCTTTCTTCGAAAACAATAAGATTTCAAGACCCTTGGACTGGTCTAGATTTTCAGGATAGCTACAGTCACTTTAAGGAGATAACACCAAGATATTTCTGAGAATATTTTCTAGGGAGCTTTAGGAAAACCTCTACCAGGGTTTTTACTAGATCTCCCAAGAGTAAAGAGTATTCCAGGATTCTTGAAAAATACCAAGGAACGCGAATTTCGATGGGACAATTCCAAGATAATTATGCGAAGATCTATAAGGATAGTACAAGTATAATTCCAAGCACATTTCGAAAAAAAATTCTAGAGAATGTTAATGAGAATTCCATGCAATTTTCAGAATAATGTAGAGGAGAACTCTAAGATAATTCTGACCAAAATTTGGAGACAACTCTCGGCGTGAGAATTTCGCCTGCCAGATGGTGTTGGTGGGGAAGGGGGATTACAAGTTTAGCTCAAAAACGCTAATAAGCTCTTTTGAATTGATGGTCTGAGGTGAATTCTACGGAGAATTTCATTCAAATATAACAAAATTTAAGCTCCAGCAAATTCTTAGAAAGAGTCTAAAATTCGTAGAAAGGATGAAATTTAAATTTTTTTTTAGTGTTCTACAGAGAATTTCTGTACTATTATAAAAAAATCAAGGGCTTTCCAGAGAGAATTTCAAATTTATTTTAGAAGAATTCTGGAATGATCTATGTGAAAGGAAATTAATCTAAAGGAAAGGCTTGAGAACAAGGAAATAAAAGCCTGTCAAGTGTTGAGCGAAATTTACATAAACAAATTGTGAAGACTTCAAACCTGTCGCAGATCCAAATTCAAGATCCAACAAAGGTGTTGCTGTCTTAGAAATTACCCATTTAACCTTAGGTTTAATCGCATTCAGATTTGTGCTTAATTAAAATACCTAAACCGCGATAATTTCCAAAATTCCGGGAGAAAAACGGGAAAATTGCTAATCGAGATTTGCTGGTCACCATGAAGATGAAGGAGATTTGGATTAATGTATATGTCTCTAGGGTAGAATGCGGATCCTTTCCGTTCTTGGTAACACGAGATTTCTGCCTTTTTTGCATTCTATAAAATGTATGGAACGCTTTATTTAATTTGAAATTGTGCTGGACCACTCTTCATGGGTTAGAGCCTTAGAGGTCCTTGTGGTATTTCATGAAAAAAAAAAATGTCCATAAAGCACTAATATATTCTGAGGAAAGTTATAGCTGAGGTACTGTACCTGGAATTTTTTTGAAAATTACTGGACAATCAGGGAATATCAGGGAATTTTGTTTTCTTAGTTGAGTCGACACCCTGTGTTCTCCAGTGCACAACGAAAAGCTGCCTGCTAGCAGCGAGCTGCAGCCCACATGAGCATTCATAAAAAGAGGAAGAAGCTGCACCGCTATTGATAGGAATCAGTAGCTCTTCGTGAGTTGCTGTGGGCCATCTATGTCAAGCGCGTCATACTAAAGATTATAAACAGAGAGAACCCCGCTCAAATTCTTATTCCTACACAAAACACAAGCTCCTGCTGCAGTTAACAAATAAGATTTATTATATAAGACCATGCAGTCCTACGTCACCATTGCGTACAACTCCATAGGGCTGTCCCTTGTAGTTTTTTCATCAATGCAAAAATTAGATCTGGGTATCCAGAGCATGTGTGTAGAATATTTTAAAATGCTACCTCGACATTTCATCCCTCATTTCGAAAATAATTCTAATAATAGGCAATGTCTTCTGCAAGTTCGTAGATCGCATAAAGATCATAAAGAGAGTGGTATCTAAAAAGTGTGACGTGTTAGAGAATAGATTCATTCTAGACTTTAATTCAGGAGACCATAAGCATTTCAAATATGGTAAAATATCTCTGTTGTTGAAAGTCGTGTTATACACTGTTGTTAGTTTGTTAAACTACACACTTATAAATAACTACTTTTACAAGAGACACAATCCACGTAAATCATGGAACGTAAACAAACATTTCATGTAAAATTAAGTGTTCTTAAACCGAAACATAAGCAAGTCGACGAAGAGAACGTTTGTTTTCCGTGTTGGGTATATTCATCACTGCGACCATTACTTTGATCTATTGTGATATTCTCCGTTTTTATATTGCTTTATCAGTTATGTCGTAGGGTTAACCACCCCATTTCCGGCCTATTATGCACATTCAGCACTTAGTATTTTTTAATCTAGCGCAGTTTAGCACCAAACGGAATGTTATTATTACTGATGACTTCCAAATTTATTTACCCTTCCGTATGAACCGTAAGATTTAGAGAAACCAATCGTTGAGATATTGTCAAAAGTCTAACACTGCTTCTTGACGCCAAACTCGGCCTACGGATTCTAAACTCGGCCTATCGCATTGAAACGCCAATGAATTCACTTCGGCCTATCGAATGAAGATAAAAATTGATTCGGTCGGAGCGCTTCTTTTGTTTTTTGGGAATAATGGTTGCAAACCTTCATATCATGCGTTCTCATTGACTTCGTTTGGTAGCTTATTAACTTAAGTGTCGTACCAAACGGATAATTGACTTTTTAACTGTGAAATCATGGATTTATTTGAAGACTTCTGCTCGATAGTCCCAAAGTGGCGATTAGACCGAAGTAGTTCTCTACCCTATCACTATTTTGTGAAGCGACCGACATAGACTGACCAAAAGCATTTTCCCAGCCAGGTATTACATTTCGAATGAAATGTACTACTTGACTGGGACCTGCATTCCAAATATCAAAGGGTTCTGCCAGCCCCTTATCCAGAAAACATACGCCTTTTATTGAAGATTGCTGCACAAGAGCATAGCAGGTGTTCAGAGTCTTCCTTTTCTATGCCACAGAATCGACACATATCCGCTTGAAGTTTTCCTATTAACTTCAAATGATATTTACATGGACAATGTCCATAAAACCAGTATAGACACTGAGATCTTTCTTTGATAATTCAAGAATTTTGCTAGTCATTGAAGTGTTCGGAATTATGAACCGTTTCGACTGCCTAACAATGGAAGTGTTGTACCAATTGGTCTCCACTTTCATTTTTTTCCATTTCTTGATCTCCATTTTAAGAGAACAAGCAGAAACTCCATAGAATTGTTCTGGTCCTATGAATTGCTGAGATGATCCTTGCCTGGCTAACAAGTCGGCTTTTTCAATTCCACGGTGGCCAGGAACCCAATATAGGTTTACTTGTTTTTGACAGGCCAATTCCTGAAGTGACATTGCACATTCCCATACGAGTTTTGAATTGCATGTTGCTGATTTTAAAGCATTTAATCAACAATCAATACGAAACTAATGATTTTAAATTGGCTCACTACTTGACTAGCCTATTGGTCCCAAGTACATCTATAAGCGTACCCCATTATAGTCAAAATTCTAGTACGACACTATGTTTGTTTTGATTCGCTATGAAAGTTTGACAGATAAAATGAGCGGTTCGTGTATTGGTATTACCATAGAGGTAACTCTATGACCAGAAGGTCCCGAAGAAACGAGCTCAACTTTTTGGCTCAGCTCTGGTACTATCTTCGGTCCAAAGCTAATCGATTCACCCCTCGAAACATAGGAAAATCCGAGGGAAAATCCACTAACCCCTCATTTTATCTGTCAAACTTTCATAGCGAATCAAAACAAACATTGTGTAGTACTAGAATTTTGACTAGAATGGGATACGTTAATCGATTTGCTTCGGACCAATAGGCTAGTCAAGTAGTGAGCCAATTTTGAATCGTTAGTTTTCACCGGTTGGTATTACTGAGCATTTCTTTGGGTTTAAGCGAAGACAACAAATCAAGAAGACTGGCAACTCTTCCATCTTCTCACACGAACGCTATGAGACAGGTACAAACGCGTAATTTGCCGCTCAAAGGTTAATGCTTCGAACGAATTTGATAGCAAAGATTACATTCTCAGAAGAAGGGTTTGAGGAAAGGCCCGAGGTGACTTCCCTGGGCCTGAGTTTGCTGGGAAGGTACACGAATAACACTCCTCTATTGAAACACAGAGTTGGCGCTCGGTGAGATATGACTGGAACCAGGACAGTAAGGATCCGTTGATCCCCAGTCGTTCAAGTTTAGCTATGGCGATTGCGTGGTTGATTTTGTCAAATGCTGCTGATAAATCCGTGTAGATAGCGTCGGTCTGGTATCGTCCACCATGCTATTCGTAATGTATGATGTGAAGCGCATCAGGTTTGTTGTCGTTGATCGATTGGACACAAAACCGTGTTGGTCCTCATGGAGATATCAACAATCAATACGAAACTAACGATTTCCAATTGGCTCACTACTTGACTAGCCTATTGGTCCCAAGCAAATCGATTAACGTGCCCTATTCCAGCCGAAATTCTAGTACTACACTAGGTTTGTTTTGATTCGCTATGAAAGTTTGACAGATAAAATGAGGGGCTCGTGGATTTTCCTATGTTTCAAGGGGTGCATCGATTAGCTTGGGACCGAAGAGAGTACCAGAGTTGAGCACATTTCTTCGGGACCTTCTGGTCTTAGAGTTACCTCTATGATTTAACGCTGCTTGACTATCAGACATAATGCAGATATTCGAATGTTTATAGTTTCTGCGCAAGCATATTACAGACCATTCAAGAATTGCTTGGAACACGGTTGGGCAGTAACCCATAGATATTGAGATAGCTATCCATGGATCAGTTACCCCTGCTTCCACACCATTGTTCAATCTTGAACCGCCTGTATAAAAAAAAAACAGTTGGACCCGGACTGATGTTTGGTTCCCCACTTTCCCAAACATTACGATCAAATTCTGCTGCATTGTGCATCGAAATTATATTTTTTCTCCATCCAGTCTTCATTTTTTAACACAAGAGCATCAATATCAAACAATTTTAAAATGCTAAGGTGTCCTGTAAGATCACCTTCAAGGAAGTACTTTGTTCGTTGAACCCTTAAAGCGCTCCTTTCAGCTTCTAATTGGATAAACTGATGCAACGGAAGCAGATAAAGTAGAGCATCTAGTGACATACTCGGTGTGCTGTTTATTACACCAATTATTGAGAGAGTAGCAAGTCTTTGCAGTCTCCCCAGCTTTTTCTGAGCCGATTTTTCATTAGTTTTCGGCCGCCAAACCAATGATGCGTAGGATATTCGTCTAATAAATCCAGTGGATCATTTTTGGTTTTAGGCCCCATTTCCTACCAAAAGTTTTCTTACTTATCCAAAGAGCATTTATTGCCTTATTAACAACCTGCTCTATATGTGAGTTCCAGTTATGTTTACTGTCAAGAATGACTCCCAGATACTTGACCGTTCGTGAAAGTTCTAAAGAAGTTTCTTTAAATTTAAAGTTATTTATAGAAAATTTCCTTTTCCGTGTGAACGGTACAATAGTGGCCTTAGAAGGGTTTACATTCAACCCTTCTTTAGTGCACCACGACGAAACATAATTTACAGCAGTTTGCATTCTGTTTGAAATGACATTATCATTCATTAGAGAACGTTTGATTGAATTGATTTTCTCATTTCTTTCAACGAATTCTTATGTCAAAAGAGCCGCTTACATGTGTTGGTCTCAGAGAACTTTCGTAGTGTGTAGCTGTACAAGATCTTGCAAAATAAACTTTTGACACATGCGTACCGATGCTTGCCTTTTTTGGATGACTGACGAATCAATTTTCTTGATTCTATTTCCGAAAGTTTTATGATAATTTTGAAGTCTCATTTTAAATTTGTTGGTCACTTATTCATTATTTCAGGGCTGGTAGCGAGTCACTTTTTAGTGACTTGGTCACTTTTTTCAAGCAAGTCACTAAAGTCACTTTTTCTTGTAATCAGTCACTATTTTAAACTCGTTTTTTAACGTGAATTTGCTTCAATATTGATCATTTTTATTGCAGTGTGTAGGAAAGGCCTACATTTTGTTCTAGTTTTTAAACAATTCGAAGTTGATGACCTTGTAAAGAGTTTTTTTTTTACGTTTAATCGTCTTTCTCTATCTACAGGGTGTCCACTCATTTGGCTAAATAAAGTTTCCTGAGTTTTACAGGTTTTTCCATAACTTTGGCGGATAATTTCCAGGTTTCTAATAAGAAAGCTATTTATGAAATGCTTTGAAAATATGATTTATTTCGTAAAACAACAATTAACGCAAACGTTTTTAAGACATGACAATTAGTTTTAAAGAAACAGCTTTACTTCATTTTAGTAAGTCTAAGATCACAACATTTTTTAATGTCTCGAAGTTTCGTACTAGCAAAATTGTGGAAACTTTTAAGAAGTTCTATTTATCTAAGAAAAACTAGATCTAGAGATCATGGAGAATTCCAGAGAAGCGGAAGTCCGCGAAATTTTAGCCCAAACTATTGGATTGGCTAAAAAATCTATAAGCGTAAGTTTAGACAAATTCAGGATAATTGGGTTCTTTAAAGGTATCGAGGTAAATGCATATTCGTAATCTGCATTAAAAATGGAACCCAAACCCAAAATTCCATCAATTTTGGTACACTGGAACTATTTTAAATAAGTACAATTACATTTGCAAAAATCACCTTATTAGCGCCCCTCGGTGTCACTTTGTATGGGAGTGAGCTATCAGTTTGTCAGTTTAGTGTCAAACAGTGAACTTATTATTTTGCTTTAAATATTGAATTAAAAATCGAGAAGATATGTGGGTTCGAAAAAAATATCGCTCTGCTCAGAAAACAAAGCTCTTTCAGATGATGTATAAAAACCGATATATTTTTCGAAATTAAAGAACCCAATTCCATGATGTGCTGAAATAAAATCGAGAACCCTTAAGATGTTCCGAGAGATTCAGTACAGAGACGTTCAGAAAATTTATGAAAACTTCAGAAATATTTCAGAAACTTCACAGAAAGCCAGAGAATTCCAGGGAAGTTTAAAGATGTTCACGAGAATTCCATTTATTTTAAAGCAAAACCGAGATATTCATTAGAATTGAGAGCTTTAGGGAAGCTCTGAGAACATCAAGACAGATCATAGAATTAAAGGGCAGCTTAACAAATTTCAAGGAAATTGCAGGAAGCTTAGAGAAGTTTCAAGAAAATTTCCGGGAATATCCGGAAACTTCGCTTTGCTCAGAGAAAATTTCTGGAACGCAATAAAAATTATATGAACATCCGGAAAATGTGATAGTATTCAAGGGTGTTATATTATGGAAATTTAAAGATTTAAAAAAATCGAAAATTTTGCTAAGTTGATTAGAGAACATCAACGAAGTTCCATTAATTTAAATAAATGTAAAAACTTTTAGCAAGCACCGATTCAAGAAATTTAGATTTTTACGATTGTTTCGTTATATTCAGTGCAGTTCCGAGTACTTCCAGGACGATCAGATAACATTACAAAAATCCCACTAACTTAACGAAATTTGCAGCGACTAACAAGGAGTTCCTTTGAATTATGGGATATTCCGAGAATTCTATGATTGATCTGAAAACTTGAGAAGATTCAGGGTATTATAAATATATATCAGAAAAATCTACCGGAAAATTTGATAAATTTAGAGAAATTAAGGTAAGCATAGAAAACTTCAGGGTTGGACTTTCCAGGGAACATTAGTGATTTAAGGCAAAGTTCCGTGAGCGTTTATAAACTTTATACAACTTAAGGAAAATTGTAGAACTCAAAGGCAATTCAATCAAAATCTGTAAAATTGCGGGTTCTCTTAAACAAAATACTAAGATATTCAGGGCAGTCTAGAGAATTTTGAGGAAATTGAGGAATATTTTGGACAGTTTTAAAAGCATCAGGAAACTCTAGACTACTGAAGAAGCTATGAATTAGTTTCAAAAATTGACAAATCTTGAGAACTTCAGTGAAAATCATAGAACTATATTAATTATTTCGTTGCGGGAGCTCAAAGAAGTTCCTGAAATTTCAGAATAACTTCGAAAATTTCAAAGAAGTACACAGATCCTCAAAAACATTTCGAGAACTTCATAAAAGTCTATGGAACTTAAGGGAAGATCCGATAATATTCTATGTACAAGTTCGAGATATTGAACATTTTCAAAGTTCCTGAATTAAGGAAAACATTAAATGATATATTTCAAGTTCGTAATTAACTTTATGAAAGATTTGAGATCTTTATTGCAGTCCCATTAACTTCACAACAATTGTAGGAACTTTGAAGAAGTCTGAGGAATGAAAGGAAATGCTGAGAGTTTTAGTAAAGCTCCATACATAAACTACGGTAACATAAGGGAACTTAACACACTGAAATTATGGGGAGCTTACTGGAAGCTTTAAGATCCTCAAATCGGTTTTTTTTTTAACATCCGAAAATGTTCAGGAAATTTTATGAAGCTCATAGAATTTCAGAGTACATCACAGGTGTTAAGCGAACTTGAGAAATATAGAAACCTTGAGGGGTATTGTGCAATTTTTTAAGAAGTTCTAAGCACCTTAGAAAATCTAGATCTCGAGATCTTTGGGGAATTTCAGATCTTAAGAGCAGTGCCCATGACTTTAGTTCAGACTTTTTGGAGCAGTTTAAATATATATGATCGTAAATTTAGAAAAAAAAATAGAACCCTTAAGATATTCCAAGAATTTCAGGGCTGTACAGAGACCATCAAAGAATTTATGAAAACTCCAGAAATATTTCAGGAACTTCAAAGTCCAAAGAATTTCAGGGAAATTTATCTTAAATAGAATTGAGAGATTTAGGGAAGCTTCGAGAACATCAAGACAGATCAGAGAATCAAAGGGCAGTTCAAATAATTTTAAGAAAATTGTAGAAACCTTATGGAAGTTCCGGAAACTTTAGCAAAGCTCCGATAGAACTTCTGTTGCAGGAAAGTCTAGACTATCGAAGAAGTTTTAAATTAGTGTCGATAATTTAATGGAAGTTTCATGAGAACTTCAGGGGAAATCATAAAACTATATTAATTTTTCGTTCTAATTCCATGAAAACTGCGGGAGCACAAAAGTTCCAGAAATTTTGAAAAACTTCAAAAACTTCACAGAAGGACAGTGGTCTTTAGAAACATTTCGAGAACTTTATATAAATCTATGGAGCTTAAGAGGAGATCCGTGAACTTCAGGAATTTTTATTAACATTAGCAAAATGCGGGAGTATTTGAAAGAAGTTTAGTAAGCTCCGAAAATTGGAGGAATTTCAGGGTCAGCCATTAGTCAGAACATTAGTGGGAAATTTAAAGCCGTTCCCAGATTATCATATAACTTCAGAGACGTCTTCGCATAAGTTCAGAAGTTCACTGAAGCTTAAACATTTTAAGGACGGGTCAATTAAATTCAGCGCAGTACAACAAGCTTCATGAGAACTGCAAAACCGTTAGAGCAGTTTTGAGAATTTCAGAAAAGAACAAAGAACCTCAGAGCAGTTCCGTTAACATAAGAGAAGTCACATAAAGTTTAAAGAATTTAGAGATCTTCAGCGAATTGTTAAACCTTTAGAAGAGATTCATGATCGTTAGAAAAATTAAAGAAACTTTAAGAAGTCATATAAAGTTCAGGGAAGTTTAAGAATTTGATGAGTAGTATTGTGAGCATCAGGCTAGTTTCTCAAACTACAAAAGAACTTCAAGGCGGATTCATTAGCTTCAGGAAAAATTTGGGAAGTTCTCAGAATAGTTCATTCCATATTCAATGGAAATTTCGATGAAGCTTTCCTCCGAATTCAATTTTCGTTTAGTTTTCCCCGGAATTACCTTGAAATTCTCCACAATAAGACACCCTTTGGAAATATTATCAGAATATTCATTGAATTCATTTCAGATTTCCTTTTGAATCTCACTCTTTCCCTTGGAATTCTACTCACATTGAAAGTCTCCTAGAATTCATTGGCATTTCTACTCACAAATTCCTTAGATTTCTTCTCATAATTTGTTTGGCAAACTCTCCTGAATTTATTTTCCGAATTCCTTTTAATCGTGATCCTTCTTTTAGTATTTAAAAAAAATGCAAAGACTTATGCAACGAATTTGTTTTCTCCCACAAACTTTATGAAATTATGCTCAGAATGCCATTGGAATTTTGCTTTGAAGTTCACATAAATTCCTAAGAGTTTTCAATAAAATTTACTTTTAATTCAATTAAGGGTCACTTTTTAGTCACTATTTTTACAACTATAAGTCACTATTTAGTCACTTATTTCTTCAACATGGTCACTAAAATCACTATTTTTGACAGCAGTGATGGCTATAATGAGGTTTTCACATAAGTCCAGAAGCTCACGGAAGCATAAATATTTTTAGAACAGTTCAATTAAATTCAGGGTAGTACAACAAGCTTCATGAGAAATGCAAACACGTTAGGGAAGTTTCGAGAACTCCAAAAAAAATATTGATTTCGCTAAAAAGCTAAAAAAAACTTCAAGAAAGAACAGATATCAAGCTTAAATTGCATTAGGTCCAAAGTAACATTGACAGATTTTCTTCGTCGACTTTCTCTTTGCATCCCCACGGCCATGTAAATACATTCCCAGGTACTTCAAGCACACACATCGATAAAAGATTGATTGATTGATTTCTTTATTATAGAGACTTTCAGCCGTTCGATAAAAGAAGCTTTTATGTAGCATCTAATACGTCAAACAGATCAAGAAACGGTTATGTGCTCAAGTTATAAACGAAAGAGGAAGTCGACGAAGAGAATCGATAAATGTTACTTAGGACCTAATCAGGCAGGGAAAATCATTTGCATTCATTTACATTCATTTGCCCCTAACCTTTTTTCAGCAACAGAATTCTGCAAAATAGTGTATGGAGCTTTTGTAGGTTTTGTTATTAGCTACAACTTATGTTAACAATTCAAATCCGTATCTCTTATGTATGACGAACCAGATTGAACAGAAGCCACTACTGTTTTTCAGTGAATGTATATTACATTCACTGAAAAACAGTAACAAGTTCTGCCCGCTCTAATTCGTGATGCATAAGAGATACAGATGTGAGTTATGGGCAAAAGTTGTAGCTTATAACAAAACCTACTAAAGCTCCATACATCATTTTGCGGAATGCTGTTGATCAAAAAAGTTAGAGGCAAATGATTGCATGATTGCATGAAATGAATGTAAATGATTTTCCATGCCTGGACCTAATGCAATGTTCAGCTTGATATCCTCAGAGCAAAAATATTCCAGAGCAGCGAAATTACATAAATTTAAAAAAATAGTTTGGAGAAATTCAGTGAATTGTTAAAACTTTAGAGAAGTTTCATGATCTTTAGGAAAATTGTGGAAACTTTAGGAAGTTCGAAAAAAATTAGAAAAGTTAAAAACAATGATGAGAAGTATTGTGAGCATCAGGCTAGTTTCTCAAACTACAAAAGAACTTCAAGGCAATTTCATTAACTTCAGGAATATTTTGGGAACTTTCAAGTTGTTCTGAAGACCTCAGAATAGTCCATTGCATAATCAATTGAGATTTCTCATGAAAATTCGCTTGGAGCTCTCCTGAACATTCAATCGTATTCTCCCGAAACTCTCCTGGAATTATTCCAGAAATTCACTTGTCTGAATTCTCTAAAAAATATCATAAGAATATAGGTAGAATACTTCTCGCAACTATCCTCTGAATCCAATTTTCTTTAAATTTTTCTAGGAATTGCCTTGAAATTCTCCTCAGTAAGAAATCCTATGGAAAGATTCTCAGAATTTACATTGAATTCATTTCATATTTCTTTTTTTAATCTCACTCATTCCCTTGGAATTCTACTCATGTTGAAAGCCTCCTAAGAATTTATTTTCATTTCTCCTCACAAATTCCTTAGATTTCTCCCCTTACTTTCTTTGGCAATCTCTCCTGGAATTATTTTTCGAATTTCTTTGAAGATCTCCTGGAGTTATTTTCAGATTCAATTGTAATCCTCCTTTTAGCATCCCCTTTACCTCCAAAGTATTCACCAAAAAAAATACGAGGATGCTCCGATTTCAAATGTGTGAATGATAATAACTAGGAATATTGAATGTTTTTATTTTAAAATGCATTCATTTCTTTGGAATATCCTTTGTAAAAAAACATTAAATTTGTGAATCCCTCATACGTCCAGGTATTTTCAGGAGAAATAAAATTCCCTGAGAATTCCCGGTTTTTCAGATTTCAGCTCTTGAGATTCTAATTGAATAAGTCTAAAACATCAAACATTTATTTGACATGCCATCAAAACGACTAATTTTATTCCCTTATTTCACTTTTTTACAACTATAAGTCACTATTTGGTCACTTATTTCTTTAACATGGTCACTAAAATCACTATTTTTGACACATTGATCGCTACCAGCACTGTTATTTGTTATTGCCTAACACTGCTATCAGCTATGGAATGTTTAAGCCTGGTAATTTTGTACCGAAATCAACTGCTGAGCTTTCATCTCATCTCTCATCTGCAGACTAAGTAATTTGAGGCATTCTTGTGAGTATTTACTTTGGTTGTGTTAACACAAAATTGGCTTATCGCACGGAGGATATACGGAGGAGCATGGGTTAATGAACTCGTTTATCTGTTCCGTACGGCAAAGTCATCGGTTATCAAAGTAAAGTAATGCTTCGGTAGAGGCACCTTTCGCATTTCAAATTTACTATGACTACAACTTCTTTCGAACCTGCTTTAAATCCTTCTTCATAATAGAGTATCAGTTTTCGAATAATGGATTAAATTTCACAGTGGCACGGCAGGTGTTGTCGCTGTGTGTGAGGTGCTGCCATATTACCGATAGTCTTCCGCTATCTCTATATCATTGGCATCGCCGTCGTAGGTATGGATCGATGCAAAGCCGAAAGAGAGTGATTGTTGTGCATTATACAGATAACAAAACAGACCGACAAAACGAACGTACGCACGGAACCGACCACCAACACAACACATCACAGAGGTGGAGAAAAATTATGGTCGAAATTCGCACTTCCAACTCTTACAAAACCGACCGACATGGGAAAGTTGCCGACAATCAGAGACGTGATAGCGTATTTTTTCTCTTGCTTAGCTCGTTCCATTCCTTCACTCATCCATCATTCAACGGATGTCCGAAAAGGGAAACTGCGCCAAACGGTACCCTATATTGGGGGTATAGGTACCTGTTGTTGCTTCAGAAAATCAGTGGAGGAAAAAAACGACGACTGCCCAGTTGGCTCGAATGGTACAAACCGAGGCCTGGGAGGGAAACAGAGTGAAGAAATTATGTGAGTTGATGTTTTCGGCTTGTGTTCGAAACCTAGTTGTACAAGTTGAGATTTGTTATTTTGCATTTTTTTTTCTTCTTCTGATACTGCAGCCGTAAAGCTATTGTTGTGCTGACGGAATGGTTGAATAATTTTGTATTCAATTACTGGTACCGACTACGGTGTAGCTTCAATTATTTCCAGTCAACCGATTTGAGGCACCTTAGAGGAAGAAACAGCAAAACGTTATCAGTGCACACTCAACTTTTGTTTCCACCGAAATCGGATGACCTAACCAGTAGCAAACTGATAACGGTATTATAATCTTACGCTTAATTGCTCTCTATGACGACCGGTAAAGGATGTGAGTAATCGCTATTTGTATTCGCACAGTTGGACCGACTTAACTTTAAACCCAAGTAAAGCTTCATTCTAAAAAATTGAGTCTCAATCTTACGATCTCACTGTCGCTTAAAACATTGAATGATATTCCCGCCAATAAAAACTGAAACCAATGAAATAGCGTTTTCTATTTTCGATGCATATTTTTTTGAATGAGTTCAGCTTTTGAGCAAAGCAAAAAATCATAAGACACAATTGTTGCAACAAACAACAAACACACAGTGGAAGCAGTAATGATCGTGCATAAGAAAACGCAGAGGGAATATTTATGTAGTGTAATTCCACCCGACCAAACGCGGAAATTGGCGGATTGGGCCTAAGTGTATTTCGGGGCTTAATGAGTTTAAATATCGCTTCCCCCAAGCCCCCTGGGGGAGTCGGGGCTTTTAAAAGAGCAACAAGGTCGCGTTCCGGCTGACTGTTTGTTTTGTTCGGTCGGTATGTAAGACTGTGTGTTAAAAAAGTGTTCTCATCGCTGTGATTGTGTATGTTTTCAGTCTTGTTCTTTTATTCTGAAACCGTATCTTGTGTATTAGCATGCACTTTATGGTTTCAATAACTGTCTACTGAGCTACCGAGTCATGTTTCTATTTACGCTAGTTTTGCAACAATTATATATGGGTTGAGGCTCAATTCGATGTTGAGTTTATAATTCAAGAACAACATGTGAAAAGGGCATACAAGCTTTTTGTAAACATACCTTCTTATGCCCTTTTTTTTCGCGACCCATGTGACACTAACGCAAACCATCAACATCACCGGGTAGGCGAAACTTTCCCGTTCCCGATGATGTTGTTACTTTACGTGGGCGACCCTCGGTTGGCGAGAAAAGGGTTTACAAAAAGCTTGTATGCCCTTTCCACATGTGGCCCTTGAATTTGTTTTTCAGTGTTAAAAAGTTCTCTAAATCATCTCGTGGTGAAATTTGCGAGGCATCGTGAGGTTTTTCAGCAGTTCAATCTACACAGACGAATACAACTACCGAAATTTTGGGTTCTTTAAACTCAAATTTGTGTCAAGCGATCTCTCTCCATTTCATTCCTTCTCCGTGCAAGATGCCTAACTTGAGTAATATGAGATATTCTTGAATGAATTGATCTTAATTTTGCGTAGAACTGGGTGGCAAGTCAACCAAAATTTTATTTTCACCAGCAAAACAACAACAGTAAAAATATTCAAAACTAATCATTTCGTTCAAACAAAAACATCTAGGCAACTAAAAATGTGCTGCAAGTTGAACAGAATTAACCTCAAGTAAGAGGTTAGTAAATTTATTACGTATTTATCGGTCTTTTCATGATTTTTTTTTACATAGGACTACGTCACATTACGAAATCGAAAATGAGCCATATAACGAAAATGGGAAATATGTCATGCAAAATGTCGTTCGAAATGTAGGCCTGGTAGCAGATCACTATTTTCAAGTCAGTCACTAAAAAGTCACTTTTTTCATCAAAAAGTCACTAAAGTAACTATTTCTTAAAATTTAGTCACTAACGTCACTTTTGTATGACCAATGTTGAGAGTAAAGAATTTTGGCTTTAAAAACTCACTTCAAATTACTGCTTGATGTGGTAACAAATGTGTGTTAGAAAGATTAATTAAAAATCCGTGTGTAAAATCTCACAAGAAGAGTTCCCTAATAAACAAATATCATAAACGAACTGTATCCCGAATGAGTAAACTATCCCACAGATGGTTTGGATGATACCCCGAACACGTCGTTAAGCTCTCTTTTATGGTTATTTTTATTAGGGTTGTGAACCCTTACGTTAACTGTCCAATTGCAGGGCTGGTAGCGAGTCACTTTTTAGTGACTTGGTCACTTTTGTCAAGTCAGTTACTAAGTCACTTTTTCTTGTAATAAGTCACTATTTTCAACTTTTTTAGCATGAATTTATTTCAAGATTGATTATTCTTTGCGTTGTGACGTTTAGTCGTCTTTCTCTATATACAGGATGTCCTACTCATTTTTCTGGATAAAATTACCTGAGTTTTCCAAGTAAGTAAGTCCAAGATCTAAAAATATTCAATGTCTTGAAGCTTCGTATTACATGTACAAGTTCAAGATATTGAAAATATTCAAAGTGCCAGAATTAAGTAAACAAATAAATGATTTATTTCGAGATCTTCAATGCAGTCCCATCAACTTTACAACAATTGTATTCCTTTGGAGAAGTTCTGAGGAATGAAAGGAAATGCTGAGAATTTCAGTGAAGCTCTTATAAACAAACTGTAGGAACGTAAGGGAAGTTAACACGCTGAAACTATGGGAAACTTACTGGAAGCTGTAAGAACCTCAAAGTGGTTCTTTTATGAAGTTCCTAGAATTTCAGAGAAATTCATAGGTATCAAGCGAACTTGAGAAATTTAGCAAACTTGAAAGGTATTGTGCAAATTTTTAAGAAGTTCCAAGCACCTCAGAAAAGCTAGATAGATTAAAAATCTATAATCGTAAATTTAGATAAATTCAAGATAGTTCCAGGATGTGCTGAAAAACAAATCGAGAACCCTTAAGATGTTCCGCGAATTTCAGGGAAGTACTGAGCCTTCAGAGAATTTATGAAACTTCAGAAATATTTCAGAAACTTCACAGAAGTCCAATGAATTTCAGGGAAATTTGAAGGTGTTTACGGGAATTCTATTTATTTCCGAGCAGAACCGAGATCTTCAATAAAACAAAGAGCTTTATGGAAGCTTCGAGAACATCAAGACAGGTTAGAGAATCAAAGGGCAGTTCAAATAATTTTAAGGAAAAAGTAACACCGGTATAGAAGTTTCGAGAAACTCAGAGAATTTCCGGAAACTTCAGCAAAGCTCCGAGAGAATTTCTGGGTGTTATATCATGGAGATTTCAAGAACTTACATCAACAAAGTTTCATTAATTAAAGAAAAATGTGAGAATTTTTGCAAGAAACTCCAGAGAACTCCTAATAAATTTAGATATTTTTAGATAATTTCATGATATTCAGCAAATTTCCGAGTACTTCGAGGACGATCAGATAGCTTCAGAATAATCCCATTAACTTAAAAAAAATTTGTAGCGACTTACAAGGAGTTCCATGAAATTATGGGGTATTCCAAGAATTCTATGATTGATCCGAAAACGTCAGAAGCGTCAGGGAATTAAGATATATCAGAAAATTCGCCGGACTATTAAACAAATTTAGAGAACTTCAGGTAAGCATAGATAAGTTCAGGGAAAATTAGCGAGTGTTAATAATGGCTTAAGGAAAATTGTTGAAACTTCAAGGCAAATCTATTATTTTCAGTAAAGTTGTGGGTTTTTAAAAAAATACTGACAAGTTCAAGACAGCTTAGAGAACTTTGAAAAAATTCAGCAATCGCTTAGGCACCAGGAAAGTCTAGACTATTGAAGAAGTTTTAAATTAGTGTTGATAATTTAAGGGCTGTTACATGAACTTCAGAAAAATCTTGAGAACTGCAGTGAAAATCATAGAACTATTTCGTTCTTATGCCATGAAAATTGCGGGAGCACAAAAGTTCCAGAAATTTAGAAAAACTTCGAAAACTTTACAGAAGGACAGTGGTCTTCAGAAACATTTCGAGAACTTCTTAGAAATCCATGGAACTTAAGAGGAGATCCGCAAAATTCGGGAGCATCCAAAAAATTGGAAGAATCTCAGGGGGAGATCAGTTCCATTAGTTTCAGAAAATTAGTGGGAAATTTTAAGCAGTTCCCAGATTTTCAGATAACTTCAGAGACGTCAAAAAGTTAATTGAGGTCTTCGCATAAGCTCAGAAGTTCACAAACATAAACATTTTTGGACCGTTAAATTTAATTCAGCGCAGTACAACAAGCTGCATGAGAACTGCAAAAACTTTAGATAAGTATTGAGAATTTCAGAAAAGAATACAGAACCTCAGAGCAGCTCCGTTAACATGAGAGAAGTCACATACATTTTAAAGAAGTCTAGAGAACTTCAGCGAATTGTTCAACCTTCAAAGGAGATCCATGATCGTTAGAAAAATTGAGGAAACTTAAGAAAGTCCTATAAAGTTCAGGGAAGTTTGAATTTGATGAGAAGTATTGTGGGCATCAGGCTAGTTTCTCAAACTACAAAAGAACTTCAAGGCAGTTTCATTAACTTCAGGAAAATATTGAGAACATTCAAGTAGTTTTGAAGCCTCAGAATAGTCCATTCCATACCCAACGGAGATTTCCATTGAACTATTCCTCAAAATTTCGATGAAGCTATCCTCCGATTTTTTTTAGTTTTCATCGGAATTACCTTGAAATTCTCCACAATATGAACCCTTTGGAAAGATTCTCCGAATATTCTTTCGAAGCTATAGAACATCAGTGGGAGTGAGAGAAAACGACTGTCATTTTTGACGTCCATCGCCGATTTCTCGGAATCGATCATTCAATCAAGCATCGGACAGATGAAACAATCCCCCATCTATTGATAATAGTGATTTGTATAACTGAATTGTCAATTTCGAGATATCGACAATGGAAACCAAAAGTGACAGTTACGTTATATCGAGGTATACCTGTATAGATATTCAAGCCCGTTATTTTAAAAATTTGTCTAAAGTATGATTTTTTTCGTTTTCCTGTGATCTCGGAAATTGTCATAGACCTACACACTTAGATTTTTTGCCGAGATTGGCACCACCGAGCAGGCTCGGCATTTATTGTTACTGAGATCTCAGCAAAATTTATGTTTGTTAGCCGAGATCTCGGCAAAATTCCCGTTTGTTAACTAAATTTCGGCAAATTTTTCACTGAGATCCAGCAAAATAGTTTGCCGAGCTGTTCGGTGGTGCCCATCTCGGCAAAAAATCTAAGTGTGTATCACAAATTTTCGAAAAAAAACAATCTAGAACCAATGTTCTGACTGTTTTACTTGATGATCTTGATATTTTTCCAAATCTATGATGTCAAAAAATCGTCTTGGAAAATTTTCACGCACTCAATATTTTTTCAAAAGCTTTAGTATTTGTCCAAACACCAAGAAAAAAACATCTCACCGAATCTTGAATTCGTTTTTAAGTAAATTAAATTGTCCGGACTAGTGAGCCGGTAATCCGGAATCAGAAATGTCCAAGTCCAGTTTTTTTTTAAATGTATTGTCCATGATCATAAAATGTTTTCTATGTTTCAGGAGCATTTAAATTGGTCAAGGACTGTGAACTTGCATTCTATATGATCAAAATATAGAAAATTAGTCCAGGTCAAACAATTTCCTCAATTTGTTAATCTTTGATATCTCAAATTCCCAGCAATAAAAAAACATTGGTCCAAAACTCTTAAATTAATCCCTTATTTTTCAAGATCTAAATTTTAAGTCCTAGACGCATTAAAATTTTGTTTTATGTTCGTGATCTTCCATCTTGCAAAATATTCCTCGTTGCAGAATAATGAGATTTTGTATATGTTTGAGGTGTTACAGATCCTATTCTTGGGAAAAATGGAGGAAAGTAAAAAGACGACCAGTACGTTATAACTACACTACATACTTTGTGTGGAGAACGATGATTTTATTCAAATACTCATGGCTAACTTAGATTTACATTTAACTCTAGACTGCAGCTCTTCACGTTGCTGAACGAATCACTTCATCTATATCCTAGATCTTTAGAATTGACTGTCCTACAATTGTGAAAATTTGTCTAAATCCTTTACTGAACATTGTTATGAAAATATCAAAAAAGAATCTAAAACGAGGTGGACAAAAGAGTGCAGGGTGAGGAAATGGAGAACCGTAATCTTGCTTATTCAATTGAAAATTATTTTTCATGATCAAACTTATGAGATTCTGAAACAATTTGTTTTATTTTCAAGAAGCATTGAACATGCGCATGATGGGTTTGAGGCTTTATAAAATTTCTCGAAGTGGAAATGGGGCCTCATAGCCTAGTTATTAAAGGCACGGTATTACCAAGAGACGGCGGGTTCGATTCCCGGTCCGGTCGAGGAAATCTTTCGGGTTGGAAATTTTCTCGACTTCCCTGGGCATAGAGTATCATTGTGCATGTCACACAATATACAAATTCATGCATTTTTGGGTCGTCGTGCGGCATTATAACGACGTGCCCAGCCCACCGTAGTCGCAATTTTTTTTGGAATTTGGATGATGTATGGTTCTCCCAGCAGCTGGTGCAATTCGTGGTTCATTCGCCTCCTCCACGTTCCGTCATCCATCTGCACTCCACCGTAGATGATACGCAACACCTTTCAAGGGCGCGTTGGTCCTTCACGATCATAGTCCAGGTCTCATGGTCGTAGAGGACCACCGGTCGAATCAGCGTCTTGTAGATAGTCAACTTCGTGCGGCAGCGTATTTTATTCGACCGGAGCGTCGTCCGGAGTTCAAAGTATACATGATTCCCTGCCATAATGCGTCTTTGAATTTGTCTGCTGGTAGCATTTTCGGCGGTCACCAGTGAGCCCAAATACACGAACTCATCGACCACCTCGATTTCGTTACCGTCAATCTGAACTCGGGGTGGAAGCCTTACATTATCTTCCCTAGAACCTCTTCCACTCATGTATTCTGTCTTCGATGCGTTGATGGCAAGTCCAATCCGCCTAGCTTCAGCCTTTAGTCTGATGTACGTTTCCGTCATCGTCTCAAAGTTCAGTACCATGATGTCGATGTCATCGGCGAAGCCAAGAAACTCGATGGACTTCCTGAAGATCGTGCCACTCGTGTCTATCCCAGCTCTTCTGATCACGCACATCACTCGATCCATCGTCGCCTCAGTTTATCCGGAAATCCGTACCCGTGCATAATCTGCCATAGCGGATCTATGCTGATGCTGATGCTAGCAGAGATGCCAGGTTTATTTAAAAAACAAAGCCCGAAAAAAAAGTCTGGCGCAGCAAATTAACATAGGGAATCTGCCAGATTTCTCAAAAAAAACTTTCTGGCAGAGCATAAATTTCTCTGACTGTCCAGATAAATCTGGCAACCTGGTAACGCTGCCTGACAGTCGAGCTGGTCGAAGCTACGAGGCATGACTACATTAATTATTATACAATACATTATTTGCAAACGAGGTCTGGAAAAGCAACGCGAGGAGGAAAAAGGTGGATAAACTTGTGCATGCAAGTTTTAAGGGACAAAATTGAACTAGTGCTTCAGTTTATGTTAGAATACATAGTCACGAAGTCGGTGATAATTTCTAAGTGTGTATACTACAGATCATGATAATCAAGCAATTAAGACAATAAACTTTATTTTTTCACATGTATGTCAAATGGCTATTATGCCAAACGGCAGTTATACCAAATGGTAATCATGCCAAAAGGATATTCCCGCGGATTGTGCTTTAATAGGAAGGACATTAAATAAAAACTCTACATATACAAGTTATTAGGATCAAAAAATCTGCCAAATTGACGATTCAGTCCGAAGCGCAGACTCGACTAAGAAATAATTTGGTAATGAGCCATTTCCTCTTATAAATTTACATATTCAACGTACAAATGCATTAATAGGCGAATGGATACAGAGAAAAAACAAACAAATAGGGGAAATGCAGGTAATGTCGGCCTAAGTGTCCCTAATTTGGGCCCATACATAAATTCAGCAATCGACTAAATTTTCAGTAGCAACCAATGACGCGTTCATCTAGATAAAATTGATAAATAGCAGATTGTTAGCGATGGGCCCAATCTTAGATCCATAGGCCAACATTAGAGACATTTCCCCTATCTCTTCACAATCTATCATCGTGTATTGCATTTCAATTCACTGAAAAACAATGCTTGGTTCTGTTCGCTCTGGATCAGCATGCCTAACATAGAGTAGAGAACTACCTAAGCGCCCATTTTGGGCCTATCAAGTAGAAAACATCAAATAAATCCATGATTTCTCGCGTAACATTTGAAAAGGGCCTATGTCCAAAATGTAAACAATCCAGAAAATGAATTGTAATTTTTTCCGCCAGTATTTAATTCCTATATAAATAAATTGAAGTATTTTAGGCATTTATATTGTTCACAATAACAATAATAACTATATCTCAGTACACAACATCCAAAACATGCGAAACGTTTTCAAAAATACATGAAAAACGATAAAAATGTAATATCACAGTAATAAGCCTTTTTGTGAATCTTTAAATGGTTAGGCCCTTTTTGTTAAGCCGTTGTGCTTGTCATCATAAATTGTAGGCCCTTTGCTAAGCCTTTTCTTAACGTCAAATAAATCATCGGCCCTGCCTCAAGCAGTAGGGCCTAGCTTTGATTTGAAATTTTTCAATCATCGGCCCTTCTACGTCGCTAGGCTTATGAATGGAACTTCATCGAACGAAAAAAAATTTATGTTAAGCCCGAGGTTAGGCCGTTTTAGCATGAATGATTGGAAAAATTTCGTGGATCGGCCGTTTTTAAAATCAAGTTATTTTTAATGATTTTTATCGATAATGCGGAACATTCCTATACGACTGGTAGCTAATTACCAGTGCTACAGAATGGTATCAAAAATCGGTTTGTTTACATTTTGATCATAGGCCCTATTCAAATGTTACGCGAGATTTCGCTTTTAACAGGCAAATTATGGGTTTGGTACGATACTTTAGTTCATATGCTACCGAACGAAGTCAATAAAAACGCGTGATATTTGCATGCGGGTTCATGGATTAGATAAATATTCCCACGAACACGGAGCCAGATGTCAGTAGTGTGCTTTGGTCAGAAATTTTATTGTTTTTGCTATGGTCATTCATGTCGGTTTGTCGGTGCCCAATGTTCTCAAAAACAAATGAAGCGCTCCGACCAAATCAATTTTTATCTTCATCCGATAGGCCGACGTGAATTCAATTGCGTTTCAATGCGTTAGGTCGAATTTAGAATCCGTAGTCCGAGTTTGGCGTCAAGAAGCAGTGTTAGGCTTTTAAAAATATCTCAACAATTTGTTTCTGTTTTGTTAAATCTTACGGTACGTACGGAAAGGTAAATAAATTTGAAAGCCATCAGTAATAATAACATTCCATTTGGTGCTAAACTACGCTAGATTAAGAAAGACTAAGTGCGGGTAGTGCTTAATAGACCGGAAATAGGGTAGTTAATCCTATACAGATTTGAAACATGTTGATGATGAAATGAATGTAAATGATTTTCCATGCCTGCTTTGGCGTGAGAGTTATGGATGTTAACCACTACGCCAAGGTCGTCCCAACACAATGAAATGTTTTTAAGATTGCGAAAATTAACGGCGCCGGTGGTGTAGTGGTAAGCGTGATTACCTCTCACCCCAGAAGGCCTGGGTTCAATCCCAGTCGGCGCCGCCGGGATGTTATACCTATCGACCCATCAACTCATGAACCGGGGACCAACGGCTTTACTTCCCATCCGAAGGAAGGCGTGATCAGAGATGTTTCTGATCACGCCTTCCTTCGGATGGGAAGTAAAGCCGTTGGTCCCCGGTTCATGAGTTGATGGGTCGATATGTAGGGTCCAGGTGTGGGAGCTGCCTTCCTGGCACGTCGGTAGCATTGGTGCTCAGCACGGAAAACAAGATCGACGGAAAAAACAAGCCAAAGGAGAGAGATGAGATGTTTTTGGCCCGTCTTACGATTATCATTACAGTTTAAATTAGTCGGCATTGATATAAGTTTCTCTTGTGCCCAATGTTTCCCTTGATATTTTCGTCTCGAAAATTACTAGAAGAATTATAATATTTAAACACATATGTTCACCTCGGAACTTCTAAATTGAAAAAAAAAAATCCATCAAATTTCCACAAAATTCAAAAGCTTGAAAATATTAAAAGTCTCAGAATCTAAACAAATTAATCTCGAAAGCCAAGACCGCGGGGCGACTCTGCTGTGGTTAGATGACGATTCTGAAGATTTTCTGCAATAAGATCTCTTGCTCGATCCTGTCTTGGCCGAGGGGGGCGACGTCATCTAAATCTCAATTCTAGACTTTTATTCAGAAGACCATAAGAAACTCAAATATGGTAAAATATCACTATTCTTGAAGGTCGTGTTATACAGTGTTGTTAGTTGGTAATCTATTTTTGCAAGATCTTGCAAAACAAACTTTTGACGAATGCGTACGAATAGGAAATCGATCGATGCTTGCCTTTTTTTTTAATGATCAAACAATATTCAATGATTCCGAAAGTTTTATGATAATTTTTAAGTCACATATGGGTAACTTTTTTAAATGATTTTGGTCACTAAATCAATATTTTTATTGCTCAACACTGCTATCAGCCGTGTAAAATAATAAAAAAAAAGTTCGATTTTGGCTCCATTCAATTTCCAGGCTTGTCGCAAAAATCGAACGGACACTCTGACCCTTTGCAGTGTAGCACAATCTTCATTCGTGTCTGCCAACACTGGTTACTACTGTCATCTTTTACAACTTTGTTGTGACTCATTCATTTTTGTATAGGGAGGCATCTGTGGTTCCTATTGGAATTCTCTTCTGCCCGGTTTATCTCGTTCTCTCGCTCGTATCCTCTGCTCTGTGTTGCGCATTCCGAGTATGTTGAATGATTCAACAAAACACACCCCGCATAGTTGCACTGATATGGGTGAGTTACTAGCCGACATTTTCACAAACACCTGGCTGTGCTACAAAAATGCATTCATTCATATACCGATGATACGCCAGTTCCCGTACGCTGCATCAGACAGATTGAGTGAATTGTAGTAGTATTAGTAGCAGAGAGCTGTTATTGCCTCTGTAGAGACAGAACGGTGGAATGTTTTCAGAAAATCACTCATTGTATTACCAACTGTTTTCAACCGAAAAGGCCTTTCTGACTTTCGGTTTCTGTTGGGAGAGCGAAACTCACTCGCTCCGGAAAGTGGCAAATTCGCTCTCAATCGCCATTTTGTACTTTTTCATCCGTCGCGAACCCTGTTGGTTGTGGCTGAATTTCGTGGTCATCATCGTCGCCTGTGTGTCAGACGTCGGATTCGTATCCAGCCACGGTGGGTGAGAGAGTGCAAACAAGAGAGCAAAGAGACTTGGCTCGCTGGTTTGG
Organism: Ochlerotatus camptorhynchus; assembly: GCF_037179485.1. Taxonomy (NCBI): domain Eukaryota; kingdom Metazoa; phylum Arthropoda; class Insecta; order Diptera; family Culicidae; genus Ochlerotatus; species Ochlerotatus camptorhynchus. Next base: position 691,972 of record NW_027040849.1, read on the forward strand.
TAGTGTCAAACGACAAGCCAGGCAACCAACAGGCAACACACCCCTATAACTACAGACCGACGACCGTTCGTCGTACGCTCGCAAAAAGGAGAAAATCTTACCACTAGGCGTTGTTCATCTCCATCGCAGCCTTTTTATTCTACACCTACTCTAGTAGTTATTCAATTTTTTATGTTGTTTTAACCAGAAGAAGGAATTTTTGAAGTGATATTTTTTAGTTTTTAACTCGGATTCACGTTTCCTGCTGTAGAAAATCGAGTAAGCGAAGAAAAAGTTTTTGTGAGAAGATTTTGAAAATTTCTACTTCTGCCGTATGAAAGGCAAATCATTGTAGCTATAAAAAGATAGTGAATCGAAATTAGTAAAAGTTCCATTGTTCTAATGTTTGTTTTTCTTGTTCTATCTTTCCGGAAAATCTCTTCGCGTGTGCTGTGGTGAATTGTGGAAAATTCAACGCTGAAAAAATAATCCGTACCGAAAATTGATTGGAATATTTGACCAACCGTGTGCTTGTGTGTGCCCCATCATCGTCATCGTCACCATCACTCATACTCGGATCCAACACTCTACGGGCGGACAAACGCTGTTTCATCGTATTCGTCCCACTGGATCGCTCTTCTGTCGACTGTTCTTTCGCGCTGGGCAAATTGGAATATTATCACACATATTCTCCGGAATCTTCATCACCGCCAACGTTGCTAAATCATCGTCTGGTTCGCGACTTGATCACGCGACGACCTACCTCATACACACCAATCGGAAACTGCCTCGCACCGGAATTTTATCCGTAACCAGAACCAATGGCAGCCATCCGAAAGAAGCTCGTGATCGTCGGCGACGGTGCCTGTGGTAAGACATGTCTGCTGATCGTCTTCAGCAAGGATCAATTCCCGGAGGTGTACGTGCCGACAGTGTTCGAGAACTATGTGGCCGATATCGAGGTCGACGGAAAACAGGTGAGTCCGAGCTTTTATTTATTCACCTTCATTAGGGGGGGGATTATGGCGTGGGACAGCCTCGAGACAGATACCTATTGGTATCGGGATGGAACCGATAAACGACGGGGAGCGGCTCATAGCAAGCATTCAATCAGTAGCCAAGAAGAAGAAACTCTAAGGGAATTTGCCCCACGTCGTCGTAGTTGTGTTTGCTCTTGGAACGTCTTTTAGTTGCCTGTGGACGTCTTCGTCTTGGTTGTTTCTCCTACTCTCTGATTTCCGAGGGAGTCCGGTGCTCGCAACAGTCTCGCGACTGATTGTGTGCAGAATGAGCAACATTTGGTGCTGACGCGATATGGCCTGTATAGTGTAGTACCTATTTGCTGGCGAATGTGTATGCGTTCCACTGCGCTCAGTAGAGTGGTAGCCTCTTTGTGCAAAATTGTCCCAAGTATTATTACTATATTATTAGTAAGCATTATTATAATACTTGCTCTAAGGATCCGTCCTCTGAAGAAGAACTGCCTGTTAGCATAAAGATAAATATTCACATTTTCCTTGGTCAAATAGTAAGCTGATGTTTTTCAGCAGCAACTAAACGTAAACAATGGTTTCAATTTCTATGCTTCGCTCGGCTCGGCCTTGAAGTCTTTAGTAATCTGTATTTATAATAGAGGTCTTCTAAACGTACATCCAGCTGGGTTAGCATATGTAGCCTTCCCGGAGGAGTATGGCTGGAGCTCCTTTGGGCTTATAATCGAGGTCCTTTTGAAACATATTTTTGAGGTTCACTGCTCAGTGAGCTTGTTTTTGGTATTATTTCTGGATCCAATCTAAAACTTCTCTGGCCTTGAGGAGCTTTTTGGAATGTTTTAGACCAACTATTAAAACCAAACACGCAAACAATGGTTTTAAACGCAAATTTCTCGAGAATCAGAACACATCCACGCAATCCAAAATCAGCATCAGGAAGAGCAAAAACTTCCTTTATCGAATGGCATTGTTAGTTTGCGTGAGTGTGTTTTGATCTCGAGAAATTTGCATTTAATGTCATTGTTTACGTTTGTTTGTTCCGCTTGTTTCAATTATTAGTGTAGTGTTCTCCTCTTTCCCACGAAGTCCTCTCGAATTGTTGAATTAGGTAACATATTGATATTTCTCGAAGGTGCCACTGGTTGATGATCTCTTGATTTGATCATGAAATTTGTTTGGCTACACTTCGAAGAATTTTGGATTTGCTGTGGAAACCCTCTGCACTTATCCTGAGAATCCATCCGAGCTCTTGAGTCTCCGATGCATAAACATGATCAAAGAGTGCCTCACAGTGCTCTGCACACTAGCAATCTCCCTGATGTGGCACATTAGTCACTTCTGCGATCACTTGACGACGCACACACCTCTTATGAACCCACGATATCCGCTTGTTCGCACCACTAGGCGAATAGAATACCAACGTACACATCAAGAGAGACAGACAAAGATAGAGAGAGGGAGCAACATCGCGTTTTTGCTTTACCTTATTCCAACTTCCAACATTCAGTCCGTCTACGGAATATGGAGCCAAAATGCTGCACAATGCTGAAGTGACTAACAATAATAATTATTATTGGGCCAAACTGACGCAAGGGTGCACGACGGGAAAGGAGTAAAAATGGAACTTCGCCGTTCCGTTGATATTTTGCGTTATTCTGTGAAACCGGACGTGTCCAAGAGAGAGGGAGAGAAATTCGGCAACCGGCAGCTTCTTAGTACCTATGCAATTCAAAGCAGGAAAAAACCAATCTTGCCAAGCAAGGAGAAAATAGCACTCTAGGTCTGGGTAATTTTACTCGAAAATAGACTACATACCTACTGTCCATAAAGGAGTCACCAAGGGTGATAGTTTTTGTTGCAATCAGTTACTACTATTGCGCGATAAGAGGAATAAAAGAAAATCCCCTTTGTGTAGTTGAGTACCTTCTTGATACTATATTATACAACGACTGATTGTGGGAAGTGTCATTCCGAGTTGTTGATTTTTTTACAACTTGATGAATTGCCCAACGTTTGGAATTTCAACGTTGAACTCTATCTACAGAAAACCAAATTTGCTACTTCACTCGGCGGCGCATATGTGGATACCTACCGCCAATTATTTCCGACTAAATTAAACTAGCGATTGAAATGCAATACGCGATGATAGATTGTGAAGAGATATTTGTTTGTTTTTCTCTTTTTCCATTCGCCTATTAATGCATGTGTACGTTGAATATGTAAATTTATAAGAGGAAATGGCTCCTTACCAAATTATTTCTTAGCCGAGTCTGCGCTTCGGACTGAATTGTCAATTAGGAAGATTTTTTGATCCTAATAACTTGTATATGTAGAGTTTCGATTTAATGTCCTTCGTATAAAAGCACAATCCGCGGGAATACCCTTTTGGCATAATGACGATTTGGTATATCTGTCGTTTGGCAAAATAGCCATTTGACATGAATGTGAAAAAATGCAGGATATATCATAAACATCAAATGGTCAAAAGTAAGGAAAACACAAATTAAATTATTATTTTCCCTTCTTTTGAACATGAGCCCTGATATCCGAGTATGGTTATTTATGACCGACAAGAAGTTAAATTTTGACAACCGTGGCTGAGTTCTGCTCGAAAACTGATTGATCCGGTACCACAGGGATTTTCAAATATTGAAAATAACTTTCGAAACTTTTAACCACGAGTTAAATTTAACTGGGCAAATGGTTCACAGTCTATGTAATTTACCTTTCCAGGGCTGTTACAACAGGCGCGGATTTCGCGAATTTCGCGGATCTCGCGATTTTCGCGGATTTGTCGCGGATTTGAACTTTCAGTCGCGAAAATCGCGGAAACATTAAATTATGTCGCGAAAATCGCGAAGAGACTGATGTGCTGTCACAAAAACGTGGAATTCATTTGCTGTCATCATGTTTGTTCATTAGGCTCTCAATTTTTAACCGTTTCGAACCAAACACGCTGCAAATAATCGAGAAATGATCTCAATTCCATAAGTCACACCGGATTTACACGGAAATGTCCTGAGGTCTGTCCAATGTGAGACATTTTCCTTTTTTTACAATATGAACATAGTATTTTTCGTTGTCAAATCATAAACGAATCGTATATATGGGAGTAATTTTTGCATGTATACCGGATATTCTAGGTTCTCCAAATCGTCCTGGAGTTCAGGTGATTTGTTCTACTATATCAACCAAGACTCCAATAGTTTCTGTAGTATCGAAATATGTCCAAACAGATTCAAAGTGTCTATGTGGATTGTACCCGACCTATTGCTACGTATACATAATGATCTGAAATCATTCTGGAGATCAGATTATTTTTCTATTAGATCACCTAAGACTAATTCAATATCTGTAGTATCGAAATATGCCCAAACAAATTTGCAGTGTCTATGTCGATCATGCCAATCTATTTCCGTGTATGCCAAATGTTCAAGGATTTCCAAGTCGATATTTCGATAACACAGATATTATCCTAGTCTTTGTTTATTTAGTAAAACCAATCATCTGAACTGCTGGACGAATTGGAGAACCAAGATCATCTGGTATACGTGAAAATAATTTAACATTATCTGTATAGACACCATGAAGCTGTTTGGACATATTTCGATACTACAGACTTTATCCCAGTCATGGTTGATCTTGTAGAATAAATCATCTGAACTCCAGAACAACTTGGAGAACTTAAAACATCTGCTATACATGACAATAGTTCATGCATGATCCCCATAAACACTGTGCATCTGTCTGGAAATCTTTCGATACTAGAGACATTGTCCTAATCTCGGTTGATCTAGTAGATAAAATTATATGCACTCCAGGACGATTTGAAGAACCTTGAACATCTGGCTTACTCGGAAATAGATCATGCATGATCCACATAGACACATTGAATCTGGTTGGAAATTTTTCGATATTACAGACATTATTGCAGTCTTGGTTGATCTAGTAGAACAAATCAACTGATGTCCTCACGGAGAAAAAACTAAAGCAGACGTAATTATTTTTCCGGTCAAAATAACAATATTGTTCAATTGTTTTAGAGATAACCCGAAACTATAGTTGATTTGACTGTATATAGAGGGCAACAACTATAGTCCTTAGTTGGCTCCTCGGTTGGCTCAACTATATTTTTCAATAGATGAACAAACGTCAAACTTCAAAATACAACTATGCTTTAGTTGATTCAAGAAAACTATTGTTAGGGAAGCAAAATTTTACAATGTTTATTAAACGAACGAACTGCTCTTCATTATCGACATATTAAGGAAGTTTGTTTTGCTTCTTTATCGATCTCAAAAACACAACTGCAAAATCATAAAAAAGGTGAACAAGAACATTCAACTAAATTTAAACCGTGTTCATCTGCGTGAGAGCCAGCTATCTTATCGCCTGCTCTACGCATCACAAGTTAAAAGTATGTGGATTTATGATAATCACTTGAAACCAAATTATATAACTAAATTACATTCGACGGTTGTTATAATTGATCAAAGTTATAGTTGAATTGAGTATAAGATGAACAGTTGAATCTATAAGGTAGATATGATTGAGTTGACGGTCAAATTAATGTTGGAATAACTATAGGTTTCTTTCAAACAACAATATTTTTCCATGTGAAAGTAACTATTAGGATTGTTATCTTAACTTAACGAATTTGTTCTCCGTGCTGGACGATTTGGAAAACCTATAATTTCGTGACCAACAAGTGTGACTTATGAAACTCTGGTAATTTCTCGATTATGTGCAGGATGTTTGGTTTGAATCGGTAAAAAGTGAGAAAACTAGAGCCAAATTAACTGCAATATTTAGGACAGAAAAATACGTCAGAGACGCAAAGGTAAATTTTCAAAAAAATTTGCATTTCAAATGAAAATGAATTATTTATTTTTTAAATCTTGGCCAGTATTATTCAATAGAATCTCATAATGTAAGGGTATTTTATTATGTTCATTAATTACTATGAATTTATACTATACATAAATAACTGAAGATGATACAATGTTATTTTTTTTATTTTAAAGGTTACAAACGATACTCCTTTAGCCCAGTCGGTAAAGGCGCAGCTACAAAGCAAGTCCATGCTGGAGGCGACTGATTCCCGTCCGGTCTATTAATTTTTTGAGTTGGAAAATTTCTCTACTTTCTAGGGCATAGGATGGTACAGGCATAGGAAGCTCTCAATTAAAATGTGAAAGTACTTCAAAGTTGAGAGCAGGCAAAAATCTAATATGCTATAAGCAATAAGCTTGAAATGCCATGTAGTAGCAAATGCTATTTTTAGTCAATGAAAACAGTTTTTTTTTGTCGCGGATTAGTATTTGAAGTCGCGGATTTCTTTTGAGAAATCGCGGATTTCGCGGATCATATTTAGAAAATCTTGTAACAGCCCTGCCTTTCCTTGATAAAAAAAAAGGTTTAAGGCAGGGCTGGTAGCAGGTCACTTTTTAGTGGCTAGGTCACTATTTTGAAGGCAGTCACTCAAAAGTAACTTTTTTCATCAAAAAGTCACTAATGTCACTATTTATTCAAATTTAGTCACTAAAGTCACATTTTAAGACCAATATTGAGAGTAAAGAATTTGTTTTTAAATAATCATATCAAATTTCAGCTTGACACCTTAGCTGAATATATCAAAATATTTTACAATATTTTAATATTGTTGACTTAGACTTAAAAACAAAAGTATCTGTAGAACAAACATTGCTCAGCACAGAAAGCTCTATCTTTTACATTTATTAGTTTTTGTCTTTTGAAAATACCTAAATGTTTTCGTTAATATTTAGCAACATTTGCTTTTTTTATTATAGAGATTTTAAACTTGATATTCATGATCTGGAAGGTTGTCGAAGCCTAAGATGTCGACAAATGGCATAGGAAAATTGCAGAATATTTTTCTCAACTTGTAATCTGAAATCAAGAAATGTCCATACCCAGATTTGAAAAAAATCTTTGTTTTATGAAATGTTTTCTATGTGCCAGAAGCATTTGAATTGTTGTAGGACTGTGAAATTAATATTCAGAATATCGAGAAAAAAAACTTCATGGCCGCTAAAATTTTCTTGATTTGTTTATTTTTGATATCTCGAATTTTTAAGTCGCAATATTTAAAAATAATGGTCCAAAATCTCTCAAACTTATACCGGAATCTTAAAATGTCTTTTCATGACGCATGCAACATTTTCTAGTACGTTTGGCATATTAAAACAATATAATTCGTTGTTCTGGTGCAAGGCGTAACAACCAGATGCATCATAGAGTTGAAAATTTTAAATACGCCATGTAAAAGGAAACTTTTTTGATGATTTGAAATAATTTTTTTTTCTACTTTTTCGTGTTCATCGAGTAGTTTGTGAACTGTTCTCTCTATATCTTTCAAATGTTAGTCTAGATTTGGTCTCTATTTTTGTTATTTTATTTACTAAAGTCACTACTATTGTGTCATATACCCACTACCAGCCTTGCAATAGGTAGGGTCCAGGTGTGGGAGCTGCCTCCCTGGTGTCGGAAGCATTGGTGCTCAGCACGGAAAACAAGATCGACGGAAAACAAATCAAGGAAAAAAAAAGATCCGGACTTCAGCAGAACTTCCCTGAACTTCGACAGAACTTCTTTGATTTTCCGCAGAACTTCCCTGAACTTCAGCAGGACTTCCTCGAACTTCGGCAAGACTTCCCTGAACTTCGGAAGGACTTTCCTGAACTTCGGCAGGGCTTCCCTGAACTTCATCAGGACTTCGCTGAAGTTCGGCAGGCCTTCCCTGAGCATTAGTAGGCCTTCCCTAAACTTGGAATCTTTGAATTGAAGTTGTCATTTCAGTAGTAGAATTATTATAATTATACAAGAATATTGCGTTTACGAATACGGTCAAAATTTCGATACTTCTCATTTTCCTCATTTGCAATGCTTGCTGGTATTGGTGCATTTTGAATTTGGGTGTGGTTCGGACGGGTGGGGATTCAGTATCAACGGAAAAGTGTTAGCTTTCACCTTAAGCGATCTCAAAGACATGTGACCATAACACCTATCATTTGGTGCTTGTTGCGTCCAAGTTGCCGAAAAAACGGTGGTGGTCTTTTTTTACCTCGCCTGTAAAAAAGCGAGTAATTTTTAATCGTACAAAAATTAACAATGAAAAATCATAGAAAAATTTTTATAAATCAGTACATTGGTAAATGATTGCTAATTCATATGTAGCATAGCAAATTGTGAAATATCTTGCTCATTTTGAGCTACTAAATTTATTTCTTAGGGCTGCGGTCTTACCCCGTCTTCCCCTACAGCATTTTAATACATCCTGATTTTTTTGTGATTTTTGTTATACAAGTTGCATTCAATTTGGTTACAAATTGAGATGAAAAAAAAATCACGTAAGAACACAATTTGAGTGTATTAATTTAAGGGTCGTTCAATTTATTTTGATGCATTTTCGAAAAAATCAAAAACAGTTTTTTACGTATCGTTTTATATTGCGAAAAACTTGCATCATTAAATTTATTACTTTATGTTGCGCGTGTTTTTTGCCAAAAGTTAAATAGTTTAAACCATGAATTTTAGAAAGGGTGCCTGCGTGGACATTGTTGACTGCTTTCAGAGACGTCGCTTCATTTGAATAACTTTTTGTTGAGTCGGTCATAGATTGTGCTAATGTAAGAGGCACGGTGGCTATAGAGCAACTGTTTTTGCTTAATGAGTAGAAGTTAATATATCCAGGCCTCTATTGTAGAAAATCGTTAATAACAGAAATTGGAGGAACGATTCAGAAAAGTAATAAGTATATTTAGACAAATTTAACGTACGCCTGAATCGGTTCGGAAGACATTGTTAACTACTTTGGATGATTTCATTTTATTGTAATAGCTTCTTGTAACCGATAATGAACGATCCCCGGTCGTAGCTTATTGTGATGTAAGGGGCACGGTGGCCTTAGAGCGACCGATTTTGCTTACTGCATTTTTATATTACTGAGTTGAAAGGGTCGCGTCATTTGCTGAACAGGTTTTAAAAGATCGCATCACTTTCCAATGTGACCCTTCCCACTAACAAAAACGTCTTTCCCGTGACAACCGTGGAGATGCAAAGATATAGTCGGTCTCTAGTAGCAACGGTTGCTGGAATAACAATCCTTTCCTTCCCCGATGACCTTAAGGACGTGGCCGGCGCCATTATTGACCTCAAAAATATGGATTCTACGGATTTTGTACACTGAGAATGGATTGCTAGTCCCAAGCCCCATTCATATGCACAGATAAAAATTATGAATTTTAATTGTGATGTAAACATTCATTCACGTAAACTTGTATTTCATCTCACGCAACCGAGCAACTTGTAAACAATGTTGTTTACAAAAATGGGATTTTGCATACAATATTTGCTACATTGCATGAAATGTGTCAGAACTTTGCATGATATATAATGCAAACGTATATGATATGTGACGCTCCATTTATGTGCATTATATTGAACAGAAATTTACACTACTTTTTCGAACTGTGTGGTTCTTTGTGCAAATTTCGCTAAATCTAGTCAATCACGGAGTAGCAACTACTGAAATGTATGGCCGTCAACGCTCATGCTCACTAAATGACGCGTGTTTTTTGCGATCTGAAATAAAAACTGCTTTTGAATTTTTCGAAAATGCATCAAAGTAAATTTAAATTTTAATTAAAAAAATATAACGATCCATTATAACATACCTCACACGATGGTGACCCACTACACTCAAGTTTTATTTTACACGTTTTTTGGCGCGGTTTTTTCAACACGGTTGGCGCCGCTGAGTCACAATTTACACGGTACGATAATCTCTTCGATAACGATACAACCTATCGACTTGATTCGAATTACACTATCCGTTTTAAGCCATAGGTTAATCGAATGGCATATTAAAAAATAAAAATGAACATTTTTGGTGCAAATACAGATTTTTTTTTAATATGTCTATATGGACCATAGCATGCTGGCATCAAAATCCAATGTTTTAAACATATCAGAGCAAGTGAAAAATTAAAAGCATGGTAGGCTTGTTTTAAGCCGGTACATATCCTCCATGTAAAACAAACTAAGTATGTATAGATGTTTTGATAAGTTTGATAACTAAGCATATGGGATGAAAATATGCAAAGCGACAACCAAGTCATAATTTTTAAGAGCGCTCCAGAAGTTCTGCTTGGTACAGCATATTTGACAATTTGAAGAGACATGCAATTTTCAGAAAAGCAAAACAAACTATTTGACGTATTTTGTCTCACTCAATTTGGCAATAAAGATAGTAATGACTCGATTTGAACATATTTTCTAATGTTATACGAAACCCATGCGCTTTTTCAGTGGTCTTATTGTACCAAAGTATACCTTAAACATGAAGATAAATGAGAATGATTTGGAATTACGGCTTTGTTGGATGGAATTTTAAAATATTGTTTTATATTTAGGGGAATTTACGTATTCTCGGCAACCTAAGTAGCGACCTTCTTTCTATAGCCTTTTTCTCTAAGGAACGCACACATATGCAGTATTGGTTTGTTTACAATCTTTTGCTGCCAGCTGCTCTAACAATTTCAGTCGAAAGAATTATCAAAAACTGTTTTGAAACGCTTTTACAAAGCTCCAATCTTCTCTATTGAGAGCGAGTATTGGCGGCAACCAGTTTTTCGTCGGCAACCGTTCCATTTGAACTGCATGTAAATCTGCTGTTCTATTATCGGCAACTCGAAATTAGCTACAATTTGTAGTGCGTGTTTTTCATTTCAAGAAAACCTTGCTAGATTGCTTTTTCTCAGTGGTAAAAATATAGTCAAATTGAAGCTGAAAGCATAAAGAATCGTTTGCATGCATTCAGCGAAGTGTTTTCGTTAGAAAATCCAGTGAAAATAGTGTTTCAATTTGGGTTGCCGAAAATAGTCTGGCATGCCGAAGCCGTCATTTCCCCTATATTAATCGAATGCAAGCCCGGTTTCTCGAATATTTCTGCAAGCTCGGAATTCTTATGTTTTTCATAGTACGGAATACCAAAAATTAGATCAGAATTCTAAAAAAAATGAGTGATGTCACAGAGTATCGATTTTTTTTTCAAATATTTTTCTTAAATGATTCCAATGATAATCCTAAACAATTTCGAAGGCATAGATACGTGATTTTTGGCTAACTATGCAGTCTCAATAGTTTTTCGATGCCCAATGTTCTACGTTTTCAATGTTTTTTTGTAATTTTAGAATCTTGAAAATATTTTATATCTCAAAATTTAGAAAACTTCTCCATATCTGGAATATTGAATTAACGTCTGGCGTTTAAAGGTTTTTTTCAAAGTTTGAGACTCTTTTCAGACTATCGTTTTATCTCAACCAGGAGAACCAAGAATTAACTGGGAATTGAAATGAACCGGAAAAAACGGAAAATAATATTTTTTTTAAATATTTAAAAAAAATCTAGTTGGGTTCACCGATCAGACTTATAATGTAGTTCGACTCGTAAAGAGTATTCATAGACCCGAATCTTAAATCTTTTGACGTAAGAATGAAACCCTTAAAACTCTTTAAAGTCGTAGAGTTTTAAAAGTACAAAATCTTGAATATAGAATTCCTGTGTCTGGGATCTTCAAGTATTTTTAATTTCCGAATTAACTGAATCATCGATTCTGAACGTTAAACTACCGCGTGGTAAAGCAAAAAGGGTGTCAGTCAACCGGAAAAACCGGGAATTTTATTGAATATTTAAAATATTTTTCGTACCTATGGTATGGTGATGGAGTTCTACTAATTAATTAATCTTTCAATGTAGATTTTTGATGACTTTTCCTTAGCACCAAAAATTCAGCCTTAGACCTAATAAATAGCAATATTCCAGAGTCTAGGATTTAAAATATGATTTTAGATCCTATATAAAATGGAACACTTTTTAGAAAATGTCTCCATTTTTGGAATATTGAAAGCACGTTTGTAGAGGATTCTTCCAAGTTTGGGATCTCCCGAACCTTACTGTTCCCCTTAACTGAAATGTTATGTTCAATATTCTTGAACAGTTTTCTAAGACCAGGATCTTATCATTTGTTTTCAAAAATTTGATAATCTCTAATCTTGAATTTCTGTGCACGGAATCTTGAAAATGTTCCATTTTTGAATTTGCTGAATTATTTCAAAGGAAGGAACTCATCTTAGCTCTTTTGGCATTTTCTTATTATTATATTCTAGCCAATCAAAAGTCATGATTTTTTGTTTAAATATGAGATTGTCAAAATACGCGTACGTCATTCATAATAAAATGCTGAATCTTTTTTGCCAGTGACAACAATTTCAGAAATCTTTCATGTCGGTATTGCTTTTTTACCATATTGAGCTGTTTATATGAAACGGGGAAAACATAGGGGAAATGCAGGTAATGTTCGGCCTAAGTGTCCCTAATTTGGGCCCATACATAAATTCAGCAATCGACTAAATTTTCAATAGCAACCAAAAATATCCATTAGTAACGTCCCAATAACGCGTTCATCTAGATAAAATTGATAAATAGCAGATTTTTAGCGATGGGGGCCCAATATTAGATACATAGGTCAACAATTAGAGACATTTCCCCTATGTTGAGCAACCGGGAAAAACCGGGAATTGAATTTCTTAGATTGAGTGGTGGCCACCCGAGTAAAGTTGGACATCGAATTGAAATCAAAATTTGCTGTTATGAGGTAACTTATTTTGAATACTCCGGTTGATCTCATTTTGGTTGACTTAACGGTTAACACGGTAACAGCAAAACTTCAAGTTAAGTTGCTTTCATTTAAAAAGTTTGACTGCATAATGAAAGCACAATATGATATCAGACTTATGTCGCGACAATTGAAATCAAAATGAATTTTCATTATGATAGGAACTGCAAACTTTAATATCGATTTGCTTTCATTTTGTTAACCGACTTTGCTCGGGCACCCTGTCAATATTACACTCTTCAGAAATGTCTAGCCCCATAATCTTGACAAATCTTCTTCGACCAGCATCAAGGAATTTCTTTTCTCTCAATCGAAATCCCAGAATCTTGATTTTTTTTTCTAAATCCTGGATCTTCAATTCCTGTGTAAGGGGATCTTCAAAATGGGTAATTCATGAGTCTGATTCAACTAAATTAATTCTATAGAACTTATCTCAAGATATTTTAACAATTAATCAAGGTTTTACTTAGGATCATTCCAAATCGTCTTCATTATGCTTATGATTCTCATCGAGATTCTCTATAACAGCAGCCATAGAATTTTGTGCCGAACACTTTAGAAATTCCCTGGAGTATTCCTGAAATTCACTCTACGATTACCTTCATATTAATAATGATTCTCGTGAGAATTAACCTAAATTTCAGTCCGTAATTTTCCACATAATTCCCGTGGAATATTCCTCAGCAATATCTTGGTATGTTCTTTAGAATTTGAAAATATCCTCCCAAATTTTCTTTGGATTTCATCTCGGAATTCCACAGGAATTTGCCTTAAAATGTTGTTGAAATTTGTTGGAAGAATCTCTTGGAGTTTTATTTTTTTTTTTTTTTTATTTGGGAATTCGCTTTGGAAAACACTTGAAAATCTCCTTATAGTTTCTTGAGAATCATCTTGAGCACCGAATTTCTTTGAAAATATGCTCAAAATTCCCAAACTATGCTCATTGCTTGTCTGTTTGTCTGTGGCCATATCATTATTAAGTTTGTCGTAGAGTTCACTTGAATTCTCCACTAGATTCCCGTAGAATATTACCTTAAATTCCTTAAGATTTGCTTTAGAATTACCTGAAATTCTATTCATAACATCCCTAATAGTCTTTTCAGAACTACTTGGAGCTAACTTTTAGCTCTCTTTACACTTCTATTGAGATACCTACTTTTCAAAATAAGGTATAACATAATAATATATTACAATAATATAATAAATTGCTTTGAAATTCTTCTGAAAACTCACTTGGCATTCTTAACAACATTTTTTAGATGATTTTTTAAGTGTCATAAGTCACAAGTCATGTTAAAAATACGCCATGTTTGACTTTTTAAAATTTTAAGAATGTAAAAAAGTGGATTAACCTTAAAATCTTTAAAATTTTCTCATGTAATATCCTCTATCTCGAAATATCTTATTTCGAGATCTCAAATTATCATCCGTAGATTTCATTGCTTTAAATAAGAATTTCTAAGTTCAATCTATCACTTTATAACATTCAGTCCAATGACCCACTGGACCCAGTAGCATTCGGTCTGTAACTTTGAAAAATTTCATAAATCAGACTGAGTTTTTCAAACTTCGAACTTCAAAAAATTTAATTGTTTGCTCAGTTGCTGAAACCTACCGCTATTCAGTTTTAACCTTATTTAGCTGTTTACTTGCACTCAATTTTGGCCAAACAAAATGCATTTTCAAGCGAAAAACGAGCATTCATGACATGAATGATCATAGAAATAACCATGCACACTGCTAACAACTGCCTCCATGTTCGCGAAAAAGCGTTCATCTAAGCCACGAACACGCGTGTAAAATGTATTAGTTGGTTCGTGTCTGGTATATTTTTTTTTCTTGGTGTGTTTTCCGTGCTGAGCACCGATGCTACCGACCCCAGAAAGGCAGCTCCCACACCTGGACCCTACCTATCGACCCATCTACTCATGAACCGGGGGGACCAACGGCTTTACTTCCTTTGGCGTGATCAGAGATGTTATGCCTCAGAACATCCCGGAGGCTTGCTGGGGTGAGAGGTAATCACGCTTGCCACTACACCACCGGCGCCGCTTTAATCTGGTATATTCTGGACAAGCTATTTTTATCTAGATAAATATGTTCTATGGTGTTGACAGATGGGATCGCTGCACATTCGAATCGGTTGTTATAGATTTTTCATCAAAAGTTTTACGTCGGTTTGTCGGTGGTAATTTCCTCTATTTACCCTTTCTAGTCAACTTACCTGCAATGCGGTTCAGTTCTTGAAACTGCCGAAAACATCAGCAGCACTGGTGATCCTTAAAATATTTAAGCTCCAACCATGTAACATTGAATGCGTCTATAGGTGGCAACAAATGTAATGCCTTCAAAACCTTTCTTACTTTCCCGCAATGGACAATTAAAAAAAAAAATTTAATTGTTTGCGTGAATCATGCTTTCCTATAACGTTATCTAGAAAACTCTATCTATTTTCCGCAACGTGGCGTGACATGTACCAAGCTTAATCATAGAGGAAAAGGATGAACTTACTGTCGAATTGGCACCAGAGAAATTTGGCTTCACTCGATTTGTTCGCAGATGACAGGCGTCGTTGCAGTCATGTGTTTCTAGTGGATTACTAACATAATCAGGGTGGCAAGTGAACCAGGAAAACCGGTAAAAGTCGGGAATTTATTTTCACCAGGAAAAACCGGGAAAAAACCAGGGATTTTATAAGTCTACCAGGAAAATTATCTTGTTTGTATAATTTAAATACGTTTTAAATTTTATGTATGTCAAAGTTTCTTTTTATAATCAGGTCAAAACTAACCATTTTGTTCAAGCTAAATGTTTCACACAACTAAACATTGATGAAGAAAATTTACCCTGAGAATTTAGTAAATATATTTTGTATTTATTTTCAATTTATTTTTTTCTAGAATCAATTGCATGCATGATTTGTGCTTATTTGATAGCACACTTAAGCAGTACCGACGAGTAACTACTTTGAAGTACCTGTTCAACATGTTCAATAAAAAAGTTCTATTTCTAAAAACTTCAGATAAGGCCTTCGAACTTCATGCAAGTTCTACAAAATTCGGGAAAGTCTTACAAGTTTCAGGAAAATCATGTGAACTACTGTGATGACCTACGACGGCCAGGAAATCTCTCCGAACCTTCAGAGAAGTTCTACAAATTTCAGAGAAGTCTTATAAACTTCAGGGAAGTCCTTTAATCTTTGGGGAATAACTACGAATTTTACAGAATTTTCTACCGATTCAATGTAACTTCTAGACATTTAGGCATTGCTTAAAACTTAAGGATAATCCTATGACACATATGGATTTTTTTTTTCCGAGCTTCAGAGAAGTCTTCAATACTCTTGGGAAGTCCTCTGAACTTAACATAGTTCTCCAAGCTCAAAAAAGTTCCTAGAACTTCCGAGAAGTCGATTGAACTACAGGTAGTCCTACGAAATTCATAAGAGCTCTCCAAATTTCAGGGAATTTCCAAGAAATTAAGGAAAGACCAACAAACTTTTGGAAAACCTTTCGATATTTAAAGCCTTATGAACTTCAAGGAAGCTCTTCTAAATTTAGGGTCCTCATATATTCAGTTAAGTCCTTCAATCTTCAGGGAAGTCCTCAGATCTTGGAGAAAGTTCTTCGAACTTCGGGGAAGTCCCATGAAATTCAGGCAATACAAACTTCAATGAACCCTTCAGGAAAGACCCTAACACTTCAGGGAAGTTCTACGAACTTTAGGGAGTTTCTATGAACTGCAGTCAGTCTTTTTAATAATAAAAGTTATTAAACCAGCGTTGTTTATGAAATCTTTTAATCATATGATTTTGAAATCATGTTGTAATCAAAATTTCGCTAAATAAGATCCTTAATCGTTGACAATTTGCGGAAAATTGAAACAAACTGGAAATCCGTAAAATTGTTAGAAGCAATCTCAATAATAAAGTTAAAAAAATCACAGTTTCAAAAACAGAAATCTCAAGATTTAGGGGCTTATAGATCTTAAAGAAACTTCAGACATTAGATAGGGCTCCGCGCTAGTCCGTCGTATCTCAGCTTTTCTTTGTCATACACCCCTAAAATCGCTCATTTTACGGGTTATCGCAAATGTTTCAGTGTCAATCGTAATTAATCTTGTAAGCAAAGATGTTTTTGCAAAAATATGAGTGAAAACGCTTTGCTATTATAGTTTTAGCACATAGAACGGAAATAGGCGCCATGATACGACGAAGTAAGGCGGCTCCCTACTAGCTTCTTTACAGCAAACAATCAGATAAAGATTTCACGGGCATTCACAAGAACCTTAATACCTATTTTTGTTTGTGAAATTCCGCATTGCGCGAAGAATGATGGTACAAGGATTCACTTTATTTTTTTTTTTATTAAAAATTGTTTTTTAAATACATGGTTTTTAAAACCAGGAAATTTTTAAATTATTGACCAGGAAAACCAGGAATTTCAAAATGGAAATTCACTTGCCACCCTGCATAATACCACAGAGAACTGACATCCAAGCTTAAACAAATTTTTCGAAAAATTATGAGTAAGAATTAATCATGTTTTGTTGTCTTTGACATCATCCACATCCAGAGGGCCAGTCACTTTCGAATGTATGGGAATGGTAGGAAACCATTTGGAAATGCATGAAAATTTTCAGTTTTTATTCATTATCGTCTTTATGGGCAATTTTAGATGCATGAAAATTGCACGAGTACATTACTATGGTAATAAGGTAAACACTCGTTTATTTGTTTCCTTCTGTGAAAGCATATTTAGTCACAAATCGTGGATTTTCTGATATTCTCCATACTGCAAAAATGATTTTCCTACCACTGAAGGGGCGACATCTCTCGGATCTTTAGTATAGCTACTACTCAAATCATATAATTAATTCAAATTAAAATACGTTAGAAACACTAGCGCTGCCATGCGGAATGTTGCGACTCGAGTTATCACTTTTTACGATTAGTGAGTAAACTAAACTGAAATTTGGGTTGATTATTTTGACCGTGTATCCAAATGGACTGTCAAATCAGTTCAAAACAACGGAAATTAATCAAATTTCGGCGGTACTATTATTTTCGAATAAAAAACTAAGCTCTTTTACAGTTTCCTGTAGATCTACAACCGTTTTCGTTCCAATTTTAACTGGGCATAGTAGTGAGGGTAAGAGATGAACTAGCCTCAGGCTAAAAATCTCTATAATAAAGAAGAAAAAAAAAAAAAAAATAGTAGTGAGGAGCAAAATTGCTAGTTTCAAATGTCTATTCAAAATTTCTTACACACTTTATTAATTTGACTTGGTTGTCTGTTCTCTGTGATAATACAGTGTGATGGTCTGTTTGACCGACTGATCGTTTCTTAAAATTTTACATCTCCTCCTGCCCGGAGCAGACACAGTATTCAGGCAAGATCGAATGTTCGATTGATATTCTAGGTTAATCGCCGGGCGTGCGCGCAGTTCGATTCCAGTTGTTTATTGCCATATTTGTAGATGTACACACAGCCGGAGGGCCACCGTCCGGCATCGCTGCGGTCGTTAGTTGCTTTGCTGTTGGAGGAAGGAGCATTTTTCAAATTCCTTTCTAATTGAATCACTCGACACATTCGTCGGTTTCGTACGGTTCATGTTTCGAGCGGGTGCTCTTGAAATGCCACTGGGGCGCGCCTGTACTGCACCCATCAAGGGATAGGGCGATCTCTGTTCGGTGCTCGAAATTTGCCCTTGACACGAGACCAGCCACCACACCGTGCCATACAGTATGGGCAAGTTTGGACGACGCCACTAGAAGCGCTGTGGTCTGGTTGTTGTTGATTTTGCCATATAGCATTCCTTTTGATTCTGGGGAAAGCACATATTACTGTTGCCCCCATATGTTTAGCGAAAAATATAGCTCTTTCTGTCACGTTTGTTTACTTTTTCGTGATCGTTTTGCATTTAGCGATGTGAGAGCGGGTCGAATGGGTTGGTGGTTAGAAGAGCAAAAGAAGAAAAAATAGATCTGGGAAAAGTTCATAACACTGATAAGTGGGAAATTATTACACCTTTGCTCAATGTGCTCGACAAATGTCCCACATCTAAGCAGACATCCGCATGGGTTTTTTGTTTTGTTTTCAATCGTTTCGGCAACTTTAGCCTTCTCGACGTAAGTGTGGAGTTGTATAAGCAACATCGAGTACATCTTTGTCCCTCTTCTCTCTTGCACACAGCGGTGGTGATTACCGACGCTGCGAGATGCTGTGGTGATGTCAGACATCGTCTGTGGCGCGAGACCGGATCAGGTCAAGCATCTGCTGACAGGTGCGGGATGGTTTGCGCATATGTCCATAGCTACCTACGCCTACCTATATGTTTGTGAGTGCACGGATTTAGCTTTGAAAGTGATTGTGCAAAGATCTGCTCTTTTTCTCATCACATTACTCATCGATCCCCCCATAACATTACGGTTGCGCGTGAGAAATGGTTAATGCGTTTGTATTGATTTGATTATATCGGTTTTAGATTTAAGCCTATTAGACGTAGTGATGGATTCCATCCAAATGATGATGGGTTTGAAATATTGAGTGATAATTTTTGTGTATGCATTATTACATTCCAATATAATGTTTAGATGATTTGAATGCCTGCACAGGTCTGTCAGAAACTATAAAAAGTAACCCGTTTAGGGTCTTTGGATAGTTAAGTCAGTAAAGGTGCAGTATACCAAGCCGGAGCCGGTGAGTTGAATCTCCGATTCGGTTGAGGATATTTCCGGGTTAGATTTATCAATGTTGTGCTAACCTCACATTCATTCTAAGGCTGCAATAGGCTATCGTAACTAAAACTCTAAATTCAAAAACGTATGTTCTAAAACATATAATGTTGAGGCTAGACGTAAAGTTGCAGTTGATTCGTATTATCTTCATTTAGATTTAACAACATTCGCAACAATTAAAATTATTGGATTGTTTCATTTTGACCTTGACCTATTTGCGTGCTGTTTATTATTTTTTTGTTTCCCCTATCCATTTTCCCTTTTCGCGGACGCAAATTGATTTTTTCAATGTAGGCAACAAGTATGCGCTTGCTGTTAATATCGTACCGTCAATCGTACTAGAAGGATTATTGATTGACCATCGGCAAATTATCGTTTATTCATTATTCTTCCGATCGAATGCGGGTTCGGTCGTACGCAATGGTCCATTTCCTGTTCAGAATCTAACAGACTTATAATGTCCGACAAACATACCATCGCCAACTATGCAAGCAGTGCATACAGCGGAATAAATTTAATTTTCAGCATGATCAAGCCTATTTTTTTTTAATAATAAGGTACTAGGGTTAACTACCCCATTTCCGGCCTATTAAGCACAACCCGCACTTAGTCTTGATTAATCTAGTGCAGTTTAGCACCAAACGGAATGTTATTATTACTGATGGCTTCCAAATGTATTTACCTTTCCGTACGTACCGTAAGATTTGATAAAGAGAAACCAATCGTTGAGATATTGTCAAAAGTCTAACACTGCTTCTTGACGCCAAACTCGGCGTACGGATTCTAAACTCGGTCTAACGCATTGCAACGCCATTGAAACACCAACGAATTCACTTCGGCCTATCGGATGAAGATAAAAATTTAATCGGTCGGAGGGCTTCTTTTGTTTTTGGGAATCATGGGTGCAAACCTTCATATCACGCGTTCTCATTGACTTCGTTCGGAAGCTTATTAACTAAAGTATCGTACTAAACGCATAATTGACTTGTTAACTCTGAAATCATGGATTTATTTGAAGTTTTCTTATCGATAGGCCCAAAATGGGCGATTAGGCCGAAGTAGTTCTCTACCCTATTCAGCTTTCAAAGTTCGTTAGGATGTGAGCGTAGAGACGAGTCATACACTTGCTAGAAGTGTCGGTGATGTAAACAGTCTTTACTTATCCAGTACTTGCTTGCAGTTGCCTTATCGATGCGGAACAATGCATCATCATTCTAATACATTTCTGAGAATTTTAAGAATGACGTGATGGCTCTTCGTTCTTAAGATATTATCTAACTGTATGCCGTTATACGACTTTCGGCCCCTTGTTCTATGAAATTCTATGATGGAACGTGGGACATCTATACGTATAAGGGTAGAAGTTATAAGGCTTACGTTTGCTTTTAACTTACGAATAATCAATAATAACACGTGGATCAGGACTTTCTAAGACAGACAAATTGTTTCATATTTGACTTTCCTATGGTCTTCTGAGCAGACATGGTAAAAGTAAATTTTACTGTACCACTAAAATTTAATGGGAACACTTGTAGGGTAGAGAACTACTTCGACCTAATCGCCCATTTTGGGCCTATCGAGCAGAAAACTTCAAATAAATCCATGATTACAGAGTTAACAAGTCAATTATGCGTTTGGTACGATACTTTAGTTAATAAGCCACCGAACGAAGTCAATGAGAACGCGTGATATGAAGGTTTGCACCCATTATTCCCAAAAACAAAAGAAGCGCTCCGACCGAAGCCATTTTTATCTTCATCCGATAGGCCGAAGTGAATTCATTGGCGTTTCAATGGCGTTTCAATGCGTTAGGCCGAGTTTAGAATCCGTAGGCCGAGTTTGGCGTCAAGAAGCAGTGTTAGACTTTTGACAATATCTCAACAATTGGTTTCTCTTTATCAAATCTTACGGTACGTACGAAAAGGTAAATAAATTTGGAAGCCATCAGCAATAATAACATTCCGTTTGGCGCTAAGCTGCGCTAGATTAAGAAAGACTAAGTGCGGGTTGTGCTTAATAGGCCGGAAATGGGGTAGTTAACCCTACTTTCTCCCTAACATTTGCATGACATTTGAATAGTTCTCGATGAACATTTCAAATGGTCCTATCTGCTTTAATCGATTCTCTTCATCGACTTTCTCTTTCGTCAATAGCTCAGTTGCAAAACCTTTCCCTGTTGTATTTGACGTTTTGGACGCTAGATAAGAACCCCCTTTATCAAACGATGTGGTAGAATTAGCGCGAAATCTGTTTGCATAGCAGTGGTTATGAAAAGAGAAAGTCGATGAAGAGAATCGATCAAAGCAGATAGGACCATTTGAAATGTTCATCGAGAGTTCTTTGCCAAGCGTGTAGCAAAAATAAACTGAATTTTTGACTAGACCTTCTCAGATTTGCATGAAAATAATTCACATTTATGCTATCCATCTGCACTCCACCGTAGATGGTACGCAACACCTTCCGTTCGAAAACACCAAGGGCGCGTTGGTCCTCCACGAGCATAGTACAGGTCTCGTGGCCGTAGAGGACCACCGGTCTAATCAGCGTCTTGTAGACAGTTCTCCGGAGTCCAAAGTAGGCACGATTCCCTGCCATAATGCGCCTTTGAATTTCTCTGCTGGTATCATTTTCGGCGGTCACCAGTGAGGCCAAATACACCAGCTCATCGACCACCTCGATTTCGTCACCGTCAATCTGAACTCGGGGTGGTAGGCTAACATTGTCTTCCCTAGAACCTCTTCCTTTCATGTATTTTGTCTTTGATGCGTTGATGGCAAGTCCAATCCGCCTAGTTTCAGCCTTCGCCATCGTTTCAAAGTTCCGTGCCATGATGTCGATGTCATCGGCGAAGCCAAGAACCTGAATGGACTTCCTGAAGATCGTGTCACTCGCGTCTATCCCTGCTCTTCTGATCACACCTTCTAACGCGATGTTGAATAGCAGACACGAAAGTCCATCACCTTGCCGTAACCCCCTTCGAGATTCAAAGGGACTCGAGAGTGTCCCCGAAACACGATCAACGCACATCACTCGATCCATCGTTGCCTTGACCAATCGCGTCAGTTTATCCGGAAATCCGCACTCCTGCATAATTTGCCATAGCTGATCTCGATCGATTGTGTCGTATGCGGATTTGAAATCGATGAACAAATGATGTGTGGGCACGTTGTATTCGCGGCATTTCTGCAGAAGAATTGCGAAGATGTGGTCGGTGGTAGCGCGGGCACCCATGAATTCCGCCTGGTTTTGCCCCACGAACTCTCTTGTAAATGGTGACAGGCGGCGGCATAGAATTTGGGAGAGTACCTTGTAGGCGGCGCTCAGCAGTGTGGTCGCGCGGTTGTTGCAGCAATCCGACTTATCGCCCTTTTTGTATATTGAGCATACGACACCTTCCATCCACTCCTCCGGTAATATCTCCTCCTCCCAAATCTTGGCAATTACCCAGTGCAGCGCTCTGGCCAGTGCTTCATCACCGTATTTTAATAGCTCACTTGGTAGTTGATCTACACCAGTTGCTTTGTTGTTCTTCAGCCGACCGATCTCCTCCTCAACTTCTTGAAGATCAGGGGCCGGTAGCCTGTCGTCTTCAGCGCGTGCTCCAAGGTATGTTGCCGTGCCACCTTCGTGTTGCATCACCGTTCGTGAGAAGGTTACCGTCCAAGTCTTTGCACATATCGGCTTGCGGCACGTAGCCTTTGCGCGAACTATTTAGCTTCTCATAGAACAACGGATTTAACGGACAATTTAAAAGTATCGTAGTTGGTAGTACCGCCACCTGTGGCGCGCAATGTCAATTCCCTTGCGTTTGACGTTTACACACTACTGCCATCTGTTCAGTGTAGTGCCCACCACAGTGTACTCAACAGATGGGCGGTAATGTTTTAGCGACGATGTCGAACTTAAAACTAAATCTTTTCTGAATATAAAGGGAATTAATTGTTGCAATTGAGGATTGCAACGATTTTTGTTCTATAGTTTCAACATTCGAAATTCTATGTTCCTCGGTAGTACTGCACTAGAGAGGTAACTTCAAAATCATCTTCCTGAATCCTTTGAAGTGCAACAACTAGATCATGGCACAGCGTAAAGCATGGCCGAAGTATAAGATACAATCCCGAGGTGAGGTGGAACGGGTTTGGGGTCATTTTTCAGGACCTTGGCTACCTTCCAGAATGGTCTAGTGCGATCATCCAGATTCTGCACAACAAACTTTCATTTCGGAGTGAGTTCATTCTGGAAGCAATCTGCCTGTTCAGATTGGCCATTTCACGTTTTATGTCCAGATCTCCAGTCCTCTGAAACTGGCGTCTACGAACATTTCTCAACCGAATCAGTAATTGGGTGTGGGAATCAATAGCAACAAACTTACCCCGCACAGGAACTTGTCGAACACATGCTTCGTCAGCCACGTATATGGCCTGTTGGAGTCCTTCCAACGCCCGGTCGATGTCATCTACGGTGTCAAGCGGCGGATCTTCGTCGATGCCTCTGTCAACCACACGTCCAAACTTCACCCAGTTGACGTGGTGGTGGTCTTTACCTTGGAACTGGAGCCACGTTGATGCCGATTTCAACCACCACCGGTTGGTGGTCGGAACTGAGATCGTTGTGCACCTCCGGCTTGGATTCGTTCCGGTTCCACTGGTAGTTCCGCCAAGCTTCATGACGGGCATTCAGGTCACCCCCAACGATGAATCGGAAACTAGAACGAGTGATAGCGGTCAGGTGGTTCTTGAATTTGCTTACTAATCCGTTGTTGGCGGCACACAGTAAACAGCGATGAACCGGACATTTCCAGTTGGTGATTCGACCTCCACACTAAAAGCCTCGATGATAGAAGTGCGGATGTGAAGCAGGGTGTAGAACTTAATTCCTTTCTTGACGATGACCGCAACACCACCTCCCCCTCCCGCCCTGGAGCTGGTGCGATCAAGCCGGATAATGTGGTCAGGCAGCCAGATTTTGTCGCCGGACTTGAGGTGGGTCTCGGTTAGAAGGCCCACGTCGATGCTGTGCTTGCGGAGGAAGTCGGCAAGCTCAATGTTTTTTGCTCTTACAGAGCAAGCATTCTAGGTGACAATAGTTAGCGGCTTAGACGCCATACTGAACTTACCGAGGACTTGGATTTGCTCGGGCTTATTGCGGCACTTACGAAGAGCACCGGTCATGTCATGTTGACGAAGATTTCCATCAGTTCATCCGCTGAAAACAGATCGGGGTTGTTGTTTTGCGCTGTTGGTTGTCTCCAGAATCCAGGGGGATGGAGAGCTTCGTCCAGCAGAAGATCCTGCCGTTTCTTGAAGGGAGGCGGGATGCACACGCAATTTCTCTTGCCTTTGCTGAGGAACACGAAGACGCGGGAAATCCTCCGTCCTAATGTCGGGGTTTTGTCCTGATTGATTGTTGATTGCCGCTTGCTTTCGGATGCGTTTGAAGTCCTCGAGTTTGGGCACTGTCTGTCGGAACCTTGATGCGCACTAGACTGATGCAAAATTTGAAATTTTCGCTCCACAGTGCTCAAATGGTTCCAAATTGGGCCCTGATTAGCCTCCAAACATTTAAACTCATTTAGTGAGAAACTGACTTGGCACAAACCATTTGAAGTTCATATGGGATTTACTATGGAGAAACCATAATTTTGGTTCATATCTATCTCAAAATTTACCAGTTCACTCTACTTTAGAAAATGATAGCTGAGCTTGTTGAAAATTTTCTCAACTACAACTTTGTTCAAGACCACTTTTCGATCAAATGTAAGGAATTAAAATTATTAATGATTCAAGTCACTGATGTCTTATGATTATGCTCAATCAACTGTTCAGCAGGCAACATTGGTGTTTATGGCGCGTAGAATAGAGGACGAAAATCATGGCTACTATGTCACACTGCAGAATACAGTGTTGCCCACAATACAGTTGCTTAATCGTGCCATAAGATTATCAATCTCTTAAACAATTAATAACTATTTAATTTGACGTTTGGTTGAAAAACGATTTTCTGTGAAGTTGTAGCTGATAAAAATTCCCATAAGAATAGCTATAGAATTTTTTAACAGTACAATATGTAAAAAGGCTAGATGACAATGAACAAAAAAATTTGTTTTCCCATAGTGATTTCCATATAAACTTCAAATGGTTTGTGCCAAGTCAGTTTCTTATCAAATGAGTTTAAACTTTCGGAGGCTAATCAGGACCCGATTTGAAACCGTTTGAATACTGTGGAGCGAAAATTTCAAATTTTGCATCAGTCTAATGCGCACCACCACAGTTGGCGCATTTTAGCACCACGGTTCCATCCGCAGGGCTTGATGTTACAGTTGCGGGTACCGTGTCCAAAGTTGAGGCACAGCGTTACGTCACGGTATGACTCCCACCGTACGATGATGGAGTAGATTGAACAGATGATTTGCACCGTCCCTTTCTGGAAGTGCACCAGGAAAAGGTAATCCGGGTACGTCTTCAAGTTTTCGTCTCTTCTCGTCATCCGGAATACAGCGATTGGGACCAGCTTGTACCGGTCCTTGATTTCGGCTTCGATAATCTTGGGGTCGAAGTTTGGTAGGCCCCTGATTTAAGGGCTTCTCACCGGGGATGTCATGCGTGAAAAATTCCGCCTTGGAATCTTTCAGGTGTTTCACGGCCACATCATCCTCCGCTTTTGTACCTAGCATGACCTTGCTGCCGATCCTACTGAGCTTGTACTCAGCTGCGACGCCCAGCGATATGAAATTGCCAATGAGGGTGTTGAGTGGCACCTTCATTACCACCAGTCCGGGAAGCTGCATTTCTACCGCACTAGAGCCGGCAGAATCCTCGTTGTTGACGGCGTCGCCGAAATCATCGATGTCACTTACGTTCACCGTCACGTCCACTCGCACCATCGGACTGGCCCTGATTTTTCTACCTCTTCTTCGTCCGCTTCACCGTGACGGAGGTGGTATTCCCAAAACATTCCAGATCCGATCGCTAGGAGCACTCCAAATCTCCTTAAAACTAATTTGGCATTCACATCAAATTTCTGTGAAAAATTCTTCTTATGTTGACAATCATATAGGGGAAATGTTGGCTTCGGCAATAACTTAACCTATTATCGTCAGAAGGTAAACAACGTCCTTGAGAGCTCAATTTTATTATTGTGCTCTAGGATTTTGTTTACCCCCTGACAAGAATAGGTTAAGTTATTGCCGAAGCCAACATTTCCCCTAGCTCTATAGTTTTTCAAAATTCTGAAAATCTATTTTGTTTTGGAGGGTTGAAGAGTTAAATTTAGCTGAAACCCTAAGGACTTAATAAATTTTATGGTAGGTTTTAATACCTGCAGTTTTATAATTAAATTAGGGCGAGTAAGAGAACTCTTCCTCCCCTTCACTTCAAAGAATTCCTACACTCTTCCTTTTCGAACCACATTCATAGTTAGCTAATGCTTAAGTTAAATGACATCTTCGTCAATTCGTGTATCTAGGTATTATCGTCGGAAGGTAAATGAAGTCCTTGAGCGCTTTAGGACTTTATATACCCCCTGATTGTAATAGGTAGATGAATTGACGTAGACGTAAAGCATCCTATGCATCACGCGACACTGTTTCTACTGCTGGGTCTATCCGGTTCAAAATACATAGGGTATGACTCAGCGATGACCAAACCGAACGGATGCGTTGTCGATACAACTTGATAGTGATGATTTGAGCTTGCGAGTTGTACAGAACTGATTCTCACAGTCATCTCTGTATGTGTGCAGCTACCCGGGGTTTGTTATTCCTGTATCTCCATGCAAATTGAACTCGCTGGAACTTAGATTTGTTCATGTTTAAACATGATAAACTAAATCGAGGAAAACATAATTGAACAGACAGCCTAACAATGTAACTTAATATTGTTTGGTCCATTAGTTTTTTTTCTTGTATAACATAAACTCCATTTCACCACATATGCATTGGTCATATCATAGTTGTTTGTTATTAGAATTTCCACGTCTCAATTACGGACTATGATTTAATACCCAAGCACAGCCAAATTATGGATGTCTCCATAATTATTGATTCCCTTCATTAGACTATCATGGTGAATAACACTTTCGTTTTCTTGTTCTGATATCTAGGTTGAGCTAGCGCTATGGGATACTGCCGGGCAGGAAGACTACGACAGGCTCAGGCCTTTGAGCTATCCAGACACCGACGTCATACTGATGTGCTTCTCGGTCGATTCGCCAGACTCGCTGGAAAATATTCCAGAGAAATGGACGCCTGAGGTTAGTTTCCTTTTCTCATAAACCTAATTCCTTTATTGATACCTATTTTTTCGGTTTTATTTTTGATAGGTCAAACATTTTTGTCCAAACGTACCCATAATCCTAGTTGGTAACAAGAAAGATCTCAGAAACGATCCTCACACTATAAAGGTAAGATCTTCGCTAGAATAAAGATTCCTTGCGTTTCCTCTACCTAACTTTCTCTTCTTGCAGGAATTGGCCAAAATGAAACAGGAGCCAGTGAAGCCACAGGAAGGACGTGCAATGGCTGAGAAAATTAACGCTTTCGCTTATCTGGAGTGTTCGGCCAAGTCGAAAGAGGGCGTACGCGAGGTGTTCGAAACTGCCACCAGGGCCGCGTTACAGGTCAAAAAGAAGAAGAAGAGTAAATGTGTGTTGCTCTAAGAGAGCAATGGTAACATTTTTTTCCTTCGTGAGATGCAAACACAAATACACAGCAACAAGAAAAAAGAAGAAAACAAAAAATGATAAAAGTTTAATAAATATGGTGGTCGTCGTCGATCGGCTAAGAACAGGAGATGAAGAAAAATCTATAAGGAAAGGAAAGCATGTTAGGAAAATGCTGGATCTGTTTTGATAGAAACATAGGATAGGAAAGCAGTTGTGCAGGATATGTAAAATGCCAGATTGGAATACCAGCTACGAACACGAAAAAAACAAATCTATCTCTACCGTAAACAATATGCAAAAAAAAAAATCCATAATGCAACATACACATCCTCAGATATGCGAGGTGAAAGGGATGATACGACCCAGACGACAGCAGCCAAGCACATATATGCTGACATTTTTTTATTTCAATTTGTCTTGTGGAAAAGTGTGCGAAACACGCGCGGGAGCAAACGGAAATTGTTAGCGTAATCTTAACCAATCATTCGCATCAACAGCAGTAAATTTTAGTATCGCGAAGTATTCGAATCGGATCAAAATAAGGAAACACGGAACCAGAAAGGCAAACGTATAGCATTTTTTCGGCAGGGCGAAGCAAACTACCGGTTTTTTTTTCTCTCCATTCTTTTTTACTACTTGTCGCGCGGGCATCTATTAGATGTGTTTTTATTACTAATTAATAATGGTAAAAACTCCTATTATTATACTTTAGAATATATGAAGCAAAGATTATCGGAATGAAAAGAGAAGCAGCAGCAGAAGAAGAATAAGAAGAAGCAGAGAGTTGGAGATAACAGTCTAAATAAAAGGCTAGATTTTTAAACAAATACACACAAAGACGAATCGGTGGCGAAATAAAGTACTAACAAACTTATGAGAAACACTTGTCGTCAAATTGTGCGTTGCATCGCTTTATGTGCATTAGACCTGTTCATTTTAAACGAAATGTTCGGAATGTAACGGGTCAACCGTGATTACTGTTCGTCATGTTAATTTGAACTTTTGTGCAAATTTTCAGCAAAATCGGTGATGATTTTGAGGTGCTTCAAGTTAATTTTATGTTTTTAAGGTAATTTACGGCTTACAATATTTGTATCTCGAGACTGAAATAACGAAAACTGCTGGAACAACTTTCATAGCAAAGTTTAATGTGTCATGTATCAACTTTGTGACCAAAGGTTGACTATTAGAAGTGATTTTATTGAAGTTTGACTTAGTTTCATGCTCGAAGATATCTTAAAATGTGAAGAATTTTAAAGTATTTGTTCTACGAATTTTCCACCCGTATGATATAAAAATGTGTAGTGTACGGCATAATGTTCCTCATATTGTTCTAGAAGTTTCATTCCAACATAGTTTTCGTGTTTATTTCATAGATTGAGAGATAAAAATCAGAAAAGAGGCCGTTTTAGCTAAAATTCACAAGACAACAGAACCAATAAAAGTCAATTAGATTGACAGAACATAGTTGCATTGCTTTTCAATGACGACCGATGACTGTTTCATTGATATATAATTTTTCCATAACTATGAATCCTCAGTAGACGTGTTTTTTATCAAAGGCAAGTGTCACTCGAACCATAACAGCAATTTATAAAATAACGAATATTTTGAATGGCTCGAGTGACACTTGCCTTTGATAAAAAAAACACGTCTACTGAGGATTCATAGTTATGGAAAAATCATATATCAATGAAACAGTCATCGGTCGTCATTGAAAAGCAATGCAACTATGTTCTGTCAATCTAATTGACTTTTATTGGTTCTGTTGTCTTGTGAATTTTAGCTAAAACGGCCTCTTTTCTGATTTTTATCTCTCAATCTATGAAATAAACACGCAAACTATGTTGGAATGAAACTTCTAGAACAATATGAGGAACATTATGCCGTACACTACACATTTTTATATCATACGGGTGGAAAATTCGTAGAACAAATACTTTAAAATTCTTCACATTTTAAGATATCTTCGAGCATGAAACTAAGTCAAACTTCAATAAAATCACTTCTAATAGTCAACCTTTGGTCACAAAGTTGATACATGACACATATAACTTTGCTATGAAAGTTGTTACAGCAGTTTTCGTTATTTCAGTCTCGAGATACAAATATTGTAAGCCGTAAATTACCTTAAAAACATAAAATTAACTTGAAGCACCTCAAAATCATCACCGATTTTGCTGAAAATTTGCACAGAAGTACAAATTAACATGACGAACAGTAATCACGGTTGACCCGTTACATTCCGAACATTTCGTTTAAAATGAACAGGTCTAATGTGCATCCATCTTTTAAGGAAGAAATACCCATATCGACCATGATGCTGTATACTTTCATGGAATTGTACGCTTTTCCCAGCTGGAGATCCGAACTGGTTGTTCGAATCGGAATACAAGAATTAGATGTACCGTGTGGTGCTCGTTTACCGCTCATTTTTTTTAATTTGTCGAAAAAGTTCACAAAATAAGTACATTTTATCAGCTAATTCTCTCATTTTAGATGCCTGTTCATGATTTGCAACGTTCTCAACATTATTACACTGATTGTTGTCGAACAAAATAACTTTTGATCAACAACTTACAAACCATATATCATGTTAAATGGTTAGAAAATGTAAAATAAATATTGAAGTAAATATTTCCACTAATAAAGGGCGAACACGAAATTATTGCGACACATTCAACAGGGCATAACTTTTTTACCATTGGGTAAAAATCAACCAAATTTTGCACACTTTCCCATTGATGTGTATTGTGTACATGCTGTCAAACTCGAAGTCGTGTTTTTCGATTCAACGAAAATGGAGGTGAACCAACGCGAGTTGAGAGAACAAATTCTTTCCCAACACCTGGAATTTCCTGCCTGTCGCACCGGCAGTTGGGAAAAATGTTGAATATTCACCATTCAACCGTCTCCAGAGTGTTGAAGCGGTTAAAGTTGGACCACGGCAAAGGAGCTGGAAGAAAACCGGGACCGTAGAACAAAAAGACGGAGGGAAAGGTGAAGCGGATGATTAAAGCAAATCCCAACGTCTCAAGCCGTGATTTGGCTAAAAAGATCGGCATGTCGCAGAGCTACGTCCAGAATGCAAAGAAGAGAGCTGGACTACATACATACAAGGTACAGAACTTCTCAAACCGCGATGAGCGGCAACAATCGACGGTTAAAACTCGGGCACGGAAGCTCTACGAGAAGATGCTGACAAAATATGGCTGCTGTGTGATGGACGACGAAACGTATATAAAAGCCGATTTTAAGCAAATTCCGGGGTTGGAGTTTTTCACCAGCAAGTTCGATGTGGACGACAAATTTAAGAAGAAGAAAATGTCGAAGTTCGCCTCCAAATATCTCATTTGGCAGGCCATCTGCTCTTGCGGACTGAGGAGTGAGCCTTTCGTGACAAAGGGCACAGTAAATGGCGAGATCTACAAATCTGAGTGCCTCGAGAAGCGCCTTTTGCCATTCTTGCAGCAGCACGACAAAGCTCCGCTATTTTGGCCAGATTTGGCATCATGCCACTATTCTGTCCTGGAGTGGTATGAGGCCAATTCTGTCCATTTTGTTCCAAAGGACATGCATCCGCCAAACTGTCCGGAGCTGCGCCCGGTGGAGCAGTACTGGGCAATAATGAAGCGGGAACTTCGGAAGAGCAAGAAGACAGTCAAAGACGAGAAGGACAAGGAAGAAAATGGAAAAAAAACTGAGAAACTGGTACCGGATGACACTGTAAAGACTTTGATGGAGGGCATCAAGCGAAAATGCGTTCAATTTTACACTCAAGGCTCCATCGATTAACTTTTCTTTTGATTTTTGATGTAAATATATGTATAAAACTACCCTAAAATTTTGGTTTGATTCTAAACATTATAAGAAAATTGGCATGACATTTTCGGTGTCGCAATAATTTCGTGTTCGCTCTTTACACAAACACTAAACGAACGATAACCCGGATGCGTAAACTATTCCACAAATGGTTTAGATGATACCTAGAACACGTCGTTAAGCTCATATTTATGGTTATTTTTATCAGGTATGAGCGGTGAACGGAACTCCTTTACTAATGAGTCTCCAATTCATTGCTAATTAGGCCTATTCTGCGCGGTGTGTGAGGTGAGGTGACAGTGAAGTGATGGTGAAGTGACAATTGTCACCTCGGGTGAGGTGAGTCTCCGTTCAAATCAAATGGAGTCACCTCACCTCACACGCCGCGCAGAATAGGCCTAAATAGTATTTTTTTAGAAGTTTTATGTTTTTTCCGTATTCCAATGGTAATAACCAGGGCTATTCTGCGCGGCGTATGAGGTGAAGTGACAGTGAAGTGATGGTGAAGTGACAATTGTCACCTCGGGTGAGGTGACTCTCCATTTGATTTGCACGGAGAGTCACCTCACCCGAGGTGACAATTGTCACTTCACAAGTGAGAGCGTGTCACCTCACCTCACACGCCGCGCAGAATAGGCCTGAACCTTTAAGATAGCGTAAAAATATGTTGGCCTATGAATCTAAGATTGGGCCCATCGCTAAAAATTTAATGGATATTTAAAAATTAGTCGATTGCTGAATTTATGTATGGGCATTTAGGCCGACATTACATCTATTTCCCCTATGTTGATAAGGAAACATTCCTTTTTTGTAATTATAGTCACTTTTTAACACTCTTTGGTTATTTGTGACTTATCCGTTATCATCAATTTAGCCGACGATGACAAATGAATTCGATGATGATTTATATCAATTTATTGTAGCTGCGACATATTACTAAACGATGATGTTGAAATATCAGACGGAGCATAGCATAGCATAAACCAGGTTGCACAATGTCGTAGGTGGTACGAGCTCCAAACTGTTGTTAAGAAGAAAACTCACCTTCATCCGTTGCGGTTAGGTAGTAATTTGTGATTAATTACTACCTCTTAGATAAAGGATGCCTCTCCTTCCAACAGACC
The DNA here is from genome assembly GCF_037179485.1 of Ochlerotatus camptorhynchus. Lineage (NCBI taxonomy): Eukaryota > Metazoa > Arthropoda > Insecta > Diptera > Culicidae > Ochlerotatus > Ochlerotatus camptorhynchus. The sequence goes on from NW_027040849.1 coordinate 724,987, forward strand.
AGAGCTGTCCTGGCCACGTCCTTGCATCTGGTGGGGAAAGGGGAGGAATGTTAGTCCGACACTTACTTAAGAGAGATGCAGAGAACTCTACGACCCCTCATAATTGTCACGGGAAGAGTGGATTTTTGTTAGTAGGGAGGTAAGCCGTAGGACACGCCCAGCCGGCGTTGCTAGCAATCGTTATATCAAGCATTTAATAAATAGAATCTGTACCGTGCCAGCACCACAAAGGTCCTCAATGATGACGCACTCGTCTAATTTGTATCGCATTTTGACAGGATATTTTTTGACGTAGGACTACGTCTTTCATTTCTATATGGGGGTACACTGTGTGAAAACCGAAAATGGAACATGAAACAAAATTATGAAAGATTTTAAACATTAATAACTCAGCTGCCCCTGGACCAATTTAAATAATTTTATCACCTATCCATCAGAAATATTTCTACGCATCTTTAGCAACTGATGATTTTTAACAAGAAGCTATTGAAAAAGTGGTAATGTAATGTCCAATGTACACATAAAAAGTGATAATTTTATCACTGTTAAACGTTCTTCCCAAACCCAGTCCTCATAGTCGAGTACCACTTGGTTGCACATCATTCTGCTTTAATCTGAAAAGATATAAAGCAGCGCTGCTGTCTGGCATCAGCTCATTTTGATTCGGACGGCGTGGATAGCAATAGCAGCAGTAGGAAGGTGGTGGCTAGTCCACTCTTCTACAACCCAACAAGCAACAATTGACTGGTCGTGGCAAAGGAGGTGCCAATCGTCATCGCAAATTCTTCGAGATAACCACCATCCGTCGTCTGGCTCGCCGTGGCGGTGTCAGACGTATCTCCGGTCTGATCTACGAGGTGTGCTGAAGGTGTTCCTGAAAAATGAGATCCATGATGCTATCACCTACACTAAACACGCCAAGCGTAAGCGGCCATGGATGTCATCTACGTTTTGAAGTGACAGAGACGCACTCTGTTTGGTTTCGGAGGTTAAATCATCACCAACTTTGGCAACAAAACGGTCCTTTTTCAGGGCCACCAAGCTCATTACAGTAAAGAGTAGGAATAGAATTCATCTGCCTGTTTGTCCATATTCAGAACCAAACGCCTCCAACGACCACACAAAATACTCTCCAGAGTTTCAATCTCGTAAACAAACTTGGAAGCAGGGGTGGAAGTGATTTTGATTGCATCTCTTCATCAACTTTCTCTTTGAAAAAAAAAATACTACAAATTTGGTACGCCTACAAATCAAAAACGGAAAGAGTTAAGATAATAGATGATCGATCAATTAAAAGAACTAAATTTTCTTCACATTTGTTCTGTGCCCTAGCGGTCCTACGTCAAGCTCCCGTTCGTGCCCCTAGGCACAGACCCTTCTACTTTTTAAACTTTGTTATACCTCCCTAGAGCACAGGAATTAATATTTGCGTATAGTCAATAATATAGTCGAACATTATTGAGTGCGTCGATTTAGAAACCGCATCAAATATGGTGCCTGCATGGTAAGTAGTAAACATATTATTCAAAACAGTCTTCAGATTTTGTTAATTATCAGCTCGATCCTGTTGCTCCATTGCGCCTGAAAATGTTTTTTTTATCTAGTTTGTTTATTTGTAAGGCTCAATCGCGTTAGCTTTACGGAGCCGATAATTCATTGTTCTTTGTTTGTAACAAAATTCACTTAATTCTATATCTAGTAGGAGTTGGGCCGAATACTCGCAGCTTACTCGAGGTTAGTGGGGTACATTGTCTAAGGATAGGAAAAGGGGAGGAGCTTGGGGGTAGGGTTTCGTTGTCTCACCAGAGCGATGTCACCAGTATGAACGGTAGTGTGGATCTAGATTCGTCTAGAGTTTGACCGGCTATGGTGACCAGTGAGCGACGATCAGACTCATCGAGACGGGGGACAAGACAAACAAAAACTAATAAAGAGATACAAAAGACAAACGAATTAAATTCTCATACTAGACATTTGCAGAAACACATAAATCGACTGCATATAGCAGAGATCGCGGGTACCCAACACGTCCTGAAAATGTTTGTTGATCCTAAACATATGCACAATTAATTCTGTTTACACATCAGGTTATTATGTATGTGGAATCGTAGATTAGAATGAAGATTCGCCCTTGACCTAACTCCCACTGTCTGGCAGTGGTATTATGGATAAAAGCTGCCTGCAATCATTTCTTATGAGTGCAAAGAAGCTTGAACCCGGGAGTTAGAAGGTGACAGCTCTACCGCAGCTTCTTCTTCTTCTTCTTCTTGGCATTTCAAGCTTATTGCATATCGCATATTAGCTTATTGCGTGCTCTCAACTTAGTGTTCTAGATGCACTTCCACAGTTATTAATTGAGAGCTTTCGATGCCTGTACCATTTTTGCATTGGTATAATTGTGTGGCAAGTCCAATCATACTTCTATGCCCAGGGAAGTCGAGAAATTTTCCAACCCGAAAAATTCCTAGACCGAACCGGGAATCGAACCCAGCCACCTCCAGCATGGTCTTGCTTTGTAGCTGCGCCTTTACCGACTGAGCTAAGGGAGGCCCTACCGCAGCTACAATAGCCAATATCAAGAACGCAAGCATTCCGAAGCTATTTTCACACATGATAAGCCCCGCTTCAATACATTATCGATGCAAATATACACCATTGATAATGTACTGAAACTTTCAATTCAGCAGTAGTGCAATACTTGATTGAAACGTATTTAGTAAATTTTGAAACAATCGTCCTGAATTAGATGAATATTTTCTATCGAGGACAGAGGAACGAAAAGGTAAATAAACTTAGCTGTGCGTAGCCTATGCGCAGGTTAGAACAGTCGGCACCACATACAACGGATAGGAATTTGAAAATGTTCACTTAATTCACTTTTCAACATCACTTCTGTTCTGTCAAATTAACACTTTTTAAAAATTAAATTGTAAATTTATAACATTTTCACTAGAACGAAGACGACGCAGCAAAACAAAAACACGTCATTTTCGCCAAATTCAGTTTGAAAATGTAGCAAATCAGAATTGTTACAGATTTCCATGTACTGTTCCATATCGTCAGCATATATGAGCACATTTAAGCGATTTAACACAAACTTCACGTCGTCCACAAATAAAATAAATAATAAAGGACCTAAATGAGATCCCTGTAGAACTCCCGAGCATGAGCATGAGCATTGACGACCATACATTTCAGCAGTTGCTACTCCGTGATTGACTAGATTTAGCAAAATTTGCTCAAAGAACCATATGAATGGGACTTGGGACTAGCAATCCATTCTCATTGTAACGTTGAAATATCAGACGGAGCATGTCGAAAATTGGACTTTTTACCCTATGAGTTAGTGAGGGATTTATGATCAATGACGTTGCCATCAATTTAGTGAATGATGGCAAATGAATTCGATGCATTTACCCTTTGAATTTGTGAGGGAATTATGCTCAATGACGTAATCATCAATGTAGGCGATGATGGAAAATAAATTCGATGATGGTTTATATGCAGCAAATATTTTTTTTTATAAATACTTTATTTGTACAGGCTCAATCGAATAAACTTTATAGAGCCGAGTTATCTTTTGCGTTATACATTATTACTGTCTTAAATTTAAAGTTAAAGGAACTGGACCGAGCACTCGCGGTTGTCTCGAGGTTAGTGGAAATTTACAATTTTTGGATGGGAAAAGGGAAGAAGGAGGTTTGAAATGTGGTTTACGATACAACTATTTAATTAATCCTAAAGCATGAAATTATTTCTATTCATCTTGAAAACAAACATTGAAAAAAAAACCCCACACGTACAAAATACAAACTAAACACAAGGTTAATCAAACTTACAATCTAAGGTTAATATCCTTAAAGTAAACATATCAGTGCTAACATTTGAAAACGGCACAAAAGCCATTTGTAAACAAATGGTTTGTGGGCCCTTTACTCACTACTTGAAGTACACCCACGCGACACAACAGCAACATCGGGTAGGGGAAATTTTCCCCTTCCTGACGATGCTGTTGGTTTGCGTGGGCGTTCTTCGGGTAGCGAGTAAAGGGCCCACAAACCATTTGTTTACAAATGGCTTTTGCGCCGTTTTCAAATGTTAGCACTGATATATGAGTTTCATAAACTCCAGATCGCGTCTAGCCAAAATATCCCGAACTGGAACATTAGGTTGTCTACCTCGAGCCCGAAGGGAATCATAAAAATGTGATCTGACTCCACGATACTCCGCACAAGACCAAAGGATGTGATCAGCGTCCTGGTAACCTTGTCCACATTCACAGAGATTGCTGTCTCCCAACCCCACACGGAACAAGTGAGCGTTTAGACAATAGTGATTGGACATGAGACGAGACATCACGCGCAAGCATGGGAAAATTCATTCACTCGCGCGAGCACCACAGAATCAAAATAGCCATCCTCGCCTACAAACAGATTGCCGAACGAGTGTAAATTTTTCCTACCAAGTGACTCTGCAGCTCGAATCAGAACTGACAGCAGTAGAAGGGAAGAAGGATAATCTGAAAGGCAGCCGAACAATTTTCTCTAGCGAGGGAGAACCAGATTGAATGCGTTAGATCTGAATGCTAACGATTTAAATAGCCGAGTCAGATAGTTTTTGGCTCACTGATTTAAATCAGTTGAATTGGCCACAGCAGTTTTAAGTTATTTGCGTGACGTTTATGTTTATGTGTTACAGTATAACAGTTTTCTCGAAATTAAAAGCGATTTAAATGTGTCAATGTATGTTTAAAGCTAGAAAATAAAAAGTGATTCTTTCTGCAAAATTCTCATTCAGCTCACTCAGCAGAATGCAATCGTAAAAGGCTCAGCATGGAAAAAATAATAAGAGAGGAATCATCCACACTACTACACTCAGAATCATTCATGTTACGCTCAGCTGTCTGTTTTGCTTAATTCTGCATTCATCGATGAAAATAGAAGCAGTGCGAATACGAACAAAATCAGTGCGGCTCGCACAAGCTGCTGTTCGTTTCTGATGTTATATGCGTGTGAGTGAGTTGAGAATGCAAAATTGAATGATTTTTCCCATGCTTGATCACGCGTATGAAGTCTCGACTCAAGTCCAACCCTTTGAACCATGCAAACTTCGACACCTTAGGGATAATTGAATGTAGCCATCGTCCCAAGCTCCCTTCACTCCATTGATGTTGCCAGCTAACGAGCGACTGCTGACGATAAATAGAGAAAAATTCACTATAGGCGATCTGTCGATCATAAATGTCGCCTTCCATAGCGCCCACCTTCGCAAGTGAATCCGCCTTCTCATTGCCCAAAATTGAGCAATGCGAAGGGACCCACACGAAGGTGATGATGAAAGAGCGCACGGATAAAGCACTAAGCAGTTCTCGTATTTTCAAGAGAAAATACGAGAAGTGCCTTACCGGCCTAATGGAACGGATAGCCTCGACAGAACTGAGACTATCCGTAAAAATAAAGTAGTGGTCTGGAAGAAGTGAAGCAATAGTTTCCAAAGTGTAGTGAATTGCTGCCAGTTCAGCCACATACACAGAACAAGGAATGCAGCAAATATAGCTGTGGAATTTCCTAAACGATAAAGTTAAAATATTGGACGGAGCATATCGAAAATTGAATTTTTTACCCTATGAGTTAGTGAGCGATTTATGTTCAATGACGTAATCATCAATTTAGCCGATGATGTCAAATGAATTCAACCTGGGGGCAACTTGACAAGTCCAGTACATTTCCAGTGTACCCCGAAAATTTGGTGCTGGTGGTTCTGTCAAACTCATAAAGTTCAGAAGTAATGTTCTCTGAATAGGGCGAATGCGGAAATGATGTACAGTAAATAAAATGTAATATTAAAGTTAAACTTATTGCATATACATCATCAGTTTATGAATCTTTTTTTGTGTAGCCACGTATGTCTTTGAGTAGCAAAGTATTTTTATTTCCATTTGATTATATAAGGAAGACCTCCATCAATATGTTTCAATTTGCTTGGATTTATTTCATTTCACCTCTAAAATCATAAATTCGCTCTTATTCATATGGCATTCTTGCTAGTTGTTTGACATCCACACAAAGTGAAACAAAAAGTTGGTGTCTTATAGAGAAATACCGTTGCGATGGTGAAGGACAATCCCTTTGTTTACGTTGTGTGGCGACTTCTACTATTTGCAAGTGGGTACGTGAAACTAAGGTTATCTGTTACCTTGCCGGGAACTTGAATGAATTCGACGATGGTTTGTATGCAGCAAATTCAGCTGAGACATATTCCTAAACGATGAAGTTGCAATTTGGACTGAGCATGCCCAAAATTGGACTTTTGCCCTGAGTTCAGGAGGGATTTATGCACAATGACGTGATCATCAATGTAGCCGATGTAATGATGGTTTATATGCAGCAAAGTTAGCGGATACATATTCCTAAACGATGACGTTGAAATATTGGGCGGAGAATTTCGAAAATTGAACTTCTTACCCTATGAGTTAGTGAGGGATTTATGATCAATGACGTAACCATCAATTTAGCCGATGATGGTTTATATCAAGCAAATGTAGCTGAGACATATTCCTAAACGATGACGTTTAAATATTGGACGGAGCATGTCGGAAATTGGACTTTTTACCCTATGAGTTAGTAAGCGATTTATGGGCCGTTCGCGCCCGCCGGCGGTGTAGTGTGACCTGATAATACGTCAACTCATCGAGGTTGACTTCTGCTTAATAGGACAATCCGTGATGCCCTTAGATGTTCTGGGCTGCACGCGCACTACAATGTGAGCAGCAGCGTGTATCCTAGCCCGAGAGGGCCGGGAAATCACCGAAATGCTCATCCACTGCCCTAACGGAGACACCCTTGACGAAATAACTCTAGGAGTTAAAAGTCAAATAAATGTTCATGCCTAGCCTGAAATCATAGAGGTAACTCTAAGACTAGTATAGGTCCCGAAGAAACGTGCTCAACTTTTTGGCTCAGCTCTGGTACTATCTTCGGTTCCAAGCTAATCGATTCACCCCTCGAAACATAGGAAAATCCACTAACCCCTCATTTTATCTGTCAAACCTTCATAGCGAATCAAAACAAACATTGTGTAGTGCTAGAATTTTGACTAGAATGGGGTACGTTAATCGATTTGCTTGGGACCAATAGGCTAGTCAAGTAGTGAGCCAATTTAAAACCGTTAACTTCGTATTGATTGTTGCTGAAATGCTCATTTATGGGATTATGGATTGAAATGGTCCATATGAACCTGGAATTCTCAGTAAGTGCTGGTCATTAGCTAGCGTTGATTACGTCCCTGCCCTTTGTACACACCGCCCGTCACTACTACCGATGGATTATTTAGTGAGGTCTTTGAAGGTGAACATTTGCTAGTCCCTCGGGAATACATTTGACTCGCTGAAGTTGACCGAACTTGATGATTTAGAGGAAGTAAAAGTCGTAACAAGGTTTCCGTAGGTGAACCTGCGGAAGGATCATTACTATATGATTCTCACCCATCAAGAGGTTTTCTTTCTGTGTCTAGATCGAACGTGTGTCTGGTGGGTCGCGATGCTGACCCAGTTCAACCGCGCGAGCACGTTACCCTGTGTGTGTGTGTGTGTGTGTGTTTTCTGAGGACTCTGTGACCACGCGACGAAGAGGTGCGCCGGTGTTACTCGTATGGTGTCGTTCGCTCGACCCGTGTACGAACGTGCACCGTACCGTGCACCAGTGGTGTGCAGTGCCAGTCCGCGATGATTTGCCAACCCGACCCATGTGCAGTACAGCACTACAGCACATGGGATATACCTAACCCCAAACCTAGGCAGAGGATCACTCGGCTCGTGGATCGATGAAGACCACAGCTAAATGCGCGTCAGAATGTGAACTGCAGGACACATGAACACCGACAAGTTGAACGCATATTGCACATCGTACAACAGTACGATGTACACATGTTTGAGTGCCTATATTTATCAATTCAACTATACGTGCGTACGCGTTTCACTTCAGGTGGACAGGCGCACGGCCCACAACAGGCAGAAGATAGTCAGGCACGGCCTCCCCCCCGGCCGGACGTGGTTGATGAATACATCCCATAGGCCACACACACTGTAGGCTATGTTGTATTCCATCACACACCAACCAACCAACCAACCAGTAGGCCGCAAATAATGTGTGACTACCCCCTAAATTTAAGCATATTACTAAGGGGAGGAAAAGAAACTAACAAGGATTCCCTGAGTAGCTGCGAGCGAAACGGGAAGAGTTCAGCACGCAGAGGTGATGCACTTGCGCATATACCTGGTTCCATATACTGGAGATTTCGTCATCTGCCGTAACCAGCGGTTACCAGTTCAAGTTCAACTAGAATGTGGCTTTAACTCCCAGAGAGGGTGATAGGCCCGTAGAACGGCGCTGATGGTAGAAGATGTTTTCATGAAGTCGTGATCCACTAAATGGGAGCTTCCATGCTTCCATTTATTAACGTCCTTTTAAACAAACCACCTTGAGGAGGTGGTCTTCCTCCGGAACACCAAAGGCGCAAAAAAAACATAACTTGAGTTGCGCGCGATTACTGGCGCGGCTCTCTGTAGCGTGCCTCCATCCCCGGGTGTTGTACCAGGCATATTGTGAGGCCCTCCGTGAGTGTGCAGGATGTGACCCGAAAGATGGTGAACCCTGATGGAGGACCGAAGCAGTTCTGACGTGCAAATCGATTGTCAGAATTGGGCATTCCTCAAAATAGCTGTGGATAGTTTTGAGTGATTAAAAGATCTGATCGCCTTCAGAATCCTCCATCGATTCCAGGAAAATGGCCATATCTCGGTTGATTATAGGCCGATTTAGTCATATCATTCGCTTTGAAAATGGTTCTTCTTTCAGTGAATTTACTAAAAATATCGATTTTTAACCGGCATCCTAAAGAAAATTACATCACAAATTTAGTAAATTAGGCAAGCCCTCCGGAAACCTGGATTATCTCCAGTATCCGGTGACAATGATAATTTTCGTGGCTACACCATAAAGCTATATTAGTTTTCTAGTCGAATGCTTTTGGAAGAATTGAAATCGGACCATATTTGACGACGTTACAACACTCCAAAGTTGACCAAAAATTTGCATATCCTAGTTATTTTGGGTATCCCTTGTAGCTGTAGAGGCCATTCAATGTTTCAGTAAGTTAAAACTTTCAAAACCTATTTGGAGCCATCAGCTTGTAAGTGAATTCATTGCTACCTAATCCTACCAAGGATTTCTCATATTTTCCATCAGTTAAAAGACAGTACTGTTTACTTTGGCATGCATTCATTCCCAGTTGAGGATAAGGCTATATAAAATTAGGTAAACAATTACTTCACATCTACTACGAATGTCTCGCATGTGTAAATATGTAGAACAAATGTCTTATGTATGCTAACCGATGCTCGATGAATTTGGAAAAACAAAATACATTTAATTTTACTCTGACCTAAACCACACGTGTATTGACAAAAATGCAGATGGACCTTTCATTTCCGAAAACGTAGAAACTTTCAGTTTTCGTTAGGATGCATCAACTTAAGGTATGCTATAAAACGTCTGTTGGATGGTATTTGGCAGCATACATCAGATAGCTTTCTCTAACTGCTCATCTATGCTGGATAGTCGTCATGAGCAAATAATATGTTGTGCACACAAATATGCGATCACGATATAAAAGCTTGCACATGCACATTTTAGTTATAAAAATACACTAGCACGATCTCCGGCAGTTGAGCTTTTTAAAACCTATATATGATCTAATAGTAATAATACCTGTGATAACAAAAACACTGAACCTTTAATTCGGCTAGTGTTATTTTATAGTCAGCAGCTTATGTGGAGGTAACTCCCTTTCGAGCCACCAGCAGATTAAGCACTGGATTTTTCCTAATGTAACTGACAGCCTTTTTGTGTGTAACCATTGTAAAATCATAACCATTGCACTGCAAAATTTTATCGTGCATTCGAAGACCAGACTTTGCAGCGGGACTACCTTCGTGAACTTCCGTTACATAGATACCCTGGAAAGAGTTGGAACAAACGCATATTAACAAACTGCTCACCTCAGTGCAGCTTTTGAGAAAATACTTACATAATCTGTGTATCCTTGTGGGCTTTTTTTAAAATCCTGATCTATACCACCACCTATTTTGAAACCACATTTTAGCACTTCACGGCCTTCTTCGTCCACATCTTTTTCTTTGTGCAGGGTAATTGGAATCTGTAAAAATAATGAAAAAAAAGCAACTACAATTTGTTAGTTCGTAGCACAGAATGTTAGAAAATAAGACAATGTTCAGGGTGGCAACTGAATTTACAATATTTCAAAGCGTAATTTTTGTTGTTTAGCAATTAATCGGCATTTTTGTAAGAGCCTTGTATTTTACTACAAGTACTCAAACTTTTACCTTATTCCGCTAGCAAAGTCCAAAATTAACCTTGAATATTAGATCAACGACGATCAACATCAGCATTCACGATTTCAGAAGCTTCGCTGCACATCTTAAAAAAATTGCGTCATTCGGTAAGCTTTTTCACACAGTCCAATTTTATTATAGGAGATCGAAGTAACCTACGATTTCCGGATACTATGTACACTACAGTGGGGGAAATTCGTTTAAACGCAATGTCATTTTTGCGTTTATTTTCAACACAAAAGATCGAGACAAAAAATCAAATATAGTTTGTCATAGCCCATCAGAAGTCTCGTATTTGAGAACACAATTTGATTGGAAGTTCATAATGACTTTTGAACAAAATCCCAAAAAAGGTGATTTTGGGGGGGAAATTCGTTTAAACGCACTTTTAGTTTTATTAATCAAATCGAGTTCACAGTTCAAAAATCAACAATAAACAATAGTTAATACTTCGTTTGCTTTCCGTTTTTCTGAATAGTTTCGAAAATTCTGTTCGGCATTGATTTCACCAGCTTCTGCAGAGTTGTATCAGGTATCAAGCTCCAGGCTTCTCTTACGGCTGACTCAAGTTCACGAACTGTTTTAAACTGCCTTCCGCCTTTGTAAACCTGTCGTGCCAGGATGCCCCACAAGTTCTCGATAGGATTTAGATCCGGACTACGAGCTGGCCAATCCAAAAGACTGATGTCTCGTTCAGAAAACCATTTCAAAGATTGCTTGCTGACATGAATTGCTGCATTATCCTGTTGAAATACGAAATTTTCCGGCATAACGTCTTCAGTAAACGGGATCAAAACATCTTCCAGAAGCTCCAAGTACTTTCCCGAATTCATCCTGGTTGAAATGGTGGCAATAGGGGTCTTTCCATGGATCGAAAAAGCGGCCCAACACATTAGAGTACCACCTCCAAAGTTCCTGCTCAACTTAACCTGCGGAGATTTCCTCAAATCGTGCCAATAATATGCGGTGCAGTCTGGGCCGTCCAAATTGAATTTCTTCTCGTCAGAAAAAAATAACATTGTCCCATTCCGTAGTCCAAGACATGTATTTTTTAGCGAAATTCAATCTGGCGCTAATGTGGGCCGGTTGAAGATTGGGTTTTTTTGCTTTTTTGGTGTACTTTAAGTGGCCACTTCCATGTAGAATCTGCCGTACACGCCTCTTAGAAATGGAAAGCCCCATTTCTTGCTTGATTTGCGCAGCAGAGAAGTTTCCAGAGTCTCCCATTTGTATGATTTGGTTTCGGACACGGTTGGTGATCTTCGAATTTCCCTTTGTTTTCTTTTTTACGCCATACGTCTTGCCTTTTTTCAGCAGGTTCCTGATTGCTGCTTCCGATCTGTGGATCACACGTGCAATTTTGCGATTGCTCTCACCGCGACTTTTGAGTTCTCGAACCAGTATTTGCTCCGACTGGCTTAAATACTTTCCTTTACCCATTTTGCCGAAAACAAGCAACAACTACCGCGCAACGCAAATTTAAACTCGTGTTAATGGCGAACGAGGGCTATACAGTGTAAATATGACAGATGCGCAAGATAACAGGAGCATAGGTACGCTCAATGCGGCTTTACGTTAGTGTGCGTTTAAACGAATTTCCCCCCCCAAAATCACCTTTTTTGGGATTTTTTCAAAAGTCATTATGAACTTCCAATCAAATTGTGTTCTCAAATACGAGACTTCTCATGGGCTATGACAAACTATATTTGATTTTTTGTCTCGATCTTTTGTGTTGAAAATAAACGCAAAAATGACATTGCGTTTAAACGAATTTCCCCCACTGTATCTGGATACTATGATCGTTTCACCAAGCGTTGCTATGCAAAACATTTCTTCAGACTTTGGATTTTAACATTCTGTGGTATTAGAATCATGGTGTCGTGGCAGTGAAGATGGTGTACTCAGCTACTTCTGCACTAACGATGGATTAAATATGGTAATGCCGCGGATACATTTGGATGACAAACTATGAGCATGAGCATTATTTGTATAAAAATTATGAGCACTGTACAACAACTATACAAAAACTATACAAGTGTGACAATGGAAGTGCTCATAATTTGTTATTGTTATTGTTATAGCTCAGTTCACACCCTGACTGGCTGCTGCCTACCGATCTGCACTTAAGCCAGGCATGAACCTACGGAAATTTAGTCGTGGCCTATGCTAGACCGTATAGCATAACGACTTTCCTTTCACTAGCAGGCTTTTTGGTCCCACTAGCGTCCGATTAGGGGATAGTAAGAGATTAAAAGAATAAAGAAGAGAGATAGAGGATTTTGTTGTTTTGCTGAAAAGAAATAAAAAGAACACGCCGACTTGTTGTGCAACATCAGGTATGTTCGCTTTCATTTCCGTTCCAAGGGGCAACGTCCATCGTCGTCGTACTCAAATACCTGGGAACCTCCAGAGGTGCACAGGGCCAACGTGAAAGAATTCCATTCTGGGCAGCTGCTTGACCTGGGCCCAGGTCAAATTCCTATCGGCTTGCTTGATTTACTTGTTGACGCTCCACCGCCTTAGTATTTGCCTTTGCTGCGATGTTCTGGCGGATTTAATTTATAATCAAACGCTTGCCGGCAGAATTCGTTTCTATTGCTATCGGCTTCTGATGACATTGACATTTGAGATCCATTTGTGAGGCCACCAGCCACAAGTTATATACCGCAGGCAGCGGTTGATGAGACCTGCAGCTTTTGAGTGTTCTCCACTGGTGCTGCACAGATTCCACGTTTTAATCGAAGTTTCGAATTTTGGTACGTTGACCAATCTGTTTTGATCTCCGCTTTTGTGTAAATGTCATATTATCACCGACCTTATTACCATCACCTTAGAGTGTGACATCAGGTGTACGCTCCTCTGTGTTTTCGTTACCAATGCAGTTAATTTGACACGTTTATTGCATTTCCGTATGTCTCACTCGTTCATTGTGTTATGAAAAAAAAAAGAAAGTTAAGGTTAGATACTATTAGCAACAATCAATACGAAACTAACGATTTTAAATTGGCTCACTACTTGACTAGCCTATTGGTCCCAAGCAAACGATTAACGTACTCCATTCTAGTCGAAATTCTAGAACAACACAATGTTTGTTTTGATTCGCTATGAAAGGTTGACAGATAAAATGAGGGGTTAGTGGATTTTCCTAAGTTTCGAGGGGTGAATCGATTAGCTTGGGACCGAAGAGACTACCAGAGCTGAGCCAAAAGATGAGCACGTTTCTTCGAGACCTTCTGGTCTTAGAGTTAGCTCTATGGTTATACGGTCCTACCAAGCCAGCAAAGTGATCAAACACATCAACCCACCCAATTGACAGTGACGATGAGCTTCAAATGAGAAAGGGGCTCGCTCTTCAAATTATGGTCATGTGAGAATTCGTTTTAGCCGGCGCTGGTGGTGTAGTGGTAAGCGTGACTGCTTTCTCACCTCAATGGGTCTGGGTTTAGTCCCAGCCGAGATCGGTGGGATTTTTCTGAGACATCAAAATCTCTGGTCAAGTCTTCCTTCGGAATGGCCGTTTCTTCAACTACAGCATCATCAACGTGCACTGCCCACACGAAGGGAGACCCACACGACGAGAAAGAAGCGTTCTATGTGCAGCTGGAGCAGGTGTACGACGGTTTTTCGCAACGGGACGTCAAAATCGTCATCGACGATATGAACGTTCAGGTAGGACGGGAGGCAATGTATAAACCGACAATCGGGCCAAACAGCCTGTATGCCGTATTGAACGCCAACGGACAACGATGCATGAACTTTGCAGCCTCTCGGGGTATGGTAGTCGGAAGTACCTTTTTTTCCCGCAAGGATATCCATCCTGACCAACACACAGAAAACCAAATCGATCACCTTCTAATCGACGGGAAATTCTTCTTCGACATTATCAACGTCCGCAAGTACCGCCGAAAATGATACCAGCAGAGAAATTCAAAGATGCATTATGGCAGGGAATCGTGCCTACTTTGGACTCCGGAGGACGCTCAGGTCGAATAAAATTCGCTGCCGCACAAAGTTGACTATCTACAAGACGCTGATTAGACCGGTGGTTCTCTACGGCCTCGAGACCTGGACTATGCTCGTGGAGGATCAACGCGAGGATCAACGCACCCTTGGTGTTTTCAAACTGACGGTGTTGCGTACCATCTACGGTGGAGTCCTCAATTATAACGATTAATTCCTTAGATACATACTTACCTTACCAATCAGGCTAAGGCCTTGTTGTCTTCTGCTGTCCGAAGAAGTCGTCTCCACTCTACTCGATCCATGGCCACACTTCGCCAGCCTCGTAGTCTGCGAAGGGTCCGCAGGTCGCCTTTCTTCTTGGTTGATCCACCTTGCCCGCTACGCGCCTCTTCTTCTTGTTCCTGTTGGGTCGCTTTCTAAAACCATTTTCACTGGGTCGTTGTGCGGCATTCTTACGACGTGCCCAGCTCACCGTAGTCGCCAAATTTTTACAATGTGGACGATGGATGGTTCTCCCAGCAGCTGGTGCAATTCGTTGTTCATTCGCCTCCTCCACGTTCCGTCATCCATCTGCACTCCAACGTAGATGGTACGCAACACCTTCCGTTCGTAAACACCAAGGGCGCATTGGTCCTCCACGGTCCAGGAGACTAACATTGTATTTTGTCTTTGATGCGTTGATGGCAAGTCCAATCCGCCTAGCTTCAGCTTTCAGTCTGATGTACGTTTCCGCCATCGTCTCAAAGTTCCGTGCCATGATGTCGATGTCATCGGCGAAGCCAAGAAGCTGGATGGACTTCCTAAAGATCGTGCCACTCGTGTATCCCTGCTCTTCTGATCACACCTTCTAACGCGATGTTATATAGCAGATACGAAAGTCCATCACCTTGCCGTAACCCCAACCGGTCCGCACTCGTGTTTATTTCAGTTACCATGGGGACGTAATTTGTGATTAGCCCTGGTCCCTTTCAAATTGTATCATTATTTATGTACGGCCTTAAATTTGAAATGACGTTTCACATTCATCTAGTGATGGCCGATTTTCATTCGAATAATCGATTAATCGATTAACGAACCGAAAAGTAAAATATTTGTAATCGGTTATATCATGCCGATATAAGCAGTAACTTCTCCAGAGGATCATCACCCATCGTTTCACACATATGCTGCACTCTCATTGGTGGAAAAATGACAGCACAGCGAACAAAAAATAATCGATTAGATGTTAATCGAATAATTTAAAAAATGGGACATCTCTGATTTTGGTGTGATTGTTTTGATAAAAAAGAGCGCAAAATTTCATCCTTACCGAGGGGGCAGCAAAACCACAAAATTACCTTGCTTACGGGGGTATTCATTGGATGAAAGGGACCGTGAAAGAGGACACTAAAATAGAAAGTTTTTCTTCCGACTGTTTCATCTTAGTATTCTTCTTTGGTAACCCCCTTCGAGATTCAAAGGGACTCGAGAGGGACAACGCACATCACTCGATTCCTCGTCGCCTTGACCAATCGCGTCAGTTTATCCGGAAATCCGTACTCGTGCATAATCTGCCATATCTGATCTCGATCGATTGTGTCGTATGCGGATTTGAAATCGATGAACAAATGATGTGTGGGCACGTTGTATTCGAGGCAATTCTGCAGAACCTACCGAATCGCGAAAACTTGGTCCGTGGTTGCGGGTACTCATGAATCCCGCCTGGTTTTGCCCCACGAAGTCTCTTGCAAATGGTGACAGGCGGCGGCATAGAATTTGGAAGAGTACCTTGTAGGCGGCGCTCCGCAGTGTGATCGCGCGGTAGTTGCAGCAATCCAACTTGTCGCCCTCTTTGTAGATTGGGCATACGACACATTTCATCCACTCCTCCGGTAATATCTTCTCCTCCCAAATCTTGGAAATTACCCAGTGCAGCGCTCTAGCCAGTGCTTTACCACCGTATTTTAATAACTCACTTGGTAGTTGATCTACACCAGTTGCTTTGTTGTTCTTCAGTCGACCGATCTCCTCCTCAACTTCTTGAAGATCAAGGGCCGGTAGCCTGCCGTCTTCTGCGCGTGCTCCAAGGTCTGTTGCCGTGCCACCTTCGTTTTCTGCTGCATCACCGTTGAGGTGCTCGTCATAGTACTGTTGCCACCTCTCAATCACCTCACACTCGTTCGTGAGAAGGTTACCGTCCAAGTCCTTGCACATATCGGCTTGCGGCACGTAGCCTTTACGCGAACTATTTAGCTTCTCGTAGAACTTCCGTGTGTCGTTTACGCGGTACAGATTTTCCATCGCCTCGCGATCTCGGTCTTCCTGCTGACGCTTCTTAATTCGGAAAACCGAGTATTGTCTGTTCCGCGCTTGTCTGTATTGCTCCACATTCAATCTCGTGCGGAGTTGCAGCATTCTCGCCCGTGCTGCATTTATCTCCTCTACTAACAGTTGGCATTCACCGTCAAACCAGTCATTTCTTCGGTCCGGGATCGCAGTACCTAGTGCCGCTGCAGCAGTACTACCTATGTTGGAACGGATGTCCCTCCAGCCATCTTCAAGAGAAGCTGCGCCAAGCTGTTTTCCGTGGGTTGTGCAACTTTCAGCTGCTGTGCGTAGTTCTGGGCAACTCCGGCGTCCCGTAGTTGCTCAATGTTGGGTCGCGCCGTTCGACTTCGACGGGTGTTATGCACCGTCGAGAGTTTTGAGCGCATGCATACTGCAACTAGGTAGTGGCCCGAATCTAAGTTCGCACTGCGGTACGTGCGGACGTTGATGATGTCGGAGAAGAATTTCCCGTCGATTAGAACGTTATCGATTTGGTTTTCTGTGTGTTGGTCAGGTGATCTTCAGATGGCTTTGTGAATATCCTTGCGGGGGGAAAAAGTACTTCGAACTATCATACCCCGAGAGGCTGCAAAGTTCACGCATCGTTGGCCGTTGTCGTTCGATACGGCATGCAGGCTGTTTGGCCCGATTGTCGGTCTATACATTGCCTCCCGTCCTACCTGAGCGTTTATGTCGCCGATGACGATTTTGACGTCCCGTTGCGAACAGCCGTCGTACACCTGCTCCAGCTGTGCATAGAACGCTTCTTTCTCGTCGTCGGGTCTCCCTTCGTGTGGGCAGTGCACGTTGATGATACTGTAGTTGAAAAAAAACGACCCTTAATCCTCAACTTGCACATCCTCGCGTTGATCGGCTGCCAACCAATCACGCGTTGGCGCATCTTACCCAGCACTACAAAGTCGGTTCCCAGCTCGTTGGTGGTGCCACAGCTCTGGTAGAAAGTAGTCGCTCGATGCCCGCTTTTCCATACCTTTTGTCCCATCTAGCAAAGTTCCTGCAGTGCTACAACTTCGAAGTTGCGTGGTTGAAGTTCGTCATAGATTAACCTATCGCAGCCCGGGAAGCCGAGCGATTTGCAGTTCCATGTTCCGAGTTTCCTTATTTCGTCCCGTAGGTCTGTGCCGATTGTTGCGATCCGTATTCCTTTCTTCTGTATTTGCAACTTTGTTTTTTCCAAGGCGACTTGTTGGGCCTGCCCCAACCCCCTGTCTCGCGGGGGGACCATCGTGGACAGCTCTGTTTTGAGTCCCACGCTGGTACTAGGACGGTGATCAGGCGCTCCTAACATGCAGAACAGACGCCGTTTTGAGCCGCACCTCCATGGTGAACAGACGCTCGGGTTTGGTGAAGCATTTCCTCTATCACCGTATTATGGTTACCGCGCCAGTGTTCGCGTCGCACCTCTTCACTTTGCTATTGCCGGACTGGCAACATTGCCCAGGCTACGCCATTCAGCTGTGTCCTTGTTTCAGCTGGTAGTCTTTTGTTATCATATGACTCGGGGAGGCGTGAAGTAGGAACTTGTGACCATGCTTGGCATACACAGTTTTCTCCACGAACTGCTCATTTGCTAATGTAACAACTTTGCAGTCAGTTGACAAAGCATAGTTATGTTTGAAGCAGTAGGTAGAATAATGTTTAAGCTTGTTATAGGTACGTAAGAAAAAGTAGATTTTAATTCTAGTAATAAAATTTATTTGTTTTTGCGTTGTAAAAATCAAGCGAGAAATGCTCGCTGCACATCTTGGACTTTAAGCGTAAAAATTCATTGGTGTTGATTCAAATGTTAAGATTTACCTACTCTTTGCATATCTA
The DNA here is from genome assembly GCF_037179485.1 of Ochlerotatus camptorhynchus. Taxonomy (NCBI): domain Eukaryota; kingdom Metazoa; phylum Arthropoda; class Insecta; order Diptera; family Culicidae; genus Ochlerotatus; species Ochlerotatus camptorhynchus. The sequence goes on from NW_027040849.1 coordinate 743,504, forward strand.
TAGTAAGCTATGATCCTAATCTATCAATAACTTTAAATAAAAACAAATTTCAATAACTGAGTGAAAAGTTATTAACAAATGAGCAGTCGGTGTGTACCACTGTGCATTCCAGGCATGTTGTCAACTCACCATTTTGTAGCCCAACACTTAGATATATATATATATATATATCATAACAATTAAGGCTGGTAAGTTACTGTAGTAGCTGGAGCACCTAGGTTAAAATGAAATGTAATTAATTTTGAATTAGGAACAAATAAAAAAAAGCGTTAAAAAAAGATTTATAATAAATCGTATTGTCCATTACGATAAAATGACCATAGATTTTTGTTTTGTTTTTAGATATGTGACCCGATAACAGAGATGTGAACGACACAAAAAGATATTCATTTTTAGAGATTTAAGCTCGATTATAGCGGATATAATCGATAAAATGGATTTATACGACTAGGAATCGATTCATCTAGCTTTATAGTTTGTTTTGGGTTGTTATGTATCTTAACCGTACATAAAATCAATTTTTCGCTAACAAACTTGAGCCATTTACCATTAATGTTGTTTTTTCTATTGTTGAAAATTCCTACCATATAGGACGTATTGTAGATCTATTGTAATAACAATATTTTAAATTTGCTTGTATGATATACATGCAATAAGATCGATTGTTGTCAATAGATTTTGTTGTGATTGTATTTTATTTTATGATAATTATGGTTTTTTTTTTTTCCTTTGGTTTGTTTTTTCCGTCGATCTTGTTTTCCGTGCTGAGCACCAATGCTACCGACGTGCCAGAAAGGCAGCTCCCACACCTGGACCCTACCTATCGACCCATCAACTCATGAACCGGGGACCAACGGGCTTTACTTCCCATCCGAAGGAAGGCGTGATCAGAGATGTTATGCCTCACAACATCCCGGCGGCGCCGACTGGGATTGAACCCAGGCCTGCTGGCTGGGGTGAGAGGTAATCACGCTTACCACTACACCACCGGCGCCGTTAATTGTATGGTTATTTTTTAACACATACACAAATTGAATATCTTATAAAAAGTATGTCCACCAACCAAATAAACTTTAAATTTAGAATTTATTAGAGTAGACATTGCACGCAAGGTTAACAGAATATATAGAACCCAGGGTACTGCGGACTCACTCAATATGCTCGTCAACTGGGAGCCAATGTGAACTGTCAGACGGAAGCCAAACATTCAGAAGCCACTCATGTAGTTACTATTTTTAACGATCGTCAAGAATCGTCATCTCATAGAAATGAAACGCACTTTTGTAACCAACCAGGCAGAAACCATAATGCTCAGTGAACTTATCTTCAAAAACAGCACCGATTTGATATCTCAACTGAGTTATAATTTCAATAAAACATACTGGGGGCGACCCCGGCGTAATGGTTAGCATCCATGACTCAACCCCAGACAAGTCACGAATGACCCAAGAGCGTTGAAGAGACTATAAAAAAAAACATGCTCTGACGAAAAACTAATGTAAACAAACTTTATGAGAGTCGTGGGAGCTCGAGCACTCCTAACTCAGAATTTTTGGGTTGATTCAACTGAAGAAGAGCAAAACAATTTGCTGGTAGTGAAATTTTTCAAGCAGTTTTCCATTTGCTTGCAAAATAAAATCGATTGACTCCGCAAAACCCAGATAGAACCGTCAAAGTGATCCGATCCGCTACGTCTGTTTGTCTGTGCTTTTATTGTAGGTGCTTAGTTTTAAAACACGGACGAGAATGGCAAATCTATCAAATACAAAACAAAAACATTCACATTTTAGCCCAAAAGCCAACCTGTTGACCAATGAATTCCATTCATAAAATTTGGGATCACTGCTCCGAAAGGGAAAAAAAAATAGCTAACTACACTTCGTACATACACTTAAGCACTCCATGGCGGTCCCCGCCTGGTGTTGAAACGCCATTTTTGCCATCCTGTCGCCTTTATCAGCCCTCAGCTGACCTTCTGGATGATGAACACAATCAAGGGTAACTATTAATCACTCACGGAAAAGATTAATCACGATTTTTCCACTCCTTGCGTTTCGGTTAACCACGGACGATTGGAAACTTTTTACGAGGAAACGCACTGCACTTCGACTACCGAAAAAAAACAAGAACCGACCGCGACAAATGAAGCACAAGAACTAACGAAATGAGAGAAAAGCGTGCTGTGAAACGAACAAATTGGCGTTGACAGCACCGTCGAAAAATTATTGTCTCTTCTAGAAAAGATTGACAGTTTCTTATGGGATTTTTCGATGGTGTGAAAGCATAGTACGAAGTCAACCATGTTTCACGCACAGTCTGACGTTTGCTTATGGATTTTTACCATAGGAGTAAAGAGCTACAAAGTCGATATTAACGCCAATTGGATGGGGGATCTAGCCGTTATGCGACTAGGATATGTCGACTAGCATTAAATTGCGTACACGGTAACCAACGTAGCACATTAATGAGTAAAAAATACACATTTTTTTTTGCTTTATTATAGAGACTTTCAGCCTGTAGCTGGTTCGTCTCAAAATACACATTTTTTTATGTTTATATGCAGCTGTCAAAAACTGTGTAAATTAGGAGATCTTATAATGTGTAAAAAATATCCATTTTAAGAATGTAGTACCAGTCAAAAAAATGTGTATTTTTATATTCATTAATGGGTAAAAAAACTTCAAACCTTGCTGCATCCTGCTTCGTTGATGCACGCCATTTGCCTAAGCGAAAAAAATCAGCAATTTTAGCATAAAATTGGAAGAAATACGGTCCAAACTGTACAGGACAACGATGAACAAGCTAGTGCGTAAGTTATTTAGATTCTATAACATTCCCCAGAATTCGAATTCCCAGAAAAGCATTCCCCACAGTGTACCATTCCCCAGAAAAATATTCCATGTATTAGATTGACTATTTTTGTTTATTATAGTCATTCCTGGAATATTCTTTCGCGTATATAAAAAAAGAAAAAAAAAACTTCCTAATGGGTCAAGGGGTTTTAGGAGACCTTAATAGATCAAGGGGTTTTCCCTTCTTTGAAAATATAAGCAAATGAAATAATTAATTCTTTAGATATACGATAAAGAAGGGAATATTCCCTTCTTTAAATATATAAAAAAAGAAAATAATTAATTCTTTGGATGTATGATCAAGAGGGGAATATTTCCTTCTTTATCGTATATCCAAAGAATTAATTATTTCATTTTGTTATATTTTTAAAGAAGGGAAAACCCCTTGATCCATTAAGGTGTCCTAAAACCCCTTGACCCATTACGAAGTTTTTTTTCTTTTTTTATATACACGAAAGAATATTCCAGGAATGACTATAATAAACAAAAATAGTCAATCTATGTCAATCTAATGATTTTTTTTTAATAAAATAGTATTGAATCCGAACAATCTTTATTTTATCATTGACACAAATAAGAAAATTCCATTTGTTCCCATCATATTTTAATTCTATAAATGATTAATTTTTACACATTTTGCAGTAAAAACCATGCTTGAAAAATGTGTAAAAAATACTCTTCAATTGAAGTTTGATGGGCTTACACATAAATATGTAAACGCAGTTTACACATTTTATGAGCAGACCCTTTTTTCACAAATTTTTTTAAAAATTTAACACATTACTGAGTATAATTTCACACATTTATGAAAAAAGGGACCTACTTAGAAAATGTGTAAACTGCGTCAATAGAAGAATATTTTCAACACATTTTTCAAGTACGGTTTTTACTGCAAATTGTGTAAAAAGTAACCATTTCTAAAACTTAAATATAATGGGGACGCATGGTTTTATAAAAATTTCGGAGCTTTCTTATGTTATGAAGTTATGAAGCAAGCGAATTCGCAGCCAGACACCGGACATATGCTGAGTGCCCGCGTAAACGCGAACCATAAATTGACCTTACCTAAAATGGTTAAAAATTGTTTATAATCCCTGCTAAACTTTAACTGAAATGGTTATGGAACTTTACATGAACGTTTAATGATAAAGTTTCAACCTTATGTATTATGGTTTTTCGGAACTGGACCTTACAAATAATGCGTTGTTAAGAACCATTACCGTTCCAAATTCTTGTTTTTTCCATACATTTTCGGAAAGAGAACTATATTAGAACCTTTTAACTTATGGTCCACGAATAGTTTTGTAACATCGATCAACTTTATGTGGAATATATCGCGAATTGGTTGCCTGTCATTTACTGATTACCAATTCACGATATATTCCACGTAAAGTTGAGCGATAATACAAAACCATTAATGGACCTTACTGACTACCATAACCATTACCATTAATGTTCTCAAATCATAAGTAAAAACGTTCTTATATAGTTCTCTTTCTGAAAATGTATGGAGAAAACAAGAATTTGGAATGGTAATGGTTCTTAACAACCCATTATTTGTAAGGTCCAGTTCCAAAAAACCATAATACATAAGGTTGAAACTTTATCATTAAACGTTCATGTAAAGTTCAATAACCATTTCAGTTAAAGTTTAGCAGGGATTATAAACAATTTTTAACCATTTTAGGTAAGGTCAATTTATGGTTCGCGTTTATGCGGGTGACTTACCCCTTGTACAAAACAAACTTTAAACACGTTTCTCTCGGCTGACTCAAGCCTAAAGTCCCACGCACATTAGATGCGGATCGGACGCGTTGCCGTAAAATGACAGCTAAATCTATTGTTTAACTGTCAAATTTACGTCAACGCAACGCAAACGGATCTAATGTAGGTGGCATTTAAGCCTTTAAGCCCCCAACCCAAGTAACCATAGACACGTTATTTCGCCTTTTTGGCTGTATACAGCTTAACAACGGGTATAGCAGTGTTTTTAAGTTCTGATGAGGCCCGTATATAGCCGAAAAGGCGAAATAACGTGTCTGTGGTTACTTGGGCCACGCTTTCGAAGAAACATTAGGAATAATTAAATGTAATCACCGTCCAACACCGTTTTCCAACTAGAAAGGGTACTCTGACGCACTAAATGGTAAAATTCATCGTGTGAAATTTTCCTGTCATCAAGGGATGGTCACTCTACACACTTATTTTGAGCCAATATTTTTCTCAGTGTACCTCAGTGTGCCGCAGCTGTACAGGCAGTGCCAAGAAGTCATTGAACTGACTTTTGTTTGCTTGTGAATAATGCCTTGTTTGGCAACCCGGTATTTTAACAGCTCTTGTTTTTGTTTTGTTTTTCAATGTTTTCAAAACTGACATGGACTCCAGTTGGGACTACACACTGGATGCATCCGTCTCCAAGGATGCCTGCAACGGACGAGCTCGGTTGCTACATGATTCTTCCATCTTAAGCGGAAGGCCGACCCGGCACAACGAACGTCAATCATTATTCAACCAGCGCTTCTGGGAGCCGGATAAGGAAACGGAAAATCGGAAAACTGGAAACCAACACCGGCCGGACCACACGTCGAACTGATGAAGGGCCCGACCCGATGACCCGAAACGGACCAGCCAACTTCATTCAACCGGCACAGCAACAGGGCGTGGTCTACGGACTCGGTACCGCCATGGTCCAGATGGGAGACGCCATCGCAGCCGAACCAGTCAAACGCAGCATCCAGCACTTGAACAATGGAAATGATGGTAGCAAAATTCAAATTGCATTTTCCAAGCAGAACTACTTGTCAGAGTCCACCAACCCGTACACTTTGCTGGACAATTCGATCATCTTCAAGGTGTATTGCACCTCCAAGAACAATAGCTTCCATTCCCGAGCAAGCTTCTCCACTTCTTCAATACCCCACCCGGTATGTCCGAGAATCTGCTTCTGACTGCATTCACCACCAAGGACTGCCACCCGTCGCAATTGCGAATGTTCCCGCTGAAATCGGAATGTTCCTCCTTCGGATTTAACGAGTTCCCGAGTGAAGCCCTGGCGGTGTACGCCATCATGAAGTGCAACCACAGCGCGATCGATCTCAAAGGCACAAAATTCCCGTTCATTATGAAGCTGTGCTTTTCCTCTGCCAAGCCTATGAACGGTGCGTGGAGCAACGAGAACATCAAAAACCCGTAAGCTTGGAAAGAGCGGAAGCTTCTTTTTCTGAGAAAAGAAAGAAAGGATTTTCCTTTTTCTGTGTAGTTAATGTTATGATTCGTAATTTTAATTTCTTATTGTGTTAGTTGGAAGTGTAAAAAGGTAGGAGAGTAAAAATAATTTGTTGAACTATTTTAGATTTTGCCAAGACGGTCCTCCAACATTATATGTTGGACGATGGAATGGTTGGTGTAGCAGCCACCGCCATGGATGTATTCGAGCAGTTCGAATGGTCGGATGGTATAGTTTTTGTTTGGTTGTTGACTTTCCGATTAAAACTCAAGCACCGTTTGTCGTGACCGGCCCAAGATTTCCAGCGTCGGCCGCGGCTACACGAATTAGCGATGCAGCTCCCACGGCTGCGGCTGCTTCAAATGCTGCTGCTGCTGTTCCTTCTGCTGGTCCGTCTCCTCTAAAATTCGTCAGAAAAGACGGACCAGCAGCAGCATTGGAAGCAGCCGCAGCCGTGGGACCTGCATCGCTTGTTCGTATAGCCATGGCCAGAAACCTTGGTCAGGTCAAGATACCGCTGTCAGCTGTTCTTCGTCTGGTAGGAAATGTGGACGCGACTGCCGTCACGGGTGTAACGATGGTGAGAATCCGTGGCGGGACTTGGTTGAGATTCACGGTTGTGTTTTGAAAATAATTTGATTATATTGTGGCAACATCAATAACAAATTTTGACACATGCAAACTGCGCAGGCGCAGAAAAAGTTCAGTGTTGCCAGTAACTTTAAAATTGTAACCATGGCAATGGTTACCAATGACTGCACCCGGGTGTGCCCAAGTTTGATTTTGGCACACTGTGTAGAGTGACCAACCCCTTGCCTGTCATAAAATTCGCCTTCCTGTGCACCCACCTTGCGAGAGAGTCCACCTTCTCATTACCTGGGATTAAGCAATTAACCAGCACACTCATCTGCTCCGTTACCTTTGAAAGGAAATAAGAGGAGTGCCTACCTGGTTTCATCGACCGAATAGCCTCAATCAAACTGAGATTATCCGAGATGATGAAGTAGTAGTCTGCAGGCATGTTGGAAATCATCCCCAATGCGAAGTTGATGGCAGCCAGCTCAGCAAAAAAAAACAGACAAGGTTCCTGAAGTTTGCGGAAGAGGCTAGAGGTTTCATTGAAGACACCGAAGCCAGTGGATTCATTGAGACAGGACTCGTATGTAAAATATATGTTCACGCAATTTAAGTGTTGGTCCTTTTCATTAAAAATACAGGGAATAACAATAGGTCGAATTTGATTGGGAATACAATGAATTGCTTGTTTCATGGTCAGATCATATTCAATTGTCAGGAGTATAACAAGGAAGACACATATCTGACGTATGCAGAGGTGCACAGAAAAAAAAGTTGTTGAATATTACATCCAAACTGCTACAACCAGGTCAATCCATCGGTTGTGTAATATAACCAACAATCAATACTACTTGACTAGCCTATTGGCCCCAAGCAAACGATTAACGTACCCCATTCTAGTCAAAATTCTAGTACTACACAACAGTGATGGCATCATCCTCACTCAAATGATTTTGTTTCGCTCTCAAGGGCTCCCAATATCACGCATGATATTGGAATAAAATATCAAGCATGATATTGTTTTTACAAGCTCCTTTGATATTGCGAGATTATTCAGAACATGTAAAATTGCAGCCACGAGATGACTTACCACAAAAATGATTCCTTTGCACATCGTTTTCTTAGAAAGAGAAAGCATATTTCTTTACGCTTCACAGATGGCAGACACGAAGTTACTGCTGCCAGCAGTGATGGAAGTTTCGTTTCGTGTTCGGATGTACATCAAAAATCTTGAAGCTCAAACTCAACATGAATCAAAACAAACATAGTGTAGTACTGAAATTTATACTAGAATGCGGCACGTTCATCGATTTGCTTGGGACCAATAGGCTAGTCAAGTAGTGAGCCAATTTAAAATCGATAGTTTCGTATTGATTGTTGATATAACGTTGTACGATGTACATCGATTTTGCGAACAAAATTACATCCATTGATGTAATATTGTATCTGCTTTTTGCTATTACATCATTATTTCATACATCAGCTTGAATTACATTGATCGATATTACATTTTTTTTGCTGTGCAGGTCAATCCATGCTGACCTGGTTGCAGCAGTTTGGATGTTATATTCAACAACTGATTTTCTGTGTTGTTGCAGCAGTTTGGATGTAATATTCAACAACTTTATTTTTCTGTGTTGAATAACGTTGATCGATATTACATCTTTTTTTGCTGTGTATGTTTATTCGATATTTCAGTGTCAACATTTCATAGGGCGTAATTGTATTAGTAAACAATGGCTTTAGCCGTCGATTTCTCGTGAATAAAAGCTTACTCATGAAGATTAATGACACCAACAGGTAGAAGAATGTCTTCTTTACCAGCTAGCATTGTTAATTTGAAGCGATGGGCTTTTATTTGCGAGAAATCGATAGCTAAAGCCATTGTTTACAAAAGCAATTACGCCCCTTTGAAATGTTGGAACTGATTTAGTGAAAAACCCGAAAAACCATCAATTTTGAGTTAATCTCATCGGCCGTGTAACTTTTGTGGGGACGTGACTTCAGAATAACGGTTTTACGAGTCGACATTATCTGCTTGTCTAAAGAGCGACTGTCGAGTGATGAGAACAAACAAAAGTGTCAGATACTAATGTCAAAATTTTGGCATTCAGTCGTTACCAATTTGATTAGCGATCAGGCGAGTAGGTGAGTTATTTACGAAATAATATTACCAATAATTATTAGAATTAATGAAAGAACGTTTACTGAACGTTTAACATTTTACAGGATATACGCAAAGCTGCAACGATGTCTGGCGCAATGAAAAAGGTAATAATTTCCTTCCGATTGTATGTGAAAACTTAATTTCTGTAGTGTTATTCCCGAATGTTGATTATGTCATAGCTTCCAATGTTTTGATGTTTGCTTCTTCATCGTTCAGGCTACCGGATTAACGGGAATGGCTGTGGCCAAGAACCCGCACCACACACTAACGGCCTTGTACAACAAAATCCTTCGCGCCGTAGCTAAAATGCCTCAGGATGCTGCGTATCGACGCTACACCGAGCAAATTGTGGCAGACCGTGCCAAGATTGTTGCATCGGTGAGGAAGATGGGTATAATTTTGGAAGAATCACATTAATCTGGTTTGCCTTCTTACATTCCAGACTCCGTCGGTTAGTGAAGTTGAAGAAAAGATGAATTGCGGTCAGGTGGAGGAATTGATCCTCCAGGCCGAAAATGAACTGAATCTAGCCCGTAAGATGCTTGGTTGGAAACCTTGGGAACCACTAGTCAAGCAAGCTCCGGCAACCCAGTGGGCATGGCCACCGGCAAAGATTCATGAACTCAAGTAAGGTGGAAAAATAAAGGTTTATTCTCTGTTAACTGAAACTAGAAGCCATGTAAATAGAATGAAGTATACCTGCTTGTTCAGACAGGTAAACTGAAAGTCACCAGTATTCAAAATGTCTGAGAAAGCCTTGTCTAGGTGAACACTACCTTCAGCTTGAGGCGATAGTCACGACCTGTAGAAAAAAATTTGAATTATTAGTTCGTTCCAACTTTCGGGAGGATTTTCGCAGAGTGACATGAATCCAAGAAAAATAGCAATTTCTTGCAATATATTCCTACTCAAACATGTTGCAGAGATTCGCTTCCGACTATCCCCGTAAACATTTTAATTTTGTCCTAACACTTTGCACAATTCTCAATAATTATGTGTAAATGTAAGCATTCCACTGATTTTAGCTTTACCATCGCCTTCAAATCCGCCAAAATGTTGATTGTAGCTGGCCGATCCTTGCACTTCCGTGTTTCCGTTGCTGCTTCGCCACAAACGAGCAATTGCTTCGGCCGTTACGTCCGTTCCATCATTCTGCTGGTGGGTGGCTCCAAAGTTCAACGAAAACTGTCGTTTCACTCGGTTTGAATAACTCACTGCTGACTTCTGGAAAGTAGGGCGTTCCTATGTAGTTATATTTGTTTTCTCTTTGAGGCGATTCAACAAATACCTCGTCTGGAATGGGTACACATGATACCAGGTGGAGTATGAGTATAAAGATTAGAGCATATGATTTGACCATTTCGCGAACTGTACTTCGATGATGACCTAATGTGGGTACTTTTCAAAACGCAATCACTTCTCTGGTAAAAGTCAATAGATCAACTGACTCATGCTGCCTTCTGGGAATCAACGCGAGGATTGATAATAGCGTATTATTGTTTTTTTTTTCAGTATGTTTGAACTGATAACGTATGGAATTTCAATGATTATTGAAAAGTACTCGTACAGTAAATCATTTGAATCTAAAACACACATGAGTTTGGAGCTCAAAATTTAGATCATATTATTTATTACTTTATCTAAGAAGCAGGAAAGATTGTTCTTGCTTTGTCGAGAAGCTCGCAATATGGAGAAGTTGAAGAGTTGCCACACGCAGCGCCGTACTCAGCAAAAAATCCTGAAGGTCGGAAATGTTGCTCTAATGTTGCTTGATCATCTACAAAGATCCCTTATCTTTACTTCTTGAAAATTATCTCAACTTCTACGAAGTTCCATAAACTTCTTCCAAGTTTTATAACTATTTTTTTCAAGTTCGGTCAATCTGACCAAGATCTCAGAACATCGATGAGCTTCTCCAAACTTCTGGACATACCTTGTACCTTTTCTACGAATTATCCTAAACATCTGTGCGAAACAAAGTTAAGTTTCGAAATATACTGAGCTTATACGAAATTCCCTAAACTTCTACATTTTTGACTAAACTTTTAACTAAAATCTCAGCACTTCTATGAAGTTTTATGAAGTTCCTCCAGTTGCTACGTAATGCCACGTAATTTGATCGACTTCTACAAAGTTCTCAGAATTCCAATTAAGATTGCTGAACTTCTACAAATATGAACTTTTTAGAATTTCGTCGATTTTCTGCGAATTTCCCTGAACTTCTACGAAATTTCCTGAATTTCTACGGATTTTTCTTATCTATTTTAAGTCCATTAATCTTTAACGAAGTGCCCTTAAGCTAAAATAATGTTTATGAAGTTTCTTAAAACTAAACAAAGTTTCCTTAACTTCAACGAAGTTTCCCAAAAGGTTCCCAGTTCTACGAACTATTCCTACATACTTCAAATCTCCGCGTACATCGTACGGGTTAGGCAAAAGGTGTGCGTTTGACTTTGTACTGTCGCATTAATGGCCCATCGCTCATTTTCAACTTCTATTCAATTTTCAAACTTATCCGAGGGGCACGCAATCATCGATTTGACTGCGTGGTAATGAAAATACCGTTAAAATATTTATGAATAATTAAAATATTTCAAGCGGTATTGAAATAATAATCAGAATATTTAGAGCAGTATTGAAAATAATTAACAAATATTTTGCGATAATTGAATAATATTTTGCGTGGAATGTATTTTAAATATTCATTTTTGACAGTATTTTATTATTCATAAAATACAAGAGTGTATTTGACATAATGAATGCAATAATGATAAGATTTTAAATATTTGTTGATTGGGCTGCGTAGTATTGTGCGTGCCCCTCGTAATTATCTCTTAAATAAAGATTGAAAAAAAATTCATACTGCCGTATTCTAACGGAACTATCTACCTACCCTCTTCTAAGATAATTCTCTAGCTAATAAATTTTCACACTAAAGCATCATGCTTGATGAACATTGTCATGTCATGAATAATGAACATTTAGTGTTCATGATTAGTAAACATTGCCCGCAGCTTGTGTCACTTTTTCTCGAGTGAGTGAACTCAAATTCATCGGTGCACTCGTCCATATTATGGTATATTTGGCAACCCGGTATTTCTGACAGCTCGACTGTTATGCAATCACAAGGATAACATCGGTCTAGCTGCAACCAAGGAGGAATGCAATGTCGTAATAAGAAAATACCATCGATATATACTAGGAAGGAGCAACCAACAATCAATATGAAACTAACGATTTAAAATTGGCTCACTACTTGACTAGCCTATTGGTCCCAAGCAAATCGATTAACGTACCCCAATCTAGTATAAATTCCAGTACTACACTATGTTTGTTTTGATTCGCTATGAAAGTTTGACAGATAAAATGAGGGGCTCGTGGATTTTCCTATGTTTCCAGGGGTGCATCGATCAGCTTGGGACCGAAGATAGTACCAGAGCTGAGCAAAAAAGTTGAGCTCGTTTCTTCGGGACCTTCTGGTCTTAGAGTTACCCCTATGGAGCAACCGCCGTCGAACGTATGAGAAGAAATAATGCTCCCATAAATGTGGTTATTGTCTCATGGGAACTGAAACAAAACAAACATAGTGTAGTACTATAATGTCAGCAAGAATGGGGTACGTTAATCAATTTACCTGGGACCAATAGGCTAGTCAAGTAGTGAGCCAATTTTAAATCGTTGTTAACCGCAGCGCAAACACAACCGCACTTCTATCATCGAAGCCCTTGGTGTGGAGATGGAGTCGTCGACTGGATACGCCCAGTTCATCGCCGTCTACTCCTATCGACAGTGTGCCACCAGCAATGGACTAGCGGCTAAATTCAAGAAGGACCTGTCCACCATCACCCGTACCGGTTCCCGCTTCGTTGTTGGAGGAGATCTGAATGCTCGGCATGAGGCCTGGCGAAACTACCAACATTCATCTCACCGGCGGGCAACCCATCGACCTATTCCTGACAAATACCGGCTTGTCCAAGCCGGCAGCCTTGACCGAACTCAGCTCCGACCACCAACCGGTGGTGGCTGAACTGGGCTGCAACATGGCCTCTGCTCCAAGCCTACGCAAGGACTACCACCGCGTACACTGGGTCCAGTTTGGACGCGTGGTAGATAAGAGGACATTGACCGAGCGTTCGAGGGACTCCACCAAGCCATAAACGTGGCTGATGAGTTCCAGTGAGGGGTAAGTTTATTGTCATTGATTCCCACACCCCACTCTTGATTCGCCTGACAAATATTCGTAAACGCCAGTTCCAAAGAACTGGAGATCTAGCGATGAAACGTGAAATGGCCGATCTGAACAAGGAGATTACTTCCAGAATGGCCCTCAATCCGGAACTAAAGTTTCGGGCGGCTCGGCCAGAATCTGTACGACCGCTCCAGACCATCTGGGAGGTTGCCAAGGTTCTAAATACGCACCGCATAATCACCCATCAGGAGAAAGCAAATGCGATTGGTGAGCATATTGCCAAATCGCACTTGCTTGGCTCCAACATCCAAAGTCCGCTCGAAGATCAGGTTGCGCAATGCGTATTCAACCTTGATTCCTCCCCTTGTGCTATCCCTCCGGAGGATATGATCTCAGTGGAACAGATTTGTTCAGCGCTGAAATGCACCAACAAAATGAAGGCCCCCGGGTTCGACGGAAAATTCAATCTAGTGTTGAAAAACCTTAGCATGAAGGTTCACTCTCTGCTGGCCGCTGTCTTAAACAGATGCTTGGAAATGCACTACTTCACAAGCATCTGGAAGACAGCGAAAATCATACCTATCCGCAAACCCGAGAAGGACCTAACATTAGCTTCAAGCTACAAACCGATCAGCCTCCTTTCAGCGCTGAGCATATTATTCGAGAAGCTCATTCTCATTCGTTTGCTCAAGTTTGTCGAGGAAAACAACATCCTCCTTCCGGAACAGTTCGGGTTCAGTCCACCAATCACCAGCTAGTACGGGTGATGAATAATATCCGTAGTAACAAAGTTATATCCAAGCGTTTGACAATGTCTGGCACGATGCACTTGTATACAAGCTTTGTAACTTCAACTTTCCTTTGCATCTTGTTAAAATCACCCGTAACTATCTCCAGCAAAGGTTGTTTAATGTATCGTTGAATGGTTGTCTTTCAGACACGTTCCATCCCAGTAGGTGTTCCGCAAGGAAGTCTGTTGGGCCCTTTGCTTTATAGCATCTACACTTCCGACATTCCTCCTCTCGAAGACGGTTGCGTGTTTTTCCTGTTCGGAGATGATACCGTAATAGCCGTTTTTTTTCACAGATGGGTCAACTATAAACGCTTCCACTGGATTTGTAGTATTCAACGAATTTCATAGTGCCTCTTATCAACTTCAAAACCATGTTCCGTATATGTTGCGGAACTATCAGCCATATTCTACGCAGTAGCACTGTTGGAGTAAATCGGTAACGCAGTGTGCTGATCACCTCCTTGGAGACCGAACGTCACCCCTAGCAACCTAAGTTTTCTTAAATAAACAACGGTGAAAAACTTTTCATTCCTGTTCAAGACTCCACTCAAGCTAGTCGTTAAATAAAATCCATTCTACTTTTAAACTTTGCTGTTCCGGTTCTTTCTAACCATCAAGAGGTTATGGGCGACTCACGCAAGGATTTGGTCCACGGGATCCCGCAGTTCTCGGGCACCGGTTTCGACAATTGGCAATTTCGAGTGGAGAAGTATCTGAAGTCCGTGAAGCTGTTGGATATCATCAAGAAGGATCCTCCGATGGAAGCGGCCGAGCTCACGAAGTTCCAGGAAGATGACGGTAAGGCGGCGTTCCTGCTGACGTCATTTGTTCATGACGATTTGCTGCATTTGGTGCGGGACAAGGAGACGTCCAAGGAGATGTGGATGAGCCTTGAATCCGCCTACGCCAAGAAGTCCGTCTCGTCGCAGACATTCGTCAGGAAGCAACTTGCGAAGCTACGAATGATGGAAGGTTCGTCTGTGAAAGATCACCTGAAAACCTTCGAAGAGCTGATCCGACAACTGAAGATGGCCGGAGCGAAGCTTGAAGAGAACGATATTGTGTCCCAGCTGTTTGCTACCCTTCCCGAGTCGTTCGATCCGTTGGTTACGGCACTGGAAAATCTAGGTGAGGAAAACCTAAAACTGGATGTTGTTCGCGAGCGCCTTCTTGCCGAGGAGCTCAAGAAAACCGACCGGGCAGCGGATTCCTGCCAAGAGAAACCTGCAGCATTCCAAGGATCGAAGCAGAAGCCTGGTAAGTTCACCGGAAAGTGTAACCGTTGCCAGAAGAAGGGGCACAAGGCCAAGGACTGTCGTGTGAAGTTGAAGACAGATGGGCGCGCTGAAGCTAACGCTGCTGCTGGAGGTAAGGCGGTGGCTTTTATGACCGGGAGATGCTCCCAAACAAAGGACGAGGGAGCAGTTTCCTTTAAGCTGGATTCCGGAGCCTCGGACCACCTTGTGAATGTGAAGCACTGTTTCGCCGACCTCACGAAGCTGAAGCACCCTGTCGTCATAAACGTGACGAAGGATGATCAATCCCTGATTTCCCGGCACAGTGGCACGATCAACGGCGTCAACAAGGAAGGTAACTATATCAGCTTGAAGAACGTCCTCTTCGTACCAGATCTTCGAGCGAACTTGCTATCTGTGAAGAAGATGGCAAAAGCGGATCTTGATGTCACATTCACGAAAAAGGAAGCGATCATGAAGCAAGGTCGTGACCTGATTGCGAGATGTCCCATGCGGGGCGATTTTTACGAGCTCGATCTCCGTGTCGATACGGTGGCGGCCAACATGTGTGGAGCTGTGACTGGTAACCTGTGGCATCGTCGACTGGTTCATTTGGGGAGCAAGAGTTTGCAGACACTCGCGAAGCATGGCATGGTAACAGGTATTCCCGAGAAACCAGATAAATTGGATTTTTGTGATGTTTGTGTTCTCGGAAAGCAGTGCCGAGAACCATTCACGGGTACTAGAGTCCGTGCTACAAGACCTCTAGAACGAGTGCACTCCGATGTGTGCGGTCCAATTACACCAGCGGCTTGGGATGATTCTCGGTACTTCGTCACCTTTATTGATGATTACACGCACTTTGCAGTAGTATATCCCATCAAGAAGAAGTCCGAGGTGTTCCAGAAGTTTCGAGAGTACGAGGCCATGGCGAGTGCCGCTCTGGGACATCCCATCAAGAAGAAGTCCGAGGTGTTCCAGAAGTTTCGAGAGTACGAGGCCATGGCGAGTGCCGCTCTGGGACATTCGATTTCGAAGCTGACTGTCGACCAAGGGCGCGAGTATTGCTCCAATGACCAGCGTGATTGGTACGTTTCCAATGGGATCCAAGTCGAGCCAACCGCAGCGTACACACCACAGCAGAATGGAGTGTCCGAACGGTTCAATCGGACAATCGTCGAAAAGGTGCGTGCGATGCTGATTGAAGCCCAAACTCCGAAGAATCTGTGGAATGAAGCGGTTCTAGCGGCGGTATACCTGACGAACAGAAGTCCAACCACCGCGGTATCTGATTGGAAGTCTCCTGCGGAAATGTGGACTGGTCACAAGCCGGACGTTAGTAAACTACGTGTGTTCGGCTGTAAAGCATTTGCTTGGGTGTCCACGGCACAGAGGAAGAAACTGGATCCGAAAAGCAAGCCTGCTGTGATGATCGGCTATGCGCCGAACGCCTACCGCCTGTGGAACAAAGAGAAGAAGCAGTTATTCCTAGCCAGAGATGTCAAGTTCGATGAAAACAGTTTTCCGTTTGCCACCCAGATCCGTGACGAAACTCCTTTGGTTGTTGCTCCGTACGAGTTCGAGGATCAAGATGAGGAAGACGTGCAAACCCCTGAACAGTCCGTTCAACCCGATGAGCCGCTGGTGGCTCAACATGACGACATCCTGACTGATGATGAAGAAGGCGAGGTTGAAGACGACGGTGTTGAAGAAACCGGAGCGCTCCCTTCGCAACTAGACCGTGGTTCAAACCTCGAAATGGAAACCCCGAGGCGCAGCGAACGGGAGCGCAGACTCCCCGGTAAGTTGAAAGAATTTCTGGTTGGAAAAATTTTCACTGCCGCGCAATCCCATTCTGCAGATGTTCCCCATAACGTTTCCGATGTACTATTTGACGGTTCCGTTGGACGAGATGAGGCCGAGCGTTCGATCTTCGATGTCCCGGAGGCGTACAAGGAGATCGCTGGACGAGCCGACGAAGCTCTTTGGCAGCAAGCGGTCCGTGAGGAACTGCAGTCGCTAGCGGACAACCATGCTTGGCGATTGGTGAGATGCCCTGCTGGTGTGGTTCCGCTCAAATCGAAATGGGTCTTCCGAATCAAGCCGGACGAGCATGGCGAACCGATCCGTTACAAGGCGCGCTTGGTGGCGAAGGGATTCCAACAGAAGCCCGGAGTCGACTACAACGAAACATATTCCCCCGTAGCAAAGTTAGCCACGATACGAACCGTTCTTGCTGTAGCAACCCACCGAAGGATGCACGTTCACCAACTCGATGTGAAGACCGCATTCCTCTACGGTGAGCTTGAAGAAGACGTCTACATGGCCATACCCGAAGGAGTTGCAGCACCACCGAACTTCATTTGCAAGCTGGATCGATCGCTGTACGGACTCAAGCAAAGCCCCCGCTGTTGGAACAACAAGCTAAACGACCTTCTACTGGATTTCGGCTTTACCCGTTCCCGGCATGATTACTGTGTATATACCAGGATCGACGATCGAGGGGGGGTATACATAATCATCTACGTGGACGGTTTGCTCATTGCTGGCGATCGACTGGACCTGGTGAAGGAGATCAAGCGTGCTCTTTCCAAGAAGCTCCAGATGACGGATTGCGGCGTGGTTAATCATTTCCTTGGAATGAAGATCCGATACGACCGCGCCACCGGATGCATGTACCTGGCGCAAGAAGCTGCTGTGGACCGTGTGCTGACGAAGTTCGGCATGCAAGACTGTAACCATGTCAAAACCCCAATGGAAAAAGGCTGTTTCCTGCCACCACAAGCTGCGAATCCTGTGTCGCATCCATACCGTCAATTGCTGGGCAGCCTGATGTATACGATGCTGTGTGTTCGACCGGACATATGCTACGCTGTTGGATACCTAGGGCGCTTCCAAGTTCAACCTGATGGGGCCCACTGGCAAGCCCTGAAGATAGTGGTCCGTTACGTGAAGGGAACGAAGAACTTGAAGCTCCAGTACAAGCAAAACGACGACGCCGAGGCACTTGTCGGGTACGCAGACGCTGACTGGGCATCGGATGCTGAGGATAGGAAATCCGTTAGTGGCTTCGTCTTTAAGGTCTTTGGGAACACCGTGTCTTGGGCAAGCCGCAAGCAACAAACCGTTGCACTGTCGTCGTGTGAAGCCGAGTATGCAGCTTTAAGTGCCGCGGCCTCCGAAGGGCTGTGGCTGCACGGAATCCTTGAAGACCTGAAGCAAGTTCGACCGGACACGGCATTCAAGGTGTACGAAGACAACCGTGGGTGCATTGCAATGGCCACAAACACCGAAAGCAAGCGTGTCAAGCACATCGATGTAAAGCACCATTTTTTGCGCGACCATGTGGCACAAGGAAGACTTCAAATCGAAGCAATTGATACAGCAAACCAAATAGCGGACACGTTCACCAAGCCCCTGGAACCTGGACGTTTCCGCGAACTGAGGACCCTCCTAGGACTGACCGATTCAGGGGGGGTGTTGGAGTAAATCGGTAACGCAGTGTGCTGATCACCTCCTTGGAGACCGAACGTCACCCCTAGCAACCTAAGTTTTCTTAAATAAACAACGGTGAAAAACTTTTCATTCCTGTTCAAGACTCCACTCAAGCTAGTCGTTAAATAAAATCCATTCTACTTTTAAACTTTGCTGTTCCGGTTCTTTCTAACCATCAAGAAGCACAAATTGCCTCACTACCTTCTGACCATTATTTCCCACTTTAGCCAACGAGTCCGCTTTCTCGTTACCTGGAATAGAGCAATGAGATGGATCCCAGACTAAAGGTATGGTATAGGAGCAGTTAGATTAAGTACTCAATTTGGCTCGGATTTCGGTCAGGAAATACGAGGAGCGGATAGGCTAGCGGATAGATAGATAGCTGAGCGGATAGTCTTAGCTCATTGGAGGCTATTCGATGAAGCACTCCTCGTATTTCCTGACCGAAATCCGAGCCAAATTGAGTACTTTATCTAACTGCTCCTATATCATCACTTTAGTCTGGGTCCCATCTCATTGTTCTATTCCAGGTAACGAGAAAGCGGACTCGTTGGCTAAAGTGGGCGCTATGGAAGGCGATATTTTTGATCGACAAATCGCCTTTGCAGAATTTTTCTCAATTACCTGTCAGCAAGTCCTCACCAACTGGCAACAAAAATGGAATGAGAGTGATCTGGGAAGATGGTTACAGGTGTAGATCAAGCCGTGGTTCAATGGGTTGGACATGAACCGTAACTTTATACGTGTCATGTCGAGGCTCATGTCCAATCACTGCTCGTTAGACTCGCAATTCTTTCGAATTGGGCTCGCAGGCAGCAATTTGTTCGCTTGTGGTAGTGGTTATCACGAGATCGACCACGTGCTTTGGTCATGCACCCTCCATTGTGTTGCTAGATCCGAGTTATGCGCATCCCTCAGGGCCCGAGGAAAACAACCTATGCGAGCCAAGATCTCGACTATTGCAATTTAATTTATGTGTTTTTAAAACGGATAGATCTGAGGATTTAGTAGTTAGTGTTCCCCCAAGTTGTTAGCTGCCCATCGGTGTACCCCCATGTTTGTCTTTTAATCAGTTTGTCGCTTAATTCGAGATCAAGAGCACATTGCTCTCCAAACCTTGTGTTCTCAATCCATACCCTGCCATCCATTTGTTACAATTTGTTATTCCTAACCTCGAGATAGCCGCGAGTAATCGGCTCCTGCTTTACTAACGTTAGTTTTAAGTAATTTTGTAATCTAAACAATGAATATCGGCTCCGCAAAGCTACGGCAAATGAGCCTGGAAAAATAAACGCATAGTAATAAAATAAAATAAAACGCAATAGCCGTCAAAGAAAGGATGCCTCGCGAAATAACGAACAAACTTCAACGATGCTTTAACGTTTTTGCTGATTACGCAAACACGTGGAAAATCAAAATCAATGCCTCTAAAACTCAAAGAATTATGTTCCTCCATTGGTAACTAAAACCGGCTCCCTCTTGTACTGTAATCATGGATGGCCCGACGAAAAGCTCCTTTTCCATTCGCATGTAGAGATGTGTTCTGCCTTGGTTAGGTGTCTGTATCCGCTGATTTGTCGTAGATCCGGCCTCAAATAAACAAATAAACAAAATCCAGGTTGCTCAAAATAGAGTGCTGAGGATGGTTATTGATCGACACAAGAATTTCCTATCTTCATTTAGAGGCGAACATTTCAAAATTAGATTTTAAAATTGATGGCACAAAGACTAGGTTTGTACAGAAATGCAACACATCTGAACATACTTTGATAAGCAATTTGTATATAGTAGGTTAGGTTAGTTGTAGTAGTAAATAGTAGTTCTAAGTAGCCTTTTCCAATTTCAAATAAACCAATCTCACAAAGGTGGGAATGCTCTAAACAAGCCTGATAGGATTAGGAACTTAAACAATAATTGTTTAGCACTTAACCACTTTTCTTTTCAACAAAAACGACGGTGGAAATAGTTCCCTGGCTGTGGTTCTTTCACCTTCCACCGCAATTAATTAGCTCGACAAAAAACGGATTCACTTGTGTAAGAGGTTTCGCGACCGAGGCACTTCGGACACCACACACGGAAGTAGAGCAACTTTCATCTAAACGCGACGGGATGCTGATTTCAACTGATTTTTTATTTACATTTTCTGTACATCCTATGCTACTATAGAGATTGCTAAAGTATGATTGTGTAAGTGATTTGTTTTCATCGGGAAAATTTTCCGCTATGAAGTTTTTTTCCCGATGAAAACATTTTGCGTATACGTATACGTGACGCACACTACGTACGACAAACGTCAGCAATCTCTATTTACATGTTTTATGTTGCGTTGGTTTGACAGCGCAAGTGCGTTGCTGTTTTCACCCGTCTGTGCTATTCGTGCGCACAACGGGTGCAGTGCGCGTTTTTATGGTGAATATTGAAGTTCATGGAATTTAATTATCTTAATGATTTTGAACAATAATTATATAAAATTCAAATTAACTAAAGATGAAAAGACACGTATGTTAACCCACAAATACAAGAAATAAATATCATTTAAAGTAAAAAAAAAAGGTATTCATATGTACATACCTATGGTCTTGCCGCGAACATTGTTCGGATCGGAAAGTAAAACAACGAACCGTGTTAATCATTTTCCAATGATCCTTGAAGAAGGACATCTATTTTAGCAAATATTTCAATATGTATCATTAGAAGACCAATCTTGAAAATTGTTGATTCCTAAAAAGAGAGAAGCACTGAAAACTACTGCCTTTTTTTTCTTCGTCTTTCTTATTCTTGCAAGCACTCTACCAAGTCAAAATTAAAACACGTTGTTTGGATAACATACTTTTCTACCGCATAACACGGTCGACCGACGCAATCGCCGAGGGGAAACTTATGCAAATTATATGCCTAAATTTGTTACCTTTCGCACGAAATTAAGATAAGATTTACCATTCGTTTCTGCCGTCACTCTTCAAAATGTTACACTTTACTGAGATTTTGCGCTCAACTTAATAACTGAGAACTGTTTCACAACGTTCGTTTCCTTATAAGATTATAATTTCTCTATCGCTGGTTCTGCCTTAAAAGTACGTGTTTTTTTGTCTTACCTTTTAGTTAGAATTTTGTTACTTTGGCCTAAAAATGTGTTTGTTTCTTTCTGAAAAATCTAAACTTGACTACAGTTACCTCTCAGAGTTTTCGTTTCTCCAAACCAAATTGTAAATGAAGTAAGTATCTATTTTTTCTTTATTTTGCACTTCTCTCCTGGAAAAATGTCAGTTCTAAATGTCACACACTTTACTTACACGATTGCGGTTCTTTTCTCTCTGTGTGTTTACTGTTAAGTATTCATACGTATTTTAGTTTGTAAGTGTTTTTTGCAATATAGTTTTGATTAACTGTTATGCTTCACAATTTCTTTTCCACATATCGGCAAAACGAGAGGAACGATTTTTTTCATGCAATTTTGAGCTCTGTTGCTTCTGTGTTTTTTGCTGGTATGGAACTATGGGTATTGATGTCGATTTAATGATTAATGTTTAATTGTATTGGCTGTTGGTTCGACTTGAATGAATGGATAAGACATAAATTCCGTGTACTATGTTTATGCTATCTGGGATAGGATTGAGCAAGTAATATCATTTGTTCCGTGGATTAACAACTACGAATAGAGCAATATCTAGTGTGGGCAGAGAGGAGAGGAAGTGAAGTTGAAAACTGGTAGACGCTTGAGGCAACTTCGATCCTGTAATGAATCAAATATCTTTATATCTATTTATAACAGGATTGACTTTACCCTAATGGTGATATGCAATAACCGTTTTTTTTTTCATTTCGTTTATTTGATTAGGCTCAAATGTCTTAAAAAACTTTGCGGAGCAAAATGTGCAATGTAACTAACGTATACAAATGAAAAACGAGAAACGCTGAACAATGCAAATGATCCAATGTATCGTATATTTACTGATTGACTCCCTCTTTCGCTTATAACTCGGCTACAAATACGATTCCAGCTGTGTTTGACGTTGTAGATGTTATTTAATAATGCGCATTTTCGTAGAGTTGTCTTGGTATCTTCGGCGCTCTTATTCCTTTTGAATAAAGAAATGAGTGCGCCGAAGACTCCAAGACGATTTGACAGAAACACGTCCTTTTATCACAGTTTTTTGCACTTT
This sequence comes from Ochlerotatus camptorhynchus, assembly GCF_037179485.1. Lineage (NCBI taxonomy): Eukaryota > Metazoa > Arthropoda > Insecta > Diptera > Culicidae > Ochlerotatus > Ochlerotatus camptorhynchus. Next base: position 766,200 of record NW_027040849.1, read on the forward strand.
TGGGGGGTATTCAAGCTAAAGTTGCAAATAAGTATACCTTCTTTTAGCGAATTGTGGGTAGAACATAACCGGAAATTTGTTTACGGAGCTGTCGTGCTCTAAAGAGAAAATCGATTATCGTGCAGTGGACCTTTTGTAATGTTCGTCGAGAATTGAGATTTCAGCATAACATAAATTAGAGCCCACACTTTCTACCACTTTGTTCAAAACTGAATATGATCTCCATAAACCTACTATTCATCATTCTTAAATGTATTGACAGTTTTGCTCCAATCGAAAAACGTGGAAAATAAATTCAAATATTAAATCATAGAAACTGTGTACATCGACATTCCTCACGGTTGGAGAAATAGGACACAAACGAAATTGTACTCTAGAAAACTAACTTTATCTCTTGCGTACATTTTTTCTGCGAAGGAGCGAAGTGTGCACAAACAAGCTTAACTTTTCTCACTTTTTTCGTTATTACCTATTAAAAGCTAGATGCTTCTCACAGTTAGAAAACCAAAGAATTATGATGCAGTTAAAATATCGTAAAAAAAACTAAACGAAGTTAAAAACTAAATATTGTATACGCACCACAACTTTTGAACAATTTGTGAGTTTGAAACGAAGAAACCAACAACGGGAAACCCCAGAGGATCGAAGATCCGAGGGCTTTTACGTAAGGAGCAATAATAGGTAAGACAAAGTAACAATCTGGACTGGAGCCGTCCGCCCGTCACGAGACAAATGGTGCACAGCCGCACAGCGCTTATGATTTCCAATTAGACTGACGGTTGTTGCTAGGTCCACTCTGCGGCAGCATCTCCAGATACTGACGCTGCAATTCCATGGCTCGTTGCATCTCGGCTATCGACGCTGCGGTGGCAGCTGCGGAATTACTACTGCCCCCACCGCTGCTGCCGCCACCACCGCCTCCCTTGCCGGCCGCTGATAGGGATGCTGAAAAAGAAGATTATTAAAATCAACATCAAATGCAAATCAAATGGTCGATTTAGCTAAATTTTCCGTTTTCCTTTCTTATTTTTTATTGATTAAGCTCATTTCTCGTAAACTTGCTTGTTACACCGCAACCCATTCTAATATTTTTTAGTCTGGTATGTTTGGGATAAAGGACGATTGACATGAAGGACACTTTTTTGTACATTGTTTTCACAGCTTATCGAAATTCCAAACATGGCGCTAATTATAACATTCCAGATAAAAAAAACATTACTCTTGGAATTGGAATTCTGATACTACGAGAATTTATTTTTAAATTGTTGAGAATGTTTTGACGAGAATTCCAAAGAAATTTTACTGCAATATAAATTTCAAGTTATTTTGTGAAGCATTTCAATAACATTGTAAAGAGAACTAAAAATTAATTCAAGTGAACCCTACGACAAACATAATGATGATATCACATGATCACACATGATATGACAATCCTAACACTACCCCTAATGATCAACTACGGTTGAAAATCATTTTAATATCAACCCAGTCCGCATCGTGCTCTCTTGCCGTGCGGATCTATTTGCTTTTTGTTGAAGGAAGTGTTACTACTACCTAAAGCTACAACAAATTTAAACGGCACTTTTCCTCTTCGATCCTTGTTTGGACCCTACCCGAGGTAATTCTGCTTGGATATCGATTACAAAAATTCCTCTTCGATTTTTCAGATTCTAAATCACAAAAGAAAAGGGCAATCACTTGATCCCCCTTTTGATGAAATTAATTTGAGCAATCAATTTGATTTGCTTACGGATGATGAGAATGATCCATCATCCAGGAAAAATTCAAGCAAACTTTCCCGGATTAATGCCAAGAATTCCCCCTATTGTGATAACCACTTCCGATTTCCATGCTCTTCGCACGGAACTTTTGAACATAGTGAAATTCAAGTTTTAACTGCAAATTGACCGTCGGGGTGAATGCCGTGTATTGGCTGAAACCTTGGACGGATTCAAACGTCTTCTCAAGCATCTTACTGAGAAGCAGCATACAATTTTTTACTTATGACACCAAAACTGAACGTGTGTTCAAGGACTGCCCAGTGGTGAATCCCTGGATCAGATCAAACATGAACTGGCAAAATTACTTGGAGTTGTGCCACTCCAAGTAATCAAAATGAAAATGAAATCCCGTCCTGGCGATTCACGCAACGGGATTTCTAATGATTTTTATTTAGTTCACTTCAAGTCCTTGGAAAAAGCTAGCCTCATGCTCCATGTCCGAGTGAAGTGGGAACACTTCAGGAAGACTGGAGGAAATTTTCAAAACCTCACCCAGTGCCGTAAGTGCCAGGGATGGGGTCACGGAACTAAAAATTGCTACATGCCAGCTAAATGCATAAATTGTGGTGATTCCTCTCACGCAAAGGACGACTGTCCTTGAAGGAAGATCCTAAGAAATTTAAATGTTCAAATTGTGGTGAAAACCATAAATCCGTTTTTTGGGAATGTAAGACTTGCAAAGCGATCCTACAATTCCGTTCTAAGCGACAGGTAGGAAATGCTCCACGTTCCCGACAAGGTACAAATTCCTCTGCTGTTAACAACGGTCAGCGAGGAACAAATTCTAGATAAACATTTCAAAAGGTCCTATCTGCATTGATCGATTCTCCTCATCGACTTTCTCTTTCGTCAATAACTCAGCTGCAAAACCTTTCCCTGTTGTATTTGGACGATAAGAACCTCCTTTATCAAACTATGTAGTAGAATTAGCGCGAAATCTGTTTGCATAGCAGTGGTTATGAAAAAAGAGTAACTCGATGAAGAGAATCGATCAAAGCAGATAGGATCATTTGAAATGTTCATCGAGAATTCTACATTCGGACCCATAGGTACAAACATCACCCCTGCTTCAAATTCATCATCTCATCATCATTCATGACTGAGAAAATTTCCCATATTTGACTTTCTTGTTGACCCCTGAGTAAAAGTCCTGAAAATCCCTATATCCTAACACGTCCTAATTTTTTGATACCGCCCTCTTTATGAATTTTGGTATGTTGTCCCGATGTCGGTCATATACTGCCTAACTAAAGCATGTTTCGACATTGCCGTCGAAGAATTTTTTGTAGGAAATGACTTGAGGAACATTTTTCTAGAACACTTAAAAACGATATCTCGTTGCATTACCCCTCGTTTGGGTGATTTTTTTTTAATAGGGTACCCCCTTAAAAATCTAGAATTCATGTAAATTCACTGTAAAAAACCATATTATGTGCTAGTATGTTGAGATTTCCATAAAGTAATTATTTCAACAACCCAAAAGAATGAAAACACTCTAAATCGGATTATTTTAATCATACCTTTAAGGTACAACAATTGTTAATTTATTTAATTCAAAAAATATAATTGGCCTTGCCTGATTAAAAGAGTAACACAACTTTCTAGGACTGAGAAAATTGAACATATTTGACTTTCTTGTTGTCCCCTGAGTAAAAGTCTAGAACATACTTATATCATAGAGGTAACTCTAAGACCAGAAGGTCCCGAAGAAACGTGCTCAACTTTTTGGCTCAGCTCTGGTCCCAGACAACCAGAAGTCGTATAAAAATGTACAAACAGTATCGTAAATTGCTTCAGTTTAAGTCAACATCGCATATAAGAATGACATACATCGTATTACGTTTAAGTTAAATCGCATAGAATGCAAATTTCCGACTCATATACGTTGAACCATTTCTCCATCGTATTGGATCACAAATTAAATCAGATTACATCGTACGACTTTTCAAATTGAACTTGTTATTACAGATTAAATCGTATATAATGTCAAATCAAGTCGTTTAAAAAGGAATTAAAATTCCTTATACGTTTATAGCCTCCAGTTTTGTACGTATAAGCCATTTTTTTGCATTCTATACGATTTGTTTGTTTGTATATATGTTTGTAAATCACAGAAACAACTTTGAATATACGTGCATTCTGGTTGTCTGGGGTACTCTCTTCGGTCCCACAATACACATGGGCCGGGACCAACGGCTTTACTTCCCTTCCGAAGGAAGACGTGACCAGAGATTTTTATGCCTCAGAAAAATCCCATCGACCTCGGCTGGGATTGAACCCAAACCCATTGAGGTGAGAGAAAAATGTTATCCAAGAAATTTTCTACAAAATACACTTTACAGCAACAGCACAATTATAACCTCAACATCCCATCGCATCCCTAAGTTGATGACTGTAAATTTCCATGAATTTAATATTTTTACGGGGGGTATCCAATTTGAAAAATCACCCGAAAGTGGGGTAAGATGGCGAGATATCGTTTTCAAATTTTCTAGGAAAATGTTTCTCTAGTCACTTCCTACCAAAAAAACTTTCGGATGACAATGTCATGACATACTTTAGTTAGGCAGTATACGACCATCATCGGGACCACACACCAAAATTAATAAAGATGGCGATACCAAAAAATTAGGACGTGTTAGGATATAAGCACCGATTGGAAACTAACGATTTAAATTGGTCCCAAGTACATCCATAATCAAATAGAGGAAACTCTAAGACTCTTCGGTCCCAAGCTAATCGATTCACCCCTCGAAACATAGAAAAATCCACTAACCCCTCATTTTATCTGTCAAACTTTCATAGCGAATCAAAACAAACATTGTGTAGTACTAGAATTTTGACTAGAATGGGGTACGTTAATCGATTTGCTTGGGACCAATAGGCTACCCGAAAAAAAATAACAACAAAAATACAATAAAAAAACCATGTAACAATAAGACGAAAATTATTGTCTTAACAATGATTTATATTGTTACGTCTACAATAAATTTACCTTGATTTATGTTGTACAAAACAGTAAATTTCATGGTAAATGGAAAATTTACAATAAAAAAAGGGGGGTTGTTAAGTATCTTAACAATGAAATTTTCGTGATTTCCCCATACAATTTTTTTTTCAATAACATTATATATTATTGTTATTTTACTGTTGGTTGGCGAATTTATTGATTAAAAAAATAACAGTGTACTTTAGAGTGTATGTGTTGGCTTGACAGATCTACTTTATCGACTTTAAAAATAAATCGAAAAAATAAAACATCGACCCGGGAAGTGAAGGGATGGTATGTATGTTACGGGTGATTCCTTTTTTTACTGGTTATGGATTGAGATTCGATCCGGAACTTGTGAAAAGTGGAAGCCAACTCCCCTGCACTCGATCTCTCTAGGTCACGTCTCCTTGGTGGTTGAGCGTCGTTGATAAGTTAATGCATTCAACTGGAGAGAATCGCCCATGAAATATGCTTCCACCTGAGAGTTATTTCCTGACATCTTCAAGTGGTGGATTTTTTTATTATTATTGTATGATTATTGACTGCACGGAAAAGGTCTGCACTAAGCGGGATTTAGATGATACAGGAGAGTTGAGTTCAACTCAAACCGATCTGGTCGTAGGCGTTCAATTGACTTGGCAACGAATAGAGCCAAACGAACTGTCAAAGCAAGAGCCATACGAGCAGCGCCTATCTTGAATACATTGGCAGTGTTGCTGACCCTCTCATAGTCTGCATGCTTCAATCAGATTTATTTTTATTGTTCGTGAAGTAACCCACAATGAAAACACACCAATATTTAATGTAACAACAATTTTTATTGTAATAGAGTTGTTCATTATTGTTCGTGATCGAATCATGTTAACAATAAAATAAATGAAAAATACAATAAAAGTCATTGTAACAACATTTTATTATGTACATTCATTGTACAGATAGGTAGCAGTTTTGCCGTTTTCGGAAGGGTACAACATTATAACAATCATTTGTATTGTCGACAATAAATATTAATGTCAGAGCATTGTTTCCACTGAAAATTTCACTGTAATTTTTTTTTCGGGTAGTCAAGTAGTGAGCCAATGTAAAATCGATAGTTTCGTATTGATTGTTGGTATTACTATCTTTGAGAAGTTACCTGAATTTGCAGGTGAAATTTATGTTTCTCGTTGGTTCAGTGTACAGTAGCAGCGTTGATAAGGAGTGTTGAGTATATACAAATACATCGAACTCTGGTCCGAAGCTCTTCTTGTTGACGGTTATGAACCTCGGTTGAGATTGGATACAAGAAAAGGTTCGGACCAGGGTTCCGATGCATGGTCAAATATCAGTATCATCGCTTGTTTTTCTCACTAAGAAGACCTATTTTGATTGTTGAGAAGGTGCATATTTGAAGAGATCCCAGAATTTTTCATATAATGCGGAACATCACAATTGAATGAGGATTCATGTAAGACCCATTTTGATTGATTAGAGGGCGCATCTTTGGAAAGGTCCTAGAACTCTTCAAATGATACGGTTTGAGACCTATTTTGATTGATGAGAGGACGATTGAAATTCTCAAAAGAAACGCATCAAATCCGTTGCAGTTGTCCTGCAAATAATTATTTAAACAACCTAACAAACAAACAAACTAAAGCTATTCCGCATTTCACACCAAATTGGACTAATAAGCGCGTTTTCACTTATTAAAAAGTGTGATAAAGTTGCAAGTTTACATCATATCGTCTTGGTGTCTTCGGTGCACTTATTCCTTATGATGCAAGCAATAACTGCTTCCAAGACATCAAAACGATTTGACGGAAATGTGCACTTCTATCAAACTTTTTTGCATTTTTGGGACAGTCCAGTTTCAGATGGAATCTGCAATACATCACTGCCATATTGAATCGCACTATTTTTTCATACTTGAAAATCACTTACCATTTACGTGAAATTCACTTAATATCGTCGGACATGAAAATCAGTTTAGATTTGGTATATTTCACGATATTTTCTGAACAAAACATGTGACTATTATGGTGGTAAGCTCCAACCGGTATTAGTGTGGGGTTCGTGGTCGTGCGGTTAGCGGCGTCACCAGTCGTTCAGGCGTATTGTGAGTGCCACGAAATGAGGGCTTGATTCCAGCTCCAGCCGGTGGAACTTTTCGCAACCCGAAAATTAACCTACTGTGGTCTACTTGGGTGTTATGTGTTGTCCGTTGATTAGTGTTAAGTGTTCAGTCTGTGCAAGTTGAAGGCGGTATCAATTGTCTTATCTAAATCCCGATCAAGAATGTCCGGTTGCTTTGATGTCGACATCAGAGTTAGTTAATCAACGCGACTAATATTTTGCAGATCATCCAAACAGGGACGGTATTTAAAAGTTAATCCGAGTTGGCGCTTACCGCCATTAGAGCACCTCATTAAATTCCGTTTATTATCCTTTATTATCGATGTACACTGGAGTCGCTTTTTACGCGGGGGATACGTGTCGCGTAAATTCCGTAATCCTCGTAAAAAAAAAACCACGTAAATTCCGAACTCCGCGTGAATTCCAAAATTCACATAAATTCCAACCAATAGAGATTTAAAAAATGTAATTGTTCTTTTAAGTTGTGTCCTGTATCTTCAGCATATAAAAAAATATTGGTTTACACAAAGCGTTGTGTTTTTCTGCCGTTTTTCCAAAGGAGGTACCTATTTAAAGATATCTCAAAAATTCTAAATACACTGAAACCTTCGTTTACGAAGTCTTTTTCTATGCAGTTTACGTCTCTCTTTTTACGAAGTAAACCCAAATAACGAAGTTTCTCTTTACGAAGTAAATTTTACGATTCTGGGAAACTGAAAAATATTGTCAAATAGCCAATATTGAATATTTTTGGAATCTGGGCAACGTTTAGGGACTTGAAATCTATGTATGACGCCACTTTAAAATCCAAGATGGCCGCTTCCGGTGACAGAAAAAACTGGGAAATACTGTCAAATGTCCCACAATATGGTTACTTTTTGATTTGAGGTGACGCGTGCAGAGTACTCAACGGCCTATAAAAGCATAACAGCCCCATAAGGATGTTTGTCAGAAATTAGTTATCTATTAAAATCGATTGTAAATTATCGACATTTTATATACATTGTGCACTAAAAGTTACATGTTTTGTTCAGAAATTATCGTGAAAAATACCAAAACTAGGTTGTCCCATCCATAAGAGCACGTGGAGAAATAAATTTTCAACAGCGTTTTTCTCGACTTGCTGTTTTTTTCCAGATGAGACTGATATGCTTTTATGGGCAGTCCAATGCATAACTATTTTTTGACAAAAATCCATATGGTGGGACTGTTATGCTTTTATCGGCAGTGAATTAGCCAACAAAGAATCTGTACAGTGTTTAGAGAGGATTACATATTCTTAAATAAAACCCAGTAATAATTACTTAGGAGTACTTACCGGCCGCTTGTGCCATCGCAAGCTGATACGAATAAATCAGCGGTGAAAATTGCATCATATGTGCCTGTAGATTGTTCAGATTGCCCGCGGAAAGCCCTTGCTGAAGGCCTGTACAAAAAAATTGGGGTAACGGTTACATTTGGATGGTTTTGTTTAACCTTTTGTAAAATACCTCTGAACAATTGCTGCTGAAAGGCCTGCATCGCAGCTGCCGCCGCAGTCGGATTCAGATTGCCCAGGCTACCCAAGTTTCCTAGAGCTCCCAACTGACCCAGTCCTCCGAGACCGGCAAGAGCCGTTAGCTGTGCAGCCGCTGCTTCCGCTGCCGCATTGGCCGTGGCACTGTGCCGACTGGATCGTGAACTCGATTGCGGTGGCGGAGTCTGCTGGCTCGGTGGGGTTGGTGTCGGTCGAGGCGTGGGGGTTGGCGTTTTCGACTTCGATGGTTGCGATTGGTGATGAGCGTGCTGCTGTTGCAGCTGGTGGACACGTTGTTGCTGTTCTTGTTGTTGCTGCAACTGTTGCAGCTGTTGCTGCTGAAGCTGCTGCTGGAGCTGTTGTTGTTGCAGTTGTTGGAGCTGCTGCTGGCGTAACTGTTCCTGCTCTTTCTGGCGCTGTTAGGTTTGGACAATATTATTTTGTTAGTGCTGCACAACTGCCAAACGGCACAGTCAGTTACCTGTGCTGCTGCTTGGCGTTCCTGTTGTTGCAGACGTTCCTGCTGCTGTTGGCGTTCTTGTGCTTGTTGGCGCTCCTGCTGCTGTTGTTGTTGCTGTTCGAGTTGTAATTCACGTTGCTCTCGCAAGTTCGGTGTAGACGAAGGTGTTGGGCGAATATCCACCGGTGAAGGACTACTTTGAGTTGCCAACCGGGCCTCGATCTCCTGTTCCTGCTGCAGTGCTTTCACAAAAGCAGTTTTCAGACGATTAGTGTGCTCGGCTTTGAGTGCCTTCTTAACATTACTCGTTACACATTGTTCGCAGATAACCTTCGGATCCTTACCGACTAGAATAGAATGGTAAAATGTGAGAAGTGATGCTTTTTGTCTTTCTGCTCACTCAAATGCAAATTAATATTGAGTAACAAAGAATGAACTGAAACAACACAAAACCTGGACTGTTCTGAAAAGTGGGATTTCCTCTTTTACCCTGTTTTTCCCATTTCCAAACCGGGGTGAAGTCGATTTTGCATTGAGCACAGCGATACGGCTGCTGTGGTAGGTTCGGTTTTTTGTCCTTGGTAAGATAATCGACGACGTGTTCGAGCCCCAACAAGTACACGAATTCGGTATTGCTCGGGTTCGGAATGAAGTGCATCTCCGGTGGTGGAGGCTTTGGCGGTGGGATCTACAACAAAATGAAGCATTAATCCAATTATTGAAGCAAAAACGTACGATAAGGACTTGAGAGGAATTTCAGACAGGGTTCATGACTCAACTTAAATAAGGTATGTTCAGTATTGCATATAGGATAAGGTGGGACAAGATGGGTCATCTACTGGTGAATTTATTCATATTTTTGATAGTCAACATCAATGTATGCGGGTTTGAAAAAGCTGTTTGAACTGTCAATGGGGTTGCATTATACCTGTTGATATCGACAACAAATAAACTAATTAATTTACTAGTTGACCCACCTTACCCCACCTTCATCCTACTCATGAGGAAAAGAACCAATATCTAAATCAAGATTTGCCACAGTACCCGCACGTGCAGAATTTGAAGAGTTGGAGTTGATTGATACCTGTCTAAGGACAATAATTGTATCTTTCTTACTGTAAGTGACCGATAAGACGATAAAAAAAGTCGATTGTGATTGGATACGGGTTAGGTCGCTTAAGGCAAAATATGGTTAATTGTTCTTAGATAGCTATCGATTACATTATTGTTTGTTGCGATTTAAATTCTATTTGTTAATAGATCAATAGTATTCAGCTTTTATACAGCCGAAATGTTAGTTAGGACAGGCGTGAAACACTTGGGTATCTAATTTACCGCACTTACCTGTAGTAAAGTTTTCTCCAGTTGTTTCCTAAGTGCTAGTTTGGCTGCAGCTTGGCGTTGCGCCTGGGTTTGTGTGTCATCTCTGGTTTCTCGATCGCGCTGCATATGAAACAAGGTAAAAATTAGTAATTATGACCATGTTTCTGCTTCACAACGTAGACTATTTTCGAAAGCGGTTCTTACTTTAAGCGAAACCGGTTCCACCGTTGTGCAACTGATTTGTGCTGGGATAGGTGGTGCTGGAGTGATAGACACCGAGTTGCTAATCTGGCCGGACTGTACCTTCAAATTAGTATCCATATTAAGATTATTGCCGCCGATAGTGCTACTATTCGGTAGCTGTTGTATTGTTACGTTTGTTAGTCAAGCAAGCATGGTGTTTGTGATGCGTTATATTGTGAAAGTGATAAGAGTCGAATAGCAATAAAAAGAATGGAAACAAGAACACGTTAATGGAAATAAGCGATATTGACAGACGATAGTGTTAGTAATATGAATGGAGAAACATTACAGTCTCGGACTCACATTACGCTGCTTGACACTGCTAGATGGAGCATTGGTTGGAGTGATTGTAACCGAGGGTGTAATTGTAAGATTAGATCCAGTTCGGGTCAATCCCATTGGAAGCCGCTGACCAGGAGTGCTAGGAGTCAGAGTCGCACCTCCTGGAAGTGACGGTTGTCTAGCTGGTGGTTTCGTTACCGGAGTGATGTTTATAGGAGAACCACGACTGAAATAGAAACAACTAAGCATAAAACGATTCGAATCGTTGGATAACAACTCTAGAAGGATTTTTCATACTCACTTTACCGGCATTGCCGTGACAGCCTTAGAAGATTTCGAATGTGCAGGCAACGGAATCGCATTCGTCGGCGTAACACTTAGCGAACCTTTCGTCAGGGCTGCTGGTATTGAAGCCAGTGGATTGTTCATATTCACATTGCTCGGAGTCACAATCAAATTTTCCTTCATCATCACTTGTTGAGACTGTTTTAGTTTTTTCAGTAGCACGAGTTTGGTTTCTTCACTGCGCAGTTCTTCACGTAGTTTGCGAAGCCCCCGTTCCCGTTCCCAAATCTCCGCTGCGGTGAGCTCTTTGATAGGAAACACCGGAGGCATTTCATCGTCTTCCGATTCGGACAAAGCTGCTGCCGCAGCACCATTGTACGAGCGACCATTTACCTTAGCCGGCAGCAGTACTATATCGGGTACTTCAGCGTAAGATTTTGGTTCGGTACGCGGACGAAGGACACGTCTTCCAGGAACGGGAGAAGTACTGCCCGATGCAGACGGTGAAGATGCCGAGGGGGGAGGGGGCGCCGGTGTTATGGTAAGACCCGAGTTTTGTGTCAGAGCACGCAAATCCCGGGCCGTCGATGGAGTGATCGTCAGCGAATCCCGACCGGACCCGACACTCAAGTCAACGACATTATCATCGACTTCCATTCTCTCCATGTTCGACTAGTTAGGCTAAAGCAGTGAAACGCGAATTATTAATATCTAGAACGATGTTAACATTGTTTGGATCATAATAAAATGCTTTGTACAGAACATCAGTGTGGTAAATATCTCTGCTTTTGGTTAGCCAGAAACACCTGAGAATGTCTTAATTCTTTTCAAAGAGCAATCATAACGCAATAATGGAAACCTGTCAGTTACCAAACTGATTGTACGGAGTCATAAACTGAACGTCTTAATTTTTAATTGTTATGAGCATGAGCATTGATGACCGCACAACTCACCAAATCATTACTGCGCGATTGACCATGGTCTGCACTAACGGCGGACGCATAATTGTCCCATGGGCTATGGAGTTTCATATACACATGGGATAGATATGTATCCACCGCCAATGCAGATCCAGTGGAATTTGCCCCTAATTAAAATCGAGTTTCTGATCGACTTGTTGTGTTTAATTCCAACAGTGACTTAACCGACGACGACAACCACTGTCGTCTTCTTCTTCGTCGCATTTCAAGCTTATTGCTTATCGCATATTAGCTTATTGCGTGCTATCAACTTAGTGTTCCAGATGCACTTCCACAGTTATTAATAGAGAGCTTGCCATTTTTGCATTAGTATGATTGTGTGGCAAGTACAATCATACTCTAAACCCAGGGAAGTCGAGTAATTTTCCAACCCGAAAAATTTCTTGACCGGACCGGAAATCAAACCCAGCCAACTCCAGCAGGCAGGGTTACTTCCACTCATTTGCTATAAAAAAATGTTTTTCAGAATTATGAAATCACGAGATGGTATAGTGATAATTAGTACTTGTAAGTTACAATATGACGACGTGAAGTATGTGTTTGACACATAAAATCTGTCAATATTGCTTTCAGTGCGTCACCATCAGCGATTTTACGACTCGTGAGTGCTCACTCTGAGTGAACGCTCACGAATCATAAGATCGCAAATTGTGACGCTCTGAAAGCGAAATTGACGGTTTTTATGAGTCAAACACATACTTTACAGCCTCTTCTCGTTACCTCCAAGTACAACATACCATTATATCATCTAATGATTGTATAATTCCGAAAAGTATAATTTTATAGCAAGTGAGTGGAAGCAACCCTGCCAGCAGGGTCTTGCTTTGTAGCTGCGCCTTTACCAACCCGGGAGCTATTTGACAACTCCAGTGTTATGTCAATGTACCCCGAAAATTCTGGTACTCTGGTTCTGTCAAATCGAATAATGGTGGAGTAAATTTACAATTGGTCTTATTTTTGATCAACTCTTTTTTGAACGTTCTTGAGTTTTTTTTTGTAAAAATATTGATATTTTTTCTAATAGTTTTCCTATCGACTCAACTTGACGGTATCTGGAAATGTCTGTCAGTGTATGTGTGTGTGTGAGAACGTAACACATTTTTCTTAAACGTATTTCTCGGCAACCACTCTACCGAATTGAATGCAACAGCCACCAAATGAAAGGTACCATTATTCTATTAAAGGCTTAATAAACGGGTACCATACACTAACGACATCATAGATGGTACTACCATACCACATAAAGTAGCAGTGTTGGCAAAATCAGAAATCAATTGATATTTTTCCGCTCTCATGGGCTCGCAATATCACGCGTGATATTGGAACAAAATATCATGCTTGATATTGATTTTACAAGCTCCTTTGATATAGCGAGACTATTCACAACGTGCAAACATCAAGCTGAGGGTTGCCTCGACACAAAAATGATTCCATTGCACATCGTTTTCTTAGAAAGAGAAAGCATAGTTTGCTATCTCTTTTTAATCTTCACCGATGCCAGACGCGAAGGGACTGCTGCAAGCCGTTATGGAAGTTTCGGTTGCGTTCGGGTGTAAAGCAACAATTATTAAACTCAATCTCACCACAGTTTGGTGAGATTTGCAGTTGGTGAGTTTTGTTAGCTTGATATTCCGAGCTGTGATATCACAGCTTGCAAAATCAACTGCAGTTGTTTGCTTGTTGATTTTTGTCTACGAAAATCAAGCGTGATCTTGGGCGTTGGTGAGATTTGATATTTTGATATTTTCCCAACACTGTAAAGTAGGGATGATAACCCGAATTTATGGTTAGGCGCTTCGTATGGTTATTGTTTATGGTGGTGTTAATTAATTGATTTTCAATCGATCAACTGGTTCCGGAGATATGGACGGAACAAGACCCAAAAATCGCGGAATTCGGGAACTAAGTGTTGTTTTTCAGCAACCACATAACCGAATAAACGGAACAACCAGCAAATAAAAGGTATTATGGTCACATTGAATGCTGTTGATCAAATTTAGAATCGGTCAACTATTTCCGGAGATATGGGCATCCGATAAACATGGATTTTTGGAACTAAGTCGTATTTATCGGTAATAACTAATGTGAATTGCACGCAACAACCACCAAATGAAAAGTATCATGCTCCCATAGCCTCGCCCATAGAACATTATTGAACAGATTCAGAAACGGTCAACTGGTGCAGGAATTGTGTCAAGAACATATTTCAGGGCCATGATACTAAATTTGACCGGTAAAGAGTAAAACCTATCATGTGACAAAACAAATTACTTCAAAATATGACAACCAAATCAATGTTGGCCATTTCGAGCGCCGCGGACCACAATGGTCGGTTCCGGGCATGTCCCAGATGCCTTCGGGGAATTAACCAGACCAGACTTGAATTAAAACCCATCATGCCAAATAATGAATTTTGATTTCATAAAAGCGATTAAATTCCGAAAACAATGCAACATCAGTTATACTATACGTCTCACTCAAAATTTATTCCTGGCTTGCTTTCGACGTCCACATGAAGTGAAACAAAAACATGTTTTCTGATGTGAAAAAAGTTGTGCCACCAACGATGGCTGACCCCATTGTTTACGTACAGTGGAGACATCTACAATTTGTAAGTGGGTACGTGAAACTAAGGTTTTCTGTCTAGATACTCGGGGGGTGGCCTTTACCGACTGAGTCCGACTGTCTCTAAAAATTAAACATCAGCATGAAACAATGCCGTAGCTTATGGGGTGCCTATAGGGAGCCAGGCCCCCTCCAGAAGATCAATATAATTTAAACTGTCGGTACAGTGCTTGTTCGCTAACTAGGCCAAAAGCGCAGCCCAGTTAGCGAACAAGCACTCGCTAACTGGGCTGGCTTGTCAAAACACTGAGGGGAGCTTCAATAGATTGTTTGATCGCCGTTAAAAAAATATTCACGTGCATTGAATTGAAACAGTGTAAAGTTTGTTATTGTTATTTTAACAGCTTTCAAAGTCGCGAGTTTAGAAAGGCTTAACGCATTCGCTAAAAACGCTTGTAAGCCTTGATTTTAGTATGAAATGAAAATAATTTCAAATTTATTTATATTAATACTCCGTTCGAATGCTCCTCACTAATTTTGACAACGAAATGTCAAACTAAAAGTGACGTCTATTTTTGACGTATAACTGATTTAAAACGAACGCCCAGTTAGTGAAAAAGTACTGTATTAGCATCACAAAAATATCTGGGATCAATGACCGTAACGGTTAAAGTCCCATTAACCTTTCAGTACTCCCGCCGTTGTACAAAGTACAACACGAAAAAAAAATAAACTACCCAACAAACAATTCACAGTCACAAATAAGCATACACATTGAATTAATGCTGAATAACAGTGTACAATGCTGAATAAAACAAGATGTCGAATTATATGCTGAAAAAAGTTCATTGTGATCGATAGATGCGCCTTTATTCCGCCGTTTGCTCTGATATGACTTATTTACTTATTAAAAGCTTTATAAACGTTGACTGTCTTCCTAATTTAGAACCAGAAGTTTGATCTAATAACAAACTGAACAAGTGTAGTTTGCACATACATTGTCGCTTTAATTCAACTGTTTTCAATTGCTTTAATAAAATGCTTTATTAGACGTCTTATAAATGTTTTTTAGCTCCATTATTAGATTTCATTGCATTGCTTTAAAATATTGCTGAATAAAGGTGAATAAAGTCAGCAAAATAGCTCTTATACCACGATGCGTCTATGTTTTAATTGAATCCTTTTAAATGCTTTATAAACGACGTATTAGATTCATTATGCCACAAACAAGTTGGAGTCACAAATAAGCATATAGATTGAATAAATGCTTTATAACAGTATACAATGCTGAATAAAACGGGTTGTCAAATTATGTGCTCAAAAAACCTCATTGAGATCGATGATGCGCCTTTATTCCGCTGATTGCTCTGATTTGATTAATATACTTATTAAAAGCTATACAAACGATGACTGTCTTCCTGATTCAACACCAGATGTTTGATCTAATAACAAACTGAATAAGTGTAATTTTTACACACATTGACGCTTTAATTCGACTGTTTTAAATTGATTTAATAACATGCTTTATTATACGTCTAATAATTGTTTTCTAGCTCCATTATTAGATTCCATTGCATTGCTTAACAATATTGTAGAATAATGGTGAATACAGTCAGCAGAATAGCTCTTATACCACTATGCGTCCATGTTTTAATTTCATGCTTTGTAAATCCTTTACAAACGGCGTATTCATTCATTATTCCACAACACTGCTTCAGGCTAACAACAAAACGAAATTGGTAGCATAGTGGTTACCGTTTCCGCTTGCCAAGTAGAAGGTCGCGAGTTCAATCCCAACCTCAACCCTTTTTTTTTTATTTATTTTCTACGCCTAATTAATTTAAATCGTAATCATAGATCGTATCACTAACGACAACCAATTCATGGCTCTATTGAAAAGAATAGCATCCTTTCCATCGAAATTAGAGAGATTGAGAGGTAGCGTTGGTCTCATGTTAAACAACTATGAATGAATTAATCATTCTCACATCTCCTTAAATTAGCTAGAGTTACGGCTGGGAGTGCTGATAGGTTTTCAGATTCAAGCTTTTATTACTTATTTAGCTGCCCATTTGATGTATTCTAGGATAGCTCAGACGGCAAGGCAAGCGGCTGGTGATCGGAAGGTCATGGTTCGAATCCCATCCAACGATATGTGTGTATGTAATAAATTTTCTAGGATCTATGTGCCGTGCTTCGACAAAAGTAATAACACTACAAAAATACTAACGAGAGAGAACAACAACCCCTGCTCTCTGTCCCGTTCTTATTTTCGGATTAATTATCCCGTAGTTGAATAATCGTTTAATAAATATATAATAATGTTTGATTAAACATTATTTCACATGAAAATCAAGCGTCTCTATACACCTTTATACCAACGCTGTTTAAGAAAGTAATGATGTCTAATAAACACTGAATAATCAAAAATTTGAAATTCGAATAAAAGCTTCTCGACCACCTTATTCAACACCAAATATTTCGATGTTGTGGTTGAATAAATTCTCCAGATTTGCCTGAACAGAAGTTATTATTAAAAATAGTACAAGTATTATTAAGCATGAAGTGGAATAAAATCGTCAACAAGTCGTTCTTAAACAGGCAATTGTTTGTTGGGTATGTACTGACTTTGGAACTCTTTCAACGAGCAACTCAACATGTTTCATGAATGTTAATAACCCATGTCCAATGGACCAATACTTGAAGAATATTTTGGAGAATATCATGAAGTGCCCTCGTGGTGACAATTTTTTTTTTTTCCTTTTGGTTTGTTTTTTCCGTCGATCTTGTTTTCCGTGCTGAGCACCAATGCTACCGACGTGCCAGGAAGGCAGCTCCCACACCTGGACCCTACCTATCGACCCATCAAACTCATGAACCGGGGACCAACGGCTTTACTTCCCATCCGAAGGAAGGCGTGATCAGAGATGTTATGCCTCAGAACATCCCGGCGGCGCCGACTGGTATTGATCCCAGGCCAGCTGGGGTGAGAGGTAATCACGCTTACCACTACACCACCGGCGCCGTTCTCGTGGTGACAATAACATACTGTTGTATTTTGTATGTACAACGCGCGAATGCTCGTGTTACAAAAGATGGCGCGAGTGCTGAAAGGTTAAAAGACAAAAACAAAAACAACAAACTAAAAAATCTGGGGGGCGTGGAGTACCCCCATTAGCTACGCCATCATGATTTCCAACTCCCCACCCGAGCAAAGTCCAGCATCAAAATGACAGCAAATTGAAATCAAGATTTGATATCAACATCAAACTGAAATCATAATTTGATTTCAGTTTCGCAATTCACAAATTTGATACCAAATTTTGTTTTCATTTTGCTGTACATTTGCTCTTCAACAATATGTTGTTACGGGTTTGTTTTCATTGTCTTAGCATAACATCAAATTGAATACTTGTTTTGTTATCAACAGGAAAAATTGATATCAAATTTAGTTTTCAGTTTGCTCTCACTGATAGCAGAAATAGTTTTCTATGTGATGTCACAGGAAGATTTTTTTGCTCTCAATTTTGATATTTTAACCGTTAAAACGACCAAAACGACAGCAACCTGAGCAATCATTATCAGCGAAATCACAACATCAAATTTAGATTTCAATTTGATCTCAAACTTTGCTCATTGTATCGCGAATGACACTTTTTTACCTTACAGTTTCGATTAATTTCTATTACGTTTTAACGAAGACTACAAATCATTGATTTGTAGTCTTTGGTTGCAATGATTTTTTTTTCAGTTAATTTATTTGGAAGGAGCTTTACGGAACCAATACCGTGGACCCCCGGTAATATGACCGGTTTTAATCTGAACACTTTTTAATTTTAACCCCGCTTATCTGCACGGCGTGCAAACTAAAAATTGCCTTAACGTCATTTTGCACATGAAACGGAGTAAAGCGAAATGGAACATTGCAAAACGGAACGCAGAATCAAAACAAAACAGCAAATAAGGCAACCAGAAACACGCTGATAGGGTTACTAGAAGTTCAAATTAAAAATGAACCCCGTTAATATGAATGAGGTGTCGTTCAGATTAGCGGGGGTCCACGGTATGTCATTGTTTCTAGATTAACAGAAATAACTTAATACTAAGTCTACTGTGCTAGCCCTAATAAAAAAAAACCATAAAAGAGAGCTTAACGACGTGCTCGGGGTATCGTCCAAACCATTTGTGGGATAGTTTACGTTTACCCATCCGGGACACAGTTCGTTTGTTTATTAGGGAGCTCACTCATAACGAATATACTATGTATCCGCGGTGCACCGGATGCAACGTAAAACGTATACCTCGTCTATTTAACATAGGTAAGACAGTAATAGGGGTAGACCCATTACTCGCGCTTACTCCATGGGAAAAAAAGGGAAACATTTTTGAGGGAAGGATCAGGGGAGGAGCTAGGATATGGGGTATCGTTGTTTCATCCGAGAGTTGTCGCCAGCCCTTTTATGCCATGATAAGAAAGAAAGCAAAGCAATTATAACAACTATACAATGCAAAGGATCCCCTTACTTTCTGATCAGTATGCAAAAGTGGCCACCACTAGGCCACCAAGCCCCTCATTACAACAGATCGAAAGCTGTTGTTATCACCATTCAAATCAGGCAGTGACGAAGATGATGGCAACTTTCCCGGCAAAACGGTTAGTATGGGAGTCATTCACATGGAATGAGTTTCTCGGAGAAATTCAACAATGATCGAGAACTCATCTGATTTCACCGTGAATAGTACTGCTCTTACGTTACACACCATTTCCAACCTAATTAAGTCACCCTTGATGACGATTATCTACGATTTATGATCAAATATTATTTTACGTGAGTTTTGCTTCGTCTATTGTGCAGTGAGGTTGATTGATTGCGCTTTTGTGCGGTATATGCGGGAGGCACATATAATGAAGAAGGTCTTGGTACGACCTATTGTGCTTGCGAGTGTGATACTTTTATTTTTATAACAATGGATGCCGCGATCAAGATTATTCTTGTAGTGTCTAGATTTGCATCTTTTGGTTCATTTATGTGCAGCTGTGTTCGATAAAATAGCAGCGCATGCCGATTTTCATAAAAAATGGTCAACTTTGACATGATGTAACTTTGTTAATTTATGATCAATTGAGCTGAAACGTTCACCAAATAACTACAAATATGTTCAATTTTACGATTACAAAATAATAAATTTCTGGAAGCACCTGCCGGAAAGTGAGACACCAGGTAAAATTGTTCAAAATAATACCATGTTCAACTTGATACGACAAGATGTTTTTTCTAGTTTTTAATAAACATTAAATATTTTCTTAACAAAAGATTACTTAAGCCCATTCGGGGCAATATGAGCACCACTTATTTCAACTTAAATTTAAATTCAATTTTAATTCTTCAGTTTTGCATTGTTCCTTTCATAATTATGACTGTATCATATGAAATCACGTTTTGAAGTAGTTGCTTTGGTACAAAATCTTCTTAAATTTAAATTTATTCTACAGAAAATAATTGTTCCTTTTAAATCTTTGTAGGAGACTGCGGGGTAAAACCAACAATCAATACGAAACTAACGATGTTAAATTGGCTCACTACTTGACTAGCCTATTGGACCCAAGCAAATCGATCACGTACCCCATTCTAGTCAAAATTCTAGTACTACACTATGTTTGTTTTGATTTGCTATGAAAGTTTGACAGATAAAATGAGGGGTTATTCGATTTTTCTATGTTTCGAGGGGTGAATCGATTAGCTTGGGACCGAAGATAGTACCAGAGCTGAGCCAAAAAGTTAAGCACGTTTCTTCGGGACCTACTAGTCTTAGAGTTACCTCTATGGTAAAACCTTAGACGGCCACCTTTGGTTGGTTAAAACTGAATAGGGGAAACGCTCCTATAGTTGCGGTACGTTAGAAGCGTTAGGTTCCGATAGTTGTGCATGGAGACTCAATACACAACTATAGGAACCTAACGCTTCTAACGCACCGCAACTATAGGAGCGTTTACCCTACGTAAATAACAATATTCGTTTCTGAAACATATCAGGCTTTTTTCGAAAATATTTGTAGATCTGTCATCAGTATGAATTCTTGATATGGAGGCCTCGGGGGATCCACCAGAAATCCAGAACATCCGGAAAAGTAGTCAATTCATAAAACTAGGTTCAGGATTTCTATGAAGCTTCTGTTACCGACATTATAAGTAAGATGATCAAGGCATTCCAAATGGTGATTGTGCACAAGTAAATTAGGAAATCCCTCACAACGCGGTGCTAGTGTGCATGTGAATTTTCTGTATCGCCCCAACGCCCCAACTACGCGGTTGTGATTTTTGGTGTTGTACGGAATACTTTTTCCTTCACTTCTGGGCTTCCGATCGGTGGTCAACCGTTCCTCGAACCGCTTAATCACTCGCGACACCGTGGAATTCGCGATTCCCAACGTTTTAGTGATGGAACGATGCGAGAGATCCTTGTTCTCGTGATGAATGCGCAAGATTTTATCACGCACGAGCTGTTCTTTTGACTTCATTTCCGCGAGTTTTGATCACAGGACTTTAAAACTTGCAGGATGTAAATAATGCACTATGAACTAAATCCACCCAAATTTTCATTAAATTCTACCCAACGGTTAAAAAGTTAGAGCAATTTCATAGTGTGGCAATTTCATCGTGGACACCCTTTACGAGGTCCATACGCAGACTAGTGTAACGTAGTGAGATAATTCTGAACTAACTAACCCACAAATTTGAAGATATTGATCACTTGAACAACTTTCCCGAAGACGGAAACATTCTTAATAGTAAAGATCATAAAATATAATTTATACAGGAAATTGACTTGCACATCAGCGCCGCATAGTGAGAAACTTATGTACTACTGTTCCCTAATAAAATGTGTATGGTTATTTTGCCTAACGACATGTTTGGGGTATCATCCAGACCATTTGTGGAAAAGTTCGACAATTTGGGTTATCGCTCGTTTATGGGACCGCAAGACGGGGTGACATTGGGCCCAATGAGATGGATTACCGAGATGAAGCAATCACTCACACAACCACTGTACGATACACGCAAGTACACGTAAGTAGTGACGTCACTACTTGCTTTTACGTTGATTTTTTGGTTTACCAATACAACCCTATTTCACGATCTGCGCCACCTCTCTCTGTACCTCATTAATTGGGCCTAGTGGGTGACAATGGGCCAAAATTGAAAAATGTTTATTGATACCGATATCTTGAATATAAAAAAAAAAATGATTACTAGAATATGTGCCTTGAACTCCTGGAGTAAAGTGTAGATAACATTAATCAACATTAATTTTATTTAAATAATTCTGTAAATTCAATGTAATAAATAGTAGCAAAAACACGTTTTTAAAAAATGTTCACAGGGGACCCGTACAGAAGGCCGAAGCACAAAAGGCCGAAATTATTCTAAGGTACCACAAAAGGCCGAAAACCAAAAAGGCCTAAAATTTATCAAAAATCGAATTTGTTGAAAACCGCATCCAAACAATCTGTTAGCCTTTCTACTTGCACAACTGACTCGGCTCGTTAAATTGTTTGCATGCACAAAAATGAAGCCAAGATGAAATTAGATTAGCTGACTTTTTGGGGAAAACCAGTAAGTGGTAAGTTGCGGGTAAGAGAAGGTTAAGGAAATGAGAGATGCGATAGAGTTGAACGGTTTATTTACGCATACACAACATTCTGATTGGGTAGCGAGTTGCGCAAGCAGTTGAATGTGTGTATCTAGAACGTTCAGCAAAACGGACCAAGAGAACTATCGCTGCTAATGACGATTTTCGATTTAAGAATACCTCCCATAGGGTAGAGAACTACTTCGGCCTAATCGCCCATTTTGGGCCTATCGAGCAGAAAACTTCAAATAAATCCATAATTTCAGAGTTAAGAAGTCTATTATACGTTTGGTACGATACTTTAGATAATAAGCTACCGAACGAAGTCAATGAGAACGCGTGATATGAAGGTTTGCACCCATTATTCCCAAAAACAAAAGAAGCGCTCCGACCGAATCAATTTTTATCTTCATTCGATAGGCCGAAGTCAATTCATTGGCGTTTCAATGCGTTAGGCCGAGTTTAGAATCTGTAGGCCGAGTTTGGCGTCAAGAAGCAGTGTTAGACTGTTGACAATATCTCAACGATTGGTTTCTCTTTATCAAATCTTACGGTACGTACGGAAAAGTAAATAAATTTGGAAGCCATCAGTAATAATAACATTCCGTTTGCCGCTAAACTGCGCTAGATTAAGAAAGACTAAGTGCGGGTTGTGCTTAATAGGTCGGAAATGGGGTAGTTAACCTTATTGAATTTCATCTTGAACGCAGCCATCATCGTCATTGCATACTCAATGGACAAATAAAGCTAACTATCACTTTCTCTCATTCAGTATCTGAAGCCTTTCTTCTCTTACAACTGAGTCACCTAGTTGAATTGTCCGCATTCACAAAAAACGAAGTCATCTTGTCATTAAATCATCGATAAACACTAAAACAAACAAAAAACTAAAGCTACCCAAATTTTAAGTTTTTTTTTTCATTACGGAAATCGAATGGCAATTAAATAGCTTCCATTATATTTTATTTCGAAAATGCAGAATAATAATAACTGTAACGTAACTTTACTTTAATAATGTAATTTAATTTATTAAAAAACAAATTAACAAAAGCCCGAATCGGGAAAGCGACTACTAACACAGCTAACATTTGTATATTTTGATATATTGTAACCAAATATATGTTTTAGCTCAATGTCACACCACATAAGGTTTTACATTGGTATATTTTTTATACAATTTTAGTGAAATGAGATATCAATTTCAATCAGCCATTGCCATGTTAGTCGTTGATGAATATATTCACATGCTTAAAATTTGATTTTCCTGCTAAAATGTGAATGTTATAAGGTAGGAAACGACAAATTTTGATGTTTTGACCCATTGTCACCCCCACTATTTGTTTATTAAGGTTCTCTAACCGCCTTGACCGACTGTGCAATTTTGCCGAAGACAGTAACCTTTTACCCCTTACCCCTAGGGGTGGCCAACCTTACCCCGCATGATTTTTTTCTTTCATTTTTTAGTCTGTTTTTGATTCGTGATAAAACATCATCAAATCAAAAGGAAATTTTCTGAAAATCAATTTAATTAGGCAAAGTACTCTAAAGATCAATAATCACTAACTTTATCGCGGAAATTTTATGCAGTTTTGATTAAATTTTAGTTCAAGCATAGGGTGGCCATCGTCTCCTACACACTTAATCGCATACTCGGCTATCGACTCATATTTGGATATTTTAGCCGAAAGCTTTGTAAAAAATTACTGACTTATCGTAACGCTAAAGCAATCGTTTCGATAATATTTGACAGCTAGTCCCTTAACTACCGAATCCTCACCATATCAGGCGTAACATTTGATAACGGCACAAAAGCATTTGTAAACAAACTTTCTAAGGCCCTTTACACGCTAACCAACGTACGCCCACGCAAACCAATACCACTTTCGGAAAGGTGTTGTTGGTTTGCGTGAGCGTACTTCGTTTCGCGTGTAAAGGGCCTTAAAAAGTTTGTTTACAAAAGCTTTTGTGCCGTTATCAAATGTTACGGCTGATATGGTATATTTACCGAAACAATTGCCGAGTGCTCAGCTGTTCTAATCTCATCAAAAAATATACCAAGTTCGGAGAAAAAATTAATGTGTATACTGAAACTGATCATTGTTGAACCGGCATAAAGCCTCAAGGGAATAGAATATTCATACCGGTTGTTTACAAGTTTGCCCATACCACCCCGATAGGGTGCCCATTTTACCAAAACGGTTTAATTTCGGTTACAAAACGAAATCTTTTTTTATAAGGTTCAAAACTTTGCTTTTAATATTAATTTTGTATTCTTGATGTAAATAGAGCATGAAATTATCCATTTGATTGAACAACGTTCGAATTTTGCACTGAATTTTGTATTATTAGTGATGATTTTCTTAAGGTAGCCAAACTGCCCCGCTTTCCCCTATATGGGAGGAATAGACTTGAATGACTTCTTAGTGGCTTTGTACCGCACAGCTATTGGTACAAAGAGGTATTGTATGTAGCAGTGATCAATTCCTGGCTTCTATATCGCCGTCATCAGAATCAACGTTCTCACAACTCATTATATGAACCTTTTGAAGTTTAGATTGAAAATTTGCGAAAAGTTTGCTGCTATACGGTAAACAAGTTTTGAAACGCAGAGGAAGGCATTCTAATAGCGATTTTTTTTTTATTCAGTTCCAACCTGGATCGGGTATCAAGATTGGGTCGGCTTGTTGTTTGTCAAATGTCACTGTAAACGTTTGTTTTTGTAACCTGGCTCGGGTTGAGGTTCGCACGTCGCTGGAAGAGTCACCTTACCTGGGCCATCCGTTGAGGTAAGATATGACTATGTCGCCCATTTAGAGGACCGTTCGAATTGCTGCTACTATTGCAATGACCGCAGCCGTTTCGCTTTTTTTTAATGTTAAAAATGTCAAATACCACTTAAAAAAAAAGATTTGAATTGTTTCTATGACTTTCACACTGCACAACCGCAAGGATAGATAAGCAACCTGTTTTCAAGTTTGATTAAATAATTTAAACAATTATTGTTAAACCTGAAAAAAAAGCCTTTATTTACTATTTTAAAATGATGTTATGTCCAATGGATCACCTGTGATCCATTCTACTAAATTCATGTTTTTTCGATGCAGATCATCAATTTATGCAAAACACAACAACTTTTGTTGTGCAGAAATCTTCTGGGCGGTAAAGGTTTAAACGCTGGCAAGACAGAATAGCTATAACATGTTATAAGTATATCTTGATGACATTTTTCTTGTCGATAATTATTGTACCATGTTCCAAGAAATGCAAAGCGAATTTGCACTCTATCGCAATGTTTGTTTCAATAAAAAAAATGTTGACTGCAATAATGCGGCATACTTTAATATTTACATGATTAAAGAAACGCACAAGCAGAAGAAACATCGAAACACTAAAATACGTCCAATATTGATATCTATGCTGTCGACGACCCGCGTACTAGCACCTACCTATACATTATCATCGCATCATCGTTATGCATGTAACCCAGAACAACCGCGGCAGTAGCCAGTCGCGAGATGTGGCAAGGCGATTCTCCACGAAAATTGCAGTGCGTATTCCCCCCCGTGGAACCTACCTACTACTCCTCTAATATAATGCTGTGCTGCTGCTCTTGTTCCGCAAAACGAACGGCCTCGCGAGAATATGTGTGTGAGGTCAAACACTGAATACACTTTTCTCCACTCTTCTCGTTTGTCACCCTCCGCGCTCGAGTATCCCTCCTCGCGTTTCTGTACAAAGCACTTTATAACAACCCCAACAACAGCAGCAGAGTGCTCCGCCACCGCTGCCGCGCCGAAAAAATAAAAGGTATAGGAAGAAAAGTCCATCACCCTAGGAAGTCTACCTACTCTCTATATATAAGCACGGTACTGATAGTAGGATTCACTTTTTTCAAATGCACATTTTTGGTGTTCTTCACGCACAAAACCAGCCAAAAACAGTTGCAATAGTTGCAGCGCACCTTCGTTCGTGCTTTTTCACTAGTATCGGGCTAGAATTTCACTTTTTGATAGTATATTTTTTGCAAAATAAAGCGACCACAACGGAGGTGCTTGTTTTCCTTTCTCTCGCGACGACGTCGACGTTTGATCAGACATTAAATTTTCGTGAAAATAGACTGCTCGCGCAGGGTGGCCAAACTATTTCCTTCATTACCGGCGTTTTTATTTGTATGTTTATCGGTAGGCTATATTTATGTTAACATAAAAGCCCAAATTACTACTACTCATACTTGATGTTAAAAATAGTCATTGATATTAAGATAGATGCTTTCTAAGGCGCCAATGTAGTAATCCTATATTACTACAGGTCCATATTCACAGCAAAAAAAAAATGTAATATCGATCAATGTAATTCAAGCTGATGTATGAAATAATGATGTAATAGCAAAAAGCAGATACAATATTATATCAATGGATGTAATTTTGTTCGCAAAATCGATGTACATCGTACAACGTTATATTACACAAGCGATGGATTGACCTGGTTGCAGCAGTTTGGATGTAATATTCAACAACTTTTTTTTCTGTGTTGCATTTAACAATGTTAGTGAGAGGAAACCATATATATAGAGCGCTTAAGTGAAAATTAATATGTTATTCCCAAATTGAATTCAATAATTGGGTAATGTAGAATCACTCTACAAGCTGAAGTACTATTTTCAAGAAATGCGAAAAATTGGTGATTGTTAAATATTTTAGTTTGTTAATCGAAAGCTAACTCGAAAAAATCTGTAGGTCTGCCCACTCTGCTCTTCAGCTCGCATTGCCGTCAATCGTCATCAGTATGCGCATCAGGGGTGGAATCGAACTCGAGATATTGTGTTTTTATTTGGAATAAATATTGTCATGCGTACACACGGTAATTTTTATAATCTCACCGATAACTAAACTTAACCACTTTCGTGTATTTAGGAAACTAAACGCACACATAGAGACGTATTTTTCTGATTTCAACAATATTCTGTATTGAAATCAATAAAAAAATGCTTCAACGAAATTAGCGTTTAAATTTTGGCTGCCGAAAACAGTCAAAGGGTGCCAAAGCCGTCATTTACCCCAAATAGATGGGCACTTGCTGTTAAATGAACCTCCATTGGAGGTAAATGAGGAAAGAAATACTATCAATGTCAGGGTGTCGACTCAAAGTCGAAAATAAAATTCCCTGACTTTCCAGTCGGTTTTAAGAAATATTCCAGTCATCAAAACTTCGTTATTTTAACCTAAGAAGCTACAACGTGATGTGCTTTATTACACCGTAGTGTAAATTAAGGTTAGTTTAAAATGAGCAGCAGGGTAAGCTTTCGAAGATATCAAGAATAGCATACTCATGGCACGTACAACAGAACTTGATACTAATACAATTTTTACAAAACATATGACCGACTATCTAGGAAGGATGTGAATATGCCTAGGGCTATAAATACATATTACAATATAATAATGAATAACTACTGCTCATAACTAGGCTCACTATTCATTACTAAGTAAAAATATGAATATTTAATCAATGTCACCAAGCTCTCAATTTGTGTTCATAATTTCACAGCCAAATAAAAATCAACCCGTAGACGATCCTTTCTCTTAACATATAAATTATTGTAAAATAGCATAGCAGTGATTATTCTTGCTTTGGCAACCGAACCTGAGGATGCACTGCTCATGCATTAGTCAGTTTCGTACTCTCTGGAACTCCATATGAAAACCACAGACATAGCAAAATTCCACAGACATGGCAAATGGATCCTTGTCTACATGGAAAGCGAATGAGATTTTTCGAACTCGCTGAATAAGTTTATTCAAAATTTGTAAGTTTTCCAACCCGCCTGCATGAGTAACACCATCATAGATCTGACGTTGCGCTACGACTGAAGGCCCAAACGCAATGTGGGCGGAAGCGGAACGGAAACGGAAAGTTTGACAATTGTCACAAATGACATCAAGATGCCTAACCGCAGTCGATTTGATTCTAACTAGTTTTTAATCCGACAAATAGGCTTACTCAGATCGGGCTTTTCCGCTGCCACTGCCGTTCCGCTGTCATTGCGCTTGGGCCTTGATAGGAAAGTCCTCATGTCTTCACAAAGATATTCTGCATTTACCGAAAAACCTCTCTCTGCATTGGCGTTGTCATGCGATAAGCAGCAAATCATTTTCACAACCAACAATAGTTCTAAATACGCCGACCAATAACCTGTGCCAAAAAACGTCCAGTTGTTCCTTTTTGCGATCTAATTGATCAAATGTGCATTTACCTGTGCAATATTGTTCAGATAATCAATATTAATGAACCTTTCCATAATGCCTCTAACCATTTGAGACATCGCGTTGCACAAAAAAGACACCATAGGGTTGTCCGTCTGAAATTCGCATTGAAATGGCTTAACTTCCACACAAACTGATTTGAAGAAAGCTAGCTTAATACCACGACGTTCAGACTACTACAGAGTTATAACATGTTATAACGGTTGTCAAATAATTGCAACACAGAAACCACCATCAAGATAGTGCTATAACATGTTATACATCTGTAATCTGAACTTACTATTTGCCATCAGCAGCGAGTCATTCAAACCGTTTTTAACATCTTGGTAGGAAGCTGACGTTGATTCGATTTTGTCTTTCTGGACGCCTTGAATAAATTTTCGTATTTGCGGAGTAATTTTGCCCTCTGTAGGGCTGGTAGCGATCACTGCTGTCAGAAATAGTGATTTTAGTGACCATGTTGAATAAATAAGTGACCAAATAGTAACTTAAAGTTGTAAAAATAGTGACTAAAAAGTGACCTAAGACCTAACACTTATGTACGATATGAACCTTTAAAGCGACATATGCAATAGAAACTTTATAACCAAACCCACGGTATTAGTCACGGTATCTATTAATTTCAAAAATCTGGAAAACCGGGAATCTTCAGGAAATTTTTTGTTTCCCTAAAATACCTGAAAGTCTCAAAGAATTAAAAATCTTACTAAGGAAATTTAAAGAAAATGATGAATTTTAATATAAAACCATTTATTTTTTCTCGATATTTTTATTCACACTTTGAACTTTTAAGATTCACAGTGGATTAATCTTCAGTAAGAAATAAATTTAAAAAAAATATTTTTTTTTTTGGTTTTTGAAGACCATTGTCTTTCTGTAATGTTTCCAAAATTTTTCTAAATTTATGGAACTTTTGTGCTCCCGAAATTTTCATGGAATTAGAACGAAATAATTAATATATTTCTATGATTTTCACTGAAGTTCTCAAGATTTTTCTGAAGTTCATAATACTTCCCTTAAATTATCGACATTAATTTAAAACTTCTTCAATAGTCTAGACTTTCTTGGTGCCTAAACGATTACTGAATTTCTTTAAAGTTCTCTAGACTACCCTGAATTTATCAGTATTTTTTAAGAACCCGCAACTTTACTGAAATTAATTAATTTGTCTTGAAGTTTTGACAATGTTCCTTAAGTATTATAACCATTATTAACACTCGCTTTTCCCTGAACCTGTCTATGCTTACCTGAAGTTCTCTAAATTTGTTTAATAATCCAGCAAATTTTCTGATATTCATAATTCCCTGACGCTTCTGACGTTTTAGGATCAATCATAGAATTCTTGGAATACCCTATAATTCCACGGAACTCCTTGTAAGTTGCTGCAAATTTGCTTAAGTTAATAGGATTATTCTGAAGCTATCTGATCATCCTCGAAGTACTCGGAACTTCGCTGAATATCATTAAACTATCTAGAAATATCTAAATTTAGTTCTCTGGAATTTCTAGAATATATCACTGCTTGCTAAAAGTTCTCTATTTTTTTATTAATGGAACTTCGTTTATGTCTTCTAACCAACTAAGCTAAATTTTCACGTTTTTGAAGTTCTTGAAATCTCCATGATATAACACCCTTAAAATATTATCACGTTTTCCGGATGTTCATAAAATTTCCAGGAATTCTCTCGGAGCTTTGCTGAAGTTTTCGGAAATTCACTGAGCTTCTCGAAACTTTTTTAAGGTTTCTAATATTTCCTTGAAATTATTTGAACGACCCTTTCATTCTCTGATCTGTCTTGATGTTCTCGAAGCTTAAATTTGTACATGGAATACGAAACTTCAAGACATTGAATATTTTTAGACTTTGGACATACTTACTTGGAAAACTGAGGTAATTTTATCCAGAAAAATGAATAGACATCCATACATAGAGAAAGACGATT
The DNA here is from genome assembly GCF_037179485.1 of Ochlerotatus camptorhynchus. Taxonomy (NCBI): domain Eukaryota; kingdom Metazoa; phylum Arthropoda; class Insecta; order Diptera; family Culicidae; genus Ochlerotatus; species Ochlerotatus camptorhynchus. The sequence goes on from NW_027040849.1 coordinate 796,576, forward strand.
AAACGTCACAACGTAAAGAATAATCAATCTTGAAATAAATTTACGCTAAAAAAGTTGAAAATAGTTACTTATTACAAGAAAAAGTGACTTTAGTGACTTGGCCTTAAAAAAGAGACTGCAACTGACTTGAAAAAAGTAACCAAGTCACTAAAAAGTGACTCGCCCTGCCTCTGAACAGCAGCACTATTTTCCAACCATCGGTGACCGCAAAACTTTAACGGGAATATGGTAGATCCAGAATACATCGTGATAAACGCTCGTCTTGCTGGTACATCTTTGAAGATAGTGTAGATACCACGCAAATATTGGACAACATCCCAACTGATACTGCGAACACTATCCTTGAAGCGATCGTCAATGAAAAACTATTCAATCAGGTCAAAAACAGAATCACTAACATGCAACATGATTTCTTCAAAGGACGATCAACTAATACAAATTTACTTGAATTCGTCAACTATTCTTTGGTTGCAATGGATAATGGAAACCATGTAGAAGCACTCTATACCGATTATAGCAAAGCATTTGATTGTATTGATATACCCATGCTTCTTTTCAAATTACAAAAAATAGGAATTGAACCTGGACTTCTCAAATGGCTTGAGTCATATTTAACTAATCGCCAACAAATAGTTAGATTCAAAGGTGAAAAATCAAACCCTATCACTGTTACTTCTGGAGTCCCCCAAGGCTCGCATCTAGGCCTTCTTTTGTTTATTTTATTTGTAAACGACATCTCCTTTATTCTTAAAAACATAAAAGTTTTAATCTATGCGGATGACATGAAGCTCTTTCTAGAAATAAGAAATAAAGAAGATATACAGACATAGGTACCAGATTGAAATAAACTTATTCTATGTTTGGTGTAACAAAAGCCTCCTGCAACTAAACGTTCAAAAATGTAAATCAATAGGGTTTTCGATCTAATTTCCGTCCTACTAAGCACAACCCGCGCTTTACCTCTCTTTTCTGAACGAGTTTAAACAAAAAATGTAATATTTCTGTCAAAGATGACTTGCAAATTTATTCACCTTTCCATACGTACCGTTGGGTTTGATAAAGAGTCACAAATTGTTGAGATATTGTTCAAAATCTAATACTGCTTCTTGATTCTAAATTCGTTCTATGAGTTTCAATTCCGTCCTAACGCATTGAAACGCCATTAGATTTTCTTCGTCCTACGGAAAAACGTAGAAAAAGGGGATTCGCTAGGAACGCTTCTTTTGTTTTGAGAACAATGAGCGTAAATATTCATACAATGCGCTCTAACAGGATTTATGTTGTAGCTAATGAACTAACGCATCGGAACAAATCTATTATTGATTTGTGCACGGTGAAATCATTGCTATTATTGATCTTTTCTGATCGATAGAACGGAAATGGGCGATTACGACGAAGTAGCGCTCTACCAGCTATTAGTAGAAAAAGAAACAAACCAGAAAATACAATTGTATTAGGAAATCAAGCAGTAGAAAAGTGTGAACGAGTTAGGGATTTAGGAGTTATAATTGATTCAAAACTAACGTTCAATGATCATTATAATACAGTTATCAACAAAGCAAATAATATGCTTGGCTTTATCAAACGATTCAGTTACAATTTTCATGACCCGTATACAATAAAATTACTGTACATTTCATATGTAAGATCAATACTTGAATATTGCAGCATAGTTTGGTCACCTTTTTCATTCACGCATGAGGAACTATTTGCTCTTCGTAAATTAGGTTGGACAAGATTTCCTCTTCCATCTTATGAAGCACGCTGCATGCTCATCAACATTCAAACATTGAAAGCGCGTCGTGAATTTGCAATGGTTTCGTTTGTGAACGATATAGTATCGCATCGAATTGACTCAGTAGAACTGTTATCAAAGTTTAATTTTTACAAACCTTCTCGGCAACTGCGAACTCGAAATATATTTACTACAAATAACTATCGCACAAATTATGCCAAATTTGGTCCACTAAATCAAAGTATGACTGCTTACAATAAACATAGTGAAGCTATTGATTTTATAATGACAAAAACCAGATTAAAGCAGTACCTTAATTCTATTCGTAATTTTAACACATGACTTGTAACTTGTAAAATATGGTCTACATCTGAATGACGACAAAATAAATAAATCAATAAATTAATAAATGAATGCATTATGCAAAATAAACAGCTCACAGCTTCCCAGATCTATCAGCTTCTCGCCACCTTTTTGTATCTCTAGCTTCAATTCACATTGGGCCCATCCATGGACACTTGCAGCAACTTGTTCGAAGAGATACCGGCAAGGGCGTCCATAAACTCAGCGAGTAGATCTGATACCCGGGATCTTCCCAAAAACATTGACGTCATGCACTGATAAAATTTCAAAGATTGTTTTTATGAGTTCCACACATGATTTTTTGCAATGTGTTCAACATAATTTTTTTCCCTGACCTACACTAAAATTCCCTTACATTCCCTGACTTTCCAGATCATAATTAGAATTCCCTGACATTCCCTGACTTTCCAGGTTTTTTCAGGTAGTCGACACCCTGAATGTCTTGCCCTACGCCTCATTGTTTGTTATTTTTTGGCAGTTTTCATTATTTCAACAACAACACGGTTTGTAGAACCTACAATATTTCCGTTTCAAACCCATTCTTGAAAGGATGACACAGAATAATTATATTCTTGAAACAGATATCTTTATTAGATAAGAATGACAACGTTTTCATTTAAAAGAAGAAGAAGAAAAACAAGAAATAACTTAAACAAAATAAAAAGTCAAAATGCAAAATAATATGTAGGGTAAGGTGGGGCAAGATGGGTCATCTACCTAATTTATTATTTTAATGATTGTCAATATCGACAGGTTTACTGTAGCCCTAATGCTGGTTTGAACAAGCTGACCCATCTTGCCCCACCTTACTATAAATATTAAAAAAGTTACTCCATTTACGGAAATGAAAAGGAAACGGCCAATTTTCCAACTCAATCACACCTGATCGGTGACAATCCGGGAGAGAAACGGCACGGCTCTTGCGATCCTTTTACGCTGCTGCAAAAAGCTTGACGGTCATTACAGTTCATGCAGGCTCCATTACCTGAGATGTCAGACTCTTTAGTTCTTCCAGTTTCGTGGCATTTCTCGCTTTCATTTCTGTAAGGGCCAGACATAATCAAACCTGAGTCATTTGATTCTTGATTTTGGTCTATGTTTCCGTCTGGACAGAACAAACCCCATTGTATATCATTAGTCCCCATCTCATCAGCCTCTTCTCCATACAGCTCTGCTAGCGTCTTTAACTTCCCATTTTTATGATCTTCCAAGATGCTTTCTGCAATGTATTCCACGAAATCTTCCGGGTAGTAATTCGGATCGTTGAACGGACCAGCCTTTGGTTCAAACATGTCATATGTGGGAGTTCTGTCGAAATCAGGAAGATCATCACCTGCTGAAGTGTCTGCTGCTGACACAGCAAGACTAATTGTTTTCACTTTCGGATACGACTGACGCCTGTAAAGCCGCATGCGCTCGTTGAACGGTTGGCTAGAGGGAATGACTTCGCTTTGTGAACTGGCGGACTGCATACCACTTAGACGAAGTTCGTCGATTCGTTGGAAAAACGAATTCTCCTGATCAACACTAGTGAAGACGATGGTGGCGTTAGGGCAGTAGATGGTGCTCGGCTTCAGGGTCGATGATAACGAGTTAGACGCGTCACTCGCCTGAGTGTTGAACTGTTGCGGAGAACGATAGCAACCTTTTGTTGAGTTTTGTTTTGAGGATGCCTACAAGAAATGGTAGAAAGAAAGAAAGCATGATTGTAATAATTAACTACCAAAAATAAATATATTCAATTGCTAGAAATGAACTGCCGCTACCCTCTCTGGGCAATATGTAAAATTTGTGATAGAATTCGACCATTTTGACTTACGCTTGACAGTATTTCAATCCGAACAATTCATTTTTGATTAAATATTACATCCACTTGGCAACATAATAAGATATGTTAGATGAACATGGAGTACAATAATAGGATCCTCATACAATTTAAAAAGTATAATCAACTTTCAAAAGTGTCCGTTTCATAATTGAACTCGATGTTTTTCAATAAATCATTGCACGAAAACGACACTTGAAATCGAATTGTCGTCTGAGACGAAGTTGTAGCAAACTGAATTGTCTTTTCAGAAAAAAAAAACACACACACTAAAAACATTACAAATTTTTGGTAAAAAAGAAATTGTAAGCTGTTAAAAATTTCAATAACAAACAATTTACATTTTTGTTATTTTTAAACTTAGTTTTGAATTATCAAAAATATTTTCTTTTCTGATATTGGGCACAAAAGAGACTTAAAATTGACAAAAATCGTAGAACATAGATTTTAAGGATTTTTTTATATCTTGGGTCTTTCGTCCCTTGTCGGGGTTTGAGATGTGAACTCGTGACATTGGCGAGAATGTTATGGCCACTAACCACTACGCCAGGGCCATCCACCCTTTTAGTAAAATGTTTGATTTTTTTTTAGCGCCAAATTTTTGAAACGATTTTTTTTTATCGATCTAGCAAATTATTTTCTGCAAAAAAATAATCGCTATCAACCCATAGTGTGAAAATAGAAATTTCCTATAAGCACTGGATCCCGTTCAAATGGAAGCGACATACACTTACGCGGTTTTTTTATGCGGTTTTTTTTACACGATTTTTTATACGGTTTTTTTACACGGTTTTTTTTTACACGGTTAGTGCCGCTGAGTCGCAATTTACGCGGTACGTTTTTAACGATTTCTCGACAACGGTACAACCTATCGACTTGATTTCAATCACATTATCCGTTTCAAGCTATAGGTAATCGAATGGCATACTTAAAAAAAAATCACAATTTTTGGTGTAAATACAATTTTTTTTTAAATATGTCTATGGACCATAGCATGCTATAATTACGAATCCGATTTATAAAAAAATATTTAAGCATCTGAAAAATCAAAATCTTGGTAGTTTTTTTTACGCGGCACGTACACACTTAATTTAGCTCGGTAAAATCTCCAACAGGTGTTTACCTCGGCATTTACTTTTGCTGATATCTCAGCAAAATATTATTTGTTAGCTGAGTCTAGGCAATTGTTTTACTGAATCTCAGCAAAATAAATTGCAGAACTGCTCGGCTGTTGGAATCTGCCGTATCTCCCGCGTAAAAAGCGACTCCAGTGTACATGATAACGAGAAATAACTCTTCTTAAAAATTAAATCCAGAGGATCGATGCTCCATATATTGACGTTTAATTCGGAAGGTTTTATTTTCCATTATGCGAATAGAAAGGCAGACGCATATCGCATGCGGGGGATTATGATCAATATGTGCGTGTTTATGATCTTTCACCAAAAGTTCCTAAACGCGATCTACCGTTGCTGCTAGGGAAATACGGTAAAGTGAAGCTTGTCATCCGAAAAAAAAAATCTCAGCTGAGCTGTGCTGCGTCATAAACACTGATGTACCTACGTGGTGTAATACATATAGTCGCTATATTTATAGTCTGGCGGATAGAATTTCGATCTATCAAAAAGCGGAACCAATACAATATATTGTACACCAACAATTGAAAAGGTACTATCAACTTTTATAAACAAAACGTTGATTATTCTTTCCTCGCCAATCGAAGGTAAATTACCAGCATCATCGGATAGGAGAAACTTTCCCCAACCTAAAGATGGTGCAAGTTTGCGTCGGATTCTATCCGCCAGACTATGAATATAGCGACTTTAGTAATTAAATGTCATTTTCAATGAAAGATCTCACGCGATATTTACAGAGATATTTCTGTCACTATCATCGGATGAGAAAATGATGATAGAGATTTTCTTCAAAATCTCATCGAATTTTTTGTCATGATAGAACGTGACAGTGTTGTGTTCATTGTAATTACAAGCTCATTTATTGCTATTAATGTTACTAGTTCCGAGGAAATCTCAATAATATATTCACTTTACCGACTACATACGACTGCTTGCTTTAATTTATCTAAACCAGTTAGAAATATTGATGCCAAAACCGCATAAGAATTATTGTCATGAGTGCTTGATCATTGGAAAATGACAAGAAAGCCTATCATAGGTAGTTCGTCTTGTGATAGTGAGAGAGCCTGTTTTCTCATTGTCACATGACGGCCGTGATATTTACCAGCTCTGGGTGAATATATGGATGTGGAAAAAGGAAATTCCCACCTCGCTGCATTTTCTCAATCGGAAGGGGAATATATTCTATCCAGGAAATAAAAACATGTTTTTTTTTGTGGAAGGCTCGAAAGCAGTTAGAGAGGCAACAATAGTACGAAGAAAGAAAACAGGATGAAGAGATCCGCGAAGATCGGTCCGGTAGCAGTTTTAATAGAACACGAAACGAAAATTAATTATTTTATTCATGAGTTTCACATTCACTTATACATTTTTGCCATTCCATAAAACAAAACACATACACGCAGAGAAACAAGGCGTATTAGAATCAAAGAAACAGAAAAAATGATTCGTCAGAGGATGAAGTGATTGAAGAGCTGGAGTTAGAAACGCTCGATGCAGAAGATTTGGAATTATTTAAATTATTGGGTTTGAGCGCAGTAGTCGGTGCTTTATAGGTAGGGAAATTCTAATTTAATGCATTTTTTCCCTATTAATAATTGTAATTATTTTAGCGAATCGACAGTTGACATCTTGAAAATCAACATTACACAAAGTAAATGAAAAATTGTTATTTAGATACTGTAATTTTGTATTGTTTGACATCCTAAAAATGATTTTAATTATTTTATTTAATCTAAAATGTGCGTCCCTCTTTTTGCTCATAAACTGACTGCGGCTGTGGAATAGTTCTAGCGACGTTTTCATCACTATTCCGACGTTTTGCCTGTAGACTTGGAGACATACTTCAAGTCTCCGCGTACATCGTACGGGTTAGGCAAAGATGTGCGTCTATCTTTAAAAACTGTCGCATTAATGGCCCTTCGCTCATTTTCAACTTCTATTCAATTTTCATACTGCCGTACTCTAACGGAACTATCCACCTACCCTCTTCTAAAAAAGATCATTCTCTAGCTAATAAATTATCACACTAAAGCTTCATGTTAGCATTTTCCAACCAACTCTGAAAATCGCTAACTTCGCGTATGAAGTAACATAAAAACACATTGAATGTAACAATTAAAGCTTGTCACCAGGGATGGAAAATCATTTACATTCATTTCATGCATTCATTTACATTCATTTGCCTCTAACTTTTTTCATCAACAGAATTGCGTAAATAGTGTTTGAAGCTTTTGTAGGCTTTGATATTAACTACATCTTTTGCAAACAACTCAAATCTGTATCTCTTATGCATGATGAATCAGAGCGTGAATGTACCATTGTTTTTCAGTGAATGTAAATTGCATTCACGGAAAAACAATAACATGTTCTATTTCGCGTGCATAAGAGATTCAGATTTTAGTTATTAACAGTTGTAGTTAATATCAAAAGCTACAAATGCTTCATACATCATCTTGCGGTATTCTGTTGATGAAACAAGTTAGAGGCAAATGAATGTAAATGAATGCACGAAATGAATGTAAATGATTTTCCATCCCTGCTTGTCACGCAAGTAGAAGGAGCTCTGTTGGACACTTTCTGAAATATTTGAATAGTATAATTCCCTTGCAAACCCAAATAAATCTATCTGCGTAAAAATAAATTAAGAGTGATTTGCGGCAAAACCCGCCAGTATCACACCCAACGTCAGTGCCTATACGTAAGCGTGCAACGACGCGGCTCTCAATCAAAGGAGTAACAAGTGTGATACTATCAGTGCTAGACTAGATTTTTTTTTTCTTTATTTTTGTGATTTTTAGTCGTAGGCTAGTTCATCACATCGCTAGACTAGATGTTTGGTTCTCTCATGCAGTGGTTTATCAGAGAGGGGAAGCTTAGTAATCCCCATTGCCTGCCCATGGCGCCATTCTATCGCGGCATGAGCCAGCAACGCCGGCCATAAACCTACCGGCTCCAACACTCCACTAAAAAGCATGGAATTAAGCCCGCCCACCAGCAACAAGGTGCAAAAACTCGCCAAGGGGACGATGTTTCAGAAAAAAGCGCGTGATTGGAACAACATATATTTGTTTTGATTCAAAAAACGTCATGATAGAATCAAAGAAAAATATTGTTACAATTTACTCAATGTGATTTATTTTTGAAATTAAAAGCCATTTCTCTGCGTGTAGGTCATATACTGCCGCTTTTCGCATGTCCGTCCCATAGCGAAAAACAGCAAGCCGGAGAAAATCGCATTTTAAGTTTGATTCATACCATTGCACATAGGAGTATTTGACCCAAAAAGTTGGCCAAAACTATAAATCGATGAATTTTTGTTGACATTGATTCAAATTTTGATAGTAATGTGTTCTCACACAAACACACCCTCTCTGTACCCATCTCATCGTTCAAGCAATTAGGATATGCGAAAGCTTTCTTTTTGGGTCGATTTTCCCAAAAGCTTTAGAATAAAGTCGTAAAATTTAATGCATTCACTAATAACCGTACCTTAAAGGTTTGATAGTAATGTGTTGTCATGTAAAATTGTATGAATAAAGTAAAAAAATAATCCCCCTAAAAGTCCAATTTGATTTTTTCTTTACCTAATTAAATTTATATAATACATTATTTCATCATCGATTATAAAAATACTCTTATACCCCGTTCACATTACAACCTATATCACGTAATATAGGCTGTCTTGCAATGAGCACTCATACATAGGATTTCCAGTGAAAACTAGATGTATGAGTGCTCATTGCAAGACAGCGTATATCACGTGATATACGCTGTAATGTGAACGGGGTATTAATATACTCAAATACGACGTTCTAGACTCTAAAACAATCAATGCAATGAACTGAACCTGAACTTTCAAAAATTGCATGCAAGCATATGCAAAATAAAATATTTACCTTGGCAATAAATACCTTCTTCTTCTTCTTTTTCGCATTTCAAGCTTATTGCTTAGCGCATATTAGCTTATTGCGTGCTCTCAACTTAGTGTTCTAAATGCACTTCCACGGTTATTAATTGAGAGCTTTTGATGCCAATACCAATGCATGAATTTGTATATTGTGTGGCAAGCACAATGATACTCTATTGCCCAGGAAAGTCGAGAAAATTTCCAACCCGAAAGATTCCCTCGACCGGACCGGGAATCGAACCCGCCGCCTCCGGCTTGGTAATACCGTGCCTTCACTGACTAGGCAATAAATACCAATACATCGTAAATTCGCAAAAGTTTGCAAAATGTTCTGCCGTAGATCATTTGTTAGAACTAGAACCTTAATCCATCCTACAGTATCAAATATTCTGCCCGGATCATCCCTAATAAAAATTTCAAACAACAATGCATTGGTTCTTATGTGATGGGACAACCAATTTGGCTGTCTTTCCAAACTTTTTCAGAACAAAGTTGTTGAGTTTATCCAGTATTATGAAAACATGGATGATTAGTTATCATTTACATTGAAAAATTCAGTTTTGACAAAAACGACTATGGAAACGACATGCGAAGAGCGGCAGTATAAGAGCACATTTTTTTTTATCTAGTTCGTTTATTTGGGAGGCTCAATCGCGTTAGCTTTACGGAGCCGATAATTCATTGTTCACTGTGTGTAACAAGATTCACTTAATTCTATGTCTAGTAGGAGTTGGGCCGATTACTCGCGGCTTACTCGAGGTTAGAAGGGTACATTTTCGAAGGATAGGATCAGGGAGGTATAAGAGCACATAAATGGCGATCATTTATACATATAATTTGACACATGATCTTCATTGACTTTTTTGCAAGGCGTCTGTTTATTGGTTGACTTATACATTTTATGAATAATCAGCAATACAAATTTGCCAAAGGTATAAGGGGATTTCTATCTGTGTAGTTCGTACGCAGGTGTGATAGCCCCGGAAGTGCCACAACGGAAGACTACCGGAAATACGCGACGTATTTAACAGCAAAGGATTTGTTAGAACAACAACAATGCAGGGCAGAAAGGATAACCGAAGAAATAAGAAAGTTACGGGCGCGGGCGAAAGTAAGCAGGAAGCACGCTTACCACTACACCACCGGCGCCACTAGATGATCAAACAATGAATTTTAATAAAATGCTATTCAAAATAAATCTTTTTAATTATTCATTCTGGAGATTTGGTGTCTTAGACTAAGTTGTTTATTTGTCAAAAATATGAAACTCTTAAGAAGACGTCAAATTTGTAGCTCTCAGTTGTCAAGATATTCACCCCTATTCTGTATTTCACTTAATAACTACGTCATCAAAAGTAGAAGTTTTTATATTTTTGACTGACTTATTCCGACGAAACTTGAAAATTTGCGGAAGGTACTACCGAAACTACTGACGAATCGTTTCAAAGATATTGAACTAAGACCATTAAATTTTACATAATTTTCAGAAGTCATAGCTTCGTAAATGCACAAAATTGCACCCTAGAATTTTCAGGGCGAAGAACATTCAATATTGGATAAATATAGACAAAATTTAATGTCGAAACTCTTTGGTGCTTTTGATCAATGGAACTTTTAAATTTTTCACTACGCTTCGATCTATAAACAGGCCATTAGTTGAGAGCAGGTACAACTGTTCAGACTGTTATACTGCCGTTATACGCATAAGAGTCCCACGGTGCATGAGGATTACAGAGAACATGGGACAGTTATGCGTATAACGGCAGTATAGCCGTGAAGAAGACTATATGAAGTAGATTTTTCGTAGAATTGATTTTTGACATATACAAACAAGTAATAGGTAGATATGATATACAAATTACCACATTGGACAGCAAGTTTTGAACAAACTGATGCTCATTTTCCTGAACAGCTGCTTTTGTTTTCCTTTGCAGATATTGCGGCATTGTCATCTGTTTGTACCCATTGTTGTCACTGTTGAGATTCTTATCAATTATCGGCTGTTTATTGACTGTGCTAGAGCTGACACAAACAGGTACCGTGATACATTTTTTGGATTTTCTGCTGTTCTTACGGTTGGATTGCTGGACGATTGCCTGGTTCTCCTCTAGTTTTGTATCATTCCGCTTAACAGGCATGCTTTGAGAGGCCTTTGTGGCTATCCTTTCCGCTACATCTTTTTTGGTGTATGTCCTGCTCTGATGCTTGGGCTTTTCGATGTTTTTATTGTTATATTGAGATGTTCTGGCATCACTGTCAACATTTAACAGGCTTTGATTGATAGTTGTACTCTTCTCATCATTAATAAACAATACCTGCACTTCTTTATCCTCGCTGAGCTTCAAATTTTTCAGCGGGCTATGAAGGGTATTTGTGGATTTGTCCTCAGTAATAAACACCTGTACCGCCTTATCTTCGCAGGGCTTTCGCTTCGGTACGAAAAGCTTCTTCAGCACCATTTTTCGAGGAGGCGCTGATCGTCGAAATACTCGGCGTCTTCGAGGTTTTCGAGTGGATTTCATGACATCCGTAATCACTGTTCTGATGATTTCCGTGAGCCTTTCTTCGCTGATATTAACGGTTTCTGACGTTGCTGTATGGTTGGTCTCGATCTTTTTATGATTAACATTCATTGCATCATTAAAGCTCTGTTCAGTTTCTTGCAAGATCGATAAAATATTAAATCGCATGCTATCCATTGAACTTTCGGAAACAGGAGACACCTGAGGCTCAGCAGCTTTCTCCTTCCTTTTCTTCTTGTTTCGTTTCGATGTTTTCTTGTTCGATGCCTCCGGAGTTGTACGACGCCTTGTAAAAAGATTCTCAAACGTTGTATCTCCATCGTCGTCGATATGCGACACGTCATACGGATCATATTTAGCGTTGGCAGACACCGGAGTGTTATTTTTCTTTGACCAATTTGTGCGGTACGAGAGGGGGGAACCTGTTCGAACCAGAGAAAGGATAACATTTATTTAAAATAATAAGAAATCAGATCACATCATAGAACAATAGCCCTAGCCAGATAAGGATGGATAACCAACTAGTCATTAAACAGCAAAAATTGTGATCAGATCACCATATGCAACCCGATTTAACAAAATAGGCCCATTCTACGTTGGGAGGTAATTCTCTGTCACTAGTTAAGTAACAATAGTCACGTGTGACGTAGTTCCAATTTGGTTTGCACGGAAGCTCGCATCACACTATGTGACTTTTGTCGCTTTACTTCACATGCCACACAGACTCTCTGTCACTTCTTGAGGACTGAGCAGTGTTACGATAATGCTTGCAATTTCTACTGTGCGATAATCACCGATGAGATTTCCGAAACAAAAATTTATTGCTTTATATTTTGGTCTGGTCAGGTTCTCTGTCACCAGATATGTGACAAAAGTAACCGAGATTTTCACGTCAACCGAGATGGTGGATAAAGGCTGACAAAATGAAAAGGAAAAAAAACTTACCATTTAATCTTGCGTCCTGGTTCATAACTTTAGGCGTCAAGTTGAATTGAACTTTCTTTGGCAGATTAGGTGACGTTGCTGCAATAAGCTTCCGTTTGAGTGAGCGACAGTATCTCACTCTTTTCGTTGTCGGCGTAGCAGGTTTTAGTGCAGATTTCCTTTTAGTAACAGCAGCTTCTCCATTTGGCTTAGACCGGCGCGGCTTCACAGGCTTTACAACGGGTGTTACAGTTGTAACAGAAAGTGACTTAGACTCCTGCCACGTGGAATGTGGAAGTCCAAACGGATCGTCCGGAGAAGGGGACAGTTTAACTTCCGTCAGAGATTTTGGATCGGTAACAGACACCTAGGAAAGTAAAAACGAGTACAGCAAAATATTATATTGATGTAAAGACAATAAACAATTATTGCTTATTTTACCTTTGTTGCTCCATCAAACGCTCCACACGCAATTTGCACACCGCAATCTCGTGTTCGATTCTTCTGGTCGTAAACAAAAGGGGAAACAGTACATTTGGATTCCTGCGTTGCGATAGCAACCTCGGGTATTGTTTCAGGAACTACAGCGCAGTCTACTGTCGTCTCTGTGGTATTGAAGATCAGAACGTGAAGATAAATACATTAGATAGGGTAAATGTTGGCTTCGGCACCCATTGACTGTTTTCGGCAACCAAAATTTAAACGATAATTTCACTATGTTTTCCCATCAACACACTTCCCTGAATGTATTCAAACGATTCTTTAGTCTTTCAGCTTCAATCTGATTATATTTGTACGACCGAGCAATCCTATTATGCCAGATTTTTCTTCAATTGAAGTATACGCACTACAAAATGGGGCTGATTTCGAGTTGCCGATAATAGAACAGCTGATTAATACGCAGTTGTAATGGGAAGGTTGCCGAAGAAAAAGAGGCTGCCGACAATAGTCACACTCACCTGAGAAGTTTGGAGCGTTGTAAAATCGCTTTCAAACCGGTTTGAAAAATTCTGTCGATTGGAATGGATAGAGAAGCAAGCAGCAGATGAATGTTAACAAACAGACACGTGATATATGTGCGTAACGCTGACAAAATGCTAATAGAAGTGCGGACGCTGCTTAGATTGACGAGAATACGTAAATTCCCCTATAAAGACTGGAACGCGCAAAAATTGGTCAACCAAAAAATCGTTTCTTTCAGTCAAAATTTAGTCGGCGGAGCAGTACACCAGGCTGAAACGTGAAACAGAGAAGATTGGATTAAAGGTGAATACGTCGAAGACAAAGTATTTGTTAGCTGGAGGAACCGAGCGGAATAGAGCTAGCATAGGCAGAAGCGTGACAATCGACGGAGATAAGTTCGAGGTGGTGGATGAATGTGTGTACCTCGGATCATTGGTGACATCGGATAATAACTGCAGCAGAGAAATTCGTCGGCGTATTATTGCCGGAAGTCGTGCTTACTACGGACTCCACAAGACCCTGAGGTCGGGTAGACTTGGCCTCCGTACTAAATGTACCATGAACAAGACGCTGATAAGACCGGTAGTTCTCAACGGGCACGAGACGTGGACGATGCTCGAGGAGGACCTGCAAGCACTGGGTGTTTTCGAAAGACGAGTGCTTAGGGCCATCTTTGGCGGGGTATGAGAGAACGGTGTATGGAGGCGAAGAATGAACCACGAGCTGGCACGACTCTATGACGAACCCTGTATCCAGAAAGTTACGAAAGCTGGACGGGTACGATGGACGGGACACGTTTTAAGAATGCCGGACAAAAATCCCGCAAAAATGGTTTTTGCCTCGAATCCGGCCGGTACAAGACGAAGAGGAGCACAACGAGCAAGGTGGTTAGACCTATTGGAGCAGGATCTTGGAAGTGTGGGACGGTTTAAGAAATTGGAGACAAGCAGCCACGGACCGAGTGAATTGGCGTAACATTGTGATGCAGGTGCAATCCTGAGGGATGTCGGACCAGGATAAGTAAGCAGTCAGAATTCATATCACAAAAATCTTCTTATTTTTCTTTTGGTAGTTCAATTCATATATTTAAAGGAAAAAATGTTCGTTTATTATTTTGGTTTGCCAAATCCGAACTGCCGTACCTTCCGCTTAACCCCTTGCATTAAATTTTGCACAGAGTGGTCTCATCGACCTTATTCGCCGCCTAACGCCAGTTAGATTTAAACTACTGCTCGTTTTCCATGGATTTAGGGTGGAGCAGAAAACATCAAATATATCTATGATTGCGGCGTGAACGTATCAAACACACGTTTTGAACGATGCTTCTATTCAATAGCTGCAAGACGAAGTGTTGAAGAACGCAAAATAAGATCTCGAAAACAAAAGGTGCACCTGAAGTGTAAAAATTGCGCACGCGAATTCACTTTTCTTTCCGTTCGATAGGCCAAAGAGAATCCCAATGGCGTTTCAATGGCTAATAGGCCCAAGAAAATCCGTAGGCCAAGTTGAGCCTCCAGAAGCAGTTTTGCATTTTCAACAATAAAGAAATAACGGTACATACGGAAAGGTAAATAAATTTGGAAGTCATCTGTAATAATAACATTCCGTTTGGTGCTGAAATCCGCTAAATTAAGTAAGACTAAGTGCGGGTTGTGCTTAATATGCCGGGAATGAGGTAGTTAACCCTATTAGTTTTTTTTAGATTACGTTTGACCAAGGTCCAATACCGTCCAATACCGAGGGTTGTGGTCTTTGGGTACAACAACCGCGTTGTTCGCATCGTACCACTCGATTGCCTTTTTCCCATAGTGGCAGCTCGACAAGTCCGGCCAGAACAGCACAGATCTATTATGTTGCTTTAGGAATGATAGCAGCCGTTTTTCCAGGCACTCCTGGACGTAGATTTCTTGATAGATAGTTTCCGTAGTAATGAAAATGCCGCTTTTTATACCACACGTGCATATGGCCTGCCAGACGAGATATTTTTTCGGGAACTTCGATAGTTTGATGGTTTGGAAAATTTCAGCCACCTTCCCTTTTCCTGATGCGGTATAAAACCCCTGTCCCGGAAGATGCTTGAAATCCGCCTTCACATAAGTTTCGTCGTCTAACTTTGTGAGCAGATTCGTACAGTACAGCTTTCGGGACCGCTGCTTTGCCGACGTGTTTTAGTTCACCACCTTCACCTTCCTAAACGTCGACAACCCGGCTCGTTTGTTGGCCTGCTGGACAGTAGTATGGGAGACATTGAGATTGCCAGCGACGTTCCGGATGGAGAGGTTAGGATTCCGCTTATATTTCACCGCCACCTTCTTCGTCGTCGCTGCCACGTCCGGATTACGATTGCCGCCGTTTCCAGGCTTCCTGGCGGTCGACAGACGCTCCCCGAACACTTTTAAAAAGTTTGTCACGGTCGATTTGGCCACATCCAGCAATTTTGGCAACTTGGCGTGTGAGAACTTCGGATTCTCTTGCTGCGCGAGCAAAATTTTGACACGCTGCTCCTCTTGCTTGGACGTCATTTTGAAAACTGGAGAGCAAACGGTGAAAACTCATCATAGCAACCATTTGCTGCACCAAATGCAGCATTTCAAGTTTTTTATACATTTTTAACAGAAATACACCAATTTGAAGTTGACCAATTTTTGCGCGTTCCAGACTAACATAACTGGTTAACTGGTCACCCTGATTATTGCATTATGCAGTTGAAATTGGACTCCTCAAAAGTGCGGAATCGCAAATAAAAGTGTGCTTTGATGATACATCTGATATTTCTGGTGTTTTAATTGATCACGAGCAATAACGTGAAATTTTTGGGAAATACCTCAATATTAACAACAGTTATCAAATTAAAAACACTGTTTCCACCTTCTGAAATTATACAAATAGAACAAGGCACAGATGGCTGTAATAAAAAATAAATTGTGTAAAAGAATCACATTACCGTCCAATATTTGAAGCAAGCTGTTTAAAAATTATTTATCTTATATCTTCTACCTCGCTCAGTGACGCCATATTTATTTGTCAGACATGCAGAAAATCACGTAAATCTCGTTTCGCGAACATGTCGGAGACCCAAACACACTAAATCTGTTTACGTCGATTTTACCAATTTTTAGTGCATATGACGTGTAATGCAGGTCAAAGCTACTAACGTCACGTAGCATTTGAAGTTTTCTAAATAGAGACCCAGGTACGTGATATTCGGAGTGTACAGTTGGTAAGCCCCTGAATAAAAAACATTGTCTTAGGCGTCATTTTGACTAGAAGTGACGATTTCGTGCTACGAATTTTGGAAAAATGTCGAATACACTATATTGAAAAAAAAAATGCACATTAATGGTCGAATTTTAGCACAAATGTAAATGAATGGCCATAACAAACAAGTTTAAAGCAAATCGGAGAGGATCGAATGTGATCGATTCGATATTTGACGTGTTTTCCAAATTTTATTTTTTCACTCGTTATTTGGCACTGTTAATGAATCTTGCAATAACGGCATTGTAGACTTTGAAAAGCTTGTGAGATAAAGGATTTGAAAGTTTAATGAAAAATCTTAAAATAGTTGAGATCACTTCTAGATAGAGCTGGAATTAGGGCGTAACAGCTTTTGTTAGCAATGACTTCTCTCGATTTCTCGGAATTCAAAGCAAACCCCCGAAAACCAACATAACCAACGGGTAGGGGAAAACTTCCCCTACCCGATGCTGATGTTAATTTGAGCTTTCCCGCCTTGACTTTCTAGAAATCATCGAGAGAAGTCATTGTTTACAAAAGCTGTTACGCCCTAATTCCAGCTGTATCTAGACATAGTTACTGTTTTCGAAATTATGTATGGATTCAACCATTTTCCGTTCTACCTGTTATGTATTTACGTAGGTAAGTCAAACCATAGAGGTAACTCTAAGACTAGAATGTCCCGAAATAACGTGCTCAACTTTATGGCTCAGCTGGTACTCTCTTCGGTCCCAAACTAATCGATTCACCCCTCGATACATAGGAAAAATCAATAACCCCTCATTTTATCTGTCAAACTTTCATAGCGAATCAAAACAAATATTGCGTAGTACTAGAATTTTGACTAGAATGGGATACGTTAATCGTTTGCTTGGGACCAATAGGCTAGTCAAGTAGTGAGCCAATTTAAAATCGTTAGTTTCGTATTGATTGTTGGTTAAACTGCGCTGAGCCGACCTTCAAAATTTATTTCCATATACCATATACCATAGAGGTAAGTCTAAGACTAGTAGGTCCCGAAGAAAAGTGCTCAAGTTTTTGGCTCAGCTCTGGTACTATCTTCGGTCCCAAACTAATCGATGCACCCCTCGAAACATAGGAAAATCCACGAGCCCCTCATTTTATCTGTCAAACTTTCATGACAAATCAAAACAAATATTGTGTAGTACTAGAATTTCGACTAGAATTGGGTATGTTAATCGATTTTCTTGGGACCAATAGGCTAGCAGACCCCCTTCACTCTTTGGAATTTATAAAGACAGTTACAGCGCCAAATGGTTTTCGACGAGACAACGTTGAACTGCTGCGTTGGAAGAAAACACGCACACCAACATGTACGAACCCACACATCTGAGCGGACGGTACAGCGCAAATGAAAACACGAAGCGGTGTCATCACTCATCGTAATCATTCAGCTACGGCTACTCCCGTTTGCGTTTGTTTTCACCGGTGTTGTCAAATACTTTTTTTTTTCTTTGGTTTGTTTTCCGTCGATCTTGTTTTCCGTGCTGAGCACCAATGCTACCGACGCCAGGGAGGCAGCTCCCACACCTGGACCCTACCTAGCGACCCATCAACTCATGGACCGGGGACCAACGGCTTTACTTCGCGTGATTAGAGATGTTATGCCTCAAATACTTCCTACGTTATAAAATAGGAAAGTAATGAGTATTCCAACGTAATTTTTGAATGAAATGCGTGCTGCGTTGGCCGAAGAATGCAGCATATTATATTACGTTTAGCAATGATTTCGATACTTTGCATTTCCAGTGGTTGGGTTGTTGGAATAATTTAGAGAGAGGGAAGGGGTTTTTCCTATGTTTACTTCTATGCTTATTAAGATTACATATGTTGAAGAACAGCTCCGCAAATCATCAATAGGCTCTTTCCATGCACCATCGATGTAGAGCGCGCTAGCCGATTTTGAGAGGAAATGTCATCCAATCCATTTGTTTACATCATAATGACGATTTTTAAAACTCAAAATAATGTACATTTTATTGCACAACTTGCAAATTTCTATCGGGAGTGGTCTTATTTTTGGATTACCTACAGATCTGAACAGATTAACAGCTGACATAATCACACATTAAAAATCCGGAAGATCATAACCGCTGAGACAATTTTAGTAATCCAAATTTTTCTCATCAAAAATATATGGAAGCACCAGCCGGATCACTGCAAACCCGATACAGAAAACCGAGAGGAAAACAAAATATTCCACGTGGATGATGATTTCAAGCACTTGCGGTGGATAAATAAATAAGGAAATGCGAAAATATTGTCCTCTCTCTATGCTTCACGGTGAAAATTTCCACCCTCATCACTCTTTGAGGGTTCCCCTATTTACTGACAGAGGCTGAAACAATTGCTTAGTTTAATAGAGCTAATAAACTATAGAGGAAGAATAGCGCTGCCTTCGCTGTCGAAACATCTTTTCCTTACATCTAATAGGGACACAACTGTCATAGCGAGAAAAAACTATGCAGTTTGACAGTTCGGTATTATTCAACATCGGAACAAAGGGAACACCAGCTCTATTCTTAGTTTCTATTGGATTCGCCTATTACTGTTAGAGATTTGCATCTTACTGATACCGGTGGTACATTGGAAACTCTTTCACTTGAAAGCAAAACATATTACAAGCACATCATGATGCGCGCTTGAATGTGTGATTATCTTCTCAAGTGTTTCTGTTGCGTATAAAGTGGTAATGATTGAAAATCGAAGCAATCACAAACAAGTAAGAATCTTGCTATCGCAATATAATGATGATGACTTCGAGGGTGATATCGTCCTCTTCCCTCGGCTCATCATCAACGTACGCGTTGACATCTGTCAGTTATTGAGCCCTGGTGGTAAAGTTGGTGGGGAACTCCCAACAGTTTCAATGTGCACTCAACAGATAGCACTGCGAAGGGTGGTAACTATATGCCTTGTATGAGGAATTGATTAGTGGGATATCTTGTTAATTAGATATCTTTGAGGGTAGTCAAGTAGTGAGCCAATTTAAAATCGATAATTTCGTATTGATTGTTGGCTATACTGCCGTTATGCACAGAAGTGTCCCATGGTCCATAATGAATGCATGAAAGATGGGACATTTATGCGTATAGCGTCAGTTAGTATAATCTTTCACTTATTAGTTCTTCTAAAAATGTTGGTTCTTTTGGGGAGATTTCATTCAATCGTGAATGTGATCAGTTTTTTTTTCATTTTACTGAATAAAATCATCGAAATACCGTTGTCAATGACCAGTAAAAATTACCTTCGAAGCTTTCATCCTTGTCCAAAGTTCGTGGCGTTTTCTTTGGTGAAGCAGGTGGCGTTGGATGAGTATACTTTCGATTGGATGGGAGTTGAAACGGAAATTCACTTACAGTACTAGCAGTACCTAGATCATTCGATTGCGGGAGTTCCACCGGCGATACAACCGGCGTTAGGGTTGAATCAGGAGAGGTAGACTCCTGCCACGTGAGATGCTGGAATCCTAGCGGATCATCCGGAGATAGAACTACGACTCCCGTTGGCGAATTCTGATCGGTAACAGACACCTAACGAAAACGATTGCAGTAAAATAATTTATTGATGTCAAGATAGAAGACAATTATTTATATTACCTTATGTGTTCTATTAAAATCAGCACATGCAACTGGAACACTGCAATCTTGTGTTCGTGTTGTGTAAACAGAAGCGGAAACAGAACATCTCGATTCTGATGGGATAGCAACCTCGGCAATTTGTTTAGGGACCACAGTGCAATCCAATACCAACAATTGGAACCGTGTTTCTAAATATTTGTCCCGGCACTGGACATCTGAACCATCCACTGGATTTTCTGGTTGCGGTTCTTTTGGGTTTGAAACATTGCCTCCCGAAGTTCGAGGCGTTGTATCCTTCTCTAGTTCAGAGTTACTAGATCTCAATGAGGGGATAATAACGTCGTTTTCGCTGCTAATAGACGCAAACTCGTTGTCCAGGCCTTGCGATATGCGAATGCACGCTGGAGGTTCTTCCTTATTGGTTGTAGCTTCCTCATTTTCATCTTCGAGGCTTGATGACAGAATTATTAAATCGTCTTCTTCTTTTACTTCGGAAATACGCCGAAATTCTGTATCCAGGCTGCGTACGAAGCTTATGTTTTTAACAGAATCTGAATGCTCCTGAATAGACTTATGTACTGCCACTCCAACACAGCATTTACTCGCTGAGTGGCACATATCATCATCGCGTCTCGACTCTAATTGAAGAGCCAAGGGTGATTCATTCGAATTGAGATCAGCTGGGGTTCTAATTTCCCATTCTTCGGATTCGATAGCCTCCAGGTATTCCAAAGTTCGACAGCACCTTGTAAACAACAAATTAGCGTGCTTTTTTGCTTGCAAGACCTGTGTATCCTCGATGTCCGTCGGTACCATTGCAATACTACTAAGTACATTTTCGTCGATGGCTTCTGATCTATGCATGGTTTGTCCAGAGTTACGTGACGTTTCCTCAATATAATCCTGCCATTCATATTCGGCCGTAACTTCCCAATCAGAATCTAATCCTTCTAGAAAGTTGATCAGATGCCTGTGTTTGTTCATGCTCATCCTCTGTCGCCGCATGAGCTGTAGTTCATCTCGATCATCTGTCAGATCCGAACAGTTGAATGTCGCCTGTGTTGAAACAGAAGACATGTCCATCCTCGATTCCTTGTCCGAGCTCGACCAGTTGAAATATTCGAACGGTAAGTATGATCTTGCTAGACTGCACGTAAGGTCTAAAAACTCATTCCAATCATTACAGTGAATCGTATCCATTCTTGTCTGGAAATGGCAGGGTAGTAGTGTTAAGCAATAAAAATAGCGAATTAGTGAACAAAATCATTTAAAAAAGTGACCAATATGATTTAAGTTTAAACAAGATTTAAAAAATGTTCGTTACGTTGTTCGTTAAAACTGAAACCCGTTGGGGTGAATGAGCCCCCTGTCGGGGTGGTTTGAACAACCTTGCCAAACAACCGATAATATCATACTTGCCATACACAGTTTTGGTCACGAGCTGCTCATTTGCTAATAACTTTGCACACAGTTGACGAAACATAGTTCTTTTTGTAGTAGTCGATAGAATAGAGTTTAAGCTTGTTATAGATACGTAAAAAAAGATTTTAATTCTAGTTATAAACTGTATTTGTTTTTGCGTTGTAAAAATGAAGTGAGAAATGCTCGCTGCACATCTTGGACAAGTGTAAAAATTCATTGATGTTAAGATTTACCTACTCTTTGTATATCTGTGGTAAACTATGATCCTAGTCTATCAATTACTTTAAAGAAAAACAAATTTCAACAGCTGAGTGAAAAGTTATTAACAAATGAGCAGGTGATGTGTACAACTGTGCATGTCAGCAATGAACAGTTTTAGCGTAAAAAGATTTAAAAGAAAAAAAATATTTTCTCTGTTGGTTGAAAATGCTAGAGTCGGTGTATAATGTGTCACGCCAAGAGAAAAACAGTTGAACTCGCATCACGGTTTTCGAAAGATTCCAATTCTTTTCACTTGGCAACAGAGGACTTCTACAACAACTTCAACTGACTTCTAGCGAGAGAAAAAATACTGCGGCTGTAGTAAATCATTATATCAGTGATTTTGTCAAATTATCTTAACAAAAAATAGTAGAAATTTACATTACTAATCATTACCGAGCGTATCCCATGACAATTTAACGCTCACTGCGTGTTTGTGCTCATTTCTTCGATTATATTTTATATTTTATTGCAATACCTTTCGTGAACCTTTCATAGCATCGTAATGTGTATTTACTTTGCACGATAGGTAGCCGCTTTGACAGTTCAATAGGTAGACTTGGCTTCACTCTTGGCGTGACTCATTATACACCGACTCTAGAAAATGCTATCTAACATGAAGCCTAGTGTGATAATTTATTAGCTACAGAGAAAGGTCTGCAGATGGTAGGTAAATAGTTTCGCTAGAGTACGGCAGTATGTAAATTGAATTGAAGTTGAAAATGGGCGAAGGACCATTAATGCGACAGTACTAGGTGGTACTAGTCAAACGCACACTTCTTTACCCAACTCATGTTTGGGGAGATTTGAAGTATTTTTTGCGTAAGTATTTTTGCGTTTGAACGACAAAGTCCCTGACTAATATGCACCGAAAGCGAATTATTCGCACTTATCTCAATTTCCATATGGGTATTTTAATCACTTCCTACAGCGGCATCTCTGTGGAAAATGGCCGGACGATTATAGTAGAAATACTCAGAGGGAGAGATGGGCGGAGAGAATGTTTTGAGCCAAATGAACTGTCAAAATCTGAGCCAATCGAACATTCCAATATTAGAATTTTCCCGAGGATTTCTTATTCTTACTAGAATAAATTTGAGAGTATTGCAATCGAACAGAAATTCAATCACCTTTGTTTTGTGTGCTTCTCAAATTCAACTAATTTTTAGAACCAAAAACAATATTCTAACTCTATTGATTAATTGATCTTCGTTGGTTAATGAATGGCACCAAGAAATGTGCAAAATATTGCGATGCAATCACTTGGGTTCTTTAATTTTGAAAAATGTATCGGTTTTTATACATCATGTTAAAGAGCTTCGTTTTCTGAGCACAGCGATATTTTTTCGAACCCACACACTTTCATCTCGATTTTTAAATTAAGATTTAAAGCAAAATAATAACTTCACTGTTTGACACTAAACTGACAAACTGACAGCTCGCTCCCATACAAAGTGACACCGAGGGGCACTAATAAGGTGATTTTTGCAAATGTAATCAAACTCATTTAAAATAGTTCCAGTGTACCAAAATTGATGAAATTTTGGGTTTGGGTTCCATTTTTAATGCAGATTACGATTCTGTGACACTACCCCGAACGCCATAACCCCGAACGCCATTACCCCGAATGCCACTACCCCGAATGTCCTACTACCCCGAATGGCCATTACCCCGAATGCCCTACTACCTCGAATGGCCATTACCCCGAAATTAAGACAAATGAAAGAACAGCAAGGGGTCAAAAGAAGGGTACATTTTTAAAAGGAAATTTCGTTTTGGAATTTATATATATATATTTATATTATTAAATGATAATTTTTTATTGGAATTTTGAAGCTTGCAAGCGAGCAAGCTTGTTTTACGCGAGAAGCCCGAGAGATGTCGTTACTGAGGTCCTATGTTTTGAGATACTATGTTTTCAAGAAAAACTTTTTCAAAGTGTTATGTCTGTTGTCTGTGATTAAACTCTCTGATTAGTTTCACTTTACTAAATTGATGATACACTACGTTTACTTTTATGAAACTATGTATTTATCAATTCCAAACCATTTTAAAGCTCTTTAGAAAATGACAACCTTCAAGTTTTCGAGCACTTCGTTCACCATTTAAAAAGTCAAAGGGTCTAATATGCAATCCAATTCAATATGCAATACCAGTTGGAAACTGTTAAACCTTATCAAAGAATTGTTCGACCTGAGTCTAGACCTGAGTTGAAGAATTTCTCGTTATGGATTGAAAAATCGGTGCATGGAACGTTGAACTATCGATTACAAATTTATAACATTATTCCACACGTTATTATCCCAAATGGTCACTACCCCGAATCCCTTGCCAAAAGCTATTGATTACATATTTTCCTTATATATTAAAAGAAGGGAATATTCCCTTCCCTTCTTTATCATACATCCAAAGAATAAATTATTTTCTTTTTATATATTCAAAGAAAGGAATATTCCCTTCTTTATCGTTCATCCAATAATTAATTCTTTCCTTTTGTTATATTTTCAAAGAAGGGAATATTTCCTTCTTTATCATATATTTAACGAATTGATTATTTTCTCTTTTATATATTAAAAGAAGGGAATATTCCCTTCTTTATCGTATATCCAAAGAATTAATTATTTCCTATTGTTATATTTTCAAAGATGGGAAACCCCCTTGAGCCATTAAGGCTGTTCATTAACTACGTAGACAGTTTTTTTTGGGATTCTTGACCCCCCCCCTTCCCCTGCGTAGACAATTTTCCATACAAAATTTTTAAAATTTGTATGGACCGTGCACAATTGCCATCAACCCCCCCCCCCCCCCCCCTTCCCTAAACTGTCTACGTAATTTATAAACATATCCTAATAAGTTTTTCTTTTCTTTTTATATACGCGAAAGAATATTCCAGGAATGACTATAATAAACAAAAATAGTCAATCTAATACATGGCATACTTTTCTGGGGAATGGTTCATTCTGGGAAATGCTTTTCTGGGGAATGGTGCATTCTGGGGAATGGTTTTCGGGGGAATGGTTTTCTGGGGAATGTTATAGAATCCTATCATTTGTATTCAGTATAAATTGACCACTTTGTCAAGCAGTTTTGGCGTGACTTTCTACCAGCGATTTCACAAAACTGGACCAACTAATTTCTATTTTTAATTATAAAACGCACAAATGTTGGCTACTTTTCTCGAAGTTCTAGAAGAAAAAATCTCAAAATAATGTTTTATTTCAAAGTTCGAGTGGTAGTAAACGTCATTTTAAGTGCTCGAATGAAGTGGTTAATTAGAAAAGAAAATTTCCTTCTCAAAAATTTATCCCTTGCTGTTCTTCTATTTGTCTTAATTTCGGGGTAGTCGCCATTCGGGGTAGTGTACTATTCGGGGTAACGGCGTTCGGGGTTATGGCGTTCGGGGTAGTGACATTCGGGGTAGTGTCACAGAATCGCAGATTACATATGCTTTTACCTCAACACCCTTAAAGAACCCAATTATTATTTTGCACGTAAATCGAATCAAAAATACAAGTCATTTGAAATGCTAGCTTCTAGCAAGGGTTGCAAGATAATTTAGGAACAAATCCCTGCTGCCGAATTGTATTTTGTTTTCTCCACCTATCTCTCCGCCATAACCCAAATGATAGAACTATTCCACAAATGGCTTGGATATTTCGAACACGTCGTTGAGCAAAATAACCATACAAAAGTATTATGGTAATTTTTTTTTTGCTATGGCGGTTATTTTTTCCTGTGCAACAATTTGACTTGGTATTGCTTTTCACTTTTACTAAACAAAACACCTTTTTTGAGTAGCACAGCTCAAAAAATAAACTGAATAATGATGCTAACGCTAAATCGATAAAAATGCAGATGGGACTGACTTACGGATACCTGCAGCAAAGGCGTCTTCACAAGAGCTTCCCTTTGATTTCCCAAGAAAAAAAAAATGGTTAAAAAATATTTAACAACTGAGATTACTAACCGATGGCGATAAACTTCTCGAGTTTGATAGTATTTTGCAATTATTTCATTCGGATAACTTTTAAAATTACACGAATAACAAGCAATTTGTTCGTTACTACAAAGCACAACAACTTTCCATGGAATACGAAAAATGCAAAAATAAAATAGTGAAGGGAGGTAAGATTGGGCGATTTTTGATCGATCTTTGGAAGATCGATCTTTTTCATCCCTTACACGGTAACCGCAAAATACCCAATAATGACTACAAAGTAAGCATTTTCGAGGGAGATTGGGACTACCCATTAAATGAGTAAACATATTACCCATTTATGAGTATTTGTTACTCAAAAATGAATACTTACTACTTTTCGGAAAATGGTGAATATGTGCGATTTCCACTAAGATGAAAGTGGAAATTAAGTGAATTTACTTAGGAAAGGTTGTATCATGCTGGTGGTAATGGAAAATTGGTTGTATAGGACGCCAATATTCAATAAATGTTCATTTTGGCCTTTTCTTAGCAAACATATTGATACACAATTTTCGCGGAAAACGCAATGGAACTTGATTTACTCAACACGCACCATACTATAAAATGGTGCTAGATGGTTTTCAAAGTGATAACAAGATGACAAATCATCTTTATTTTGAGTAATTGAGCAATTTACTTCTGTTTACATCATATTTACGATGCAGCACACGGAGAACAAATTCGTTAAGTTAAGATAACATTCCTAATAGCTACTTTCACATGGAAAAATATTGTTATTTGAAAGAAACCTATAGTTATTCCAACATTAATTTGACCGTCAACTCAATCATATCTACATAATAGATTCAACTGTTCATCTTATCCTCAATTCAACTATAACTTTGATCAATTATAACAACCGTCAAATGTAATTTATTGATATAATTTGGTTTCAAGTGATCATCATAAATCCACATACTTTTAACTTGTGATGCGTAGAGCAGGCGATAACATAGCTGGCTCTCACGCAGATGAACACGGTTCAAATCTAAGCTGAATGTTCTTGTTCACCTTTTTATGATTTTGCAGTGTGTTTTTGAGATCGATAAAGAAGCAAAACAAACTTCCTTAATATGTCGATAATGAAGAGCAGTTCGTTTAATGAACATTGTAAAATTTCGCTTTCCTAACAATAGTTTTCTTGAATCAACTAAAACATAGTTGTATTTTAAAGTTTAACGTTTGTTCATCTACTGAAAAATATAGTTGAGCCAACCGAGGAGCCAACTATGGACTATAGTTGTTGCCTTCTATATATAGTCAAATCAACTATAGTTTCGGGTTATCTCTAAAACAATTGAACAATATAGTTATTTTGACCGGAAAAATAATTGCGTCTGCTATAATTTATTCTCCGTGCATTGATGGAGCCGCAAAATGAAATGAATATATCTTATGAAAGTTCATCTGGAAAAGTCAAAGATGCACATCAGTCTGATCGTAAAAACGTTTTCTTCTTCAATTCGAATGTTATATTGGAAGGATTTTACACAGGCTTTATGAAAATTATGATTTAACGCTAATTTTCACGAATTTTATATGCAGTCTGTCAACATTATCATCATCATGCAGTGGCGACATCTGCGTTGAGCTTTTACGGCAATCTTCCAATAGATTCCATAGATAAGCGGAGACAAAGCACATACTGCTAAGAGGACCCGAATAGAAATTGTAATGTAGAAAACATCAGCAGACATCTTCAATACATTAAATTTTAACGTGTATTGCTGTACCCTTAATGTATTCAGACTTCAGTGTGACGTCCAAGTACATAAAAATACATTAGCCTCAAACGTTACATCAGAATCAAACGTCTTGACGATGTAAAATTTGACATCAGAATACATCCAATGACAACAGAACCTAACGTTACATTAGAATCAAAATTCATCACGATGTAATTTGTTGCACGCATAAAACATCAGAATACATCCAATGACAACAGAACCAAACGTTACATTAGAATCAAACTTCATCACGATGTAATTTGTTGCATGGATAAAACATCAGAATACATCCAATGACAACAGAACCTAACGTTACATTAGAATCAAACTTCATAACGATGTAATTTGTTGCACGCATAAAACATCAGAATACATCCAATGACAACAGAACCTAACGTTACATTAGAATCAAACTTCATCACGGTGTAATTTGTTGCACGCATAAAACATCAGAATACATCCAATGACAACAGAACCTAACGTTACATTAGAATCAAACTTCATAACGATGTAAATTGTTGCACGCATAAAACATTAGAATACATCCTATGACACAACAATAAAAAGAGGCTTGCAGTGCAGTGATGCCTCCTATGCATAGTTTTGTGACATTATTAATTGCAAATAAAATTGAACTCTTTAGAAGAGTGGAGACGCTAATAAAAGTGCACTTAGACGTTGTATCGTCTTGACGCCTTCTGCGCACTTATTATTCATTCACCAAGGAATAAGTGCGATGAAGACACAACAACAATTTAACATAAAACCGCACTTTTATTAGTGTTTCCGCATTCATAATCTCATAAATGTGCCCAATGCGCAATTCTCGGCGCAATCATATAAAATAGCACATTGCGATTACAAGGTAGAGCTTACCATCATTAACTCTTACACGACTGACATAGCCTCAAATCACTGAAGGAAATTGTGGCATGCCCTGTGGTCAATGTTTATTTGTATGTAAAACAAATGCCCTGGTGACGTTACAGTGCAAGAGTTAATTAGTGTTTTAATTGATTATTATCGTTTCAATTGAAACCGATCGGCCATAGAGATTGCTAAAGTATGATTGTGTCAGTGATTTGTTTTCATCGAGAAAATTTTCTGCTATGAAGTTTTTTTTCCCGATGAAAACATTTTGCGTATACGTATACGTGACGTAGTGTGCGTACGATAAACGTCAGCAATCTCTATAGTGTGCTGTATAGCGCATCAGTGTACGAATACAGCACACTATGTCCGACGTTATGTTTAACGTATACAGAACGTTTTCAACGAGGTTTTCATTTGAAACGATAATATTAATTCCAAGGCAAACGAAGAAAACCATCTGGCCACCCTGCATGGGCCGGCGCAGCCTGCATGCATGCATTCCTCGGTACATTCTATGCGCTCGAGTATTGATGGTCCGAATGTGAGGATAACAATAACAAACCAGCATATCTGGCTGAAGCGAAAGTGAGGATAACAAACTTCGCACTTGAAAATGGGATTGCGCAAGTGTGCGTGTTATGAACGACAGAAAGGTCATTGTCGTTCTCATTTTTGAAGTAAAGCTATATACATCGCTGCTGCATTAGCGTATACCAAAATTATTCAGGGTGTAGGTGTCAGATCGACGTTCCATTACAAACAACTGATGTTGACCTGTCAATAATTCGCGTTATTTGGGGTTTATTAGCTGAATCGCAAAAGAAAACTAGAGTCCCTGAGGCCCTTCACGGTGTTTCGCAAAAACCCATTAATGGGTATAAAAACACCCATTTCCGCTAAAAGTGCCCCTCTTCATTTAATGGGTAAACTATGGTTTACTCATTAATGGGTAAAAGGGGGAACTGTCAATAAATGGGTGTTTTTTACCCATCTTCTTAAATTGTGTTTTTCGTAAAATGGGTAAAAACTACCCATTGCTTCAAATGGAGGATGCTGGTGCTGGGTTATTTGTCCTCGTTGATATAAAAAACTTTCAAATATTTACATTGAAAATAAATGCAGTAGTAGCGAAAAAAAAAAATATTACACGAGATATTACAATACCATATTGGATAAAACTGAATAGACTTATCCGTAAGCCTCTCCAATGTTTCGGAATCTAACCTTTTCCGGAGATCGTCCATTTTTGCTAAAAAAAAAGCGGACAGAAACTGCCCACATAAACAATAACCATAAGATGCGCCTAACTACCAATTCGGGATATCATCCGAACTTTATGTGGTATGTTCCTACCATCTATGATATCGTTAGTTTATGGTACCCGTTTATTAGGGTGTTTGCATTCCTAAATGGTCGGTGACGGAATGAGACGATAAAATTTCGAAGTGTTTTTTCACCCATTAGTGGGTAAAAAATATACCCATTATGCAATCGTGAACTGATTCATAAAATGGGTATTTTTTCACCCATTTTATGATTTCCAAATTCCCCCATTTTTTGACAGCTGCATACATGGTTTGAAAATGGGTATTTTGACGTAGAACTACGTCTTTGTCGACTAGGGGTGCAAGTCAAAAAATATGTGTGGTGAAGGAGTGTTAGGTTTTGAACGCTTGTAACTTTGTCATTTATAGATGAAATTAAAATCCAAATACGCCAATCGATAGGATATTACATTACGAACCTGTTGAAATAAATATTTGAAAACGGCACAAAAGCCATTTGTAAACAAATGGTTTGTGGGCCCTTTACTCGCTACCCGAAGAACGCCCACGCAAACCAACAGCATCGTCAGGAAGGGGAAAATTTCCCCTACCCGATGTTGCTGTTGTGTCGCGTGGGTGTACTTCAAGTAGTGAGTGAAGGGCCCACAAACCATTTGTTTACAAATCTCGATGAACATTTCAAATGGTCCTATCTGCTTTGATCGATTCTCTTCATCGACTTTCTCTTTCGTTAATAACTCAGCTGAAAAACCTGTCCCTGTTGTATTTGACGTTTTGGACGCTAGATAAGAACCTCCTTTATCAAACTATGTGGTAGAATTAGCGCGAAATCTGTTTGCATAGCAGTGGTTATGAAAAGAGAAAGTCGATGAAGAGAATCGATCAAAGCAGATAGGACCATTTGAAATGTTCATCGAGAAATGGCTTTTGTGCCGTTTTCAAATGTTAGCACTGTTTTGTCCGAGTCAGCACTACACGGCAAATGAGAACACCCAAATTTGAGTTTAGTTCACTCATAAATCGTAAAAAGTACAGGAACTCAGTTTTGAGTTAATTTCCCTCTGTTTTTCCAGGTTTTCGAGGTTTTTCCAGGAAAATTTTTCCGAAAATAAGAAAAGTAAAGATTGGATTCTGTGGATTTTCGTCAATCCTAATTTTCTGGAAGATTTTTGAGGTTTTCCACAGGAAAACATGAGGCAAATCTCGAGGCAAATTTACTCATCGTTGCGTTCCTGCACTTTTTTTTTGATTTTGAGTACACTGTATTCAAATTTGCGTCGATCACATTGGCCGTGTTTTCGCGGTGTGTGTTGTTTTGGCAAATTAGTCCGGGAAAGTGGTGGTAAATCAGCAAGGCTGTTTTTCAGGTAAGTAAATGTGAATTAATGTACCTATTTAATGTAATTAAGTTTTTTTTTTAGAAAAGTGCACCAGTCCGAAGCCGGATCCCGGTAGGAAGTCCGACGCTGGAACCCGGCGGGGAGTACGAAGCCGGATCTCTGCAGGTTAGTGCATGTGTTTTTTTTATGGACGAATAAATAAATAAATCCGGAGAACTTTGAGATTAGGGCGTAATTGCTTTTGTAAACAAACACGTCAATCGCCAATTAAAGCTCAATCTAAAAAATTAACGGCACAAACAGGTAGAGAAATGATTCCTTTATCATTTAGTATGGTTTGTTCGCGATAATAAGTTTCAATTTACGATTAATCGGCGATAGACGTGTTTGTTTACAAAAGCAATTACGTCCAAATCTCAAAGTTCTCCGGAAATACTAAATACTAAGTGGAAGTGGACCCCGTTGGAAATCCGATGACGGATCCCAATGATGGGTTCCGTAATCGGATCCCGATAACGGGTTCCGTAGACGGATCCCGATAACGGGTTCCGTAGACGGATCCCGATGACGGGTTCCATAGACAGATCCCGATGGGGAAACCGAATACGAGTCCGGATTGGGATTCCGTAAAAGGATCTCGATGGGAAAACCGAATACGGATCCCGATGGGGAAACCGAATACGGATCCCGATGGGGAAACCGAATACGGATCCCGATGGGGAAACCGAATAAGGATCCCGATGAGGAAACCGAATACGAATCCCGATGGGGAAACCGAATACGGGTCTTGATGGGGAAACCGAATACGGATCCCGATGGGGAAACCGAATACGGGTCTTGATGGGGATTTCATAGACGAATCCCGATGGGGAAACCGAATACGAATCCCGATGGGGAAACCGAATACGGATCTCGATGGGGAAACCGAATACGGGTCCCAATGGGGAAATCCAATACGAGTCCGGATTGGGATTCCGTAAAAGGATCTCGATGGGAAAACCGAATACGGATCCCGATGGGGATTCCGAATATGGATCCCAATGGGGAAACCGAATACGAATCCCGATGGGGAAACCGAATACGGGTCTTGATGGGGAAACCGTATACGGATCCCGATGGGGAAACCGAATACGGATCCCGATGGGGAAACCGAATACGGATCCCGATGGGGAAACCGAATACGGATCCCGATGGGGAAACCGAATAAGGATCCCGATGGGGAAACCGAATACGGGTCTTGATGGGGATTCCGTAGACGGATCCCGATGGGGAAACCGAATACGAATTCCAATGGGGAACCCGAATACGGATCCCGATGGGGAAACCGAATACGGGTCTTGATGGGGATTCCGTAGACGGATGCCGATGGGGAAACCGAATACGAATTCCAATGGGGAACCCGAATACGGATCCCGATGGGGAAACCGAATACGGGTCTTGATGGGGATTTCATAGACGGATCCCGATGGGGAACTCGAATACGAATCCAGATGGGGAAACCGAATACGGATCTCGATGGGGAAACCGAATACGGGTCCCAATGGGGAAATCCAATACGAGTCCGGATTGGGATTCCGTAAAAGGATCTCGATGGGAAAACCGAATACGGATCCCGATGGGGATTCCGAATACGGATCCCAATGGGGAAACCGAATACGAATCCCGATGGGGAAACCGAATACGGGTCCCAATGGGGAAATCCAATACGAGTCCGGATTGGGATTCCGTAAAAGGATCTCGATGGGAAAACCGAATACGAATCCCGATGGGGAAACCGAATACGGGTCTTGATGGGGAAACCGTATACGGATCCCGATGGGGAAACCGAATACGGATCCCGATGGGGAAACCGAATACGGATCCCGATGGGGAAACCGAATAAGGATCCCGATGGGGAAACCGAATACGAATCCCGATGGGGAAACCGAATACGGGTCTTGATGGGGATTTCATAGACGGATCCCGATGGGGAAACCGAATACGAATCCCGATGGGGAAACCGAATACGGATCTCGATGGGGAAACCGAATACGGGTCCCAATGGGGAAATCCAATACGAGTCCGGATTGAGATTCCGTAAAAGGATCTCGATGGGAAAACCGAATACGGATCCCGATGGGGATTCCGAATACGGATCCCAATGGGGAAACCGAATACGAATCCCGATGGGGAAACCGAATACGGGTCTTGATGGGGAAACCGAATACGGATCCCGATGGGGAAACCGAATACGGATCCCGATGGGGAAACCGAATACGAATCCCGATGGGGAAACCGAATACGGGTCTTGATGGGGATTCCGTAGACGGATCCCGATGGGGAAACCGAATACGAATTCCAATGGGGAACCCGAATACGGATCCCGATTGGGAAACCGAATACGGATCCCGATGGAGAAACCGAATAAGGATCCCGATGGGGAAACCGAATACGAATCCCGATGGAGAAACCGAATACGGGTCTTGATGGGGAAACCGAATACGGATCCCGATGGGGAAACCGAATACAGGTCTTGATGGGGATTTCATAGACGGATCCCGATGGGGAAACCGAATACGAATTCCAATGGGGAACCCGAATACGGATCCCGATGGGGAAACCGAATACGGATCCCGATGGGGAAACCGAATAAGGATCCCGATGGGGAAACCGAATACGAATCCCGATGGGGAAACCGAATACGGATCTCGATGGGGAAACCGAATACGGGTCCCAATGGGGAAATCCAATACGAGTCCGGATTGGGATTCCGTAAAAGGATCTCGATGGGAAAACCGAATACGGATCCCAATGGGGAAACCGAATACGAATCCCGATGGGGAAACCGAATACGGGTCTTGATGGGGAAACCGAATACGGATCCCGATTGGGAAACCGAATAAGGATCCCGATGGGGAAACCGAATACGAATCCCGATGGGGAAACCGAATACGGGTCTTGATGGGGATTCCGTAGACGGATCCCGATGGGGAAACCGAATACGAATTCCAATGGGGAACCCGAATACGGATCCCGATGGGGAAACCGAATACGGGTCTTGATGGGGATTCCGTAGACGGATCCCGATGGGGAAACCGAATACGAATTCCAATGGGGAACTCGAATACGGATCCCGATGGGGAAACCGAATACGGGTCTTGATGGGGATTTCATAGACGGATCCCGATGGGGAAACCGAATACGAATCCCGATGGGGAAACCGAATACGGATCTCGATGCGGAAACCGAATAAGGATCCCGATGGGGAAACCGAATACGAATCCCGATGGGGAAACCGAATACGGATCTCGATGGGGAAACCGAATACGGGTCCCAATGGGGAAATCCAATACGAGTCTGGATTGGGTTTCCGTAAAAGGATCTCGATGGGAAACCCGAATACGGATCCCGATGGGGAAACCGAATACGGATCCCAATGGGGAAACCGAATACGAATCCCGATGGGGAAACCGAATACGGGTCTTGATGGGGAAACCGAATACGGATCCCGATTGGGAAACCGAATAAGGATCCCGATGGGGAAACCGAATATGAATCCCGATGGGGAAACCGAATACGGGTCTTGATGGGGATTCCGTAGACGGTTCCCGATGGGGAAACCGAATACGAATTCCAATGGGGAAACCGAATACGGATCCCGATGGGGAAACCGAATACGGGTCTTGATGGGGATTCCGTAGACGGATCCCGGTGGGGAAACCGAATACGAATTTCAATAGGGAACCCGAATACGGATCCCGATGGGGAAACCGAATACGGGTCTTGATGGCGATTTCATAGACGGATTCCGATGGGGAAACCAAATACGAATCCCGATGGGGAAACCGAATACGGATCCCGACGGGGGAACCGAATACGGTTCCCGATGGGGAAACCGAATACGAATCCCGATGGGGAAACCGAATACGGGTCTTGATGGGGATTCCGTAGACGGATCCCGATGGGGAAACCGAATACGAATTCCAATGGGGAACCCGAATACGGATCCCGATGGGGAAACCGAATACGGGTCTTGATGGGGATTTCATAGACGGATCCCGATGGGGAAACCGAATACGAATCCTGATGGGGAAACCGAATGCATATCTCGATGGGGCAACCGAATACGGGTCACAATGGGGAAATCCAATACGGATCCCGATTGGGATTCCGTAGAAGGATCCCGATGGGGATTCCGAATACGTATCCTGATGGGGAAACCGAATACGGATCCCGATGGGGAAACCGAATACGGATCCCGATGGGGAAACTAGTAGGTCCCGAAGAAACGTGCTCAACTTTTTGGCTCAGCTCTGGTACTATCTTCGGTCCCAAGCTAATCGATTCACCCCTCGAAACATAGGAAAATCCACTAACCCCTCATTTTATCTGTCAAACTTTCATAGCGAATCAAAACAAACATTGTGAAGTACTAGAATTTTGACTAGAATGGGGTACGTTAATCGTTTGCTTGGGACCAATAGGCTAGTCAAGTATTCAGCCCATTTAAAATCGTTAGTTTCGTATTGATTGTTGCTATTATTGTATCTGCTTCTTGCTATTACATCATTATTTCATACATCAGCTTGAATTACGTTGATCGATATTACATTTTTTTTTGCTGTGTACAGCCATAAGTGATTTTTTAATGAATTCGCTGATTGTGACTCTCTGAAAATTAAATGCCCAGGTTTTATACGTCAAACTCATCCTTTGCAACGTCCTCTTGTAACTTAAAAATACAAAATGTCATCATAACGTATAATGACTTCATAATTCCGAAAAAACATGTTTCCGGGCGGAATAAGTTTCATCAAGCATTATGATGGTACACAAAATGGGCCACAAGTTTATATAAAATTTAAAGTGTGGTTCGCAATCAGGGAAAGACTGAGATTTAAGAAAGCACAATTCTAATGTAAATTTTTCATAAATAACATCAATTTAGAATTCTGTACTATTCAATAACTATTTCTTCGAATTTTTAAGCAGTTCGGATAACAATTTGGCCAACGTATAAGATACTTTACTTTTGCTGGTCCGATGTCCCTCAAGATTTGACCTGTATAACAAAGTTGTGCCAACTAACTCGGTCCCTGGCTGCTTGTCTCCAATTAATCATGTTTTGTGGTTTTTGACATCATCCAAATCCAGAGGGCCAGTCACTTCAAATGTATGGGAATGGTGGGAAACCATTTGGAAATGCATGAAAATTTCCAGTTTTTATTCATTATCGTCTTTATGGGCAGTTTTAGGTGCCCAAAAATTGCACGAGTACATTACTATAGTGATAAGGTAAACACTGGTTTATTTGTTTCCTTCTGTGAAAGCATATTTCAAGAGCAAATTTTCATTATGTCGTAAGTAACATTCGCACCGATCCGAGAAAAATAAAGTTTTGTTTTGATGACCGAAAAGTTATTCCTATTTCCAATTAAACACATATAATCTCATAGTGATAGCAATGTTTAACATATTTAGCCGGGTTTTAATCATACAAAGGCAAATCGCTAGCTAGTTCTTATACGTCGTTTGGTGGCCCCTATTGTTACTTAAGTCAAAGTGCATTTATCAGGATATTCGGGAGAATTATCAATTATGTCTCCTTACGTGCAGCCCATTCATCATTTTAGGACCACCGAAATCATCTTAGCAACAAACAGTTCGATTTATTCACTTTAATAATGAGAAAGCGAAACGACGAAAGTACACTTTTCACGGGTTTCTCAGTGCTGTTACTTAAGGCAAACGGCATGTCCATAGAAATCGGGTGACGTAAGTAACATCGAAAACTATTTTGATCGGAAGGTGATTACGTCAAAAAGCAATTTGACTGGTAAATAAATTTAAAAATGGGATGTGATCCTATATTCGGACAGTATATAGTGTAATAGCAGGAGCATCGATTGACACTGATAGCTCGACTTTGTTTACCTTTGTTACATTCGACGTAATGAAAATTTGCTCTTGATTTAGTCACAAATCGTGGATTTTCTGATATTCTTCATACTGCAAAAATGATTTTCCTACCACTGAAGGGACGACATCTCTCGGATCTTCAGCATAGCTACTACTCAAATCATATAATTAATTTCTCGAGCGTCCCACACTTCCTACATCTTGCTCCACTTGGTCTAACCACCTAGCACGCTGTGCTTCTCTGCGTCTTGTACCGGCCGGATTTGAGGAAAACACAATTTTTGCGGGATTGTTGTCCGGCATTCTTACAACGTGTCCCGCCCATTGTACCCTTCCACCTTTAGCGACTTTCTGGATATTGGGTTCGCCATAAAGTTACGCCAGTTCGTGGTTCATTCTTCTCCTCCATACACATACACTTCATATACCCTGCCAAAGATGGTCCTAAGCACGCGTCGTTCGAAAACTCCCAGTGCTTCTCGAGCATTGTCTATTGTCATATTTTTCGTGCACAATAATTTTGTTTATTATATATTTGCAGTTCGTCAATAAGGCAGCCCAAAACTTTCCGCATTTTTGGATCATCTGTGGAACAGGCAGCAATTTTTGGAGCGATCCGTGAAGGGGAAGGCTTGCCACTTGTAACAGTGGACCAAACAAGCCAGCAACCCCGTCCAAAGTGTCTTGCATTATTGGCAAATTGGCACAGCGGGTCCATTTAAAGGGAGATCTGGAGGCGCAGCTATCACATTGTCATGATTGTCTGGTAGTTTACTCAAAAATGCTATAACAATCGCTAAGCTCGCTGTAATGTCACCAAGTGCCTCGTCACCTACAAATTGGCGCCTATGTCAGTGGTCTAATAACTCTTAGCGTGCTAATGGCATAGTTCCCCTGCCGCATAGAGAGTTGCCACAATGATATTAGGTTAGCTAAGGTCAGTTAACTGACTGGTGGGAAACGGGAGCTTAAGCAATGGCTATTCTGTATGCATTTAAGAGATAATCTACCAGAATGGATGATTTTTTTTTGTACAATTTTATGTTTTCTGATGGTTTTGGTTGTGCAAAACATGAGAATTAACTTTTCCAATGCTTTTAATTGTACAAAGCATTACAGCTAGAAACATGATCTTGTAAACACTACAAACCTTAACTGGTAGTTTGCTAAAAAAAAATGCTGCAACAATCGTCAAGCTCGCTGTAATGTCACCAAGTGCCTCGTCACCTACAAATTGGCGCCTATGTCAGTGGTCTAACAACTCTTAGCGCGCTAATGGCATAGTTCCCCTGCCGCATAGAGAGTTGCCGCAATGATATTAGGTTAGCTAAGGTCAGTTAACTGACTGGTGGGAAACGGGAGCTTCAGCATTGACTATTATGTACGCATTTTTATGATGTTATCTAACAATTATGGTGTGTAGTGTTTACACGATCATGTTTCTAATTCTAATGTGTTGTAAATATAATTGAAAGCATTTGAAAAGTAAGATTCTAGTGTTCTGTATATCTAAAAACATGTTCTCTGATGTTTTCAGATGTACAAAACGTTTAAAGGAAACGTTGTTTGAATGTTTTCAAATGTAGATGTTTATACATTTGAAAACATTCAAACAACGTTTATTTCAAACGTTTTGTACATCTGAAAACATCAGAGAACAACAAACACGAAGTACAATTGAAAACATCAGAACCACGTTTAGTTCTAACGTTGTGTACATCCGAAAACATCCAAAAAACGTTTGGTTCTAGCATCAGGAAACATCTACGTTAGAAAACATCAGAATACATTTACATATAAAAACATACCAACAACGTTTAGTTCTAACGTTTTTTACATCCGAAAACAACCGAAAAACGTTTGATTCTAACATCAGGAAACATCTACATTAAAAAACATCTGAAAACATTTACATATCAAAACATCCGAACAACGTTTAGTTCTAACGTTTTTTACATCTGAAAACATCCAAAAACGTTTGGTTCTAATGTCAATAGATTGAAATTTTTGACGTCAGACCGACATTAGAATGGCAAAATTTTGTTCCAAAATTTCTGATGTATACACCATGTTACGTTGCTTAAATACAACTAAATCATAATGTTTTCTAATGTTTGACATCAGGCATACATTTGATTTCGATGCTGATGTAGACATCAAAATCAAACGTTGGGCTAATGTAAATTTCTATTCGGGGAAGAGGTGACAATTGGCTTCTTCCTCTTTTATTTCTATCTCTATCTTTATCCTAAGAGGAAAAGGTGACAATACTCTTTAATTTATATCTCTATCTCTATCTTTATCTATGTCTATCTCTATCTTACGCACATCAAATCAGCCAATCACGAGCTGGTTCACGTTTGACAGAAAAGTGGTTCATTCATGGTTCCCGTATTGTCACCTCTTCTCTTAGTCTTTATCTATCTCTATCTCTATCTTACGCACATGACATCGACCAATCAGGAGCTGGATCACGTTTAACCCTTAAATGCATAGTGTTGCCGTTTGGCAACATACCTACTTTTGTCAATAAACATGATAAAGTAACTTTTTTTTTGATCGTTTTTACATTACAACGAAAGTTTATACATTAGCCGACAACTACGGTAGGATGAAGTTACACAGGTAACGGTTAATTTTGACATATCATGCATTTTCCATTCATTTGCCGGAAGTTTTCCGTCGCATCGATTCATTGAGAATATTTATTGGGTTTTTGTGCATAATACGTATAATTATTTGCTGAAAAAAATCGTGACTGTGTTGCAATACGTGTAAGTAACTGACGTGTTATTTCAGAACGCTATTTTACTATCCGTACTTTACAATATTCAGCAAAACTTATATGTTGCCAAACGGCAACACTATGCGTATACCACTTCTATTTATGTGTTGTGTATGGCAAAAATTCGCATGCAAAATAAACTTAGTACATATTTTTTTCAGAATGAATAATAGAATATTCAGAGAAAAGGATATCGAAACATATCTAGCGTCACTGCAGGATGGTTTCATATCGGAGGATGAGGCAGATTTCACGGATGTCAACGAATTTGATTATTACCTTCACAGTGATGACTTGATACGTGATTTGGAGGGAACATCTGACTCGGACGATGAAGAACCTAACAGATTTTTCCGGAATCCGGGAAAAAACGATTCACCGAACGTCAATCCTGAACGACCAGCAGTAGTCAATAAGCCAGGAACCCGTGACTGGATATGGAAAAAGGATAAACTGATTTATGACGATGATCGGGTAAAATTTACCGGAAACGTCAAACCCTACGAAAGTACAACAGCAATGCAGACACCGTTTCAATTCTTCTCACTGTTTATGACGGATGATATTTTGGTAAAAATAGTGGAGGAGACGAATTTGTATATTGTTCAAAGGGGAATTTCACACTGCCAACCGGTCACGTTATCGGAAATTCGAAAGTTTTTTGGTATTCTTATCTTCATGTCTGTTTACCATTACCCGAATGTGAGATCTTATTGGTCAAAATATGGTTTTGCAACGATAATGGAGTCAATGACCCTAAATCGGTTCGAAAGAATTCGTTCCGTAATTCATTTCAATGATAATGATCTCCACAAACCTGTTGGTCATCCCATTCATGACCGCCTCCACAAAATTAGACCTATAATAGATTATATGAACAATACTTTTGCTTCCGTCACGCCTTTCGAGCAAAGATTGTCTCTTGATGAGCAAATGTGTGCTACCAAAGTTGGCCACTTCATGAAGCAATACTTGCCAAACAAGCCTCATAAGTGGGGCTTTAAGCTGTATGTGTTATGCTCCTTGAGTGGCTACACACTTAAAATTTTTCGCCGAGATTCCAACAGCCGAATAATTCTGCAATTTATTTTGCTGACATTCAGTCAAACAATTGCCGAGACTCAGCTAACAAATAACATTTTGCTGAGATATCAGCTAACAAACATATATTTTGCAGTGATATCAGCAAAAGTAAATGCCGAAGTAATCGGCTGTTGGAGATTTTGCCGAGCTAGATTAAGTGTGTACGCTTACAGGTTTGAAATATATAGCGGAAAAAAAGAGCATGTAAGATTTTCGGAGGAGCCTGATCTCGGATTAGTGGGAAAAACAGTAGTTCGTTTATGTCGACCACTTCCCAGGAATGTAAACCATATACTGTACTTCGACAATTATTACACAACCCTACCATTGCTTCATTATTTGTCTACTCAAGGTATTCATGCATTGGGAACCATTCAAAGAAATCGGCTAGGCAAACATTGCAATCTTCCTACACAAAAAGATTTCATGAAGCCGTCTGTAACACGTGGAACTTATGAAGAACAACTTACCGACTATGAAGGTGTGGCTATTAGTGTAACATGTTGGAAAGATAGCAAACTCGTGACACTAGCTTCCACGTATGTTGGTGCTGAACCTGTGGATACCATCAGAAGATTTGATAAGAAGGATAAAAAGCAGATCACAATTGTTTGTCCGAAAATCATCAAAGAGTATAACGCTCATATGGGTGGGGTGGATCTCATGGACAGTTTTCTTGGCAGGTACAAGATTAGAGTCAAAAGTAGAAAATGGTACATTCGACTTTTTTACCATATGTTGGATATGACTGTAATCAATTCGTGGGTGCTATACAAAAAATCTAACGAAGACAAAGAGCCAAAACTGCTGAATTTGGCTGACTTCAGAACAGACCTGGCTGATTCATTGTGTAGATATGGCACAAGTAGTGCCAATAAAAGAGGCAGACCAACAAATAATATAGAAAAAAATTTAAGGACAAAAAAATTTCGCGGTCCGATGAGTTACGTTCCTTCGCAGGACGTTCGTACCGATGGAAGTGATCACTATGAACAACGATGTGATAAGAAAACAAGATGTAAATTGCCAGGATGTAAAGGGTTTTCTTGCATACAATGTACCAAATGTAAAGTTACACTTTGTCACACTAACAAAAGAAACTGTTTTCACACATTTCATACATAAAGATAGTGTGTTGCCAAATGGCAACAATATGCGTTTGACGTTAGGCAGTGAGAACATTATTTAATCGTCTAACGCATATTGTTGCCATTTGGCAACATACCTTGATTTTGCAAAAATAAAGTATCAAATCACATTTTAAAAGTTTTGTATCACTTGTTCAGTAATATTAAGCCCAATTTCTATAACTAGAATTTTTTTCACCGCAAAATAAAAAATCATGCATTTAAGGGTTAACAGAAAAGTGGTTCATTTTCGCCCCCGTATTGTCACCTCTTCTCTTAGGTATAATGTAGCCAAACGAACTGTCAGTTAGTGTAGCCAAACGAGCATGACGTCATCATGGTGTTGTTTGAGGGAGAAGTATTGTAATATTATGAGCACAAAACGCTTTCCACACTCCACATTCCGATTTATTTCGCGGACAACGGAAGAAGGAAAGAAAAAGCAACCTTAATAAACAAATACCATAAACGAATTGTATCTCGAATGGGTAAACCGTAAACTATCCCACAAATGGTTTGGATTATATGTTGATTATACTCCGTACACGTCGTTAAGCTCTCTCTTATGGTTACACTGGAGTCGCTTTTTACGCGGTTTTTTTTGTACACGGTTTTTTTTTACGCGGTTAGTGCCGCTGAGTCGCAATTTACGCGGTACGTTTTTAACGATTTCTCGACAATGATACGACCTATCGAGTTGATTCCAATCACATTATCCGTTTCAAACTATAGGTAATCGAATGGCATACTTTAAAAAAATCACAATTTTTGGTGTAAATACAGATTTTTTTTTAAATATGTCTTTATGGGCTATAGTAACGAATGGCATCAACATCCGATTTATAAAAAAAATATTTAAGCATGGGAAAAATCAAAATCTCGGAAGTTTTTTTTTACGCGGCACGTATCCTCCGCGTAAAAAGCGACTCCAGTGTATTTTTATTAGGGAAACCCTGGGAAACCATTCCTCGATTAATTGTTGCAAAGATTTGCTTTGCACTTCATTTTGAACTTTTACGCACGAAACAAAACAAAACTGCACAACGAAGAGCTCTATGATGGCATGAATTTTTTTCACGGATGCCACACGGATCACATTTATTTTTCGGTTGCCAAAACAACTTTTTGTGCATCCGGTTATCTATGGAATCTATAGTATCTGTAGTAAATACCTGTAAATACTATAGCTCTGTTTTTTACTCGCACATATATAACCCCGTGTGTAAACTTTAAAATCTTTTGAATCTTTTTTATTTGAAACAATTGCATGCCTAGTAAATAAACGAACTACCTAGGTAAAAAAAATAAATAAATCAGTTTACAAGCTGGCTGCCCCATGATATTTATTCGGAAAGGCACTTTGAAATAATTAACAACACATAAGTGGTAGGTAGTATACTGTCCATACAAGCATATCTGTCCCATAAGGAAAAACAGTAAGCCGAGAAAAACACTGTTGAAAATGTATGTCTCCAAATGGTCTTATGGATTGGAAAACCTAGTTTTGAATTTTTTCAAGTTATTTTCTGAACAAAATATGTAACTTTTAGTGCACAAGTAAAATGACGGTAATTTACAATCGATTCTAATGGAACTCACAACAAAATCCATATGGGACTGTTATGCTTTTATGGGCAGTATATCTGCTTCTACAAAATTTGGTAGCCTTAACACATTTACGTTACGTTATGCAGCAAAACCAACTTCCAGTTTGCGCAGGTAATCCTTGCGGCATTGCATATCGTCACATGGGCGATTATATGGTAACCAAACCGGTTCTCCAACAAAGTAACGCTTGGCCCGAATGTAGTTCTAAAACAAATACAGGAAATAATGTAGCAAATCTAAAAATTGTATTCACATTACAACGCTACCTTAACATCCAACGTGAACCTATGATAAATACCCGCTGGGATAACAATCATATCACCAGCAACAACTTCAACTCGAATCCAAAGGTCATCTTTACCACTGGAACAGTAAGAAAGAAATTATCTCTACTAATGTCATCACCTACCTCACGAGTAACCTACTTGCGAACGTCGAAGTATCCCGAACCATCAATAACGAAACGGATCTCTTCGTCCGTATGCAGGTGCTCGGTAAAGAAGTTTTTTAGTTTGTTTTCGTAATCCGGTAGACATTCTTTGGAACAGGTAATCTCATCCTCATAACTGTAGCCTCGGGCCTTGCGAATCTTTTCCAATACTCCATCGGAGTCATAGGTCGGCACATTAATCTAGAGAATTACGTTTGCGTGAACCAGACATTAGAATTCATCGCCTATGAATATAACGATTGCTTACCTTAAAGTACTCAACTCCAGTGCTTTTGAAGAGCTCTTCTAGTGTCAAGTATTCCGGGGGATTTAGGTGATGTTCCAACCGCTGATCGGTGGTTTCGTTGTCCATAAACCAAGCCCGCACCATTGTAGAACAATTTCCGAATAGCTTCCGTATCAGCTACCAACTGAGATTATAGAATGGAGCAGAATGTTCGGAACGATCTTTATCAACCAACACACGCACTATGAAGTTACAGCGAATGCCATAGGGGAACAGGGGCAAGAAGGTCACCCGAGGCAAGAGTGCCATCCTCAATATATTTTGAAAATGAAATCATTTCAATCCTATCCCACGATGAACCTATGCACGGTATTTCTATGAAACATTCTAAAAAGTTCTGTCCGAATAGAAGTCGAAAAAAAATGCGAAAAATCATTTTGTGTTGATGCATTGAAAAGCTAGTTTTTTATAAGAAAAAGGCATCATAAATTAAGGTTTTCGACATTTCTATTTTATTTTTTTCACAATTTCTGCATTTAGACGTCACTATTGATGGTTGATTCTTGATTGAAACATTAGTAACAATAAATTATTAAATATTTTCTTTAATTAATCAAA
Source organism: Ochlerotatus camptorhynchus (assembly GCF_037179485.1). Taxonomy (NCBI): domain Eukaryota; kingdom Metazoa; phylum Arthropoda; class Insecta; order Diptera; family Culicidae; genus Ochlerotatus; species Ochlerotatus camptorhynchus. Next base: position 841,477 of record NW_027040849.1, read on the forward strand.
AATTATATTCCTAAAAATAAACTTTATACGGGGCAAGAGTGCCACCCCTACATTTATGTATTAAATTGTACAAAACTGTTCAGAAATTAGCACAATTGGGCATTTATATTTCCAATATGCATTGTTTTCAAACTGTATAAAATAGTATCAAAAATAGTTTCCATTTGAATTCTTTGACGCACATGGTTTATTTTATATATTTTTGATAAAAAAAAATACCAATATTTTAGTGGAAGAAACAATACAAGCAGTTGCTGTCATACTTAAGAATAGTAATTTGTTGTTTAGAAATGAACATATTTATCATTTTCACATAATTTTAGACATATTGTCTTTTTGCCCCATAAGAGTGGCTCTCCTATAAATATTCACGGAATCGCATATTAAAACGCGCTATCGTTAGGGTGACCTTCTTGCCCCTAGTTCCCCTATATACCGACAAGTTGATTGTTGCTGTGACCTGATGCTGTGACGAATGATAATATTAACCTACCTACACAGTAACCGCAAAATACCCAATAATGACTGCAAAGCAAGCATTTTCGATGGAAACTGGGACTATCCATTAACTGTAGTAAGTAGCTAGTATTCATTTATTAGAAACAATGACTATAAATGGGTAATATATTTACATATCTAATGGGTGTCCCAGTCTCCCTCGAAAATGCTTATTTTGTAGTCAATATCTAGTCTTTTTTAGTCATTATTGGGTATTTTGCAGTTACCGTGTATACAACTACATACACAACTGGTAGGGTAGCCGCTCCTATAGTTGCGGTAGGTTAGAAGTGTTATACCTTGTACTGACATATGCCTTGTTCAGACTACAGAGTTATAACAATCAATACGAAACTAACGATTTTAAATTGGCTCACCACTTTAGTAGCCTATTGGTCCCAAGCAAAGGATTAATGTACCCTATTCTAGTTGAAATTCTATTACTACACTATGTTTGTTTTGATTCGCTATGAAAGTTTGACAGATAACATCAGGGGTGTGTGGATTCATGCAGAACATGCAGGGGTGAGTGAAATAGCTTGGGACTGCTTGGGACCGTTGTTCTGGTACTGAGTGAGCCAAAAATAATAATGATTTTCTTCGGGACCCAGTGGTGTTAGAGTTACCTCTATGGTACAACGGTACTGCTTTGTATGTCTGTCAATGGGTTCCTATAGTTGCTTATGGAGTATTTTATAGTTTTTGCACGGGAATATTATTTGAAAAATTAGAAAATGTGTTTTTTATTATATATCAAAAGATACCTTTTTCCAATATTTTTAGAAAAATCAAAACGTTATTATTATCCTGATAAATGTGGGCGTCTTAGTGGAATACCTGTATAATGAGAGATAGAAGGATTAGTATTTTCCATTTAATTCCACTACTTTATTTGCTTATCCTTGACAGATACGCGTATTTCGTCTACAATGTGCAAACTTCTTCAGTGTCAGTGGGTTGTACTAATACTCGACTTATATATTATATTTTTCGGAGCGGTGAACTTCCCCTTAACGAGGGTTTTAATCATACAAAGCAGATCGCTAGCTTTCATGCTAAAAATACTGGTTTTTGAGTCAAAAGTTATTATACGTCGTTTGGTGGCCCCTAATGTTACTTAAGTCAAAGTGTATTTACTAGGATATTTGGGAGAATTATCAATCACGTCTCCTTACGTGCAGCCCATTCATTATTTTAGGGTCACCAAGCCAAAATCATCTTAGCAACAAACAGTTCGATTTATTCACTTTAATAATGCGAACAACGCACGTACACTTTTCACCTCGCTTTTCACGGGTTTATCTGCGCTGTTACTTAAGACAAAGCGCATCTCCATAGACATCGGGTGACTTAAATAACATCGAAAAATAATTGATCGGAAGGTGATTACGTCAAAAATCAATTTGACTGGCAAATAAATTTAAAAATGGGATCGGACAGGACCTCCTATATAAATCTGTCTTCCGACAGTCTCGTAGAATTTGTTTTAAATAGTTTTACATCAGCAAATTTGCTGTATAAATGTTGGATGTAGCTGTTTGTGTTCATTGTTTTTGACGCCTAGGACGGAAATCGGTCCCATAAGGCGAAGTACTATACTTATACAGTTGCAGTTCACAGGATGCATTCGTTACGTGCTTTTGTGTTGGCGTTGATTGCTGTATATAGGCATGTAGGTGCGTTTGTATTTGAAGTCTTGTCATTATCACAAGAAGTTGAAAAGAGCGATCGATTTGGATGTTTTGGATATGCGGGAGACGCATTTATCATTTATCATCCATTTTTTTTATCAGCAATAGTTCTTCACCACAATAAGCATTAGGCAGGCAAGAGAACGTACAGTGGCATCCCAGTAATTAGAAATCGGAAAACAGCACAGCGTTCAAGAGCAAGGGAAGCAGATTAGATAAGGCGGTCTTTGTCGGATTGTCGTCATCGCTTCGTCAAATCGACCGCAAGCGGCAGGTAGGTCCATCGGTCATTCGGTGTTTGAAGAAAGCAGTCGCATTTTGAAAATATTTTGTTTTTACAATCAGGTCAATCAAAAGAGGTAGTATCCCAAGATGGCTCAGAGCAAAAAGTTTGGCGATTTGGTTGGGTCTATCGACGAGGGAACCAGTTCGGCACGGTTCATTCTATTTCGGGCGGAAACTAGTGACATTGTGTGCTACCATCAGAAGGAGTTGCGCCAAATGTATCCCCAGGAAGGCTGGGTAGAGCAAGATCCGAAGGAAATTCTTTCCGTAGTAGAGGAATGTATCGAGAAGACAATCGAAAAGCTGCAAGAACTCGGTGGCAATCCACAGGACATCGTGGCAGTCGGAGTCACCAATCAACGGGAAACGACAATCGTATGGGACAAGACTACGGGAGAGCCGTTGTACAATGCTATTGTGTGGTTGGATATGCGAACTTCCACCACCGTTGATCAACTCCTGGAGACCGTTCCCAATAAGACGAGGAACAAGAATTATTTAAAACCGCTGTGTGGATTGCCGTTGTCGCCATACTTTTCGGCCGTGAAGCTTCGCTGGTTGATCGATAATGTACCAAAGGTGAATTGCATTTTTATAATTAGCCGACGTTGGGACGGAGGTCGAAAATCAAAGAGCTTTTTTTTTTATCTTATCGTAGATTTATAATTGCCTTGCCTTGGCTGAAGGAGATTTGACTATCTCCTTCTATTCGATAGGTACCCATTGAATTTAAGTATTGCTATTGCTTAAGCTTAACAGAAGAGTTTAGCCTCTCTGTTCATGAAATTCCTGAGATTCTGTCGGTCCTTATTAGTTTTGTACCGTAAAGTGCCATAATTATGCGCGCCTAAGGCCTAATCCTGCGCAATTTAAATTCAATTTAAGTTCAGAATGTGGATAGGTGTATTATTCACTTGTATATAGGCAAAATGTGGGGTAAAGAGGGGCGGCAATACATTTATTAATTTATTTGTTTAATGGAACCTCAATAATGGTTTGGTTTTTCAAAACAGCATTGAGTCTATTGATGTTTACAATCAAAAATATAAATAAATCAAGTAGACGATCCATCTTGCTCCACCTTACCTACCATACATTTAGAAACTGGCACTACAGATTTTTTTTTTGCTAAAAGCGCGTAATCAGACGCTGCGCAGAATTATGGTGCTTTACGGTAATTTTTATCAAAATATGAACTAAAAAAGTATAGAAAGATAATACGAAAGCAGAAGATAATATAAATCAAACAGTGAGCCTGTTTATGCAATTAACCCTATATCCATAATTTCCAAAACATTAATATTACCGACCGGAACCTAAGTATCTCATTTCATGCACAGGTAAAAACGGCCATCAAAAACGGTAACTGCCTATTCGGTACGGTAGATACATGGCTGATCTGGAATCTAACCGGCGGTGTGGACGGAGGCGCTCATATCACGGACGTAACGAATGCTTCCCGTACCATGCTGATGAATATCGAAACGTTGCGTTACGATAAAACCTTGGGCAAATTTTTCGACATTCCATTCGATATTCTTCCAGAGATACGCTCCAGCTCAGAAGTATATGGTACCATTTGTCTAAAAGCACTGGAAAACGTTCCGCTAAGCGGCTGTTTAGGAGATCAACAAGCTGCTCTGGTTGGTCAGCAATGTCTTACAAGGGGTAAGGCGAAAGCCACGTACGGCACGGGATGCTTTCTGCTGTATAACACCGGAAATGCTCAGATTGATTCCAACCACGGTTTGATCACAACCGTTGCCTATCAAATGGGTCCGGAAGCTCAGCCGGTATATGCCTTGGAGGGGTCTGTTGCCATAGCGGGCGCCGCTCTAGGGTGGCTACGGGACAATATTAACATTATCAATAGTGCCAAAGAATCGGAAGAGGTGGCAAAGTCGGTTGAGAACAATGGTGATGTGTACTTTGTACCGGCCTTCAGCGGTCTGTATGCCCCTTATTGGAACCAAGAAGCACGAGGCGTGATCTGCGGTATTACAGAGGATACCCAACGTGGGCATATTGTACGAGCAAGCTTAGAGGCTGTCTGCTTCCAGGTGCGAGACATTCTGGATGCAATGAACAAAGATTGCGGATTTCCGTTAATCAAGTTGAAAGTTGATGGTGGAATGACGGCAAACTCGTTGCTTACCCAATGGCAGGCGGATTTGATTGGACTGGAAGTGCAACGCCCGGCGGTGGTTGAAACGACAGCTTTGGTAAGTTAATTATCACCCCTAATAGTAATAGTAAGTAATAGTAATAGTACTATTAATCTTTGTAATAGTAATAGTACTATTAATCTTGTTAATCAATTTTCAATACTTATGGACAATTCTTCAATACACGACGTGTAAATATTTACAAGATTGACAAATCTCAAGTAATCATGACATTTTGATCTTTGAAAACAACGCGCATGAGAAAAAGAGACCTACTGGGTCAGGATCTGTCATGATTACCTGAGTTTTGTCAAAACATCGTAAATATTTACGCTGTGTGCAACGAAGAATGGTTGCCCATAAAAGCATATCAGTTCCATCTCTGCAAGCAGAGAAAAACGCTGTTGAAAATGTATCTATCCGTTATTTTCAGAAATCAACATGTGACTTTTAGTGCACAGTTTAAAATACAGGTAGTTTACAATCCATTTCTAATGGATAACTCATTTCTAATAAACATCCATATGGGACTGTTATGATTTTATGGGTGGATTTGTTAATGTTCCTCAAAAATCACCACGTGTTAAAGTACAAATTACTGATTTATTTTTATAAACTAAGTGAACAAAAAAAATGTGTAAAACAATATCTGTGCACTTGCACGTCAATCTATTTAGCGGGACAAACTTAATGAATTTCAAAGTTGATACGTATTTTGGAATGTACCAATAGCGTACCTTCAAAGGTTTTGAACGTATCTCAAAGCTTCCCAGAAAACCCGTGTCCCGCTGGATAGACATACGATTCGAGCAAAGACCGCGTGGATCGACCAGATTTCCACGGAAATGTGATTGTTCGTGCAGGCGACTACTACTGCCTCTACCCTTAACATAAAATAGATACTGTGCCTACCCATAGATGTCACCACTTTTCCCCTTTTAATTGTTATAGCTTATTATGTACTGTTCTTGTTATGTTATAGTAAATAAACGTCTGTAGTACTTTTACCTCCGCCATGGCAGGACGGTCAGTAAATCGATCGTAAATCATTATTTTGAACTATCACACAACGTACAAATTGGGTCCTATCCGTGCGCGATCAGTGATGTATTACCAAATGCGTACTTTACGAATCTGTAATTTATTTTTAACGTACCTCTCATTTTCACTGAAATGCTTGTACTAAACTTTTGAAACCGGTTTATATATGAATTCTGACCACGGAATTGGATCTCTCAGTTATTTTAAGCCCGATTTCATATAAAAACATTATACTTAAGTGCATTCTAGCCCATTTGAAGGCCAAACCCGTTTTTTTTTTATTTTGATCCCTTAAAAATATACTAATTACGAACAAAATCGATAAAAATCTGTAATAATTATGGAGACGCATGGTGCTGTTTGGAAAACTTCATCATAAGATATCCCTTGGACACTTTCTGATCGGTCATGACCAACGTACCTAACTGAAATTCACTTGCTGATAGAACTTACCAGTTATTTAAATAAAAAATAATATTATTTACAAAAATTTCATTTTACCGACGGTGAAATTGTAAATTTGTAAATAATATTAATTTTTATTTAAAACACTAGTAAGTTCTATCAGAAAGTGAATTTCAGTTAGGTACGTTGGTCATGACCGAAAAGAATCCCAAAAAAGTAAGAGGTTGTATCCAAAACACGACCGTACATGTGACGCAGGATTACGAAAGGTAGTTTGGTTGTCGCAGCAAAAGTATAGGAAATATTAAATTTATTTCTTAACTCGTTATCAGTGAAAAAGTTCGATAGGTTGAAATTCTGAAGCAATTTGAGAGTTCTGTTTTTAAGGTGCTCTGTCGGTGTCCTGGACGATATGTCTTGAATAAAAGCTCTTTCTTGAACTCTTTAGTTAACTCTTTTATCAGTCATTTGTGGTCCTAAAAAGGACCGATGGGTTGGAAGCTTGGAAGCCAGTTTAGAGCAATGCTGTGGATTTTTTAACTCGATGTTCTTGGAGATGATAGAGGTGCGGAAATGAAAAATGTATTACGGAAAACACATCAATCACAGAAACTGAGCATACTGGATGGTACCTACGTTTATGCTTTTTGATGCAAATTTTAAACCCCTTCTATTAAGATAATTCGACAAGATTTTTTTTTTTGGCATGGTTCTTTTAATAGGAGGGGCTTAAAAGTTGCATCAAAAGGCTTAAAGATAGGTAGGGTAGAGAACTACTTCGGCCTAATCGCCCATTTTGGGCCTATCGAGCAGAAAACTTCAAATAAATCCATGATTTCAGAGTTAACAAGTCAATTATACGTTTGGTACGATACTTTAGTTAATAAGCTACGGAACGAAGTCTATGAGAACGCGTGATATGAAGGTTTGCACCCATTATTCCCAAAAACAAAAGAAGCGCTCCGACCGAATCAATTTTTATCTTCATCCGATAGGCCGAAGTGAATTATGTGGCGTTTCAGTGTTAAACTTTTGACAATATCTCAATGATTGGTTTCTCTTTATCAAATCTTACGGTACGTACGGAAAGGTAAATAAATTTGGAAGCCATCAGTAATAATAACATTCCGTTTGGTGCTAAACTGCGCTAGATTAAGAAAGACTAAGTGCGGGTTGTGCTTAATAGGCCGGAAATGGGGTAGTCAACCCTACTGAAAACGGGGTATCTTTGACAATGCGGGTAACTTTGATAGTAGAATATAATGATTTCATTATATCCATCACTACCTTTTTCCGAATTAGAAACATTGGTTCTATATTGTAGCTTAGGGCATTTCCCTTGGTATCGCAAGGGGTTGAAACAGTTGACGTTTTTTACTACACTTGCTTCGTTGTCGTGCACGACAGTCTGTTTGTATTCGTACACTCATGCTCTACTGTCATCTCTCTCACACAACACAACCGGTAGAATAATATTCGAGCAAAAAGAAAATTATCAAATAATTATCATATGGCATGTGTGATTTTGTTCTAATTCCACAATTTGGTGTAAATTAAACCATTTCTGATACGAAATGTTATTACAAGGACATTGTTGCTTGCCATTTTCAGAATTCACACAAGCACAATATCAGCAGCTCTTATTATGAGAAAAACTAAAATACATACATTCTTAGCGGTTTTCGACGACAGTGTCGTATGGCATATGACATTTTAGTTTGGTACTGTACTATGATAGTTTGTTTTGCAAGTGTCGGAGGCAAAGGCAGTCGATTATCACAGATAATGTGTCGACTACCGTGACTGCTTACAAGACTAGGTATCGCATATAATTTTGATATAGGGGAATTTACGTATTCTCGTCAATCTAAGCGATTTCTCAGCGTCACAAACATACATGACAGGTTTGTTTGTTGACATTTATCTGCTGCTTGCTGTTCTACCAATTCCAATCGACAGAATTGATCAAAACGGGTTGAACATGTTTTTACAACGCTCCAAACTTCTCAGGTGAGTGTGACTATTGTCGGCAGTCTCTTTTTCTTCGGCACCCTTTCCATTTGAACTGCGTGTTAACCAGCTGTTCTATTATCGGCAACTCGAAATCAGCCGTATTTTGTAGTGTGTATATTTCATTTAAAGAAAAATATGGCAGAACAGGATTGCACAGTCGTAAAAATGTAATCAGATTGAAGCTGGAAAGGTAAGGAATCGGCTTAATACATTCAGCGAAGAGTTTTGATGGGAAAATACAGTGAAATTAACTTTTCAATTTCGGTTGCCGAAAACAGTCAATGGGTGCCGAAGCCATAATTTACCCTAGTTTGTGTTACGATTGTTTGGTTTATTCAGTAGATAATAAAAAAGCGAAAATTGTTTGGAGGAATTTCTTTACATTTAACATATAGTCCAATGTTTAGTATTACTTCTGCGTGAAGTCAACGATTTACATAGTTGAAGATGCTATTTTCAAATAACAGACTAAAGTGGTAATTTTTATACGATAAATGAGGAGATGAAAGTATAGAATTGATAGTTCCGTTAGAGTACGGTGATAGAGGAAATGCTTCGCCAACCCGAGCGTCTGTACACCATGGAGGTGCGGCTCAAACAGCGTCTGACTGGCATCCAGCGGCTGAATAAGAAATGCTCTTCTCCGGAAGCTACACCTAAGATGGCAGCCCCATCACGGCGGATAGGAGACCTTAGGCCAACCACCTACTGTCTCTGAAACCTTTACAATTGTTACAGAAACCAACAGAGAAAGACATCGAACTGAAATAACGGCAACGACTTCTAGCGCAAAACAACGGACACGAATTGGATCATGGAATGTATTGACGTTAGCCCAGCAGGGTAAACTGGCACAACTCGCCAACGAGGCGCGACGCATGAAGGTATTCCTGGGACTGAGTGAAGTTCGTTGGCCAAACTTTGGAGAACACAAACTGCCGTCGGGACAGGTACTACTATACTCTGGTATTCGAGGTGAAAATGCTCCCCGCCATCGTGGAGTTGGTCTCCTACTTAGCGTCCAGGCAAGTGCTGCGCTCATCAAGTGGGAGCCTGTTAATGAGAGGATAATCGTTGCCAGATTTAGAACACGGGTTCGTAACCTTACCATAATCCAATGTTATGCGCCAACCGATGCTGCCGAGCTACAGGACAAGTAGAATTTTTACAGTCAACTGAATGCCGTCGTGGATAAGATTCCAAAGGGTGACATCAAGATATACACTGGCGACTTCAATGCGAAGATCGGCTCCGACAACACGGATTATGAGCGTGTCATGGGACGCCATGGTCTCGGCGAAATGAGCGAGAACGGTGAGCTGTTTGCAGAATTTTGTGGCAATAACGACATGGTGATCGGGGGCTCGCTCTTCCCCCATCGGCCAGTGCACAAAGTCACGTGGGTTTCCCGTGATGGACATACCGAAAATCAGATCGACCACATCTGCATCAGCCGAAAATGGAGACGGAGCCTTCTTGATGTTCGGAATAAACGCAGCACCGACATCGCGTCTGACCATCACCTTCTAATCGGTGAAATCCGCCTACGCATGGCGCGGATCCAGCGACGGGAGGAGAGACTCGGACGGCGGTTCAACACATGCCGACTTGAAGATCCAGCGGTAAAAAGGTCTTTTGTTGAAGAACTTGAGACTCGAGCTGCGGACGTTCCAGAAGGTGGCAGCGTAGAAGAACAATGGACGGCCATCAAGAATGCCTTTATAGAAACAAGCGAGAACAACTTGGGTGAGCTGCGCACCCAGAGGAAAGAGTGGATCATAGATGAAACCTGGCGGAAGATTGAGAAGCGTAGAGAAGCAAAAGCCGCGATAGAGCGGGCGAGAATCAGAGGAGCCAAGAACGAAGCCCGTCAACGGGCACAAGCGAGCGGGGGTGAACTCCCTGGCCGACGAAGGGGAGAAAGCCGCAAACACTGGCGATATACGCCTCCTCTATGATATCTCACGACGCCTGAGTGGAGCAAGGATGAACTCGAGGATGCCAGTGAAGGACACGACTGGACAATTGCTTACCGACCCCACTGACCAGCTGAAACGCTGGTTTGAGCACTTCGAACAACTTCTTCAAGTTTCGACGGCCAACCAACATCTCGGCATGATCCGCCTAGGGTGCGGCGCATCACTCGCGTCAATTCCGAGGCCCCATCACTGCAGGAGATTGAAGCAGCTATCCGAAGCATGAAATCCAACAAAGCTCCAAGGGTCGATCGCATATCAGCAGAGATGCTCAAAGCTGACCCCATGCTATCCGCACAAATGTTGCATCAACTATTCTGTAATATCTGGGACACCGCGACTTTTCCGGCCGACTGGATGCAGGGAATCTTAGTGAAGGTCCCAAAGAAGGGGGATCTGACTGTGTGCGACAATTGGCGAGGCATCATGTTACTGTGTATTGTTCTCAAAGTTATGTGCAAAGTTATCCTGAATCGAATACAGGAGAAGATCGACGCGACTCTCCGACGGCAGCAGGCATGATTCCGTGCCGGAAGATCTTGTGTGGACCATATTGTCACGCTCCGCATCATCCTGGAGCAGGTCAATGAATTCCAAGAGTCCCTTTATTTGGTATTCATTGACTACGAAAAAGCTTTCGACCGTCTCAATCACGAGAATCTGTGGGGTGCCCTGAGACGCAAGAGAGTCCCGGATAAAATCGTCAACCTCATCGAAGCGCAGTATGAGGCTTTCACGTGCAGAGTTCTGCATAACGGAGCCTTGTCCGACCCTATCCGGGTAGTCGCTGGTGTTTTTTTTTTTTTTTTTTTTTTATGCAAGGGGGAATCTGCTCCCAGACTCCTGAGAAGGTAACTCAGGGTGTGGGGATGGGAGAAATAGCTCTCCCGACCCACTAAACATTACCCTGTGCTCTAGGCCCTTGCCCTCCCCGGAACCGCCCGAAAGCATTACGTCATGGGAGGGGGCCGTTTGCGCTATGGCGCATCACTAGGTGTTGTGTCCGACGTGACACTCGCTACTGCACAGTGAGCAGCTGTGCAGGGCCTTCCTCTTGTTGTTCGCTGTTCGTTGTTCGCCTGAGTTCTAGAGCAGACGTGATAGCCAGCCAACTGTCCAACAGGGCAGCTTAGGACAGATGTGACCGCTTACCAGCTGCGTGTGCTAAGCACTCTAAGAACCCGGCGTCACTCCTGCCTTTGCACAACGAGGGTTTGTGCAGGGTTTCTCAACCTCCTGGGACGAGCTGGATGGGGTTCCAGCGTCCCTAATCTGCGGTAGTTCGTTTAGCCGCAATATCTCTCCCTTGGGTTCGATAATTAGCGTTTCCAGGGCACACCACGAGGAGGCGAACTACTTCATGCCCCCCTTGTGGTAGTCGCTGGTGTGAGACAAGGATGTATACTATCACCGCTACTGTTTCTCATCGTTATCGACGAGATCATGGTAGGTGCAATTGACCGTGTACCGAACCGTGGGCTGCTTTGGCAGCCTATCACCATATCGATTTGGCTGATGATGTTGCTCTACTAGCACAACGGCGCTCTGATATGCAGAGTAAGCTCAATGACCTAGCCGAACGCTCCTCTGCGGCGGGTCTCACCATCTACGTCAACAAGACCAAATCGTTGGATATCAACACGGGCAACCCTTCCAACTTTACGGTAGCGGGGCAAGCAGTGGAGAAGGTCGAAAGTTTCCAATATCTTGGCAGCCAAATAGCGTCGGACGGCGGGACCAAGAGCGACATAGGTGCACGAATCAAGAAGGCTAGGGCTGCCTTTGCGAGTTTACGAAACGTATGGAGATCCAACCAGATAAGTCAACGCACCAAAATCCGAATTTTCAACTCGAACGTGAAATCTGTGTTGTTATACGCCAGCTAGACGTGGTGTGTATCAGCGGAGAACACTCAAAAACTGCAGGTCTTCATCAACCGATGCCTGCGGTATATAATTCATGCCTGGTGGCCTCACAACTGGATCTCGAATGCCGAGCTCCCATCGTCGATGTCATCAGAAGCCGATAGCAACAGAAATTCGAGAGCGAAAGTGGAGGTGGGTCGGCCACACACTTCGACGGGGCGGAAACGAAATCTGCAAGCAAGCGCTAGATTGGAATTCGGCAGGACATCGCAGCAGAGGCAGACCCAGGGGCTCATGGCGGCGGAGCCTCAATAAGGAAATTAAGCAAGTCAAGGCTAAAGCGAGCAGCCGCCCAGGATGGAAGTCTTTCACGTTGGCCCTTTGCACCGCTGATGGTGCACAGGACCCTTAAGTAAATAAGTAAGTTAGAGTACGGTAGTGTGAAAATTGCATAGAGAGTAGAAAGCGAGCTAGGACAACTTTAGGAAGGTACAAATCGGTTTTATCATCTCTCTTTAACAAACTTCCCCGTTGGAGAGGGATGGTAAGGGGTACTACCAACAATCAATACGAAACTAACGATTTTAAATTGGCTCACTACTTGGCTAGCCTAGTGGTCCCAAGCAAATCGATTAACGTACCCCATTATGGTATAAATTCAAGTACTACACTATGTTTGTTTTGATTCGCTATGAAAGTTTGACAGATAAAATGAGGGGTTAGTGAATTTTCCTATGTTTTGAGGGGTGAATCGATTAGCTTGGGACCGAAGATAGTACCAGAGCTGAGCCAAAAAGTTGAGCACGTTTCTTCGGGACTTTCTAGAGGTAACTTTAAGACTAGTAGGTCCCGAAGAAACGTGCTCAACTACTTAGTGAGCCAATTTAAAATCGTTAGTTTTAGCGATAGTGAGTAATGGGACTGGTATGCGAGTACTTTGGCACTCGACTCAAAATGTACTCGCATATGAGTCCCATCTGATTTCATTCCACAAATCCAAACGAAAGGCCACTGATATGAATGTATTCAAGATCCAACGATAGACTTGTGCTGCAATGAAACTATTTTGACCATAAGTACTGGATATTATGACCAGATGAAGCTGAAAAACAGCAAATTATACAAATATCTTTAATCGTAATTTTCTCAATATGACGATTTTCCAAATGGGACTAATATGCGAGTACCGGCAGTAAAGCACTCATACAAATCCAGATCGTAACCAAATTCGTTCCAATTTGGCACAGTTGTTGAGGATCTCAAAACCGATTAAAAGAGCAGTGGGTTGTGATCCACCATACACACTTGACCCACCCTAATGTACACCTACACATATACCTGCCTTGTTTTTAATTCCTTCATGATCGTTTTACTGTGATTCTCAATAGGGTGCTGCAATGGCTGCGGGACGAGCTGTCGGATGCTGGGACATCGAGAACGTCAGCGTTGAAAGCAATTGTATCTCATTCAAGCCGATGATCTCCGACGATGAAAGGGACATGAGATACAGCAAATGGAAGATGGCTGTTGAACGCTCGTTCGGTTGGGATGGAAACTCCATGATGTGAAATGTGTACTTACCTAAACAGGAGGTTTTCGATTAGATATTTTAAGTGAAAATGCATGTTTATCCTATTAACACAAATATTATTTTATTTTATTTTGACTTTTACATTTTGCCATATACTTAAGAGAATTAATTCAAAGATGGAGGACAATCAAGGAGGAATTTTATTGTTGCCGCAGTTCTCTATCCGGTTGTTCAGTTGATGTTTATTAATAAAATTGAATAAAGTTAGATGGTGCTACACCAAATATTGAGATATATGTTAATAAAAAAAATTAACTCTAGCACTATATTTCTCCTACAACTTTTGAGCTTTCGTACCGTCTTCTTTTATATTATTTGTTAAACAAATTTTGAAACAATCAAATTTAAAGAAGATATCAAGGACTGGACATACAGTGTATGAAAAATGCTGTAGAAGGTGAAAGCAGTAAGAAACCAAAAAAAAAAACAATGAAATTACATCCGAAATCCGAGCCCATTTGTTCCTTTTCAACTTCTGACGAAGAGTTTTCTGAGATATTTTTGCTTATCTAGCACAGCTATGTAATGGTAATAGTTGTCAAATAGTAACGAATACAGCAGTTCAATTATAGCATATGTTTAAGTTAGTTCAGATAAAATTTCCATAGTGCGCTAATTTCTCGCTCTGCAGCTGTTTACGGTTCGTCAGCACCACAGGCATCTTCTGGGTTAACTAATCCACCAACGGCGCCCTCTTCACCATCGATGGCAATAGCCGCCACAATGGGACGAATCGCATCCACGTCGGGTTCGTTGGAGATGTCGAAATGTCGCTGCGGTAGAGGATTTCCAGCTACAAATTAAACATAAACCATAAGCAAGCTATCAGTATATGGCTAAGTAAACTCAATATTACCTGAATCCAATTCTAACGCCGGATCAGCCGTAGCTTCTGCCAGGTTGGTAACCGATTTAGATTTGACGCATTGGAAATCCACATGACGGCTCTTGGCTTCCTCTTTCTCCCAGGACATGTGAATAAATGGTCGCTGCAAGTAGTTGTAGATCACCTCAACCCGACCACTGGCTCGTTTCTTGATCTTTTCCTTGTACGTCGGATACCCTTCAATACCGAGACGGATTTTCTTCAATCCTCGATCTTTTAACACCTGCTTGGCCACATCACGATTTTCAATATACTTGAAGAAACGATACATAGCTGTGCTGGACACGGTTTGGCAGTACTCTTCACCCATTTGAGGAGGATATTCTTCGTCCCAGTCGACAACATCGTCTAGAAGAGGAAAGTTTTATGTTTAATTATACTGTTTGGTTTACTATCTGTTTACTCAATTTACCATCTGAAAGCACAACTACGTGACATTCGCGATCTCCGCGCTCTGCTGAAGCCACCATAAGCGGCAAGATCAACGATTCTAGAAATACTTCGAATTGTTCGCGGGCTCCCTCGTTGCTCAGTTCGTGCAGCAGTCCACGTAGATTTTGGCATCGGATCGTATCAGCCGTGAATGGAATCAGCAAGTAATCGCAGGCCTCGCGAAGTTCCTGCACGGAAACCGTCGGTGGACAGCGGATCACCCCGTTGCGATAGTATTCCAAAATGGCACGAAAAACCGTGTGTGAGATACCATCTGCCACTTCGTACTCACCGCGTTCGTTGGGATGTGTGAATTCCAAACCGGAGCTGAACATTCGGCCCAACATGGTGTTCGGATGTGCAGTGAACAGGGCAGGATTGATCGAGAAGGTCGTATTGTCCACGACCAGTGTGATGCGATCTTCAGCGTCTAGCTGCTTCTTCAAAGCGGATGATGGTTTAACTAGCGCTACCGAGCTCTGTTGTTGGTGTTGCGCTTGCATCAAACGGTTATTTCTGTGCGATAAATGCAGGGGAAACATGATTTGCGTTTTATTGCGAATGTGATTCTGGAATTCTTGAACAGGAAGAACGTATCATCTACAGCTGAACTTCATACACCTTAGCTAATTTATTGAGACACTGTGTTGTCGAAAACTTCGGACCCCTATCGGCTTTATCAAAATAATACAATAGAAACAAATCAGCTGGATCTTTCAAAAATGAATGCAACAAAACATAATGACTGGCAAGATATACAATCTCATTGTACCCAATAGTCGCTATATTTATAGTCTGGCGGATAGAATTTCCATCTACCAAGGCTGTGGCCCGCATAAGCGCGAACCATAAATTGACCTTACCGATAATGGTTATAAATTGTTTATAATCCCTGCTAAACTTCAACTGAAATGGTTATGGAACTTTACATGAACGTTTAATGATAAAGTTTTAACCTTAAGTATTATAGTTTTTTGGAAGTGGACCTTACAAATAATGGGTTGTTAAGAACCATTACCATTCCAAATTCTTGTTTTCTCCATACATTTTCGGAAAGAAAACTTTACTAAAACCTTTTAACTTATGGTTTAAGAACATTAATGGTAATGGTTATGGTAACCAGTAAGGTCCATGAATGGTTTTGTAACATCGATCAACTTTATGTGGAATATATCGCGAATTGGTTGCCTGTAAATTACTGATTACCAATTCACGATATATTTCACGTAAAGTTGAGTGATAATACAAAACCATTAATGGACCTTACTGACTACCATAACCATAACCATTAATGTTCTCAAACCATAAGTAAAAACGTTCTAATATAGTTCTCTTTCCGAAAATGTATGGAGAAAACAAGAATTTGGAATGGTAATGGTTCTTAACAACCCATTATTTGTAAGGTCCGCTTCCAAAAAACCATAACACATAAGGTTAAAACTTTATCACACAAACGTTCATGTAAGGTTCCATAACCATTTCAGTTGAAGTTTAGCAGGGATTATAAACAATTTATAACCATTATCGGTAAGGTCATGTGATGGTTCGCGTTTATGCGGGGGTCCATTTGGTGAATTTTCACTTAAATTTGACACTTCGAAACTAAATTATAATGTTCGAAAATCCCTCTGTTGTTGATCGGCCAATTTTCGAGAAGGTGTGTGTCAAAATTGATTCCTTGTCTGTCAGATATAAGTCTGCTGGAATAGCAGGTTAATTTGGAAATTTTCCATCTGTCAAGTTTAAGTGAAAATTCGCCAAATGGAACACAGCCCAAGGCTCTGAAACCTTCTGAGGCTCTGAACCATTTGGTGGTAACTTCTGACAGATAAGAAGTTAAATTTTGACAACCTTGGCAAAGTTCTTCTCGAAAACCGATCGATCGACAGCACAGGGATTTTCGAACATAGAAAATAACTTTCGAAATGTCACTTTTAACCACGAGTTAAATTTAAATTGGCAAATGGTTCACAGCCTGAACCATTTGGCGAATTTTTTAACTTTTGGTTAAAATTTGACAGATGGAAAGATCGATTAAGGCTCTTAGGCTCTGAACCATTTGGCGATTTTTTTAACTTTTGGTTAAAATTTGACAGATGGAAAGTTATCGATTAACCCTGCTATCCGAGCATGGTTATTTCTGACATACAAGAAGTTAAATTTTGACAACCGTGGCTCGAAAACCGGTCGATCGACAGCACGGGGATTTTCGAACATAGAAAATAACTTTCGAAATGTCACTTTTAACCACGAGTTAAATTTAACTCGCCAAATGGTTCACAGCCTAAGGCTCTGAACCATTTGGTGGACTTTTGGTTAAAATTTGACAGATGAAAAGTTATAGATGAACCCTGCTATCCGAGCATGGTTAATTCTGATAGACAAGAAGTTAAAATTTGACAACCATGGGTTGAAAACCGGTCGATCGACAGCACAGGGATTTTCGAACATAGAAAATAACTTTCGAAATGTAACTTTTAACCATGAGTTAAATTTAACTCGGCAAATGGTTCACAGCCCAAAAAGCGGAACCAATTCAATATATTGTAGACCAACAATTGAAAAGGTACTATCAACTTATATAAACAAAATTTTGATATTTCTTTCCTCGCCAACCGAACGCAAATTAACAGCATCACCGGGATAGGAGAAACTTCCTCTAACCCGATGATGGTGTTAGTTTGCGTAGACGAGCCTATAGAGTCACGACAAAAGGGTTTCCGAAGTTTTGTTCGCAAAAGCTGATGTGCTGGTCGTGATATGTTCGATTGGTTCCGCTATTTTACAGCTCAATTCAAGCTGAACATTGCATAAGGTCATTGACAGATTCTCTTCATCGACTTTCTTTTTGTATACCCACGGCCATGTAAAGACATTCCCATGGTATTTTCAGCTCACAGATCGGTAGAAGAAGCTTTTATCTAGCATCTAATACGACAAACACAACAAGAAACGGTTATGTGCTCTATTAACGAAAGATAAATTCGACGTAGAGAATCGATCAATGTTACTTAGGATCTCGCTTAGGACCTAATGCAATGTTCAGCTTGAATTAGATTTCATGTATCTAGAAAAAAGTTTAAATTTTTAGTTTAACTAGCTTTTGTCAACTTTTTTTAATTTTTATCTTTTACATTCTTAATGTTTGAGTTTCCGAATCAGATTGAAGTAAGATTCATTATTTCAGTAAACTCGAAAAAAAGCAACAATTTATTTTTCTTGATAATTACAGGCTACGAAAATCCTCACGATTCTTGGTTTTTGTTAAAGGAATGAGAAATATTATTCAGATTTTAAAATTTTAAAATATTTTGTTCTTTCCAATTTGCAAAAATCTGACATATTGAAATATTTTCAAAGTTCTTGTAATTAGCTTGTTTTTCAACAGTCTCTGGCACTTCAAAGATTGACAATGTTGGCTAGAATTCTAAAGAAATTTTTAGCTCGAGAGATAATTTCAATGGGTAAAAATTAGGGAATTTTAAGGAGGATCCTTGCAACATTCTAAGAAGAATTTTAACAAAGTTCGGAGGAAATTTTCATGAGTGTTCTGAGGAAAGTTTTAAGAAAATTATTAGCAAACTTCAATAGCAGGGCGGAGGTGAATTTAGAAAGGTTTCTGAAAAATGCTTATAGGTAAATTTGAAGAAATTACCAAAGGAACTGTAATGAATATAACAAGAGTATTTTATACATAGAATAAACTGAAGTGCGAGGTTTCATGAGAATACCAACAGTACTGTAGAGTGAATTAGAAAAGAAGAAGTAGATGATGAAAGTTTGAAGGGAATTCCAGTTAGAATTAAAAAGTAAGAGGTTGTATCCAAGACACGACCGTAGATTTGACGTAGGATTACGAAAGGTGGTTTTGATGTCACAGCAAAAGTATATTATATAATAAATTGATTTCTTAACTCGTTATCAGAGGTTCGATAGGTTGAAATTCGGAAGCAATTTGAGAGTTCTGTTTGTGATGTGCTCTGTCGATGTCCATGTAGTACAAGTCAATCCTGGACGGTATGTCTTGGATACAAGCTCTTACTCTTTAGTTAACTCTTTTATCAGGCATTTGTGCCTGATAAAACCGATGGGTTGGAAGCTTGGATGCTAGTCAAGACCAATACTGTAGACATTTGTCCTCGATGTTCTTGGAGATGATAGCGGTGCGGAAATGAAATATGTATTAGGGAAAACACACCAATCACAGAATCACGACAAGCAACTGAATTCGATCAGTGGTTGAGGGCAGCCTTGAAAGCTAGCTACTTGCGGGGAGCGTTTCGTTGTGTACTGAAGAACACCACCACTCACCACACGCGGTGATTGAATGAACAGCGTTTGTTGAGACCGGATGGAACTCAATTTTGAAATCTGTTCTAGGGAAAGCGCTTTTCGCCGGCAATCGGTAACCATTTTATTATCATAGCAACACTTGCACATTTGTGCAATTTTCAATAGTCACATAGAATTAAAATCCATCATCTCTGGATCAAAATCAGACCACTTTCATGCCACGGCCGACTTTGGATTCTGATATTGCACTGCCAATGTTGCCTTAAAAATATATGGTATGTTAGATTTTACCACATGGGAACTGGCATTCGATTGATGACCTTGACAAATCAAGCTGAACTTTGCATTAGGTCCTAAGTAACATTGACAGATTCTCTTCGTCAACTTTCTCTTTGTATCCCCACGGCCATGTAATGACATTCCCAGGTATTTTCAGCACACTGATCGATTAAAGGAGCTTTTATCTGGCATCTATTACAACAAACACAAAAAGAAACGGTTATGTGCCCAAGTTATTAACGAAAGTGAAAGTCAACGAAGAGAATCGATCAATATTACTTAGGACCTAATGCAATGTTCAGCTTGAAAATGTCCAAAAAAGACTCTTTAACATGTATATGGTGGTCCTGAAAAGGACCGTTTTGTCGTAATGGTTGAGTAATGCTGAGCTATTAGGGTGTTCAACACGGATGAGACTCGCGAGCTGTATGTTGTTTAGAGCAAGGGTGACGCGCTTGGCATAGATGACCCACAGCGACTCACGAAGAAACTGATTTCGATCCAAAGCGGCGCGACTTCTTCCTCTTTCTATGGATGCTCATGTGGGATCTGCAGCTCGCTGCTTACAGGCTGCCTTTCGTTGTGTACTGAAGAACAAAGTTCAACGCCACACGGTGAAAGCACTGCTGCTGCTGACACCGACGATCGGACACCACCTCACATGGTGATTGAATAAGCACCGTTCAGTGAGACCGCATTGAATTCGATTTTTAAATCTATGTTAGGGAAAGCGCTTTTTGCAGGCAATCGGTGATAATTTTGATCACCATTGCAACAGTTGGACATGAGTGTATTTTTCAATAGTGACCTATTGAAAATTAATAAAGTGTTCATTTTAACAGATTGGTAGATCAATTTCCAATCGTTTGACTTGTTTAGAATTAAAATTTAAAATCTGCTATTGACCTCTTTCCGTAATGCGGACGATTTTGGTTTTTTTGAAATTGCACCCCCAATATGTTGCCGAAAGACGTAATCCTACGTCAAAAATTAGATAAACTGCGTTTTTCTCGACTAGTTGGTTTTCAACATGGGACTGTTGTGAGTTTATGGGCAATTTAGATGTTCGGAGTAATATCACGTTTTATTGCATGCAGTTGAAAGTTAGCGAAATATTGTGTTCATGTGGTTGTTGTAACATATTACAAGACTATCTAAATTATGCATTATAGGTAACACATGACCTCTAACCTGAACCTAGCACGTACAACACAGTGCCTTATCTATTTTGGCAAAACATGATTTCTTTTTCCACTGCTTTCTATAACTGTATTATCATTTAGCTATAACAGAACATCTTCTAATAAATAAGTAACGATTTTAACGTCACTTACCTAGCACAACATAATATAAATGCGCGTACCAACATTCGCAAATATGGCACGGTAGTTTGCAATGATACTACCTAAAATCGACGGATAACATGCACTTTTCACACAATCCTTTTCAACAAAATAATTTTAAAATCATAGTAGATAGCACCAACTGTTACAGACTAGTTTTCATGGAATTACTACGAAGTAACGGTTCCAGACTAGACATGGCTCCCTTATCCCAAAAGCAACTGCACCCACAACAGCAGATAGACAACAAAAGGCAAGGGTGCACGAGACACAAAGAAACTGGGCCAACATGACTAACTCGCGTCTGCCAACTATATGCAACTAGATATATACCTATATCCTTTCATCAGTATCACACGACGCGCACTGTGCAAACGCAGGACTCGCCATCAGGATTATATATCTATCATGTAGTTACCCACTTATGTACGACTGCCTGGCATAACTATAATAGAAGGGAAAACACTGATGGCTTACCTTGCACGGCTCTTCATGATCCGACGGCGCCGTTCGTCAGTCTCTGTGTAGTCTTCGGTGTTGCTGCTGCTGTGGGAACTGTCGTAGTCGTTCTTGTTGCTTGCACTGGTACCACCTACTGCGTTTCCTGGCGATGCACCAGATGAGGATGAGGAGGAAGTCGAAGTCTGTTTGCGTTGGAGCTGTTGTAATTCCATTACCAAATGTTTGATCCAAATGCTGATCTGACCAAAGTATCGCGTACAAAGTGCCCCGAACTTATCCACTGCGATATGATAGGCTATGTCTAAAGGAGTTATATACGATTTTTTCTTATATGCAACCTACATATTGGAGTACACAAATTAAAATACCTATTGCGAAGAGAATTCGACATCAATTTGGATTTACCTATTCTCAGCTTCAATACCGAAATTTAGCTCGTCCTTCGGCCAGCAATCGAAATTTAAAACAAATTCTGGATTACACACGCCAATTTACGCCACAAACATCGACAAAATACTGGAGAAAAGTCGTGAAACTTTGATGAAAAATTTGTGTTAGCTGTTTTTTTTTCTCTGGTCAGTCCTTTGATTCTTTTGTCTTTGGATTTCGAAAGGAACGAAGTTGAAATGTCAGTTTTGGGCGTTGCGTGCCACTTTTTGTTTTGCGTATAGAAAACTGTTATACACACAAACATTTCCCACTGCGCTTATTCAACGGGTCAAACGAAAGCGTGACTTGCTAAAAGTAAATAAATATATTTTCCAATAGGCCTTTGTAATGCCCAACCAACGCACACAGAAAAAAAGTTGTTGAATATTATTGCTGATTGCATCTGAAACTGGACTGTCCCAAAAAGGCAAAAAAGTGTGATAAAAGTGCACGTTTCCGTCAAATCGTTTTGATGTCTTCGGAGCACTTATTGCTTGCATCATAAGGAATAAGTGCACCGAAGACACCAAGATGATTAGACGTAAACTTGCAGTTTTATCACACTTTTTAATAAGTGAAAACGCGCTTATTAGTCCAATTTGGTGTGAAACGCGCAATACATCCAAACAGCTGCACAGAGATCATTCCGTCGGTTGTGTAATATTGATATTACGTTGTACGATGTACATCGATTTTGCGTACAAAATTACATCCATTGATGTAATATTGTATCTTCTTTTTCCTATTACATCATTATTTCATACACCAGCTTGAATTACGTTGATCGATATTACATTTTTTTTTGTAGAGTGCGAGCTCCAGAGGAAATGTCAACCAAACCGTTTGCTTACATCAGAATAAGTCTTTTAAATTTGTCGAACCTCTTAACGGAATCCCTTTATGAAGAGCTTTGGAGCTTTGAGTGTGTTGGTATGTTATTTTATATCCGATATAATTGCTTATCTTTTGACAGATACACGTATTTCGTCTACTATACTTGCATCGAGACTTGCAATAGTGGTGTTGAATACTTGGCACTAGGAATAGTCAGAGGGAGAGATGGGCGGAGAGCGAGGCGGAGAGAATGTTTTGAGCCAAATGAACTGTCAAAATCTTAGCCAATCGAACATTCCCATTAGATTTTTCCGAAGATTTCTTATTCTTACTACATTAAATTTGAGAGTATTGAATCGAACAGAAATTCAATCATCTTTATGTTTCGTGTGCTTCTCAAATTCAACTAGTATTTCTATTCAAAAACATTACAACAACACTATTGATTAATTGATCTTAGCGAGGATCTTAGTTGGTTAATTAATGACACCAAGAAATGTGCAAAATATTGCAGTGCACTCAAATATTATTGTGCACGTAAATCGAATCAAAAGTAAAAGTCATGTGTAATGCTAGCTTTTAGCAAGTGCTGCAAGACAATTTAGGTACGAATCCGTGCTGCCAAATTGTATTTTGTTTTCTTCGCCCATCTCTCCCTCTGAGTATTTCTACTTGGCACAGATGAAGTCTGCAAGTAGTAGACGAAATACGCGTATCTGTCAAAAGATAAGCAATTATAACGGAATTAAAAGGAAATAAACTAACACACTCAAAGCTCTTCATCAGAATAAGGATGTTTCCCAACGCAAATTAAAGCATTTTTCATTGAACATTTTGTCAACTTCCCGCAGTTTCCACCAGTAATTGTCTTATTTTACGATTTTCCACAGATCTGAACTGATTTGTACCTCAACTATTCACGCACAAGAAATTTGGAAGATCATAACCACTAAGGCATTATTCTAATTTTCCATTTTTCTTAACAAAAATATTCCTGAACACCAGCCGAACCCTTGCAAAAAACGATACAGAATTAAAATTTTCAACTGTAGATCAATTTTTGGAGCATCTCAGATGAATCAAATCATGAATAGCGAAAAAGTGTTCCGCTTCCAATTTCTCACGGCAAACATTTTCTGCTCACAACCTAGCTCACAACACTCTTTTAGAAGTTATCTTATTCACCACCAGAGGCTGAATCGATCACTTAGTTTCTATTAAAAAGGCATATTGAGTTTTTTTAATTTTGAAAAATATATCGGTTACTATAAATACACCATCCGAAAGGGATTCGTTTTCTGATCACAATGATATTTTTTAATCTTATTTACTTCCATCCCGATTTTCAGGGGGGAGAGGTAGCTCATCGATTCTTCCGGTTCGCCTCCTAGCATCGTGCTATAAGGTACCAGGCGATAACCAGGGTAGTTGATCGATAGCTCGATGACGTCATTTCGTTGGCGTCTGCAATGGGAAATTCTCATAGCAGGCGTTGACGATGGGACGTTGTCGAGTTGTTGAATAGCAACTATCGTGGTAACTCACCGATTACCTGTCGATCTGCCAAATTTGGAAAGACGTCTGCATTGAATTGTCTCATATAATAATATTCCGCCCACTATATCACAAGAAATTGCGAGTAGCTGAGTGGAATGGAGATAAGTTAAGCATTGGGTACAGGACCAAGTCTCCCCTGGGTGGTGCCAAAAGATGAGTGCAATAGAATCATCAAGTTGCCATAAGGCACGGAATGAGACTATTGCATGGCTGGGTAGTCAAAGTCTTCCATTCGTTAGTCATTTCAGGTGGATTAGAACAGGTTTAGGTGGGCGTTGGCCAGATTTGGATTTTTCAGATGTAATCCTGGATAGGACCCTGTCATTGAACGTCGCGTGAAAGTGGAACTTAATGAAAGCCTAAGTACTTTTTCGTAGATATTAGTTTTCGGATTTGAAAGATCGTTGGTTACAGTGGCCTGCTTACTGAGCAGAAAAACGCGGTCCCAGGTCCTTACATATCAAAGAGATTTATGGTAAAATCGCTTGTGTATCGTGTATTTTGCGAAACTCGTTGTTGTCGTTGGTTCCGGGTTTGAATGGACACACAAATTTGAGCAACGGTATTATGTGATATGAGGGGCTCGGTGGCCTTATAGCAACCGTTTTCGCTTACTGAGCAGAACATCATGAGTCTAATCTCAGGCCCATCCACATTCAAGATTCGTCAATCGTTTTATTTGTTAATATGACTACATGGTAATAACAGCAACTCGGTGATTAAAAAGGTGATCGCTAGGGGCATCCCACTCTAAACTTTGTATTTTTCCTAACATACATATAAAGATCTTAGTGATATCTAAGATACCCAAAAATACTTAAAAATACTTATAAGAAATATCTAGCGTTAGTTTATTTGCTTGATTGCTATGTCAATTTAATTTGCTTGTTTATCCAATGTCAGGCGTTTTGTGTGGATATTGGTTAATTTGCTACACAATTAACATTCATTTGATTAAGAGCGTGAACAGCTTTAGTTGTTCCGAACCATTTTCGGTGTAATCTGTTCACCATGTACCAGAAAGAATTAATTATGATAGGCATTCCCTAATAAAAATTGTATGGTTAATTTGCTTAACGACGTGTTCTGGGTATCATCCAAACCATTTGTGGAATAGTTCAATGATTTGGGTTATCGTTCGTTTATGGTTATTTTTATTAGGGTTGGAACCTTTGTTGTTACTCGTTCGAGTTCCATAATTTGTATAACCAATCTAATAGTGAATTTTGTGTTGTTCTTTTTTTCCGCTCGGTTCTTGGCTGTGTGACTATGACAATGCCTGATAAGAACATAATTGGATGTACGAAACCATATGACCACATATGACCATACTATCACCTATATTCTCGTTTACGTCCGGACAGTATGTTAAACGAGAATATGGGCGTATTGCGGAAATGCAAATCTCTTAGCTTTCCACCTTCTAAACGCAGAACATGTTTATTACAGTAGATTGGGGTAAAAGGGCTATGAGCATCCCGTGCACCAGCTTGAACTTCCGGCCGTTCGGAACAAATTGGTTAGTGGTAGGATCAATATCATAGTGATATTGAACTACCAGTTGATTTGTTTCATGCAGCTGGAGATCCAGAGCCAAAGTGTGGGATGCTCACTATGCCCCACCTGTTCACTATGTCCCTCCTTCCCCTAATAAACCTTAAAGGCCACTGGACACAGTATAAGCAACATAGTCAGAATTATTTAAACGAATGGATTTAGTTTTCGTTGTTTTCCTACGTATAATTAAAACAAGTAAAACGTTGTGTCCAATGTGATATAATAATTGCATTAATTTTTCAAAATAGTAGTTTTAGTAGTTTATTCAAAAGGAGAGTCAAAACGGCCATTCCCATTCAACACCCGGTAGATCGACAAACTTTTCATCCTGCATTTGCTCAGGCCTGCACGTTTTCACGGCAACAGTTCCTCGATACTGCAAAAACAAAATCGTAGTCAGATGATTCGCTGCTAGGTAGGTCCACGGTACGAGAGGGAGAGAGAGAAAGAGAAAACTACTAGCTGTCTCTCTCATGGCATCGCAAATTTTTGCTCGGGTCAGCTAATGCACGCTCATATCTGAATATACCAATATTCATCATCGCAGGATCTTTGTACACCGAGAGGGTATATGTGAGCCAATACACACTTTGAGTTCAGTCGATCGGTAAACACCGTTCAACTTGTACTGAAAATATCATTCTTTGTAACCAGCTCTTGAAGCATATTTACAAGCTGAATCGCTGAAAAATATAAATTAAATAATACTAATTTAAACACATAATAAAAATACTTAACACTCCTATTTGTATAAATACAAGACGGCCGACAACAACAAACACATGCACTAGCAACCGGTCATCAAAAAATAAGTGTTACTTCGATGGAAATTTATAGCCATGGTTTAAAATACTTAAAAATACTTAAGAATACTTACACGGGATTTACAAATATTTTACTGATATTAGGTATGAAGTTTAGAGTGGGATGCCCCTAGGGTGCTCGTCTGCCTAGTGGCAAACGTTTTTGCTTACTGAGCAGAAGACCGTGGGTTTAGTCCCAAGCTCCTTCGCGTTATATGATCGTTAGGACATCAATTCAGCTTATCGTTTACCAAAACGAACCCTGCTGCAAACCTCGCTGCAAACCCAACCCTCTTATCCAACATCCCAGTGATTCCTCGTGGAAGTGCAGAGGTGTTCTCGGCTTCCATCAAAGCGAGTGTCATGTCAACACAATCCTTCCCATTCCTTTCTTGACCTGTGTTCGGGCGCGGCCGGCGCTGGTATTGCCTAATTTAAGATCACCAGTTTTTACACATTGAGGATGATTGCTAGTCCCAAGCATCGTCTATTGGTTCTCTGTGTAATTACAGCTGATCTGGCAGTAACAGAGTGGGCGGTCAATCAAGCTCAAGCTCAAGCAAGCTTTACTTCCATCCCGATTTTCAAATTAAGGTTTAAACAAGTTTAAAGTAAAATAACCACTTCACTGTTTGACATAAAACCACCGACAAACCGACATGACACTTAATTCTGACTTATGCCCGAAAACCGTAAACGGCCGATTTAAATGTGCAGTGATCCGAACTGTTAAAACCTCGGTCAAAACTATAGGATTTTTGATGATAGATAAAAATATATTTTCCAGAATAGATCAGACACGAACCAATTCATAATTTTGGATGCGGGTTCATGGCTTAGCTAAATATTTTTCGTGAACATGGAGCCAGATGTCAGTGTTGGACTTTGGTCAGAAATTTTATTGCTTTTGCTATGGTCATTCATGTCGGTTTGTCGGTGATAAAACTAACAAATTTACAGCTCGCTCCCATACAAAGTACCAAAGAGTGGCACCAGGGGTAAATATAAACGTAAAATCAGTTTGTTCTGGCCACAAACATAAACTAGGTTGATTTCAAACGTATTCCATGTTTAAATCCATTGATAATAGTGTTTAAAACAAAAATAATGTTACGTTTATTTTAAAAATATTCGTGTTGAAAATAAACGTGAATATTTTTATTTGATTTGACAACTATACACAGCAAGAAAAAATGTAATATCGATCAATGTAATTCAAGCTGATGTATGAAATAATGATGTAAGAGCAAAAAGCAGATACAATCTTACATCAATGGATGTAATTTTGTTCGCAAAATCGATGTACATCGTACAACCATAGAGGTAACTCTAAGACTAGTAGGTCCCGAAGAAACGAGCTCTACTTTTTGGCTCAGCTCTGGTACTATCTTCGGTCCCAAGCTAATCGATTAGCCCCTCGAAACATAGGAAATTCCACTAACCCCTCATTTTATCTGTCAAACTTTCATAGCGAATCAAAACAAACATTGTGTAGTGCTAGAATGTTGACTAGAATGGGGTACGTTAATCGGTTTGCTTGGGACTAATAGGCTAGTCAAGTAGTGAGCCAATTTCAAATCGATAGTTTCATATTGATTGTTGTTCCAACTGAGTGGGGGTTGAGTCTTGTCGTGGAGTACGACCACCATTCCAGGTCGAAGGTTTGGTGTCGTTCGTAGATTCTTCTTGCGTGGTTGGAGAGAATTGAAGTAATCCCTGGACCACGCTCGCCAAAAATGCTCACGCATCAGTTGAAGATGTTGCCATCGATCGAGTCGGTTAACGTTGATATCTTCCAAGGACGGCTCGGCTGGAGCGATCAGCGGACGACCTATAAGCTGGCATAATTACCTGTGGATCTGCAGGATCGCTGGACACGCTGTACAACGGACGCGAGTTTGGATAGCCTCTATCTCCGTCAGGATGGTCGCCATTTCTTCGAATGTTAGCTTCACGTTGCATACGACTCTCTTCAGGTGGGGTTTCGTCGCCTTAACCGCCACTTCCCAGAGACCACCGAACTCTGGTGCGTCCGGCGGGATGTAATGCCACTGTATCTCACGTGCTTGGCAGAACTGTTGGATTTTCTTCGCAGTTTGTTGATCTTGGAATTGCCGATACAACTCGTGTAGTTCGTGGTTTGCTCCGTGGAAATTTGTTGCATTGTCCGAAAGAATTTGTTGGACCATTCCTCTTCGACTGATGAATATCTTTAACACGTAGACTGCTACATACGCGTTCACGAGCTTCGGACGATGTGAACCTTGTTTCACCAGAAACGGACCGGCATAATCCACACCAGTCACTGCGAACGGAGGCGATGGTACGATTCTCGATGTCGGTAGATTTCCCATTAGCTGTTTGGTTTCATCAGGATTCGTGCGAAAACATTTCACACAGACCGTGTTACTTGTCGCACAGTAGACTTTGCGTTCAGAAGCCAGTACCTCTGCCGAATGATGTTGATGAAACCTGCTTGACCGATGTGAAGATGCTCTAAATGCAATGCACTAATCAACTTTCTCGTTACAGGATCCTTGTCGGGAAGAATGAGTTGATGCTTCGCTGCAAACGGTAGTTTCGACCGATCCAATCGCCCTCCGACTCGCAGCAAGCCGTTTTTATACACCGGGCGCAGGTTGCCCAGACGTTTGCATGGTTGATTGGAGACCAGTCGTTGAATTTCATCACCAAGGTGCACTTGTTGAATCACCTTGACGATTGCTTCCGATGCTTGACGTAGCTCTTCGACAGTGAGATGGGCTTGCTTCACACGATCGGGTGACCGTGGCCTTCGGCAGTTGCTGACGAACCTCAACACGTAGCCCATGATGCGTTGAATTTTTCGAAAAGAGCTGGGTTTGAAGAAGAACGGAAAAGGCTCACAACTTAACGCAGGAGTTGCAATTAGGACCTTCAGCTCGGATTGTTGTCGAGAATCTCTTCGGTGTCTTCACCGTCGTATTCGGATGAAGACAGGAACTTCGGACCATTCCACCAGAGGCTGTTCTGTCTCAAAGCTTCCGGCAGTTGGCCTCGAGAGACGATATCGGCGGGATCAGGGTGTCTACTACCTCGAAAACCGGGAATTTACAGGGAATTTTATTTTTTCTGGGAAAACCTGGAATATTCAGGGAATTTTGGTTCCACTCAGGGAATTTTCCAATTATCACTTCATTCGTAATTCAAAAGAAGTTTTTCGTTCAGTTTCTCGAAACGTTTCTTAAGGACACTGAACTTGACAAGCATCTGACAGCTAAGACAACGTGTGTGAACGAGACAAGTTCATTCAGAGAGTCTTGTCACGCTCGCTCTTCGCTGATTTGTATGTGGATGATCAAAATCGTCATAAAAAGTAAACAGCCGAAAAAGAGAGACTGGCAACCGTCAAAAGGAAGCATACGAAGCATGTATTGTATAAGAATAAGCATGCCAGACAGCAGGCCTACATAGAATTTTTTTTTTTGAGCTTCAGAGAGGGTCGGAGATCTACTGAGAAATTTGTTGAGCTTCAGGGTAGTTCGTAGATCTTGAGAACAGAACTACAAACAAATTACAAGTAATTAACAGAAATTCATAAAAACAAAATCACAAGAGAGGTCGCAGATCTTCAGATAAATGTTCAAAGAAATTTTCAAAACTTTAAGCATGTAAAAATAATTACTATAAGCGAAATTTTGCAAATCTTCAGGGAAATTCGCATAACTTCAGACAAGTCCAAGAATCTACAGTGAAATATAAAGTATTTCACAGAAGTTTGGAGATCCTCGAAACATTATTCAACATCAGAAAAGTTCGTAGATCTTCAAAACAAAGCTACAGAACTTTGAAAAAAAAAATACAGGACTTCTGAAAAAACACAAGAATCTCATAAATGTTAATGGATTTTCAGTAAAAATTGCAGAACTTCAGGGAAGCTCGGCGAATCAAAAAAAAATATTAACACGATTTCAGGAAAATTAAAACTTCTAAGAAGCTCAAATATTTTCAGATAAATTTTGACAACCTAAAGGTAATCTTCAGTTTTCAAATCTTCAGGGTAACCCGAGAGGAATTTACAAAACATCAGAGAAGTTTGCAGATCTACTGAGAAATTTATTGAGCCTCAAGTTTTTTTGTAGATCTTGGGAATAGAGCTACGCAGCTTAAGACAACTTTACAGAACTTTAAAGATATTTACAGGAATTTGACAGATAGTTTCACACAAATGTGAGATCTTAAGAAAAATTCGTTAAATGTCAGAAAAGCACCTCAATTCCAAAAACAAATCGCATCGAAGTACAAAAGTACAATATTTTGCAGAACTCCATGGAAGTCGGAAATAGATAGATCTAAATAACTTCAGAGAATTCCGTAGACCTTAAGAGAAGTAGAACGTCAGAAAGTTCGTACGTTTTTAGAAAAAATTGCAAAACTTCAGCAAAACTCACAGATTTTCGGGAAAGTTCGCCGATCTTTAGATAAATAATCCACAAAGAAATTTAAAGAACTTTATAAAAGTTCGGAGATTTACTGTGAAATTTATTGAACTTCAAAGCTGTTCGTAGATCTTTAAAGCAGAAATACAGTACTTCAGAAAACTTTACAGAATTTGAAATAAATTTTAGGAACTTCAGAAAAGTTCAGAGGGTAGATCGTAAATCTACTCAAAAATTAGCAGATGTTTAAATAAATTTTCAGAATTTTACTGCGGTTCTTGGATTTTGAAAGACATTTACAGAACTTCAGTTAAGTTCATTTATCTTTGCACAGCTTCAGAAAAATTAGAAAAACTTTAGAATACTTCTTAAAACTTCCGGAGAGCTCAAAAATTTCTAGATAATCTTTTAATTCTTTAGAAAATTGTATAGATGTTCAGAGATATTTGCAGATATTCATTGAATCATAAAAATCTGCAGAGAAAATTACAGAACTTTCGAGAAGTTTTTAGATTATTAGAAATTTTGTGAACATCAGAGATAATTGTTGATCTTTAAGGATCTTAAATCTTCAGGGATTCAGGAACTTTGTAGATTTTTAGGAAAATTTGCAGAACTTCTGAAGAACACATAGAATTTCAAAGAAATCTGTAGAACTACCTAGACATTTGCAAATTGTTAGGAAAGATTGTTGATCTTTAAAAAAAAATTACCGGAGAACAGAAACAAAACTTCAGGGACGTCAGAGGGTTTGAAGACCTTGCAGAATTGAGTTGTTAACATAAATTTTCAGAACTCAAGGAATCATGTATTTCTAGTGAGAACTTTTCCCACTAGCTTGTTTAAAGTTGGTATCGACATCCTGGCGAAGTTTTGAAATCCATTTTCATCTTCATATCGCAGCTCTTGATGGACAAGATGAGCCAGATCCCTGCCGGTGTTCCTCCTGAGCAACCATTTCCTACTCCACAAAGTTCACCTTCTTTTTCTCATTTTATTTAAAATAATAAAAGCAAATACGTCTGCCGAAACTAGAGCAATTTTCCGGTAATTCATGGTGGAAGTATTTACTTTTGATTGACAGTTCTTTCGACATGTGCAAGCAGTGTGAACACCAGCAAACATGTGCAAGCAGTGTAAACACCAGCATTTTGATCTATCGTTTTATCGAAATAGTATAGACAGGTTTCTTACTTGTATTTATATTCTTGAATTAACACAAATACCAAAAAAGAATGTAATATTGATTGACGTAATGCATGTTACTGTATGAATAACTAATGTGATTGCAAAAACCAAATACAGTATTACCATAGAGGTAACTCTAAGACCACTGGGTCCCGAAGAAAATCATTATTATTTTTGGCTCACTCAGTACCAGAACAACGGTCCCAAGCAGTCCCAAGCTATTTCACTCACCCCTGCATGTTCTGCATGAATCCACACACCCCTGATGTTATCTGTCAAACTTTCATAGCGAATCAAAACAAACATAGTGTAGTAATAGAATTTCAACTAGAATAGGGTACGTTAATCGTTTGCTTGGGACCAATAGGCTACTAAAGTGGTGAGCCATTTTAAAATCGTTAGTTTCGTATTGATTGTTGGTACAACGTTATATTACACAACCGATGGATTGACCTAGTTGCAGCAATTTGGATGTAATATTCAACAACTTTTTTTTTCTGTGTAGGTGATCAAAAATAAATATGTTGATTTTAAAATAAACAAAAATATTTTGAAATTATTTTGGATAAAATGGATAGCAAATAAATGGGAATCTGCAGACAGGGCATCTAAATTCCTGGGATGAAAGAAGGGGTGTTGGATCCGGGAGGCCGTCGGGGTGGGTGTCCCGGGGGTCCAGTTCAGTAAAACTGGTGAAAATTTGTGATATTAGCGTCGTTTTGTCGTTTCTGACGGTGGACCTCATACCGGCCTCTTTGGCCTTTCTATATTGTGGGTTTCCACCAGTTTCGTCGAGCTTGGAACACTTGCTTGCGTGGGTTTCCAGACCCTTCGCTTTTCAGTTGAGTTTGCTGAATGTAAACAAGAAGGAAAAAAAGGACACGCTAAAAATTGTTTACCCAGATTATGTAATGTTGAAATAAATATGCTTTTGTAGATAGAAAGAGGATTGATGACGATTCTGAAGCTTTCCTGCAAAAAGATGATGCGCGATGTAAGTAGAAGCTAGAAATGAATGAAGATTTTTAGAAGATTGATTCGCTAGTGTGAGATTTTTCGAGCATCTAGCATTGAGATTTAGATGCGTCAAACATACATATTTTTGTTGAAAACATGTTTTTAATTTACTTTGAACTATATATACATATATATTTTTGATTTAAATGAACAAAATTTGATTCCGTGCTGATGGTACAAGCTTCTAAGAAAATTCTATTACGGCGAACCATATTATTTTATTTTAACGGCGCCGGTGGTGTAGTGGTAAGCGTGATTACCTCTCACTCCAGCAGGCCTGGGTTCAATCCCAGTCGGCGCCGCCGGGATGTTCTGAGGCATAACATCTCTGATCACGCCTTCCTTAGGATGGGAAGTAAAGCCGTTGGTCCCCGGTTCATGAGTTGATGGGTCGATAGGTAGGGTCCAGGTGTGGGAGCTGCCTTCCTGGCACGTCGGTAGCATTGGTGCTCAGCACGGAAAACAAGATCGACGGAAAAAACAAACCAAAGGAAAAAAAAAACCATATTATTTTAATTGATTTCTTCGCCAGTTAGTCGTCTGTCACTTCGGTGGTTAGGGTACGGCCAGGGTAGACACGATTCGCGACGCGAATCAAAACAAACATAATGTAGTTCTAGAATTTCGAGGAATGGGGTATGCTTGTAGATGTACTTAGGACCAATAGGCTAGTAAAGTAGTGAGTCAATGGGTTAATGAAAATACTGAGGTTTTGACATAACTATGCTGCGGCTACCACAGTATTTTACATTTGATCGTCCATATACAGTAGCGCCAAAAGCATACTGTGGTGGGTTCAAAACTTGACCATCTAAAAATCTTGATCAATTTAAAAGCGTCAGTTTCCACCGGTTGGTATCAAAATTTATATTTTTGATTTAAACGAACAAAATTCGTATCCGTGAAGGGTTTGCGTAAAATCGTTTGGTTGCGAGTACCTAAGTATTTTCAAAAGCTTAAACATGCAAAAGCCTCTCTCAGGAAGACCAGTGATGCCAGCAAAAATATATCGGTGGGGACTTGTTGAGACTTTCAAAATAAGACCTCAGCATTAGCCCCAGCTGGGTGATATGCCACCATGTTATTGAAACCAACATCTGAAACGTCACAATTAATTATATGATTTGAGTAGTAGCTATACTGAAGATCCCAGAGATGTCGCCCCTTCAGTGGTAGGAAAATCATTTTTGCAGTATGGAGAATATCAGAAAATCCACGATTTGTGACTAAACATGCTTTTACAGAAGGAAACAAATAAACGAGTGTTTACCTTATCACCATAGTAATGTACTCGTGCAATTTTTGTGTATCTAAAACTGCCCATAAAGACGATAATGAATAAAAATTGAAAATTTTCATGCATTTCCAAATGGTTTCCTACCATTCCCATACATTCGAAGTGACTGGCCCTCTGGATGTGGATGATGTCAAAAACAACAAAACATGATTAATTCAAGTGTGAACTGCTAAAATGGCGTGACTGAATTGTCTTATTTATCAAATGAAATTATTTTCCCTTTTATGCCATATAAATGGTTGACTTCGTGGTAGACAATCAGAAAATAATATTTTATAAGTTCTGAGTTTATTTTTCACAAAATGTAAGCAAAAATATTGAGAATATCTATAAAATATCAGTCACACCTTTTTTGAAATTCTGGCTTGAATCTTCTTTTTGTTTACAAATTATGAGCTGTCAGTGGGGCCCACAATTCTCGGGCCCGCAGCGATGTTAGCTCTTTTTAAGGCAAGGCAAACAAGATAGGGTTGCCATCTACACGAAACGAAAATCAATTATTTAATTCATGTGTTTCACTTATACATTTTTGCCAAAGCATCAGCCTTATACATTCCATAAGACAAACCACATAGGTCCTATTAGAATGCATAAAAGGTATGTGTGACAGCTTATACATTTCATTTGACACATGATCTTTATTAACTTTTTGCAAGGCGTCTACTTATTAGTTGACTTAAACATTTTATGAATAATCAGCAATGAAAATTTGCCAAAAGGTATAAGGAGATTTCTATCCGTGTAGCTGATTAGCCCATACGAATTGCTGGCGAAAAAGTTACGTCATTTGACATTGGGCGCTTGAAAACTGATTCACCCTTCGTCCGGGATGGGGACCGCTAGAGTAATTTCATCCGACGGGCTACCAAATGGCGAATGGAACTTAGCAATTTGTTTTGTGATTTTTTTCCGCGCCGGCTGATTGCGTGGTCAGCCATCCCTAATAAAAAATACCATAAGCGAACGATAACCCACATAATAGAACTATTTCACAAATGGTTTGGATGATACCGCGAACACGTCGTTAAGCAAAATAACCATAACAATTTTATTAGGGATGTTTTCTCCTCGTCCGTGCAGGAAGTGTTAGTTTTTATTCGGTGTGTGTGCGATGATAACAATACTTCACGCTACATTGGAATTCTTTTTTTGGTTAAACTGTTCTACGTTTTCGACCAGTTTTTGGGCATTGATTCTGTTTTGTTCCACCGCACACGCAAAAACTTTGACGTTGTTGACGTTTAACTTTCACAAAACGTCGCTGTATATTTTCTCATCTACTGAAATATTCGACATGAAAAAAACTCCCAAGGAGCCTATCAGTGTAGAGTGAAAAAAATCTTAATATTTTTCCATTGGTGGGTAAAACCAGGAAAAATCCTCCGTAAAATAGTGTAAATCTGTCGAGCCACATCCACTTCCGGTCGTGCAAGTGTTATCCCGACGCGAAAAGTTTGTTTTGTGCGTTAATTTTACAAAATGGAAATCGCAAGCAATAGCAAAAGCGATGATTGTAATTGTTTTGAAGGGAGCAACAGCGAATCGATAGATGAGATTGATCATCATCATCGCAAATGAAGAGCATTTGTGGAGTAAAATTTCTGGCTTTAAGCGAAAATATTATCGTTATATGCAAATTGTCTAGTGAATTGTAGTGTTTTTGCGAAAAATAACTTGTGCAAAAATGAATTTTCTCGAATCTGGAGTTGGTTAGTGACAGGAAAATCAGCAACTA
This sequence comes from Ochlerotatus camptorhynchus, assembly GCF_037179485.1. NCBI lineage: Eukaryota > Metazoa > Arthropoda > Insecta > Diptera > Culicidae > Ochlerotatus > Ochlerotatus camptorhynchus. The sequence continues at coordinate 877,537 of NW_027040849.1, forward strand.
TGGAAGATCAGAGGGTGGTGAAAAAATGTCAAAAAATAATCTGTGTTTCTACATGATAGCGTTACGGCTGCGACATTAGTATCTGAGCCAAACAAAAATGTTGATCAAGTCTATCGCATTCACTGAACTTACATTGCACGAAGTGCACAGAAGATTAAGTGATTAAGTGAAAGGCTTTTTAAGATGTAACTGGAAATAGGAAATTCCGAAAAGTATTGGAAAAAGTGAAGTATATAACAAGTGTTTGGGTATAGAATTGTAGGTAGCAGCACCAGTAAGGTTGCTGCATAAGCTGTTAATAACAAGTGTCATCTAGTGTGAAAATCAGCAATTATAAGAACTGTGACGTCAATGCTTTCGGCACAGTGGTAAAAGTGTAAATAATAGGTAAGAACTCAGAACAATTTTAAAATCGTATAGAAAAAAAACCTGAATTTATCCACATTTGGTGAGCTCTGCCCTTCATACTTATTTAAATTGAGACGAAATTGCTCCGTTAATTAGCATTTAGGGAAGAAAGTAAGATAATGATAGGATGGGTCTGTATCTGAATTTCGGGGCTCAAAATTACCGCAAATGATAATATATTTGAATTTTGATGATCTTGAATGATCTCCGGAACCAGTTGACCGATTAAAAAAAAAATCAAAAGCGTCTGGGACCATGGTAGCTTTTGTGTGGCGGTTGTTGCAGCCTTTTTGGTTGCCGTCCAAGTGGTACCTGGAATCACGGCGCCGGTGGTTGACTGGTAACTAATGTCGTTTTCGTTTTTGCGGTGTAGCTACACCGGTGCTACACTGCCGTACACCGAAATATTTTAGGGTGTAGATATAGAATGCACCTACACTACACCAGTGCTACACCGCAAAAACGAAAACGACATAAGCGTGTCTACTGTATCACCCGAGTTTGGGATTTTTCTGAGGCGAAAAATCTTTGGCCACGTCTTCCTTCGGGAGGGAAGTAAAGCCTTTTGTCCCGGCCCATGGGTTCGATAGGTTACAGGTGTGAAGTTGCCTCTCTAGACACTATATTGCCGCCTGTGATTAATCACCAATTTGCAATCGACGCACATCGGTGATTGGCGCTGGATTGCGGAACATAGAGTTAAATAAATGAAAGAAGAAGAAGGTTTCTGGACAGCCTTTCTCTGGGCAGTGGTTAATTCCTGGAAATGCTGTTAAAATGGATTTGCGATTACATCAAGAGACGCATGCGTCAGTTTTAAACTATTTTTTTTGTTTAATAGAGATTTGGTTTCTTAAAAATGCGAGGAAATATGCTCTGAATATAACCGTTTTCTGCATAGCTCAGAACAAACAACATTAAGGGCCGATTTTTACACCTCCGCTTAAATCTTAAACCAGGTTCACCCAAATAGTTCCTGGTTTCCCTTAAACTGTTATTTGGATATTTTTTCTTCGAAAATCTACCTATCCTTTACCGTTTTACGGTCATGAAGTTTACGCATTCTGAAAGGTTTATACGTTTACGATGCACCAAGTGCAAACCCTTATTTGTAAAGTAAAAGTTTATGAAAAACCTGGCACCTGAACACTTTTAGCTATCCTTTTAATCTTTGGAGCTGTGGTTGACAAAGCACACCGCATGAGTGTCTGTAATTCGATAGCAACTGTTGTTGCAGTGCTTGCTCACTGCCTGAAGCTCGTTCGCTTTTGTCGTTGCCGGTGGAAGCAAATCGAAGTGCGAAACCCATCATGGGTGAGATAGAAAATTTTGTGAAATCACTGGGCTCGGATCTCGTATAGATGATTGATACATATCGGATAGCGGAGGAGAAATCAAATACAAATTCGGGATAGTGGACTATACTGAGACGGAGTGGATAAAAGACGAAGATCAAGCCAAGCAGCCGGCGCTGGTAAAGGAAATACATTTGGAAGAATTAAGGGAGTTTTGAGCACGGAAGAAAGCGGAAGTAAAGCTCACGTTGCTTTCCATGAAAAGTAAGACCCATGAAAAGTAAAAAAAAACAATTTCTCGGCTCCGTGGAGTCCTTTTGGACATTTGACCCAACACAAATAAATTAATTGAAAAAAGTACACCACATGTCATCTTTGAATTCTAGTGTAGTAAACTTTTTCGTTTTCATTTGCAATATTACAGAAAATCCAGATCCGCACATAACATTTTATACGAATGACAGCAGCACCCGCAAAGCTAATTCTAAAATATTACTGACGAACAAGTCCAAGGGAGATGACTCTAGCTAAGATATAGGGAAGATTTTGATTTGGTTTCGTGCGATGCATGCGTAGATAGAAAGCAGATTAATGGACGTTTTGAAGATTTCCTGTAAAAGAATGAATCACGATGAGAGTAGATGAATTTTGATGCAAGACATGGTAGAATACTTTTCGAAGATTCATTCGCAAGCGAGAGATTTTTAGAGAATCTAGATTGCTCGTGTCTAGTAGAAGTTTGGCCGAATACTCGCACATTACTCGAGGTTGAAAGGGTACATTGTCAAAGGATAGGATCAGGAGATGAGCATGGAACATGGAACAGGAAATTGGGTATCGTTGTGTCATCAGAGCGATCGCATTTTACTGACAGATCTCTTCATCCACTACCCAGACGTTACGGACGGACGTTGGCCCTATGCAGCACTGGAGGCTCTCAGGATACTTGAGTTGGCGAATGGTTCTCTAAATCAAGTTCCATTAAATTCAAGTCGAGCAAGAACTTTTTCATTACATCTTTAACCGTCTTTATATCTCCGCCTGGCCATTGATTTGGTGATTTGAAATTTAAATGGGAATTACAATAGGAAAGTGAACATTTTGTTCTACTTGCCCTAGCCATAATGAGTTACGGGTAAGCTGGCTATTTGTTCTTATAGGAAATGTTCTCAGCCTAAGTTTTGTAGAAAATCCCGTTCAATTGTCTAGAAAATTAGTTATTATAATTAAAAAGTAAGATGACGATCCTCTGACATGAAGGTCATAGCAACAATCAATACGAAACTAACGAATTTAAATTGGCTCACTATTTGACTAGCCTATTGGTCCCAAGCAAATCGATTAACGTCCCCCATTCTAGTTGAAATTCTAGTACTACACTGTGTTTGTTTTGATTCGCTATGAAAGTTTAACAGGTAAAATGAGGGGTTATTGGATTTTACTATGTTTTGAGGGGTGAATCGATTAGCTTGGGACCGAAGAGAGTACCAGAGCTGAGCCAAAAAGTTGAGCACGTTATTTCGGGACCTTCTAGTCTTAGAGTTACCTCTATGGTCATAGAGTGAAGAATAGTACAGATCATTCTAGCCTATTATGTCAAAATGCAAGTTACAGTTCTGAAAGCAGTCTACTAATCATAAAGTTATCTGCTTCTGACTCAATGAATTACTAAGTTACTGAATTACCATTACTGAAGTTCAATAAAAATTGGGCTTTGGTAAAGTTGTAGCAGGCAAACATTTATATGTATACAAGTAGCAAGCGTACACGTTAATCATTAAAACGGAAGGCTAGATCATGAAGAACAAATTGTTCAGTTTTCCCTTAGTTTGAACCAGTTTACTGGTAAATCATCAAAAAGGGATATTAAGGTTCTGAACCATTTGGCGAATTATTTTAACTTTTGGTTAAAATTTGACAGATGGAAAGTTATCGATTAACCCTGATATCCGAGCGTGGTTACTTCTGACAGACAAGAGGTTAAATTTTGACAACTGTGACTCGAAAACCGGTCGATCAACAGCACGGGGATTTTCGAACATAGAAAATAACTTTCGAAATGTCATTTTTAACCACTAGTTAAATTTAACTCAGCAAATGGTTCACAGCCTAAGTTCACCCTTTCAGGAACCAGTTAACCGGATAAGACTGTGTTCCATTTGGTTAATTTTCACTTAAATTTGACACTTCGAAATAAATTATAATGTTCGAAAATCCCTCTGTTGTTGATTATCCGATTTTCGAGAATGTGTCTGTCAGAAATAAGTCTGGTGGAATAGAAGGTTTAATTCGCAGGATACTAACACCACTATAAGGTAAGGGGAAATTTCCCCTATCTGATGGTAGTGTTAGCATGCGTGGACGAGCTACCAATTACGTCAAATCGACGATCAAATGCATTGTTTACAAAAACTGATACGTCCCTTCGAAAAAATAATCGAGAATTGTAAAATTTTCCTTCTGTCAAATTTAAGTTAAAATTCAACACAACCTTTAATCAATTAATTTCATAGAACCATATTGAAATTCATCCTGATCAATTTGTTTTTAGAAGATATCATTTGGTTACAAAACCTATATTCAAGTGCATTTTGCAATTAAGTTTATTGTTGATTAACCTGTGAAAACCTTGGTCATAACGGATGGAAAGGTAAAACATTTTTAGAGTATTTTTTTTCCTTTTTCTGGCAGTTTATGTCAAATATAAATCCTGCGATTCTCGAAAAATCTCACGCTATCAAATCAATCCACGATTTTTTTTCACACATTTAAGGCTGTTTCATTTGGTGAATTTTCACTTAACTTCGACCGATTGGAAATTTTGAAATAACTCTGTCGCTATAGTCGCTATATTCATAGTCTGGCGGATAGAATCTCGCGAACCAATTGAGCTGTCAAATAGCGGAACAACTCGCCTAAGCAAACTAACACCATATTTGGGTTGAGGAAAGTTTCCCCTATCCGATGATGCCGGTAATTTGCGTTCGATTGGCGAGGAAAGAATAATCAATGTTTTGTTTATAAAAGTTGATAGTACCTTTTCAATTGTTGGTCTAAAATATACACTGATAAATTGAACTATTCCCATTTTGCTTGAAATTGAATCAATTTGACATTAAGCTCAGTTTAATCATATCGAATGATTAAAAATTAATCCTCTCTATCTAAAAAATAAGCATCTGATAGTAATCCCAGTTTAATCATGGTTGATTAGATTGTAGATTATCTTTTTTTTGAATAAAATTTAATCTTTTTTGATTCTATTTTATTAATTTTGGATTGAATTTTGATCTCTTTTGATTATATATCAGTATTGAAAAAGAATAAAATATAATACTGGAAAAATTATTTCGATTTTAATCATGCATGACTACTGCCGAAGTAATCATGGCTCGGACTCAATAAGGTGAAGCGGGAAACTGCATACTTTTTAAGCTTTTTTGATTTAATTTATCTTTGAGTGTATTGAATTGGTTCCGTTTTTTGATAGATCGAAATTCTATCCGCCAGACTATGAATATAGCGACTATATGTTATTCCACCAGACTTATTTCTGACAGACAAGGAATTAATGTTAACGCTCTGAACCATTTGGTGGATTATTTTAACTTTTGGTTAAAATTTGACAGATGGAAAGTTATCGATTAACCCTCCCGTAAAAAAAAAATCCAATAATAATACAATGATTTTCATTGTCATTGTAACCATGATATTTACTGTCAAAACATTGGACATTTTTGTCCATTACCATAAAATCACAACGAAATTCATGGTTCATAACAATGAAAATCATGGTATTTGAGAAATTTACAGTAAAAAAGAGGGGTTGTTAAGCATCTTAACAATATAAAAAAGTGATTTTTCGCGATCAAATTTGATCTCATCACACTAATTTTCGTTGTTAGAGCATTGTATCGTTCAAAATCGAAATCTATTTTTTCTCCCATACAATAATTTAACAGTAAATTTTAATGTACTCAAAATTCAACAGTAAAAATTATTGTAATTTCATTGTTATATTATAATTTTTTTTTCGGGCTGCTATCCGACCGTGGTTACTTCTGACAGACAAGAAGTTAAATTTTGACAACCTTGGCTAAGTTCTTCTCAAAAACCGGTCGATCGTTAGCACAGGGATTTTTGAACATAGAAAATAACATTCGAAATGTCACTTTTAACCACGAGTTAAATTTAACTCGGTAAATGGTTCACAGGCCAACAAACACGTTGACCCATCAAACAACAGAGAGATGTTCGAACATGTATTATTTTCGAAGTGTAAAATTTAAGTGAAAATTCACCAAATGGAACACAGCCTAAATCTATCTACTCGCACCGTTTAGAAGTAAATCCTTAAAATCTTAGTCTATTCTCATTAAAATCTACCCCCACTCGGTAAATACTAATGAATCACTAACCTCATCTGCTCCCGATGATATATTCAACAGAATTTTCACTACCCCATAAAAAATCCTCCCGATTTTCCCCTCGACTAAATCGGTTCACGTCGGTAAGATTGACCGACTATGAAACCGACGTATTTATAAATTGTTGCATCGACTCTTATGGGACTGCTTAAAGGGAGGTTGCCGACGCGTCAGCACACGAAATCGGTAGTCGAAAACATAGGAAATTAGTCTACCAGAAGCGACCAAATTGAACGATTAGTAGAATGGCAGAGTTGTAGCCGGGCTTCTATGAAACCAGACGAAATATACTGGTTGATCAGTTTATTAAATTATTGTTTCTACGATGAAAACAGATTAAGTCGACAAATAAATCAGCATACGCAATTGATGAAACCAAACGAAATAGAGTGGTTAATCGGTTCATTCAGTTGTTTGTACGATGGAAAAGATTAAGTCAACTGTTAAATCGGCTTATGAAATTGATGAAACCAGATGAAGTACACTAATTAATTGGGTAATTAAATTGTTTCTTCTAATAAAACATACTAAATCGACAGATATAATTGAATAATGCATTGGCAGACAACATTATTGATATCAAGTGAGCGTATACTAGATGGTACAGAAGAGGAAATTGAATTCAACAAATAAACATTATACACATTTGGTTTTGAAACGTTTATTTATTTATTATATAGAGAGAAAAAACCGACAACAGTTTACGACTATTTCAGCGGAGTATAGGCAGAGGATTCAACGTCTTCCTCGATGTCATCATCAGATTCCTCCGAACCCTGAACCGCTGAATCCGATGGAGAAGCATCTACATTTTCAACCATATGCACCACAACACGCGTTTCCTCCTTTTTAGTTTTCTTCGCATTGATGGTTTCCCAAAGAGCTCTACAGTTCTGGAAGGTGGAGCCAAGAGTGGGGCATTTTCCTTGGCCACAGATTTCTTTGCTTCTCTCCGTCGTTGTGAGTATGCTCTTCCTTTCCCTTGGTTCACCAAGGCTGTGAACTGTTTGTCCGTGGTAAATGTGATGTTATCTATACGTAAGAAAAATACAAACACGGTTAATAAATATGAAATCAATAAAACCGAAACAACTTACGCGATTTGTGAGTGTTATGTCTGTTTGTCTGTGGTTAATATATGGAGATTTTTTATTATCGGACAAAATAGGCCGAAGGGTCTAAGAATTTTATGAAATTTTGCCCACATGTAGATTTTATGGATCTAAGAACGATAAAAATATTAAAAAAATTGTAGGTGGTCAATTTTCCTGGAAAATTTTAGTTGAGCTTTCAGATTTTCTCGAACATGACATATTTTGAAAATTCATAACTTTTAAGCCATGCGTATAAGGAATAACGTTTTTCAGTGAACAATTGAATAACAATATAACCTTAAAAAGTTTACTCTCTAAACTTTTCACGCGAAGGAAAATTGCAAATAAAATCATGGAAAACAATTTTTTAAGCCATGATTCTTTTTAATTTTGTTTTATTTGCTTGAAAACTTCTTTTCTTTTACTGGTGGAAATTTCAGAGTTATAGTCGTTAAGTTATGAATTTAAAAGACTTAAGGAATTATTACTTTTCTGACAAATCACTGATAACTATTCTAAACAAATTAAAACTTACACCTACATCTTAACCTACTCGTAACCTACATGAAGAAATTTTAATATAATAAAACCATTATTAAAAAGAGCTTTGATCAACTTTTCATTAATTGAACTTAGTGCTACAAATTCAATTTCTTCGGTTAAATTTTCAGCGTACCGTACACCAATCTTGGTAAAATCAATTGGTGATTGAAAACATGGGCGTAATTTTGAAAAAAAAAATTGATAATTGCGCCTCTTTGGCCTTCATAATCTGCAAAACCAAGAACATTAGCAGGGATTCCATCTATCATAACACAATCATCTTTGCCGTTTACGCTAATTACTTTTCTATTATTAAAATAGCAGGTGCGGTATGCAAATAAACAGTAGACTGATGCAAAATTTGAAATTTTCGCTCCACAGTACTTAAACGGTTCCAAATTGGGTCATGCTTAGCCTCCCAAAATTTGAACTGCTTTAGTAAGAAACTGATTTGGCACAAACCATTTCAAGTTTATATGGGAATTACTATGGGAAAACTTATGTTTTTGTTCATATCTATCTAACAATTCACCGCATCAATATGCTTTTAAAAATTGTAGCGGTGATTGTAGAAAATTTTCTCTGCTACAACTTTGTTGATAACCATTTTTCAATTAAATATAAGGAACAAAAGTTATTAATGATTCAAGTCACTGATGTCTTATGATTATGCTCATTCAACTGTTCAGCAGGCAACATTGGTGTTTCTTGTGCGAAGAATAGAGCATAAATATCATGGCTACTATGTCACACTGCAAAATACAGTGTTGCCCATAGAACAGCTGCTTGATCATGCTATAAGATTATCAATCTCTTAAACAATTAATAACAATTTAATTTGACATTTGGCTGACAAACGATATTCCGCTAAGTTGTAGCTTAGAAAATTTCCCGTAAGAATAGTTATTGAAATTTTCGAAAAAGCAATATGGAAAATGGGTAGAAGACAATGAACAAAACGTTTGGTTTTTCCATAGTAATTTCCATATAAACTTCGAATAGTTTGTGCCAAGTCGGTTTCTTACCAAATGAGTTTAAATTTTGGGAGGCTAATCAGGACCTGATTTGAAACCGTTTGAGCACGGTGGAGCGAAAATTTCAAATTTTGGATCAGTCTAATGAACAGCCATATAGAAGCTTTTTCATTTGAAATTTTTCTGCAAATTGGTTTTGATAACCAGGCTTTTCAGTAATTTTTGTATGTTCAACTGTTCGATTATAAAGTTGCTGCAGAAGTTGATGCTTTTTAGTTAAAGTTCTTTTTATCTCTTGCATAAAGTTTTCATACCTGAAAGCGCTGATTGAGGGCAGATTTCCATACAATTCAACATAGTCTGCTAAATGCAATAACATATGCACGTTGTGCGTAAGACCAGTTGCACCATAGAATCTATGAAACATATGAACAAAATCTCTAAGAAATTGTCTTGCTAACTCTATGTCATTGTTTGATGGATTTCTCATAGAAAGCAGACGAAGAGCACAATAGTACAACATAAAATGCTCGTGTTGTTCTTTTTCAAAGAACTTCACGGTGACAAGCAAACCAATGTAAGAATCAAACAAACGAAATTCGGTTGCTTTAAAGTTAGACAATTCTTCGAATGGTTTTGGACGCCTTGCAAATTCCTTTGTAATGAACTTCCCTAATTCAAAGTAAAATGAACCTTTAAAGAAAAAAGTGAAAAATTAGACAAATATTTCATCTTTATCAAATCCAGCAGAACAAACCTGCTTTAATTCGATAAGTTTTACGCAATCTCCTCCCTTTGTATCCAGCTTTTTTCAACTTCCCGAACATGCTTTCAAGTATCTTTGTGACAAGCGTGCATAGGATCTACTCCTAGTTGTAGAATCATATCCAATCCATTGATGCGCTCAACTCCGTAAACGGACTGGACACGGTGATGTTCAGGATCCACTCGCTGACGAAAAGATTCGTTAGTTCGTGCGCAGCTCTCTTCCTTCGAATAAACAATGACACAATTTACGCGGCTACCAACTTGCTCGCAATTCGGACAACCGTGTTTGCTGACGTGTGACACCGTTCCGCTTATTTTACACGTTGCTGGGCGGTCACATATGAACAGGCGAATTTTAAAATTTAGTCTGACCGTTCCAGATTCACGAGTTATTTCAATACCGTTTGCTATCAATCAAATCGTTGACAAAGTAAGCCAGAAAGTCATCAAAATTAGATGGTTCTTTCAGACCTGCATAGCACCCAACAACAAACGGAGAGATTTCGCACACGTTTGGGAATGCAGCTAGGATAGGCCATAAGCATCTTCCATTTTTTAAACGGGGAGACCATCGATATTGATGTCTAAATTTATCTCGCTCATTGTTGACACAATTGGATCACCAACCAAATTAGAAAACGTGTTTTCAATTCCAAAATGGACGTATTCACCAGGGTGAACTTTTCTAGGCAGTAAAGCACTTTGAGGAGTTTCCAACAAGGTCATACGACTTATCGGAACATCGAGACCTTCATCACGAAATATTTCTAATAATGTTTTGGTAGCTTCAACACTCAGGTGGTAACGTGACACGAAATATGCAAGCCGATATTTCAGTGAAACGTTAGATTTGAGCACGGTGTCGCTGCTGCTAGGAGAAACAGAAAAAAACACTGCTTTGGTGCATTGTGGCTTTGATAGTTTGTATATAAATTAAAACATATTCTAGCACTCAGAATCATGAGGACCTAACTAATGTGACAGATTTTCTTCATTGATTTTACCTTTGGGGTAAGTTGTAATTTTTTGTAATTCTAATAATTTTTCCTTGCATTTTCCTGAACATTTTTCAATACAGTATCGTAAAAGGTTGTATTTGCTAACAAAAGCAACAGCAAATGCACCGAGAATTGTCCCAACGCAAGGAAGACCGCCCCCCCCCTTCTGCATCCACTGATTAGATATTTGCATCCATTTTCTGGTCTTATATGTGGATAGGAGTGGGCGTCTTATATCATGTACAGATCCAAAATTCAGCAAATCTGTAAGTCAGTGGGTCCTTTCACTTATAAGACCAGGACCAGCTTCACTTATAAGACCTGTAGTTGGTGGATGGAAATAGGTGGGCTTCACTTTTAAGATTGATGCCAACCGATTATCGCAGTTAGGCCCTTATGATTCTGAACGCTAGATATGTTTATTATCTGACCACTGTCTACATTACTAGGATACCTCATAGAATCATTATGATGTATTTCATCCTTTTGCAGTGTCTCAATCAAGGGCTCTCCATTTCCTTCAAAACTGCTTTCAATTCCGTCGTTCATGCTCCATTGTTCATGCTCCATTGAGGGCAGCAGATCATCATCGGAATCACTTTTCATATCTGATTCTTCCAGGTATTGGCGATATAACTTGTCGTATTCTTTGCGTTTAGCAGCTTTTTTTTTACTACGCCAAGTACTCCACCTGCTTGCCATTGTATGCTTTCCTAAAAAAATAAAAATATTAGTACCAACTTACCAGGTTGTAATGAAATTTGAAAATAAAGCTGCACTCACTTAACTCACTGTCACTATTTTATAATCACTACGTAAACCAAATTCGTCTGTATATTAATACGTACAATAAAATAATCACCGATCAAAAAACATACAATTTCCAGATTTTACACTAGATAAAATCTATGGCCGACGGTCCCGGCGGAATCCGATTAAATACACTAACGAATATGTTGACAAAAATAACTAGTGTACTAATCCCGACGTTGTCGGTTTATTAATAGGCCTTTTTTTGTATACAACCGATTTCGTCGGTCGACAGGGAAATTCCCCATCTGTCAAATTTTTTATGGGGTATTGGCTCTCCGCGTCTAGCTGGATTTGCTGGTGCACCTCTTGGTGTAGATACTTTGGCGTCCCGTTTTCATCAGATTTTTGTTCGAACTTCGAAAAGTGCTCGTCGAACGCAAAGCGAAGAGGAGTGAGCGAGACAATGCGAGAGAGTAGTAGAGGAGAAGGAGGGCACACACATATCAAGAAAAAGATGGAAAATTATAATGGCGGCGCTGTCTCGCCGTGTCGATTATTTTCTTAAATTAAACGCATTTAATCCGATTCGGGACGGAAATGGTACGCGCTTACGGGTGGCTAAAGTGACCGCGAACCCACGGATGGGTAGTGTTCGTTGCGGACGTGATTTTTCGGCGAAATATTTTGTGAAAACAATGGCGGGTAGCAATTGTTGTTTACTCTTGTGAGAAACTTTTTCACTCTTGGAGACTTCGCAGCAGCAGCAGTAGCTCCAATCATCATCGCCAGCAGCAGCCAACAGTCGCAGCGAAAAAGTTTTTTTTTACGAAAGGAAGAAAGAAGAGGAGCCCCATCAGCAACGACGATGAATATTACTAAAATTGAAACTACAATATTTCCTTGCTGGACATTACACAATTGGAGGAAAAAGTGAGTGAATTGTGTGTGTGTCGCTATAAATGATTGGTTCCTAACGGAGGTGTTTGGGAGTTAGTTGAAAAGCGCAAAAATGCAATTGTGAAAATGGGGATCGCTGGAATCGATTGGTGAATGTTCCACCGTCGCAAACTCTGGATATAGGTGCAAAATGAAAATTAATGCGTCGCAAGGAGGGGCAAAGATGGATCCAGTGCGAAACAATACATTTTCGGATTTTTTCCTTGCAAAACGGAACTCCTCGTTCGTGATTCCCACCTCGATCCTCCCGTCGAGCCACGGTCCAAGTCCGAAGTAGTTGCTTAGACCTTCTGCTATACCTATTACCTATACCTACCCACTCCCTACCTACATCACATCCATCCAACCTACATCAGTCAGTACATCAGTGTATAGCAGTTTCTCTTGCGCCGCTCTTCTGGCTGGTTGAATGGTTGGTTGGCTGATTCGACCATCCGCTCTTCTGCTCACTGCTCGCTGCTCTCGCTCGCCCCGTTGCACAATACGAGGATGCCGATGAGATGAGGAGCAGTGCTTCTTATCAGTATTGCCAGTTTAATGGGGAATCATTCACAAGGAACAGGCCCCTAAAGTAACAGAAACTTTTGAATATGACAGAGGAGGAATCTGATGCACATAAGGATCTCAGCAGGACGGTGATCTAGTGCGAAACAGTTGCAGTTGGAGACCACATTATTGGAAGTAAAGTCAACACTAGTGTGTGCGATTATTCTGCCGATCGTGTTCAGTTATGTGTTAAACAAATAATATCGCATTGATAACTATGCACAATAACAAACAAGTACAACAAGCGAATAAAATGAATGCAGAGAAAATAATACTTCCATTGTTGTTTTGTCGTCATTGAAAGTCAGGTTTTACTACTAACTGCAAAGATCACGTAAAAACTTTAATGGAACGCATTCTTGTTTGAGTTTGAGAGATACAAATCGATTATATCGAAAATTAAGTGACATCGTACAACAATGCCTTCGTCTCATAGTGTTTATTCTGATGTCTGTGTTAGGAAAGTTTATTTTCTACTACTTAGCTGACACATTTATATATGCCACATTAAGATGAGCTTATCATTTGCAATCTCATACACTACGACGTAATTTTTCGATAGTTTTGTTCTTAACTAAACTAGGTTGTTCACAAGGAATATTGTATCTTTTCGTGTCGACAATATACCTTACCTATCGTCTTATAGTCAAAATAGGTATTTTAAGGCATGTATTAATTTGACTGATTAACTATTCGTTCTTTTTGAAGAAGTACGACAAGGCAGTGTGATTTAGTTGATAATGGGCTCTCAGCTGGCAACTCTGGCATCCATATACCATAGGTATACACACTTCTCTCTATACCAATGCACAGCAGCGGTATTGCTGCTACTCTTCTAGTGGTAGTGGTGATGGTGGCGTGTGGCCCGTTACTATACACCATGCACACTTTCCGCACTTTACACCCGCGCCCCCGCCTGTCGCTATTCGTTGGGGCGCACTCTATCCATTCCATTCATCATCACTCTAGCAGCCCAGCAGTAGCACTGTAGCACGCATTGTCATCGTCCTCTTGCTGCTTCTCGCAGAAACGACGAAACAGCACAACACAAGTCGAGTGTTTTTGTAGGGTAAATTAGCCTATTACGGTGTAGCTGTTTACCCTAGTAGCTGTTATAGCCATTTACGATATATTCATAACCTTTTAATTATACCGTCAGCATTGTTCTTCAATAAGGTGCATATTTATCCTTCACGTAAAATAAATAAATTACTTTATTTTACCCATGAAAATCTGCGTTACAAAATGAAGTCATCATTACCCTTTTATGGGCCCAGTAACGCTTGGTAGATTAACTTTTCGTGGCGCGTTACTGGCATTAAGATCTACCACCGAAGCCTGGTCCGAACTACTTAAAACTAGGGGAACAGAATCAAAGGAACACATCTTAGTCCTTTTTACTTTGTATGCCTTGTTGATAGTGACAAGGCTCGGCTTTGTCCACCGAGGATGATCTTGAAACAAGGAAAATATGAGCTAGGTAGTTATTTTTCATCTAAGTGATTCCTAATCTCTTATTCGTTGTTTTCTAGTTTGAAGTGGTTAAGACTAGGATTCTGATGCATGGTTGTTATCGGTGTTATTGCTTGATTTTATTGCTAAGGAACCCGTTTTTGACTGTAAAAAGGGCGCGGGTGTTCCAACACTCCAAATAGTATAAAGAGCGGGACCTTACAATTAAAGTCGGATATAAATTTGCGATAAAGGCAAAAATTACAACTGTATCAAAACCGATTACTTCTTCTTTTCTCAATAGTGATGGAGTATACGACATGCACTAAACTGAGCACACGGGGTATACCACAATAGATCAAATAACTGGTCGCAATGGATTTATGTTCCGAACAGAGGAAAACAAATCTTTTATGGACTAACCTAGGGTCGATTATATGATTGTTTACATCATATGATGGATCGTCTAGAATAAAAACACATTTAACATTAGAATTCGGATAATGGATGGGATTGAACTATTTTTAATTCAAAAAACAGTTTGTTAAAATTTCGTGAACTGATTTTGACCCGTCGTTTATTTGACAGCTGCCGGGCTTTACATTTAAATGTATTTTCTCCATGTTTTAAACAGTATTTGACTATTTTTTTCCATGAATTCGATGCAGATGTGTTTAATCCGTAAATGGTCAACTAAGGAGAAAAGGTCCATAAAAGCCAAATTTACCATACTGTGTGTTGCTGGGTGGTGTGCCTATTCTCTTCTGTCTATAGTATATTGCTCGGACAAACACTAGAAAGACGGCAGCAGCAAATCTTGCGCTCTAGAAACACGTACAACTCGTTGAGCTTTGCGCTTGTTGGATGGATGAATTGCTGCTAAAAGAGCATTGATATGATATCTTCTTAGTGTGTTGCATCTTTTCGGGTGGTAGATTTTCGAAAACTTAGAAATTTGGATAATGGACATGTTGTTGCGATTCGGCATATTGTCGTTATAGCACCCCGTAAAAAAAAGAACCGTAGAGGTACAATGAAATGTATTTGAACCATACAATAGAGTTTATTCTATTTACAATAAATCGTATTCTTCACAACGATAAAATTACAATAGATTTTTTTTTCTAAAATAGAATCTATGTTAAATGGGGAAATATACACTAGAATAAAAGGGGTCGTTATGTATCTTAACCATACGAAAAATCACTTTTTCCCGTAAAAACTTGAGCCATTTACCATTAATTGTATTGTTTTTCTATTGTTGAAAACTCTTACTATATGGGACGTATTGTACATCTATAGTAATAACAATATGTTAAAATTTCGTGTACTATATACGCACAATTAGATCGATTGTTGACAATAGAATTGCTTATAATTCTATTTTATTTTATGGTTATTGTATGGTTAGTTTTTTTTCGGGACCTCTGCAAGTTTAAGGATGCGCCATCTCCACTTACGTTGTCGAATATCTGTTGCTATCGGCTGCTCATGACATTGACGATGGAGCTCTGCATTCGAGATCCAGTTGTCAGGACCGTTTGATAAATACCTACAGCTTTTGAGAGTTCTTCACTCAAACACACCATGGTGTATATCAGCCAAGATTTTACATTTAAATTAAAAATTTATATTTTGGAGCGTTGATTACTCCGGTTTGATCTCCAAATGTGTGTGTCGGTAACTAGCGCAGGCAGCCCTAGCCTTTTTGATTCGTGCACCTTCACACAAGATCTTCTGGCTCGAAATCCTGCATGAAACTGCTTGATTCAGCATAACTATGCTCAGTCACTTCACAACTTTTAAATATTTGAAGCCTGTTAAAAAATAATGAAAATTGTTGAAGGTTTTGGGGTTGTGTATGAAGTTAGGCTTTTTTAAGGTCATTCTAGTGCTTTCAAGATCATTTTAACGTTCCATGGGTTCTTTAATTTTGAAAACATAATATCGGTATTTATACATCATCTGAAAGAGCTACGTTTTATGAGAACTATGATAATATTTTCGAACCTTTAGACTTTCATCTAGATTTTTAAATCAAGATTTAAAGCAAATTAATAACTTCACTGTTTGACACTAAATTAATAAATAATTTAATTATGTATTGACAGCTCACTCCCATACAAAGTCCCACCGAAGGGCGCTAACATGGTGATTTTTTTTTCTATGTAATCACTACTTACCTTACCAATCAGGCTAAGGCCTTGTTGTCCTCTGCTGTCCGAAGAAGTCGTCTCCACTCTACTCGATCCATGGGCACACTTCGCCAGCCTCGTAGTCTGCGAAGGGGTCCACAGGTCGCCTTCTACTTGGTCGATCCACCTTGCGCGCCTCTTCTTGTTGTTCCTGTTGGGTCGCTTTCTAGAACCATTTTCACTGGGTCGTCGTGCGGCATTCTTACGACGTGCCCAGCCCACCGTAGTCGCCAAATTTTTGCAACGTGGACTTCACCGTAGATGGTACGCAACACCTTCCGTTCGAAAATACCACGGGCGCGTTGGTCCTCCACGAGCATAGTCCAGGTCTCGTGGCCGTAGAGGACCTACGGTCTAATCAGCGTCTTGTAGACAGTCAACTTCGTGCGGCGGCGAATTTTATTCGACCGAAGAGTTCTCCGGAGTCCAAAGTAGGCACGATTCCCTGCCATAATGCGTCTTTGAATTTCTCTGCTGGTATCATTTTCGGCGGTCACCAGTGAGCCCAAATACACGAACTCATCGGCCACCTCGATTTCGTCACCGTCAATCTGAACTCGGGGTGGGAGGCTAACATTGTCTTCCCTAGAACCTCTTCCTTTCATATATTTTGTTTTTGATGCGTTGATGGCAAGTCCAATCCGCCTAGCTTCAGCCTTCAGTCTGATGTACGTTTCCGCCATGGTCTACAAAGTTCCGTGCCATGATGTCAATGTCATCGGCGCAGCCAAGAAGTTGGATGAACTTCCTGAAGATCGTGCCACTCGTGTCTATCCCAGCTCTTCTGATCACACCTTCTAACGCGATGTTGAATAGCAGACACGAAAGTCCATCACCTTGCCGTAACCCCCTTCGAGATTCAAAGGGACTCGAGAGTGGCCCCGATACTCGAACTATCTCATCAATCTTTTAGTGTTTTCAGACCGTATTTGCGTTTTGAAGGCTGACTTGTCGTTCGTTGACTTTTGGGCGTTTTTAATCAATTTCAATGTGTATTATCTGTCCTAAATATTGGTGGGTCGGAGATATATGGAAGTGATTAGTGAATTTGAAAGATTTCCCACTGTAATGCGTCAACAGATTTTTCGCGCATGGTTTCTTTTTACCTCTATAATGATGCGAAAAATAAATTTTATTCTTTCGCAGAGAATTTATGTTTCTAAAATATACACGAATATATACAGATTTATGACATGCTCCATTTTTACGTCCATGACTGCTTGAAATGAAAACGAATTAAATTTTCAAATCCTACTATCAATACAAACTGATAAAACAAAAATACTTTAACATATACCCATTTTACCCATTGAGAATTGCATATTTGTGATATCGGTGGCAGTTATTCTGAATCACCTTGTAGAAATGCCTATATGTGATGTAGACACTTACCACAGTTGTTTGATATAGGGTTGATGTTGCCCCGTAACGTGGGTAGATAACCTTTTCGTTGTAGGTTACGGGTTGTAAGATCTACCACCGATTCCTAGTCCTGACTACTTCAAACTAAGGAAACAGGATTTTTCAGTAATCCAAGGAACACATCTTAGTCCTTGTCACTTGTTATGCCTTGTTGATAGTGACAAGGCTCGGCTTTGTCCACCGAGGATGATCTTGAAACAAGGGAAAAATGAGTTAGTCTTCATCTATGTGATTCCTAATCTTCTATTCGTTGTTCCCTAGTTTGAAGTGGTTAAGACTTGGGTTCAGATGCATGGTCATTATCGGTGTCATTGCTTATTTTTGTTGCTAAGGAATCCAATTTTGACTGACAAAGGGGCGCGCCTTTGGAGGGTATTTAAACACTCCGAAGGCTATAAATAGCGGGACCTTTCAATTAGAATCGATTCCTTGCGATAAAGGCAAGAATGACAACTGTATGAAAACCGAATACTTCATCATTTCTCAATAGTGATGGAGTAATGCGACATGCACTAAACTAAGGACACTGGATATACTACAATATATCAAATTACTGGTCGCAGTGGTGTTAGGTCCCGAACAGAGAAAAAAAATAGGGTTGATGTTCCTAATATTGAGCCCATGCATTCCGGAATAAAGCATTTTTGATTATTATTTTTTGCCATTAGCAATCAAAAATAGTTTTGTCCAGATTACGTATTGTTTTAAGGAAAATTCAATATTTGTATCGATGTCTCCAATCTTTAGATACACATACCAAAATTAGAGCCATTTCTCCTATTTTCTATTGATAAGGAAATCACGGCAAAACACCATCATGAACGCAACTTTTGATTTGGACAGTTTGGAACACAAACGAAGTGACAGACGGCGGCTCGAAAAATTTGGCGACGGATTTGTACTGGATTGTACCACATGGCAACACTAAATGTACTATAATGTTTTCAGGGCTGGTAGCAGGTCACTTTTTAGTGACTTGGTCACTATTTTGAAGTCAGTCACTAAAAAGTCACTTTTTACACCTAAAAGTCACTAAAGTCACTATTTCTCTAAAAATAGTCACTAAAGTGACTTTTCACAAAATGTTTAAATTGAGTACTTGGCACTAAGAAAGTCTACAGTAGTTTTAGCAAAATATACATATCTGTTAAAAAATTGCAAATTTTAACCAGAGTGACCAGTGAACCGCAAAACGTTAGAACACCAGGAAAACTATTGGGAAATGCCTTAAATTTCGATTAAAAAGAGAATTTTAAAGGATTCTAGGGCAGACACCAAGATATATCAGAGAAGAATACCAAAGTACAGACTATGAAAGTCTCATGTAAAATTAACTGTTCTGAGGACCGATTTCTTCATATCCGCTTAAATCTTAAGCCAGGTTTACCTATATAGTAAAACTAAGGGGGTAGTACACTTTGAACGTCCAAAAAGTAAGGCATTTTCGTTAATTTTTTTAAGCAATAAAACACTCAGGGAGGGCAAATATGTTATAATCCATTTATTAGTCATCCTTTGAACTACATTTTGTATTTTTTTGAACTCGATTGGCGTCTCCCCGTGGCCGGTGCACCAGGTCGCGCGGGCGTCCTCGCGTGGAAGTCGGAAAACGGCGTGGGAAAATACTCCTTTCCATGTGAACCTGGAACATAAATCGAACAAAAATCCTGATTAGTAATGAAATTTGGGTTAGAAATACGTATTCCAATTTTTTTTTAATTAATTTTTTCAAAAGTTGTGGCCTTAGGAAAAAAAAGTCCATTTTTTCACCCTAAAAATGCTTACAAAATCGTGGATTAAAAATCCATTTTTGACAAAATCG
Organism: Ochlerotatus camptorhynchus; assembly: GCF_037179485.1. Taxonomy (NCBI): domain Eukaryota; kingdom Metazoa; phylum Arthropoda; class Insecta; order Diptera; family Culicidae; genus Ochlerotatus; species Ochlerotatus camptorhynchus. Next base: position 897,191 of record NW_027040849.1, read on the forward strand.
AAAATGTGGATACGTATTTCTAAGCAGAATTTAATTCTGAACAAGAAAACCTAGGCGATATCCAAATTTGATGATAACTGGTTAGAGTTATTTCCCACGCCAGTTTGAAAAACCCCGTTTCGAGATAAACGCGTTGAAAGATAAAATCTCTCTCAGCGCGCCGGTACATGTTTTAGGAAATCGCTTCGTAAAGCGATAAGGAATATTCTGGCGGACTTGGAGTCTTTTCTAAATTAAAGTATACATCCCAAGGAATATTTTAAGCCAAAAAAAAAATGCATTTTTTTTTTTGAAAAATCAAACACATAACCCCCTTAACACATACGGGCGTCGCTTTTGATTACTTTTTAAATTAATAGAGACTCAAAATTCAGCTCCGAAATAATTTTGGAAATAATTCTAATGTAATTGAGAGTGCATTTTAACGAGAGTTCTGAGAAGAGTTCTATGATGATTGGATGAGGATTCTAGGTCTAATTATAATAAGAATTCAAAATTAGTTCTGAAATGGCTCTGATGAAAATTCCATGAAAATCCCGTGAACTCCAAAGATGGTCTCTGCGGATAGTTCTAAAAGAATTCTGGGTGATTTCTGACGATACTTTCAAGAGAATTCTAAAGAGTTCGAAATAAATTCCGAGAAGAATTCAACTGGAATCGAATTTTGAGGAAGGAATTCTGAGAAGAGTTTCAAAGTTTGTGATGGATTTTTGTTTTGAGAATTCTGAGGAAATACTATGGGGATTCTAAGGAGAATACGAATTGAATGCAAGGGAGAAGTCCAAGATTATTCTAAGCAGAAATTTATGAAACTTCTGAGGTTAATTGCATGGAAATTCTAAAATAATCAATAAAAAATCGAAAATAATCTACTTTAACTAATCATGTGTTATTAATTCATGCGTGAATTTAACAATTTACATAGTCGGAGATGCTTAACGTCAAATATCAGACTTCAAATGGAGATTTTATACGACCGAGGAGTGTGAAAATTGTTTATCAAAGTAGAAAGCGAGCAAAGGACAATTTTGAAGAAGGTACGAATCGGGTAGTTGTTTACGTCAGATGGCGACTTGAGTGTGAAACAATCGATAGAACTGTTTCCACACATCAGAGGTACATGAGCAAATCCGTGATCATCCCTTTTGCCAGTGGTGGCAGGGGGAAACACCCCTCACCATCCCTCATTAACGGATGAGCTTGGTAAAGGAGATGCTCTACCCTATTCGTACCTTCCTAAAAATTATCCTTTGTTCGCTTTCTACTTTCTATATAGAAATTTTACACTGCCACACTATAACGGAACTATCAACTCTTTACTCTCATCTCCTCATCTATCGTATAACATGTCCACTTTAGTTCTGATATTTGATGTTAAGCGTTTCCAAATACGAAAATGATCTATTTCCAAGAATTTTGTTGATTGTTCTGCAAAGAATTTCAAGAATGCAATATTATGTTTGTAAAAGCTTATTTGCTTCTAAGCTTAAGAGAAGGGGAATTATTCTAAAAAAGTTCTTGAGATCATTCTGAAGAAATTCTGTGAAAATTTCATAGCAAATTATCAAAGTTGTCTACCTAGATATATCAAATATTTAGAGATTTCGAACGCAGAATCAAATTCAAGATCATAAAAATGGGAATTACTATTTGCTAGTCATCATGTATAACGTAAGCAAAAGTAAATTATTCAAATTACTTCAAATGCTCTTCACAGGAGTTTCCGTTGTGAGATTCGATCAAATTAGAGGAATTTATGAAACTTGATATTGAGTTCCATGACATAAATTTACAAGTCACTATTTGGTCACTATTTCCGTAATTTTAGTCACTAAAGTCACTACTATTATATCGCATCAGCGCTACCAGCCCTGTGTTTTGGTTCTATCTCTTTCACTCTACTCAAAACTAAAGTGTATAAAAAATATCAAAATGATACACTCTTGCACACTGTCAAAGATCATTGCACACAAAATCAACTTTATTCAAATCAAAACAAAAATACTAGCCAATCTGGTGGCTGATGGCACAAGCTTCTAAGAAAATTCTATTACAGTGAACTACATTATGTTAATTGGCAAATCAAAGTTGGCTCTCGTGGAGAATAGAAGAACTATGAGAGTGATGATGGTTTCAAAATTTTACACGGTGAGGTATACGAGTGCAATCTTAAAATGCTTTTATTTTGCAAATGGAGCATTTTATTTAAATCTGGTTGATGCTATGTTAGTAGAAAACTTAAGGACTACTCAATAGACAAATAATACAGAAAAATTAATTTCTTTTCAGATTTTTAGGTGTACACATAGATTTGAGCTTTTCTTCCACTGTAGCAGCAACCAGATTTAAATAAAATGTTCCATTTGCAAAATAAAGGCATTTTAAGATTGCATTCGTATACTTCCCCGTGGAAAATTTTGAAACCATCATCACTTTCATAGTTCTTCTATTCTCCACGAGTGCCAACTTTGATTTGCCAATTGATTTCTTCGCCAGTTAGGCGTCTGTCACTTCGTTTGTGGTATTAGGTTCACTTCCAGCTTCAATCTAGCAAATAACAGAGAATCTCTTGAAATTCAAATTTAATTCATATTAACGCTGATATTTGAAAATCTGAATTTTCCAGCATAATTTGTAGAGCTTATAAAGCTTCCTTAAGGAAGTTGTATAGCAAAGCCTCATCTGGTTATCGTATTCTAAGAAGTTCACCAGTTGTGTGCGTAAGGATATACGAATAAGCCCATAAAAATTGTGTATGACAAGGCTTCCGTGAGACATGGAGCTTTTTTTTATATCTTATACCGTGGACCCCCGCTAATCGCTTAACCGAGTTTATTTTTAATGTTCAGCTCTAGAAGAAAAAAGCGAGATTCTTGTAGCCTTAGTTGCTGTTTTGTTTTGATTATGTGTTTCGTTTCGCTTTGCTCCACTCCATGTGCTGAATGACGTTTGAGCCATTGGTTATAGTTTACACGGTGTGCATATTAGCGGGGTTCAAATTAAAAGCGGTCATATGACCAGAGGTCCACGGTATTTTATAAGTACTCTCTGTGGTGATAGAACTAAGTTAAGGACACAGACAAACCGACAAAAAAATTGGGCATGTTTTTCATTATAACATTGTTTATAAAAGACTATCGCCATCTGTTGATAAACACTATGAGCGCCGCCGGTGGTCACACTGCAACTGGTAGCTAATAAACATATCAAATCTTCGCTTAAAAGAGTGAACGATGAACAGCATGCCGAGTGTTATGCCTGTTTGTCTGTGTTGAAGATATCGGTCATAAGAAGGACCATTTTCCCATATGCGCCTTATTACCAATCTGTACGTGTTCACACACCTGTACATAATAATACTAATTGTTTCCTTTATTTTTCTCTCCATCGTTTCCACCAGGAACATCAGGATTTGTAGAAATGTCACGCATTGCCCCGCGACGGTCTGCGACAAAAGTTTAAATTTCCGCGGAGAAATGTAAATCGATTGATTTTCAAAACGAGAAAGAAAATAAAAGCGTAAGTATTCGTGATAGATTTCTCTTTTGCGCTGACATTGTACACTCTTTCGCAGGAATTTATAGTGATGCTTTGCAGTGTGTAGTGTTGTTTTGACGTTTCGTTGCTACATGATCTCTCGCGCTCTTCGTCGTCAATGGTTGCTTCTGGCTGCCTACAACATTCTCATCACCAAGGTTTAATAAATTGAACGATCCTCACAGCGTTGATTATTTCTCGATCGTCCCCAATGTAGTATTTAGGCAAGGTTCTCTTGTTTAGTATGAAGAAAACATAAATAAAAGGATACTATCGCACAGCATCCAGTGAGCGTGTTCAACTTGTTTGATGGTACCATCGTAGTCAAGTGAGAGTTATTGATCGCATACTCATGAGCATATTGTGACTGCGGGTTGCGCGTTATATTTGTGTGTTGTGTGTAAAGATAGCAACACTGGCTACTACACTTCTGCTCTGATGCTTTTGGATCCAGTGAACGGGTGTGTATGAAGAAAGAGTGCAAAAGACACCATTGGGTCTAGATAATGAAGATGGGTACAGAAACGGTGCCCAAGACGACGATGATGATGACGACGTCGACGGTATAGAAAAAAGTGTACAGAGTGATTATAAAGAAAAAGAAGTCTTACATTATTTTTTTTTGATCGTGTATACTCTCCCTCTCTCTGCCAAAAGTACTTACTCGCGCAAAGCGCAGCCATCGAAACAAGTGATAAAAAGAGATGGATGAAGTGGTGGAAGAGAAATCTGCATATGTGAGAATATCGGTACACCGCTACCGTACACGTACAACACATCACGGACGGAAAAAGAAAGGAGAGCAAGTAGTGTTATACGAAGAAAAAAAAAGACCAATGAAAGCAATAATACTAAAATAACGTGAATATGTTGGTGTGGCATTGCTAGGCTGTGTTAATGTTAGTGAAGTAGTACAAAACATGGAGCTGAAGTGTGAGCCAAGGCGTAATGCCGTCATGTTTAATTGTGATTTGTTTATTTGCTCTAATGTATGTGGTCGGCGAGCCTATCGGAGCTGGATGGAATTAGAAGATGCACATTCTCGCAATTTATTGATTAATCGTGTGATAAGCAGCAGCAGCATCAGGACAGTATGGACTGGAACAGTGTGCTAATATGTGACCTCGAGAGTGATTGTTTTTTTTTTTCTTTTGGCACCCAATGTTGGTGCGTGTGGCAGCGTACAACCTAGCCAAGTGGTTCAATACAATCCACTTGGCGTCGTTGATAAGGATACTATCTACAACAGGTGTATATGGATGTTACATGCGCGATATTTTGAAATACACAGCTGAGACATATAAATTTGGAAGCACTAACTCTGCCCAGTCATAACAACCAGTAGCATGGAGGCAAAACGAATGAGCCAGACAGAATAGAATCCAAAAATGTGCTTGTTTTGGTTGATAACGAAGATAATATTCCGTTAATAGTAGGATTTGAGACAGTCACAATAAATGAAAATTAGTTTTAATGCAGACAATGAAAGTTGCTAACAAGACTAGTTGATGACTGTAGTCTTGTCTTGGACACTACATGGCAAAACGCCGTATGATGCCATTAGAGAGTGTTTCGTATAAAGTAAACCATAATTTTGCAAAAACGCATCGCAAACGATACATAGATTCTGATGTCTGCGTTAGGCTGTGCACCATTTACCAATTTTATACTCGGAATATCTGCTTTCAAGTTGTGGTGCATTGTATGGGCGCAGATATAAGTTTCTAGGAAAGTGGTTGTGGCCAGGAATATTATTCAGAGACAATACAAAACGGAAAGGGACATTCACTTAGTAAAACCGAAAAAGAGAAAATTCGAATTCTCAAAGAACTAAAAACAAAGCCGGTATTATATACAAAAGCGGACAAAGGTAGTGATTTTATACAAAGAGGACTATGACAATCGGATGACGGAAAACAATTAATAATGGCCCATACAGGCAGTTGAGGATTGACCCCCTCCCATCTATGGTTAAACGTGTGGATAAAACGTTGAAAGAGTGTAAGGCGTTTATTGGCAACACTACGAATCAATTGAAAGTTTCAAACCCTATTCTACCTAGGATCAAAGGTTTACCAAAGATTCACAAACCAGGAAACGAAATGAGGAAGATTATCTCGGCTGAAGGATCCTCCACTCATAAGCTTGCCAAATGGCTAGTAAAGGAATTTCAAAATATGCCTAAACCCTTTACATCAGTTAACAGCACACAGGAATTCGCAAATCAACCTCAAGCATCAGGAGAGATTCGAGAAGATGAAGTCATGGTCTCATTTGATGTCACAGCACTTTTAGATGACTGGCTTCTGAAGCAATGTGAGGATTCTTCTTGGAAAAACAAAGTTCGGTCATATCTCAAGCTTACTCGTCTTTGAATGGAGGAAAATAATTTCATTTTCAGAGTAAATTTTTATAAACAACAATCTAAAGGTGCTCCTATGGGCAATCTGCTTTCTCCATTTTTATGTGAATTGTTCATGGCTAACCTAGAAAATACTCTGGAGGATAGGAATTTGTTGCCCAAGTGGTGGTATAGGTACGTAGATGACATTTTTAGCATTGTCAAAAGGGAAGATTTATCAAAAATTTTGGAGGCCATAAGCAACGTTCACAAGGACATCAAATTTACTCACGTAGAAGAGAGAGAGACGGCAAACTCCCCTTCTTAGGTCTTCTCATCATCAGGGAAACGCCTTCGTTCAATTTCGAAATCTATAGGAAACCAACAAATACAAAGAGAGTAATGCCATAGAGGTAACTCTAAGACTAGAAGGTCCCGAAATAACGTGCTCAACTTTTTAGCTCAGCTCTGGTACTCTCTTCGGTCCCAAGCTAGTTTACATTTAGCTAGTTTCGCCCTAATCACAATTTACTCCGGAAATATCGAATGGGCCCAATCTTAGTAACACTTAGATCGACACAATAATTGAAGGCACAAAGAGACAGCAACCCAATGTGATACCTCAGAACAAAATTAAGCAAAGGTAAACTCATCATAATGAATACAGGAGCTATTGCTCATCTGTCTAACACTTTTAGCTATAAAAGTGAAAATTTACTTCTAGTCTACTATTCAATTTTTATTTTGTTTCTTGATTCACTCTCAGCTCACAACTTATAAAAAGAGGTGTGTGGTGACTGTTTACTTCACAAGCCGTTGCACAGTGGTCCCAAAGCCTTATTTAGGAGGATTAAATAGTGTGTGTCTAAATCAGTAGTTTAAGGTAAATAGTATCTTGGAGAAAAGTTCTTCAATTTGTTTTAGCCAATCTATTGATGTGATTGAAGTTAGGGTGGTCCCTATGGTTAGTGACTTTTTAAGTAATTTATTTGAAACAAATTTGCTTAAGAAACTAATTTTCTGTTTCTAATAGTGCACGTTTTATACTTGGTTTTATTATGTATCTTAGGGCAACCCTAATAAAAAATATCCATAAACGAATGATAACCCAAATCATTGAACTATTCCATAAATGGTTTGGATGATACCCAGAACACGTCGTTAAGCAAATTAACCATACAATTTTTATTAGGGAATCCCTTAGTATAAAAGGTTTTATTAAACTAGATTTTTATACATTGATTTCTCCAACATAATTTATTCATATATTTTTGCTGAAGCAAACAAATTGATTTCTATTTTAATCGGAAAATTATAAACGATTCTCGTTAAAAAAAATGCGTTGCAGTTGCATAGAGGTGCACCATCAAAAGTCCTGAAAGTCCTAATTACGAATTTGGGATCATTGTACATTGAAAGTTGCTCACGTAAACTATAGACGTTCACTAACTGAAAGGCTTTTGACTGAAATGTTAAAAAACTCTAATTTGTGCATTTCACCCCTCCCCTTGGCTAGTTTTTGCACCTTGTTGCTGATGGGCGGGCTTAATTTCATGCTTTATAGTGGAGTGTTGGAGACAGTAGGTTAATGGCCGGCGTTGCTGGCTCATGCCGCGATAGAATGGCACCATGGGCAGGCGATGGGGATTACTAAACTTCCCCTCTCTGATGAACCACTGCATGAGAGAACCAAAGATCTAGTCTGGCAGTGATAGTATCACACTTGTTACTCCTTTGTTTGAGAGCCGCGTTGTAGTACGCTTACGTATAGGCACTGACGTTGGGTGCGATACTGGCGAGTTTTTTCCGCAAATCAATCTTATTTATTTTACGCAGATAGATTTATTTGTGTTTGCAAGGGAATTATACTATTGAAATATTTCAGAAAGTGCCCAACAGTGCTCCTTCTATTTGCGTGACAAGCTTTCATTGTTGTTTTCATTGAAGTATTACTCAGGAAACAATGTTAAACATCATTTTTGTACATGGTATTGTAACTAATCTTATATATGCTTCATTTTGATTTGGGATAAGTGTTTGAACTATGGCTCGGGATTTCCACTGTGGCGTGATTCTATTGTGACATACCCATACGTATTTTTGTGGTGCGACATAGTGGAAGCGTGTGAGCATAGTTTGAGCATATACCCTATATAATTTAAAAATCAGCTAGGAAACTAACTTCCAAATGAAGCATTTTAGTCACATGAAGGTGTTACCTGGGTCGAACTAAGCTATAAATAGGTATAGGCTTAAATCAAAAGTACTTGAAACACGTTTGATTTTAGATTACAAGCACAAGTGCAGGTACTTAATAAAACATGGGTTATGATTGATTAGGTGAATTAGAGCTTTCAATAATTTATTAAATTAGACTAATGAGATTTCATAATCATCAAATGAACTTAAATAAGAAAATTCAGATAATAACATTAGGTAAATTATCAAAAGAATTAGGATGCGGGGCGTCCGCTTAGGGGGGCAACTAACCTTTGTTTACGCTTCTGTCAAATTTGTTACATTCGACGATTGACACCCCCATAGAAGTTAGGTGTCGTATGTAACATTGAGCTATGTTTTGGTCAGTTGACACATACGACGAATAGTTTTTGGACGATAAAATGAAACAGAAATGAGGTAGCGGGCCCAAATTTTTAGGAAGAGTAAGCAGAGTAGTGTCTGGTAGTATTAAAATGCCAATTTGTTTACGTTTGTTACATACGACCCAATCAAAAAGGACTTAAGATTTAGTCTTGAACTTCAATAAGGAAACGCAAGCAGACCAATAGCATTAAGCAGATTAACAAGGAGAGGAATAGTTTAGGAAATAAGTAAAATTAGAGGTATGTGACAATTAATAACTTTTAATCTTTTGTAGGTATTGTTTTCCCCTGAGTTTATTGTACTCGATTACTATATTATTCTCTCAATACACGAAATCTCTTATATATGCGGTTAAAGTATTTGAGTTAATTTATTTCTTTTTGTTCTAGTACTTACATTTGTAAACAGCAGTCAATGTTGATCCATGAACTAAACCCTACGTGACCGTAAAATCGACATCGGCATTGATGCATGTTTAACTTTTCGCGGCTGTCGGATTCAACGTACCTACGTCTACGGAACTTACGCAATTCGGTAGAGCTTGCCAAAAGTTTGTTGAGCTTATGTAGTTTAGAATTATTTGTTCGGCACGGTCGCGAAATTTTTAAAGGGTTAATACGTGCGGTAAAATATCTAATTTGAAACAAAACTCAATAGTAAAATAAGTAGAATATCTAGGGAGGAAACCAAAATTAATAAACTTTCCAACATAGGCTATCACATTTATTTTTGTGGCACTCTTTAAATGATAATAAGCCTTTTTTCTCGCTTCGGTTGTTTTGCACGGCGTTCGGAATTCGCGCGGTTTTCGTAACTTACATGATTTAGATTTTAAAGAATTCGACACGGATTTACTTATTCAATCGGATTACAACGCGGATGTATCTATACGCACACGTCACAGCATTTTTTCTATAACTATATTGAAACAACACACACGGAATCCAGTGTTCAAGCTGCCAGCATAGGCTAGTCCTTCTGTTGTACTGTCAAAAATAGAAGCAAAATTAATTCAAATGGGTCAAGTCTTGACAACTATACTGTCACGCATCTTCAGCTTGATACTCAATTAAAAAAAATGTGCATTTCAAAACATCTACATAGATGAACCAAATGGACACGAAGATAAACATTGATACATTTAATTGCATTTAACCTTTTAGTACTCGCGTCATGGTACAAAGTACTACATGGAAAAGAAAACGAAAAACCTATTGTACTTTGAAAGTTGCTCAACGCGAAAATAAATATGTTGCATGAAATCTAATAGGGGAAGTGCACCAATATTGGCCATATGTTCCTATTTTGGCCACACCTCAGAAAACCGATTAAATTACAATATTCGTGCATGTTGTGGTCGACATGCTTATGTACACCGATGAATATGATTTATACCAACAAACTGAAAGCAACTGAACATCTCAACATTGTAAACAACGTGAAATATCGTCAAAAGGTGGCCAATAAAGGAACATGGTCAATACTGGAGTGTTTCCCCTACCCATGTCCAATATACTAATAATTAAAGAATATTTTGGAGAATGTCAGGTTTCATGAAGTGGTGAAAATAACATACTGTTTTTACTTTGACTATATGTTTAGTATTACTTCTGCGTGAAGTCAACGGGGGGAACACCCCTCACCATCCCTCTCCAAAGGGGGAGTTTGGTAAAGAGAGATGATCAAACCGATTTGTACCTTCCTAAAGTTGTCCTAGCTCGCTTTCAACTCTCTATATGCAATTTTCACACTGCCGTACTCCAAACGGAACTATCAATTCTATACTTTCATCTCCTCATTCTATCGTATAAAAATTACCACTTTAGTCTGTTATTTGAAATTAGCATCTTCAACTATACTGTTTTTATACAACTGGTTTGACAAATGAAATGCATTTCATTTAGCGAATGCCGCTCGCTAAGTGAAAAGTAAACATGCTTTAGTTAGCAAACGTCTAGTGTATATATAGAATCTCAGCACATCACTCTGCTCCAAACATCTTTGGGCTTTCTTCAATCACTCGTTCTTCGTGCGTTCTGCATGCAATGGGTTCGATGTTACCCCTGTTGGGTGGCTGTTTAATGATTCAATTCCTATTAAATAATAATTTATTATTATTAGCAATAACTTTTACCGATATCAATCCACGTCTGCCTTCCGCTGATTTGTATATCATTCAATCATAATTATTAAGTCGTTTATTGCTTGCATGCAAATATCTAGACTAACATTTGAAAAGGGCGTAACTCCAAAATGTAAACAAACCATATTTTGCCACATATAGAGAGAACAGTTTACAAACTACTCGATAAACACGAAAAAGTAGAAGTAAATATCACTTCAAATCATCAAAAACGTTTCTTCTCACATGGCGTGTTTCCAACTTTCATCTCTATGATGCATCTGGTGCCTTGCACCAGAACTATGTAGAACTATTATATTGTTTTAATATGCCAAACTGAACTGATTCTGTAGTATCTAGTCACGCCCGATTCATTTGAAATGCATCGGATTGATATTTCACGTGTAAACAACGAACAAAAAGAAGACCAAAAAAAAAATCTCCGGGCGTAATTCCACTCTCAAAAAATTTGCGAACGAAGAACCAAGGCGGAACAACAAACAAAAAATCTCGAGGGTGTATTTCCACGGCGTATCACCAGTGTTGGCAGTTCAAAGGGTTCCGGGAGGTAACAACATGTAATTAGAAATTATCAGGACGTATGATTTTTTATTCTCAATTTCACGACAAAGAAAACTTTTTTTTTGAGTTTTTAGTTATGCATGGTCAGAGCAAATTATTGACTGCCTAGGCTGAGTGTGAATGCACTGCTCAAAAGGACGAGGTAATGAAAGAGCCAACAAAAACATTCAGTCACTCACGAGCAGGCGACGCACACCGCTTGCATTCACTCACACAGCATGTAATTGAGTCATTTTTCCATAGAAAATGCACGCTCAGTCATTCAAAACAAATATTGGGTACCATCACGGCAGAATAAACGTGTTGACTGAGCTACTGACTGAGTGCTCGGCTGTCAGTGACTCGTTTACCTCTGAATCATTCAGACTCTCACGAGGCAGTGAATGATGAGACAGATGGCAGTTCATATTCATATCAAAATGACTCAATGAACCTGACTGTTTTGCGCACTTACAAAAAAAAAAGATTTCACTATTAACTTTATGTCAAGCTTATAAAATCACCCAGAAAATGGAAAGTTGTGAAATAGGATTAATTTTTAGTTCATCAAAATTCGGAAGCGATTTTCTCGATATGGTCATTTTGGAGTTACGACCTTTTCAAATGTTAGTCTAGATATGTGCTCCAATTTGTATATAGGAGCTTGTAATTTCCCCCATTCCTTACTAGGTATTGTCTGCTTCATTATAGGCAAAACGCTTTGAAACTGTCGCAAAAATCATCGCCATAGGAATTCCTATGACGACAATTTCTGCGACGGTTTCGGCGCGTTCGTTTCCAATGAAACAGACAATATATTCGCTTTGACGCACACATGAAAACATTCTACTACTTCTACTGTGTTGTGTATGTACTGCTGTTTTGCTTCGATCAAGCACTTCTGCTGGTGGTATGGTGCTCCAAAACTAATACACACCACTTATCCATGTAGTTAATTTACACACCTCAGCTATCGTCATCCACTTTTGTCATATATTGGGCACATCCAGTGTCAATTGAGATGGCCACGGGCAAATCGATCTCTCGTATCTGCTTGGTTTCAATAATCAAAAATCGTTCCTTCTCTGGTCTAATTATTACGTAATGACGAGTTACTATATTTTTGATGGTCCCCCCCTCCCCACAGTCAGTGTCACGCTGCTGCTATCAGGGCGAATGTACCTACCCATATAGTTAGTACACACTATGTAGGTACCAAGAAAAAGCGACCAATGCCGATGGAGCATGCCTTCACTCGTTCAGCAGCGGAATTCCTTCTGCACATCTTATCAGCAAGGAGAGTTAAACATCGGAGGCACTTTTCGGTCATGATTCATACGTGCGCACGTATACTGTTTACGCAGCTTTTGTCTGCTGTGTTGTTACGGCAGAAGTGTGTACATGCTGTTGTTTGGTTGTTTACCTGATTCACGATTCGGCAGTTGTTGCAAGCCGAGTCGTTCTAATACTACGGTTTGTAAACAGTCTAATGACGATTAGAGGGAGAGAGACGACGGCGTTGCAAATAAATTGAGGGTACTTACTGGTTTTGTTATCGGAATTAAGTGTACAATTTAGGTTCATTAATTATACCACCGATGGCATGCCATGTAGGCTTTGGCGAGAGATCTGTAGTAATTGAAACAATGTTATGTGATTGGCCATCAAGATTTACCTTAATTTTTGTTTATCTTTTCAGATTGTCACATATAACTACTTACCCATATGAAATTAACAATATTTAAAACCAAGCATTAATCGTACATAAACCATACAAGAAATACATAATACTACTGAAATAAAAAACGACCTTATTAGTGAGTGTTCTACATTCGAGGGACCGTTTCACAGAACGAGTCCCGAAAAACCGAAATCCAGGGACTCAACAGTCACCAAAGTAAACCACTAGAAGCATTCGATCGTCGAAATCCTACCTGCACGGTGGCAAACGACAGCAGTGACTCGTCGTTGGCAAAGTATGTCGCAGAAGGGCCAGAAACGATCGAACCGCGCAGAAAATGATGGACCACCGCCGATCAAGAAACGTAAGGGCCGCCCCGCGGTCTCGTCGATGGAGGACGACAATTCTCTCACGTCCAACACAGGTGGTCCGACGACGCCAACTAAGAACTGGCAACCGCGGGCGGTCATCGACCTCAAAATGTCCAGTATATACAACCGTACTGCACCGGAAGCACCGGCTGAATTGTTTAGGTAAAATATTTCAGTTCTATTAAAACCTTAGGTACACATGTACTTACTTACTAATGCAATCGTTCTCAAATCACCAACAGGAAAGATCTTATCAGTGCCATGAAGCTACCTGACTCGGAACCACTTGCCGCCGATGAGTACTGGGTCATCAACGATCAGTGGAAGCAGGAGTGGGAGCGTGGCGTGCAGGTTCCAGTTAATCCGGATTCGTTACCAGAACCTTCTGTATCCATAATTCAAGAAAACTTCTACAAGAAACGACAGGACTTTAAACTGTAGGTTTTAGAAAAAAATAACGTTTTTGTAGAAGTCAAATCTATAATTTTGAATTGTTCGCTTTTACAGCCCTAAGAACAAGTACATCCGGATAACGAAGGATGAAACATTCTCACACGATCAACATTACTTATCGAACACGCCGGCCATCTCGGAGCAGGTGTGTTACTATGACCTCGACCAGTGCGATGAAGCGTGGTTGAAGGTCTTCAATGGAGAACGGAATCTAGCCGGACTGGTGCCAGTGACTGATGAACAATTTGAAAGGGTCGTTGAAGAACTAGAAGTAAGATCACCGTGAAGTTTCCTTTTAGAGTTTATCTAAGCATTACATTTTTTTGCCAACGCAGGTTCGATGTTGGGATAAAATCCAGGCAATCATGAAGAGCGAAGAAGGTCTTGGCATCGAGTACGACGAAAATGTCATATGCGACGTGTGCCGTTCACCGGACTCGGAGGAAGCGAACGAGATGGTGTTCTGTGATAATTGCAATATTTGTGTCCATCAGGCTTGTTACGGAATTACGAACATCCCATCTGGTAAGTCTTGCTACATTTTATACATTTGGGAATTGTAGGCGGGGCATCCTTTAATGCAGCCCAGAAAAAGCGTAGGAAAATTATGCCGGTGGCGAGGGATTTTTTTTAAGACTTGTGCAGAGTCATTATGCTTGCTAACGTAAAGTCAACATTCGGGATTGCAACAGAAGGCTTAAATGATGAACATGTATCATAGGTTAAAAATTCGAATGGTCGAAAATCGAAAAAAAGTTGCTAATAAATTACCAGTTAGGTAGTTTAGCTTTATTATAGAGACTTTCTGCACCTGGCTGATTCGTCTCTTTAATAAATTATCAAAATGATTACTGACTAAAAGGAAATAAAAACAGAATGCCGAGAATAAATACTTCGCTAATGAAGGCAGTATTTTCTTCTTTGGGTATTTAAAGAAAGAAAGGAATATCTCCTTCTTTGAGAATAATTTGATAGAAGGGTAATAGTTCCTCCTTTTAACCTATTACTTAACCGATCGGCGTGAAAATTAGTATGCAGGGGTTCTTGGGGCCGGGAAAGGTTCTTATGATGGTTCGAGACCCCTCCCTCCTCTGTATGGGGGGGGGGAGTCTCATACAAATGAAACGGTGCATACACTCAAGCTAATATTGAATCCCGAGCAAGGCCGGGCACACTCAGCTAGTAGTATAAAGAAGGGAATAGGTATTTCTTTCTCTTTCAGTCAGTTTGTGGCCACCTTAAGAAAATCATCAGTAATGATACCAAATGCAGTAGAAAATTCAAATGATTTTTAACCAAATGGATTTCATAAAGAGACACAAATTGTTGAGATATTGTTTAAAATCTAATACTGCTTATTGATTATAAATTCGTCCTACGAGTTTCAATTCCGCCCTAACCCATTGAAACGCCATTAGTTTTTTTTTTCGTCCTGCGGATAAACGTAGAAAAAGGGGATTCGCTAGGAGTGCTTCTTTTGTTTTGAGAAAAATGAACGTAAATATTCATACAGTGCGTTCTAATAGGATTTATGTTGTAGCTAATGAACTAACGCATCAGAACAATGCCAACCGGAGTCTAGGAGGGAATGTGTGCTGTCATTTTAGATAGTTACATTTCACTCCAACAGTTGCAATGAATTTGACGCGCTCTTCTTAAACAAACCATCCCGTGGAAAGCTTAACATGTATTGCGAATTTCGTTATTCATTTTGTTGGATCAGGAAGGAGATTCTTTTATTCCCACGGGTTTCGCGTAAGTGCCTCTGCTTACGGGCCCGTCCAACGCTTTTTGGCCCTTCACACAGCAGTATGTTGAATTCAGAATGATGACGGAATTTGATCTTGCTGTTGAGTGGAGCCGCATGCAGGGCAAGACCCAAGGTGGCTACTTACATACATACATACAATGAACTAACGCATCAGAACAAAGCTATTATTGATTTGTGCACAGGGAAATCATTGATATTATTGATCTTTTTTTAATCGATAGAACGGAAATGAGCGATTACGGCGAAGTAGCGCTCTACCCTACTGCGGATTTTGCAAGTCAACTGAAAACAGCCTGAAAATGTTCTCAAGTAGCAAATTGTTTTGCTCTTCTTCAGTCAAAAACTCTGATCTCAAGAAGTGCTCAAGCCCCCATGGCTCTAGAATATGTTTTATTGGAATTGTAACTCAGCTGAGCTATCGAAACTGCTGGCTTTTAAGCTTTCTCCACTAAGCCTTTTGGTTTCTGCCTTTGGGTTCACAGTTAATAATGTGATGTGTTATGAAAAAGTATGGATAATTTATATGAAATAATAATACTTGATAATAGCTAAGAAGAGTAACAACATTTGTGGCTTCTAAATGTTTGGCTCCAGTTTGACAGTTTACATTGGCTCCCAGTTGACCAGCATATTGAGAACCCAGCTAAAAACTCTTGGATCAACTCCAAAGGCCGTATGGGTCAACTCCAGATATCTCCAGAGGCCTTTTGGGTTAACTTAGCCTTTTGAGGCTAAAAGTATCTCTAATAAAGGACAAGAAAAAAGTATATGCCTTATGGAATCAGTATAATAATCACTCATAAACGCTTATATAATTTGTGAGTGACCCCTATTGGGTTAACTTCAGAGACCTTTCCTGCCGCTCTTCGCATGTCGGTCCCATAGTCGTTTTTGTCAAAACTGAGTTTTTCAATGCAAATGGTAGCTAATTACCCATATTTTAATTATGCTGGATGAACTCATCAACTTTGTTCTGAAAAAGTTTGGAAAGACAGTCACATTGGTTGTCCCATCACACAAGAAGCAATGGTAAGAAGCAAACTTAAAACGCGATTTTCTCGGCTTGCCGATCTTCGCTATAGCCGGCGCCGGTGGTGTAGTGGTAAGCGTGTCTGCTTTCTAACACCCCGATGGGTCTGGGTTCAATCCCAGCCGAGGTCGGTGGGATTTTTCTGAGGCATAAAAATCTTTGGTCACGTCTTCCTTCGGAAGGGAAGTAAAGCCGTTGGTCCCGGCCCATGTGTGTTGTGTTGAATGGGTGCGATACCCTACGCAGGTGTGGAAGCTGCCTTCCTGCATATTCGATTGCCGTCAATGGATGGCAATCGATGTCCGTCGGTGATTGGCACTAGATTGCGGAGCAGAGACCGACGTTAAATAAAGGAAAGAAGAAGAAGATTTTCGCTATGGGACGGACATGCGAAGAGCGGCAGTTTCGGTCACAGAACAGAAGAGGAAGTATATGAACGAATCAGTGTAACAAAAACTGAGTCAACAGTTGTGATCACCAAGCGATGCTTGTAGATGCACCTTCACACGGGTTCTCTATGGGCACGCACACCAATGCTGTCCATGTAAACTGCAGGTTTATTGTTTATTGTTGTTATACATCAACAGGCTGGATGAAGCCCCAATGATGTTGACCTTATCAAATATCAAAAAAAAAATACATTCAAGCATGGTCATAACATTAAAAAAAAACATTAAAAAACATTTCTTATAGTCAGTTACTCCTGCCGGCGGAAAACAGAAGAAAACTTTCGACGAAGCGCATCACGGGAGAAATAGAAATGAAAGTCGAAAACAGATGCAACTCTGTTGAATGTTCTCTGCAGTCCGCAAATCGCACCGTATGCTCTATAATTTGTGCGACTTAGAGGCAGTCTTAGCATAAGGTTATTACGAAGCGGTCGGGGTTGAACATTCAGGTAAATTTGCCTCAAGATAGCCTCGCAATCTGTCCTTCCTTGCAGGAAATCGGCCACGGTTAGGGCTCTGCTTGTGTCTCTTTTAGTCCGGAGAAGTTCTAGGTCGATAAGGTGACAACGGCTTTCGTAACTGGGTAATCGATCCGTATTCCAAGGCACGCAACGCAAAACGAAGAAAGCAAAGTTGAACAGATTCAATTCTCTCGGCACCGTTGTTGTAGTTTGGGTTCCAAACCGCTGAACAATACTCAAGCGTCGATCGAACAAGCGAACAATAGAGAGATTTTAGACAGTAGATTTCAGTGAAGTTTATAGCTATGCTATAAATTAACCCTAATGTTCTTGACGCCTTATCAACAACATATGCAATGTGTTGCTTGAATGAAAGCTGCGAATCCAAGATCACACCCAAGTCTTTCACCCGCGTGGGTTCGATTGTCGAGCCAAGCAGGTCATAGCTAAATATTATCGGTTGTTGTTTTCGCGAGAACGTAATAGCGGAGCATTTGGGCAGGTAAAGCTTGCCTTCTACCGCTAGCCACTTTTGGATCCGAAGTTCCATTTCTGTTCTCTGTTGCGGTTCAACTTCAGAGATGATACAGGTTATGCCTAAAGTCAACTTCAGCGGGCTTATGGGTAATTTCTTGAATGATTTACAAAGTTGAATATTTAGCCTTATGGGTTAACTTTAGAGGGGCTGTGCACATTCCACGTTGACAGTTTTAGAGAGATTCTAGACTCCCTGTCTCCCTGCGGGACAATTGTTCATATAAATTGTTGAAATTTGGTATGGACCGTGGACAGCAGATAGATATAGGGTAAAAATGTATATTTTGGAAATGCATGTATTTTGGATACGTTGCACATGTTTCGAGCAGTTATTAAATATTTAAAATACGACATCTCAGTCTGATTATTCAGAGCGTCTAGCACATCTCTGGGTCTCAAAGCTATCTGATTTTATGGGACAAAATATTCCATAAATATTGAAAATTAAATAAGTTAAAAGAAAATTTAGTTATTTGTAGGCAGAACAAGAGGAACAGTGGAAAACCGAACTCACATCATTTGGCTATAAGTGTTGATTAAAAGCATATATCACTGAAGTGATTGCCGTATCCCATTCAAATAAGTTAATTTCACACTTCACTAAATAGAATTTGAAAATCGTTTAATACGATGAGACTAGTACTGTACTTTGAATAAAAGTGCAAACATATATTTGGAACACCATGATAGCTTTTGAGAAAGAAAAACAGGTTTGACCATGTGAACTAATCGCAAACCAGGCTTGATGGAGCCTCACTCGCGAGTTTGAAATGAGCCGAGTATAGCATTTTTCTGAGGAGTAGAATGCCTACTACCAAATCATTCCACTGAGCTTCAGAGCTTGTGAGCCTAGGGGGATAAAATAATAGTGAGGTTTGCTGACACTCATGTTCATGTTTTCTATCACACGCTCTCGCTGAAGTTCACTCTCCCTCTCTCTCGGGAAGTTTTGTGGGAACAAATCTCGTGAAAGCTGTTTCTTTATATCCTCATTTGTCTGAATGGGTTACCTTCTGTTACCTATGTTTAAATGTTTCGGCACAGACAAACAGATATAAATCATTGAATATTTCTCATTGTAAAACATCATCGCTAAAATACTTCTGCCATCTGTCGAGTACACTGTGATGGGCAGTACACTCAAAAGACAGCGGTAGTGTGTAGACGTCAAGCGCAAGCGAATTGACTATGCGCACCACTTGTGATGGTACTACCTAAAGAGCCTGAATTTATCAGGCTCTTTAGTACTACCATAGAGGTAACTCTAAGACCAGAAGGTCCCGAAGAAACGAGCTCAACTTTTTGACTTAGCTCTGGTGCTATCTTCGGTCCCAAGCTAATCGATGCGCTTAGTGTGGTACTGGAATTTGTACTAGAATGGGATACGTTAATCGATTTGCTTGGGACCAATAGGCTAGTCAAGTAGTGAGCCAATTTAAAATCGTTAGTTTTGTATTGATTGTTGGTACTACCAACTAAGATACATTTAAATTGACCGATAAATTCGATGAATAACTTGCGAATGTTGTCTGTTTGTCTATAGTTTTGGTTAAAAGTGTTTTTTTTTCAAAGAGATATTTAAGATTCAATTCGACCTTAGTCTGTCCAGAATACATCAATAACCCTAGGATTTTCTTCCGATAATAGAAGAACTAGTACAGACTATGTTATAACATTTTTACAAAAATTGGTTGTAATTTCAGAAAGTTATGGCTCACAATGTTAAAAAAGGCATGGTGCTCCAGAGTAAATAAAAAGTTAAAAGCTAGAGCTGACGAAGACACATCGTAGTCACCGCTCGGTGTCAAGTTGTTAAACAAAGCAAATCAGTGAGCAAGATTCTCTTGGAACAACAGTACCTACACAGTAAAAAAAGTTGTTGAATATTACATCCAAACAGCTGCACAGAGGTCATTCCGCCTGTTGTGTAATATTACGTTGTACGATGTACATCGATTTTGCGAACAAAATTACATCTATTGATGTAATATTGTATCTGCTTTTGCTATTACATCATTATTTCATACATCAGCTTGAATTACGTAGATCGATATTACATTTTTTTTTGCTGTGTAGTTGTTCGTTTTTTTTCATTTCTCGTAAGCAGTTGAAATGCGATGTCACACGAAGAAAAACTAAACTTATTCCGCTTCTCCAAACGATCGAAATGGATCCCGAAACTTCTATTCCGTGCAGAGGAAAAATTCTACCGATGCCAGGGATGCAGCTCCCACACCTGGACCCTACCTATCGACCCATCAACTCATGAACTGGGGACCGAAGGAAGGCGTGATCAGAAATGTTATGCCTCAGAACATCCCGGCGGCGCCGACTGGGATTGAACCCAAACCTGTTGGGGTGTGAGGTAATCATATTTACCACTACACCACCAGCGCCGCTCAACACAAAATGTTGTACACCGGAAGTTCCAATAGGTTTGCCTGAATGCCATGATTTTCAGTCTAAACTGATCAATTAATTCATTCCACATCGTTTGAAAACATGAAGAAGTTTGAAATTGAGAAAAGACGATTCAATAGCAAATCTATAATGATGTAAGATTTTACCAGTTGACAATTTTCTGTTTCCTTCTTAAAATAACAGTAAAAACAGGTTCGATTTTGGCGCTTCAAATTGGTTCGAAAATCATTACGTCTTCGCCAGACCCAGGTTAAATGAACATCCACAAGTAAGGCGTGTTTTCCATGTATCGAATGCAGTGATGCAAAATATCATGACACTCACTCGACACTCATCAACGCATCAACCGACTATCGCTGACAGAACGTTTTGTCACGTAGTGCGAGGTAGAGCCATGACAAACAACAATCACCAGTAATGGTCGCTACTCACAGGCAAAACGTAACACTCGCTGCTGACGATTTAAAGCGCAACGAAAACAGTGATGACTTCTGCAGTACGATGATGATTAAAAGCGAAACGACAGAAGAAAATGAAAACAACCCAGACAACCAGAATGCACGTATATTGAATGTTGTTTCTGTGATATACAAACATATTTACACACAATCAAATCGTACATAATGCAAACAAAGGGCTTATACCTACAAAAGTGGAGGTCATATACGTGCAAATTTTAATTTCTTATTAAACGAGTTGATTTGACATCATATACGATTTAATCTGTCATAACAAATTCAATTTGAAAAGTCTTACGATGTAATCCGATTTAATTTGTGGTAGAGTACGATGGAAAAATGATTCATCGCATATAAGTCGGAAATTTGCATTCTATACGATTTAACTTAAACACAATGCGAGGTATATCATACTTATATGCGATGTTGACTTAAACTGTAGTTATTTACGATACTGTATGTACATCGTTATACGACTTCTGGTTGTCTGGGAATGCCTACACACTTAGTAGGCGAGGCATTTATTTTTACTGAGATCTCAGCAAAATTTACGTTTGTTAACTTAATCTCGGCAAATTTTTCACTGAGATATTAATTAAATCGGTGATGGATAACCACCGAAGACGACATTCACCAGTTGCTTTGTACTCAGTAGTGGCACGAGTACTGGAGTTTAACGTTTTTTCCTTAACATTTGGTACTTTGTAAAATGACCATAGAGAAGACACACAAACACAAACTGGCAAGCGGAAAAAATGTCATGACATTTCTGCCAGGCGACAAAACATTTTTGCACAATGAGCCGACAAGAGCGCCGCTGGTGCGACATAAATTTATGTCATGTAGAATTTTGCTGATTTCTGACTAATTATAGCATTTATTTGAGGCTTATTGTATGGAAATATAAGACAAGAATGAATACTAACCACTCATAAGCATAGATGTTAAAATTATGCGTAAATAAGGGAGTTGATAATTTACTGTCACACGTAAGCTTGCAGCTAAAATGTTATTTCAATAAACTGTTTGAAAAATAATGGGCTACGACATTTGTCCTATTCTCTATCTCCACTATTTGCTTGTAATGTAGAAATACACGACCGGCCGTGTGCTGGCTGTTTTGTTTTGCTCTGGACGATGGTTTTGCAAAAAATGTACTGTTGCCACCTCTGTTTGTACTTCTTTCATCAACTTGATGGATGGTCATGGCGAGTGCTTCGACAAGCACATTGATGGGAATGTACCAAGCGTTACTATCATCAGCTGTTTGACGATCGTGATTGTGATAGGTCGCAACTCTGCATGCCAATATGGGGTACTTTAGTCATATCTGCCTGTGACCAATAAGAACCAGGCCATAATGACCGCCAAAGCGGACCTCACACACATCAATATTATTGACAATAATCGTATTGTCAATATTTCTGTCAATCACATCAAAACATGGAATTGATAATAGCTTTGTATAATGAGAGGTTGAAATAACTCTCAACAATTGAAATTCGGCCATTTTGACTCGCGCCTAATTTTAGCGTATTCAATTTTTTCAATAAACCATAGCACTAGAACGGCTCCACTTCTAATCGAAATGTCGTCTGAGACAAAGTTGTAGGAAACTGGATTGCCTTAAAAAAATACACACTGAAGTTTCACAAACTTGCGATCTCCTTTTTAACGTTCATTCAGGCGATTCAACCAATCCGCTGGCATGACCATTGGTTCTTGAAGCTACCGCGAGTGATAGCAGTAGCGTTGATGTCGGCTTGATTTTAAGCTTCGTTCATACGTTACCATCATCATGGTATGCCGATGAGATCCACCCATCCGAGTATGACCAATCGATTGCACAGTCATTGGTTCTTGAAGCCACCGTGAATTCTATTTCATGCACTTCTTTCTTATAAATTCATGTTTTTAGAAGAACAACTGATATACACCGAGACAACCATCGAAAACACCACGCAATTGATAAATTTTCTCCAAAGGCATAAGCGAAGCTGAAACTCGTAATGTTTACATCAGCTCTCAATAGCTGGCGTATAATCAAACCAAAGAACCAAACAAATCTGCTTCAAGCAAAGTGTTCTTGGATGACTTTAGTGCCACCGGAGTGGATTCAACCTAGTTCGTGTTGCTCGTGTTGGTATTTATTCAACCAACATATAACCGAATGCAATGTAGTCGAAATAGCTCGCTTTATTTAGTGCGAGTTAGTTCTATCTCGGTTGAACTCGGTACAGATTTTGACATAAGACCAAGTGTATTTTAGAGAAGAACAAGAAGAAACGAATCTACATCATTTCAGCCCAAAAAATAAAGACAATGAAAATTAGATCAAACGGGCGTTTATTGAGACAAAAAAGTCGAACAAGGTTGTATTTGGTCGGGCTAGGTTTGACAGTTATTTTTGACAGAAAAACCCGAGGAACTTTTCTTTTCGGATATATTTCAGGGATATCACCAATGGATCCGGGAAAAATACCAAAGGAGTCGAATTTTGAGGGTACAATTCCAAAGGACTCCTGAGAATAATTTTAAGGGAATTTTGAGGGCATCATAAAACGAATTTCTAGAGAATTTTAAGGAAATTTTCAAGAGAAATTTCAGAAAACTTTAGAGGAGAACTAATTCTGAACAAAATTTCAAGACAGTTCTCAGGTCAATTGCTTAGGAATTCTAATGAGAATTCTGGTGAATTTTTAATATAATTATAGAAGGAAGCTTCATTGAATTCCTAGAAAAAATCTTTATAATTCGAAGGAAATACCTATAAGGATGAATTTCATGATTTTTTTAATTGGTCTGCAAAGAAATTAATGAACTGTTATAAATATTTTTTAAGGGATGCCCAGCGATAATTTTTAAACTTATTTTTGAAGAATTCTAAAATAAAATCTTTGGGAAATATTCCAAAGGACGGGGGACACACCCCTCACCATCCCTCTCCAAAGGGGGAGTTTGGTAAAGAGAGATGAAAAAACCGATTTGTACCTTCCTTAAAAGTTGTCCTAGCTCGCTTGTCTAATATCTATATACAATCTTCACACTGCCGTACTCTAACGGAACTATCAACTCTATGCTTTCATCTACTCCATCTATCGTATAAAAATTACCACTACAGTCTGTTATTTGAAATTAGCATCTTCAAAAATAGTTCGGTATTTGATCGTATAGATACATCGGGCTTCTTTCTCATTTGGGCATTTATTTTTCATAAACCTCTTTTCTCCCTTTGTTCTCGCAACAGGTCAGTGGATGTGTCGAACGTGCTCCATGGGTCAGAAACCGGATTGCGTTCTGTGCCCGAACAAAGGTGGTGCGATGAAGTCCACTCGATCCGGACAAAAATGGGCTCACGTGTCCTGCGCCCTGTGGATACCGGAGGTCAGCATCGGGTCCGTCGACCGGATGGAACCGATCACGAAAATCTCCAGCATACCAGCCAGCAGGTGGGCGCTAATATGCGTTCTCTGTCGGGAGCGAGTCGGAGCCTGTATCCAGTGTTCGGTGAAGACCTGCAAAACGGCGTATCACGTGACGTGCGCCTTTCAGCATGGGCTGGAAATGCGTGCTATCATCGAGGACGAGAATGCTGAAGATGGTGTGAAGTTACGCTCGTACTGCCAGAAGCACGGTGTCCACAAAGGTAAACGTGATAATAAAAATGCTAACAATAATGCGGGTTCCGGCAGCGACGAAGAGGCGGGTACTACTGGGGAAATAAAACGTAAGAAGCGTAAAGATATGACTTCGGAGGAACGCAATCAAGCTAGGGCTCAACGCATGCAAGAAATCGAAGCTGAGTTCGATAAGCATGTCAGTGTTAAAGATATTAGTTGTCATTTATTAGATGTTGATCAGGAAGCTATTCATTACATTTATAACTATTGGATATTGAAGCGTAAGTCTGGTCATAATCGTCCTCTCTTACCGCCCAAATCCGACGATGTGGACATGGTTGCCCAAAATCAGGAGCAAGCGGATGATTTGGAAAAAATGAAAATGTTTGTTCACCTGCGGCAAGATCTCGAACGGGTTCGTAACCTGTGCTATATGGTTAGTCGACGGGAAAAGCTATCCCGCTCGTTCTTCCGTATGCGGGAACAAACGTTTCACAAACAGATTGCCGCACTCAGCCAGCGACCAAACGACAAGAAACCTTTAGACGAATCTACAATCGATGTTATCATGCAAGCGAACCACGGTCCTACGATATATGATAGACTATATTCAAGTGATTCCGTTAGTAATAGGGCAGTAATGAGTTTAGAGGATATGTTAGAACGAATAATTGGTGTACATAGTAGTAGCAGTTCTGGTAGCAACAGTAAGATAAATAATCGTAAACAACAGCAGCAGCAGCCACAGCAACAGCAACACGAGAAAAGTAAGGAGGACATCGTGGTTCCTAGCGGCAAGAAACCTACGGACGTAAATGGCATGAACAAAGCCACCACTCAACGTTCAGCAGCTAACAAGCAGGATAATCCCTACAAACGGACCTACATTAATGGTGCCGCACGGCGAAGTGTTAGTGATATTTCTAGTGAAAGTGACAACCATTCCCGGCGAAACATGAGCACGAGTGCAAGTTCTGCGGAGGAAGATGATGTCAAGAAAAGTTCACCGCCAGCAGTGTCGAAGAAAAAGGCGCGACAAACGAAAGCAGCTGATCGGAAGCGGAGAAAAGTTAGCTCATCGGCAGAGAAACCCCGCAACAACTCGGTGGAGAGCTCCAGCGAAGACGAAGCTAACGAACGGCTCAAAGGAACTCCCAGTGCGTCTGAAGCGCAACAATCCAAGAAAGTCAACCAATCGCGAAACCAATCACTTCGGCAAATGGAACGCGAGCTGGTTGATGATCGAATGCATTTATCCGATTCGAACGATAGTGACGAAATAGTTCCGATAGTTTCGCGAACTGGCCAGCAAACGGCCGGATCGAATACCTATTCGAACAATAAAATATCGAACATCTACTCTGACTCGGATAGCACCGATAAGGATAAGACTGATAATACGGCAAGCGACTCGCAGCAGCATCCGTTCCGTACCAAAGCAGCGATGAAAGAATTTAATTTGGCGGAAGCTGACAGACTTAAGCAAAAGTCTGTATCGCCAGCCAAGTCAACAAAAACGTCGACTACAGCGGCACCGGTTACGGTTGCTCCTACGGTTTCACCCAGATCGGAGGCAAAGAAGCCGATTGCCGAACCCGTTGTAGCAACGGCCGGTGGCAGTACTAGTAGCGGTTACTCCTCGTCGAATAAACCTGCTAAGGAAAGTGCTGCAACCACCGGGAGGAAAAAGTCTGAAAAGGATACGGCCGCCAATAAGCAGCAGAGCAAAAGAGAATTCACCTCTGACTTTTTGGTTGTGCCTCAGCGTGAGGCTGCCAAGAAGGCATCTGAGAATATGATGAAAACCAACATTGTCCCACCAGTGCAATCAAACTCGCAGGTTCCTAGCGGAAGTCAACAGCAACAACCACAACCACAACCAGCAACTAGCAGTAAGAAAGATCTGAAAGAGAGTCGAGAGCCTGCCTCTATTAGTAGCAGCAGTAGCAGCAGTAGTTCCAGTAGCAGTAGTAGCAGCAGCAGTGGAAGTACAAGTTCAGTGGGAAGCAATAGCAGTAGTGGTAGCAGTAGTAGCAGCAGCAGCAGTAGCAGTGGCATCAGTACTGGAAGTGGCACGAAAGATGCCGAACCAAAACTTCCTGTCAAATCAATCAAAGAAGTCAATTCGGAAGTACCTCAGAAGGTTTCCGCCGCTGCTAAAAGAAGTAATAACAAGGCTGCTAAACAAACTCAATCGACGACTACAGCGCCGGAGCCGGCACCTAAAGTCCTTAATGACAAAGAACGACCAGCTGATAAGGATGTCAAGCGGGAGAAATTGTCTGCCAAAGAGCGCGTGCTACAAAAAGAACGGGAAGATGTTGAAAAGGATAAAATTCCGGCTTCCGAAAAGCCACGAGAAAGTTCAAAAGAAACATCCTTGCTGGATGTGTTGGCTTATGTTCCGCAACGACAAGCAGCGAAGAAAGCCGCCGAACACATCAAAAGCGGTATGGGCAAACCCGCCGAAGTGGCAGCCGGTGTACAACCGACAGCACCTGCTATTACAGAAGAACGTTCGACCAAAGCTGCAGCAAAAGCACCCGTTTCTACTGCCGCCAGCCGAAAAGAGGACAAGAAAGCTTCTACGCCTTCTAGCAGCTCCAGTTCGGAAACCAGTTCGTCATCATGCTCGAGTTCTAGCAGCTCGGATTCGGATAGCGATGAAGAAGAGGAAGAAGCCGCCAGCAAGAAGACTCCGACGGCACCTGTGCCAACCAAAGCTGCAGCTAAGGCCAGTGCGCCGGCGTCGGTTGCAGGCAAGACGGCAGCCACTGCTGCCGCAAAGAAGACAGACCGGCAGATGCCCTTTCTTGACAAGAGTAAATCTTCCGAGTCTGGTTCCAGTTCTTCCTCGTCTGACAGTGATTCCGACTCCAGCAGCAGTCAAAGTGATGACTCGACGCGATTACAAACAAAAGGTAATCGAAGAAAATCAGTATCTTCAAAGCGAGAAGCTAGTCCTAAGAAGCAAATCAGTAGAAAGGAACCCGAGTCCGGAAAGAAAGGTACGGCCACCACCACCGCTGTTGTCGCACCAGCAGGATCTGCAAACAAATCTGTTACATCGAGTACAGCCTCACGTGCAGCTGATAAGGCTTCAGCAACCGCTAAAAGAGAACAATCACCATTACCACTCCCAGCGAAACCTACAGGTGATGCAATACCAAAACAGCCGAACAAGACTTCACCCGTATCAGTCGTACCTCAGCCGCCAAATAGCAGCAGCACTGCGGCTGCAAAGTCTACCCCACCCACAAAGGATAAAGTGTCTAACGATCGCTCCCGAACTGCTGACCTGCTCAAATCGGGAGATCATTCTAAGAGTACCCCTGGCGGCAAAATGATTCCAAACCGACGAAATTCCTGTCTAGTAACACCCAACGAAATTAAGCCACCTCCACCGGCAGTAGAGAATGCCAGCAAACCGACGCCACTACGTAGCCGAAGGAAATCGGTTTTCGTGGACTTTGAGTGGGAAAAGAAGGAGCGGTTGGCTGCCGAAGCGGAGAAGATGATCAAGGAAGCGCAACTGAAGAAGAAAGCTGAGAAACTGGCAGCGGCTGAAAGGGCAGCAGCAGCAGCTGAAAGGGCAGCAGCAGCTGAAAGGGCAGCAGCAGCTGAAAGGACAGCAGCAGCTGAGAAGGCAGCCGAAGAGAAACAACTGGCAGCTGCAAAGAAGGCCGCAGAATTAGAAGCGGCAGAGAAACAAGCTGCGGTCGAGAAGGCCGCAATTGCTGAGAAGGCCGCGATTGCTGAGAAGTTAGCGATTGCTGAGAAGCTTGCTTCCGATGCCGTTGCGGCAGCTGAGTCGCCGACAATAGTTGAGCAAAAATCTAGTCGGAAAGAAGTCGAAGCGCTGTCCTCGGTGGCTAATGATAACCGGAAAAGGGAAAGAAGTGGCAGCCGTGTCCGACCTGGTTCGAATGCTGCTCGTAAGGAAAAGGAAGATATAATACTCATTGATGATTCTTCGTCACGAAGTAGTAGCAGTGGCAAAAAGGAGGAGGAACAAGCAATGCCAGTAAGATCCTCTCCACTTTTGGCAGGGCCTCAAAGTGTGGAGGATGGCAAGAAGGAAATACGATCGTCAAGTGTACTAGCTGCTGAATCTAGTGTAATAGATCGGCACGATGAGGTCAAACCTGCAACAGGCAGTGACCAAAAGCCAGTGGCATCCGTTGTTAAAGATGATACAAGCGATAAATACTCAAAGAGTCCCATTAGTAGTGACGCAATTAAATTTAATCCTTGCGAAAACGATTTGTCTAGTAAAAATGATATTATGAAGTCGATTGAGCAACCCAAAATTGAACTGGATCTGGCGAAGCCGAAAAAAGATGTTGCAAATCTTCTGCCGGTTACTCCGGTGAAGGACAAGTCCAAGGGTCGGCTGGTGGATAGTAAAAAAGATATCGAGATTATTTCGTTGGTAGATGATTCAAGGTCCAACGACGGTCGAGATGTGGTTATCGTGGAAGATGGTTCAAATGACACTAAGGTGGAAAAAGTGGAGGAGAATCCTAATCCGAAGAGCACGAGGAAAGATCTTTCGACTGAACCAATGGTACCGGTAGATATTCCATCGATTGCAGCAAATCCTGTTGCACCCATTGAGGAGAAGAAGCAATTCGAACTAGAATCATTGGCAATGGCTGCAGTACCGGACACGAATATTCCAGTTACAACTTCATCGTTCCAACAACCGCCTTCCAGCATGGAGAACATTCCAACTACCGCCAACAGTATGAGCAACGTTATGAACAATTTCACTAGTAGTAGTAGTAATAATAACAATAGCAATAATTCGGCTGCCAAGGATGCCGGATTGACCACAGCCAGTGGAGGTTTGTGCCCGTCGATATTCGACTTGCTGTCGTTGCCAACGGAGGGTGAATCGGTAGCGGATGATACGTTCGGTCCTCCCCTAAACTTCCCATTTATGGAGGATTGTAAGGAAGACACTCAGCGAGAAACCCTAAATCTTGTTGAAAAGCTGCGGCAAAAGTATAAGAAAGGATCTGGCGGTGGCCAGGACAGTAAACATGACGATCCAAAAGATACCCGGTCGGATATCATCTCTCTGGACGACGATGGTAAGCTGTTCGATACTGGAAATCAGCACTCGGGGCTTGATTTCAATACGAGCGGTAAAGACATTCCTGCCATTGCGCAGGCCCTCGAAAAAAGTAAACCTTTGTCCAATAACGATATGGAATACTTCAACAAGTTCAATACGAACGAAGATGTTGAAAATTCGTTACACCATAACAAGAAGAACTTGAAGGAAGATCATCTGGATCATCTCACTAGCAGACCATCTGATGAACGGTGGGTACCTCCGTCCATGTTGCAAGATCACAATCAACAGCGGCAACAACAACAACAACAACAACAACAACAACAACAACAACAACAGCAGCAGCAGCAACAACAACAACAACAACCTCCTACCACAATGAATGATAATCGTGCAATGCTGCATCAACAACAACAGCAGCAGCAATCACAACCTCCGAGCTGCATGGAAGCTTTGCTCAACAGTCAAGCCTCTGCTGGAAATCAGAAGCAATCATCACACATGGGTCCACAAGTTCCGGGACTGTTCGATGCCTTGGTGCAACCGCAGACCAATCATCACCAGCACTCACATCTCGACAACATCAATCATCTACCAGGGTTGGACTTTATGCAGACCATCAAAAGTGTTGCAAATCAAAATGAAGCTACCTCATTGCTGTTCGAGAATCTTCAACAACAAGCCCAACAGCAACAGCAACCACAGCATCCCCAGCGCCGATGGAACGACATGGTACCGAATCAGAAGAAGCACGAATGTTCCGTGATGCAGGAGAAGGAGAACATGCTCCTCAAGCAACAACAGCAACAGCAGCATGATCTGAATGCCAATAATCATCGGAACAAGCTTAATGATCTCAACAATTTCATGGACATCCAAAATCAGATGCTACAGCCTCAAACTCAACAGCAACAGCAACCAAACAATACCATGAATCCGTTGGAGCAGTTCAATTTCAACGAAACCTCACAATATCCAGGCGCGGTGGCGCTTTTCCCTCCCACTAACGTACAAGTTCCTTTTCCGTCTCCCGGGACGGCCATGTTCCCACCAAATTATGCTTCCAACTTTCAATCCGGAAAACAACAGCAACAACCTCATCATCCAATGTTGCCTACGGCAGCTGCTGGCGGACAGCAACAACAACCGCAAAATGCTCCTCAACAACAACAACAACAACAACAACAGCAATCTCAACAACCTTCAGTGCATGGTGGTAAACCGGATGATATGGTTGTTCCGAACAGCCTTTGTGGTGCCACATTATCCTCATCATCACATAATATTGCGCTAACGGAAGCAATCGTTTCGCCACCAACACCTCAGCAGCAAAAACAATCCCTGACGCCACAGATGACGGCAGCATCGCCACTGGCGTCCATGGTTTCACCTAATAACCAACAGCAGCAGCAGCAGCAACAACCGACGCCAGAGCATAGCTTTATGATGAACCATTCGCCAGCCATGATGGGACCACAGACTCCACAGATGCAACAACAGCGTACACCACAGCAGGACAGTTCCGGTATACTGCAATCACTAGATCAGAATAGTGCCTCGAAGAAGTCCCCCACCAAATCGTCACGATCTTCCTCGCGAATTCAGAACCAAGTTCATGAAGCAGCGGGACTAGGTCAGATGAAGTCACCACCAAACATTAGCCCCGGAAAAAGTCCGAAGACCTTCGATGCTAAGCAACAGCAGCAGCATCATCAACAGCAACAGCAACAGCAGCAGCAACAGCAACAGCAACAACAACAGCAGCAGCAACAACATCAACAACAACAGCCGCCGCCACCGCAAGTACCTCAACCTCCTGTGGTAGGTGGTAAGGGTCTCGGAAAGCCAGAGGGTGGTGCCAAACGGGGTCCACGCGGCCCTCGTACCAACAGCCAAAGTCAACGGGGTGGTGCTGCAGCAAAGAGCAAAAACGGAAGGCAGTCTCGGGGTGGTCGGCCGCAAATCAGCTTCATTCCGCAGTTGCCACATAATGACTATGATTTTATGGGAGGTACGATACACAACAAACTCATCGGTACGGTATACGATCCGGACTTTGACGATGATCTAGCGTGTAATAGTATGGAAAAATTGCGGGACATGCGCGATCGGCGGCGTTCGATCGACTGTCGCATGCCGGATTCATTCCGGGCATCTCGTGAACCATCCAAGTCGCCTAAATTCCCTAGTCTAAATCTGTATACTTCCCAGAACAGCGCGCTTGGTTCGAAACAGAATCGCTCCTCATACACCCCGACTTCGATGCAATCAAGCTTGGGTTCTGGAATGGTAACGGGGGCGGATATTAGCGTAACGCAACCAAGTGTTTCAACCAGATTGCAGGACATGGTACAAACAGTCCTACCAGGTCCGGTCGACATGCGAACGTACAACAGTGGATTTGATTCTGCGACCAATACGGATGCATTCAACAATCATCTACTTGGAGCGTTTGCTAGTGGCACTGCTGATCAGACGCTTGTAGATATAGACGAGGACATGGAGAACGAGTTGCAATCCGCCTTGAAGGCTAGTAACAACAAGGTTGACACGACTCCTCCTGCTTCAGCACCGATGACGCAGTCGGTTGTATCAATGAATTCTTCCAGTACAACATCAACTTCGACAACTTCGGCAGCTGGAATGGCTTCGACTTCCAGCTTGTTGGAACCTGTCGAACAACCGCAAGAGGAAACGAACGATTCCGATAGCATCATCACCAAAGTTTCGCTGTCTGATTCCAGGAATATCATGAAGCTGAAGATCAAGGGACCACTAGCACAGCTAGACAACAGCTCATCATCTTCTACGGCAACGTTACAGCAGTCCAGCGTACTGGATCCCAGCTTGAATGCACCCATCATGTCGACACCAATGGCCAGTATGGGTGCTGGTTCGTCTAATTTGAGGCGAATGCGAAAGAAGGAATTGCTCCGGCAGTATTGGACCCAGGATATGAATCATGACGATCAGACTGGACTGCAGGTTGTGGACCAAATTCCAAGCTTGACTTTGACTACGTCAATCAGCAGGACTGTTGGCATACCGAAGGCGGTGGATTCTTTGTGCACAATGCCCACGAGGGACGATTACAAGGACTATGGTGGAGTCGACTTCAAAAAGCGGAAGAAGCTTTCGTCGAATATGTCACGGGAATTGCGTGGGTTGGTACCCACCGAGCATGAAATTATGGAACGAAGAAGGAGCGTTGGATCTACGGGAAGCAATGGATCGAACAGCAATCTGGCGGTAGACGTATTGCCGGCTGTGAAACGTCGATCTAGAACGAACCGGACGGCAACGCTTACAACGGTAAATCAGCTGCAGGTGGCTCCAAAGCTCAAAATCAAAATTGGCTTGGATATGGTGCAAGCTTCCGGTTCCTATAGCGATCGGATTCGGCCGCCTAAGAAGAGATTGGCTACTGCGATGGCCCCTCCTAGCCTGGAAGATCTTCGTCGTGATGCGATGATGTTTGCTGAGCAAATGATGTTCGACGACGAAGAAGAGGGACGGAAGCCCAAGAAGCACAAAAATAAAGACAAAGAACGTGATCGAGAGCACAAGAAGCGCAAAAAGGAAAAGAAGCACAAGAAAGAGAAGGGCGAAAAGGTGGAAATCATCAACAAGTCGGAAGATGCTCCGCGAATTGTGATACGGCTTGGTGTAAAAAAGCCACAGATGGCGGATGAAGCGATGAGCGTTCCGTTACCGGATCCACCGCGCAGTGGCCACAATTCACCAGAAGTGGACCCGCTGGCACTGGATTCCGTTGAGATGGACAACTCCAATGAAAACAGCAATTGCAGCAGTGGCGTAACGAAACCACTCATCACACCGATACGACTCAAGCTTGCCCGCAGTTCTTCTGGTGGTGGATACGTAATGTCTTCGAAGAACAAGGGTTCTGCCAATGCCGACCACCAACAGACAGTAGGCAAACCATCTCAGCCGGGTGCTCCGGCTTGTGAGGAAACGAAAACTCTCAACATAGTCCTATCAAAGTTGGACATTCCGCTGGATACGGGAACGATTGACCTGAGTGCCGCTTCGGTACCGGGTGTTGAGAAATCATGCACGGATACTGTTGCCAACATTACTCCCCCTGCCGTGCCTTCAATGAGCATGGGTGGTCCTCTTCTGACAAATGCTGCTACTGTTCCAACAACAAGTGGTGGCGGTATTTTCGAACCAAACAAATCAGTCGACTTGGGTGCAATGTCTTCCGCATATTCCTCTTTCACCTCCACAATGTCTTTCAATAGTCTTGCTAGTGGGGCTGCTGCTTTCAATCCTTTTGCACCACCATTGGTAGCGCAACATCAGTCACAGTCACAGTCACACCCACATCAACAACAACAACAACAACAACAACAACAGCAACAGCAACAACAACAACAACAACAGCAACAACAACAACAACAGCAACAACAACAACAACAGCAACAACAACAACAACAACCACATAGTGAAATCAACGCTGCAAAGGATTGTGAAGTTAGATGACGGTTTGTGTAAATAGTCGTGTAAATGTTTCATTGTTGTGCTAAAATCATCAGTCAAATTGTGTATATTGTTTTTTTTTGCTTCCTGTTGGTACTATTTTAAAATATTTTGTTTTAACTGTAATTGTCTTTGAAAGAGACGTCCAGCAAAGAATGATATATTGTGAAAAGGGAAATATTTTCCCGCCACTTTAAAGTGTATTTTCATAGCTTTTCGAAAATCTACTTCCTGTGTTTTCTGTGAGAGATGATGGTACATAAAGTTTATTCTGTTTTAGAAGTTTATTATTTTTAGATCATAAAGGAAACCATTTGTTCAAATTCAAACACAATTTATCCGGTAAGAACATACAGCTAAGCTACATACATCCATTCACACACACACATACACACACTCACACAAAATACACACCTTGTACATAGTCGACCAGACAAATTTTAATTGTAGCATAACTGGAAGCAACATATTTAAACCACAAAAATAGGAGTAGCATACTTTGAAAGTTTATAAAAAAAATCAACTTAGTTAAACAAATAACACTATACCTTAAAGCAGCAAAGGAAAAATATATTAAAAAAAATGGTAAAATCACTAAAAACAGGCAAACAAAAATCTTAATGTAGCGCATAAAAAAAGGAAAAAAAAGAAAACATTGTTTCAAATTTTTACACCACTGAGCAGAACAATCTTGTTTATCCTGTTAAAAATATTTGAGAAATAATGACTAAAAAAATCACACAAGGAAAGTGCATAGGTAAAGGAAAGTAGCATAGTGCAAAAAAAAAAAACAAAACTAGAAGGGCGATAGTAAGAGCAAATGAAAAATTGCATGAATAACCAATCGATCTCGAATGAAGACGTTGCCGTTTAATGATGTGTGTGGTGTGATGCTAATACGCCGTGCGTGATGTATGTATGTGGTAGGTGTGACAACAAAAATGAGATTGTACGTGACTTCCCCCACCCCTACTCCCAAACACTTCCCAGCATTGTAAATATAATTCATAATTATTCTTGGGTGCGGGGTTTCGTTCCCCTTACCCCTGGTCGGTGCCCGAATATAAAGGCAATTTGCTCCACTGGTGGATTGAATAGAAGCAAGTAAATGGTTAATTGCGGATCTATTGTGTACAGAAAACTACAAAGCTGTGTAAAGCTGCTGTAATTTTAAGAGGGTTTTTGTTTTAATATATTTAAAAAAAAAATGTAAGGAACAGGAATTCATTCATCTGTTGAGTGTATGTACAGTAGCGAAAGGAAAGAGAAGAAATTGTCACCCGTGAATCGCGGTACAAGTAGCTAAAATGAATTATAAGAAGGAAACCTCTTGTAATAAAATTATGAGTAAACACATAACAAATGTGAGAATGGAACTAGCGAATGAAAGTAGTACTTTTAGTTGCTATTAGTATTAATTTTTGTGTCGTGCGCGTACGAATTCTGTTTTTCGTGTCCAATAAGCTATTTAATTTATTTATGAAAAAAATCCCCTCCTTTGCATATAGATTTAGTTATCATTAAATCTAATGCAAAACAACAGTTAATATTAGCGGTCAGAGAAAAATCACACAAATTACTCTTATTTTTAAAGAAAATGGAAACCAACTAGTTGACTATTTTAAAGAGGACAGCGACTAAATGAATCGTAACTATAAATGTATTATACCTTTAATTAACAGGAAAAAAAAGTTAAATGATAATCCAACAAGTGGAAGAACAACAGTAGATGAATTAAGTAACAAGGTATAAAGATAAAATACATTATCTTTAAGCACGATCGAAGACAGTGGAGAACACAAGTAACGAGAAATAAACAAAACTGAAGAGGTAATTTGTGAATATGAGTAAAAGATTCTCTCTTAGTTTCTTAGAAAACGTAAATGTCAGATATCATGTAACAAAGCATTATTATTAAAAACCTGGAGAATTCAACAGAGAAGAGAAACAAGAAGGAATCCATTAAGAAAAACGCAATATATTTTTATTATTATTTTATATTTAATTTCATTTAAATCTCTGTAAATTATGGAAAATTTACGACAAAAATCAATATAAATAAATTATTCTTAAAAATACATAATTGAAAAATAATAATTAAACAACGGTGTTTCATTTCGCACACTTTGCCATATCAAATGTGTTCAACTCCAACACATGTCTCTTCAACCAGCGTCTTTCGATTACGCGAACCCATCAACACTCTCACGGTACGGTCTTATCAAGTGGTCTAATCAGGCATGGTCTATCGATAGGAAAGCAATTGCGAAGAAGGTAACACTCGTTGACCGTCGTGTCGCACAGCAGTACAGAGATAAAATCCAATCCGACAGCCATCAATGTCAGTTTTGTGCTATTGGTGATTTATTTTTGGTGAAATTCCTCGTTGTTCTTCATTTGATCGGATACTTGTTGTTTTTTTTTTTTGTTTGTTTATTTGTTTTGTAACAGCCTCCGATATGGAAACGAGGAAACCGCTAAATTTGAAGTTACACCGGAGAAAAATTCGCTTCCGCAGAACGGTGAGTAGACCTATATATTATTCAGGTACCCACACGGTAGTTTGGTGTTTGGTGACGAGGCAAAATTTTACTTCTGCTTTTTCTTTGGTTTTATTACGTCCCTACTGGGACTTTACGCCGGCTCTCAAAATTAGTGTTGTTTGAGCACTTCCACAGTTGTTAATTGAGAGCTTTCTAAGCCTGTACCATTTATGCATTAGTATTAGGGGCTGTTCATAAACTACATAGACAGTTTAGGGGGGTGGGTTGGCAATTATCCACGTCCCATGTAAGGGGGAGGGGGAGGGGTTAATAAAAAAAAACTGTTCGTAGTTAATGAACAGCCCCTTATGAGGTTTTTTTTCCAGTACCTGCATTTTTGCTTTGGCTGTAGTTGCTGTAAGGAAATAATACAGGAATCCCCTACCCACCGCAATTTCTCAACAATCTTTCAACCAATTGAGCTAATTTTTGAATGTGATTAGGGCCAACAAACAACAAACTTGACATTCACAAAAAAGTCAGCTCAATTGGGTGGGTAGACGGCACCACACACAGGTTGTATGGGCTATCGAAAGCAACAGTAATTGTTAATCCAAGTGAGTTATTAGCAAAAGAAAAAAAAATCTACGAAGAGAATCGATCAGCGCGGTTACGCCCTTATGCATGCTCACTGTCGAATCTATCAGGCATAACATTTGATAACGACACAAAAGCATTTGTAAACAAACTTTCTAAGGCCATTTACACGCGAACCAAAGTACGCCACGCAAACCAATACCACTTTCGGAAAGGTGATAGTTGCCTTTATCCGATGGAAATGCTTTTGTGCCGTTATCAAAGATCTAGAATCGGTTGCTGATCTGGCCATAACCAGGCCCAGGAGACAATTTGTAGGTCCCTATTATTTGCCGCTGAAAAGCTGTTCCGAAGCCAAGTAGAACCTCCACGAGGCGTTCCATCATTAGTTCCATCATTCGTTGAGTCGTAGCGTTGAACCTGACTATTATCGAAGACAACAAATCAAGAAGACTGGCAACTCTTCCATTTTCTCATACGAACGCAATGAGACAGGTACAATCGCGTCATCTTCCGCTCAAAAGGTAAATGCTTCGAACGAATTTGATAGGAAAGATTACATCATCACAAGAAGGGTTTGCGTATTTGCTAATTTTTCTATGCGTTGCTTCCACCTTCACTCAAGCGCAGCGCCATTGTATCTGTCGCTTGGACTCTGACAAAGTTGACCAGTCTTCTTGATTTGTTGTCTTCGCTATTATCCACGAAAAAGCTGGCCAATGCACATCAAAAATCGACTATTTACATCCGTACATTTGTTTATCTCAAATCGAAAGAAGACATTCCGCGCAACTACCATAAACCGGACTAGTTTATGTTGATCTTCGTCAAGCTTCGTCTACAATTTGGACTTCTACATCAACACATGTCAGGCAGCTTTATCAGGTTCAATTGGCTAAACTTGGTGAGTTCGTTCCATTTTATTAATTTTTATCTTTTCAAACTAGTAACGTTGGGAGATCACCTTTTTGTGGTGCGTTACTGGTATAAGATCTATCACCGAACCCTAGTCATGACAACTTCAAACTAGGGAATCAGGATTTTCCAGTAATCAAAGGATCACATTTTAGTCCTTGTTACTTTTTATGACTTGATAATAGTGACAAGAGTCGGGTTCTGCATTTCTATATGTTCTATATTTCAAATCAAAAATATTGTTTATGTTCATTGATTTCACATAATCCTTTTCCTTTTGTCCTTCTCCTTTTCCTTTCCCTCTTCTCTTTTCAGAAAGCGAGTAATGGCGCTATAGCCATTAGTCATAAAAGGCTAGGACACGAGTTAGTGCTCATGCCCCAACCGTCAGAAGAAAATGGAGCATCACTTAACCTTTCTAGCTTTGATGCTTTCTACGACCAACCAATCATATAATAACAAATCTTCAATTTAAACAGGCCCGATGTTTTCTGAATCATCTTGCCCCTTAAATGCTGCACAGTAGGCCTGGCTGTTTTGATATATGTGACGCATCTTCGATGTGAAACGTATATCAAATAGACAAGAAAAATGATGTAGGTATATATATCATTTTCCAGGATGCTTTCAAGAACTGGCTGTGTTGGTGTTAGATTAGATTAGATTAGATTAGAAATGCTTTTGTGCCGTTATCAAATGTTATGCCTGATATTTTTGAGCATTATGAAGGCTAAAAAAAATTGACATAGGCAGGCATGGAAAATCATTTACATTCATTTCATGCATTCATTTACATTCATTTGCCCCTAACTTTATTCATCAACAGAATTCCGCAAAATGATGTATGGAGCTTTTGTAGGTTCTTCTATTGGCTACTTTTTTTGCCAGTAATCCAAATCTGTATCTCTTATGCATCACGAGTTAGAGCGGGCAGAACTCGTTACTGTTTTTCAGTGAATGTAAAATACATTCACTGAAAAACAGTAGTGGATTCTGTTTGCTCTGGTTCGTCATGCATAAGAGATACGGATTTGGATTCCTAACAAATGTTGTAGTTAATAACAAAACCTACAAAAGTTTCATACATCATTTTGCGGAATTCTGTTGATGAAAAAAGTTAGGGGCAATTGAATGTAAATGAATGCACTAAATGAATGCAAATGATTTTCCATGCCTGGACATAGGTATTCAAAAAGATAAAAGTCTTTTTCATAATAATTTTCTCTGA
The DNA here is from genome assembly GCF_037179485.1 of Ochlerotatus camptorhynchus. Lineage (NCBI taxonomy): Eukaryota > Metazoa > Arthropoda > Insecta > Diptera > Culicidae > Ochlerotatus > Ochlerotatus camptorhynchus. Next base: position 936,414 of record NW_027040849.1, read on the forward strand.
AATTTGAGCGCGGCAGGCAATAATTTTAATTATTAAAAAAAGTCCGTATAACTGGTATAAAATCTCTAAAACCGGTAATCTAAAGAACCTTATCTGTATATCGGTATCAAATTTGAAAATCGGTACAAATACCTATAAATCGGTATATCTGGCAACACTGGTAGGGCCTAGCTTTGATATGAAATCTTCAATCATCGTCCCTTCTACGTCACTAAACTTATCAATGGAACCTAATGGAATGAAAAATATATATATGTAAGGCCGTTTTAGCGAAAGCACTCTAGTAAAAGCACAGACAAATAGACGTTACTCTTTGAAAACGTTTTTTTTAAACATAGTATCTCAAAACCTAGGACCTGGGACGGGACTTGACAATCGGGTAGCGATTTAGAGCCAATTTGCTGTCAAATCTGAGCCAGTTTCTCATTGGTCGATTTGACAGTAGCAATCTTGGAATTAAAAAGACAGAGGGATCGCATCAATCTGGCTGGTATAATGACGTGGGGATTTTCTTCTTCACATCCATATACATTGTATCTCGAAATTGAGCGTACAGCTATCCGTACATTTAAGAAAAAACTGCTGTACGAGCATAACTTAAAAGGGTAGTTTTTTTTAAATTTGTGGCTGTTGGCTCATCAACCATTTACAAATAATCGGTATAGTATTGGGCTTTTTTGGATAAGAGCTATTTTAGAAAAACTAGATTTCCTAAAAAACACATTTTCTTGAAACATAATGAGCCAAACATATTGAAATTTTGCTATTCTGTAGCCATAATAAAGATCTTTAAAATGCCGCTAATTTTACTAAAATCCACTCACTATGAAAAAAGTTAAAAATCGACCGTTTTACTGAAATTACTCAAACTTCATACATACTCTGCGAATAAAGTCCAAAGCTCTACTGATAAATCAATAAATAGTTGTTCAACCACTAGCCAAGATTTCAAAAATCTATCTACTCACAGTCTTTCAAAAAATTGTCCATTCAGGTGTACGCTCAATTATGCGATACGCTGTATATACCGCGTATCCCTGTATATTAGGGTGTCCCAAAATTGCACTATGTCTGGAAATCTGGGGGCTCACCCTTCAAACGATAGCTAAGGGTGTTACAAACAAAATTTCAACCACAACTTGAATGCTTGGTAACCACAAATTGAATGCTTGGTAACCACAACTTGAATGCTTTATCCAATTGAAAGTTGTTGGGTTTCATGCTTGAATCGAAAGTACCTGATGATGTCCAACTCCGACGACAAACGGTTTCTGGGCAAATGCTTCCTCGCAATACCGGTGATGAGGTTCCAACTTGAGCTTGGTTTTTGGTGACATGATTTTCTTTTTTGATTCTGCTTGCTACGACAATCAAATGGAAACTAATAAATTGTGTGATCCCTATCCGCTCATATACCCTCCTATTGAATTCTAGAAACTTCGAAATAAATGTTATCAAGTGATTTGCAACAAAGTAGGTGATTTGTATTTATCGATTCCAATGATAGTTTGATTTGCTGGTGGACATACTGCAAGTATTGAAATTCTGAACTTTTCTTTCCACAGTAACTCCACGGATAACTTTTTAACGGTTAAAAATGAAGTTAAAGTGTCTTGGGCAAAGTTTTTGCTTATAAAGTTTCCCATATATCTGCGGTATTTGATTGATAATAGCGCTATGATTGATACCGACTTTTGATGATTGAATGCAGTGATGTACAACAAAAAACATCATTTTAGAGAATTTGAAAAATTGTAACTAACAAATTGGACACAGAACATGCCGTAGCAATTTTTTCTCTTATAGTTTTGACCCTTCGGAATCTGCGAAAAATATAAAAGGGTGAGATTTCACTGAAATTTAAAGAACTAAAAATATTTAATGGATAATAGCTATGAAAAATGGACTTTTTTCAAAAATCTCATCGGGGCGACCTCTAAACAGCATTTGAAGGTTGAGCCCCCAGATTTCCACACATAGTGCAATTTTGGGACACCCTACTGTATATACCTCAAAGCACAGATCAGTGGGAAATTTCTCCCGGATGATGCGTTTAATTTTTCCATGTTTCCCCAGCACTTTATCCAGCTCGTTGTCGCAAGTAATACACACGCACATAGTGGATGAATTCACCAGCATGCGACATGCGTACCTTTTCCGTCTAATCCGTCGTTCTATTCGCATAATGGAAGATTAAATCCTCCGAATTGTATGTCAGAGCATGGAGCATCGCTTCCTCTGATTTGAACTTCATGAAGACTCCCCTTTCCTCGAGGGGGGCGACTCTATCTACGATGCAGGAAAAATTGTGTTTTGCTGTGGTTAGCTGCGCGCACGCTGAGTAGATATGAAGAAGATTGATGACGATTTTGAAGATTTCCTGCAAAATGATGATGCGCGATGCAAGTAGATACAAGAAATCAAAGAAGATTTTTTTCGAAGTTTGATTCGCTAGTGTGAGATTTGTAGAGCATCTAGAATTGAGATTTAGATGTGTCGCCCCCCTCGCCTTTCCTCACCAATGCGATAAACAGCTTCCATTTCAGTCGGATCCGCGTCGAGTGGTTTGGCGAAATTTAAAATCTCTCCAATGTTTGGTTTAGCATCACCATGGCTGAAGCTAAACTTGATGGTGTTTTTTTTTATTTCACACATCTTGCACCGTAGCAAAAAAAGGCACCGAACTGCTAGCAACGAACAAAGAGCAACCACAGACAAACAGACATAACACTCGCAAGTTGTTTATTGAACAAGCATTTAACGGTAAATTTGAAAGTATCGTAGTTGATAGTACCACCACCTGTGGCGCGCATAGTCAATTCCCTTGCGTTTGACGTTTTCACACTACCGCCATCTGTTTAGCGTACTACCCACCTAAGTGTACCCAACAAACAAGTGCCTATTGAAGAAACGACTTCTTGACGATTTTATTCAACTGTATGCTTAATAATACTTGTACTATTTTTAATAATAACTTCTGCTCAGGCTTTGTTCACACAAATCTGGAGAATTTGTTCAACCATAACATCGAAATATTTGGTGTTGAATAAGGTATGTCGAGAAGCTTTTATTCGACCTTCAAAAGTTGTAACAGAGCTTATTCGATCAAATTTTTGATTGTTCAGCGTTTACTAGACATCATTACTTCCTTAAACAGCTATGGTATAAAGGTGTATATAGACGCTTGATTCTCATGTGAAATCAAGAGCAAATTTTCATTACGTCGAATGTAACAAAGGTAAACAAAGTCGAGCTATCAGTGTCAATCGATTCTCCTGCTATTACACTATATACTGTCCGAATATAGGATCAAATCCCATTTTTAAATTTATTTGCCAGCCAAATTGCTTTTTGACGTAATCACCTTCCGATCAAAATAGTTTTCGATGTTACTTAAGTCACCCAATTTCTATGGAGATGCCGTTTGACTTAAGTAACAGCGCTGAGAAACCCGTGAAAAGTGTACGTTCGTCGTTTCGCTTTCTCATTATTAAAGTGAATAAATCGAACTGTTTGTTGCTAAGATGATTTCGGTGGTCCTAAAATGATGAATGGGCTGCACGTAAGGAGACGTAATTGATAATTCTCCCGAATATCCTGGTAAATATACTTTGACTTAAGTAACAATAGGGGCCACCAAACGACGTATAATAACTTTTGACTCAAAAACCAGTATTTTTAGCATGAAAGCTAGCGATTTGCATTTGTATGATTAAAACCCTGCTAAATATGTTAAACATTGCTATCACTATGAGATTATATGTGTTTACTTGGAAATAGGAATAACTTTTCGGTCATCAAAACAAAACTTTATTTTTCTCGGATTGGTGCGAATGTTACTTACGACATAATGAAAATTTGCTCTTGAAATAATGTTTAATTAGACACTATTATACATTCATTAAACGATTATTCAACTACGGGATAATTAATCCGAAAATAATAACGGGACAGAGCATGGTTGGTTGTTCTCGTTAGTAAAGGTTGTGTCATTATTTCTGTCTAGGCACGCACCCCCTCGCACACATAAGATCCTAGAAAATTTATTACATACATACATACATAACACACACATGTCGTTAGATGGGATTCGAACCATGACCTTCCATTCACCAGCCGCTTGACTTGCCATCTGAGCTATCCTAGAATACATCATATGAGCAGCTAAATAAGCAATAAAAGCTTGAATCTGAATACCTATCAGCACTCCCTGCCGTAACTCTAGCTAATTCAAAGAGATGTGAGAATGATTAAATCATTCATTGTTGTTTTACATGAGACCAATGTTACCTCTCCATCTCTCTTATTTCTATGGAAAGGATGCCATGAATTGATTGTCATGAGTGATACGATCTATGATTACGATTTAAATTAATTAGGCGTAGAAAATAAATTAAAAAAAGGATTGAAGTTGGGATTGAACTCGTGACCTTCTACTTGGAAAGCGGAAACGGTAACCACTATGATACCAATTTCGTTTTGTTGTTAGCCTGAAGCAGTGCTGTTCAATAATGAATCAATACGCCGTTTATAAAGCATTTATAAAGCATGCAATTAAAACATGGACGCATAGTGGTATAAGAGCTGTTATGCTGTTACATTGTATTCACCTTCATTCAGCAATATTGTTAAGCAATGCAATGGAATTGTTTTTTGGGCAGTGTTGTGGAATAATGAATCTAATACGTCGTTTATAAAGAATTTACAAAGCATTCAATTAAAACATGGACGCATAGTGGTATAAGAGCTATTTTGCTGACTTTATTCACCTTTGTTCAGCAATATTGTAAAGCAATGCAATGAAATCTAATAATGGAGCTAGAAAACATTTATAAGACGTCTAATAAAGCATTTTATTAAAGCAATTGAAAACAGTCGAATTAAAGCGACAATGTATGTGCAAATTACATTTATTCAGTTTGTTATTAGATCAAACTTCTGGTTCTGAATCAGGAAGACAGTAAACGTTTATAAAGCTTTTAACAGGTAATTTAGTCATATCAGAGCAAACGGCGGAATAAAGGCGCATCTATCGACCTCAATGAGCTTTTTCAGCACATAATTCGACATCCTGTTTTATTCAGCAATGTACACTGTTATACAGCATTAATTCAATGTGTATGCTTATTTGTGACTGTGAATTGTTTGTTGGGTACTCAACAGATGGCGGTAATGTTTTAGTGACGATGTTTTACAGTGAGAAATATTCAATGTGTTATGTCTGTTTGTCCGTGGAGCAACTATATAATAGCGAGTCTCGAAAACAGGCTATCGCGTGGTTCACACCGAAGTAGAAAATCGACAGCTGCTGTAGACAGCTTTGGCACAACCGATGACTCAGAGTTCTAATCTTGTTTATTTAACCGTTTTTTTTTTGCACAGCTTTTTGCAATTAATTTTGCTCAAACCGCGTCGAGTGGTTTGGCGAAATTTACAATCTCTCCGATAATGCGTAACCGTGATTGTCTGTTATAGTTTACAGGGATCACAGTGTGTTCTTCCTTTTAGCCATGAGAAGGTCTATTTCACGATTGGAGTAGCTTTTCTTATCGCTACTGTTGTTGCCCTCCGACTCCTATGCACTTTGGCGGGAGCAAGTAACGTAACGTCATGTATAGTGCATACATTTTTGACACGATAAATGAAAATGTATGCACGTTAGCCAAAAGATCTCACCGTTTGTCAGATATCTCTAGCTTTGTAAATGAAGATATGACTACTGCGTTGAAAACTATGCTCAAATGAAAATTGGCTATTTGTTTCCAGTTATTCAACGGCATGAAATCGGCATAGATGAAGAATATTATGCACAGTTTAAAAGTTAAAATTATCTAGTAAAAGTTACTGTACCGACAAAATCGTTAAAGTAGTATATTCAAGCTTTCATTTCCTCATTAATGGGCACTATTGGTTTTTAAGTATCTTATGAAACCAAAATTGTTTAGGTTCATTATTCATGCCTTATTAAATTTTTAAGTTTGGTTTTGTCTCATTGTACACATATCATGCTTTGTGATTCATCAGTTTTTCTTTAACCTTTAACCGGAGTGGTTCGAAACATAACTGTGTTGCGCACCGTGTTCAAGATTAAGACCGTTACTACAACGATAACTGCTTAAAATTTGCGTGATATAGATAGAGATAGCTATACAATTTTACTCAGTCACTGTATGTTGCATAGAGGACTAGCAAGGTGTCGTTACTGAGTTCTGTGACGATGTTTTAAAGAAAAAAAGAAATTCGAAGAGATACGTCTGTTTGTCTGTGTTCACCAAATGGAACACAGTCTGATTATCAATGCCAGTCTACCCAGAGTCAATGTTATAATAAGAGTCCCGCCAAGACAAAATGTTGCGAGCAAGCAGCACTGTTTGTGATTTATTTTTCATCAGAGTAAACGGCAACCAGATGTTTTGCGTTGGCATAGGATGACTTTCATTCAGAAGTGACAATTTTCATGTCGACGGAGCTTCTGGTAGACAGAAAGAATTATAGAACCTGAAAAATGTTCAAACAAGTGCTTGGTATAACTTATAAATAGTACACTGTTCTCAATAAAGCGAAGAAATGGTTTTCATCTAAAATTACTTAACTATTGTCAGAAATCAATGCAATACTTGTAGTTCACTGGCTGTGGGAACAATAATGCTTATTTACTTTGCTTGTTTGGTACCCCGCTTGACAATTCGATTGGTACTTCTGGCTTCACTCTTGGCCGGACTCTTATCACCGACGAACCGACATGCCACTGGAGCGTTTCGTTTGTCCACAATTCGATTTGTAAAATGTGCGATTCGATCTGTCAAAAGGACGATCAGATCTATCAAACGAGGTGAGACTCAAACCAAGTCAATATAAAGTTTAAGCAACAATCAATAAGAAACTAACGATTTTAAATTGGCTCACAATAGCCTATTGGTCCCAAGCAAACGATTAACGTACCCCATTCTAGTCGAAATTCTAGTACTACGCAATGTTTGTTTTGATTCGCTATGAAAGTTTGACAGATAAAATGAGGGGTTAGTGGAATTTCCTATGTTTCGAGGGGTGAATCGATTAGCTTGGGACCGAAGATAGTACCAGAGCTGAGCTAAAAAGTAGAGCCCGTTTCTTCGGGACCTACTAGTCTTAGAGTTACCTCTATGGTTTAAGTGTGTTCGTGTCCTTGCTCACGATATGACGCGATGGGATGAGTAGATGTCAGTAATTATGGCGCCTTGGGCAAGAATTTGACTGCAGCTTCTATGAGCTGTCACGTCGGTTTGTCGGTGCTCTTATTATAACATTAACTCTGAGTCTACCTATCGACCCATCAGCTAATGAACCGGGGGCCAACGGCTTTACTTTAGACTGCAATGAAATTAAGTGGAATTAAATGGAAGATAACCCTTTTTTGCTGTTTTATTTTAGCATTCCGCTAACAACCCAATTTAATTACTTCACTAGCGTTTATGATTTTTTTTCAGCCTAACAAGAATATCTTTTAGCAATTTCAATCAAATAATCTGTCCATTTGATAAAGATTAACGGTCAGAAGTGGGCTGAGGGGATTTATGATTTATTACATGTTCATTTCATCTAAAAAACGCATACCGTGAAGGTGGTTTATTCCGCGCACCTAACGCGATAGTAAAGTCTTTCTCTCTACATAGACTTGGTAAGAAGAGAAAAGTTACCGTCAAATATAGTATTTGATAGATTTTTTATCGCCATCATAGATTTTCAACCTCTATACGTCGTCCCCGTTCCGGAAATACCCTTATAGTAGAGTATTTTACAGTTTTTATAAAACCAATGGCCCATCTCGGATTCAAAAATGGCATCCAACATCAATTTTCGATCTCTACACATCGTCCCGTTCTGAAAAAAACTCATATTGTTGGGTATTTGACAATATTTATAAATCCAACAGCCGCCATCTTAGATTCCAAAATGGCATCCAACCAGAGTTAATGAACACGTGCATCCATCCCGCGTGATAGAGACACGCTTTCTATAAGATCGTAGGTGCCTGGTACATTTCAAGACGTATTATTTCGCGTTTCTTTTTTGTTCCTACGTGCCTCATTCGTGTCACATGTGCTGTGTCTCATGAGCTAAGCTCGGCGAGCTCCAGGGAGATCGGCAGCGTACCTACGTCCTGCGTGCATGCTAAAAGTGGCTGGTTGGTGATAAAAACAAAAAAACAGCAGAGAACTGTTGTAGTCCTGTCACATTTTCGTGTTGTTGGTACAACTGATTGATTTCAATCAGTTGGTATTCAGTTTTTGAGGGTTGAGAGAGAAGTATTTCAAGCGGAAGATGAGTTAAACGATTACGAACCAATTACCGGCGGGGTTATTTGTTACCGATCAATGCGCATGGAATTTTCATGGTTCAAAATATTGATTAAGCTCCACCAAGTTCAAACGATTTCAAATCAGCTCCTGATCATTCTCACAAAATTTGTTCTCATTAGGATGCGAACTCATACTGAAGTTTATGTGGGAATTGAAAAATTGAACGTTAGGATAATTAGTTATTAATTCATTAGGAAGACGATGTTCTTCTGATATGGTTAATTTACTACTCAGTAGACAACATTGGAATAATAGGACAAAAAATCAAGGCTATTATGTCACAAGGGCAAGATGCAGTGTTGCCCTGAAAACAGCCGATTAATTCTACCAGCAAGTTATCAACTTGGAAATTAATTAATAACCAATTTTCTTGACATTCAATAAGTGGTTTTCAACAAAGTTGTAGCTGGAAAATTTTCACGTTAGAGGGAGGGGGGGGGGGGGCTCTGATGGACAACTTTTCCGTAAATCATTATGGTGCAGAGCTAGAACGATGAGGACAAAAAATACATTTTTCTTATAGTAATTCTCATATAAACTTCAAAGAGCCAGTGCAGAATCAGTTCGCCACCAAATTAGCTCAAATTTTGGGATATTGATCAGTCTGATTTGGATCCGATTGATCTTGGTGGATCAAATTGATAGGTATTTTGCAGCTGGCAGAGAACTAATAGTTCGGAGGGCCCTTTAAAAAAGCTTCGTTGTTGAAATTGATTCGTGTGACTTCATCCATCAGTATTTTCAGCCTTTCAAGCTGTAGCTGACATCGCTAGTTAATTCAAACATGTACTTAAATTTGAGAACTGTTCAAATATATTTAGACAAAAAGCATGGTGTGTTCGTCCCAAGTAGTAGTCAACCTGAAAATATTTTGAGAAATAAGGAAACTGGATTGTAAATTTTGGAATGAATCCAACATATTTGTCACACTCAACGGTCAGTATCTGAATCGCAAACCATGTTTTCCAAAATGTTTATTTAGTAGGCTCAATATATTTGAAAGCTCTGCGGAGCCGAAGGACTAAACAAATATTACAATGGAGATCTAAAACGATTTCCTATATTTTTTTGTGCTTGCAACGCATCGAATCTCGACAGATCCGCAAACCCTTTCTGCCGAGGATGCTGATGTTCGTTTTGCATGCTTTATCGGCCTCCTGAGGGCACGTCCATTATCACCACCTCTTCATGTAGCACCTCTACCACTTCCTCTGTTGATTTGCTGGTGCTGTCTGACAATGCACCTACAGCCACTACACCAGGGTACGAACTGCTATCCGACTTGCAAGGAATTTAGTAGTTCTTCAAGAAGCTTCGTGGTACTTGAGGGAACTTTTTAAAAGTTTAGGAAACTTTCTTGAAGTGCAGATTTTTCTTTAAAGTTCAGCTAACTTTGTAGAAGCTCACCGAACTTCAGTGAACTTCGTAGAGTTTCATCGAACTGCTTCGGTAACTCTTCTTCTACGTACCTGAAAAAGTTATAAGACAACGACACTTCCTACACCTCGCAGCTCGTAATTGACAGTATGGGCTGAAAGAGGCTATTCATACTGTCGCTAATGTGATTAGTAACACTTATGCTTCGTTTGACTCTAATGTTCCGTTAACTGTTTTCACTAGACACTGTCCTGATTTTGAATGTTTCTATGGTATTATTATTATATTTTGTTTTATGCATTAAGACCAACATATGTCAGATGAATCATGAGCTAAATTTAGTGAAATTGTTTGAAGTTCTGAGATCATGGAAAAGTTCAGAAAACTTCGTAGAGGTGGGAACTTTATACAAGTTTAGGTATCTTCGTAGAAGTGTATTGTTTAATGGCAGGGAACCTCTTTATTATTCAAGGACCTTTTTTATAACTTCAGAGCTTTGATGAAACCTCATCGACTTGAAATAGTTCAGAGAATTCCACACAAATTCAGAAAATTTCGTGCTTCGAACATTGCGGAAAATCAACGATAAACGTAGACGTGAAGCAAGCTTTGATGAAGTTTTGTGGACTGCATAATAATTCGAGGAACTGCGTATAACTTCATAGAAGTACAGGGCATTTTCAAAAAGTTCATGGAATTTCGTAAAGATAGAAGACTTCAGGGATCTTCGTTTCAGTTTAGGGAACTTCATAGCAGTTTGTCAGAGATCTTGAAAATCTCAATGAACTTCCTGAAGATAAAGATTTTGGACCATCGTTTAATTTCAAGGTAGTTTGAAATTTTAGTAAATTTTCTAAAACTTAAGGAAATTTTGTAGATGTTCAGGAAACGTTGCATAAGTAACAGGATATTCTTTCAGATATGCTCCCTAGACAGCCAGGAAGTTTTGAAAGATCAGCATTTGCTGATGTTCTTCTGATCTGAATTAGCGAGTTGCTAAAAAAAAGGATGACTTAAGAATGTGCTTAAGTTTTTGAATGTCATAATTTTTCAAATGGATAGTTCAACTTTCAACACGGTATTTTCCAAATTTAAACCATACACTCTGGCAACATGGTGATTTGATTGGTTGATCTGTTGCAGGTTGTAGCAATAGCTGGTTTGTTGTAGCGAGATGGTGGCGCTTGGTGGTCACTTTGTGGAATTGGTGCCGATACTCAGGCGCTTCCTTTTGACACTTTTGGTATACAAAGGCAAGTCGCCATTATCTAACCGAAAAGGTTATTTCTTCTTAGCGATTACGGACATCGACGCGAAAACGATGCCATCGAAACCCGCAGAGCAATGGTCAGCAGATGCCACCTAGATCGTACCGTGCTAACCAGAAAGCGATTTGAAGGAACGGAACAGAAGGTCGGTAGACTTGGTGATATTAATAATTGGAATGGTAAATATATCACTGCATTGGTCTACACGCTAATCTGAGCTAAAGCCAACGATGCCCGTTCATGTCACTATTTTGCAGCAGCTATTTAGTATAGACCGCGCCATCACCCAGTGGGTCACCGCTTCTGTTATAGAATTTATCTGAATGCTCGATCACATGAGGCACATTAAAAAAATCTGAACATTTTTAAAGTAATGGTAACAAAGTACAAGTGAAAGCGTAAAGGTAATACGCCAAGAAAAAAATGTTCTGCGAAAAATGCTTCCACCCATTGAATTATCATAACATTGCTGCATTCGTAGCATTCCGATATAATCTATTCAAAATACATAACATCCCATCTAACAATGTATACCAGTTGTGTTGCCGATGAATGGTTAAATTACGTTGAAAATGTGTGAACGTCCTGCAACGGCCAAATCCCCGTACTAAACAATACCGATACACTTTTTGTAGAATTTTTGTCCATTCTATATTTTGAAAATAACGTGTTAAAAGATGTTAGTCATGCAAGTGCAGTTAAGTGTTGAACCGGAAAAAATAAACAAAGAATATTCTAATTGACCGGAAAATTAATGGCTTTTGCTATTAGAGGATTTCAATAATTTAAGCACTGCAAACATATGCTACCTTTCCTCTGAAATAGGAATGGTTTGTTCAAACGCAAATGAAATGTCGGTCAAAGCAACCAAGTTTCAACAGCCTGTATTTCGCTTACCTACATCTTCCAGAACTTCGAGCTGTGCAGTTCTAGCATTAATCGTAGCACATGAGATGAAGCACATGAGATCAGCGCGAGCCTCGCGCACGCCAGGATTTTTGGGTGTCGCATTTGATTCTCGCTCGTATCTTATTCTCGCGTGTCTCTTTCTCGCTCGTCACATGTTGTTTTCGTTGCGATGGGAGACGGTTTGTTGAGAGTCTCGACAGCACATTTTTGCACACACGAGGAAAATGTAACTCTGCATCCAACATCGATGTTTGACCTCTACACGTCACCCCTATTTTTAAAATACCTTTCAAATAAACCTGCTATCCTAGCAGACTTATTTCTGACACACAAGGATTAACTTTGCCAGACGCTTTCTCGAAAACCAGCCGATCAACAACAGAGGGATTTTCGTACATCTTAATTTAGTTTCGAATTATCAAATTAAGTGAAAAATTTCCAAATGGAACACAGCCTCACATTGCACAGCAACATCCTGTATGGGCAATAGACTGATGCAAAATTGGACTTTTTCACTCCACAGTGCTTAAATGGTTTCAAATCGGGTCCTGATTAGCCTCCCAAAGTTACAACTCATTTGGATAGAAACAGACTTCGCACAAACCATTTAAAGTTTACATGTAAATTACTATGGGAAATCTCAACTTTTTGTTCATTGCCTTCTAGTCTTTTTCCATATTGAGCTGCGAAACAGTTTGTTTGCCATTCTTATAGAAAATTTTCTCAGCTACAACTTTGCTGAAGATTGTTTCTATGTTTATTATTTAAGAAATTGGTAAACTTATAACATGATCAAGCAGCTGTTCTGTAGGCAACACTGTATTTTGCAGTGTGACATAGTAGCCATGATTTTTGTGTCGTATTCAACGCCCCAGAAACACCAATGTTGCCTGCTGAGCAGTTGATTGAGCATTATCATAAGACATCAGCGCATTGAACCATTGATAACTTTCGATCCTTGCATTTAATCAAACAGTGGTCTTCAGCAAAGTTTTAGCTGGGAACAAGTACATTTGAAAGCTTTTGAAGCAGACCGATATGGTGAAATCTTGGTTTTACCATAGTAATTCCCATACAAACTTCAAATGGTTTGTGCCATCTCAGTTTCTCATCAAATGGGTTCAAATTTTGAGAGTTTAGTCAGGATCCGATTTGGAATCGTTTGAGTATTGTAGAGCGATAATTTCAAATTTTGCATCACTCTAATGGGCAAGCTTTCCAGACATAGTCAAGCATGGCAAATTATTTACATATTTTTTCCTCTAACTTATTTCATCAACCCAGACATCAATCAAATTTCGTAAAATAATGTATGAAGCTATTGTAGGTTTTGATATTAGCTACAACTGTTGTCAATAATTCAAATCTATATCTCTTTGCATGATGAATGTAAATTACATTCACTGAAAAATAATAGCAAGTTCTGTCCGCTCTAGTTCGTTTTGCATAAGAGGTACAGATTTGAGTAATTCACAATTTTTTTTAGCTAATATCAAATTCTACAATCATGTTTTAATCATTTTACGGAATTCTGCTGATGGAAAAAGTTAAAGGCAAATGAATGTATATAAATGCACGAAAAGAAAGTGAATAATTTGCCATGCCTGGACATAGTATATTCAGGAAGTTGCACACTAGCGTCACGTAGTTAGAGAGTTCTGAACTAGTATGACCACCATCCGAAAGGACTTGGTTACCTGAGCAACTTTGCTCAAGACGGCAACTTTCTCTATGGTCATTCCCTAGCACCTCTTCCTTTCATGTATTTTGTCTTCGATGCGTTGATGGCAAGTCCAATCCGCCTAGCTTCAGCCTTAAGTCTGATGTACTTTTCCGCCATCGTCTCAAAGTTCCGTGCCATGATGTCGATGTCATCGGCGAAGCCAAGAAGCTGGATGGACTTCCTGAAGATCGTGCCACTCGTGTCTATCCCAGCTCTTCTGATCACACCTTCTAACGCGATGTTGACTAGCAGACACGGAAGTCGATCACCCTGCCGTAACCCCCTTCGAGATTCAAAGGGACTCGAGAGTGTCGTGTCCCCGATACTCGAACAACGCACATCACTCGATCCATCGTCGCCTTGACCAATAGCGTCAGTTTATCCGGAAATCCGTACCCGTGCATAATCTGCCATAGATATATACACAGCAAAAAAAGTTGTTGAATATTACATCGAAACTGCTGCAACCAGGTCAATCCATCGGTTGTGTAATATCACATTGTACGATGTACATCGATTTTGCGAACAAAATTACATCCATTGATGTAATATTGTATCTGCTTTTTGATATTACATCATTATTTCATTCATCAGCTTGAATTACGTTGATCGATATTACATTTTTTTTGCTGTGTAGCACTGCTACATTCATTTCATGCATTCATTTACATTCATTTGCCTCTAACTTTTTTCATCAACAGAATTCCGTAAAACGACGAATGAAGCTTTTGTAGGCTTTGATATTAACTACAACTTTTGTCATTAACTCAAATCTGTATCTTTCATACATGATGAATTAGAGTGGGCCGAATTTGTTATTGTTTTTCAGTGAAGTAATTTACATTCACTGAAAAACAATGGTGGGTGTTGAATCGGAAAGACAGCCAACGTTTATAAAGCTTTTAATAAATAAATAAGTTAATAAGATTAGAGTAAACAGCGTGGATTTATCGATCTCAATGAGCTTTTTTCAGCACCTAATTCGACAACCTGCTTTATTCAGCAGTGTACACAGTTATACCAACAATCAATACGAAACTAACGATTTTAAATTGGCTCACCACTTTAGTAGCCTATTGGTCCCAAGCAAACGATTAACGTACCCTATTCTTGTTTAAATTCTATTACTACACTATGTTTGTTTTGATACGCTATGAAAGTTTGACAGATAACATCAGGGGTGTGTGGATTCATGCAGAACATGCAGGGGTGAGTGAAATAGCTTGGGACTGCTTGGGACCGTTGTTCTGGTACTGAGTGAGCCAAAAATAATAATGATTTTCTTCGGGACCCAGTGGTCTTAGAGTTTCCTCTATGGTTATACCAACAATCAATACGAAACTATCGATTTTAAATTTACTCACTACTTGACTAGCCTATTGGTCCCAAGCAAATCGATTAACGTGTCCCATTCTAGTATAAATTCCAGTACTACACTATGTTTGTTTTGATTCACTATGAAAGTTTGACAGATAAAATGAGGGGTCAGTGGATTTTTCTATGATTCAAGGTGTGAATCGATTAGCTTGTGACCGAAGAGAGTACCAGAGCTGAACCATAAAGTTGAGCACATTTACTCGGGACCTACTAGTCTTAGAGTTACCTCTATGGTTATAGCATAGAGGTAACTCTAAGACCACTGGGTCCCGAAGAAAATCATTATTATTTTTGGCTCACTCAGTACCAGAACAACGGTCCCAAGCAGTCCCAAGCTATTTCACTCACCCCTGCATGTTCTGCATGAATCCACACACCCCTGATGTTATCTGTCAAACTTTCATAGCGAATCAAAACAAACATAGTGTAGTAATAGAATTTCAACTAGAATAGAGTACGTTAATCGTTTGCTTGGGACCAATAGGCTACTAAAGTGGTGAGCCAATTTAAAATCGTTAGTTTCGTATTGATTGTTGGTTATAGGTTATACCAACAATCAATTCGAAACTAACGATTTTAAATTGGCTCACTACTTGACTAGCCTATTGGTCCCAAGCAAATAGATTAACGTACCCCATTCTAGTCAACATTCTAGTACTACACAATGTTTGTTTTGATTCGCTATGAAAGTTTGACAGATAAAATGAGGGGTTATTGTATTTTCCTATGTTTCGAGGGGTGATTCGACTAGCTTGGGACCGAAGATAGTACCAGAGCTGAGCCAAAAAGTTGAGCACGTTTCTTCGGGACCTACTTGTCTTAGAGTTACCTCTATGATATTATCAAGCATTGCTAATGCTCATATAAAGAGGATTATGTGCATGAAACATTAGGAGTGTTGATTGAAGGCTTATAGCATTAGCAATTACTGTCTAAGGGCTTATTAACACTAGTAATGCTGAAATAAAGCCAATTAAAGGCTACATACTAATGCTTATGGTTACTTGGGGTTTCTTCGGGACCTACTAGTCTTAGAGTTACCTATATGGTTATATAGTATTTATTCAATATATATGCATATTTGTGACTCTGAATTGTTTGTTAGGATTGGCTTACAAAATCTTGAAGTTTGACACCCTTATTCATGTGTTCGAAGTGTTAATGGGTAAAAAAATACCCATTTTGAAGAAAAGTTGCTTAACTCATTAATGAGTAATTTTTCACCCATTAATGAGTATCTGTTACAATAGAAACTCATTCATGGGTAAAAATACTCATTAATTAGCTAAGCCACTTTTCTTCAAGATGGGTATTTTTACCCATTCATGTGTGCCTTCATGTAAGCGTGTACATTCTATCGAACTTGTATGCAACATTGGGCCGTATGAATAAAAAGAGTTTACTTTACTTTCCCGTGCTATTCTTACGGGAAAAGTAAAGTAAACGCTTTTATTCATACGACCTATTGTTTGTGGTTTGGAAAATCGCCAATAGCTCGTCGTCGTTGAAATGTCGTTAGTGAGATATTTTTAACGGAAATTTATTTAAAAAGACACATCTGTTTGTCTGTGATAAAACGCTTTCCACACTGAAACAAATCGACATGTACCGTTTACTGGATCCATCTTATAACATAGCAATGTCAGCAGATTTATTCATTCTATGTGATGATTGATAGATTCCATTGTATTATCACTTTAAAACTATGACTGCGATATGGAATGATTTCTATCGTAATTTCACATACTTTGTACTTGATAATACTTTGCTTCGAACGTGGTTAGCGATAGGTAAAAAGTATATGAATATTGTCTGATATATTTCTTGGTGAAAAATTGTTGATATGTCATGTTGATATATGTGGGAACAGACATCTAAAGAGCCTGAATTTATAAAGAGGCGACATCTTATCTATTTGACAGGTCTTCTGCTCGATTGGAATGACTTTTCCTATGACTTTGACAGACAATCGATTTTTCCAATTTTGACATGTCGTCTCTTTATAAATCCAGGCTCTTTACAGACATCTAGAAACTAATGGAAAATCATATAAGTTTGCATTATGAGAAAATTCAGTACAATATACCTGGTTTCATGATGAATATTGCTCACTAAAAGATATATCTTATAAGATAATCATGTATATTTTATTGAAGTTGCTTTTAACGATTTTTGACGTTTGTTGATATGTCGCGTGTAAACAGACATGTAGAAACTATTGGACTGTCATTTAACTTTGCAGTATAGGAAAACATGTATATCTCATATCTCATTGGAATAGCTTCCTTTGATTTTTGAGGTTCAAAGATTGTAAAAAGATTTATCCCAATCATTATATAGTCATATAGATTTGCCTTTTAAGAAGTCCAACAGCAAACATTTGTTTTGGCATGTTTTTCTGGGATGAATATCGCTCAAAATAAAATACATCTTACATGATTCCTTTTCATAAATTATTGACACCACCGAAACGGAACATAAATTTGTCAGTGCTATTTGTCTTCACTCTAGCAAAACGAGCATAAAGTTGCACTACATTCCATGTCGGGAGAGCTGTTCTTACTTCATGCTAATTGAACGAGCTCAATCTTGAAGTCAGCCGTGTCCCAGTGGAATCGAGCGCAGAAACCGAAAGCATCACACCTCAACAGTTCTTGATCGAATCCCAAATCAGCTACAATAAAAAAAAAGACACAACTGTGAAAGCTCCCACTGCCTGATGTTAATTTTTCGATTTATTTTTAGAAATCTATTAAATATATGTGTCAAAAGAAGAAGTAAATTTCATGTGATTTTCACATAAACTTTACTTCGATTGATTTATGACACATATATTATATTGTGGTGAAACGTAAAGCTTATGCTTATGGGTTTCAAATCCATTTCAGTTAATTATTATAATTTGACTGATTTTCATTTATCATATGACGATCATATAAAAGTTACCAAATTATCAGCATTGTAAATGTATCAGATATTCATATAGAATTTACCTGACACATTTTCAATCATATCATTTTCAATGGATTATCTTATAGCGCAAATTTATTAGATTCCCACATAACAGGAATATGTCAAATTGGTTCAGTGCAGCAAGATGAAAACACCAAAAAATCGTTTAAAATTACAGAAGATATTGCAAAAAATAGTGAAAAGGAGATTAAGGTTTGGTGCTCCAAAAGTTTAAAAAAATATCTAGAAAATATGTTCTATTCTGTTGTCCTGTTCTTATTTTTATCTGTGTAAACATACTTCGAAATCCATTCACTAAAGGAAAACTCGCTACGAAAGGAAGGGGTGTTCTAAAGTCATTCAAAATGAGCTACGTCTTTTATGTCAGCCCTCTAAAGGAAAACTAAAACGTTTGGCTCTAGAAAAGTGTTGCATAGTTGTGAACTCACTGGCAGAATTAAGACAGCAAAGTTTCATGACGTCAAAAGAATGTCCTGCCATGTACGTAAAATGACGTTCCGTGTACCCGACAACCCCGCCACCCCCAACCGGATAAAGTAAAATCGCACCTACACGAATGCATTTCACATTCTCTTTCTCTCGGATATGCCATCTTCCTGATGTGCTTCATCGGGAGAGACCGACGGAGAGAATTGTTTGCGTTGATAAACAGTAGATAGATGGATCCTACCAGTCATCCGTATGCCAATGTGTATACTAAAGGGCATAGGTAGTAGCATGCGATCGGTTCTGGGAGCTTTGCTATTCCCAACGTGCTGAGTGAGAGACTGACGGGAGAGAAAATAGGCGAGAGCAAGTGGTTGAGGAAAACTTAATTTTCATTCACTTTGGCAAAATTGGAGAATCGATATGTGTGTAACACTCGGTTGATTAGGGTGTTCTACGTTGAGGAATTTTTCGCTGCGTTGAAATTAGGCACTGCGGGTGGAAAAATGTGAATTTTCAGCACCTTTTCGAATTACGTTAATGTAGGGTTGGAAAATCTGTGTTGGATTGTGGAACAAATGTCGATTCGCGTCGGATAAAAGTGTGGAGCAGGTTGCATTGAAATCGGGTCGCGAGAAGGCAAGGAAAATTTCATCTATTATTGATCTGGGTGAAATTTGAAGCACGGGGTCCAATCGAGCGCTTCCTGTGAGCGTGTATCAATCAGACATTCGGATTAAATCTACCGATAACATCATTTGTAATCCGGAAATTCAGGAATATCCGTCAGTCCAGAACTGGAAAAATTGTACAACCTTAGAAGTTAGCTACGAAGTGGGTTCAAAATGCAGCCCCCACCACGAAAAGTAAGCTCCTTTTTAATGTGAGAGTCGTGAATGAGCCCAGCGAGACTGAGCGATGTTTAATGTGAATGGAACATGTCCAGACATTTGTGGAGTATTAATTACGGATTATGCTTTCTTTTACTACTTTTAGGGCAACTATACAAAATTTCTGAAGAATCTTCATTCGGAGCAGTTGGCAAAGCTTGCGTTGAAAAATCAAAATGAGTGCGAGCTACTCGAAGACATTCGACAGTTCACGCTCAAACGTTCGGCGATTGAAAAGTCATACAGCGAGGCCCTGCTGAAAATTTCGTCGGCGTATCTCAACAAGAAGCAAGCTTGTATACCGGAAATTAAAATGGACGGAGCTGAGGAGAAATGGTAAATGAATAAATTTTATGATAAAAATCCTAGCAGCAGCGACCTATGTTCCAAGATGAATGACTGGATATGGGAAGAAAACTTTTCGCAATGCTATTTTGTGTTCTGCTGCGAAACGAGCAAAAGACGATGAATGTGTTTAAATTGACAATTGTGTAGAACAGGGACCAACCAGGGATAAACCATGGAGCTCTAGTGGAACTTGTAGATACTTGGCAAAGGGTAATGAAAACTGTTCTTTTTACATTGACTTCATCAGATCGCTAGTGAACAAATTTATATATTATTCACCAAAAAATGGGTCGATATCAGATTGATGTAATAGTGTGTATTCTCTTCAGTGATAGATCCAAAGGCAAGTGTCAATTCATCAAGATTCGATCTTAAACTATTGACCACTTTGTCAAGCAGTTTCGGCGTGACTTTCTACCAGCGATTTCTTAAAACTGGACCAACTAATTGCTATTTTTTTTATGAAACGCACAAATCTTGCCTACTTTTCTCGTGGTTCTAGAAGAAAAAATCTCAAAATAATGTTTTATTTCAAAGTTCAAGTGGTAGTAAACGTCATTTTAACTGCTCGAATGAAGTGGTTAATTGTTAAAGGTTCTCTGAAATTTGATTTATTTTGAAAAATTTTGTTCGACGAACTTTTCACCTATGCGCACAATGATTTCTATACTTTTTTGATTATTTCGTCTTAAACACATTACATGAAAAACAATTGGCGTGTACATCAAATGTAAGTTTTGATTTCTTACATATTTTGCATATGTTTCTAACGAGAATTGAAATGGCAGGACTTACAGCACCGGCGCCGGCCACGTCCACACCTAAGACTAGAAGGTCCCGAAGAAACGTGCTCAACTTTTTCGCCCAACTCTGGTACTCTCTTCGGTCCCAAACTAATCGATGCACCCCTCGAAACATAGAAAAATCCACGAACCCCTCATTGTCAAACATTCATAGCGAATCAAAACAAACGTAATATAGTACTAGAATTTGAACTAGAATGGGGTAAGTTAATCGATTTGCTTGGGACCAATAGGCTAGTCAAGTGGTGAGCCAATTTAAAATCGTTAGTTTCCACCGGTTGTCCACACGGTCTTTTGTTTGGCAAGGGGAAGGATGATTAGTATGACAAACGTTGTTATAGAGACCGTGTTTACCTCTGCTTCTCACGATTGCCATTGGAAGGAAAGTTATGATAGTGTGGGTAAGGTTTCTTTTTGATCTAGATTCACTGTGGGAAAAGAAGCGATCGATAAAGCAGATTTGTTTATTTAAGTCTAATAGGGATAAAGATTTAGCACAGAACAGAAGGGGAGCTGCAAAGGAATCAGAGAACTTTAACTACAGACAAAAACATGCCTTCTGTCGCCAGGTGCGCTAGTGTTCTAGAATGAAAAATTCTCCACTTTTGGATTTGAAGTTTCCTTTATGTTCTGTGAAATGATACATAAAGACAAATACGAGGAAATGAACGGGCCTGGGATTGAACTCACGACCTTCTTTGCTCAGTAAGCAGAAACGGTAACCACTAAGCTAATGAGCATTCGTCTTGTTTAGTTGCTTAGCACTAACTTTTTTATTTAAAATTTCTCTTTATACTTTCTTATTACTTATTACTTATCTTGTAAAGCCATTTGAAGCTTCTTAAGATGCATGTTTTGTAGAAAAATGTCTGAACCTCTTTTTATACAGAAGTTATTCCTAATTATATTAAAAAAATAATGCATATAGTCAAATTAAATTCATACGCGTTCAAAAAATAACATATTTCTATTTTGTTGTATTATGTACTTCACGTTGAAATTTGAAACAAAAGATCTATGAAACTTTTTTTTTCAGTTGCATTCTAATTTAATTCTGAATAATTATTCAAAAAAGAAAACGTTAAGAGATAGATAATATGTTTCTTGAATAAAGTTGCTTGAAATTAACTCAACTACAAATCTGCTCATGGTAATGTCTTCAGTTTCAAAAAATAGTTTTTGAATATCAATTAATTTTAGGATTACCCTATTATTTACAAGCCTAATCATGATTGACCTCCTGTGGTTTTGGATTACTCTATTATTTCCAACCACCAACAGTAGGATATCTTAAGGTGAATCGCCTAATTTTGATCAATCTCATTACCACCTCAAAATTTCAAGAGCACAAATATCACCTCTCACAAAACATACAATAATGAAACTGGAACTTTACGTTTGCTGCACTATACAAGGAGTTTCAATTTCATGAGTGATGTCACAACAGCGCCTAAGATTTGTGCTCTAAAAATATTGAAGTGATAAAGACGGCCATTGTTGGACGCTTCAAGGAATCACCTTAAAGCGCAAAAAATTCACCGATGAACGAAACGTCTAGGATTATTTTCCTGCTATATTCCCATCCTGGATCACTATGAATTGGGCCCAAAATACCACAGACCAACTATATTTGAAAAGTTAGCTAAAATATATTTTACAAAATTATTTTAAAGGCCTTGTAGAACGCCTGAACGAGGAAACACTACAAATTCGGTATATGTTCGGTATATATCATAGAATCTTACATTTTAAATTAAGTTTCGGAAGGTGCTCGATGGGTGTTTAGAAAAGGCTAAAGCGAACTATACTGACTGAAGGTCCAAACTGGAATGATGTATTAGGTGTCCGGCCATTAGGCCGAAGGTCATTAGGCTGAATGGTCAATAAGCCTGTAAGAAACGGCTTACCTATAGGCTGCCTCGAGCAAGGGTACTTCCCCCAAAGTCAGTCGGATTAGGGTGAAAGAACAAAACATCAAGAAGGAATCAATTTTGGACGTCTATTAGCTACTAAGCTTTGTCCTCCTACTGGCTGTTGCTGCTGCTTTCGCTAGGCCTTTCGATGACGGTATGGTGGCGGTTCTGCTGCTACAAAGCATGGACTGAGCGGAGCAGTTTTCTTCTTCTTCTCGTGGTCCTTGGCAATTAGCGGGGAGTATGAGCAGGGCTCCTTTGTCAGGGCCCCCTCGGCGACGGTGATGACGAGCAACCGGCCTACCCACTCGCCGTAGGCAATCATGGGTAACACCGTAATGTCAACAATCAATACGAAACTAACGATTTTAAATTGGCTTACCACTTTAGTAGCCTATTGGTCCCAAGCAAACGATTAACGTACCCTATTCTAGTTGAAATTCTATTACTACACTATGTTTGTTTTGATTCGCTATGAAAGTTTGACAGATAACATCAGGGGTGTGTGGATTCATGCAGAACATGCAGGGGTGAGTGAAATAGCCTGGGACTGCTTGGGACCGTTGTTCTGGTACTGAGTGAGCCAAAAATAATAATGATTTTCTTCGGGACCCAGTGGTCTTAGAGTTACCTCTATGGTAATGTATCCTAGGTGGTACAACCAACAATCAATACGAAACTAACGATTTTAAATTGGCTCACCACTTTAGTAGCCTATTGGTCCCAAGCAAACAATTAACGTACCCTATTCTAGTTGAAATTCTATTACTACACTATGTTTGTTTTGATTCGCTATGAAAGTTTGACAGATAACATCAGGGGTGTGTGGATTCATGCAGAACATGCAGGGGTGAGTGAAATAGCTTGGGACTGCTTGGGACCGTTGTTCTGGTACTGAGTGAGCCAAAAATAATAATGATTTTCTTCGGGACCCGGTGGTCTTAGAGTTACCTCTATGGTACAACCATATAGGTAACTCTAAGACTAGTAGGTCCCGAGAAAACATGCTCAACTTTTTGGCTCAACTCTGGTACTGTTGTCGGTCCCAAGCTTATCGATGCACCCATCGAAAAATAGGAAAATCCACGAACCCCTCATTTTATCTGTCAAACTTTCATAGCGAATCAAAACAAACATTGTGTAGTACTAGAATGTTGACTGGAATGGGGTTCATTAATCGATCTGCTTGGGACCAATAGGCTAGTCAAGTAGTGAGCTAATTTAAAATCGTTAGTTTCCACCGGTTGGTACAACCTTCTATATCACCTACTTCGTCCTGCTTGACGATTAACTCCGGTGGCGAAACTGGCTATATTGTCTGAGCCACCGCAGTCAGGACGGCGAGTGTCTACCAGATCCCTTGTGGTCAGCCGGGGAAGTAAATAGCTCGATCGACGTAGTACGATCAACAATCAATACGAAACTAACGATTTTAAATTGGCTCACTACTTGACTAGCCTATTGGTCCCAAGCAAACGATTAACGTACCCTATTCTAGTTGAAATTCTATTACTACACTATGTTTGTTTTGATTCGCTATGAAAGTTTGACAGATAGCATCAGGGGTGTGTGGATTCATGCAGAACATGCAGGGGTGAGTGAAATAGCTTGGGACTGCTTGGGACCGTTGTTCTGGTACTGAGTGAGCCAAAAATAATAATGATTTTCTTCGGGACCCGGTGGTCTTAGAGTTACCTCTATGGTACAACCATATAGGTAACTCTAAGACTAGTAGGTCCCGAGAAAACATGCTCAACTTTTTGGCTCAACTCTGGTACTGTTGTCGGTCCCAAGCTTATCGATGCACCCATCGAAAAATAGGAAAATCCACGAACCCCTCATTTTATCTGTCAAACTTTCATAGCGAATCAAAACAAACATTGTGTAGTACTAGAATGTTGACTGGAATGGGGTTCATTAATCGATCTGCTTGGGACCAATAGGCTAGTCAAGTAGTGAGCTAATTTAAAATCGTTAGTTTCCACCGGTTGGTACAACCTTCTATATCACCTACTTCGTCCTGCTTGACGATTAACTCCGGTGGCGAAACTGGCTATATTGTCTGAGCCACCGCAGTCAGGACGGCGAGTGTCTACCAGATCCCTTGTGGTCAGCCGGGGAAGTAAATAGCTCGATCGACGTAGTACGATCAACAATCAATACGAAACTAACGATTTTAAATTGGCTCACTACTTGACTAGCCTATTGGTCCCAAGCAAACGATTAACGTACCCTATTCTAGTTGAAATTCTATTACTACACTATGTTTGTTTTGATTCGCTATGAAAGTTTGACAGATAACATCAGGGGTGTGTGGATTCATGCAGAACATGCAGGGGTGAGTAAAATAGCTTGGGACTGCTTGGGACCGTTGTTCTGGTACTGAGTGAGCCAAAAATAATAATGATTTTCTTCGGGACCCAATGGTCTTAGAGTTACCTCTATGGTACGATCGCCGTACTCGCAACGAACGGCACCGATGTTGAAAGCATCCGATGTGATGCCATTCAGAGAGACTCGGAACGTCCTGTCTGATAGATAGTTGTTTATTATCTTCCCTAGGAAGATTGGAAGACCGTACTACTGCAATTTGAACACCAGGCCATCATGCCAGACATTGTCGAACGCTTTTTCAACGTCCAACAACGCCATGGCAGATGTTTTCGAAACAGACTTGTTCCGTCTGAGAATGTTTGTTACTCGAGACAGCTGGTGGACGGTCGAACGACCGTTCCGGAAACCAAACTGTTCCTCGAGTAACAAGTTGTTTTCATCGGCAGATGTTAGGAGCCGGTGGTACACTGCTCTTTCGAACAGTTTTGATAACCCTGAGAGTCGATAACTTGAAGGAGAGGTCGGATCCTTCCCAGGTTTCCGGATGGGTATGACTTTAGCTGACTTCCAACACGAGGGGAAGTAGCCAAGTCTGAGGCACTGATTAAAAATCAGTGCCAGATGGTTGTAGAATCTGGAACTCAAGTGTTTGATTTCCAGATTTAGGATGTTGTCGAAACCTGGGGCCTTCATGTTTTTAGATGATTTGATATAGGCCAACAGTTCGTCAGCCGTAATCTCGGATACCTCTGGAAAAATGTTAAGAATCTGAAGAAGATTGGTTGCATCTTCAGCATCCTCAGATTCATGAGGGCTGACGATGTTTTGTCCGAGATTATGGGAGCTGACGAAGTGTTGACCTATCGCGGCAGCCTTCTCTTCAGGAGTATTCAGATCAACCGCCGGGACGATCCAGTGGGGTCAGTGGTGGAATGGGCCTAGGCTTGTTTTTAAGAATTTTTGTAAGTTTCAAGAAGGGCTTAGCACAATCTGGGAGAGAGCGGATCTTTCTAGCAAAATCGTTATTTCTGAGATCCACCATCCTGGCCTGAATGATCTTTGTTAATCGATTACAACTGGTCTTCAAGTTAGGCAGGCCAGTACGCTGGTACTGCCTACGAATGATGTTACGGAGTCTAATGAGATCTTTGGTAGGGCTGTCAAGGTTCAGAGTGTTACTCACCTGTCTGGATACTGGCACGTGTTGTTCCTTGTCCAGGAAATCGCCTTCTCGATGGTTTGTAGACACCGGTCAACATCTTCGGACGTCCCCGGTTGGACATCGTAGTCGATGGTTGTGTCGACGCAGTGTTAATATTGCGCCTCGTCAACACTCGATGGTAGTTGCACCGGGAAGCTTCGAATCGGTTTACCGAGGATCCAACTTCGGCCACCACCGGGTAGTGGTCCGAGCTCAGCTCCTGGAATGCCACAGGTTGCGAGATGTTGTGTCCCATGTTGCTTCCGAAGATGTCGATGACTCAACCGGGTGGAAGCGTCTGGGGCCAAGATGGTATAGTGGTCTTTATTGAGGATGATGCCGTTTCTATTGCTCCGACCGTTGCCCCAAGCTTGGTGTTTTGCGTTCAGATCGCCAGCGATGATAAAGTTCCCGCTCCTCCGGGTGAGTTTGATGATGTCTTTCCGGAGGGCCACTGACGACCCGTCCCTGATGTTGGTTTGCTTGGGGCAGTAGGCCGCGATGATGGTGATTGGGCCAAGTGATGTGCTCACCTCCACTCCGATGGCTTCAATTGTTTTCAGCTGGAAGTTTTGTAGCAGCCGGCAACTGATGTTCCGTCTTGCAGCGATTGCCACTCCTCCACCTCCAGAGCAGGTGCGATGAAATCTGGCGAGCCGGAAGTCGGGAAGGAATACGTTCAGTTCGGGCTTCAAATGCATCTCGGTGATGATAGCAATGTCGACCTCCTTGGTGTTGAGGAAATCGAGTAGCTCTCTATGCTTGTTCGTCAGTGAGCAAGCGTTCCAATTTGCATTTTTTTTAGCTTCACGGTCCATACTTGGTGACGAGTGACAAGGCAGCATGAAGCTGTTCAGATCGAGTCTTGCAGGTGCGCATGATGATGATGACCTCGGCCACGAGCGTCACAAGTTCCTCGGAGGTGAACGGAGAATCGTCGACAGATTCACCTGAGACAGCACCAGCGTATGATAAACCAGGGGCGGTGGATGAACCTGGAAGCGGGGCTAGGTTCGGAACATGTCGACGGGGCTGGAGAGCTGGGTACTGGACTTCCTTGAGTGCAGGAGGCGAACGATGATTACGGAGGCGACCGAGCTGGTTATTTATTGTGGCCTTCCGACGGATATTAATGAACTCCACTCGCTTGGGACATCCGAGATTGGAGGCTTGGTGGTTTCCACCGCAGTTGACACACGTCAGCTCGATGTCATCGACTTGCTCACAGGATGCAGTTGAGTGAGTTCCAGCACACTTGCCGCAGTTTGTCTTCATGTGGCAGTTTTTGGTGCCATGGCCATATGAGAGGCAGTTCATACACTACGTTACATCACGATGTTGGGGTTTGTAATGCTCCCAAGTGATGATGACCTGAAACAGGTCCCGGATTTTGGATCTCAGAGCCGCAAGACTAGTGGATCCCTTCGTGAAATGCACCAGGAACAACTGATCATGGAAGCTGGTGTTGTGGTTGGGCCGCCGGTTCATCGGGTACACTGCCTCAGGCTTGAGCCCAAACGGCTTCAGCTCGGATTTCACCGCAGTCGCCACGAACGACGGTAATCCACGCAAAATCACCTTCAGTGGCTTGCTCGATGGCAGATCATGCGTGAAGAAGTCCCTATTGTTGTCCTTCAGGAAACATCTTATTTGTTTGTACTCCTCCAGGCTGGAGCACATGATTTTGGTACCGATGCTGCAAAGCTTGAAGCGAGGCAGCAGCTTGTGTTTTGCCAGTTCGGCACCCAGCTTGGCAACATCCTTCATCGGCGTGAAAAGCGGGGGAATCCGTCACCATCGCCATTTTCTTCCGGGAGTACTGCAGCGACGTCATCCTGCGACGCACTGGGCTTGATTAGCACCTTCTTTGAAGGGCCCGCTGCTGACTCATTGGCACGTTTACTTACCATTTGTTTTGTGTTTGCAAGTTCAAGTAAACTTGCCAGAACGCGAGAAGGTGGCGACACTTCCACGGAGCAACGCGACAGCACAAAACGAAACAAAATTGAATCGAGAACTCGAGTGAAAATACGGACTGAACAGCTCGACAGTCGAGCAAAGAATAATGTAATGAACACTGGACAACAAACTTAAAGGCTAACAAATTAAAATATTCATCCCCGATGGGATAACCAATCGTCCTATACGGTGATCGAAACCAACTGATTATTTAATATTGTATAGCCCTTATTATTTCTCTGTATGTGTCTGAAAAGGGATATAAAATTAATACATCAATCTCTTACTTCCGGTGCAGGAACATGTGGAGCGTATGGCAAACAGTTTTGGAAGAGAACGAGAAGCTGGCACGTGCCCGTCTCGCAGCCGTCGAAGTATTTCAGCAGCAGATTGCCGACGAAGCTAAACTGTTACGAAACTCGAAGCTAAACACCAGCAAGAAATCTGTCGAACATCTCGGAGTAGTTCAGAAAGAACTTCAGCTCTCCGTGCAGGATGTCGATAAGACGAAAAAGTGTTACTTCGACGAAGAGCACTGCGCTCACGATGTCCGTGACAAGGCGAGGGATATTGAGGAAAAGTTGAAAAAGAAAAAAGGTTCATTTTTCCAGTCGATAACGTCACTGCAGAAGAACAGTGCTCGCGTGACCTCACGCAAGGAGCAGCTTGAGGAAAAATCAACCGGAGCCAGGAACGACTACATTCTCAGCCTGGCTTCGGCCAATGCACATCAAAATCACTACTTCACTATTGATCTACAGACTACGATGGCCACTATGGAAAATTACGTCTACGAACGGGTTGCTGACTATTTGGCACTGATTGGCCGTACCGAATTGCTAACCTGTTCGGCTACGCAGAATTCGTTTGGAAAGATTCGAGATCAGGCTCAACAATTGACGCGTGAGTACAATCTACAGTGTTGTTACCTGTACTATCCGGTGCTGAAGCAACACATTCAGTACGAGTTCGAAGCATGCGATAATGATCCGGTTAGAAAGATTACTGCGGATCATGAATCCGCCACAGAAACTTTAAATAAGGAAGGCAAACGTTGGGCTGGACGTGTGGCCCGCGAAAACAACGTTATTAGGGAAAATGCTCGTAAACTAGCCATATGTACGGCTCTGCGTGAAGCCGGTCATCGCACGGATCCTAACGATCAGAATGGGCCAGATCTGGAAACGAAGATCGATGAGTTTCGCGAAAACATTCGTAAAGCCGAAACCGCCAAGTGCAAGGCTGAGTCTCGGCTGGAGTGCCTAAGAATTGGCGGAATCAATGTGGACGAATGGCTACAGGAGGCAGAAACTCTCAGCGTACAAGAGATGCCACGCTCGGCAAGTTCATTGTCCATGCGCACTGATGCCTCAGGACAAGGGGTACGTAGAATGGATCAATTTGGAGAAAACGTCAAATAATTTGATTTTTCTTTTCAATTTTACTAGGAAAATCCAAGCTCTGATTCCTTCTACGATAGTGATAACGCTGAACAAGATCAACCAATGTCAGAATCTTCACCGGCTCCCAAGCAGCCAGAACCACTAGCCGAAGAATTTGCTCCAGACAGCGATGAAGATGAAGGTTTGTTGATATTGGCTCTCTGAACATAAAGACTTGAACTTTTTTTAAATTTGATTCTCAATTTTCAGACTTCGAAGTTGAACAAGAACGCCAGAAGATCGAACAGATTTCTCATGAATGGGACGATCCAATTCATACAGATTGGGGAGGTGAGGAAGCTGCCACGGCTGAAGACAGCCTTCCTCCGCAACAGCCCACAGCACAGACCTTCAAATGCACCGCACTATACTCATATACTGCACAAAATCCAGATGAGCTGACCATAGTCGAGAGTGAACAGTTGGAAGTGGTTGGAGAAGGCGATGGTGACGGTTGGCTTCGGGCTCGGAATTATCGTGGCGAGGAAGGCTTCGTGCCGCATAACTATTTGGATGTGGAGAGAGACACACCGGTGGACACCCACACTACAGCTCAGCTGTCGACGCAAATCTCATTCTCTTCCGTCGATTACACGGTAGACAACGAAGATCAGGACCAGATGCAGGATTCTGGGCAGTCACCAGATCAAATTTCTGTTATCTCAGCACCGAGAAAGGTTCATCAAATGTACTGCATTGCATTGTACGACTATGATGCTACAGCAGAAGACGAGCTCACCTTCGAAGAAGGACAGGTATGTTACCGAAGATATGTTGGAATCGTACCGTATGGACAATGAACATCTAATGGACTTAAATAGTCAAAACCAAAGGTTTTATATTTTTCTTGCATTTTCCATTGTTTCATTTTTTTGTTATATAAAATAAGCATTTTTTAATTAATCTATTATGAGTATTACTATCATTTCTTTAATTACGTTTACTTAATACTTGCGTACCGTTTACTCAGTGCATAAGAGCAGTCACGATTTTTGCCAACATTAGTGAAATTTGACACATTTTTAGTAAGTCTCAACGGCCGTGCAGAACACAGGAAACTAGCACTACTGTGTTAACTGTCTTATAACGAATATACGTTGTATACGAGTACCCCAAATACAACGTAGAGTTCGTCTAATTTTACATTGCAAATGCTATGCAAAATTAGACGAGTCATACGTTGTATTTGGGGTACTCGTATACAACGTATATTCGTTATAAGTCAGGTAACACAGTAGCACTATCCTTCCCATATAGTTTAAAGGGTGATACGGTCAAAATTTGGTCAATATCAACTTGACGTATTTCTTTCAATTTTGCATTTAAAAAACCTGAACACCCCTCATTTTGAAGGTGTGTGTGTGTAGAATGTTGCTCCTATTTTGATTTTGGAATTCACTCTTCAGTTGTCAAAATGCCGTCCAAGCAATAAGAGCAGCGTATCAAAATTTTGCTCGCGCATCGCAAAAATCCGAGCTACTCGCACGCAAAGTTGGCAAAATCGCTAAAAGTTGCCAAATCAACCGTTACAAATGTAATTAAAGTGTTTGGGGAACGTTTGTCGACAGCCAGGAAGTCTGGATCGGGGGGAAATCGAAAACCGGAAGCCGCTGAGACGACAAAGGGAGTTGCCGGTAGTTTCAAGCGAAACCTTAACCTCTCTCTCCGAGATGCCGCAAATAAGCTGGGTGTATCGTCTACAACCGTGCATCGAGCCAAAAAACGAGCCGGACTATCGACTTACAAGAAGGTAGTGACTCCAAATCGCGATGATAAACAAAATACGACGGCCAAAGCGCGATCCCGGAGGCTGTACACGACGATGCTGACGAAGTTTGACTGCGTGGTAATGGACGACGAAACCTACGTCAAAGCCGACTACAAGCAGCTTCCGGGACAGGAGTTTTATACGGCAAAAGGAAGGGGAAAGGTAGCAGATGTTTTCAAGCACATGAAACTGTCAAAGTTCGCAAAGAAATATCTGGTTTGGCAAGCCATCTGTACCTGTGGCTTGAAAAGCAGCATTTTCATAGCTTCCGGGACTGTCAACCAAGAAATTTACGTGAAAGAGTGTTTGAATAAACGTCTGCTGCCTTTCCTGAAGAAACACGGTTGTTCCGTACTGTTTTGGCTGGATTTGGCATCTTGCCATTACGGTAAAAAGGTCATGGAGTGGTACGCCGCCAACAACGTGCAGGTGGTTCCCAAGGACAAGAACCCTCCCAACACGCCAGAGCTCCGCCCAATTGAGAAATACTGGGCTATTGTCAAGCGGAACCTAAAGAAGACCAAAAAACTGCTAAGGGCGAGCAGCAGTTCAAGGCAAACTGGCTTTCTGCGGCGAAGAAGGTGGACAAGGTGGCTGTACAAAATCTGATGGCAGGGGTCAAGCGTAAGGCCCGGCAATTCGGATTTGGAAAAGCGGAAGCCTAACTGAATATTTTTCCTGAATTTTATACTAATTGAACTTGAAAAAGAAATTTAATTTGATTTTTTAAATAAACGATTTCACCGATTTACACGCGTTTTCCCTTGACCAAATTTTGACCGTATCACCCTTTACTAGCTATATTGTACCATGCTCCTGTCGTAATGGAAGCTTTCCGTAAGCAAAAATGCCGTCTGATCGCCTCAACAATTTATCTTCATGAACATCAAAAAGCTTTTCTCATCTATTTCTTCAAAAAGAATATAACTATGTATCACGCTTGTGCTTTCTTTTCACTTTTAACTATTAACATATGAAATCAAACAATCCATGAGTCACGATTTGGCTTGTGTAAAATTCTGTTTGATAGCTCTCTCTCTACCAGTCGAACAAAATTGATTTATTGATTATGATTCGTGAGCGTTCACGAATCATAAAATCGGTGATGGTGACGCATTGAAAGCAATATTGAAAGGGTTGATGTGTCAAACACATACTTTACAACTTCTTCTTGTAACTTAAAAGTACTAATTACCATTATAATATCTAGTGATTTAATAGCTCTGAAACTATTTTTTATAGCAAATGAGTGAAAAACTGATGATGTATTTTGGCTCAAGTTTGAATTCTCATGTAATTTGATGTTTCGCATGATGAGTTATAACTTATCCCAGTTTCTAGACACATCCGTCCTTGGCCTGCTCCTTGGGTACTGTAACATGTCCGGGTGTGGTCAATGTGTGATCAATGGCACAAAGTTTGACATCTATAGTTTGACCAGGCATGGAAAATCATTTGCATCCATTTCGAGCATTCATTTACATTCATTTACCCCTAACATTTTTCATCAACAGAATTCCGCAAAATGATGGATCGAGCTTTTATAGGTTTTGTTATTAGCTTAAACTTTTGTTAAAAACCAAAAACCGTATCTCTTATGCATGACGAACCAGAGCAAACAGAATCCACTACTGTTTTTCAGTGAATGTACTT
The DNA here is from genome assembly GCF_037179485.1 of Ochlerotatus camptorhynchus. NCBI lineage: Eukaryota > Metazoa > Arthropoda > Insecta > Diptera > Culicidae > Ochlerotatus > Ochlerotatus camptorhynchus. The sequence continues at coordinate 969,117 of NW_027040849.1, forward strand.
TACATTCACTGAAAAACAGTAACAAGTTCTGCCCGCTCTAATTCGAGATACAGATTTGAGCTATTGGCAAAAGTTGTAGCTAATAACAAAACCTACAAAAGCTCGATACATCATTTTGCGGAATACTGTTGATGAAAAAAGTTAGGGGCAAATGAATGTAAATGAATGCATGAAATGAATGTAAATGATTTTCCATGCCTGAGTTTGACTGCCATTTTCTTTTCGAATTCTTATTCGATTTGATGTGTGTCACATATTAATAGGTTTGTTTAAAAATATTCAATTCCGTAAGCAAAAATGCCATCTGATCGCTCCAACAATATTTACTAGACTCAAATTCCCTTTGGGGGCGTAGGATCCAGATTGTAACTATGGAAATAGAAATTTCATTTGGGAGTAACAAAATGCAGTGATATGAAATGCGCTTGTGTCAAAATACAGAGAAATTCCGGAGTGATTTGAGATTTGGGCGTAATTGCTTTTGTAAACAAACACGTCAATCGCCGATTTCTCGAAAATAAAAGCTCATTTTCGTAAACAAGCTATGCCAAATGATAAAGGAACAATTCCTCTAGCTCGTAGAGTTATTAGATTTCAAAATTGAGCTTTCATTCACGGAAATCGGCGATTGACGCGTTTGTTTACAAATGCAATTACGCCCAAATCTCAAATCACTCCGGAATTGTGAACATTCGAGCTGATTTGAAATATAGGGATTTACATGAGTTTAGAAAATACCATGACCTGATGTATGGTAAAGTACCCGGAAAAAATAAGTTAAAGAAGTAACTGTGTACCATTTGGTGAATTTCCACTTAAATTTGACAGATAGAAAATTTTCAAATAAACCTGCTATTGTACCAGACGTATTTTTGACAGACTAGGAATCAATTTTGACAAACACCTTCTCGAAAATCAGAAGACCAACAAGAGGGGACTTTCGAACAGTATAATTTATTTTCGAAGTGTCAAATTTAAGTAAAATTTCACCAAATGGAACACAGCCTTAGTAGGCTCGTCATAGGATAAGGCCGTCTTCCATTTGGTGAATTATCACTTAAATTTTACACTTCGGAAATAGATTATAATGTTCGAAAATCGTTCTGTTATGGATCGTTCGGTTTTCAAGGAGGTCCTTTTTTATTTAACGTCGGTCTCTGTTCCGCAATCTAGTGCCAATCAAATGTGCAGGAAGGCAACTTCCACACCTACGTAGGATATCGCACCCATTTCAACGCACATGGCCCGGGACCAACGGCTTTACTTCCCTTCCGAAGGAAGACGTGACCAGAGATTTTTATGCCTCAGAAAAATCCCACCGACCTCGGCTGGGATTGCACCCAGAGACCCATTGGGGTGAGAAAGCAGTCACGCTTACCACTACACCACCCGCGCCGGCTTTTTCAAGGAGGTTTATGTCAAAATTGATTATTTGTCGGTCTGAAGAAAGTGTGGTAAAATAACAGGTTTATTTGAAAAATTTCCATCTGTCAACTTTAAGTGAAAATCTGTGAGGGAGAGGCAGACTCGAAAAATATGAACATCAAAACATTTAGTGGCATATTAAAACACAGAACAGAAAAGTACATGTTCTCACTGCACACTGGACAATCTCAAACAATCACTACACGCTCAAAGCAAAACAGGCTATTTTGCTACGCCTATTTGGATTTGATTTGAATGGCAAAAAATTTCATAACAAGAACAACAGAATACTACTTTGTCGTAATCGCTCATTTCCGTTCTATCGATCAGAAAAGATCAATAATAGCTTGCTTGAGCTTGAGCTTGATTGACCGCCCCCGGTTGCTACTCTGTTATTGCCAGATCAGCTGTAATTACACAGAGAACCAATAGACGATGCTTGGGACTAGCAATCATCCTCAATGTGTAAAAACTGGTGATCTTAAATTAGGCAATACCAGCGCCGGCCCCGCCCGAACACAGGTCAAGAAAGGAATGGGAAGGACTGTGTTGACATGACACTCGCTTTGATGGAAGCCGAGAAAACCTCTGCTCTTCCACGAGGAATCACTGAGATGTTGGATAAGAGGGTTGGGTTTGCAGCAGGGTTCGTTTTGGTAAACGATAAGCTGAATCGATGTCTTAACGATCATATAACGCGAATGAGCTTGGGACTAAACCCACGGTCTTCTGCTCAGTAAGCAAAAACGTTTGCCACTAGGCAGACGAGCTCCTTTTTAATCATCGAGTTGCTGTTATTACCATGTAGTCATGTTAACAAATAAAACGATTGACGAATCTTGAATGTGGATGGGCCTGAGATTAGAGTCATGATATTCTGCTCAGTAAGCAAAAACAGTTGCTCTAAGGCCACCGAGCCCCTCATATCACATAATACCGTTGCTCAAATTTTTGTATCCATTCAAACCCGGAACCAACGACAACAACGAGTTTCGCAAAATACACGATACACAAGCGGTTTTACCATAAATCTCTTTGATATGTAAGGACCTGGGACCGCGTTTTTCTGCTCAGTAAGCAGGCCACTGTAACCGACGATCTTTCAAATCCGAAAACTAAAAACTACGAAAAAGTACTTAGGCCTTCATTAAGTTCCACTTTCACGCGACGTTCAATGTTTCAATTTGCTCTTTACGTATTGTTCAGGCTATAAATAGGCTCTTTTCAAAAGTTACGCGAGAAATACGCACAATCGTCGCCTACCTCGCAAAACTGGTTCCAAACGACAACAAAGGCATAAGCAACGATGGATTGTTGAACTTTGCTGGCTGGTGTAGTGCTGTTGCGGCATACTATTTTGGGAATGTATATGAGCGTGTACCATGTATGGTAGCTCATCTCTCATCGTGATGGTGGGACATAGTAGACAAATTAGAGAGAAAACAAGGAGGTATTAGTATTAGTTATATGTAAACAAACAAAACAAAAGAAGAGAAGAGGAAAGAAGAGCAGACAAATAAAAAAGGGATGAAGTAGATAACAAATAAAAGAAACGTAGGTAGATTATAAGAAAAGGCATTATCCGAGACTCGGCAATCAAATGTCACTCCCGCCGAGATCTCAGCGAAACCCCCTCCCCGCCGAGACCCGCACAGCCGAGCTCGGTAGAAAAAACTAAGTGTGTAGATAGATTAGTAGGAAAATAAATAAAACTACTTTATGACTCAAAGTGCAATGAATGAGCGTTAGTTTCGGGATCATTTCAGTGTTAGAGTTATGTTAGTTTTGATCCGTAATCAGCCATGCTGACCCCTCCAACATTAGTTGCAGGCAGTGGTTGTTAGATAATGCGGCACTGTAACTACTACTATTTTAGTGGTATGATTCGTCAAGTTTATACAACTCAATGTTTCAATTGAGCCAATCTATCTATCTTACAATTACAAAAGCAAACCTAAACTTACAATTATATGCAAATGCAAAATGAAACTTGGCAAATCATCGTCAATCCCCTTATTACAGGGCAGGGCCTGACGATTTGAATCTAATTTAATTTTGATCAGTGAACGGGCACCATATGGTACATTTTCTCAACATGAACCTATCATTTCCAGCCTATCTGAACTATTTAATAAATGGAAGCCATAACATGGGTTACGCTCCCCCTAGGCGGGCCCTCCGCATCCTGTCTCTGTCTTATCTCAAATACAAAATGCCAATGGTATGAATGTATCTATATAGGGGAATTTACGTATTCTCGTCAATCTAAGCAGCGTCCGCACTTCTATTAGCATATTCACAGCGTCACGCACATATATGACGTGTCTGTTTGTTTCAATTCATCTGCTGCTTGCTTCTCTATCCATTCCAATCGACAGAATTCTTCAAAACTGTTTGAAAGCGTTTTTACAACGCTCTAAACTTCTCAGGTGAGTGTGACTATTGTCGGCAGCCTCTTTTTCTTCGGCAACCTTCCCATTAGAACTGCGTGTTAACCAGCTGTTCTATTATCGGCAACTCGAAATCAGCCCCATTTTGTAGTACGTATGCTTGATTTGAAGAAAAATCTGGCATAACAGGATTGCTCGGTCCTACAAATATAATCAGATTGAAGCTGAAAGACTAAAGAATCATTTGGATACATTCAGGGAAGTATGTTGATGGTAAAACATAGTGAAATTAACGTTTAAATTTTGGTTGCCGAAAACAGTCAATAGGTGCCGAAGCCGACATTTACCCTATATTGGTCAGGCTTCAGAATCGTCCAGTGGGCAGTGCGCTCTACACTCCAAGTTACCTTTTTTCAAATTTACCGCAAATTTGATATTTTACCCATTGAGTGTTGATTAGTCACAATGAAACATTGTGACAGAAGTTGAGGTTACTAGTGTATTAAATAATCTAGGTCCTATTTAGGATTATATCTGAAAAATCAAAATCTGGCCAACGCCCACCCTAAACCTAAACCTGTTCTAATCCACCTGAAATGACTAACGAATGGAAGACTTTGACTACCCAGCCATGCAATAGTCTCATTCCGTGCCTTATGACAACTTGATGATTCTATTGCGCTCATCTTCTTGCACCACCCAGGGGAGACTTGGTCCTGTACCCAATGCTTAACTTATCTCCTTTCCACTCAGCTACTCGCAATTTCTTGTGATATAGTGGGCGGAATATTATTATATGAGACAATTCAATGCAGACGTCTTTCCAAATTTGGCAGATCGACAGGTAATCGGTGAGTTACCACGATAGTTGCTATTCAACAACTCGACAGCGTCCCAGCGTCAACGCCTGCTATGAGAATTTCCCATTGCAGACGCCAACGAAATGACGTGATCGAGCTATCGATGAACTACCCTGGTTATCGCCTGGTACCTTATAGCACGATGCTAGGAGGCGAACCGGAAGAATCGATGAGCTACCTCCCCCACAATCAGAAAAGATCAATAATATCAATGATTTACCATGCACAAATCAATAATAGGTTTGTTCCGATGCGTTAGTTAATTAGCTACAACATAAATCCTATTAGAGCTCATTGTATAAATATTTACGCTTATTGTTCTCAAAACAAAAGAAGCACTTCTAGCGAATCCCCTTTGTCTACGTTTATCCGTAGAACGAAGCAAATCTAATGGCGTTTCAATGCGTTAGGACGGAATTGACAATCGTAGAACGAATTTAGAATCAAGAAGCAGTATTAGATTTCAAACCATATCTCGACAATTTGCGACTCTTTATCAAATCCAACGGTACATATGGAAAGGTGAATAAATTTAGAAGCCATATTTGACAAAAACATTACATTTTTGTGCAAAGATAACCCGTTCAAAGAACTTTTTCTTTGTTAGGTAAAGCGCGAATTGTGCTTAGTAGGACGGAAATTGGATCAAAACCCCTATATGAGCAAGTCAAACGCACACTTTTTTGCCTGTAGATTTGAAGACATACTTCAAATCTCCTCGTACATCGTACGAGTTAGGTAAATAATTGTGCGTTTGACTTGTACTCAGGCTTGCAATTGCTCATTACAGCTAAAATGCTAGTTTTCGTAATTATGAAACTATGGGATACTATAATGATAACTTTTATTTGTTAGAAGCAAGAAGAAGTGGTAAAGTTTGTGTATGATATATAAAATTTGTCAATTTTGCTTTCAGAAGGTCACAACTAGCGATTTTATGATCGCTGATTGCTCGCTCATCGCGTTGCTCATCGTTACAGCTAATCGCTAGTTGTGACCTTCTGAAAGCTAAATTGACAAATTTTAAATGTCATACACAAACTTTTCCACCTCTTCTTGCTTCTAACAAATAAAAGTTATCATTATAGTATCCCATAGTTTCATAATTACGAAAACTAGCATTTTAGCTGTAATGAGCAATTGCAAGCCTGCTTGTACTGTCGCATTAATTACCCTTCGCTCATTTTCAACTTCTATTCACTTTTCATACTGCCGTTCTCTAACGGAACTATCTACTTACCCTCTTCTAAGACCATTCTCTAGCTAATAAATTATCACACCAAAGCTTCATGTTAGATAGCATTTCCAACCAAATCTGAAAATCGCAAACTTTACGTATGAAGTAAGAAAACAAGCTGGTCTGGCAGAAATAAGTCTGGTGCAATAGTAGGTTTATTTGAAAATTTACGGTGAACATTCCGAATAAGATAGGATAAATCTGATCACGCCTTCCATCGGAAGGGAAGTGTCGTAACCTCTATCTTTTCTACTTTCCTCCATTTATTTAACGAAAACTCGGACACATACGTCTGTTACTTTCAATATTAGCAGAGTGAATATTATCTGTTTGAATTTCATATCTCTGTAATCCCGAAGGCCAGTACCGTTTTCCGAAGCCTTATCTATTTCGTCCCATGTTACATCCATGCATCCCGCATCTAGTGCATAGAGGACATGATTCTCGTCGTTTTCCTCAAACGGTATCGCTGGTTGAGGAAAAACGGGACAAATATAGTCACATGCTACTAGAAGTAAAATACTCTGTTTCGTGAGAATATTTTAAGATGATTTCAAACGGAGATGAACTAGCCTACGGCTAAAAATCTCTTAAATTTAATAACAAATACACAATTTAAAACATGTTTTACAAGCATTGTCTAAAGTAAACCTCAATTTAAAATAATAGCAACACAGAAAATAAGAAATGCAGTTGAAAAGTCACGGTAAAGAACTTCATGGGATGGGTCAAAGTTGTAAAGCACGAATATTGTTAATCCTATCCTTATCCAACAGCAACAATATTAATCAACTGATGTCCAAATGTTATCTATTGCACATTAACTATATAAGTACACATTACTATCTCCACAGATAATCAAATTAATCACCAAGAGCCCCCATGGAGTGGACGATGGATGGTGGGAAGGCGATCTGAATGGTAAAATTGGAAACTTCCCGTCGCTAGTGGTGGAGGAATGCGACGAAAATGGTGAACCGTTGACCGAACCGGAAGATGAATCTCCCCCGCCATCTGCGCCTCCTTCTATTGCAGCACCTGCGCCACCGCCCATGGTTCTTCAGGAGGCTACCCCTCCGGAGGGTCAGAGTCCAAGTACGTCCCGGAAACAACACTTCCTGTTTGATCTCTGAATAAATTTGTGTGGTTTCAGCTTTTGACAGCCGAAGCTCCGAGCCGGTGGTCGATCGGTTTGAATTTGAGCTCAACAATGATCAACACGACAAATATGGATCCCAGTTCTCGGCACCTCCACCGTCGCAGCCACCTCCAGGTATGATAGAACCGTAAGAAAGCTTAAGGATATGTTTTATGCTCATTCTTTATCTTAACATCGTCGTTTTTATGCTGCGCAGTAGTAATATGTGAGGAACCTGAGGTAATGTATACATACCTACCTACCAATGTCGCATTGTTCTTTGGGTAATGAAAATGCACATTTTCGATGCAACAGTATGGTTCCAAATTACTTGACACAAAAGGGGGTGAACAGAGTGAACTTTAGTGTGGAATCTCATTACGGTTTGTTATAAGTGGAGTTCGAGAGTGCTTCACGGAAACGGATGTTACCCCAAAGCGAGTAGCGTGAAATGCTTGCCAGACTGAGCACTTATAACACGTTATAAGCCTATCTTGATGACATTTTTCTTGTCGATAATTATTATGACATTTTGTAATTTTATTTTCTGTAGTATTTTGCATTTCTAACTGACTCCTCAAAAGTGCGTAATCGCTAATAAAAATGCGCTTTTTCGTTGTATCGTCTTGGTGTCTCCTGCGAATTTATTCCTCATGAACCAAGGAAAAGATGCCCAAATCAATGTTGTAAAGGGTGATACGGTCAAAATTTGGTCAATATCAACTTGACGTATTTCTTTCAATTTTGCATTTAAAAAACCTGAACACCCCTCATTTTGAAGGTGTGTGTGTGTAGAATGTTGCTCCTATTTTGATTTTGGAATTCACTCTTCAGTTGTCAAAATGCCGTCCAAGCAAGAAGAGCAGCGTATCAAAATTTTGCTCGCGCATCGCGAAAATCCGAGCTACTCGCACGCAAAGTTGGCAAAATCGCTAAAAGTTGCCAAATCAACCGTTACAAATGTAATTAAAGTGTTTGGGGAACGTTTGTCGACAGCCAGGAAGTCTGGATCGGGGGGAAATCGAAAACCGGAAGCCGCTGAGACGACAAAGAGAGTTGCCGGTAGTTTCAAGCGAAACCCTAACCTCTCTCTCCGAGATGCCGCAAATAAGCTGGGTGTATCGTCTACAACCATGCATCGAGCCAAAAAACGAGCCGGACTATCGACTTACAAGAAGGTAGTGACTCCAAATCGCGATGATAAACAAAATACGACGGCCAAAGCGCGATCCCGGAGGCTGTACACGACGATGCTGACGAAGTTTGACTGCGTGGTAATGGACGACGAAACCTACGTCAAAGCCGACTACAAGCAGCTTCCGGGACAGGAGTTTTATACGGCAAAAGGAAGGGGAAAGGTAGCAGATGTTTTCAAGCACATGAAACTGTCAAAGTTCGCAAAGAAATATCTGGTTTGGCAAGCCATCTGTACCTGTGGCTTGAAAGCAGCATTTTCATAGCTTCCGGGACTGTCAACCAAGAAATTTACGTGAAAGAGTGTTTGAATAAACGTCTGCTGCCTTTCCTGAAGAAACACGGTTGTTCCGTACTGTTTTGGCCGGATTTGGCATCTTGCCATTACGGTAAAAAGGCCATGGAGTGGTACGCCGCCAACAACGTGCAGGTGGTTCCCAAGGACAAGAACCCTCCCAACACGCCAGAGCTCCGCCCAATTGAGAAATACTGGGCTATTGTCAAGCGGAACCTAAAGAAGACCAAAAAAACTGCTAAGGGCGAGCAGCAGTTCAAGGCAAACTGGCTTTCTGCGGCGAAGAAGGTGGACAAGGTGGCTGTACAAAATCTGATGGCAGGGGTCAAGCGTAAGGCCCGGCAATTCGGATTTGGAAAAGCGGAAGCCTAACTGAATATTTTTCCTGAATTTTATACTAATTGAACTTGAAAAAGAAATTTAATTTGATTTTTTAAATAAACGATTTCACCGATTTACACGCGTTTTCCCTTGACCAAATTTTGACCGTATCACCCTTTAAGCGGTCACTGTGGTCAACGCATTTTCTGTGGGCTGCCTTTCTGACACAAGTTATCAAAGTACAGTACAGTACGAAACTAAAATATCATATTATTACAGTCAATCTCTGCCATACTATACTGTCGTCGAACACACTGGGGGTTATTCCGAGTGTCGAAGTGACTCTCCATTTGATTTGCACAGAGAGTCACGTCACCACGACGTAACTTTTCTTACTTCACTAGTGACAAAAGTCACTTCGACTCTCGGAAGAACCCCGACTTAGCTTTGTCTACCAAGCTTAGCTGTGCAAATCTCGGCAAAAGAGGTTTTTCTGAGATCTCAGCTAATATTTCATTTGTTTGCTGAGATTCAGCTAAGCATTATCCGAGACTCAGTAATCAAATGTCATTTTTGCTGAGATCTAAGTGAAACATTTTTTTTGCCGAGATTTGCACAGCCGAGCTCGGTTGAAAAAACTAAGTGTGAAGACCGTCACATAATTATGTACTGTAGTTTTACTCATAATAAGAGCTGCCATAATGTTGTGCTTGTGTGAATTCTGAAATTAGCCAGTAATGATGTTCTTGTACATTTCTGATCAGAAATGGTTTAATTTACACAACATTGAGGAATAAGAACGAAGTCACACATTGTCATATTATAGTTATTTGATAATTTTCTTGTTGCTCGAATATTGTTCTACCGTTTGTGTTTTGTGTGAGAGACGACGGTAGAGCACAGCGCTTGCAGATATTATACCGATTTTCAAACTTGATACCGATATACAGATAAAGTTTCTCAGAATACCGATTTTTGAGTTTTAATACCGATTTGTACCGATTTTAATTAATAATAATCACAATGATTACTGTCTGCCCGCACTGAATTGTCAGATGAAACTATTGTGAGAGACATTTATCTTCTTGAAAATTAAAACTTTTGAACCTGCACACTTAGAAAAATTCATGTAAATTTAGGTGTTCTGAGAGTGAAATATACGAGCCTCAATTGTGACATAAATGTACGTCATAACAGACGCGAAATATAGCTGAATCAAACGTACTTTTCGTCGAGCAACGCATTTTACAGTCTCGGAACACTTAATATTAAATGACCTGTTTGTTTACGTCTCATCTTTAATGTCAAAGATGGATTCCATCACGTGTAAAATTAGTTATTTCTAAGAGTGTGCTCTAAAAAAAATCATTTTCCAAAATGTCTTATGCTTGATACTCTTTCGACTAATACTTACATTTCCACGCGTTTTTGTTTACCAAGGAGTCGAGAAACAGCTGCTAGTTTATCCCAATAATTTCTGGAAATCGTGTGGAAAAATAGGCCCATAAAAACTTTATTTTTTTGACTACCTGAAATTTCTTTGAAGTTTCTTGCAACTTTCCCTAGGAATTTCCGTTCACCTTACCCTGCCCTGTAAGTTATTTCCGATTCCTTCCGGAAAGCTATTTCGACTTCCCTTGGAAGCTTCTTCTGGTTTTGCTCGAAAAGTTCTTGCGTCTCCTCCCGTCAGGTTTTTCAACTTCCCCGGGAGTTCAGAAATGCTTTCAGAATTTTTTGCGGTTCCATTAGTTTTAGGAAAACTTCAGGAACTTTTCAGAAGTTCTGAAACTTCAGAATAGTTCGGACTTTTGGGTAGGTTCTGATAAATTATAGACAGTTTCATTAACTTCTGTTCAAATCCAAGAACGCGGGAATCTCAGGAAAGCCCAGAGAACTCCAATGAACTTAAGGAAACTGAAATATTTTGGAAACTTCACAAGCCTAAAGAACTTTAAAGAAATTTAATGGTTTTCAGGATTGTTCCATTTGTTTCAGGAGAATTGAGTTAACTTTAGGGAAGCTTTGAGAACATAAGGACATATAAATTCAAGGAAATTTCTGAACCTTTAAATGAGTTCCGAGAAACTCAGACAATTTCCAAAAACTTCAGTTAAGGTCCGAGAGGTTCATGAAAATTTTGGAAACGTAAGGGAAGTTACATGAACATTAGAAAAGTGTAAGAACATTTTAAGGGAAGCTCTGTGTTTTTTATCGGCAGTTTCGAGAACTTTAAAAAAAATAAAAAAAATTGGGATGTTCAGAGAACCTTCCAGGTATTTTCCCATCTTCTCCTTGAAGTATGTTTCGACTGTTTCGTAAGCCCTCTTCGACTTTTTCCATAAGTTTCTTCCAATCTACCGTAGGAAGTTTCTCCCAGTGTCTGCTGGAAGTTTCTTCCGTCTTCTCCAGGAAGTTCAATTAAAGTTCTACCGGATGTATCTATCGAGTTCCCCTAGAAGTTTCCTTCGTCTTCCTCTGGAAATTTCTCCATAAGTCACTCTCCGTAGCTTTTTTCCGACTTATTGTGAGGTTTTTCCGAGCTTCTCCTAACTTCCCCTGGAAATGGCTCCTCCGAGATTGGCTTCCAAACTTTTCTTGCTTCTGGATTTTTTTTTACGATAGTTTCTAAAAAATTTTGCTAGAAGTTTCTCAATATTTATCTTGGAAGATCCCCATCGGATGTTTTTTCGACATCTTCTAGAACTTCCTTCAAAAATCCTAAACACGAGATTTCCTTTGTTCTTCCTCTGGAAGTTTTGTCGGTACCATTAAGAGAGTAATTCAAATATTTCCCAAAAAATTCTTCCGACTTACATCGAAAGTACATCCGTTGATTTTAGTCCAAAAGTTTGAAATAATTGAAAATTAATTAAAATAGTGAATACCGATAAATATCGATTTTTTAATCATTTGATACCGATAATCATGAAAACAATCTGGCAACGCTGGTAGAACATGAGTGAATGAATACAAACATAAAATCTAATGCTTACTTACTTACTTACTTAAGGGTCCTGTGCACCACCAGCGGTGCAAAGGGCCAACGTGAAAGACTTCCATCCTGGGCGGCTGCTCGCTTTTGCCTTGACCTGGGCCCAGATCAGATTCCTATCGATTTGCTTAATTTCCTTATTGAGGCTCCGCCGCCATGAGCCCCTGGGTCTGCCTCTGCTGCGATGTTCTGCCGGATTCCAGTCCAGCGCTTGCTTGCAGATTTCGTTTCCACCCCGTCGAAGTGTGTGGCCGACCCACCTCCACTTTCACTCTCGAATTTCTGTTGCTATCGGCTTCTGATGACATCGACGATGGAGCTCGGCATTTGAGATCCAGTTGTGAGGCCACCAGGCACGAAATATATACCGCAGGCATCGATTGATGAAGACCTGCAGCTTTTGAGTGTTCTTCGCTGATACACACCACGTCTCACTGGCGTATAACAACACAGATTTCACGTTCGAGTTGAAAATTCGGATTTTGGTGCGTTGACTTATCTGGTTGTATCTCCATACGTTTCGTAAACTCGCAAAGGCAGCCCTAGCCTTCTTGATTCGTACACCTATGTCGTTCTTGGTCCCGCCGTCCGACGCTATTTGGCTGCCAAGATATTGGAAACTTTCGACCTTCTCCACTGCTTGCCCCGCTATCGTAAAGTTGGAAGGGTTGCCCGTGTTGATATCCAATGATTTGGTCTTGTTGACGTTGATGGTGAGACCCGCCGCAGAGGAGCGTTCGGCTAGGTCATTGAGCTCAATGAATACCAAATAAAGGGACTCTTGGAATTCATTGACCTGCTCCAGGATGATGCGGAGCGTGACAATATGGTCCACACAAGATCTTCCGGCACGGAATCCTGCCTGCTGCCGTCGGAGAGTCACGTCGATCTTCTCCTGTATCCGATTCAGGATAACTTTGCACAGAACTTTGAGAACAATACACAGTAACATGATGCCTCGCCAATTGTCGCACACAGTCAGATCCCCCATCTTTGGGACCTTCACTAAGATTCCCTGCATCCAGTCGGCCGGAAAAGTCGCGGTGTCCCAGATATTACAGAATAGTTGATGCAACATTTGTGCGGATAGCATGGGGTCAGCTTTGAGCACCTCTGCTGATATGCGATCGACCCCTGGAGCCTTGTTGGATTTCATGCTTCGGACAGCTGCTTCAATCTCATGCAGTGATGGGACCTCGGAATTGACGCGAGTGATGCGCCGCACCCTAGGCGGATCATGCCGAGATGTTGATGGCTGGTTGGCCGTCGAAACTTGAAGAAGTTGTTCGAAGTGCTCAAACCAGCTTTTCAGCTGGTCAGTTGGGTCGGTAAGCAATTGTCCAGTCGTGTCCTTCACTGGCATCCTCGGGTTCATCCTTGCTCCACTCAGGCGTCGTGAGATATCGTAGAGGAGGCGTATATCGCCAGTGTTTGTGGCTTTCTCCCCTTCGTCAGCCAGGGAGTTCACCCACGCTTGCTTGTCCCGTCTGCAAGAGCGCTTGACTTCCTTCTCTAGAGCCGAGTACCGTTGACGGGCTTCGTTCTTGGCTCCTCTGGTTCTCGCCCGCTCTATCGCGGCTTTTGCTTCTCTATGCTCCTCAATCTTCCGCCAGATTTCATCTGTGATCCACTCTTTCCTCTGGGTGCACAGCTCACGCAAGTTGTTCTCGCTTGTTTCTATAAAGGCATTCTTGATGACCGTCCATTGTTCTTCTACGCTGCCACCTTCTGGAACGTCCGCAGGTCGAGTCTCAAGTTCTTCAACAAAAGACCTTTTTACCGCTGTCGGCGTGTGTTGAACCACCGCCCGAGTCTCTCCTCTCGTCGCTGGATCCGCGCCAAGCGTAGGCGGATTTCGCCGATTAGAAGATGATGGTCAGACGCGATGTCGGCGCTGCGTTTATTCCGGACATCAAGAAGGCTCCGTCTCCATTTTCGGCTGATGCAGAGGTGGTCGATCTGATTTTCGGTATGTCCATCACGGGAAACCCACGTGATTTTCTGCACTGGCCGATGGGGGCTCCCCCGATCACCATGTCGTTATTGCCACAAAATTCTGCAAACAGTCACCGTTCTCGCTCATTTCGCCGAGACCATGGCGTCCGATGACACGCTCGCATTGAAGTCGCCAGTGTAGATCTTGATGTCACCCTTTGGAACCTTATCCACGACGGCATTCAGTTGACTGTAAAAATTCTCCTTGTCCTGTAGCACGGCAGCATCGGTTGGCGCATAACATTGGATTATGGTAAGGTTACGAACCCGTGTTGTAAATCTGGCAACGATTATCCTCTCATTAACAGGCTCCCACTTGATGAACGCAGTACTTGCCTGGACGCTAAGTAGGAGACCAACTCCACCATGGCGGGGAGCGTTTTCACCTCGAATACCAGAGTATAGTAGTACCTGTCCTGACGGCAGTTTGTGTTCTCCAAAGTTTGGCCAACGAACTTCACTCAGTCCCAGGATTTCTAGCTTCATGCGTCGCGCCTCGGTGGCGAGTTGTGCCAGTTTACCCTGCTGGGCTAATGTCAATACATTCCATGGTCCAATTCGTGTCCGTTGTTTTGCGCTAAAAGTCGTTGCCGTTAAATCAGTTCGATGTATTTCTCTGTTGGTTTCTGTAACAATTATAAAGGTTTCAGAGACAGTAGTTGGTTGGCCTAAGGTCTCCTATCCGCCGTGATGGGGCTGCCATTTTAGATGTAGCTTCCGGGGAAGAGCATTTCTTATTCAGCCGCTGGATGCCAGTCAGACGCTGTTTGAGCCGCACCTCCATGGTGAACAGACGCTCGGGTTGGCTAAGCATTTTCTCTATCACCGTGCTATGGTTACCGCGCCAGTGTTCGCGTCGCACCTCCTCACTCTGCTATTGTCGGATTGACAACATGGCCCAGGCTAGCCAACCAGCTGTGTCCATGTTTCAGCTGGCAGTCTTTTGTGATCATATGACTCGTGGAGGCGTGAGGTAGGAACTTGTGAGGACCGGAGCTAGGTATATCGCTCCTTCCAGATTGTCACTCACCATTTTGTAACCCGAAAATCTAATGCGCGTGGGGGTTTTCCGGTGTCCAACTTGACCGACAATACGTTGCATCCAGGGGAACATGAACTATTCGAATTTTTCATTGAAAATGCTATGTTAAATTAGACGAAGTATTCGTTGCATCAGGGGCCCGCGGGCACTACGTCTATTCATTATAGGTCAGACAACACAGTAGGACTGAAAAATCTAACTGACTTTAATGTTCTCCCTTGCATTAAAGCACAACACGCCTATTGTGTTGCCTGACTCATAACGAATATTTTTGTATCCGCGGATACAACGCATACCAAAATTACACGAGTTACAATAGGCAGAACATCAAATTGAATACTTGTTTTGTTATCATCTAGAAATCATCAATCAAATTTAGTTTTCAGCTCGCTCTCAATGATAGCAGAATTAGTTTTCATTTTGATGTCACAGCAAAATTTATTCAATTTTGATATTTTAACCCTTTAAACGACCAAAACGACAGCAACATGAGTACCGTAAAACGGGGTATGATAATGCGGGTAACTTTGATAGTATAATATAAAGATTAAACTTACTCGCTGTGCTTTTTCCAAATTAGAAACATTGGTTCCATATTGTAGCTTACGGTATTTCCGTTGATATTGTATATAGTTTTTATATAGTATGTGTTACATATTTTATAAACATATTAAAAAACAATGTTCGTTTTTTTTCGACTGCTTGAAATGTATTTCCGATATAGCCATCACAAATTCTATGTTGTACTCTTATTGCTCATCATGTTTCCTGATTATATACTCATTCAAAGTTTCATATTTAAAGAACTTTTTTTTTGAGTTTCACCCATTTTTATTCTACATTCATCGAGCATTATCAAAGTAACCCAAAATCAAAATACTGAAGTTCGGTCACAAAACTAAAAAAAAATAGTGCAAATGCTTTAATTACCGTTAAACATATTACTAATGAATTGACTCTTGGATCCTCAGTACTTGTTTTAAAAATATAAAATTTGAAAAACATTCATTGCTGTAAAAACTATTTAGAATATACTTTAAAAAACTATCAATTTTACCCCGTTTTACGGTAATCATTATAGCTGCATCACAATTTAGTTTTCAATTTGATCTCAGACTTTGCTCGGGATACTTATCAATCGTAAATTGAAATCAAATCATGGTTTCAATTTGTTGTTGACATCAAAATTTGATTTCGATTTGCTATCATCATTGACATCAAGACTTTGCTCGGGTTAGGCGGTGTCTTTCAGAACGCGGAGCAACTCCGTATTGTAAGCTCGCTGATCTCACACACGCCTGTAAGGCGGAACAGTCTCATAGGGCAAGATTATATTCTATAGATATTAACACAGAAGACCCTAAGAAAGTCAAATACATATGATATCAAATTGATGTCAAATAGAAATTCGTGAGGCACAGTTTGCTTACGATTACTTGGGGAATTATTAAACACGCGTCTTTCTAATGTGAGCGTTGCTATTGTGAACCCTTAATTGCTATTTATGATTAATTTGTTGATTAGCTTCTGAAGTATAACTATCTGCTTTTGGAACTAGCTTCTGAAGTATATCTGATACATCCCTTATTCACAGGCCGAGGAGGAAGAATCTCGCAAAGAAACAGAGACGGCGGTTCCAGCTACTGCTAGCAGCAATTCAAACGAGCTGAATTTTGCACACATCATCGTTACAGCAGCGACTCCGATGCACGAGGATGCGGACAAGCAGTTCTCTCCTCCACCAGAGGAGCAGAATGAAGAGCAGGCCGAAGATCAAGCGACAGAGATAATCGAAAAACAAGAGCAAGAAACTCAAGAGGTTAGTGCAAAGGAAAAATCCAAGGTAGAATCACCTCCCAAAGAGATACCACAACCGAAACCACAGCCGAAGCCAGAGCAGAAGCAGCAGCAGCCAACAAAGCCACCAACTCCACCGAAGCCTGCTAAACCGCCATCTCCACCAAAACCAGTAAAGCCTGCATCCCCTCCAAAGGAACAGCACAAGGTGTCTTCTCCGCCATCCCAAGAATCAGCACTAGCAGAAGATCCGTTGCCAGCACCGTTGGAAGAACCAGCGGCACCTTTTGAATCCACCGCCTTCGAGGCCAACTTTGAAGCCAACTTTGCTGCCAACTTCGACGACGCTTTTGGAAACAATCAAGTCGAAATACCAAAACAGGTGGTCGGAGGAAGGGCCAGCATACCGGAAGAGCTTGAACCGCACCAGTTGGCGCGCTTGCAAAACCTCAAGGAATCCAACGCATAATGCTCATTCCCGAAGGTAAACCGTACGGATAGCACAATGGGCAAAATACAAAGATCAACTAAGCCAATAATATGAGGGAGATTATGATTTAGTTTTAAATAATGCATTAGCATTAATTTATTGATTCGCAATATTAGTGAACTGATGTGAAAAGGCTACCTGAACCCGAGGTCGTGGACCTTTTCGATTGTTCTATAATGGGCGATCATTGAAATTTGTCGTGAGTCACAGCTTTTACCATTTCAAGCGCACTACCCTTCTTATATGGAAAAAAATACCGAACATAGCTCAATCATTGAATGATTTTTCATAGGGATTATTTTGCCTTCTCATTGTATAAGTCGTTTCAGATGACTTCTATACCACGTTGAATAGGAAAATTCCGCATTTTGTAGATGCATGTTTTTAAAATACATCTCACTATTTCCTAAAACTAACTCAGAATAGGCCGTGATGATTTGGGTAAACATTTGTAATTCACTTGGCAAGGGGTCGGTCTAGAACGATGTTAGGATGTTAGTCTACGACGGCGTAGAGGCGAAGAACAAGCACACTTATGAATGGAGATTCGACTGTAATGATGATTTTTGTGATATTCGGCTAAGCAGTCTTTTTAATTTAGAACAAACAGTTAAATTTTGTCTAACGTGTCGATGCCGGTTAGCATCTTCTTCAGCGAAAAAAATATGTTTGTTCTTCGTCTAATGACTTTCCTAAGCGTGTAATTGTGTGTGTAATTACATAATTACACCGGCTCCGCAAAACTACAGCAAATGAGCCTGGAAAAATAAACGCATTATAAAAAAAAATTATACGCTTAGAAAAGCCGTTAGACAAATATTTTTTTCCCTGAAGAAGATGCTAACCGGCATGGAAACGTTGGACAAAATTTAAGCGTTTGTTCTATATTAAAAAGAATGCTTAGCCGAATATCACCAAAAAACATGCGCACTTGTTAACTGTTAACAGCTAATTGTCCCATAAAAAAATGAGCAAAGGTGGGACAGATATACTTTTATGCGAGGAGGGCGTCACATTTAGACTGTGTCCCAATGGATCAATGAAAATGCTGAGGTTTTCACAGAACTATGGCTGTGGCTACCACAGTTTTTTACATTCGATCGTCCATATACAGTAGCGCCAGAAGTATGCTGTGGTGGGTTCAAAACTTGACCATCTAAGTTGATCAATTGGCGAGTTAAATAACTTTCGAAATGTCACTTTTAACCACGAGTTAAATTTAACTCGGCAATTGGGACACGAATTTTCACTTAAAATTGACACATCGGAAATAAATTAAAATATTCGGAAAACAGGGAAGGCCCCAGCGTAGTGGTTTACATTCTTACCTCTCATTCCAATGTCACAAGTTCAATTATTATCCCCAGACCATAATGGGCCATGAGTCACGTGTGTTCTTCGGAAATTTTATCAGTTCCCGAAACTATGCTTTTGTGTTACTGAAGCGTGCTTATACATATACCTAAATTATTACTTCGTCCAGCGCCTCAAACTTTACGACAGTCTGAAAAAAATTGAGGTTTGTTTCAGGTGATTAGCATTTCTAAGTACAAGTTGTAAAACTCACACGTTGTTGTGCATCAATGCTGATCAAGTACTCCAGTTTGAAAGAATGTTTTATGACGTTCATGACTTATCAAAGTCTGCTTAACTGTCTTCGTTATGTTTTTTTGATCTCGTGAAAGATTATCTAGATATGAAAACATTTCTTAACCTCTTCATATTAAAGATGCACACGAAGTTGTTTCCTATGCAAGATTTTGACAGTCTTCTAAGTTTTGCAACAGTTCCAAAAGAGGCGCTTAACTTTCCATTGATCCATTTTCCGATTTTGTTGGTCTTATTTCAGAGTTATTTCAGATTTTGGTTTCAGTCTGCGTAACTCTTCTATTATTAACTCTGCCACTTGACAGGTCTTCTGCTCGATTGGAATGACGTTTTTTCAAGCCGTTGACAAATAATCGGCTGATCCTATTTTAAGGTGATACGATCCAGCGTCCACAACCCATAGGCACTTGCACTGCCACGCTGCCACTTCAAGTTTTCTATAGGGAGTGAATCTCCTCGGACACTATTGCGATTTCAGGCATTAAATGTGCATCACCAAACATGAGAAAGCAGTTTTTATTGTATTTTTCGGCAGCAAAAACTTCCCAACAAACAATTTGAGCTGAACAAAAGTTGAATAAGCCAATTATTATGTGAAGAAGAATATTTTTGCCTGATTAAGCTTTAATGCAGCTGTCAATGTACGTTGGGTTGTCCCCTGGAAAACATATCACCTTAACACGTCGTCACTCTACTGATTGGGATGTTTCTTCTTCTTCTTCTTCTTCTTCGCATTTTAACTTATTGCATATCGCATATTAGCTTATTGCGTGCTCTCAACTTAGTGTTCTAGATGCACTTCCACAGTTATTAATTGAGAGCTTTCGATGCCTGTACCATTTTTGCATTGATATGATTGTGTGGCAAGTCCAATCATACTTCTATGCCCAGGGAAGTCGAGAAATTTTCCAACCCGAAAAATTCCTAGACCGGACCGGGAATCGAACCCAGCCGCCTCCAGCATGGTCTTGCTTTGTAGCTGTGCCTCTACCGACTGAGCTAAGGGAAGCCCCCTTGGGATGTTTGCGTCCGGTTGAATTGGTGCTATCGGGTGTCCACTAAAAATTAAAATGAAAAGAATGGGTCGGGAAAAAACACCAGCGAAGTTTAGTTCAAACTTATTTATTTCATACAGCATAGTGAATATTGGAACATGACCGTTGAACGGCTGCCACATCGATTTTCCGGATGAAGCTTTTGATCCTGTAGATGAGTTGCTTGATGTCCTTGGCCTTCCAATTATCCTTGTATACCATGAAGCTCAATAGACCGAAAAAATCCTCGATAGGACGACGCAGCGGCAGATTTGTCGGATTCCGGTCTTTTGGTACATATGGTATATTTTGGCTTTCCGCCGTACTTCCGGGTCATCCAGCAGCATTGGCATCTCACGATTTGGATTTGCCCTTTGCTCGAGTCTTGCAGATGTTTGACTTCGAACAACGGAACTACCTCTGTTCCGGGTTACTGCCATGAATGCTAGGATACGGTATACGGCGGATACCGGATTTTTTTTTCCATTAAAATGGTCCACTGTGTACTTTTTTCCACGATCTTCGTTCGCTTGAACGAATTGTACAATGCGCGCGTGCAGTTCTCCCTATTTCGACGGCATGCTGAACACGATTATACCAAATTATACCATAGAGGTAACTCCATAGAGGTAACTCCATAGAAGTAACTCTAAGACCAGAAGGTCCCGAAGAAACGTGCTCAACTTTTTGGCTCAGCTCTGGTACTCTCTTCGGTCCCAAGCTAATCGAGACACCCCTCGAAACATAGGAAAATCCACGAACCCCTCATTTTATCTGTCAAACTTTCATAGCAAATCAAAACAAACATTGTGTAGTACTAGAATTTCGACTAGAATGAGGTACGTTAATCGATTTGCTTGGGACCAATAGGCTAGTCAAGTAGTGAGCCAATTTAAAATCGTTAGTTGCCACCGGTTGGTAACTCTAAGACCAGAAGGTCCAGAAGAAACGTGCTCAACTTTTCGGCTCAGCTCTGGTACTCTTTTCGGTCCCAAGCAAATCGATGCACCCTTCGAAACATAGGAAAATCCACGAACCCCTCATTTTATCTGTCAAATTTTCATAGAGAATCAAAACAAACATAGTGTAGCAGTGATGGAAAATTTCGCGAAAACTCACTATGACTCGCGAACTTTTCCCTTGGTGAACTTCGTGAAATATCGCGAACTTTTCCAACACTGTAGTGTAGTACTAGAATTTTGACTGGAATGGGGTACTTCAATCGATTTCTTGGGACCAATACACGGATAGAAATCTCCTTATACCTTTTGGTAAATTTCTATTGCTGATTATTCATAAAATGTATAAGTCAACTAATAAGCAGACGCCTTGCAAAAAGTTAATGAAGATCATGTGTCAAATGCAATGTATAAGCGGTCACACATACCTTTTATGCATTCTTATAGGACCTATGTGGTTTGTCTTATGGAATGTATAAGGCTGATGTTTTGGCAAAAATGTATAAGTGAAACACATGAATAAAATAATTGATTTTCGTTACGTGTAGGCTAGTCAAGTAGTGGCCAATTTTAAATCGTTAGTTTCCAACCGGTGTGTATAGTAAATTAAAGTGTGTGGCAGCGCCAAAATCAAGCTGTGGTGGGTGTAGAATCAAAACCAAAAATTTAAAATTATCCAGTGAGCTAATTTGGAACTATGAATACAAACTATATATAAAATATGCAAAAGGTTCGTTAATTTCTGTTTTAATTCTTTATAAAATCATGGGAGAGACTTTGCTTTGACTGTCCCACCCGGGTATTTTTGTGCGTAGTCATGACCTACTCGTCCCACCCACTTCCAGTGTCTCTACTGTTATCCAAACTATTTATGAACAAAAAAATACCATCAAGATTTCGTTCGTTCATGAAATTTTATTATTAGTTAAAACTACATACCGAGAAACCGGAAAGCTATCTTATACAAACGACAACTTACCATCTATCGCTCCAAGGTAAAAGCTTCGAACGAATTTGATAGCAAAGATGCCAACCTCAAAGGGGCGTGTTAGAAATTTGTGACAAGTAATGCATAGGAAAAAGTGATGAAAGCGAAGTTGATTTTTTTTTTCCTAAATTTATCGTGGCTTACTTAATGCATATGCTCCCAAAATAAAGTTTTGCACCATTTCAAGCTGAACATTGCATTAGGTCCTAAGTAATATTGACAGAATCTCCTCGTCGACTTTCTTTTTGTATCCCCGCGGCCATGTAACGACATTCCCAGGTATTTTCAACACATAGATCGATAAAAGAAGCTTTTATCTATCACTTAATATGACAAACACAACAAGAAACGGTTATAACTGTGAACAAGTTTTTAATGAAAGAGAAAGTCGACGAACATAATCGATCAACGTTACTTAGAACCTAATGCAAAGTTCAGCTTAATTACTCATTTTCAATATCCGCTGATTTCTCCTTTGCTCAAACGCATTCATTTTGATATGTTGTCTTAGTTATTAAGGTAGACTATCAGATGGTTGTTTTAACCAATTAACATCGTTCTAGATCCCAAAATGATTCGTCTCAATCAACACACTGCCTATCAACAGAATGTTACATTTTAAGCTGCATGAAACAATCACAAATAAATGTTTGAACATACAAGTTCGCCACAAACTTTACACTATACTGGATGTTGACGATTCTTCAAAATTGCATCGTTAGAGATATAGCCAATAAATGTAAAAAAAAGTAGGACCATTGGATGTATTTTACAATGATATGATGTTTCAAACCCTTCGATAAGATACTTTTATATGGTCCACCATTTCCATGTGCATGTGCCTCCTGTTTGTATATGCACGTGCCGACGGCAATGTGATAAATTTGACCTTTATGTTTTGAAACGAGTCTAATCCAAATCTTCCATTTTAAACGACATATATGTTCAGGATATGACAGAATATGTTCGGATAAAGCGTGATTGCGGAAAACACGACATGGTTTATAACGTTACACAATTCAGAAACCTCATGATCATCATGTCATCTTTCGTTCAGTATCCATTCCGTTTTTCAAAACTTAACTGAACATTTGGCAGAGAACATATATTATGGTAACGATCATTAACAATAATACTGAACATCATAACAAACATGAATAATAGCGTGGTAAATAAAAATTAATGCATAGACTATTCTAAACTGTTGAACAAAAACACTATTGCCTATAACTAATTAGTCTATTGATATTTCGTTAGTTGAACATACCTTTATACAAATCCACGAACAACAAAAGAACATAATGCGCTATTATGTATAATGCGACTAAAGCATTTTGCAGATCCATTGAATCCCACGAGCAAACGCGCTAATCGCCAATGATCTGACATTCGAATTCGTAAAAACAAAAGGTATATCGCTATTATTGAAAGTGTAGGTTTAATGAAACAAAATTTACCTTTCGAGAAGAAGCTTTCTGCTAAACTATATTTATTAATCGCGCCATTACCGCAGAAAACATAAGTATTGTTGATATGATTGACATTGCTTGTTCGTTTAGTGTTTCTCATATGATTTGCCAATATTATACTTGATCCATTAGTCACTTAAATCATTCTAGAAGCATATAAGATGTACAACAGTTTAGTTTACTGCAGTGGATGATTCATTTCTAATTGTATCGACGAAACATATTAATCAACCATAGGAGACTTTGAGTTACTGCTTCTATCAACCTATAACTAGAGATCGTTGAAACTGTTACCGCTTGAAGTTATATCCCATCGTCAGCGAATTGGATTGAACAAACCAAAAAAAAAACAAGATTAGTGAACGCAAATCGCAAAGTAATCATATTTACGTAACTATTGGAACAGCACGAAATCAACCTAGTACATAATACAATAGCATATATTCTGTGTAGCAATAATTATTTGAACGTTGGAAAAGTCCTTATCGGAAAATGGAATATACATCGGAGCGGTATTAAAGCAGCAACATGCTGCTAATTCAAACACATAAATGGCGGATCGTCACACTGTCAAAGGCAAATCAAGACAACCAAAATATGAACACAGCTTCATTGTGCAGACCAAGCAATCTAGCGAGAAATGGAAGACCCAAAATCCATACAGCAACTTTAGAAAATTCTTCGCTCGTACCTTTTGCAAAACAAATATCGATTGTTCTATTACTTCTATTAACCGGGTACATTCACTATCAGGAATGAATAAAAATCATTACAGACGAAAGCATTCAGTTAGATTACCTGAAAATAATAGTAAGAAAAAGAGAAACACCTGTGTTATTATCTGACGGATTTACTGTTATTATTATTATTACTACTTACTATTGTATTTAATTCCACCGCAAAAAGGTCATGAAAGAAAACTAAAAAAAATAAAACATACAAAAATTCAGTCAATTGCAATGATGTTTTACTTTTGTATTAAATATGAGAAAGCCTGAAAAAATCTAATGAATTGTTGTAGACGTGGATACTATTGAAATTTACTGTGGATTGTTATGTTTGATTCACAACCCACCCACACTAAGTAAAAAAAGTTACCATGGAACCGTCAACAATTTAAGATTACGAAAAGCGATGTAATATTTTCACCTCGTGATGTCATGTGAACGGTTGGCAATAACGTGAATTATTTTGGAGCAGCGGACTCAAACTGCTAAAGCCAAGTTTTGATGATCGATCCTATTGATTATTGACGCTAACTTGATATATTCTCATATATTCGTTATTCGTTGTGAGTCAGGTAACACAATATTAAAAGCAACAATTGTCGCTCCGAGAACTGATAATCAAGCCAAGCTATAGACCAAACAGACATTCGGTTATTGTCCTATTATAGTTCTTACCAATTAATTCCTGTTTTCCATGAAAGAAAAAAACACTATCCGGAGGCTCGCCATCGGTGTGGTCATATTGGGTCATATTATATTCGGATCCATAGGATTTTAGGGAGCTTCAAAATTCAGAATGTCGAGGAAGTGATGAGGACAGTATTTCAGATCATTATGGTACGTTTAATTTTTAAGTTTAAGTTTCAAAATCAAAAGCAATTACTAATTACAGATACACGTGAAGAATGGATTCAGGAGGAATCATTTTCAACCCAATCGGTGGGATATGATTCAGGTGATGCAAGTGGATCGTATTCTGAGAATTCACCGTCGTCTTCGACAGGACCGGAACGTTCAGCTGCGAAAAGAAAAGAAAAACGTTAGCATGCAGCAGGAGATTCGACAAGAGATCCGAATTGACCATAAAGTCTGGAACGCGCAAAAATTGGTCAACTTCAAATTGGTGCAGTTCTGTTAAAAATGCATACACACAAAAAACAAACATTGTTGCTATAAAAATAATGCAAATTTAAAATAAAAGTTTCGCAAATTTCGTAGTTTTAACAGTGAAAATTTTCAAAACGGTTTGAAAGTTTTTCTTTCACTTATGACTTGTAATTTTAAAATTGCATTGTTTTTTTTAATAAAAGTTGTTCAACCACAGACAAACAGACATAACACCTTGAATATTCATCACTGTAAAACATCGTCGCTAAAACATTAGCGCCATCTGTTGAGTACACTGTGGTACGCTGAACAGATGGCAGTAGTGTGTAAACGTCAAGCGCAAGGCAATTGAATATGCGCGCCACAGGTGGCGGTACTACCAACTACGATACTTTTAAATTGACCGTTAAATGCATGTTCAATGAACAACTTGCGAGTGTTATGTATGTTTGTCTGTGGTTCAACTGTCAAAAATACTTCTTCATAGTAACGTTTTTGGCAGCACTGAACCCTACATTATTTGCCGCCAAAGTAGATTTGACGAGACGAGAAAAAAAATCGTTCTATGGAAATTCAATGAGTTAAATTAGTGTTCGGAAGCTGCCTCCGGTGATCAATTGTGATTCAGCCGCTGCAACAGGGCATGTAGGTGAGTTAGAAAATTCTTTTTCTTAGGATCGATTAAATTTATGTTTACATTGTAGCTACGCTTATACTTGACAAACAAGCGCTTACATCGGATGGTTCCGGCCAACAAATCCCGTAACAGAGTGAAGCGTCTCGACCGAAAAAGACTATCCTTATAACAAACCCCGTTACATGGCACCCAACCCATCATTCCGGAATCTGACCACCAAACGTACGTGGGCGTAGAACAAACACAGTTCGAAAAGTAGTGTAAATTTCTGTTCAATATGATGCACATAAATGGAGCGTCATATATCATATAAGTTTACATTATATATCATGTAAAGTTCAGGCACATTTCATGCAATGTAGCAAACATTGTATACAAAAGTCCATCTTTGTAAACAACATTGTTTACAAGTTGCTCGGTTGCGTGAAATTAAATTTAAGTTTACATGAATGAATGTTTACATCACAATTAAAATTCAGAATTTTTATCTGTGTATGAACGTATACAAGGCAATGATGTACAGGGAATTACCCATTAGTGAGCTGGTTTTGGTCCAGCTGAAAGATGTCTTCACGGCGAATAAGAACACCCAAATTTGAGTTTAGTTCACTCATAATCGCCAAAAGTGCAGGAACTCAGCGATGAGTAAAATTTGTCTCATGGTTTCTTGTAGAAAACCTAAAAAATCTGCAGGAAAATCAGAAAATTGACGAAAATTTTATTCAGTCTCGGAGCAGTACCAACAGACTGAGTGAATCCAATCTTTACTTTTCTCAAATTTGGGAATTTTTCCTTGGAAAATCTTGGAAAAACCTGGGAAAACATGAGGCAAATTTACTCATCGCTGAGCTCCTGCACTTTTGGCAATTGACCACTTTGTCAAGCAGTTTTGGCGTGACTTTCTACCAGCGATTTCACAAAACTGGACCAACTAATTTCTATTTTTTTATAAAACGCACAAATGTTGGCTACTTTTCTCGAGGTTCTAGAAGAAAAAATCTCAAAATAATGTTTCATTTCAAAGTTCGAGTGGTAGTAAACGTCATTTTATCTGCTCGAATGAAGTGGTTAATTATGAGTGAACTAAACTCATATTTGAGTCGTTCTCATTCGCCGTGTTCAAGAATGCCGTTTCCATTGAGTAGTACGAAATGACCGTGGAGCTTAGGCTCAACTCAATTGGGAGATTGCCGTAAAAGCTCGTCGCAGATGTCGCTACTGTATGATGATGATAATGTTGACAGACTGCATATAAAATTCGTGAAAATTAGCATTAAATCATAATTTTCATCAAGCCTGCGTAAAATCCTTCCAATATAACATTCGAATTGAAGAAGAAAATGTTTTCACGATCAGACTGATAAGCATCTTTGACTTTTCCAGATGAACTTTCATTAGATATATTCATTTAATTTCACAGCTCCATCAATGCTGCATTGTACATTTGATGTAAACAGAAGTAAATTGCTCAATTACTCAAAATAAAGATGATTTGTCATCTTGTTATCACTTTATAAACCATCGAGCACCATTTTATAGTATGGTGCGTGTTGAGTTAATCAAGTTCCGTTGCGTTTTCCGTCGAAAATTGTGAGTATCAATATGTTTACTTAAAAAAGGCTAAAATGAACATTGACGTCCTATACAACCATTTCTCCATTATCACCAGCATGATACAATCTTTCTTAAGTAAATTCACTTAATTTATTCTTTCATCCTAGTGAAAATCGCACATATTCACCATTTCCGAAAAATTCAGCTGCGCTGGAGGTAACCTCCTCGGTAACCTCTTCCTGTGGGTGCAAACTTGTTATGCATAATTTTCCATGAAAACATCTCCGATCCATACCGAAATAATAACAGTTAGTTTGCAAACACGTTTTCTTACACGATTCAAGCAAAAGTTTCCACTGGAAATTATCAGTTTTTCTTTATGCACCGATTTGCCCCAAAAATCGTCTGTTTTACTTGGAGAATTTGGAAACTATTCTCCTTCTAGTAGTTCTCACTTCGATATGTAGGTGGCGAAAGCTTGGAAAAGTTTCACTGCAAGACGCCAATCCGAAAATCGAAAATCGGGATGAAAAAGATCCAAGATCGCCCAATCCTATTTTGAAAAAGCGTGTAGATCAGTCCGCACAAGGAGATTTGCGTACAGTGCACAATCTCTTGTCGTACCCGTCAATTTTGACAGTTTTATGTGGTTTGTTTTCGGCTCCCATTCGATGCCACCTCAAGCAAAAGTGAGGTTAGGGACCGTGTACTAATCTGTAGCTGTGTTGCTCTTTGTTTATTTATTTAAATGTAAAGGAAAAACATTTTTTGTCATCCTATTATTTATTTAAACGCAAAGATATCGTTCAATTTATAACCCACCGCTGTGCTTTGCTGGAAAAATGTCCGACGGTGACGTATTTATCCTGGATAATGGGGCGTTCTATGCCAAGGCGGGAATGTCTGACTGGAACAAACCAAAGTAAGCACTTATCTACATGTTCGTCGGTACAGCCGGCATTGGATTCTGAGGTAGGGTCATTAACAGTTTCCGCATTTTTGTCCAGGACCGTTTTGAATTGCATCACCAAAGCAAAGTCTGAGCGACGACGTCCGTTCGTTGGCAACCAGATCGAAGAGTGTCGCGATGTGTCCGGACTGTTTTACATACTGTGCTTCCAGCGAGGATACCTGGTCAACTGGGACATTCAGAAGACGGTGTGGGATTACATGTTTAGCCAGGAGTGCTGCTCAGTTAGTTTCGTAGAAACTCCTCTGTTGATAACTGAGCCCCTATTTAACTTCCAGTCGATTCAGGAAGCCATGCTGGAGATTCTGTATGAAGAGTACGATTGTGATGCGGTGTGTAAAACGACTTCCGTCGATCTAATTGCTTTCAACTATGTGCACGGAGATCACAGTATTAAACCCCTATGCTGTGTAGTGGTCGATATGGGTTATAGTTTTACCCACATTGTCCCTTTTATCAAGGGAGCAAAACTGAAGAAAGCAATCAGGCGAATAGACGTTGGGGGGAAGCTACTCACAAATCATCTAAAAGAAATCATTTCCTACCGGCAGCTGAATGTGATGGATGAATCGTATGTGATAAATCAGGTTAAGGAAGACAGCTGTTTCGTTTCCCAAGATTTTAACGAAGACATGCGAATTGCTCGTAAAAGATATCCAGACAATTCCATCGCTCGTGATTATGTGCTACCTGATTATACACAAATCCGTAGAGGTTACTTAAGACTTTTGGATCCAACAAAGAACTCGAATGATGAATTACAAACGTTGCGACTGAACAACGAGCGGTTTGTGATTCCCGAAGTACTATTCCACCCGTCCGATATAGGAATACAGCAGATGGGTGTAGCAGAAGCAATTGTGGATGCCATCAATGCTTGTCCGGACGAGACCAGGCCACACCTCTTTAGCAACATAGTCGTTTGTGGAGGATGTGCCCTGTTTAGTGGAATGCAATCACGGTTACAAAAAGATGTTCGAGCTTTGGCGCCTGAAGAGTTCAATGTCAACGTCATCGTGCCGAAAGAGTAAGTAGTATCCATCATTTTTAAATACGGAACTTGATTTCTGTAACCCATATTTGTTTCCTCTCTATCTCAGTCCTATTACCTACGCTTGGCAGGGAGGAAAGGAATATTCGCAGTCGCTCAGCTTTCTTAAATCCTGCATGAGTCGGAGTCAATATGAAGAAAATGGTATAAAACATTTAATTGAAAAATATGATCATTGAGTACAGAGGTAAATGCTTTTGTTCACTTTGTAAAGAAAGAATCAACCATGCTAAGTGCTACCCATTAACGCGACATATACATTTATTCGACAAATGTTGGACAGTAAATACGGCTGAATTAACATAAAATGTAAATATTATCTAGAACATTGGTATGCTTGAAACGTAAACACGGGAACGACACAAAACTGAAATATTAACTAAATCTGGCGTAATCAGAACATAAAATGATAATTATGTTGATGAAAATAAGAGAAATCCCACGTCAGAACTAGGTCGTATATCTTTAACATTAACTTAGTTCTGGTAGACCATTCTCTCATCCGAGTAATTATATATGGCAATATATGCATGCTGGTTTAGTACTGCTGACGCCTTCTGGCAGCTCTTTGCTTATCGAAGCGTAGCTCCATTTCCTCCAGAACCTTCGGAGTGTATCGGACGACTAATTTTACGGATCCAACGGCTTGCTTAAGCAGTTCTACAGCCTTTTCATGATTCTCGCCTTCAACCGATACACCATTCACAGAAAGCAGTTGATCGCCTCGCTTTAGTCCACCGTGGCGATCTGCAACACCCCCGGGGATTATGCGAGAAATGTAGATGGGTGAATTTTGTTCCTTTCCACCCATAACGTTGAAACCGAGACCTGATCGGGAAGGAAAATAAAAACTAGTACATTCGTCCTGCCGAAATATACCTACTCCTTGCTTTCCGTTCGTATCATTCTTTATGGAATGGAATGCAGGATACCTTCTACAATATTGTACCACATACACACCTTCATCTGTCTTTGGTAACTCAACAACCCGCGGATGGGCATGTCCCTCGCTAGCTGCGAAGGCTGCAATAGTTGCTTTAGCTGTTGCAGAAGCCCGCACGTCCAGAGAGCCCTGGATGTCCACAGTTTCATAGACGTGCTCGTACACCTCACGCACAGCGTTCAAAAAATCACTCTGGAGAACCTTCTGCAAGGCAGCCAGCTTAGTTGCTGGTACCTCTCCACTCATCTGCAGCTTTTCCAGAAGCTCTATTGAACGTTTCACATCTAGAGTAAAAGAATCACGGTTAATAGTCTAATTTTACAAATTCATGTTATTTTTAGCCGGAGCTGAAGTAATCCGAGCAAATACCTTTGGCTAGGGTTAATGGTTCGCAAACGTTGGCCATTTTCTTGGCTAGAAGTAAAAATCAAACTGTTGGCGACGATGCAATCGATTTTCCTTACTAAAGATTATAGTTCACTTCCTCGCGTCTTGCTGTTTCGTCATCCACTCACAATTAAATCAAAAATAATTTGGAATCGTGTGACAGCTACTCGCACCACCTTCGAGGACCGTTTTTCGTCCAAAAATGGTAAAAATTAGTATTTTTGTAAATAAAAATAGGTAATGTTATTTTTTCATCCAACACTGATAGAGCTCACTCGCGCACCACAAACGAAACGATCCGCACCCCAAACACATCAATGAAAAAAGACGTGCTTTTGACAGACGACAACGTCATTACTCCGGGATTTTAGAACGACATGTTCATCATCAACCAACGTCATTGCATCATCAAAGGGTGGTGTGCGTGATTTTAGGTTTAGTGCACCGACAAACACGCTATTTCTAAATAACCCTAATTTGAGTAGGATCTACTCATATCTGTCAAAAGTAAGGCTACCCAGCCGGCGCCGGTGGTGTAGTGGTAAGCGTGACTGCTTTCTCACCCTAATGGGTCTGGGTTCAATCCCAATCGAGGTCGGTGGGATTTTTCTGAGGCATAAAAATTTCTGGTCACGTCTTCCTTCGGAAGGGAAGCACAGAGAACAGACGTTCAAGTTCGGTCAGAAACTTGTGTAAAATAAGTGGGAACGTCGCCGTTACGTGGTGTTAGCACAGAGAACAGACGTTGAAGCTCGGTCAGAAACTTGTGTAAAATAAGTGGGAACGTCACCGTTACACAGCAAAAAAAAAATGTAATATCGATCAATGTAATTCAAGCTGATGTATGAAATTATGATGTAATAGCAAAAAGCAGATACAATATTATATCAATGGATGTAATTTTGTTCGCAAAATCGATGTACATCGTACAACCACAGACAAACAGACATAACACATTGAATATTTCTCACTGTAAAACATCGTCGCTAAAACATTACCGCCATCTGTTGAGTACACTGTGGTGGGTAGTACGCTGAACAGATGGCGGTAGTGTGTAAACGTCAAACGCAAGGGAATTGACTATGCACGCCACAGGTGGCGGTACTACCAACTACGATACTTTTAAATTGACCGTTAAATGCTTGTTCGATGAACAGCTTGCGAGAGTTATGTCTGTTTGTCTGTGGTACAACGTTATATTACACAACCGATGGATTGACCTGGTTGCAGCAGTTTGGATGTAATTTCACAGAGAACAGACATGGAGGCTCGAACAAAATTTCTCTAAAAACTTGTGTAAAGATTCCTATTCGACTTAAGCACCACTAACGGCGACTTCCCCACTTAAAAAACCTCTTTGACAGCATGATGGCGCTGGCGTTGCACAAATTAAACTAGACACTAAGTGCTAGTAGCGCCAAGTGGCAATTTTCAACAGAAAATTTATCGATACTAGCGCCAAATTGGTCGAAAGTGGAAAATTTATAGAGAAAAATCAGGAGATGCTAACACCACGTAACGGCGACGTTCCCACTTATTTTACACAAATTTCTGACCGAACTTGAACGTCTGTTCTCTGTGGTAATATTCAACAACTTTTTTTTATGTGTACGTGGTGTTAGCATCTCCTGATTTTCTCTCTAAATTTTCCACTTTCGACCAATTTGGCGCTAGTATCGATAAATTTTCTGTTGAAAATTGCCACTTGGCGCTACTAGCACTTAGTGTCTAGTGTTATTTGTGCAACGCCAGTGCCATCATGTTGTCAAAGAGGGTTTTTAAGTGGGGAAGTCGCCGTTAGTGGCGCTTAAGTCGAATAGGAATCTTTACACAAGTTTTTAGAGAAATTTTGTTCGAGCCTCCATGTCTGTTCTCTGTGAGGGAAGTAAGCCGTTGGTCCCGGCCCATGTGTGTTGATGAATGGGTGCGATATCCTACGCAGGTGTGGAAGCTGCCTTCCTGCACATTCGATTGCGATCAATGGATGGCAATCGATGTCCGTCGGTGATTGGCACTAGATTGCGGAACAGAGACCGACGTTAAATAAAGGAAAGAAGGCTACCCAAAAAATTGAGTAAACAAAGTTGGAACTTGACGGCACCGCCGAAAAATCGTCTCTTCTAGCAAAGATTGACAGTTTCTTATGGGAACTTTCAGTGGAGTGAGAGGATTTGGCGCTGGCGTTGCACAAATTACACTAGACACTAAGTGCTAGTAGCGCCAAGTGGCAATTTTCAACAGAAAATTTATTGATACTAGCGCCAAATTGGTCGAAATTGGAAAATTTATAGAGAAAATCAGGAGATGCTAACACCACGTAACGGCGACGTTCCCACACAAGTTACACAAGTTTTTAGAGAAATTTTGTTCGAGCCTCCATGTCTGTTCTCTGTGATTTGGCGTTGACGCCATACCACAGAGAACAGACGTTCAAGTTCGGTCAGAAACTTGTGTAAAATAAGTGGGATCGTCGCCGTTACGTGGTGTTAGCATCTCCTGATTTTTCTCTATAAATTTTCCACTTTCGACCAATTTGGCGCTAGTATCGATAAATTTTCTGTTGAAAATTGCCACTTGGCGCTACTAGCACTTAGTGTCTAGTGTAATTTGTGCAACGCCAGCGCCATCATGCTGTCAAAGAGGTTTTTTAAGTGGGGAAGTCGCCGTTAGTGGTGCTTAAGTCGAATAGGAATCTTTACACAAGTTTTTAGAGAAATTTTGTTCGAGCCTCCATGTCTGTTCTCTGTGGCCATACCGTCGAAAAATTGTCTCTTCTAGAAAAGATTGACAGTTTCTTATGGGATTTTTTCGGTGGTGTGAAAGGATAGTACGAAGTCCTCCATGTTTCACGCACAGTCTGACGTTTGCATTGCTTATGGATTTTACCTGATTTTACCATAGGAGCAAAGAGCTACAGAGTCGCCATCAACGCCAATTGATGTTAAAACTTTTGCTGACAATCTATCGTATCTTTGTGGGATCGTGAAGCATACTGTTCATAAAACAACGCGTTGCCAAGTAGCTCTCCATAAGAACAAACGAATGTTCAAATCTGTTAAAAGGACAAGGCAGGACAAGGAAGATTTGTACCTTCGAAGATGGCAAACTGTATCAATCGTAAGATTTTTTTTTTAATTCATTGGGATGCTGTAAAGGCAAACAAAAAGTGATGACTAAGCTGATTGAAGCTTTCCTAAACCTTACTATAAAAACACAGACACACACACACACACGCACACACACTAGAAGAGGTTCGGATCACAAATTTACGACATTTTAACCTTTCTGCAGAATCAACCTTTAATTGCTCCTCAAATTTTACATCAGTTATCCTACGTTCATTCATTGCTAGTATTGTTTTTTGGTGAACATAAATACAATGTATTATTATCTAACTACGATTCCGTTTTTTTTTGTTATACTATGTAATCAATATTTTTTGTATTTTTTTAAACTGTAGTAATGATAGTTGAGTGCTTTTGTTTACATATTTCTAGAAGCTTTCGCCTCTCTTGTTCAGACTTTTCATTTCTTTTCTAGATGTTTTGCATCTTTCGTGTTACTAGTAGGAATTGTTAATGTTTTCTGTTATTGTTTGTTGAATTTTAATTGTGTACTTTTTGCACATTGTCCATAATCCATATGAATAGTGTTGGCGTGAAGCAAGAAAAAAAAACTCGCCACATCATTCAACTGAATTTTCGTGGCTAACATTATACTAGACTACACTACACTGTTAGGCATTATATGTAGAGTTTATTCTACATGTACCCTTTATTCGTTTACCGCAGATACAGATGCTCTATACAAATTACATATGTATTTGTTTTATATTTAGTAATGTAACATATTTTTTTCTAATTTAAATTAAAAAAAACGAAAACTAAGTATTGCTTTTCGGTTTTCATTACAAATCAAATTGATGTACATTTAGGTACGAGAAAGCAATAAGTTCTTATTGATCAACGTTAAGGATTCCCAACAAACATTGAAAGCTGAATTACAGCTTATACAGTCAAAAGTAGTAGACTAACAACAGGTTAAAGCAGCATTTAAAAGACTAACATGTTTGTTGGGTTGTGAACACTAGCATGAGGATAAACTAAATTTAAAGAAATGAAAAAAATACAATTTGATGGTTTGTGTGCATCACATTTTGTTAAGCGTGCGTAATGCTTTGAATGATGTTTAAGGGTACGATGATACTACTTCTTGCCAGTATTACTACCATTATTCTGATTACTAGTGCCGTAGTACAAAGTTGGTAGGCTGGTGCCAAGATTGTTGCCAGACATCTTCGTGGCACTGTTGTTGGTGTGCTGCTGCTGTGGAGCAGCGAATGGTCCGAACTGACTAAAATACTGCTGCTGTTGTATTGTTGGAGCTTGAGCGTGTTGCATGTAATCGAAACTAGCGGGATGGTGTGGAACCATCGCCGAGGCTGCTAGTTGTTCCGCTGTCATTTGATTAAGGGAATATTGCTGTTGTTGTATGGTAGGAATACTTTTCTGTGAAGAAGAAAATAAATTCGGCATTAGGGGCCATTGGTGATTGGAAGTATGCATCCTACGAACTTAATACTCGTGACGTCACACTTTCGAATCCGAATGCGAATGATATTCATTGTGAGCCTTGTTAACAGGTCGTTTCTGAGGAAAGTAGGTAGTTGGTATTGTTGGTATTTTGACGTAGGACTACGTCTTTCATTTCTATATGGGGGTACACTTTGTGAAAACCGAAAATGGAACATGAAACAAAATTATGGAAGATTTTGAACATTAATAACTCAGCTGCTCCTGGACCAATTTCAATAATTTTATCACCAATCGATCAGAAATATTTTTACGCATCCGACTTATGATTTTTAACGATAAGCTATTGAAAAAGTGGTAATGTCAAGCATTGTGCAATGTACAAATAAAAAGTGATAATTTTATCACTGTTAAACGTTCTTCCCAAACCCAGTCCTCATAATCGAGTACCACTTGGTTGCACATCATTCTGCTTTAACCTGAAAAGATATAAAGCAGCGCTGCTGTATGGCAACAGCTCATTTTCGCTTCGGACGGCGAACGGCAACAAGCAACAAGTGACTGGTCGTGGCAAAGGAGGAAAAGGTGCCAAGCGTTATCGCAAAGTTCTTCGAGATAACCACCATCCGTCGTCTGGCTCGCCGTGGCGGTGTCAAACGTACCTCCGGTCTGATCTACGAGGTGTGCTGAAGGTGTTCCTGGAAAATGAGATCCGTGATGCTGTCACCTACACTAAACACGCCAAGCGTAAGCGGCCATGGGTGTCATCTACGCTTTGAAGCGACAGAGACGCACTCTGTACGGTTACGGTTTAAATCATCACCAACTTTGGAAACAAAACGGCCCTTTTCAGGGCCACCATGCTTATTACAGTTATTGCCTGTTTGTCCATATTCAGAACCACACACCCCCAACGACCACACAAAATGCTCATGTAACCTTACTTGGACAAATGACTTTGATCGATTCTCTTCATCAACTTTTCCTTTGAATCGCCACGGCTGGATATTTTCGATGGAAGAAGCAACAATCTAGCATCTAATTCGACGAAGACGGCCATTTTTGAAGCCGAGTTATTTACGATAGAGAGTCGATGAAGAGAATCGATCAATGTAGATAGAACCTATTAAAAAGTGACGCGAGATTTGTTTTCCGTGCTGAGCACCAATGCTACTGACGCCAGGGAGGCAGCTCCCACATCTGGACCCTACTTATCGATCCATCAACTCAACCGGGGACCAACGGCTTTACTTCCCGAAGGAAGGCGTGATCGGAGAGATGTTATGCCTTTGAACTTTCTCTTTGAAATAAATACTACAAATTTGATACGCTTACAAATAAAGGAAAGAGTTAAGATAATTGATGATTGATCAATTAAAAGAACTAAATGTTCACATTTGTTCCGTCCACTAGCTGTCCTACGTCAAGCTTCCGTTCGTGCCCCTAGGCACAGGCCCTTCTACTTTTTTTTTTAATCTAAATGACCAGGAATCCCAGACAACCAGAATGCATCTATATCAAAGTTGTTTTTTAAGATATACAAGCATATAAATCTATTACAATACAAAAAAAAGCTTGTACATACAAAACTGGATGCCATATACAAATTTATGCAAATTTTAAAATACTTTGTAAGCGACTCAATTTGACGACTTAACCTGTAATAACAAATTCAATTTGACAATTCTTACCAGTTTATCCGAATTAATATATACTCTTCTTGTACGATGAAAACATTATACATCATATAAATGTAGAAAGTTTACATCATATACGAAGCAACTTAAACATCATGCAATGAAATTCATTCTAATATGGGATTTGGACTAAATCTGTAGTATTTTGCGATTCTATCTATCCATTGTTATACGACTTCTAGTTGTCTGGGAAGTGCATTGATACTCGACAAAAATCACACATTAGCCTGTTTTCATTTAATTATTAACAATAAGAAGCAGGATAAGAATGCTTCGTCACATCTAAAGCTCAATTATAGAAGCTCGAAAAATCTCAAGCTGAAATCTACGAAAAATCTACATACTCTTTTTTGACATAGGATTACGTCTTTCGGAAACATATTGGGGGTGCAATTTCAAAAAACCAAAAATGACCGCATTACGAGAAGTGGTCAGGTTTGACCACATATAACCAACAATCAATACGAAACTAACGATTTTAAATTGCCTCACTACTTGGCTAGCCTATTGGTCCCAAGCAAACGATTAACGTACCCAATTCTAGTCGAAATTCTACTACTACACAATGTTTGTTTTGATTCGCTATGAAAGTTTGACAGATAAAATGAGGGGTTAGTGGATTTTCCTATGTTTCGAGGGGTGAATCGATTAGCTTGGGACCGAAGATAGTACCAGAGCTGAGCCAAAAAGTTGAGCCCGTTATTTCGGGACCTTCTAGTCTTAGAGTTACCTCTATGATATAACCATAGAGGTAACTCTAAGACCACTGGGTCCCGAAGAAAATCATTATTATTTTTGGCTCACTCAGTACCAGAACAACGGTCCCAAGCAGTCCCAAGCTATTTCACTCACCCCTGCATGTTCTGCATGAATCCACACACCCCTGATGTTATCTGTCAAACTTTCATAGCGAATCAAAACAAACATAGTGTAGTAATAGAATTTCAACTAGAATAGGGTACGTTAATCGTTTGCTTGGGACCAATAGGCTACTAAAGTGGTGAGCCAATTTAAAATCGTTAGTTTCGTATTGATTGTTGATATAACTCTGTCAATAGCGGATGGATTTTAATTCTTAACAAGCCAATCGATCAGAAATTTGGCTACGAATCTGCTAAATTGAACACTTTATTAATTTTGAATAGGTCACTACTGAAAATTACACAAATGTTCAACTGTTGCAATAGTGATCAAAATTATCACCGATTGCCTGCAAACAGCGCATTCCTAACACAGATTTCAAATTCGATCTGTCTCCTTGAACGGTGCTTATTCAATCACCGTGTGTGGTGGTGTCCGGTCGGTGGTCCTTTCGGCGCGTAGCGTTGAACATTGTACACAACGAAAGGCTGTCCGCAAGCAGCGAGTTGCAGCACACATGAGCGTCCATTCACCGAAGAAGGAGGAAGAAGCCTCACCGCTACTGATCGGGATCCATCTTCGTGAGTCGCTTGGCCATCTATGCCAAGCACGTCACCCTCGTTCCAAACAACATACACGGATAGAAATTTCCTTATACCTTTTGGCAAATTTTTATTGCTGATTTTTCATAATATGTATAAGTCAAATAATAAGCAGACGCCTAGCAAAAAGTTGGTTAAGATCATGTGTCAAATGAAATGTATAAGTGGTTACACATAACTTTTATGCATTCTTATAGGACCTATGTGGTTTGTCTTATGGAATGTATAAGGCTGATGTTTTGGCAAAAATGTATATGAAACACATGAATAAAATCATTGATTTTCGTTTCGTGTACAGCTCGCCAGCCTCATCCGTGTTGGACACCCTAATAGCATAGAGGTAACTCTAAGACAAGAAGGTCCCAAAATAACGTGCTCGACTTTTTGGCTCAGCTCTGGTACTCTCTTCGGTCCCAAGCTAATCGATTCACCCCTCGAAACATAGGGAAAACCAATAACCCCTCATTTTATCTGTCAATCTTTCATAGCGAATCAAAACAAACATTACGTAGTACTAGAATTTCAACTAGAATAGGGTACGTTAATCGTTTGCTTGGGACCAATAGGCTAGTCAAGTGGTGAGCCAATTTAAAATCGTTAGTTTCGTATTGATTGTTGCTAATAGCTCAGCATTACTTAACCATCACGACAAAATGGTGATGGGAATAATGGACCATAAATTAGATAAAGAGTCTTTTTTGGACATTTCAAGCTGAACATTGCATTAGCTCCTAAGTAACGTTGATCGATTCTCTTCGCTGAGTTTCTCTTTCGTTAATAACTTGAGCACATAACCGTTTCTTTTTGTGTTTGTTGTAATAGATGCTAGATAAAAGCTTCTTATATCGATCAGTGTGCTGAAAATACCTGGGGATGTCATTACATGGCCGTGGGGATACAAAGAGAAAGTTGACGAAGAGAATCTGTCAATGTCACCTAATGCAAAGTTCAGCTTGATTTGTCAAGGTCATCAATCGAATGTCAGTTCTCATATGTTTAAATTTAACATACCATATATTTTTAAGGCAACATTGGGGGTGCAATTTCAGAATCCAAAGTCGTTCGCGGCATGAAAGAGGTCTGATTTTGATCCAGAGATGATGGAATTTAATTCTGAATACGCAAATCGATAGAAAATTTTTCTACGAATTCGTTAAAATAGGGATTTATAATTTTTCACAACCTCACGATTGAAAATTTCACGAATGTGCAAGTGTTGCTATGATCATAAAATGGTCACCGATTGCCTGCGAAAAGCGCTTTCCCTAACACAGATTTCAAAATTGAATTCGATCCGGTCTCACCGAACGCTGTACATTCAATCACCGGGTGTGGTGAGTGGTGGTGTTCTCCAGCACACAACTAAAGGCTCCCCGCAAGCAGCTAGCTATCAAGGCTGCCCTCAACCGCTGATCGGATTCAGTTGCTCATCGTGAGCCGCTGTAGGCCATCTATGCTGAGCGCGTCACCTTCGTTCCAAACAACATACAGCTTGTCAGCCTCATCCGTGTTGTCATAGCTCAGTATTACTCAACCATCACGACAAAACAGTTCTTTTCAGGACCTGCATAAATTATTGTTGTTTAAGAGTTAATTTTCATTGAACGTTTGCTCGCCTTGCTGCCAGCCACATCACCCCCAAAGCTCTTTGATAACACTAGTTTACAAAACAACATAAAAAGTGTGAACTTTAGTGGTTGACCAACGTTTCTAATGCAAAATCCTACGCTGAATTCAATGCCGTGGTCAGAAAAAATTAAAGTAGAGCCATTTTTGAGATATACAAAAATTTTGATTTTTTGAATTTTGAACAAAAGTACGATTACTAAAATGTCAATATCTTTGGAACTAGTGCACCAATTTTAAATCTTTTATTGTGAAAATGAAGCTAAATAAGCTATAGTTCACTAGAATTTTATGTCTTAATTAAAAATTTAATTTTGAAGTCATTTAAAAATTTACAGCATTTTTTTTTATTTTTCCTGCGAATTTTCCATAAAAATCTTGTTTTAATCAACATTTTTAATGGGATAAAAATATTCAAAAAATCATTCCATAATTTATTCTTTAAGTCCATTAAACACTGGAGAAAATGAGCCTTTAATGGATGAAATCGGTTGGAAATTGTCGAAGTTATGAGCATTTTTGTAAAACACTTAAAAATGTTGCTGAAATACAACAGCTTTAGAGTTCCTTTTCTAGGTGTCGTTGTAAGCATCCAAATCGCATGTAAAGTTTTCATGGGAGATTCTTTTCTCTACATATCAATTTGATTAAGGCATATCAGGATTTAAAACCGAGTTGATACAAAAGAAATTTATTTAGGTTTTATTAAAAATGATTGAGAATCGAATGACTTTGTCTTCGATGTTTTGAACTTGTTTCTCGAATCAGAAACCAACAATAGTCACCCATCATTGCTTCATCCCAAAACCCTTGGTAACGACGTTCCATCATCTTCATTTGTTGGTGAAAACGTTCGCCGTGCTCATCACTCTCGTCACCAAGATTTTCCGGGAAAAAATCCATGTGAGAAGACATATTCACACCTGTGTTCAGTGAAATAAAAGGAGAGAAACAAATTGTTGAGATATTGTAAAAAGTCTAACACTGCTTCTTGACGCCAAACTCGGCCTACGGATTCTAAACTCGGCCTAACGCATTGAAACACCATGGAAACGCCAATGAATTCACTTCGGCCTATCGGATGAAGATAAAACATGATTCGGTTGGAGCGCTTCTTTTGTTTTTGGGAATAATGCGTGCAAACCTTCATATCACGCGTTCTCATTGACTTCGTTCGATAGCTTATTAACTAAAGTATCGTACCAAACGCATAATTGACTTGTTAACTCTGAAAGCATGGATTTATTTGAACTTTTCTGCTCGACAGGCCCAAAATGGGCGATTAGGCCGAAATAGTTCTCTACCCTACATATTTCGTTTCCGCACCGCTATGATCTCCAAGAACATCAAGGACAAATTTTCACAGCATTGTTCTAAACTGGCTTCCAAGCTTCCAACCCATCGGTCCTTTTCAGGACCACAAATGACTGATAAAAGAGTTAACTTAAGAGTAAGAGCTTGTATCCAAGACATATCGTCCAGGATTGGCTTGTACTACATGGTCATCGACAGAGAACCTCACAAACAGAACTCTCAAATTGCTTCCGAATTTCAACCTATCGACCTTTTTCACAGGTAACGAGTTAAGAAATAAATTTAATATATATATTATTATACTTTTGCTGTGACATCAAAACTACCTTTCGTAATCCTACGTCAAATCTACGGTCGTGTCTTGGATACAACCTCTTACTTTTTTAACTGCAATGGGGCAAAAGTGCGAACCCGTGTGGAGCAAAAGAGCTATGCCTCTTAAATTGAGTGAAATCTATTCATGCTTGTTTATAAACATACTTACCTTACCTTAACTTACCAATCAGGCTAAGGCCTTGTTGGCCTCTGCTATCCGAAGAAGTCGTCTCCACTCTACTCGATCCATGGCCACACTTCGCTAGCCTCGTAGTCTGCGAAGGGTCCGCAGGTCGCCTTCTACTTGTCGATCCCTCTTGCCCGCTGCGCGCCTCTTCTTTTTGTTCCTGTTGGGTCGCTTTCTAGAACCATTTTCACTGGGTTGTCGTGCTGCAATCTTACGACGTGCCCAGCCCACCGTAGTCACCCAATTTTTGCAATGTGGACGATGGATGGTTCTCCCAGCAGCTGGTGCAATTCGTGGTTCATTCGCCTCCTCCACGATCCGTCATCCATCTGCACTCCACCGTAGATGGTACGCAACACCTTCCGTTCGAAAACACCAAGGGCGCGTTGGTCCTCCACGAGCATAGTCCAGGTCTCGTGGCCGTAGAGGACCACCGGTCTAATCAGCGTCTTGTAGACAGTCAACTTCGTGCGGCGGCTAATTTTATTCGACCGGAGCGTCC
Organism: Ochlerotatus camptorhynchus; assembly: GCF_037179485.1. NCBI lineage: Eukaryota > Metazoa > Arthropoda > Insecta > Diptera > Culicidae > Ochlerotatus > Ochlerotatus camptorhynchus. Next base: position 1,011,364 of record NW_027040849.1, read on the forward strand.
TCCGGAGTACAAAGTAGGCACGATTCCCTGCCATAATGCGCCTTTGAATTTCTCTGCTGGTATCATTTTCGGCGGTCACCAGTGAGCCCAAATACACGAACTCATCGACCACCTCGATTTCGTCACCGTCTATCTGAACTCGGGGTGGGAGGCTAACATTGTCTTCCCTAGAACCTCTTCCTTTCATGTATTTTGTCTTTGATGCGTTGATGGCAAGTCCAATCCGCCTAACTTCAGCCTTCAGTCTGATGTACGTTTCCGCCTTCGTCTCAAAGTTCCGTGTCATGATGTCGATGTCATCGGCGAAGCCAAGAAGCTGGATGGACTTCCTGAAGATCGTGCCACTCGTGTCTATCCCAGCTCTTCTGATCACACCTTCTAAAGCGATGTTAAATAGCAGACACGAAAGTCCATCACCTTGCCGTAACCCCCTTCGAGATTCAAAGGGACTCGAGAATGTCCCCGATACTCGAACAACGCACATCACTCGATCGTCGCCTTGACCAATCGCGTCAGTTTATCCGTAAATCCGTACTCATGCATAATCTGTTATAGCTGATCTCGATCGATTGTGTCGTATGCGGATTTGAAATCGATGAACAAACGTTGTATTCGCGGCATTTCTGCAGAACCTGCCGAATCGCGAAAATTTGGTCCGTGGTAGCGCGGGCACCCATGAATCCCGCCTGGTATTGCCCCACGAACTCTCTTGCAAATGGTGACAGGCGGCGGCATAGAATTTCGGAGAGTACCTTGTAGGCGGCGCTCAGCAGTGTGATCTCGCGGTAGTTGCAGCAATCCAACAATTGTCGCCCTTTTTGTAGATTGGGCATACGACACCTTCCATCCACTCCTCCGGTAATATCTCCTCCTCCCAGTGTAGTGGTAAGCGTGATTAACTCTCACCCCAGCAGGCCTGGGTTCAATCCCAGTCGGCGCCGCCGGGATGTTCTGAGGCATAACATCTCTGATCACGTCTTCCTTCGGAAGGGAAGTAAAGCCGTTGGTCCCCGGTTCATGAGTTGATGGATCGATAGGTAGGGTCCAGGTGTGGGAGCTGCCTTCCTGGCGTCGGTAGCATTGGTATCGGTAGCATCAGCACGGAAAAAAAGATCGACGGAAAACAAACCAAGGAAAAAAAAAATAATATCTCCTCCTCCCAAATCTTGGCAATTACCCAGTGCAGCGCTCTAGTTAGTGCTTCACCACTGTATTTTAATAGCTCACTTGGCAGTTGATCTACACCAGTTGCTTTGTTGTTCTTCAGCCGACCGATCTCCTCCTCAACTGCTTGAAGATCAGGGGCCGGTAGCCTGTCGTCTTCTGCGCGTGCTCCAAGGTATGTTGCCGTGCCACCTTCGTTTTCTGCTGCTTCACCGTTGAGGTGCTCGTCATAGTACTGCTTCCACCTCTCCATCACCTCACACTCGTTCGTGAGAAGGTTACCGTCCAAGTCCTTGCACATATCGGCTTGCGGCACGTAGCCTTTGCGCGAACTATTTAGCTTCTCGTAGAACTTCCGTGTGTAGTTTACGTGGTACAGATTTTCCAACGCCTCGCGACCTCGGACTTCCTGCTGACGCTTCTTCCTTGGGAAAACCGAGTTTTGTCTATTCCGCGCTTGTCTGTATCGCTCCACATTCAATCTCGTGCGGTGTTGCAGCATTCTCGCCCGTGCTGCATTCTTCTCCTTTACTAACAGTTTGCATTCGCCGTCAAACCGAACCGTTTATAAACTTAGCCTTTGGATTATTAAGCATGCTAGCAACAGCTGTTATTGTTTACTCAACTATTGAATTTTACATTATTATTCAATACATAACAAATGAAACATGTTTACCAATGAAAACTAAGGTATTGCTGTTGATATTTTATGTAGCTGGTTTTGCCAATTTGGTGAAAATAAGCTTACCGAACACTTAAATCACAGACAAACAGACGTAACACTTCATTGTGTATCTTCGTTCAAGTATTTAACGGTTGATTTGAATACTATCAGTTTCGCGAACTACTCGCCGCAGCAGCGCTGGCATCGGATCACTTTGACGTTTCTATACATTCTATAGAACTTTTATGCAATATTGTTTGCGAGCTAGCGAGCAAGCTTGTTTTCCGCGAGAAGCCCGAGAGATGTCGTTACTGAGGTCATATGTTTTGAGATACTATGTTTCCAAGAAAAACTTTTTTAAAGAGTTACGTCTGTTTGTCTGTGCTTAAATGTACAATGAAGCAATTTCTTCAACATTTTTGTATAATTTTATTCATATATATTGGGGTGGCACTCTTGCCCCGTGTGAGGTTCATTTTTAAGAAGATGCTTTTTGACCAATTATAGGTAATGTTTGCCTATTCTTTGTTATAGATGTTTCAATTAATCATTATTAGTGATGCCTCAATGCAGGAATTGTAGGAAACAATATCAAAATTATCTTAAAATATACATTACTACCAATATATCATAACAAAGGAGAGTGTTTAGTCAATATCTAATATCTTAATACAAACTTACAAACCATATAATGCGTTAAAACGGCCAGAAAAGATGGACAATTCAAAAAGTAAATATTTCCACTACGACATGAGTGATGAATGGAACCCCTGCATTGTTTTGGTTGTTTTATATTTTATCCACAATCTTATTATAATGACCTTCAAGCTAGTGCAAAAATATGCTCAATATATCTATGAAAAGTAATTTTACTACCGATGTGAACTTAATTTTGCTCTAAAGTGAGTGGTGAACGGGCACCACACGGTATTTCAACTGTGACTAAATCTATAGTATTCTTACAAAAAAAAATGCTGTGCTTAATCATTTCAGTGCAAAAAAGTATACGGTGTTGATTAATCTGTTAATATGCTTTTATGAGCGGGTTCAAATGCACTTTTGGTCCGCGTCAACACTAATCTGGCAAAACTAGTGTGCATCATTCCAGCCAGCTTTGGTAGCCTAATTGAATTACCACAAGGTTTTACCAAAGCCCAGGGAACTTATGCAGAATGAAATTTTAGTTATAAAGTGGTCTTATTCGGAAATATTCGACCGAATATTATTGCTACTATTCAGTACACCGGATATTCGGCTAATATTAAATTTGATGGGTATTCGGACCTAATATTCGGCCATCGAATATTCGGTGCAGCTCTAACAACTGCAGCTACCAAAGGTTAACAACAACAAGAATGTTCTGCGCTAAACTGAATCGATCGAGTAACTTTGATCATGAAGAATTGCTTTCAACTTTGATGTTTGCGAGAAAATTCAGAATTACATGCCTTTGATCTAGAGCAGCGCTGCCCAACGTCCGGCCCACGGGGCGGACGTGGTCTTTGGAACATGTTAATCGAACAAAAATACAGCCATTTAAAAAAGCAAGATTAGAAAGGTTGGACAGGCCTAATCTAGAGCATGTTAGAATTGAAAACCGCAACATTTTACATTGTAATCCCTGACATATAGGGAGAGATCAACGTGATACCTAAACCGAGCGATTCGTCCATCCTTCCTAAGACACGCCATGTGTATACAATAAGTTGATTTTGGATAGATACCTACTATTCACACAAAGAGATTACCTACCAAGTAAACTTGCCTTCCCAAAATCCAACGGATACTCCAATGCTCATTTAAGATAAAGACTACTTAAGGCCGACTAATCAAATACCAGAAAAACAACTACGTATCGAAGACTTTTAGAAGACACTGCAGCAGGTGAGCACTTATTCGACTCATTCGTTTTCGCACAACAGAGAGGAGGAAGATTATCATCACTGCAACAAAGTTCGAAAACTGGGGGGGGGGGTAGTTGAACATCGGAAGATTTCTTTCGGAAACTGTCCAGCAGATAGACTAGAATGAAGTAATTACGAAAAAAATAAATTGCACATCACGGTTTGGTTTTCTGTAAAAAATGCGTTTTTATTTAATACCATTTTCAGCGCTCTTTCAGTTCATGACAGTTAAACTTTTCTCTCCAACTACAGTTAAGCCAACTTTTTGTTTGCCATTTTGCCATACAATCGCACTTATTGGCAGTCAGTAACCTATCACATAGAAAAAAAACGATGGAACAATTGCGCATTTATGTGAAAATCGAACAAATTTTGCTTTGTTTTTTTTCTCTGAGAGTTTCAATTCATTAGATGAATTGATTTTGATGTTTAGGTTAACATTTTATATCAAAATCCGGACGAATTATCTAAATTGTCGTTGTTTAAACTAAGTATTAACCAAATGGAGAATTTATTGTGACCTACTTACATAAAAAGATGTTGAAGAATTCCTCATTATCACCGCTCAAGCCAAATATCTTGGAACTGATATTCGAAGAACATATTCATGTGTAGCGAATTGGGTATTGGGTAATTTTATTGATATGAAAGGGAGTAATATTACATTGTAGGTTCAAGAAATATCCGAATATTTCACTCTTTTCATATTGATTCGCAAGTGGGCAATCTCAAATGTTGCAAACATGCCCAGATTGGTGATATTTATATACAGTACGCATTTAAGAAAAAAAAGAAGGATTTGTTCAACAGTATAAAGTTTGCGACACAACAGCTTGAAGCTGCAAGGCGCACAGTTTAACAAATTTCTCTAGTTATAGCAAAATTTTCTATCAGAAAAACAACGACAGATCGTCACTTACCTTGCTGGAGGAAGATTTACTGGAAGAATTGCCAGCCTGTCCACTGGCGGAGGAACCGCCGCCACCGTTGCCGTTACCATTATGCTTGTTGTAATCGATCGTGGACGACGACGTAGATTTGTTCGATTTGCTCTTGTCGCGGTCCTTGTCGCGATCCTTCTTCTTGCTACTGTGACCGTGATGTCCGCCGTGTCCATGTCCGGAACCATTATTGAAACTACTTTCGCCTCCTGCGCTGATGTTGTAGTGTTCGATTTTATCCTTGGAGATTTTAAGTTTGAGCGGGTTAGGCGGTTGTGTTGGCTGGTTTGAAGAAGTACTTGCCCCAGGTGGTGCAGTGCTGCTGTGTGTCGTGGTGCTCGAGGTAGCAGCACTGAGAGACGAGGTACCGGATAGTCGGTCTTTTGGAATTTTGATTTTCAATCCCATATCGGAAGGTGGGGGATTGCTGCTAGTTGTGCTTTCAGTAAGCGGATGGAGATTCAACTTGTCCTTTGGAAGTTTGATTTTAATCGGTCCCGGTGGCATCCCGCTCAGTGCCGGATCGATGGCTTGATCAGATTTTTCACGTTCCCGATCACGGTGCCGTTCTTTGTCCTTCTTGTGTTTCTTGCGCTCTTCGCGGTCTTTGTCCTTCGATTTATCCTTTTCCTTGTGCTTGTGTTTGTCTTTCTTTTTCTTCTTTTCCGACTTGATACGACGATGGTCGTCATCTTTGGCAGGATTTGTGAGTACATCGCCCGTTAGGGTTGGAATTTCACTACTAACGGTACTGGCAATCGCGCTGATATTAGCAGCAGCCCCCGTTGTTGGAGTAGTGAGGGCAGCAGTTGCCGGAACTGTGGGTGCGGACTGTGCAAGCAAACTACTAATTGCAGATGGTGCATTCACGTCTAGTGATGGAGCCTCTGTTTTGATCGCTTCAGGTACATTGGACACTATGCTTGCAGCCGACGATGTGCTCAAGCTTGAAACCGATAGCGCAGGAGCGCTACTCGCGGGCATTGCTGATACACTGCTTGCTGCCGAACTATTGGATGCCGTAACATTCGAAACATTTCCTCCTGCTGTTGCGCTGCTATTGAGTGTGCCAAACTTGCTTTCGTTGTTGCAAAGGCTTTCTTTGAGTAAGCTGCTAACCAAAGCTGGATTGGTTTCGATTCCGTTGATTGTATTGGTGAAGCTAGTTTTGCCAGTAGTTACCGGTTTTGAATCACTTAGCAAAGGTTGAGACAGCAGCGAACCGGGATCATGGAACGGAAACAAAGAGAAGCTATCGTCCTGCTTGTCGAATGTACTAGACAAATCAAACGAGGAGGCAAACAAACTTTCCGATGGTGACGAAATTTCCACCTTCCGTACTTTCGATTCCCGAAAATCGGTTCCATCTTCCTGGCGAACTTGTTCGCTGCTTGGAAGTGAACGCTTCAGCGGCGCCTGGCCACTAGGTATCTTATTGAATCCTAGCAAATCTGCTGTATCTATCGATGATGATTCTAGCGATCTTTTCAGACTCGAAGATGATGACGATTTCTTCTCGCTAGATTTCGATGGATGACTTCCACCGGTTGTTGCTCCCATTTCCGGACGACGTTCCTTCTTCGGCGTGTCGGAACGCTGCTTCTGCTGTTGATCTGAGTAGGGTGGCAAAAGTGGTTTCTTCTCCCTGCTACTGGGGCTTTCCTTGATTGGCTTCGCAAGATTGGTGCTGACTCCCGCAGCCTGGCCTTGAGACCGAGATTTACCACTACTGCTGCCAGTAGATGTGTTTGAAAGACTTGCATTGTTGCTTTCCGCTTGGGTATCCTTCCAATCTGGGCTGAAAATCGACGATGGTTTTGATTGCTTTGGTGGTGTGCACATCTGCATCGGTTCTGTCAAACGATTACTATCATCAATAAGGCGAAAAGAGGATTCAGAACCGGCTGGTAACTGCTGTTGCATCTGGTTCTTGAACTGTTGCTGATTAGGGACGGAAATAGATTCATTTGAAGGCATATTGTTGTTCCGATTACTCATCGATTGGCTATAGCTAGGTGGGTGTGACCCGTAGGATGCTGAAGGTTGTTTCATCATCGAAGACGACGATGTTCGACTGGGCATGTCCTGATTGCTACCAAACAGCGGTGCCATCATGGAATTTTGCGATTTAAGTGGATTTTTACTGTCCATATGGGACATGGATGGTCCTTTCTGACCGCTACTGCTGCTACTACTGTGGCGATCCGCTTTACTTTGGCCGTACGGATGCAGCTGCATCGACGACGAGGAACTACTCGCTGCCGCTGTTGGCATCATGCGAATCTTTGGATCTCTTGCGCCTTCATGCATGTTACCATATCTGGATGATGATGATGACGACGAGGACGATTGTGTAGGCATACCAGAACGACTACTGCTATGATGGGGTACTGGCTGCGGTTTGCTACTGGAACCACTCGTTCCGTAATGACCGCCGCTCGCCATCATCTGCTGCTGATGAAGTGCCTGCGATGACGACGAAGGTGGACGATCGCCGCGGGAACGAGAACTACTCGATGACGAAGGAATCTTGTGATTGGAAGATGATGGTTGTGATGCTTTTAACGATGGATCACCTGATACAAATAAGGAATTAAACATTAAAATCCGAATCTACTGGCCCATAATAAACTGCAAAAACTCACCACTAGAAGAGCTCTGCTTAGAGTGCGAATGTTGCGAATGAGACGATGACCGATGATGACTAGAGGACGAACCAGCGTCGTCGATACCGCGAGAAATGGACGACGACGAGCTAGGCATCGCGGAAGTAGTTCTCCGTCCCGAATCATCCTGTGAGCAAGATTTGCAGAGATAAAATTGTATTCGTTCTCCTTGAATCAATGATGCCACCTACCGTTTGCGGTTGTTCAGCACGTATCGATTTCATTTTGCTCTTCAACCGAGTAGGACACCGGTCAAAGATGTGAAGGAACTCGTCTGTCAGCTGTTTTAGCAGATCCAGCGTGACGGTTTTATCCACATAATGAAACCAATGTCGGCCTTCATTTGATTGTGGAATCTGAGTGATGCGGAATTGATAAAAAGAAATAGACTTAGTAGGTAACAGTATTATAAAATAGATTTATTGTGCAAGCCGATTGGAATGTTTACGTTACATATTGCGCTTTGCGCACATTATAAGTGCGACCATATATAAAAGTGCGCTTTTGGTGTCTTCAGCGCACTTATTCCTTGGTTCATAAGGAATAAGTACGCTGAAGACACACTAAGACGGAACAACGTAAAAGCGCATTTTTATTAGCGTTTGAGCACTTCTGAAGAGTCCAGTTTCAACTGCAAAATACAATTCAACAAACAGGTAAAATGCCACGCATTGACGAAGATACGACTAATATGCCAATATCTATGCCTAAGCATTCCTACACAGTAAAGAGGTTGAATTTATAAAGAAACGACGTGTCAAAATTGGAGCAATCGATTATCTGTCAAAGTCGTAGGGAAAGTAGTTGTTTCAATCGAGCAGAAGACCTGTCAAATGAATAAGATGTCGCCTATTTACCCAACTCAGTCTCTTTACTATACATCACAGAGTGGACAAGAATAGAGTGCCTATAAGTTGAGTGTCGTCACGACTCTGCTCTTCTTTTCCTCATAGGTACTCTAGACAAGACCATGCTTTTTGGCACACCATCTAATGTTAGAAAAGGTAACAATCAAATATTTGTTTACAATCGAGGGGTGCTGAGTGAATTTCAATGATTACACAAGGAAAATGCAATTTTATTATATTAATTACAATAAGGGAAATAAATTGCACACGTTGCACAATCTTTTACTTGCGAAAACTAGAACATATTTTCTTGTGTTTCGGTATGCGAGCAAAGTCTAGAACATAAAAATGTGTTATATTAGTTAACTTTTTTGTTGCAAAGGAATATGCTTAAATAATGTGTTGTGACCGGCCATGTATTTATTAGGTACAATTTTTTTTTTTTTGCACGTTCGTATTTCTAGTTGATCGATGATTTCTCAAAAGTCATGGTTCCCTGGCAAATCGACATCACCATCGAGTAGTGTAAGACTTCTCCTACTCGATGGATGTGTTGGTTTGTGTAGGCGTGCCTTGAATTCCTAGAAATCAACGAGAGAAGTCATTGTTTACAAAGGCTGTTACGCCCTAATTCCAACTCTATCTAGATTTTTTCTTTTACTGTCTTTAAATGACACCAAAATTAAATGCAACTGGTTTCAAAAGATTTAAATGAGTACAAAATTACTGCCCGAACAGTTTGTATTGATTTAGCACGGATAATGATCAACAGAGACTGCAGTAGCGGATGAAAAACCTACGAAAAGGATAAAAAGAAGCCATATGTCCTGTCTTGCCTTAGGAACCTTTTTTATAAAATAAGTTTTTTTTTTGACATATGAGCCATATCTTCGTTTATGGGTATAATAGTAGCTACTAACCTCCCAACGCGACCATTTACACGCTAAGTGTATACAAAAACAAGCGACCACGGTCGGTTTATATTGCAGACACATGGTTGTCAGGTGCAAACTGTAATAAACGTACATTTATTTCATACATGTATATTTAAACAATATAACAAAAATTGAAAAAACAATCGCCCGGTCCCTCACCTGTTAGATGCCATGAAGTAGGAAGTTTGGGCCAAATCCTTAGAGGCTGCAAAGGGACGCAAAATGTAGTCAATCGAACTGGTACCTACAGATTGGGTGATCGTACCTTTGACCAAGTGGCATGTCTTGACAACGTGCGTATGCGGATGATCGATGGCTACATCGAAACCCAGCGTCTGCAATAGCACATTTTCATTGAACACCAGATCTTGAGCCTGTTCGGCGTAGCTCTCCTTGAGCGGATCCGGTGCGTCCATACCCAAACATATATGTACCACTTTGATGATGTGCTCTAGCTTTCGTGGTTGTTCCTCAACCTGTTGCAAAGAAACGTGGTATTATTGTATTTGTTGCATGTTCAAAAATAGTAATATTGATATAAGGATCTGGGATTTACCTTAGCAGCTAGGAAAAGTGCAGCAGCAGCAATGCTATTTCGGTGAAATTGTGTGAAGGAATGAAATGCGTAGAACCGGTGCATATATACAATCGCTGTGTTGATGCATAATTGTGATCTGTAAATAGAAAAGGAGAAAGGATAAAGTAAAGGAATTAACTTTTTTTTCTAAACTAAACGGATTGATTGCAAAAGTCAGCTGTTCCCGTTTACTGATTCTGTTCGACAATTTTTTTCCAACAAGAACAACTACCGAGCGATTATTATACACAACGTAGCCTACAAAGTGCTTTCTCAAATCAGTGTTTTACCGTAGGGGTAGACTGGACCAGTGATGCAAGAGGTCACCGTAGTTGACGCATTTTCTGTGATAATCGGCTACCTTTGCTTACGAACTTGCAAAACAAGCTATCGAAGTACAGTACCAAACTAAAATGTCATATGACAATCTCCGTCACTCTTCACGTATTTATGTATTTTAATTGTTCTCATAATAAGAGCTGCCAATGTTGTGCTTTATTTTTCACAAAGTTCAGGAATTAGAGCGAAATCACACATTGTCATATGATAGTTATTGATAATTTTCTTTTGCTCGAATGTTGTTCTACCGTTTGTGTTGTTTGAGAGAGACGACGATACAGCATGAGTGTGCGAATACAAACAGACTGTCGCGCACGACAATGAAGCGAGTGTAGTAAAAAACATCAACCGTTCCCTGGACGGGACAAGATCGCCACCCGGAGAAGATGAGCACTCAGTGGTGTCTATAGCACTAGACTGACCCAGACAAATACAAGTTCTAATTTTCTACGGGCCAACCCCTAGATTTGTTCCTTTAGGCGAGAAAACCATTATCCAAAAGTTTCTGCTCATTTGGTTCTGAGATGAGCTGGCGCTGTTTCACGTCATTGTTCTTCTCTATGCCTGTTCAGATAAATTAGTACCTTTATTTTTTTTCTCTACTGCGCTAAATTAAACGATTAGAAATAAAAATTGATGTTGGTTACGCGCTCGAATAATTGAAAATTCGATAAATATTTAATCGAATAGCTGGTTTTTTTTTTGGACTTTTTGACATCACTAGAAAATAATGAATAATTGAACTTTTAGGCATCCCTAGAAAATAATGTAATTTCATATTTTTTGGTGGTCCTTCTAAAATGTCAAACAGCACAATTGCACCCAAGTAACCAACAAGCCCGCTAATCGCCTTTTTTGCAATATAAAGCTGATATACGACTGATATAAAATTTGGAAGCTTTATACTAACCTCATAAAAAAGGGCGATTAGCGTGCTATTAGCGGACATGGTGGTTACTTGGGCAACCAGCAAGTGTAACCCATATGAACCAAAAGCGGTGCGATGCTGGTTTTCATTGCTATGATGACGACTGAATTAAGGGGCTTAGAATCAGAGGGGTGAAAGTCAATTATCTTCATCTATTTCCTCTTTTGATGACTATGGCTTCACTAACCTATTTCGCACTATTTCTGCTATGCTCTTCTATCATCCAGAACAACAAACGTATCAATGAATGTTTTTGCCGTCGAGTTATTAACGATCAAAATCACTTGCACTGCTGCTTTAAAGTTTGGTTAGAAGATTACAACTCTGGAGAGCATTTTGTGTGGTCGTTAAGGGCGTGTGATTCTGAATATGGCAATGAGTGTGCAAAATGTTACGCAATTTCATCCTCCCTATTCGCACACGCCCGAAGATCGGAGGTAAATGCCACTTCAACTTGTTTTGTCTACTAACGGCCCTCTGATGACAGTGCTGGGGAAGCAGCAATGCTACATCGACATGTTTCGTCTAGATACGATTCACTGATGACTGTGTTGGGGAAGCAGCATATGCATGTACGTAATTGGTGGATTTGTTAGCTATTTATACGCTATTTAGATGTTCCTGCAAACACTTCTGAGTGCGGTTCGAGGTGTGGCACGGAGCCCCATGTTGTTGAAATAGAACATTTGGCTTCGGACTGTACTGTTCTTTGATCCACGGAAGAACATACTTACTTAAAATCCCGTTGTAGACCTCCGTGTTGACCTTGTCGCCTTCTGGAATGAACACCGGGTCCATTTTTTGCCATCGGAAGCCACCAATCCAAACACCATAACGCTAGCAGGATGCTTGGTCAGATACACGTTCTTGTGCTCGTCGGCCACGTCTTTTACCGGAAGAGAACTAATATACCGGTCGGTTCTGGAATTTAATACGGGATCGACGGTAAACATGCTCTCGTCGTTGAACAGGATTACCGGATTTTTTCGCTTAAGAAAGTTCAAAATTTTCTTGCATCGTTCGACTCGTAGCTCCCGGATGCGGTTGGTAATCATGTGAGTTTTTTCCGTGCTCTCGACTTCGCCCCGCAATCTTCCTTTACGATCTTCCGTGCCGTAAAGTCACTGATCCCGTGTTCCTTTGTTATTTTCCTTATTGAATGCACTGGATTCACCCGAATCTTCCTTTTGATAGCAGCGATAACCCTCGGAACCCGAGCTGACCTCGGACGACCTGTGGCCACCTTCGCGGATAGTTGTCCTTTCTTTTCTCGGTCTAAAACCCTTTTGACGGTCCACCGGGACACACGGCGATTGAAATGTCTTTTTGCGACATTTGCGCGTGGGACAAATCACGAATACGCTGCCACTTCTTCATGGTGCAACTGTCAAACTAAGTAAATCATTTTCTTTTATACACAGCCTACTACGGTATGAGCTATAGGCTACGTGCATAGACGAGTGCAAGGGTGAACTTTTGTTCATCTACTGAAAAAAAATTGACACAACAGCGGGGCCCTGTTTATTAAAAATGAACACATGAATAATGCTCGCGCAACATTCAAAAAGAGCCTATCAACTTTTGTAAATAATTTGCTAGGTCCTTTCCACGAGAACCGAAGTACGTCCACGCAAACCAAGAGCATTATCGGGAAGGGGATAATTTCCCCTACCCGATGGTGTTGTTAGTTTGCGTGAGCGTATTCGGTTCGCGTGAAAAAGGCTTAACAAGTTTTGTGTACATAAGTTGATAGACCCGTTTCAAATGTTACGTGAGTATTATTCATGTGTTCATTTTTAGTAAACAGGGCCCCGCTGTTGTGTCACTTTTTGTCGAGTGAGTGAACTCAAATCCATCCGTGCACTCGTCAATGCAAAGAAAACCAAGGCATTGTATGGACAGGTAAAACGAGAACTTTATTTGTACGATGGTGCAAACATTATCACGCATACGGTACAACAACGATGATGTTCCTGGGGTAAAATGCACTAGTTAAGGAAATCAAGGTGAAACCAGAGGAAAATAATAAACAACTTTACACGGCGATATAACCGCTAGTGTGCGTGCGTTAAACGTCTCTAATCTCTATACCTTTGAATCGAATTTAAGGGCGCTTACTACAGCGAGGAATCCTAAGTAACGGATGGTTTTTTTGTTCATATTATTTTTTCCAGATGCTTGAATGCCGTTAGTTTACTGAAAAGGATAACATATCCGGTCAGCATTCTACCTGTCGAATCCCAGGCATCTAGGTGTGGATCACGCGTTTATATAGCCGATAGAGGCTATTGTCCCGACTGGTTTATTCATTGCCTGCAGCTCGGTCGATCGGTGAGGCAAATTAAATTTGATGATGCCTGGAATTGAGATCAAGAACACCGTTTGTTTTAACTTCGAAAATGGAAGTGCAACACAGTCCTTGTGCGAATTTTCCAAGACGCTGGACGCAAATGCTGCTGAGATGGAAGCAAGTTACCGGATATCGGAGAAGAAACCCCTATTCATCAAGTTTAAGTCGGAGGAGTAACAGAGTAGATTCAAAGATGAATACTAAGATGAAACTGTCGGAAGAATGTTTTTTTTTATTTTGGTGTCCTCTTTCACGGTCCCTTTCATCCCATGAATACTGGGGTAATTTTGTGGTTTTTCTGCCCCCTCGGTAGAAATTAAATTTTGCGCTCATTTCAATCACACCAACATCAGAGCAACTAATCAATTACTTTTTGTTCGCTGTGCTGCCATTTTTCCACAAATGAGAGTGCAGTACATGTTTGAAACGATCGGTGATGATCATCTGGAGATGTTAATACTTATATCGGTTTGTTATAACCGATTACAAATATTTTACTTTTCGGTTCATTAATCGATTAATCGATTATTCGAATGAAAATCGGCCATCACTAGATGAATGTGAAACGTCATTTCAAATATAAGGACCGTACACAAATAATGATACAATTTGAAAGGGACCGGGGCTAATCTCAAATTACGTCCCCAGGGTAACTGAAATAAACACGAGTGTTCACCGGTTGGTAGATTGCTGCGTTTCCGAATTGTACGAACGTATCTCTAGTCTGTTGCGTGATTGTTGAATGTTTTCCGTGAATAACCGAATAATAGGGTTAAGATCTATATTATTCCGTCATGCTAAGAACAACCCGCACTTTACCTCTCTCTCTCTTACGATCGGATTTTAATAAATAATGGAATGTTTTTATCAAAGATGACTTTCAACTGTATATACCTTTCCATACGTACTGTTAGATTTGATAAAGAGTAACAAATTGTTGAGATATTGATAAATATCTAATATCGGGTCTTGACTCCAATTCCGTCATAAGAATCACAACTACTTAAAAAATAATCCCGCGGTCACACCATAGACGTAACTTTAAGACTAGTAGGTTCCGAAGAAAAGTGCTCAACTTTTTGGCTCAGCGCTGGTACTATCTTTGGTCCCAAGCTAATCGATGCACCCCTCGAAACATAGGAAAATCCACGAACCCCTCATTTTATCTGTCAAACTTTTATGGCAAATCAAAACAAACATTGTGTAGTACTAGAATTTCGACTAGAATGGGGTACGTTAATCAATTTGCTTGGGACCAATAGGCTAGTCAAGTAGTGAGCCAATTTCAAATCGTTAGTTTCCACCGGTTGGTCGCACTCTTGATGCATCTGGAGAACTCTATAGGATGCTGTCACGATTGAACGGATGAACCCGCGTTCATCAGTTTGACATCTAGTGGTGGTTTGTTTACCTTTGCCTGTTAGTTGATTCAAGTAGATTCAAGTTTTTAACTAAAAATGACTACAAGATATCAGTGCCAACATTTCAAAGGGGCGTAATTGCATTTGTAAACAATGGCTTCAGCCGTCGATTTCTCGCAAATAAAAGCTCACTCATGAAAATTAATTACATCAACAGGTAGAGGAATGTTTCCTCTGCCAGCTAGCATAGTTAATTTTGAGGAGTGAGCTGTTATTTGCGAGAAATCGACGGTTAAAGCCATTGTTTACAAAAGTAATTACGCCCATTTGAAATGTTGGCACTGATATGTTATCCAACTATGTTCTTTTACAAAAACTTCCGCTTTAAAAAAATATTGTTTTTTCTAAGTCCATGTAAACAAACCACCACTAGATATAAAAAGTGAGGTTAACCGGGTTAACCCGACGCTGCAACTCCCTATGTGAAAAGATGACACAGAATATATTATAAAACGGCATCACTGTTTTTTGTTGACGATTTTTCAATAGTTGCTAAGGTTTCGCACTTTGTTGACAGTCGCTGGTCTTCGATTCAGGATGAATTTAATAAATCCATCAGACTAGACGATCGTATCTCGGAAGTCAAACCTATAAGACATTGCTGGGATCTCTCCAACAGCCAGTACTTCGTCTAATTCCCTGCAAGAGTTGTTAAAGTGTGGTGATGAATAGCAGCTCCGAGATCATAACCAGCAACAGCAATAACTAGATCACTCTCAGGGTCATCCACTTTTGCGACACACGTGATTGCAGCAATTGCTTGTCGTTTCCGGTAGCGACAATATCGGAAATCACGGTTTACATGGGTCAATTCCACAGGCCACCGTATACATAGCGTCATACAAATCATCTTCCTCGGAAGAGCGATCTTCATAGTCACCGGTAGCTCATCCTGTTTATGATACCCTATTGTGCAGTCTTCGACATATTAGATAGGTTTCTTTAAACATTGTTTTATGTTTTTTTCGTCTAACAATATAGGTATAGGGCAGAGAACTACTTCGGCTTAAGCGCCCATTTTGGGCCTATCAAGCAGAAAACATCAAATAAATGCCAGATTTCGGTGTTAACAGGTAAATTGTGCTTTTGGTACGATACTTTAGTTCAAATACTACCGAACGAAGTTAAAAAGAACGCGTGATATGATGTTTGCACCCAATATTCCCAAAAACAAATGAAGCGCTCCGACCGAATCAATTTTTAACTTCATCCGATAGGCCGAAGTGAATTCATTGGCGTTTCAATGCGTTAGGCCGATTTTAGAATCCGTAGGCCGATTTTAGAATCCTTAGGCCGACTTGGGCGTCAAGAAGGAGTGTTAGAGTTTTAACAATATCTCAACAATTTGTTTTCCTTTATCTATTTTACGGTACGTACGGAAAGATAAATAAATTTAGAAGCCAGTAATAACATTCCGGTTGGTGCTAAACTACGCAAGATTAAGAAAGACCAATTGCGGGTTGTGCTTAATAGACCGAAAATGGGGTAGTAACTGTTACTTTTGACTTCCGTTGTCGATATCTCACAAATGACAGTTCACTTATTCAAGTAAGAATGAAAAATAGATGGAGCAGTGGCGTTTCCTTAACCTCAATCTACCGGTGCACCAACTCTCAAAACATAAACAATTATCAAAATATTACTTACAATGGTTTTGAAAGTTGGTGCACAGGTAAAAAGTGAGGTTACGGGACGCCACTGAGATGGAGGATTGTCTCATACCTTCGATGGTGTTAAAGCCCGATTCAAAGTAAATTTCGACGCATTTAAGTGATCATAACTCAAGAATTAAACAACATACACGGTTGATCAAAACGTCAAACAAAAGGGTATTTATTCAGCTTTCAAACGATATATAACAAGTTATTACATTTCACCGTTTCGAACGAACTGTCGCACTTTACTTGAGATCGATGCCATCATGATCTGCACAGTCGCTGGTGACACTGTACCGGCGAACTTATTCCACTTTAAACGCATTTGTTGTGCATTTGTCACTTCTTTACCGCATCCTCGAAGTTTTCGCTTGACAATTGCCCAATATTTATCGATCGGTCTGAACTCAGGGCAATTCGGATGATTAATCTCTTTGGCGACGAAATTAACATTGTTTGCAGCATACCATTCTAGTACCTCCTTAGAGTAGTGGCAGCTGGCTAGATCCGGCCAAAACATTACGTTGGTCTTGTGTTGCCGAATGAAGGGTAAAATCCGCTGTTCCAGACACTCTTTAATGTAAACCTTCGACGTCATTGTGTGAGATGTGATGAAAACCTTGGTTTTAAGACCAGAACTGCAGATTCCTTGCCAAATCATTTCTTTCCGAGTAAACTTATCAGCAAAAATAAATTTATACCTGGAAGGGACATCCCCACGACCAGTTTCCAGGTAATTTTGTTTATCATTCATTTTGACATATGTTTCGTCATCCATTAAAATACAGCCATGAAATTTCGTCGAAACTCGTTCGCATAGTAATCGTGCTCACTTTTTGGCCACTAAATTTTGTTTCAGGGAATTGTAAAGGATCATGATCGGATTTACCGGGAAATACCGATTGGAGCTTATGGCCATTAAGGACAGGTAAGTAGTTGGTCCATCAAGGTAAGATAAATTAATAAACATATAAAGTATCCGTTCGATTTTGGCAACTCGTTCTCAGTATATTTAAACTGCTTGAGCTCTGCAGTTATATTATTAAATTCTATTTAATAATTTGCTTAGATTTTCAGTAAAATTGTGGAGCTTTAAACGTCACCTGCAGGCCTGTTCTGCGAGTAGTATGGCTCTCTGTCGCTAGTAGGGTGACGGTGGTTGCCTCGTGTGAGGTGACTCTTCATTTGATTGCACGGAGAGTCACCCCACTAGTGCGTGACTTTTGTTGACTCATTGGTGGTGGAGATTCGCACGACTCGCGGAATAGGTCAGACGATAAGATTTGCATTTATTAAAGATTTTGAAAAGCTAAGAAGGCAAAATTGTGTTGACAAAATCTAACGGGTAATGCCGATATAAATATATATATATACACACATTAAATGCAAAGGGGAGGGATGGGACCACCAGGGCACCGGATTGAAGCGATTTGGATGGGGAGAGTGGAATTGCCAACTCCCTGTCATTAACATTTCGTGAATTGACGGCGGGCTCTTCTCCCCACTCATTGGGACGTTCCCTCGTATGATGGCTTGTTCTACATCGGGTTGTAGGATTTTATCATTGGAAGGCGATTCTCCTGATCCCGCGGATTGCGCGTAAGTGTATCTGCTTACGGGTCCGCCCCTCCGTTTTTGGCCCTTCTTACAATGGTAAATTGAATACAACCAGGTATCGTACTTGATCAAGTCTTACTTGGAGGATGATCCACTGTCTAATGGCTGTGCCTTGCAACAATGAGTGGTATCCTTTACATACATACATACATACTAAATTTTGTTTCAGGGAGCGATTCGGATGTTTACTGGCACAAAAAGACTTCTATCCTTCCCTTGAAAGGATGTTACGCACGGTGGAAAAGTTGGAATCGTATTTCTTTGCCAAATCACGTATGGAGACAACTGGGTTGCTTTTCACGTACCGCAACACCTTTCTCCTCAGCTCTTTGTCCCTAGTGCCACTTTTATGATAGATGCATTGTGCTCTATCCACACTCAGAGTATCCTTGTAACGTTGACTTTGGGAATTTTAACACTTTTGCTCTGCTTGAGGCAGACCACGAAGGGTTCTCTAGATGTTTGTGCACAATTAATTTTCTTTTCTCAAGTTCCATGATCCGTAATTTCGGGATGCGTCGATCAACCGAGAAAAACTTTTCATCAATGAAACATCAACAAATGCCTATCAAACGTTTTGTGTTCCAACCACCAGGGGCGCGGTGGTGTATAAAACCGTGCGTCCAGATTTACTTTGAATCGAGCTTTATTAGTTTATTACATTGCTTGATTTAATATGGTTGTAAGCTAGAAATCAGCGATGGAATTCAAAAGTAACAGTTACGTTCCATCAAGGTATAACTGAATACATTTCAACAACCTAAACCCGATCCTTAACCCCTTCGAACCTTCCCCTTGTATATCTCCAACAGAATCACATTCGACACCTCAAAGTTGTTCATCTCGAGGAAATCGATAAACTTTTTTTTTTCAAATCACCCGCTAATCTTTATGATTACCGTCCTCCGCTTGCAGCCGATTGAACAGTTCCACCTCAACCTCGCAGTTGTTATCGTTGTTGTACTGTTCCATGGTCAACGCAACGAATGAAGAACCACATCCAGCTTTTCGGAATCCATCCGACGGAGTATAACCATAGAGGTAACTCTAAGACTAGTAGGTTCCGAAGAAACGTGCTCAACTTATTCAGGGTTGCCAAACTCATGGGATACTTGATTGACCCGCTTCGGCACAGCGTTTGGCATAGCTTTCGGCAAAGCGAAAACTGTCAGCACAGATTGAGGTGTGCAGCGTTGATTCCCCCTTGATGCATGCTTTTATTTATTTTTTTGTCTCTAATAAAAAAATAAAAATAAAAAAAAACCAAATATCTCATAAAGTATATCTTCAATGTTTATAATTTTTTAGGAAAAAAATGCAAACTTTTGGAAAATTTAAACAAGGGACACTTGAAAATTGACAAAAATCATAAATATATAGAAGGAGAGAGAGAAGGATTAGTAATTTCCATTTAATTCCACTATCTTTTTTGCTTATCCGCGACAGATACGCTTATTTCGTCTACAATGTGCAGACTTCTCAGTGTCTTGTACTAATACTTGACTGGCACTTTGACTTTGACAAAAATCGTTGCACAAGAACTTTTGATCAAATTTTTGAACTTTTTGCTAGTACGCTTTATGTGTAATTTCTCCACAGGAAACAGTATGAGATATTCTAACTCGTTATATGTACATAAATTATATAAAAAGCTTGCTAACAAGAAGTTTAAAAATCTGACCAAAAGTTGATGTTCTACGATTTTGTCAATTTTCATATGTTGGATTAAAATACTCCTAAAGTTTGCTTTCATGAGCTTTATTCAATAAATAAATTATAAATATATTTTTTTTTAGAGTTTTTACTCAAAATTACAAAAAAAAAAAATTACCGTGTACATTTTACCCAAAAAGAATTTACTTTTCTAAACAGCTTTGCATCAAACGTCATTTAGATCAGAAGTAACTAACTCGTGCTTCACTCTATTGAAAAAATGTAAAAGACGCAATTTAAAAAAATACCAGATCCAAATTGGCCGATTTTTTTTGCAAAAATGTGAATGATGCCCATAACAAACAATTACGCAAAGTTCCATGGAATTCGGAGAAGGTCACAATAGAGAGACAGAGAGTACATGTGCAAGTGATACTATATGCCCAGAGAAATCGAGAAAACTTCCAGCCCGAAAAGGTCCTCAACCGGGACCGGGAGTTGAACTACGCGTTTCTTCGGCACGGTATGCCACGCCTTTGCTGACTAGGAGGGCGCAAAATAAGACCGTCAAAAAAGCATGCTAGAATTTATATGAAAAGATAAGCGAACATTCAAAAGATTCGTAGAGGGGACTAGTGATATTAGAAAGCTGCATCAACATCGCGTCAGGTATTGCTAAGACAATATATTTCATAGATTTTGTTTTTTACCATGCAAATAGAGAATACGAAACACAAAACCATATTTGAGCTGTGAAAGATATTTGAAAAAAGAATAGAGAATAGAATTATTAAGACAAAGTTGTAGCTGAGGTTTTGCCGTAAGGGCCGGGTGCCACTCATAATTACAACCGTAAATACATTTTCTACCAAGTTGTAGTAGGTAGTATTTGTTTCGCGTGAGGAATCTATCAGATCGAAAACCTGTCTCCAAGGGCTTGTTGCCGAACGGACCACCTACTTTTTGGCTTAAATCTTCAGTCTCAAAACGTAAATAAATCTCGCAATATTACTTGAAATGAGTAGACATCAATTAAACCAGAAGATTATGTGGATTTTGCAAACGATTTTAATATAAACGTAAAAAGTGAGGTTACGTAACACCACCGACCTCAATAGAACTAAATCAGGTATTGAATAGATCTCCATACTCCGTAAACTTCCCCAGACCCGAAAGAGGCTCTGTTGCCCACTAGACTGACATAAATTTTGGAAAAATCGGTTTATTTTTGTATTTTTTGATTTGGTTGAAAATTTGCAGAAACGTTCCTTATGACCGACTATGCCATTTTGCATCTTCATATCGCCAATTTGAATCCAGCCTTATTTTTGGAAAGGGCCTATAGAAAAATATCTAGCTTATCTTCAGAAAATTTTTACTAGAAAACTGTTTGCCCGATCGGTTTGGTGTTTTCGGCAACATTGCAGATAATGGATGAGACTATTTGAAGAAAAAAATATACTATCTAAAAATATTACCCAACTTTTTTTTTAATTCAAATAAAATGTTACATTTGTTTTTTCATTTGTTGATATGTTTTAGGGGGCAAAAAACGCCATCGATTGCACTATAGGCCAAGATGGAGAAATGATGGACAAAAATGTTATGATTTAAAAAAAAACTCTTTGGAAAAAAATGTATCCAAAACTTGGTCCAATTACTGTTTCGACCTTATATAATGAAAGTACACAAAATTTACAATAAAAAATCACTAATGTAATTTTTTTCTAAGTCTCACAGTTTTCGAGATGTAGCGGTTTGAAAGTAGATATTTTTAAAATGTTGGTAGTTTTTGCCCATTTTTAAATGTATTTCGCGGTTCTCCAGTTTTGAAAAAAAAAAGTTTCGGGGAGATCAGTAAATTTTACAATAAACATGCTCTTGGTGGCTCATCAATATATTAAATGTCTTCTAAAATATAAAAATAAAACAATGCTTTTAAACTTGTTGCTACAATGCTAACATGCTACCTATTGCTAAGCAGTTCATAATGCCAAGTGGGTTGGTTTTGAATTACCTACGTCCATATATATGCCAAATCTGGCACGTAATCAACAAAAGAATATAATTAGCTGTGCATCTGTGAAAGTGACCTGCTTAAGTTCAGTAATTCAGAAGACCACTTCGGTAGTTAAAATGAATACATTTCATTATAAGTGCATAAACGTGTTTAAAAAAGATGCTCGAAAAATTACCGAAATCTCACGGATACTAATATACAGAAATTGGTTGATATGGGTTTTTTAGGAACAGAACCAACTTAACAGTAACAGTAACAGCTTTCTTAACGTACCGAACTATCAAGTAGCACGAGTTATCGAACTGCGATGAACAAGATATCAACATGAATGTTTCAAGTCAGGAATCTTTAGTAACTGTACCATCAATAACATCGTTAGAAACAATCGACTCTAATGTTGGCGAATATTCGCAAAGCGTTAATAGGGAAGAGCACTACTTCGTCGTAATCGCCCATTTCCGTTCTATCGAGCAGAAATCATCAATAATATCAATGATTTAAACTTTCCCCATTACAAAAATACGTTTGTTCCGATGCGTCAGTTCATTAGCTACGACATTAATCCTATTAGAGCACATTGTATGCATATTTACGCTCATTGTTCTCAAAACAAAAGAAGTGCTCCTAGCGCATCCCCTTTTTCTCCGTTTATCTGTAGGACGAAGAAAATCTAATGGCGTTTCAATGCGTTTGGACGGAATTGAAACGCGTAGGGCGAATTTAGAAGCAAGAAGCAGTGTTAGATTTTTAATAATATCTCAACATTGTTTGACTCTTTATCAAATCCAACGGTACGTATGGAAAGGTGGATAAATTTAGAAGTTATCTTTGATGAAAACATTCCATGTTTTGTTCAAACGCTTTCCAAAAAGCGTGGTAAAGTGCGGGATGTTCTTAGTAGGACGGAAATTAGATCAAAAACCCTATTGAACTTTTCAACAAATCTATATCTAGTATTTTGACATCACCAATTGATATGAAAAAAATCCTGGAATATAGCAAGTGAAAAATAGAAAGATGCAGTGACAAAAGAAAGAAGCAAGAAAAAAAATGGGCGCCTTGAGTGATTCGGTTGACCTTTAATTTAACCTACAAAATCTACGTCGCAGCTTCAGTTCCATTATTTGGTGTCGGTTTCATCGAGGGTTTCATTTCCTCCCAGGAGCCCAGTTCTCCGAGTTCGGATGCCAATCTTTCGGCGTGTAGTTCCATTGAGAGATTCGTCATAGTGGACGAGTTTTAACCCGGTCCGGTTGGTGCTGGAATTAGTCCGGGAAAGTGCTGATAATGTGTCCGTTGCGATTTTTGGTGGTGAGTCGGTGGCAGACGTTGCCATAAATCAGCAAGTTTTCCGCTTGCAAAAGTGTTTGGTTGCTGGTCTCTTGCCGGTGTCGGAGATTGCGACTAATCTGAAAGATGCCTCGCTGGATATGCCCAAGACTGGACGGGGTGGTGGCCGCGAACGGTTCCTGGGAAAAGCACTAGACGCGTACATCTTCCCAGATGACCATGGCTGTGCAAGAAAATTTGTGTTCGGAACTACGGAGCCCACACGAAACGAAAACCAATTATTTTTTTCATGTGTTTCACTTATACATTTTTGCCAAAACATCAGCCTTATACATTCCATAAGACAAACCACATAGGTCCTACAAGAATGCATAAAAGGTATGTGTGATCGCTTATACATTTCATTTGACACATGATCTTCATTAACTTTTTGCAAGGTGTCTGCTTATTAGTTGACTTATACATTTTATGAATAATCAGCAATAGAATTTTGCCAAAAGGTATAAGGAGATTTATATTCGTGCATGGATTGGAACATCAAATTAACATGGTGAGACCAGTCCAAATACTTTTTATAATTAAAAAAAAAAACATAAAATAAATACGTGTCAGGATGCAAAAGAACATTTTGAAACTGGAAGTGTGTGTGTAATACTAATATCCAATTGATAGAGGTAATACATACATGCGGGGCTTATTGTAAGTGAAAGTAACCTCGGAATGGGCGTGACTCTCCAGACACTCTAAATGGGTTGCTGGATCTGCAATAGAGCTATCACCTTCTAACTCCCGGACTAAAGCTGTCTACAATGACCACAAATGCGACATTGTAGAGAGAGTTCTTCCATAATAACACTGCCGCCCAGTGGGTGTTAGAGGGAATACACACTCACACACGGTTAGCTGTTATTAAGAGTTTGCCAAACTCGAAAAACCGTTGTACCCAAAACATTCAAGGCACTTTCCCGAGGACACCCATGATACATCCGGAAGAGACTAGCACGTCCAGGATAAAAGATGACGCTAATACTTACTTCACTTTACTTTTGGCCCGACGAGCATTTAAAGGGTGTACCGTTTAAAATCCGCACACACAAAATTCATTCTCAAAATTCGAGTTTTTTGTCCGATTATCACCAAACTTTCAGGGAGTAAAACAAGAAACAATTAAAGTTAGTTTTGGCATCATTCATTTGATTTATTTCGTCTTTATATCCGAATACGTGAACCTTGGCGTTAAACCCAGCCATAAGGTTCTGCACGACCCCATGCTTTCTTCATTTCTTCTACATTCTTCACCACTTTAGGTCGTTTTAGAAGGTGCTCCTTCATAATGGCCAGTATTTTTCTATTGGGCGCAGATCCGGAGTGTTTGTGGGGCTCAGATCTTTCGGCACGAAATCGACATCATTCGCCTTATACCATTCTAGCACTCGTGTTTATTTCAGTTACCATGGGGACGTAATTTGTGATTAGCCCCTGTCCCTTTCAAATTGTATCATTATTTATGTACGGCCTTAAATTTGAAATGACGTTTCACATTCATCTAGTGATGGCCGATTTTCATTCGAATAATCTATTAACGAACCGAGAAGTAAAATATTTGTAATCAATTATATAATGCTGATATAAGCATTAACTTCTCCAGAGGATCATCACCCATCGTTTCAAAAATATGCTGCACTCTCATTGGTGGAAAAATGACAGCAAACCGAACAAAAAATAATCGATTAGATGTTAATCGAATAATTTAAAAAATGGGACATCTATGATTTTAGTGTTATTGTTTTGATAAAAACGAGTGCAAAATTTCATCTCTACCGAGGGGGCAGCAAAACCATGAAATTACCTTGCATACGGGGGGTATTCATTGGATGAAAGGGACCGTGAAAGAGGACACTAAAATAGAAAGTTTTTCTTCCGACAGTTTCATCTTAGTATTCTTCTTTGGTGGCATGATGCCAAATCCGGCCAGAAGATCGTCGAACCGTCGTGAACCTTCAGGAAAGGGAGAAGCCGCTTTAGGAGACACTCTTCCAAATACACCTGTCCATTCATGATGCTTGCTGTAACGAAAGGTGTACTCCGCTTGCAAATCGCTTGCCAAATTAAGAACTTCTTGGCGAACTTCGACTTCTTCTGTGTCCGGAGGTACTCGGGAACATCACACTTATCCTTGGCAGTCACATACAGGTTTCCTGGAATCTGGTTGAAGTCCGCCTTCACATATGGGTCATTCCAGCTCAAGTGGGTACAAAATTTAAAAAAGTTGTGGTCGATGTCACCGATATGAGCCAAACTTGGTCAAAACGCTTATTTTGGAATTCTGAACAAACGCCTTTTTCGATTTTACTCAAAAGTTCCTAGATCCTTCTCGGCTACAACCCTGGATTTTCGAGATTTTTAAAAATGTCAACTTTCAAAAAAAATAAAAATAAAATATTAAATAGCATTGCTTTTCCACCAGAAAAATCATTTGCCCTTGGAAACACATCAAGTAGAAGTGTTTTCCAAAATGTGGTGAAAATACTAGCCCAAAAATATTAGGAAATAAAAATTTGACAATTTTGATACCTGCCGGTAATCAGTCTGTTTATTGTAGTTACTATAACAAAAACAAAATGTGGGTAAACCTATGAGAATCTACATAAAAAAAACCTTTAAATTGGGGTTCTAAGACCACGAATAGCTTATTTGGTTGTGTAGTAATCTCTTCTGATATAGCGGCGCCGGTGGTGTAGTGGTAAGCGTGATTACCTCTCACCCCAGCAGGCCTGGGTTCAATCCCAGTCGGCGCCGCCGGGATGTTCTGAGGCATAACATCTCTGTTCACGCCTTCCTTCGGAAGGGAAGTAAAGCCGTTGGTCCCCGGTTCATGAGTTTATGGGCCGATAGGTAGGGTCCAGGTGTGGGAGCTGCCTCCCTGGCGTCGGTAGCATTGGTGCTCAGCACGGAAAACAAATTAAGGAAAAAAAAAATCTCTTCTGAAAGACATTTTTAAAAATCTCGAAAACCCAGGGTTGTAGCCGAGAGGGATCTAGGCACTTCAGAGTAAAATAAAAAAAAGGCCTTTGTTCAAAATAAGCGTTTTGGCAAAGTTTGGCTCAAATCGGGGACATCGACCACAGGTTGAGGTGAGCTTTAATGACCCATATGTCTCATCATCCATTACGGAGCAGTGTGGTTTCGTTAACTTCTGGTCGTACAACTTCCGGGCACGGCTTTTTGCGTTCGCATTCTGTTTCTCGTCACGGTTTGGGGATTTCTGAACCTTAAACGTACGTAGTCCAGCTCGAGTTTTGGTATTCTGCACGAAAGTCTTGCTCACATGCAACTTTTTAGGCACATCTCGAACTGAGGCATTTGGTTTCCGTTTAAAGGCCCCAGCCACGCGTTTGTGATCGTTCTCGTTGACATAATGGCTTTTTTCCCGGATCTTCGCTTCCGATCAACAGTTAGACGTTCTTCGAACCGTTTTATGATACCAGACACCGTGGAATTCGCGATTTCCAACTTTTTTGTGACAGATCCTTATTCTCAAAGTACACGTGCAAAACTTTTTCGCGCACGCACTGTATCATCGAAGGCATTGGATTCGTTGCTTTATATGAAACCCTTGCATCAATTTGTACAATTAGAAGCCCAAAAGTTTGCTCTAAGGATTACAAGGTCAGTGAAACTCTTTGAAGGAGACCTTAGAGGACATCTTAGGATTCTAAAAACTGTTAGTATCAACTCTCTAGTAAGCAACAACGAAGACTGGAGGGAGAAAAGATACAATTTCAATCGACTTTTTTAAGTATTTAACCCTGGGCGATTGTTTTTTATACAGATGGTTCAAGATTAAACATTCAAGTGGGAGCAGGAGTAACTGGCCCAGGGATAGACATATTGGTTCCTATGGGTAGATGGCCAACTGTGTTCTAAGCTGGAATCCTGGAAGAGTGTTCTATTATATGTTTGCGTAGAAACTATAAGAGTACAATATATGCATAATGTCCGACAGTCACGCGCTCTAAATGCTTTAAAATCGGTGACATGTACATCAAAACTTGTCTGGGAGTGTGTTCAATCACTTGTCATAATCAAGTCAACTTATATTGGGTTCCTGGTCATTGCAGGATTGACGGAAATGAAAGAGCTGCTGTAAAGGGTGATACGGTCAAAATTTGGTCAATATCAACTTGACGTATTTCTTTCAATTTTGCATTTAAAAAACCTGAACACCCCTCATTTTGAAGGTGTGTGTGTGTAGAATGTTGCTTCTATTTTGATTTTGGAATTCACTCTTCAGTTGTCAAAATGCCGTCCAAGCAAGAAGAGCAGCATATCAAAATTTTGCTCGCGCATCGCGAAAATCCGAGCTACTCGCACGCAAAGTTGGCAAAATCGCTAAAAGTTGCCAAATCAACCGTTACAAATGTAATTAAAGTGTTTGGGGAACGTTTGTCGACAGCCAAGAAGTCTGGATCGGGGGGAAATCGAAAACCGGAAGCCGCTGAGACGACAAAGAGAGTTGCCGGTAGTTTCAAGCGAAACCCTAACCTCTCTCTCCGAGATGCCGCAAATAAGCTGGGTGTATCGTCTACAACCGTGCATCGAGCCAAAAAACGAGCCGGACTATCGACTTACAAGAAGGTAGTGACTCCAAATCGCGATGATAAACAAAATACGACGGCCAAAGCGCGATCCCGGAGGCTGTACACGACGATGCTGACGAAGTTTGACTGCGTGGTAATGGACGACGAAACCTACGTCAAAGCCGACTACAAGCAGCTTCCGGGACAGGAGTTTTATACGGCAAAAGGAAGGGGAAAGGTAGCAGATGTTTTCAAGCACATGAAACTGTCAAAGTTCGCAAAGAAATATCTGGTTTGGCAAGCCATCTGTACCTGTGGCTTGAAAAGCAGCATTTTCATAGCTTCCGGGACTGTCAACCAAGAAATTTACGTGAAAGAGTGTTTGAATAAACGTCTGCTGCCTTTCCTGAAGAAACACGGTTGTTCCGTACTGTTTTGGCCGGATTTGGCATCTTGCCATTACGGTAAAAAGGCCATGAAGTGGTACGCCGCCAACAACGTGCAGGTGGTTCCCAAGGACAAGAACCCTCCCAACACGCCAGAGCTCCGCCCAATTGAGAAATACTGGGCTATTGTCAAGCGGAACCTAAAGAAGACCAAAAAAACTGCTAAGGGCGAGCAGCAGTTCAAGGCAAACTGGCTTTCTGCGGCGAAGAAGGTGGACAAGGTGGCTGTACAAAATCTGATGGCAGGGGTCAAGCGTAAGGCCCGGCAATTCGGATTTGGAAAAGCGGAAGCCTAACTGAATATTTTTCCTGAATTTTATACTAATTGAACTTGAAAAAGAAATTTAATTTGATTTTTTAAATAAACGATTTCACCGATTTACACGCGTTTTCCCTTGACCAAATTTTGACCGTATCACCCTTTACTAGCAAGACTCGGATCTTTTCATAAGTTCATAGGGCCAGAGCCCTTTTGTGGCTTATCGGCTGCATCTTTTAGAATGGAGCTAAAAGCGTGGGATTCGTCAAAAGTGGAGGAAAACTGAAAGAACACTTCCGCGATTCAAACATTTCTGTGACCCACAAAATCCTGGAACTTTCTAAAAAAAAGATCTTAGCATATATACAGGTGTTATAACAGGTCATTGTCCGAGCCGTTATCACTTGAAGCTGATTGGAAAACTCCAAGATGATGTATGTCGCTTCTGTGGCATAGAAAAGGAAGACTCGGAACATTTCAAGACCAACAATTGAAAGGCTTCAACTGCATTTTGTAAACAAACCTTGTAAGGCCATTTTCTCGCGAACCGAAATCAACATTCGCAAACCTAAAACACAATCGAGTAGTGGAGAATTTTCCCTACCTGTTCATTTTGTTTGTTTGCGTTGGCGGACTTCGGTTCGCGACAGAATGGTTGTAAGGTTTGTTTACAAAATGGAGTTGAGGCCTTTTCAATTTCTGGTCTTGATTTGCGATGCCACTGTCCGGCAATTTTCAATAAAAGGCGTAAGTTCTTCGACAAGGGGCTGATAGAACCCTTTAACATTTGGAGAACAACTCCCAGTACGGCAGTGCACTTTATTCGAAGTGTAATGCCTTGCTGGGATAATGCTATTAGTCAAACAATGGCGATCAATCCTAATAATAGTGATGCGGCATCTTGATATAGCTATAAAAAAGGGGAATATATCACAATAGATCAGAAAAATGGTCACAGTGATGAAAATACTCGAAAAGGATTAAAAAATCCTGCAACTGGGATGCTATATTAGACCAAATTTCTTGATGTTGAAGATATTTGGACAAATTTCGAAATTTGAATTGTTCTATCAAATTGTCTTAGGGTAAACGCTCCTATAGTTGCAGTACGTTAGAAGCGTTAGGTTACTATAGTTTTGTATTAAGTCTCCATGTACAACTATAGGAACCTAACGCTCCTAATGTTCCTGAACTATAG
Source organism: Ochlerotatus camptorhynchus (assembly GCF_037179485.1). Classification (NCBI taxonomy): domain Eukaryota; kingdom Metazoa; phylum Arthropoda; class Insecta; order Diptera; family Culicidae; genus Ochlerotatus; species Ochlerotatus camptorhynchus. Next base: position 1,040,819 of record NW_027040849.1, read on the forward strand.
GAGCGTTTCCCCTAGTCCTTTTCTTTTCCATGGTACTTATAGCGAATTTGTTTATTATCCAGGTTGGAACCAGTTCCAACCTGTGTGAATCCGAGCTTATTGTCAGTGCGAACTTCAACCCGAGCCAGGTTACAAAAACAAACGTTAACACTGACGTTTGAAAGGCAACAAGCAGACCCAATCTTGATACCCGATCCACACGGAGATGAAAAACTACTCAAATTTGAGTTAATCTAATATAGTAGTTTGCATTTAACACCAGCAAAAAAAATTACTTACTCTTAAGTATATTCTACCCAAAATTAAGTTTAATTCACGTACATTTGAGAGTATGCAATTTACTCAAAAGTAACATATTGAGCTGAACTATATTGTTGGGTCAAATCTCTCGTTCATTTTTTGACAACGATAACGAGTGCAAGCGAGAGGATCAACTCAAAATCAAGTCAAAAGAACTCAAATTTTGGGTAGTATTTTTTCTCCGTGCAGGTTGGAACTGAATAAATAACAAATTCGCTATTATGCGGGCTGTTTTAAAATTTAGACACTACCCAACCATTTTCAAAACTGTTTACGTAGTTTATGGACAATCAGCAAGATTCTTGCTGGCTGCATTACCATTGTGACACATCTCACAAATTATTTCATTAAGGGAGCATGCTTTACGTACGACACGTGAAATATAAGAAATATCAACCTCCCTTCCTTCCCCCCTTTTGTCACGTTCTCGTTATACCCTAAGAGGAAGAGGTGACAATCTCTATCTTACGCACATCAAATCAGCCAATCATGAGCTGGTTCAGGGGCCTCCCTTAGCTCAGTCGGTAAAGGCGCAGCTCAAAGCAAGACCATGCTGGAGGTGGCTGGGTTCGATTCACGGTCCGGTCTAGGAATTTTTCGGGTTTGAAAATTTCTCGACTTCCCTGGGCATAGAAGTATGATTATACTTGCACACAATCATATCAATGCAAAAATGGTACAGGCATCGAAAGCTCTTAATTAATAACTGTGGAAGTGCATCAAGAACACTAAGTTGAGAGCACGCAATAAGCTAATATGCGATATGCAATAAGCTTGAAATGCGACGAAGAAGAAGAAGAGCTGGTTCACGTTTGACAGAAAAGTGGTTCATTTTTGCCCCCGTATTGTCACCTCTTCTCTTAGGTTATACCTAAAGAGCCTGAATTCAGGCTTTTAGCTATACCTAATGCATTGCTTGTTATACATTTGTAAACCCCCATTGCCTCCTTAGAGCGTAACGTGCTTAATTGATGCTCTCTAAGCATTATCACTAGTTCATACGAGCACATTCGATTGGCTTTTTTTTTTCTTTTTTCTATGAAACCCTAGATTGACCAAGTTAGGTACCTATCAGGAAAATCTCACATCGCATTCACTGAACGAAGATAGGAAAAATAATGCCCTCTAAGCATGGCAATATTATAAACATTCTCTACTCCAAGAATCCATAAGTTTGTTTTGTGTTGGAATAAACAGTCCCACAAAAAGAACTGCTTATTTAGCATTTTGGAAGATTTTTCATCACTCAATGAAGGAACATAAACAAAACAATGTGCTGCATGCTTTTGCTAGGAAAATAACAACGCAATTCAAAACCCAGCCTGCGTTTCATATTGTCACCATCTTGCTCGTCAATGTACCATTATTGCTACTCGCCCCTCGTTTTTTTCCTGGTGCCCTTCATTAGCTACTCCGCAAATAATCGATTTTTTCCGCTGACGTTTGCACAATCTTATGAAATGGTAATAAATACGAAAAAGGCATCCTTACACTTGCAGCCGCTGCCCCATGTCCTGGATCAGGTTTGCCGCCCGTTGTCTGTACATTAGCTCCTGGTCGGCATCCATGCCGCACTTGCGGCTGGGTGAATTGGCCAGCTGTTCTGCAGTGAAGTACCATTTGGAATCATCCCTTGCTAGGGTTCCGCTGCTGCTGCTGCTACTGCTACTACTGGTTCCTGCACTTGCGCTCCCACCTGCTCCAGACGCCATCGAAAGACTAGGACACTACCAGCCTCTCAACAGCGAATTACCGGAACCAGAAATTTTCGATTACAAAATCACACTCCAAAACACCGTATCACTATGGTTATGATCACAGCCTATCGGCTATACTACTTGTATTTTCTTAACTTCTTGAAGATGAAAGTATTGATTTAACTCCTCTTCGAAAGCACTGCTCGTTTTCTCCGTAAACAAAACACTAAACCAACTACTTAAATAGTGGGAATACAAAAAAAAACAGCGTCGATTGACAATCAATCGGATCCTGCGCCTGTTGTGACGACGTTCTTCCTCACGTACACAACTACACCTGCTTCCGCTTTTAGTTTTGATCCCTTGCGACAGTCGGTAAATAACCGCACACGCAACACACACACACACCTGCTAAGCTACACTCACACAACCGTACCAGTCTGTGGAAACGAATGAGAATTTTACAATATGGCTGCCACAGTCTAGTGATTTGTTGTTACCCGTGGTGGTCGCTGCGTGAGCTTCGCGCGTGGAATTTTCTTATTTTCCGCTTGTCACCGATTGTGAGTACTTCCAATTTACCCACTGTTCGCTAGTTGAATACCTAGTCAACATAAACTAGATAAAATCATGCACTAGACGCCTACGATAGTGCACAAAAATCGGGCTGCAAAGAAAATTTCATCATCCATTCATTGAAGCCAGCAGACGGCAAGAAAAAATCCCTGAGACGCCATTATTTGGTAGCAGGGAAATAGCTGACTGGCTGTTACGTGTGTTTTCCGCCGTGTCGCGAAACCAGACTTTCACCTCGTCTCTTGTTTCGACGAGCGCTCCGAATTTTCTTGCTTTTTGACCGTTACGTGTTCTCCCGGCGATGGAAAACTATCGGAACTGCTGGACGTTTATGTCCTTCGATAGACGGAAACGGTTCCAGCAAGTGGTATGTGAGTTTTTTGGAGATTTTCACGCGTAGAAAAATGCACTTCACTGAGCTATGTTTCGCACTCCGTAATGGCCGACCTCACAACGGCAAGATTCAGCAGTCGTCAGTTTGACGTGCACGCGTTTTGACGTTTAGGAACGCTGCCCCGAGTCGCAGGGGTGTATCACATAATTGTACTAAAATAAAATAGCCTGAAGTGGCTGCGTTTCGAATAACACTGTACACGCTATTTCAAAACTACCCAAATTTATTTATTTATTTTATTTGTCGCCAATCAATGTAGACCGTTGTACAATTGTTGCCTTAAATACGTGTTCAGAGTATCGATATATTCAAAGATATTTGTGGAATAGATCAATAATTTGGGGTATCGTTCTTTTTTATGAGGGAAATTTTACCGCCCCGAAAATATATTTTCGGCAAGTTTTCATTTTTTCTAAAAATTTCGGGAAAATTTATCAAAAATCCATGAAAATCAGTTTTTTCTTAGATGAGAAAATTTACACGTAAAAATATGTTTTTTTCTATCTCATCATGAAAAAAAAATGGACTCAGTAAAACCGGAAGGTCGATGATTTGTGGTTTTTTAAGTCCAACTTTATGCCAAGATGACTTACAAAAAATATTTTCTTTGAAAAATTGAAAAGGGATTTATTTTAGAATTTCGATATCTTTTTCCAATATTTTTTTCGGAGCGGCGAACTCGGGTGAACTTCCCCTTAAGTGCTATTTTTTACAATTTTGTCTTTTTTATATAGGGTAGATAGAATCCACCCAGATCGGTCAAAATTGAACCTACCAAAAAATGGGTAATCTATGTTGGGAGTGTCGAGAAACTAACGATTTTAAATTGGTTCACTATTTGACTAGCCTATTGGTCCCAAGCAAATCGATTACGAACCCCATTCTAGTCAAAATTCTAGTATTACACTATGTTTGTTTTGATCCGCTATGAAAGTTTGACAGATAAAATGTGGGGCTAGTGGATTTTCCTATGTTTCGAGGGGTGAATCGATTAGCTTGGGACCGAAGATAGTACCAGAGCTGAGACAAAAAGTTGAGCACGTTTCTTCGGGACCTTCTGGTCTTAGAGTTATCTCTATGGTAGTAGCATAGAGGTAACTCTAAGATCAGAAGCCCCTCGAGCCCCTCATTTTAGTTGTCAAACTTCAGAGGACAGTCGTGTATTTTCGGAAGTGTGTATTTACAATTCAGCTGATTTATGAAGTTGATCTCTTGCTTAAACATCAAAATAAACGGGACTGAGGGAAATCATCAAAAGCATATTCGACCGTTGCCGGCGCCGGTGGTGTAGTGGTAAGCGTGACTGCTTTCTCACCCCAATGGGTCTGGGTTCAATCCCAGCCGAGGTCGGTGGGATTTTTCTGAGGCATAAAAATCTCTAGTCACGTCTTCCTTCTTTTTTTTTTTCCTTTATTAAAGAGAGTCACGTCTTCCTTCGGAAGGGAAGTAAACCGTTGGTCCCGGCCCATGTGTGCTTGAATGGGTGCGATATCCTACGCAGGTATGGAAACTGCCTTCCTGCATATTCGATTGCCCTCAAAGAATGGCAATCGATGTCCGTTGGTGATTGGCACTAGATTGCAGAACAGAGACCGACGTTAAATAAAAGACTATATTATATTCGACCGTTTAACTTGATATTGATTAGCTTTTAACTTGATAACCATTTTAAAGCTTATTTCGAACTTTACAAAATATGGGCTCATTCAAGCAATTTTAAGCTGTGAAAGTCATGAACGAGTTCTCATTTTTGCTCTGGAAAAAAAAAAATGCGCCAATTGGTGAGCGGTGTTGAGAGGATGTAAACCTCGATGTAAACAAAGTAAATTGAATTTGGAATTGAAAATTATTATTTTTCAGCAAAATAACTTCAAAATTAAAAGTGATCGACTCCGCACCCCTCAGGTTTGAAACATACTTCTAGCATAGAGGTAACTCTAAGACCAGAAAGTCCCGAAGATAGGCGCTCAACTTTTTGGCTCTGCTCTGGTACTATCTTCGGTCCCAAGCTAATCGATTCACCCCTCGAAACATAAGAAAATCCATGTACCCCTCATTTTATCGGTCAAACTTTCATAGCAAATCAAAACAAACATAGTGTAGTACTAGAATTTCGACTAGAATGGAATACGTTAATCGTTTGCTTGGGACCAATAGGCTAGTCAAGCAGTGAGCCAATTTAAAATCGTTAGTTTCGAATTGATTGTTGCTTCTAGCACTACATTTCTGGCTACATTCACATTTCTGGGCCAAGATGGCACAATATATTTTTTTTTGAGTGAAAGGTTGAAAAATCTAGATCTTGGTATTTCAAGCTGAACATTGCATTAGGTCGTAAGTAACATTGACAGATTCTCTTCGTCGACTTTCTCTTTGTATCCCCATGGCCATTTAAAAACATTCCCAGGTATTTTCAGCACACAGTTCGATAAAAGAATCTTTTATCTTGCATTCAATACAACAAACATAACAAGAAACGGTTATGTGCTCAAGTTATTAATGAAAGAGAAAGTCGACGAAGAGAATCGATCAATATTACTTAGGACCTAATGCAATGTTCAGCTTGATTTATTTTACAGAACGGATTGTAAAAAAGAAATCAAAACCTGGGTCCCCAGTAATTTTCAAACCAAGGTTTGATAATGCGACGAGAAACTAGAGAAAACATCCCGAAAAAATTATAATAAAACAATGAAATTACAATGATTTTTACTGTTGAATTTTGAGTACATTAAAATTTATTTTTCAATTAATCTACGGAGAAAAATTAAATTTAAATTTTTAACGACACAATACTCAAACAATGCAAATTAATGTGGTGAGATCAAATTTGTTCGAGAAAAATCAGTTTTGTATCGTTAAGATGCCCTTTTTCACTGTAAATTTCTCCATGTGAACCATGAATTTCGTTGTGATTTTATGATAATCAACAAAAATGTCCAATGTTTTTACTATAATGTCTACACAGGAAATAAATATAATACCGTAGACCCCTGGTTATCTGACCGTTTTTAATTTGAACACTTTTTAGTTTGAACCCCGTTAATCTGCATGTCATGGAAATTATAAATCGCTTAACGGTCATTAAGCACATGGAATAAAGAAAAGCGAAATAGAACGATACACGGATAGATATCTCCTTACACCTTTTGGCAAATTTCTATTGCTGATTATTCATAAAATGTATAAGTCAACTAATAAGCAGACGCCTTGCAAAAAGTTAATGAAGCTCATGTGTCAAATGAAATGTATAAGCGATCTCACATACCTTTTATGCATTCTTATAGGACGTATGTGGTTTGTCTATTTGTAAAAATGTATAAGTGAAACACATGCATAAAATAATTGATTTTCGTTTCGTGTATGAAACGCAGAACAAAACCAAAGCAGCAAATAAGGCTTCCAGAAACTTTCTTTTCTGATGGCCATAAGGTTTCTAGCAGTTCAAATTAAAAATTAATCCCGTTAGAATGCACGATGTGTCGTTTATATTAACAGGTGCCCACGGTTTGTATCAATCAATGCTATTCATGATGATGTACATAACTAAATATTCGAAAACGGGAACATTAAGAATATGATCCATTTGGAGAATTTCCACTTCAATTTAACGCTTCGAAAATAAATTGAAATCTTCTAAAATTCCTCTGTTGTTGATCGACCGATTTTAGAGTAGTTGTTTGTTAAAATGATTTTTTGTCTGGTAAAATAGACCAAAAAGAACGGGAACCAAAACAAACCCGGCAGAACTTCCAAAATTCACAGGTGAGGGAAAAGAACGGGATGATTTTAGTTAAGTTTCGCGCAGTTTTATCATCTGTCAAATTAAAGTGAAAAGGTCTACATAAAAATTTGAATTTACCTTCTTTATTTATTATTCAGTTGTTTTTTATTTTGTTCGCTATTAGATGAGAGAAATTTGATGACACCGTGGAAACCTTGGCAAAAATTACTTTTTAATCTTAATTTATTTGAGCTTCTGTTAACGGTCACATTGATAAGCGTTTATATATTATCGTTTACGAAAGAAAAAAATTTATTTGCAAAAATAATGCGCAGCCAGAAAAATGTTCTAAAACTTGTTCTTTCCCACATTTCCTACAGTGTAATTTAGTACAAGCCAATCCCTCTTTTGTCACCAAATTTCTGCCATCAGGATGATGCAGAATCAAAACAATCCAGTAAGAATTCCACGTTTTCCTTTTTAGAAATGTGTGTGCTTTTTTCTCAAACCTGAATGCTTCTTCATTTCAGAAGGGTCCCAGGAAGATGAGCAATCCTCGCGGACAGCAGAGGACTCGGCCATATCAGCACCATACTAGTAGCAGCACCGGAACGACAACGGCATCAACAACAGTAGGAGGAGGAGGACGCATCGCAGCATCAGGCCATCGCAATAATACAACAGTTGCAGCCGTAAACGCGATCGATCAGGAGAAAGCGCTCCGTAATCAAATTCACATGGAGATCGAAAAGAAGTCAAAGGCTTGTTCCAATCAATCCTTCGAATGTACACTTCCGCGCTTGGAACAGTACAGTTATTGCAAGCGACATATCTTGCAAGATACTCGCGCGCCGTACAAACAATGCGCTTTCTTTTTCGCATCAAATGGAAAGCGCTGCCTGGAACCGGCTCCAAAGTACGACAACAAGAAAGATTACGGCACGAACTATTGCTTCGAGCATAGCCGGCTGACGCAGCTGACAAAGACTAAATCGACCGTCGGAAAATACACACCGATCGAAACGACCGAGACGCTACTGCACAATCTTGCGCATCATGTCAAGGTGGACAAGGCCAAACAGCAACAACAACAACAACAACAGTTGGCAAATTCATCATTAAAAATAAGTGTCCATGAGGACGATGAAGATGGAGATGTTGATGTCGTTACACCGTCAGTCGATCCCTATGGTAAGTTGGGAATTGTTTCGGAATTTCTAGGTAAGGGTTTTAATCAAACGTTTGTATTTATTTCAGTTGATATTGATGTAGCCACAATCAACGATTCAGCTCGCGTCGTTCTGGATTATGCTTCCGACAGTAGCACTGATGATGAAGCCACTCTGGTGGGTAATACATGGCGCGGGTATGATGTGGACAATTCCGATAACGAGAGCGTCGACTCGCAGAATGAAGATCTACTGAAGCATGCTGGGATTTACACAGTCGAGGAAGCCACCATGATCACAAAGGAAAAATTGATCAGGTTGCAAACCCTGTATATCGATCAGTTCCATCGGCTGCAACATGTATTGAAAGAGAAACGTCGACGATATCTTCATGAGTTGCGCCGTGAGCGCGAACAGTATTGCAGTATTCATGATCAGGTTAAGGATTCACCTAAGGAACGCAAACTCTATGAAAAGTTAAAAGCATTTAATCATTATCACCGAAAGTACGGAATGGAAGCTATTTTGCATCGGAAGTATTTGGAAAAACGAGCTAAGGCAACGGAAGGATTGCATCAGAAGGTAGCATCACATCCGAAGTGTGCATTTACCGAGGGAGGAGTGAAGTGCGGAGAAAGGACATTACCTTGTTGCAAATTTTGTCGAAAGCACATCCTTGAAGACAAAAAGCAAGTGCTGTTCAAATCTTGCGGAGTCGAAAAGAGTGGTGTCGTCTGTCAGGAACCGTTGGCAAACCTTTTCGAGAATTCCACTTGTTATCTCCATGTCGAGCTACCGGCACAGAAAACTTTTAGCAAAAAGAAGTACGAATCGGAATCGGATGGCGAAGATGATTCTCAGGAAGTCAAGAAGGAGCCGCTGGTCATTCCGAAGATCGAAAAAGAATCACCGTCGCAATCGTCTAGCACCACGGCCACTGCTGTCGAAACCGGAGATCAGGAAATGTCCTCAGAGCCACCGATTGTGGAACATAACATTACCATTGCCCACGACAGTGATCCAGCGAATCTAGAGGATTCCCTTCCGGTGAGTGTCATTGCCAAACCAAAGCCAGTGTTGGAAGCTAAAGTGGAAGAGACCACCGATTGCGGCAGCAAAGACACATGTGCAGACGAAGAACCGAAAGAGGCAGATGAAGAGAAGGAAACCGACGAGCCTACCAAAATGGCAGAGTGAAATGAAAAGTCTACCGATTTTGGTCTCAATTTAATTGATTTTTATTGTGTTTCTTTCCTTTCATTGTAATAGTTTCATTAAATACAGTCGCGCGATAATTCGAAACATAAAAAGAACACAAAAAATACACTAGAGAATAGGCTGAACAGATAAAATAATAAGAAAAATCACCTCGATCAAATATGTATCTCTTCGGTAGTTGTTTTAGCATTAATTTGGAATAAACTTTTTAGCTAAGTCGATCACGTATTGTTTTATTACTACTACTTTGTTGTGTTTGTTTGCATGCTCTGTTTTATACGACTACGTTGTTTTTTTTTGTTGCTGATCGGATCATTTATGGGTGTTTAAATCAAAACTGCGTTTAATTTGCCAGCAGTTAGAATCATTGTTAGCTTTGCGAAGTCCGAAGCTAGATGGATGTTGGTCTGTAGGAATTTTGAGTGATGGTTTTCCTCTCCGGATGATTTGCCACGAGGTCAAGAGGTCAGGACAGTATTTATGGATTATTTGCTAATTTGGAACTGAGCAGCGACGTAGTGAAGGGGTAGCGAAATTCAAAGAGTATCTCCCTAGCAACTTTTCCACGACATTAATTTCAATTCCATTTAATCAATGGCCGGAAAGCTTTCTTAATGACTTCCAAGGAGAACTTCAAAGTAAGAGAGGATTCAGCCCTGTGCTTTATAATAAAGTAAATTTTTTAAAAAGAACTTCAATGTAATCCTGAAAAAATAATTCAATGAGCTTTGCGATGAAAATTTCAGGTAATTCTTTGCAGAATTCCAGGGGTTAATTTAAAAGCGAGCTTAAAAGTTTGTCGGTGTTAAAAGTACATTAGGTGCTGTGTACCGATGTAAGTCATGACATTGTCAGGCCTATTCTGCGAGTCGTGTGACTTTCTGTTAAACGTGACAGCTGATTCTCGTGTACAGTTGTCATTGAGAGACTCCTCGGCCAAAGTGACATCCATCGTTAGCCCAGACATAGTTAAGTTCATTCCTGTGAAAACAAGCTGGGTGATCAGTCCTTGGTTAATGCCCTTCCTAATTGCGCATACCTCAACCATATCACAGAGAACAGACATGGAGGCTCGAACAAAATTTCTCTGAAAACTTGTGTAAAGATTCCTATTCGACTTAAGCACCACTAACGGCGACTTCCCCACTTAAAAACCCTCTTTGACAACATGATGGCGCTGGCGTTGCACAAATTACACTAGACACTAAGTGCTAGTAGCGCCAAGTGGCAATTTTCAACAGAAAATTTATCGATACTAGCGCCAAATTGGTCGAAAGTGGAAAATTATAGAGAGAAAATCAGGAGATGCTAACACCACGTAACGGCGACGTTCCCACTTATTTTACACAAGTTTCTGACCGAGCTTCAACGTCTGTTCTCTGTGACCATATGGTGGACCCACAGACAAACAGACGTAACTCTTCATTGTGTATCTTCGTTCGCGCATTTAACGGTTGATTTGAATATTATCAGTTCCACGAACTACTCGCCGCAGCGCTGGCATCGGATCACTTTGACGTTTCTATACATTCTATATAACTTTTATGCAATATTGTTTGCGAGTTAGCGAGCAAGCTTGTTTTCCGCGAGAAGCCTGAAAGATGTCGCTACTGAGGTCCTATGTTTTGAGATACTATGTTTTCAAGAAAAACCTTTTCAAAGAGTTACGTCTGTTTGTCTGTGGTGGACCCATGCGGTGAGATATGTTATGAAAGTGTCCCTACATGACCAGAAAACTGCCACGAACAAACTAGAAGTCGTGACGATGCCCAAAGCCAGTACTATCTATGTTCCTGGTAATGCAAATTACATATGTCTCGCCTTGGTGGACGCAGAGGACTCAAGCTTTTCGCCAACCAGAGACTATTTGCTAGGACCAGGTACCGAAAATATAACATACAGGGTTGCCTGGAACGGAACCAAAACACTCGCAAAATATGTAAATCAGTACTTGGGGAGGGCGGCTGATGGCATTAAGTACAGCCCCATTGATTTCGTTGAGGCATGGAGGCGGATGTGTTCTCAATCTGTCCAAGTGTATGATCCCATGTCAATACAAATGATGTTGGCGCTACTAGCACTTAGTGTCTAGTGTAATTTGTGCAACGCCAGCGCCATCATGTTGTCAAAGAGGGTTTTTAATTGGGGAAGCCGCCGTTAGTGGCGCTTAAGTCGAATAGGAATCTTTACACAAGTTTTCAGAGACATTTTGTTCGAGCCTCCATGTCTGTTCTCTGTGCCGCTAGCATCTCCTGATTTCCTCTATAAATTTATCACTTTCGACCAATTGGGCGCTAGCACAGAGAACAGACGTTCAAGCTCGGTCAGAAACTTGTGTAAAATAAGTGGGAACGTCGCCGTTACGTGGTGTTAGCATCTCCTGATTTTCTCTATAAATTTTCCACTTTCGACCAATTTGGCGCTAGTATCGATAAATTTTCTGTTGAAAATTGCCACTTGGCGCTACTAGCACTTAGTGTATAGTGTAATTTGTGCAACGCCAGCGCCATCATGTTGTCAAAGTGGGTTTTTAAGTGGGGAAGTCGCCGTTAGTGGCGCTTAAGTCAAATAGGAATCTTTACACAAGTTTTTAGAGAAATTTTGTTCGAGCCTCCATGTCTGTTCTCTGTGGCGCTAGTATTGATAAATTATCTGTTGAAAATTGCCACTTGGCGCTACCAGCACTTAGTGTCTAGTGTAAGTTTTGCAACGCCAGACATGGAGGCTCGAACAAAATTTCTCTAAAAACTTGTGTAAAGATTCCTATTCGACTTAAGCGCCACTAACGTTGACTTCCCCAATTAAAAACCTTCTTTGACAACATGATGGCGCTGGCGTTGCACAAATTACACTAGACACTAAGTGCTAGTAGCGCCAAGTGGCAATTTTCAACAGAAATTTATCGATACTAGCGCCAAATTGGTCGAAAGTGGAAAATTTATAGAGAAAATCAGGAGATGCTACACCACGTAACGGTGACGTTCCCACTTATTTTACACAAGTTTCTGACCAAACTTGAACTTCTGTTCTCTGTGTTTCAGTGTTCAATAGTATTTTTTCCAATGTTTCACTGTAAGCTAAACTCAAATTAGGGTCATTCTCATTTGCAGTGTGCACTTTTTGCGATTTATGAGTTGATCTCATTTTTCGTGTATTTTGTTATGCGTTTGTGTGCCATTTTTTTCCTGGTGAAAACTGTCGTGTTTTTTGTTAAAAACTTGCGTCTAAATTCTTGTTCGAAATAAGATACGTTACCATCTGGTCCATTTGCGTCATGGATATGCAGGACCTGCCCAAGTGCTGCATCCGGTCAGCCCAGATCCGGCGGTCGGGGAATCTGCTTTATGCGAAGCGTCAATATAGGGACGCCATGGAAAAGTACAACCAAAGTATCTGCTCAGCACCCAACGATTCGGCAGATTTAGACATCGGATTCGCTAATCGGTAAGTAAGTGGTACGTCGCCCACATGATGGTTTTTCACTACTAGCGGGTAGTTTTTTTTCTTTTTAGATCGGCTGTCTACTATGAACAATGTGACTACAAAATGGCTTTGGCTAACATTGCTTTGGTCAGAAAGCACATTTATCCGGAACAGTTAATGCCAAAATTGGTGATACGTGAAACTAATTGTCGGGCAAAACTCGAGGAAATCGATCGGAATGGCAGTGCTTCTAAACATCAGTCTCTAACGTTCAATCTTGAAGCGAATCCCACCATTCCTTTTCTCGCTAAGGGAATCAGCGCGCGAAAACATCCCGTCTTCGGTACCAGCATGGTAGCCGAGCGAGACTTTAAAGCTGGAAATGTGATTCTTCAGGAGAAGCCGATGCAAGTCAGTGTTTGCCACCGAAACCTATTCACCAACTGCAATCATTGTTTCTCGGAGAATCTACTCCATTTGATTCCCTGTCCGAATTGTACTTCGGCCATGTTCTGCGACGCAGATTGCATGCGGCATGGTTTAAAAATACACCGTTTCGAGTGTGGCGTCACGGCGAATTTGAGCGAGCAAAATGACTATTGGATAGGCCCAAGATTGTTCTTCCGCGGATTGACACTGTTTGACGACGACATCCAGAAGATGATGGCATTTTGCAAAGCCTGCAAGCAAACCGAACGCAGGTTCACTGATTTAGATTACATGAACTACAACCCACTGGAGGAATTCAAGATGTTCCTTACGTGTAGCCTTCGATTGCGTACAAAACCAGTCATTAATAATATTCTACACTTGAATGCTATGATCTGCTTTATGGTGTACATGCAGGTTCCATTGGTTAAATCACTGATATGCGATGAAACAGTAAAATATTTCACTCTGAAATGCTTCCTTGAATTAATGATCCAAGATAAAGGTTTGTCGATCCAGCAGGAGCATAACTGCCGTCTGTATCCTGTTGCGTCGGGTTTTAGTCACTCGTGTGATCCAAATACGCTGCTTTTGGACTACGGTGGCCAATTAAAATTAATCGTGCTGCGTCCCATTCGTCGTGGTGCACAGGTCCTCATATCGCACGGGCCTTTGTGTAGCCAAGAACCGGAAGAACGACAAATCCGGTTGGATGCGCTACAGTTTCATTGTCGGTGCAATTTTTGCGACGAGGAAAAGCACCGAAAGTGGTTAGCTAAACTCAACAGACGTTGCCGCATCGTTCCGGCTCATTTGGAGATCGTGCAGAGATTGTTGACGGGAGCAGAATTCTGCAACGCAGATAAACTAAACGCACTGCAGCAGTTTGTTCAGCGATACTCATGGACCCATCCACATAATCACTTCGATATATACTTGGAAGCTTACAGAGTGGTGCTTAATGTTTGCTATCAAAACGAAATGACGGCCGCCATGCGACAGAAAATTGCACGTTGAAGGAGGTTGCCTCGATCGGGACGGGTTTTTTTTTATATCTGCTTTGATCCGAAAGTTAAAAGCAGTCAAAATAATGTTTTTTTTTAATTATATTTCTGCTTTGATCTGAATGATCAATGCATTTTGTGTATCCTGCGTTTCCTGTTGCAAAAGGGTTAAAGTTGCCTGATACTGTTCAATTTAGTACATATCTAAGAAATAAATAACTCGATGTTTGACAAACTAAAAACTAATACAAGTTGCGTCTCTAATATATTTAGTAAGAGCGTGGTTTCCCACCTATGCCACTCCCTTATCTCCCGCTTCCAACAGCCATCGTTGTGAACAACATTCCAATACCCAACAAGAAGACCATCCAGGTTCTTGGTGTACGCTTGGACCGGGAGCTGAGGTTCGAAGCACATTTCAATGAGATCAAAGCCAACTTTCTCCTCAGGGAGGGCAACAGAGCTCTCGGAAACTTGGTCCATAAGGGGCTTCCACCCGTGTCCAGGGTACACTGGAACGGAGTCAGAGGATGGACAGAACCAACCATACGCGTTGACCTTTCAACTGACAGGCGCTTCAAGGCAGGTAACGCCCGTCCATGCAGGCCCACGTAGCGGAGCTGCTGAGAACTAAATACGCAAATTTTCAACACCGTTACACGGACGGCTCTAAGGCCATGAGGAAGGTCGGATTCGGAGTAGCGGATGTATCCAATAGTTACTTATTTCGACTACCCGATCAGTGCTCCGTCTTCTCGGCGGAGGCGGAGGCCATCCACTTCGCCACCACATCACCCGCCAATAAACCCATCCTAACAGACTCCGCCAGCGTTTTATACGCCTTGAATTCAGCAACATCCAAACACCCCTGGATACAAGGGATCCAAAAGGCCGCGCCGCCGAACACCTCATTTGTTTGGGTACCCGGTCAGTGCGGTATCCGGGGCAACCCCCCCAGAATTAGAGCTGACCCTCCTCAGAGAATTTCAGAAATAAATACCAGAGCAATATATTTTTGCATTACATGGAGCAGTTGCGAAATTTTCCAGATCACGTAAAAACAAACTCTGCTGCGACTTTGAATTTCTTAATAAAATACCTATTCACGGCTGATGATTGGTCTTAATCTTTTATTATTATTTTTGCTACACACAAACGTCTCATATGAGGTTGAATCCCTTCATTCGTTTTGAAGACATGTCTTAATTTTGAAAACATTTGGAATTCTGTGAAGAAGTGTTTCTGAGGCTTAGAATAATACTGAATGAAGCTTTTCATTTTTCAAGACTTCGAAAAACATCCAGGAACTTGATTGAAATCATATTGAACATCCATGGATATCAACTAAGTTCTATAAAACTTTACGCAGGTTCCAGTACGTTTACAAAGTTTCTTTAGCTATTAAACTCAATGAACTCAAATAAAGCACCCTGAACTTTTTCCCAATCTAGATTTAACTGTTCCCCGAGCCTCTATGAAGTTCCCGAAATGTGTGGGAAATTCTGCGAATTGCTGGTAAGTTGCGTCCACGAGGTTTTCTGAATTTTGTGAGTGTTCGCGTCTCAGTGTCGAGTAATTTTTAGAATATCGTGTAGAGTACTCGTTAATATGTTGAAAAATCATGGCAGGTAGTTTTTGCACAGACAAACAGACATAACTCATTGAATATTTCTCACTGTAAAACATCGTCGCGTCCAGAACTCTTGGCTTTGTCTTCAAGATTACTAAGAACTTCACAGACATTTACTGCTTGAAATCAGAGAGCAATCTCGTACGATCCACGTTGGAATACTGCTCTACAGTCTGAAGCCCGAACTACAATGATGGGACCGAGCGAATTGATTCTGTGCAACGACGTTTTCTTCGCTTCGCGCTCCGTAAGCTGCCTTGGAGATATTCACTTCGTCTTCCAAGCTACGAGAATCGCTGCCAATTGATCAATGTTGAGCCCTTACGTATCCGAAGAGATGTTTTCAGAGCCTTAACCGTCGCCGATACTCTGCAGGGAAGAATCGACTGCGAAGCAATTCTCCAACAAGTGAACATTAATGTTCAACTTCGATCACTACGTAACAGTCTTATGCTGAGACTTCCACTTCTTCGAATTAATTATAGCTTAGGGAGCGCTATTTACGGCTTGCAGAAATTGTTCAACCGATTGGCTCGATATTCGATTTCCACTTGACACGGAATATGCTTCGCCGAAGATTCTCTGCCTTTTTTGCTGACCGAAGGCGCTTGACGCCCAACAGCTAAGTGTAAAATTTAAGACTTATACATTTTTAGTTGCTTGAAAATGCTTTCCTTGTTATTTTCGTTTGTAACTGTAGTATATGTAGTCTGTATAATCTGTACTTTTTTTTACAACACATCATTGGGACTATTTCTAGTCTGTTGATGCAAACATAACAAATAAACAAATAAACCTAGTTCGGTAAGCGTGCCGACCCTGAAGCCATTGTAGTCAGGGAGTCTCAGAATTGCTCCTAACTGAGGTGGCTAATATTGAGCTTACACAAACTACAACTAACTAATTTTTTACCAAGATAGCTGTACTTGCAAATATTTCTTATGTCTCATTCATTGTCTGTTCCTGGAAATTTGACCAAGATCTCAGAACATCATGTTGCATTTCTACATTATTCCAATCTACAAATTCTCGAAAATCTAGCCGACCTTCTAAGAAGTTCCCTGAACTTATTCAAGTTACCAACGGCCCCATCATATCATCCATCACACCAGCCACAGTACAGTCAACAATTACAGACGCCACTCTGCACGGTCAGTACTTCGGCCAACCACCCGATCATCGCACCAGCCAGCAGAGTCAACATTCTAGCCAACACCTCGTTCAGTCCATCAGCCAGCGCAGTCAGCATTCCGGCCATTAACCCAGTCGATATCACACCCGGTCAGCACATTCACCAGGGTAAGCAGCCACGGAACCGAAGTCCACGATAAACCGCCAGCATTAGCAACCTCAGGAATAGGCACACAGCTCCGAGTAAATAGCAACAGGAAATAAAGCATAGGCAGTTTAACAGGTAGAACCATTTTTATAATACCAAAATTGAATAATCGACGAAAAATTGACGTATCAGCTTTTGTAAACAATGCATTTGATCGTCGATTTGGCGTAACTGGTAGCTCGCCCACGCAAGCTAACACTACCATCAGATAATGGAAATTTTCCCCTACCTGCTAGTGGTGTTAGTCAAGCATGGGAAAATTCATTCACTCGCGCGAGCTCCACAGAATCAAAATAGCCATCCTCGCCTACAAACAGATTGCCGAACGAGTGTAAATTCTTCCTACCAAGTGACTCTGCAGCTCGACTCCGAACTGACAGCAGTAGAAGGAAATAAGGATAAACTGAAAGGCAGCCGAACAATTTTCTCTAGCGAGGGAGAACCAGATTGAATGCGTAAAATCCGAATGCTTACGATTTAAATAGCCGAGTCAGATAGTTTTTGGCTCACTGATTTAAATCAGTTGAATTGACCACAGCAGTTTTAAGTTATTTGCGTGACGCTTATGTTTATGTGCTACAGTATAACAGTTTTCTCGATATTAATAGCGATTTAAATGTGTCAATGTATGTTTAAAGCTAGAAAATAAAAAGTGATTCTTTCTGCAAAATTCTCATTCAGCTCACTCAGCAGAATGCAATCGTAAAAGGCTCAGCATGGAAAAAATAATAAGAGAGGAATTATCCACACTACTACACTCAGAATCATTCATGTTACGCTCAGCTGTCTGTTTTGCTCAATTCTGCATTCATCGAAGAAAATAGAAGCAATGCGAATACGAACGAAATCAGTGCGGCTCGCACAAGCTGCTGTTCGTTTCTGATGTTGTATGCGTGTGAGTGAGTTGAGAATGCAAAATTGAACGATTTTTCCCATGCTTGGTGTTAGTAATCGTGTACGAGCTACCAGTTACGCCAAATCGACGATCAAAAAATGCATTGTTTACAAAAGCTGATACGTCCCTTTGAAGAAGTAATCAAGTCTTGATGTTTAGCGTTAGTTGTGAACAGTTCTTTTTGAAAACCTTTATCCGAAGCTCCCGGACGTAATTTACATAATTCCTTGATCTTCAAATAAGTTTTGCGAAGTTCTTCGATTTTCTATTTAATTTGCTCAACTTGTACAAAGATTGCTGAACTACTTTAAATGCGTAGCCTTTCTATGCAGCTTTCCGAACTTATGAGAATTTTGTTTCTGTTCCTTGAAGTTTTATACAAAATTTTAAATTCTATGCAATTCCCTAAACTAGTTAAACTATTTTTTTAGGAAGTGCTAAAGATGTTCCCGGAATTTTATTAGAGTTTCCTGCAATAAAAGAAAGTTTCATTAACTTCATTGAAGTTTCCAAAACTTCATGTTCCCCAATTTTACTTTTAATGTTTTCAACAAAAAAAATCGAAGCTTTCCGAATTTCCGCGATTTTGACATCTACAAAGCCACTAAAGTTTAAAGAAACTCAATGAAGGCAAAGAAAAATGCCAAAACTTTAACGAGCTTCCCCAAATTTCTATAAAGTTTGATGATAGTTCTACTAAATAATTTGCATTTCCTCGAAGTTCACTGAGCATCTACAATAATAACTAAACTCCTATAAAATTTGTTACACCTCTAAAAAATCTTCAGAACTTCTACGCAGTTCCTGAAGTTCTACAACGGTTTTTTTTAAGTTTCCCAACAATTTACGAAGTTCCCTAACATCAATCTCGTGTGTTATCTTACAGGTACAAAGGGAACCATGCTTGGAAAATGCGTTCATTATCAGAACTTAGACGCATTGCCAGAACTCAAAAAGTGCTGGAACTAAAGCGTGCGTACCAGCTGTGGTTAAATTTCGTGACAGATGTGGCTGGTAATTAAGGTAAAGGGAGAGAGATTTGAATTAAAGTATGCTAAGTTGAAGGTTATATGTGTAGTATATCCGGAATATACTGATATCAAAAATGCATGCAAGCGTTCAATCGTTATGACCATTTTTAACCGTGACAGTTATTTCGAATCATCCTGTATTTAGAAGTGAAGACATTTTGATGATCCCTCCATACCACCGATAGTTTACGGTTTATGTCTAGTCACCTAGGGCCTGGCCTAGGCCCCCCTTACCCGTAATCCTAGTTATGCCTATGCATGTGAACTAGTTTTTTACGGACATTTTTTCATTCGCCACTCTTGATCTTCATAGCGCCTTGCTCTTGACCTCTATGTAACATACGCTAACTGAGCTTCAAAAAGTTTAAAAAAATACCTTATGCGACAATTAAATAAAGAAGTACCTAAGCGCACAAAAAAATATAACCTGATTGCTTGTGAATTTTTGGTTTCCCGGACAATCTTACAGCCTATCACACGATACACGATTGCTTGAAGTGTATTGTTGTTGTTGTTAATTTTGCGTTACACGAAACGAACGCAAACGAGCTCAGATCACACCGCGTCAGACGCGTGGTACCTTGTAGAACCAAACGAACTTTTTTTTTCTCTTCGAACTAGGACGACGAAGGACGTCGATTCTTGCTCTGTTCCGTGGTAGGTATATGGCATTGTTCTGTTGTAGGAAAATGATAGTTAGGAAGTTGCTTTCGGGAGTAGGCAGGCACCTTTCCTGCTATCATATGTTGGTATGGTTGATTTTTTTTTCTGCTGTGAGCTGGTTACGCAAATTAAGGAGGGCCTTTGATGTTATCTAAATTAGTTTGTGTGCTTCGATCGACTGTCGCAAACCATTGTTGACTAATTGAAATCTTCCTCTCTTCGGCTACTACTTGTTTAATGTGTGCTGTTTTGTTGTTCTGTAACTGATTCGCTCAATATAAGTAGGATATTGGTTAGCTTTTTTTTTGTTCTGTCAGCTGGTACTAGTTTTCTTTTTAGGTGAATAATATTGTGCTATATTATTCGAATTTAATTGATAACTGCTGCATTCTCGTTAAATTGGTACATTGTAACTGTCTTCGACCTTCTAAATGGTCGTTTTGCCGATCGTTTTTGTTTATCATCTTACCATGGTTAATAATTATTCAATAACTCCTTTTTGTGTTGTAGTAGTAGTACTTTTTTTTCTGCATCAACTAACTTCGTCGTCGACGTACACAATTCGTTACAATTCGCTGCGTTTGCATTTCAGAAATTTATTGTTTATATTTGCATTATAAATGGGGTCAAAATGTATAATCTAATAAAAAAAAATGGAAAGGAACAACGGAGAACAAATAATCAATTATTTTTGACTAAAAATCGAAACTTATCAATGGCATTTTTTCCTGGCAGTGAGGAACAAAAATATATTAACTGCCAGGTGTAAATAAACTGATCGGGGGCTACTTCTACATGAACCAATCAATACTAGAGAAATACGGCATCACTGGATAAGTGGGTTTTTTGTGTGTGGATCCACTGAGCAGCGCAAACAATGATTTGCGTTCACCTGGAGCCCGTAAAGGCTACAATTTACCAGAATGTAAATCCAGCTCCATTGCCACCGTGCACGAAGTTGTTCTTCTTTTTGGTCATCACAACTTGCTGGCCTTGCATCGCGGCTATCTGGGCTGGGTTGGGGGCGATTCCGGGTGGTGGCGGAGGAATTGTGGCCGCTCCTCCACTCTTACCAAAGCGAGCACCGGCGTCATACATCGTACCCTGACGAGAAAAGAAAGCAACATGTTAATTGTGGAGCCCCAAGAATTCAATACCAGCAGTTCCATTGTTTGGCTACGACAGCGAAACTCACCTGCACCTGGTACATTGGCGTCTGATACACTTGTGGTTGTTGCGCTTGTTGTTGAGTGGCGATCGGATATTGATACATCGTCTGGTGTACGGATTGAGCTTGGAGGGCCGCAACGGCAGCCTGCTGTGTGGCAGCGGCGTACGGTGGCGGCGGGGGAAGATGATGAGGAGCAAACTGCATCGGGGCGGCCTGCTGTGCGGACGGATTCACGCTCCAGCTGTTGGTATAGAACGGTTGCTGGTGAACAATCCCCGGCGGGTATGGTGGATAACCAGCTGGTGTCATGCTAGTTACCACGGAGTTGTACGATGGGGGTAGCTGTGCGTGCGCTGGAATCTGAAAAAAAACATAGGTCTTTCGTTAGGTATGATTCAATTTTTGAAATAAACAAATTACAAAATTTTAAATTCCGAAAATAAAATTTAAAACTGCAGATTTTGAAGAAATTGCATCACAGTTAGCAACGAAGCATTAAGTACAAACTGCCTCCCAGTCCGCATCTTGCTCTCTTGCCGTGCGGATCTATTTGCTTTTTGCTGAAGGAAGTGTTACTACTACCTAAAGCTACAACAAATTTAAACAGCACTTTTCAGTGCTCAACCTATCAAATTTCTAACTTGTTCAACTCTTATTCCTCATTCCATATCGAGCGCTGAGCCAGTTAACAGCGTCCTGGTCTCTTCATACGACACTCGTTTTTTGACCGCGTTTCCATCGCTCTCGTTGTTAAAAAAAAGTGTTCAGGTGAATCGCGCACGGTTTTCGGAAGCAGCTATCGTAAGCTGAGTCTTACGAATAGACTGTCCATCTTTAACCCAGTGATCGATCATCATAAAATCACAGACAAACAGACGTAACTATTTGAAAAAGTTTTTCTTGAAAACATAGTATCGTAAAACATAGGACCTCAGTAACGACATCTCTAGGGCTTCTCGCGGAAAACAAGCAATATTGCAAATATTGCATTAAAGTTCTATAGAATGTATAGCAACGTTAAAGTGATCCGATGCCAGCGCTGCAGCGAGTAGTTCGCGGAACTTATAATATTCAAATCAACCGTTAAATGCGTGAACTAAGATACACAATGAAGAGTTACGTCTGTTTGTCTGTGATAAAATCATCACCATCATCATCGCACCAGCTCCGTCAATAGCCGCATCGTAGCAGCAGCAAACGGAATACCTAGCTGCTCCGGCTGATAGGTTGTTTACACAACCGGCATAAGTATTAGACAATACATTTTGCAAGTCCATTGCCTCCCTATTGGAAGATTGCCGTAACAGTTCAACGTAGATGTCGCCACTGCATGATGATGATAATGTTGACAGACTGCATATAAAATTCGTGAAAATTAGCGTTAAATCATAATTTTCATCAAGCCTGTGTAAAATTCTTCCAATATAACATTCGAATTGAAGAAGAAAACGTTTTTACGATCAGACTGATGTGCATCTTTGACTTTTCCAGTTGAACTTTCATAAGATACCTATATTCATTTCATTTCGCGGCTCCAACAATGCTGCATCGTAAATATGATGTAAACAGAAGTAAATTGCTCAATTACTCAAAATAACAATGATTTGTCATCTTGCTATCACTTTGAAGACCATCTAGCACCATTTTATAGTATGGTGCGTGTTGAGTAAAGCAAGTTCCGTTGCGTTTTCCGTCGAAAATTGTGAGTATCAATATGTTTGCTAAGAAAAGGGCAAAATGAACATTTATTGAATATTGGCGTCCTATACAGCCAATTCTCCATTACCACCAGCATCATACAACCTTTCCTAAGTAAATTCACTTAATTTCCACTTTCATCCTAGTGGAAATCGCTCATATTCACCATTTTCCGAAAAATGCAGCTGCGCAGGAGGTAACCTCTCCCTGTGGGTGCAAACTTGTTATGCATAATTTTCCACGAAAACATCTCCGATCGATACCGAAATAATAACAGTTAGTTTGCAAACACGTTTTCTTACACGATTCAAGCAAAAGTTTCCACGGGAAATTATTAGTTTTTCTTTTTGGACCGATATGCCTCAAAAATCGTCTGTTTTACTTGGAAAATTTGGAAACTATCCTCCTTCTAGTAGTTCTCACTTTGAAATGTAGGAGGCGAAAGCTTGGAAAAGTTTCACTGCAAGACGCCAATTGTAGTTTTGTTTTGCCTCGTGGCGCGTGGCTCTGTCTCTCACCCCTGGTAAGGGAGTATGGTTCATAGTGAGACAACTTGTTGAAACTAGATATAAATTTTTTTCTCGATTTTTTTTTCTCTTTAATTTGCTTGTACGCCGTGCAAAATATTTAATTACTAGTAATTAAAATTAATCAATTGGAGAAGGTTTTTATTTGTTTTCCTTTTTAAGCGATTGCGCACAGCTTTTGCGCAACACTTATGGCATCCCCGCATAAACAATAACCATAAGATGCGCCTAGCCACCAATTCGGGATATCATCCCAATTTTATGTGGTATGGTCGCACCATCTAAGATATCGTCAGTATATGGTACACGTTTATTAGGGTCTTCCGATGCCAACGTTGCGCGAACCAGGTATTACCAACCACTTTCGAAAGGACCTTTTTCCGGCCTAAAAATAAACCTTTGAAAACTCTCGACATTTTGAGAGACTTGCTGCGTAAGTATCCAGGAATCTCGGTACATAAGGAGAGATTCAACAAACTGCGTGTAGAAGCACCGAATTATGATGTAGCAAATAAAATTGCTGATCACCCCTCCCCTTGGCTAGTTTTTGCACCTTGCTGTTGGTGGGCGGGCTTAATTTCATGCTTTATAGTGGAGTGTTGGAGACGGTAGGTTTATGGTCGGCGTTGCTGGCTCATGCCGCGATAGAATGGCGACATGGGCAGGCGATGGGGATTACTAAGCTTCCCCTCTCTGATAAACCGCTGCATGAGAGAACCAAAGATCTAGTCTAGCAGTGATAGTATCACACTTGTTACTCCTTTTATTGAGAGCCGCGTCGTAGTACGCTTACGTATAGGCACTGACGTTGGGTGTGATACTGGCGGGTTTTGCCGCAAATCACTCTTATTTTATTTATTTTTTACGCAGATAGATTTATTTGGGTTTGCAAGGGAATTATACTATTGAAATATTTCAGAAAGTGCCCAACAGTGCTCCTTCTATTTGCGTGACAAGCTTTCATTGTTGTTTTCATTGAAGTATTACTCAGGAAACAATGTTAAACATAATTTTTGTACATGGTATTGTAACTAATCTTATCTATGCTTCATTTTGATTTGGGATAAGTGTTTGAACTATGGCTCGGGATTTCCACTGCGGTGTGCTTCTATTGTGACATACCCATATGTATTTTTGTGGGGCCACATAGTGGAAACGTGAGAGCGTAGTTGGAACATTTACCCTATACAATATACAATTTAAAATTAGCTTGGAAACTAACTTCAAAGTGAAGCATTTTAGTCACTTGAAGGTGTCATCTGGGACGAACAAAGATATAAGATAAGATATGTAAAAGCCAGAAGTACTTGAAACACGTTAAATTGTAATTTAAAAGCATGGGTTATGTAGGTAGATTAGAGATTTCAGTTATTTATTAAATAAACTTCAATTATAGAATTCAGAAAGTTAATTAACATAAGAGATAGGACGCGGGGGGTCCACTTAGGGAGGCGACTAGCCTATGAAGTTGTATAATAAATCTTCCTATTTAGTGTATTTGTTAATTACAGACAATGTCAATAGCGAAAGTCATATCTTCAACCAGGCGCTTACGAACAAGTGAAGTTTTAGGAAAGATGTGTTAAATATGTTGATAGGTTTGAAATAAGAATTAGGATTGTTGTGCTTTAGTTTTCGGTAAGGTATGATGTGTCAACAAAGCCCTTTTGAGCAAATTTTCAAACATCAAATTGATTGAGTGATTTATTGAAAGACATTGCGTTGCGAAAATTGACAAGTCATACAACTAACATAGTAGTAGTAGCAGTGTCGCATAATCTTATCACAATTGCTGCAAATAGTGCTTGAGGGGCCAGCAGGGCTGAATACGGATCAAAACTAACATAACTACTAACACTAAAATGATCCCGGAACTAACACTTATCCATTGCACTTTTAGCTATTTATTAGTTTTATTTTTCTACTAAGTCATTTATGCTTCTTTCTATTGTTTGGATCAAGTACAACTAATACTAATCTACCTTTATGTATGTTTTACTCCCTTTTAACCCATTATCTTTATGAATGGCGAATCATATGACGTGAGACACGTACAAGCTGGAACTCAAAGAATTACTTCGAACAGGATGTCAAACAAATTCAGGACCAATCCAAATGAGACCAGAAACCAACAAAGCATCTGGGAGTTATATATTCTGGGAGAGGTATTTGATAAATAATCAAAAAGTGGTAAGTTAAAATCAGAGCCAAGGATCATGAGAGGTAATTGTCAATAATTCATTAATTAGTAGAAATCTCGATAACTTTTTCAAGGGAGCGTATCGGCTTTTGTAGGCGGTGCGTTTGGTCGTCGATTTGGCTTAACTGGCACTATCATCAGATAGGGGAAATTTTCCTCTACCTGCTGGTGGTGTTGATAAGCGTGTGCGAGATGCCGGTTGCGCCGGATCGACGATCGGATGCATTGTTTGCAGGAGCTGGTGCTTCCCTTTGAAAAAGTAATCGAGAAATAACCATATTATCCTGTAATTGATATTACTATTTTTATATATCAATGAAATTAGTCATGACAGAGTAACAGATGGGGAAGGACAATAGACACAAGTTGACACAATAAACAAGACAAGTGGGGGTTAATACACAAGAAAAATGACAAAATAAGTGACGACAGAAGACAAGACTGGGACAAAATCAACATTAAAAAAAAAAAAAAAAAAATGCGCAATTATATTATCAAAACTATTTGGATCAGCACAAAAACAACAGTGACCAAATGGGCACCATAGCCTAGGAACGTCTGTGTGTTGATTTAAA
The DNA here is from genome assembly GCF_037179485.1 of Ochlerotatus camptorhynchus. Classification (NCBI taxonomy): domain Eukaryota; kingdom Metazoa; phylum Arthropoda; class Insecta; order Diptera; family Culicidae; genus Ochlerotatus; species Ochlerotatus camptorhynchus. Next base: position 1,066,482 of record NW_027040849.1, read on the forward strand.
ATAGAGGCTCATAGAAGCAAAATTTATCAATAAAAGGGGTCCAGTGTAGAGTTTTAGCAAGTTGCTGCCACTGGATCACTACAAAAAAAAAAAAAAAAAAAAAAAAAAAAAAAAGCAAATAAAATTGCTGATCACGAGTTGTTCAGTGTTGAGTACAACATCTACATCCCTTCTCGAGATGTGGAGATAGAAGGCGTGGTCTCCGACGCGAGTCTGTCTGTCGAGGACTTGAAACGTGCCTCGGGTTGTTTTAAAAACAGAAAAGTCACACGCGAGCTTGTAAAGATACTGGATGTTAGGCAACTGCATTCAGTGTCTTTACAAGATGGCAAATAAGTTTATCAGCATTCAGACTCGTTTCGGGTGACTTTCGCTGGTTAAGTTCTCCCAAACATTGTCAAAGTTGATGTTGCTTTTTTTCCGGTGCGGTTGTTTGTACAGAGGGATTATAATTGTACCAACTGCAAAAGGCTGGGACACTCGGCCAGCCATTGCGGGAACAAAACTCGTTGTGGCAAATGTGGTGAAAACCACAAAGAGGATTATTGCCACAAATAATCAGTAAAATGCGCTTACTGTGGCGAGAATCTTCACCCCTTGCAGGAGTGCCCGATGTATAAGCAGCACTCCGATAAAGTGCAGCGTTCAATCTCAGGACGCTCCAAGCAGACATATGCTCAAATGGTGAAGGCTGCATCAGCCGTCCAAAACGCAAACCAATTTTCGATTTTGTCAGCTGAAGAATCGGACTCTAACTCATCCGATGAAGGTGATTCTACGGTGGTACACGCTCCTTCAAAAATGGACGGATCCGCAAAAAGAAAATGCCCCTCCCCGAAAGTGCGCCGTAAGAAAAATAAAGTCACCTCCAGAAGATTACCAAATTCCCAGGGTAATGGGGATGAAAAAACGAAACCTAAGGCTCCTGCTGAACCAATCCCTGGATGCAGCAGGAATTTTCCACCATTGCCCAAAAAAGATAAGAAAAATAATAAAGCTGCTCCTCAAATTTCTCAAAAGAAATCCAAGTCCGAACGTGGTTTGCTAGCTTTTTCGGACATTGTGGAATTCATATTAAATATGTTCAACATACAAGACCCTCTTAGAAGCTTAGTTTCTGCCTTGCTTCCAACATTAGAATCATATCTTAAGCAATTGACTGTTTCATGGCCCCTCCTTGCATCAATCATATCTTTCGATGGATAATTCGTCGAACGAGGTTGAAGATATGATCACTGAGCTACAGTGGCACTGCCGTAGTCTAGTGCCTAAACTAGACTCGTTCAAATTTTTACTTCACAATTCTGATTGTGATATATTTGCTCTCTGCGAAACATGGCTTTCTTCCGATAAAGAACTCAACTTCCACGATTTTAACATTATTCGCCTGGATAGAGACGATTCTTATGGAGGAGTACTTTTAGGGATCAAAAAGTGCTACCCTTTCTACAAAATTTCCCTTCCTGCTCTATCCGGCGTCGAAATCGTTGCTTGCCAAATAAATGTGAAGAACAAAGATCTTTGCATAGCTTCAGTATACGTTCCACCAAGAACCTCCATTAGCCGTAGTCAACTCTGGAATCTAGTTTCGATTCTTCCATCCCCAGTATTAATTCTGGGTGATATGAACTCCCATGGTACTGGGTGGGGCGATCTATATGACGACAATAGAGCGGCTATTTTTTACGATTTATGTGACGATTTCAATTTGACTATTTTGAACACTGGTGAAGCGACACGTATAGCAAAACCTCCGGCTCGAGAAAGCCGACTCGACCTATCTTTGTGTTCAAGATTGCTATCATTGGATTGTCTGTGGAAGGTTATCAATGATCCCCATGGTAGCGATCATTTGCCAATCATCATTTCAATTAAGTGTGCCCCTCACTCTGCAGAACCATCTCGAGTTCCACTTGATCTTACAAGGAACATAGATTGGCATAAATATGCAATAGATACGCTTCCACCATTAGAAAAATATCGATTCCTCGCCGATTTGATATACAAAAGCTCACTGGAAGCACAAAAAAGAAAAGTTCCAAGTGCGCCCTTCAAAATGAGACCAGCCACACCTGGATGGGAAGAAGAATGCACAAAATTGTATGTAGAAAAATCTGATGCTTTCAAAGCTTTTCGTAGACACAAAACCTCCACATACTTTGAGGAATATTCAAAGTTTGAGACAAAGCTGAAACAATTAATCAAAGCAAAAAAACGCGGTTTTTGGCGCAATTTCGTCGAGGGACTCTCACGAGAAACCTCAATGAACACCTGCGTAACCGCTCATCTTCTAAAGAGAGTGAAGAATACTCCAACCGATGGATATTCGATTTCGCTAAAAAGGTCTGTTCGAACTCAATTCTAGCACAACACATTCTTCGAGAAGCGTCTCCGAGCGGCAGCTCTCTGGATAGACAATTCACAATGCTGGAATTCTCTACGGCTCTTCTTTCATCGAACAACTCCTCACCGGGAAGCGATATGATTCAATTCAATCTTCTGAAAAATCTCCCAGATATCGCTAAAAGACGCTTGCTAGACTTATTCAATTCCTTACTAGAAAACAGCATTATACCGCCTGAATGGAGACAGGTCAAAGTAATAGCCATTCGAAAACCTGGCAAACCAGCGTCTGACCATAACTGCGATGCTTTCGTGCATTAGGAAATTGTTGGAGAAAATGATCCTTCGGAGACTCGATCAGTGGGTCGAATCAAATAACTTGCTATCAAATACACAGTTTGGGTTCCGCAAGAGCAAAGGAACAAACGATTGTCTAGCGCTGCTTTCCACAGATATTCAACTGGCCTTTGCGCACAAGGAGCAATTGGCTTCAGTATTCTTGGACATTAAGGGGGCTTTTGATTCAGTTTCCATTGAAATTCTGTCAGACAATCTGCACAGATGTGGACTTTCCGGAATTTTAAATAATTTCTTGTACAATTTGTTGTCAGAAAAGCAAATGAACTTTTCCCTTGGACAACTGACAACTTCCAGAATTAGCTACATGGGCCTGCCCCAAGGCTCATGTCTCAGCCCTCTTCTCTATAACTTTTATGTCAAAGATATCGACAACTGTTTGGCAGAACGATGCATGCTAAGACAACTTGCAGATGACGGTGTGGTTTCCGTAAGAGGTCCACATGCCGTGGACTTGCAAGGACCATTGCAAAGTTCCTTAGATAACTTGTCGTCTTGGGCTAGGAATCTAGGGATCGAATTCTCGCCGCAGAAAACTGAACTGGTAGTGTTTACTCGAAACCAGTACCCAGCGCAAATGCAAAAATCTTTTGGACAGAAACATTACTCAATCATTGTCTTTCAAGTACCTTGGGGTCTGGTTTGATGCAAAGTGCTCTTGGAATACCCATATTACGTATTTGAAGCAAACATGTCAGCAGAGGATCAACTTTCTCCGTTCAATTTGCGGCGCATGGTGGGGTGCTCATCCGGGAGACCTCATAACGCTTTATAAAACAACAATTCTCTCTGTTCTAGAGTACGGCTCTTTCTGCTTTCTCTCGGCAAGAAAATGTCACCTAATAAAATTGGAACGAATTCAATATCGTTGTCTGCGTATTGCTCTAGGCTGTATGCACTCAACGCATAACATGAGTCTCGAGGTTCTGGCAGGAGTAACACCCCTCCAGAACCGTTTCTGGGAGCTCTCTCTCAGAATACTAATCAAATGCGGAGTGACGAACACACTTACAATTGCAAATTTTGAAGAAATTCATGGGCTGAACACACAATCTCGATTTATGAGAATCTACCACCAATACATATCGTCAGATATGTGTCTTCCTTGTTACACTCCAGACCGTGCTCACTTCACCAATCGCAGTTCCTCAATTGAATATGATATGACCATGAAACAAGCAACTCATTCCGATCAACTTCGACCTATTATTATCCCGCGTATTTTTACTAAAAAGTTCCAACACGTCAATTGCGTGAAAACAAATTTTACAGACGGGCCCCGTCTCAATGGATCAACTGCCTTCGCGGTGTCTTCAATGAAAACTCTAACCTTGTTCCGTATTTGTTGCTGAGCTGGCAGCATTCAACTTCGCATTTGGATGATTTCCAATATGCCCACATACCATTACTTCATCTTCTCGGATAGTCTCAGTTCGATCGAGGCTATTCGGTCGATGAAACAAGATAGGCACTCATTTTATTTCCTTTCAAAGGTAAGAGAGCAGATGAGTGTGCAGGTCGAAAGATCATATATGATTATCTTTGTATGGGTCCTATCACATTGCTCAATCTTAGGCAATGAAAACCCGAGCAAAGTCCAGCATCAAAATGACATCAAACTGAAATCATAATTTGATTTCAGTTTACGTAATGGACAAATTTGATACCAAATTTTGTTCTCATTTTGCTGTACATTTGCTCTTCAAAAATATGTTGTTGCGGGTTTGTTTTCATTGCCTTAGCATAACATCAAATTGAATACTTGTTTTGTTATCAACAGGAAAAATTAATATCAATGTTTGCTTTCACTGATAGCAGAAATAGTTTTCAATGTGATGTCACAGGAAGATTTGTTTGCTCTCAATTTTGATATTTTAACCGTTAAAACGGCCAAAACGACAGCAACCTGAGTAATCATTATCAGCGAAATCACAACATCAAATTTAGATTTCAATTTGATCTCAGACTTTGCTCGGGAAGGCGGACTCTCTCGCAAAGTCAGAGTGCGACAGAGTACCCTTTCGAGTTGGCAAACCGATTGGGACACTGGAAATCTTGGACAGTGGTTACATTCAATTATTCCTAACGTTTCTTCAAGAGCGTGGTTTAAAGCATGGGCTTAAGTCGGGACTTCATTCGCGTGATGAGTAGACATATGTCCATCCACTACTCGCTAGATGCTCATCGCAATAAAATAAACTTCGTGGACAGCAACATCTGTCGGTGTGGAAACGGTTACGATGACATCGATCACGCAGTTTGGCAATGTACGGAGCTAGAGAGCGACTTTTGAATACCCTCGAGCCTCGAGGCCCAACGAAGACAACCCTATGTTCCTATCAGAGACGTGTTGGGAACTCACGATATCTGCTATATGCAGTCGGTTTATATGTTTCTTCAAATGTCTAGTATAAGAATTTAATTACTTTGTCTTTTGTCTCTCTTTATTAGTTTTTTGTCGTGTCCCACCGTCTCGATGAGTCTCATCGTCGTCCACTGGTCACCCACCATTAGAGTGATGCAAAATTTAAAAGTTTCGCTCCACAATACTAAACAATTCCAAATCGGATCTTGACTAACCTCTCAAAATTTGAAACCATTTGGTGAGAAACTGAGATGGCACAAACCATTTGAAGTTTGTATGGGAATTACAATGGTAAAACCAAGATTTTTTTTCATGTCTATCTAATAATTCACCATATCGGTCTGCTTCAAAAACTTTCAACTGTACTTGTAGGAAATAATCCCAGCTACAACTTTGCTCAAGACCACTTTTTTGATTAAATGCAAGGATCGAAAGTTATCAATGATTCAATGCGCTGATGTCTTATGATCATGCTCAATCAACTGCTCAGCAGGCAACATTCGTGTTTCTGGGGCGTTGAATAGGACACAAAAATCATGGCTACTATGTCACACTGCAAAATACAGTGTTGCCTACAGAGCAGCTGCTTGATCATGTCATAAGTTTACCAATCTCTTGAATAATTAATAACTTTTTCCTGTCTCATTTACCATAGAAACGATCTTCAACAAAGTTGTAGCTGAGAAAATTTTCTATAAGAATGACTATCGAACTGTTTCGCAGCTCAATATGGAAAAAGACTAGAAGGCAATGAACAAAAAGTTGAGATTTCCCATAGTAATTTACATGTAAACTTCAAATGGCTTGTGCGATGTCTGTTTCTAACCAAATGAGTTATAACTTTGGGAGGCTAATCAGGACCAGATTTGAAACCATTTAAGCACTGTGGAGCGAAAAAGTCAAATTTTGTATCAGTCTACCCACCATAGCCGGTCGAACTCCAGACGAATCTAGAACCGAACTACCATTCATACTGGCGACAACGCTCTGATGAGACAACGAAAACCCACCCCTAAGCTCCTCCCCTGATCCTATCCTTCGACTATGTACCCTTCTAACCTCGAGTAAGCCGCGAGTATTCGGCCCAACTTCTACAATACATAGAATTAAGTGAATTTTGTTACAAACAAAGAACAATGAATTATCGACTCCGTAAAGCTAGCGCGATTGAGCCTTCCAAATAAACGAACTGGATAAAAAAAGCTATTACACCTGATTTGAATAAAGAGAGTTGATAAAGCTCGTTGAAGTATCAGTCAGTAACTGTTGGTTATAGGAATTCATCAACAAATTCATCAAATACCTAGTGTGTTAAAAATCGGACGCAAGTTTATTCACCTTGTTTATTCTGCAGGAAGCCAAATTTACGTAAGGTCTTATTTCCTCAAAAATTTCAATTAAGCACATCCAAGACCTTTAAAACTAAAACAAATTTTATACTTGCACAGGGCTACTCATGGATAAGGTAGCGTACTACAACGTTCAAGCAAATTGCTGTAATCCCTTCGAAATAGATGGCCACAAAGAGGTGAGGAAATCTTTGCGGTGTGTTACTCAGAACAATATGTTTGAGTAACATTCGAAAGGCATGCAATAGCAGGCCTGGTAGCAAACACTGCTGTCAAATAAAGTGAGTTAAGTGACCATGTTGAAGAAATATTTGACCAAATAGTGACTTAAAGTTGTAAAAATAGTGACTAAAAAGTGTCCTAAGAGAAAATAAATGTTTGATGTTTTAGCATTAGCATTAGCATTATTGACCGCCCACGGTTGCTACTCTGTTATTACCAGATCAGCTGCAATTACACAGAGAACCAACAAATGATGTTTGGGACTAACATTCATCCTCAATGTGTAAAAACTGAAGATCTAATATTTAGCAATACCAGCGCCGGCCGTGTCCGAATGCAGGTCCAATAGGGAATGGGAAGGAATGTGTTGACGTGATACTCGCTGTGAAGGAAACCGAGAAATCCTCTGCGCTTCCACGAGAAATCACTGGGATGTTGGATGTGGGGAAAGGTTTGCAGCAGCAGGGATCGTTTTTGGTAAACTAATGCTGATTGTAGTGATTTATAATAGGTACACAAACACAAAAACGCACGCATACACACGCACACACACGCACTCGTGAGTATAAACAGAATATAAAATGATATTTAATTGAACTATAACTTAATTTTAACTTAACTTTAACTTAACTTTGACTTAACTTTAACTTAACTATAGCTTAACTTTTACTTAACTTTAACTTAACTTTAATTTAACTTTAACTTAACTTTAACATAACTTTAACTTAACTTTAGCTTAACTTTAACTTAACTTTAACCTTACTTCAACTTAACTTTAACTTAACTTTAACTTAACTTCAACTTAACTTTAACTTAACTTTAACTTAACTTTAACTTAACTTTAACATAACTTTAACTTAACTTTAGCCTAACTTTAACTTGACTTTAGCTTAACTTTAACTTAACTTTATCTTAACTTTAACTTAACTTTAACTTAACTTTAACTTAACTTTAACTTAACTTTAACATAACTTTAACTTAACTTTAACTTAACTTTAACTTAACTTTAACTTAACTTTAAATTAACTTTAATTTAACTTTAACTTAACTTTAACTTAACTTTTACTTAACTTTAACTTAATTTTAACTTAACTTCAACTTAGCTTTAACCTAACTTTAATTTAACTTAACTTTAACTTAACTTTAACTTAACTTAACTTTAACTTAACTTTAACTTAACTTTAACTTAACTTTAATTTTTCTTTAACTTTACTTTAACTTTACATTAACTTTACTTTAACTTCTGTAGGGTAGTTCATCTCTTAGCTGAAAAAGTGAATATTTATAATATAAATGCAAAATTCAATAATACAATTGAAATATTATAATACAATCCTAGAGGTGTTTCATCATCGAAGAGCTGAAAGCAAACTTAAATAATTATAATCCATACATCCCGCATGCCACCACCCGATAATTTAGAAGAGTGGTTTAACCTAACATTAGAATTATACATTAAACTGGTGCATCAATAACCGCAACTGGACCTGAAGTATTACATCAAAGATTTGCATACTTGAACAATGTAAAACATATAAATATTTTGTATATAATTTAATAATGTAAAAAATATTATCAATACCGACATCATAAGTAATGCAAAACAATATATGAATATAAATATTCCAACTAATATAGATTAAGTTGAAGTATGTAGTAAGAGTCTGGATCCACATTTAGGGCAAGTCATGAATCTAAATCCTGTAATTTGATAATTCAATCGAAAGAATCAACAGCATGGAATACGGAATAGACTTATGTCATATGATTTAATATTATATAGTAGCATTTAAAATATGACATTGAAAGAAAAATATATAGAGCGCTAGGTACCGAGCACCAACAACAAAAATACATTGGATACGTGTTGCCATAATCTGATCCACACTGCTGACGCCTGAAATAAAGTTAGTTAGTGAGATAATACGAATCTGAAAAATACTTAGCATCATAGCATCAAAACATAAAACTAAAAACAAAGTGACCACCTCGACCATCATGATTGAAAAATATTAATTTAAATTAATTCATGTTAAATTTTAACACATTTCAGCTGATCTGGCAACATCTGGAATCGTAAATTTATGCTTGTTCCTCATGGAGCATCTCATTCGTACTCTCCTGCGTTAGTTTACGCTTTTCTGTCGCTTACACACAATCCTTCATGCAACTAGCCGAGCTATATTTTAACCATTTTCTCCATAATCAACGGAACCGCAAAAACTCTCTTATGAATATAAATCGAAGGAAAACGAAACACTCATAAAATGACTAAAATCTCACGCATCTATGAGTAGCTGCTAGTACACAAATGAATAAAAGTTATTCATTTATAAGCAAGAGACACTCATAAGAGGCGTAAAAAATAAATAAAATAAAAATACCCAGATTCTAGGGGTATCCCCGCCTTCCCCGAATATGCATACCTCATAGTAAAAATTAAGTACTTTATAGTCATTTTTTGCGTATTTTGCGGATTCCGTGTAGTAAAGTGGTCCCACTACACGCTTTAAACGCTTTAAGGTTCAATCCACTCCCATGCCTCCTCGAAAAATTCAAAAGCAGAACACCACCCCCACCCCCACCCCCAACGCATCACTTCTGACTGCAAAAAGCTCGCGTCATTCTTTTCCCTTTGCTATTTTACAGAAAATGACGCGAGCCTCCCGCAGTCCGAAATCATGCGTCGAAAAAAAAAACCGCCTCCGAACTTCTCGAAAATGCACCAAAGTAAACTGAACCTTAACTGCCACCAGCCTCACACATACGTATTGCTTTCTCATCCATACCAACACCATGAAAAGATATTCCAGATCAATGAGCTGGATTATCGAGGTGAAGCAGTCGGTTAAGTTGTGTGAGTAAAACCCCTGTACGATACATGCAATTAGTGACGTCACTAATTGCGTTTACGTTGATTTTTGGATTACTAATAAAACCATATTTCACGATCTGCTTCACCTCGCTCTGTACTCATTGATTCCAGATGACGTTGCTAATCGCAAATGTGCCCCAATAAACGAGAAAAAAAAACAGGTTCCTAAGGCTACCGTCCGCAAAACAACCAATCCCCATGGGAACATTGCTGAAACTGCATAAGTCGCCTATCTTTCAATAATTCTAGACCAACAACTGAAATAGGCGGAACAACCAAACGTAAGCAATGGCTCCAATCGCAAACCTCTGGAGAATCAAAACACACCCACGCAAACCAACAACACCATTCGATAATTTCTCTATCAGATGGCGGTGCTAGATCGCGCGGATGGTCTCGACCCTCGAGAACCCACGACTAAATCCACCGCTCACACCTCAATCGTTGGTCTAGAATTGATGTTTTCGTCCACCATTGCTTCTAGAGCTAGTTGCGTCTTTCTAAACACCACAAAACCCGCCCGAACGCTCCTCACACGCACACTGCAACACTGCTTAATGGTTTCCCACGCCGTCCATCCTCTAATGTGGACCCTACACGATTGCTTTTATTGACAATAATCGTATTGTCAATACATTCAATATTGACGTCAATACATCGGTATTGACAATATTTCTGTATTCACATCATCAATATTAATATCAATAATTCCCCTTCGCGTCAATATATTGATACGTGTGGGGTTTGCTTAACACATCCCCGTCTAGAATATAAACATGGTAAGCACCAACACCTGTACCATGTGAAACGGCACCCCGAGGGCATGAAGCGAGTTGAAACTGAAATTTTATAAGGCGAATCTAAATAAACGAATGAAGTTTGATCACTCATCAATTTAAGTCCCGCAAAGTTGGACAAAACTACAGGTCATCTCGACAACCTCAACACCCAGAATGAAAGTATAATTCCCATAGAAAACAAAATTTAAATACAAAATAAAAATAATTAAAAATACAATTATTGCAGTTCCACCGTGCATAATTTCCGAAAATGTATGATTATACTTAGCTTTGTCTGTAAGTGTGTTCTCGCAGCTACATTTTTGTTTCGCCACATTCCTCAAGGCGTTGCGTTGACTGAGGTTCTCTTTCACTCCTCGCACCTCTACCTGAACTCTTTCGTTCACCATAGCCATCTCATTCACGACAAGGCATCAATTCGGATGCCATTTTCCATTTCATTTTTTTACACAGGAAACAAGCATACACACACCGCGAACTTTAACACTACGGGATTGCTACATAGCACACATACACACTGTAGCACTTCCATTCTTCGTTCGCTTCGAACTTTTTCCAGCATGCGTTAGGTAAAATTTACAAATAAAACACCTCCTGTGAACGATTTTAAACTTTGTGAACCGGACCAGATCAATAAAGCCTTTGAAACCTAGATTTAACTAGAACCACAAGCACTGAAACACCTCAATTCGCTCAAAACAAACGTGAAAATGGGAGCTAAGTCGACGCACATCCAATCACGACGGATAGTTGATCTCAACTCAGAAAATAAATGTTTGATGTTTTAGACTTATAAGTATTTCATAAACACTTATGTACGATATGAACCTTCAAAGCGAAAGATTCAATAGAAAGTTCTCTACTAACTACAAAACTTGGAAAACCGGGAATCCTCAGGAAATTTTATTTATCCTTAAAATACCTGGAAGGCTCAGAGAATTTAATAATTTTCTTACTAAGGATATTTTAAAGAAAAGAATGAATTTTAAAATACAAGTATTTAATTTATTCAATTTCGTTATTTTCATTCACACTTTGAACTTTATAAATCCACAGTGGACTAATCTTCAGTAACAAATAAATTAAAAAAAAAACAGAGACTTGATATTTTTTTTCTTCTTTGGAACATGCATATTTTCTAGAAATTTTAAATTTGAACTAGTTCTGGACTTAAAAGCTATAATACTTCAAGAAATTTTCAAGAATCTGAAGTCAAATCCATGTACAGTTTAAAAAGCTCGTGGAATTTTATTATACTTTTTAAGAACCTCATTTCAAGGAAGTTCTGGGAAAAAATCTTTCAGAAAAACATCAAATGCAATCTGCTTTTAAGGTAGTTCTGAGGAATTTTAGATTTCTTGTGAAGCCTGATAGTTTTGAGTAGAATTTCATTAAACCCTGAATTGAATTAAAAGCAAATTTTAATGAAAAATCTGAAAATTTTCAAGGAGCACAACTCCTTCAGAGCAAAATTTCAAGGGCCTGCTGAGGATAAGTTTGTGTTTGTGGGAGAAAACGAATCCCCTTGGAATCTTTTTGAAAATATTAAAAGGAGGATTACAAATAAATCTGAGAATAACTCCAGAACACCTTCAAAGGAATTCGGAATATAAATTCAAGAGGGTTCGCCAAACAAATTATGAGAAGAAATCTAAGGAATTTGTTAGAAGAAATGTCAATTAATTCTTAGGAGACTTTCAATGTGAGTAGGAAGGAGTGAGATTCAAAAGCAAATCTGAAATGAATTCAATGAATATTAGGAGAATTTTTTTAAGGGTTTCTTATTGTGGAGAATTTCAAGGTAATTCCGAGGGAAACTTAAAGAAAATTGAATTCGAAGGATAGCTTTATTGAAATGTTGAGGAATATTTGAATGATAATCAGAATGGGCTATTCTGAGGTCTTCAGAACTACTTGAAAGTTCCCCAACTGTTCCTGAAGTTAATGGAACTGCCTTAAAGTTCTTTTGTAGTTTGAGAAACTAGCCGGATGCTCACAATACTTTTCATCAAATTCTTAAACTTCCCTGAACTTTATAGGACTTCCTGAAGTTTTCTCATGGATCTCCTCTAAACGTATAACAGTTCGCTGAAGTTCTCTAAATGTCTTTGAAATTTATGTGACTTCTCTTATGTTAACGAAACTGCTCTGAGGTTTTTTGTTCTTTTCTGAAATTCTCAAAACTTCTCTAAAGTTTTTGCAGTTCTCATGAACCTGCGCTGAATTTAATTGAACCACCCTAAAAATGTTTAAGCTTCAGTGAACTTCTGAACGTATGCGAAGACCTCAATTAACTTTTAAACGTCTCTGAAGTTATTGGAAAATCTGGTAACTTCTTTAAACTTACTACTAATCTTCTGAAACTAATGGAACTGGCTTCCCCAATTCAAGAACAACATGTGAAAAGGGCATACAAGCTTTTTGTAAACAAGCCTTCTTATACCCTTTTCTCGCCACCCATATGACACCAACGCAAACCATCAACATTAGCGGGTCGGAGAAGTATTCCCCTTTCCGATGATATTGTTGGTTTGCGTGGGCGACCCTCGGTTGGCGAGAAAAGGGCCTGCAAATTATTGTTTACAAAAAGCTTGTATGCCCTTTTCACATGTGGCTCTTAAATTTTTGAAGCTTATTAAACTTCTTTCAAATACTCCCGCATTTTGCTAATCTTCATAAAAATTCCTGAAGTTCGCGGATCACTCCTTAAGCTCCATAGATTTCTATAAAGTTCTCGAAATGTTTGTGAAAACCACTGTCCTTTTGTGCAGTTTTCGAAGTTTTTTCTAAATTTCTGGAACCTTTGTACTCTCACAATTTTCATGGAATTAAAACGAAATAATTAATATAGTTCTATGATTTTCACTGAATTTCTGAAGGTTCTTAAGGAAACTTTCCTTAAATTATCGACACTTATTTAAAACTTCTTTAATAGTCTAGACTTCTAGACTAGGACCTGGTGGTATTGAAACTGCTTAAACGATTATTGAATTTCCTTAAATTTCTCTAGGCAGTCCTGAATTGAACAGTATTTTTTAATAACCCGCAACTTTACTAAAATCAAACTATTTGCCTTGAAGTTTCGACAATTTCCCTTAAGTATTATAACCATTATAAACGCTCACTAATTTTCCCTGAAATTATCAGTGGTTACCTGAACTGCCGGTAATCGCAAGTCAGTCCCATCTGCATTTTTTTTTAATTTTGAGTTAGCATCATTATTCAGTTTATCTTTCTATGTTTTTTGAGATGTGCTGTTGAAAAAAGGTGGTTTGTTCAGGAAAAATGAAAAACAATACCAAGTCAAATTGTCCCACAGCGAAAAGTAACCGTAAGGCAGTCCCATTAGAAAAAATAGGATTTCATTAAATAAACTATAAGCCAACGTCACAAATGTTTTTAGGATTGCTTATATAGAATTCAAATTGTTAGACAATACATCGCATCATGAGATTTGTCTCAAGACAGATTTTGTCCACATTCCCTACTAAGGTATCTAGAACATGTCCGGATGTGGCCAATATAGTTCTTACGATACTCAGTTTGACCGCCAATGGATATATCTTTGAATTATCATGTGATTTTATGTATCGCTTGATGGATTTTGATTTAAAAAGGACGTACCACTTCCCCGGGGATACCCGGAACATGTCCGGGTGTGACCAACATGGTGCTGGTCACTCATCATGACTCTTATTGATCTTATTTTTGAATTCGCATGTGAATTAATTTATCTCATGGTGGGTTTGGCACGTTTATGATAAGCTCTGGTCTGATGAAGACCCATACTCACCGGAATATGTTCCGGCCATTGCTCTGGAACCAGCGGAACAAATCCAGAAACATTCAATAACGTTCTATAGGACCGTGGTATCTTTCTACTGTTCAATACTGTGCTAAACTAATGCAACATTGTCATGGAATTGTGACTGACTTGCGGTTATTTTTCTCATTGACGTTAAATGTAATCGCAAGTCAGTCCCACTCAGTCAGTCAGATTTTGACCATAAAATAAAAATTTCACTATATTTTTCCAATATTTTTGGGTAAACATAGATGCATTCTATCACATTGTACGTTTATTTTTAAATTTATCCCTCCAGAATAAGTGTCAAATCAGAAAACATGAAAAATCTTTGAACGCCGTTTTCTAATTTCCAAATTTTTACAGATGGGACTGACTTGCGATTATGGGCAGTGAAGTTCTCTTAATTTGTTTAATAATCCGGTAAATTTTTTGATATATATATATATTCATAATTCCCTGACATTTCTAACGTTTTCGGATCAATCATAGAATTCATGGAATACCCCACCCTTCCACGGAACTCCACAAATTTGCTTAAGTTAATGGGATTATTATGAAACTATCTAAAAGTATCTAAATTTATTAGAAGTTCTCTGGAATTTCTTGAAGATATCACTGCTTGCTAAAATTTTTCGCATTTTTTTTTATTAATGGAACTTTGTACATTTTCTCGAATCAATTAGCTAAATTTTCGCATTTTTTAAGCTCTTGAAATATCCATGATATAACACGCTTAAAATACTCCCACGTTTTCCGGATGTTCATATAATTTTTATCACGTACTAGAAATTCTCTCGGAGCTTTGCTGAAGTTTCCGGAAATTTCCTGAGTTTCTCGGAACTTCTTCAAGGTTTCTACAATTTCTTTGAAATTGTTTGAACCGCTCTTTGATTCTCTAATCTGTCTTGATGTTCTCGAAGCTTCCCTAAAGCTTTCAATTCTATTGAAGATCTCGGTTCTGCTGCTCGGAAATAAATGGAATTCCCGTAAAAATATTTAAATTTCCCTGAAATTCTCTGGACTTCTGTGAAGTTTCTGTGCTTCTGTGAATATTTCCTTAGTTTCTATAAATTCTCTGAAGGACTCTGTACTTCCCTGAAATTCTCGGAACATCTTAAGAATAATTCTCGATTTTTTTTCCAGCACATCATGGAACTATCCTTAATTTTTCTAAATTTACAATTAGATAGATCTTGAAACTGCTCCAAAAGTCTGGACTAAAGCTACGGAAACTGCTTTTAGGATCTGAAATTCCCCAAAAATCTCTAGATCTAGCTTTTCTGAGGTACTTAGAACTTCTTAAAAATGTGTACAATACCCCTCATATTTCTCAAGTTCGCTTGACACCTGTGAAGATCTCTGAAATTCTAGGAACTTCATAAAAGTTCCCGAAATTTTTCGGATGCTAAAAGAACCGCTTTGAGGTTCTCAATGCTTCCAGTAAGTTCCCCATATTTTCAGCGTAGTAACTTCCCTTATGTTCCCGAAGTTTGTTTATGGAGCTTCACTGAAATTCTCAGCATTTTGAAACCGTCCGCGAAGAATGCTCGAGGTTCAAGTGAAACTCGACAATTTCTTTTCATTAAATTTTGAATTTTAAGTTCAAAGTTCTAAATTCACAAGCTTTTGAAACATAGAAAAAAATTTATGATCTTGGGCTTGGTTTTTTTTAAATTTGTCCATGGGTATTTTTTTTTATTCCGGACTTCAAGTTTGGAAAAAATATACTATAATTTAATGGTCTTAGAAAAGAACTCAAGATTTTGTGATATGATTTTTTTCGATGTTTGGACGATAAGCTAGGATATTGGGATCAAGGGGCAAGAAAACAGTATTTAAAAAAAAAACTAATACATATAAAATATAGGACTTTTTGCACTGCGCAATGTTTGTTTTACGGATACTTTTGTTTTAAAGTCTAAGTCAAGAAAATTAAAATATTAAAACATATTCAGATATATTCTGATAAGATTTTTTTTTTCGAAATCTCAGCAAATGTTTGAAAAGATCCCAGGCAAGGGAAAAAATGAATAAATTCCAGATTGTTAAAAAAGGCCCTATTTTCTCGAAATTCTAGAAGAAAATATATCAAAATATTGATCCACGGCAAAGTTCGAGTGGTAGAACTGTAGAAGTGCTCAAAGAAAACAGTTGAGAGCCGACGTCGAGTCCCAGTATCCCTAATAAAGCCAAGCAGAACCGTAAGGACAGGGTACCTAAGTAACCATATCCGGAATTGTTTCGAACTTTACTAAGCATAATCGCATATGAATAGGCAATCAAGCAAACATGACACTGATATGCGGCTTTATGCAGATTAGAGATTGAACTATAAGTTGGTCAGGGATTCAATACATTTCACGTTTTACGGGACTTACTTGGCTGTTCACATATTGCTGATATGCGCCTTGTTGAGCCGCATCGTATGGATAACCTGAAAAACATATAGAAATAGCGTTAGCAAAAGCGAACTGATAGTGATTCATAGTCAGTTAAATGTCACCAACACTATTAAATTTCACATTTTTTAAAAATATATTCTATTGAAGTGGCTAACAGTAGACAAAAGCTTTTACCCATTCTGTAGATTAATTTTTAAGTCAGTTCATAGAATATATTTTTATATTTTTTTATCGATCTTTCTTTTTGCATAAAAGCTATTATTACGTCGTAGTACAATATTGTCAAAAATAAGTAGATACCTAGTGCATCCGAACGGATGTGCAAGAGCCTCTTTTCATATCGTTCTTATTTACACCTACTACTATTATTCGTGCACCAACACTAATCACACTTCCAGAGCAGAAGAACAAAGATTAGTGGAGGTCATTAAAAATTGATTATTCATCAGGGCAAAGCTGAGACCTAAGACCAAGGGATAATAAGCCATTCTTCGGAACTAGATAATCTACAGCAAGTCTCAGTGGTTGCATTCGGACGGGATGAAGCCATTGAATTTCGCAAGTTGAATATATACTTGAAACATATTTTCTAAGAACCTTGTGATAATCATGTCATGTTTTTTCTTTTCGGCTGTATCAATGTTCGCTTCGCGTTAGCCACCATCGCGAAAAACGCTTTGCGAGTACCACTTACCATTATTTGCTTTGTTGTTCATGTTGTAGGATTATCTGCCCTTTTGCTAATGTTGTTAACTTGTAAATTTGTAACTATATATAATTTTTAATACTATATAAGTTAAAAATAAATACAAAATTGCGTTAAAGACTTTTCTCCTCCTTGGTAGTAACTTTAATATCGATTTGTTTGTCTAGAAAATGTCAACTTCGCTTGCTTCCCTTTTCGCGTTTGATATCGCTTGCGTGCGAAAGAGGGAGAAAGGGAGGGAGGGAGAAAAAGCGAGATAACTTTTCGCCCGGTTTTTTTGACGTGCTAAAAAGATTCGCCCGTTGACCAGAGTTGCCGGATATATTGGGCCGTATGAATAAAAAGAGTTTACTTTCCCGTGCTTTTCTTACGGGAAAAGTAAAGTAAACGCTTTTATTCATACGACCTGTTGTCGGTCAAGTTGGACACCGGAAAACCCCACTCGCGACATTCGATTTTAATCTAGTTCTGTGCGTTATTTCCTAAGAGGAAGAGGTGACAATTGGCTTCTTCCTCTTTTATTTCTATCTCTATCTCTATCTAACGCACATGAAATCGGCCAACACTGAACCAAATTGTCCACACATGAATGTATGATTATTGCTTCACTTGAGCCCCATACGGATTATTTTTCTATTTGAGAAAGATTATCATTCTCTGATTCAGCTTTCAAAGCACAGAAGAACTGAATAGCATCAATTCTGCAACAGGATGATTTTCATTCTGCACACTGTACACCATCAGTTCTAAATCAGCATGATTATCATCCATTCTTAGGAAGACTTGCAATGAACAAACGGTATGATTAACATTGAGAATGATACGGACTCGTCATACAGTTTCAAAATAAATTGTCATGCAATGTTCAAATGAAATATAAGTGCAATCTGAATGAAAAATATATAAAAGAAGAAAGCTTATTTTACAGTTTAAAAATTGTGATCATAACAAAATATATCTGTTCTAAATCGTTGGAACAGTAAATTAATGCTGTCAATGAAACGCTTTTGTTTTACAAGTTGAACAATAGTGTTATTCATTTATTTGATATATTTTTCTGCGATACATAACTTTTCTTCCTGGTTGGTCCGCCGGATAGTGTTATTCCGAATTCTTCGGTGGTCTCTCGTCCTACAACAGTTCCTTTCCGACAGAAAAAAAACCCGCACCACACCTTGCACCGGACAACAATCCAGCAGCAGCATCAAGGCAGGCGATCGGAATTGCTTGTTAGCTTCTAGCTGCTGTTTTATCTTGTTCCGTCCGTCCGTCGGACAAAACCCCACGCACACTCTCGGAAGCTCACGGATAGGAAAAAAAAAATAACCAGCCAAAAAACAGCGAAGAAAGGCTAGCACTGCGGCAGCAGCAGCCCGAAAGAATCTTTCGCACAATCCTTCCCCGATCGGAAACGCACCTTTTCTGCGGTCACACTCGGCTTCTCGCGGCTTTCGTCAGTAATTTTGCACCACTTTGCGACAGTTTTTCACTAATTTTCACCAATTTTTCGATGGGAGCCACCAATGATGCCCCTTTGCTCAGTGCGCGTTCATCCAAGCTGCGAATATAAAATGGCGAAGCCAAAACGCAAACGCATTGCAATGGGAAACTGGAACGATATGAAAATGAATCGCATGACAGTTGTTGCATGATTTTCGTCATGGGGCTAACTTGGATGATTTTACTTCATTTCTGTTCTTGAATTCTTTTTTTGTTAATACCTTTCAAAATTTGAACGGTACTTCATTAAGTGGTTGATGTTATTTTCTTTTATGATATGTATGATGAATCATCCCATTTAATGTCAATTATCAGTCAATCGGGTATCTCATATTATTTTCGATGTTAAAGAAATCGTATAGCTCTGAATGATTAATCATGCAATGACGACATGGTAAATTCGCTCAGTGAATCAGGAGCTGGTTCACGTTTGACAGAAAAGTGGTTTTTTTTCGCCCCCGTATTGTCACCTCTTCTCTTGGGTTATTTCTATCTCTATCTCTATCTTTATCTATCTCTATCTCTATCTTGCGCACATGAAATCGGCCAATCAGGAGCTGGTTCACGTTTGACAGAAAAGTGGTTCATTTTCGCCCCCGTATTGTCACCTCTTCTCTAAGGTAAAAATCCGAGGAGAACATAACAAATCGCTGTCAAACTCATTTTGACAGAACTAATTTCATTCATTTTTTAGGTTAGCCAGAGGAAAATAATAAACAACTTGACACGGTGATGCACCCACTAGTGTGCGCACGGTCAACGTCACTAATTTCTATAGCCACGGGTCAACACTACAGTGTTGCTACAGTCGCTGGTGGAGAGAATTTCGGGAACCGATTGACCTGTAAAATAGCGGAATCAAACGAACATATCACGACCAGCAACAGAAAAGATCATATCAGGTTTTGCGAACGAAATTGCGGACACACTTTTCTCGCGATTCAAAGATCACCAAAGCAAAACAACACAATAATTGGCTAGGGGAAAGTTTCCCCTATTTTATGATTTATTTATTTATTTATTATTCTCTTCATCTTGCTTTTGTTGTCTAAATGAAGATTGCTGGGGAAAAGCCTATTTGGCTAATATTTGCGCAAATAGGTATAAAAACCCCATATTTTTTCGAAATACAAGAAACAATATCAGAACAATTCTAAAAATAAACTCCGATTAATAATATTAATAATATGGTCTTCAGTATAAAAAATAATCTCGTCCTATGGCACGGAGTTGCCCTTGGATCAGTCAAGTCGAGGCCGTCATCGCAGAGTTGATCAGGAACAAAAAAGGAAACAGATAGCAAAATTCATAAATGCAGCTACTCATCGTATTGCAACTATTTGCTGATTGTATAACGATCGTGTAACAGAAATGGATTGGTCATCGATATAGTACACACCGCTTGAGTGTTCATCACCATCACTGACTGTCTTGTTTATTCAAAGTTCTTTTACTTAGGCTCTGAACCATTTGGTGGATTATTTTAACTTTTGGTTAAAATTTGACAGATGAAAAGTTATCGATTAACCCTGCTATCCGAGCATGGTTATTTATGACAGACAAGAAGTTAAAGTTTGACAACCGTGGCTCGAAAACCGGTCGATCGACAGCACGGGGATTTTCGAACATAGAAAATAACTTTCGAAATGTCACTTTTAACCACGAGTTAAATTTAACTCGGCAAATGGTTCACAGCCTTAAAAATAGTTCTCGGCCAGAAGTGAACAGCAATGTCCAAGTCATAATAATAATAAGACAAAACCTAAACCACAGACAAACAGACGTAACTCTTCATTGTGTATCTTCGTTCATGCATTTAACGGTTGATTTGAATATTATCAGTTCCGCGAACTACTCACCGCAGCGCTGGCCTCGGATCACTATGACGTTTCCACAGACAAACAGACATAACACATTAAATATTTCTCACTGTAAAACATCGTCGCTAAAACATTACCGCCATCTGTTGAGTTCACTGTAGTGGGCACTACACTGAATAGATGGCGGTAGTGTGTAAACGTCAAACGCAAGGGAATTGACTATGCGCGCCACAGGTAGCGGTACTACCAACTACGATACTTTTAAATTGTCCGTTAAATGCTTGTTCGATGAACAAGTTGCGAGTGTTATGTCTGTTTGTCTGTGACGTTTCTATACATTCTATACAACTTTTATGCAATATTGTTTGCGAGCTAGCGAGCAAGCTTGTTTCCCGCGAGAAGCCCAAGAGATATCGTTACTGAGGTCATATGTTTTGAAATACTATGTTTTCAAGAAAAACTTTTTCAAAGAGTTACGTCTGTTTGTCTGTGCCTAAACGTTCACTAATAAAATTCAACACATTTTTTTTTGACGAATTTCCATGTGAAATTCCACATGATTTTCATGTGACCACACATAAACAGAATCCACCCAGAAGCACACATGAAATTTATGAGTCAAATGAATGGTATGTGTGGTTACACGTGGCTTTTATGTGTACACATATTAAGTATGTGTCCGACACATAAATATCATTTGTTGATCACATTGCAAAAATTCATGTGAAGGACACATAAAAACAATCTTTGAAATTTTATCAGTGTTGGCGCACCTTGAGATAGGTTGCAAGGAAATCATAATAATTTATTGCCTCCCCGCATAAATCACAACCATACGATTACCACATTAAAAATGGTTTATCTTCCTCTGAAAACCATAATGAGAAAGGTTCAGTCAACTTTAATCAAACCATACCTAGATAAAGTTTTGACCATATTGATTAAGGTTTTCGAAGACCCAACCATATGAACAATGGGTGGTTAAGAACGTTCACCATACGAAATCTCGCTTTTTCTCATACATTTTTAGCAAAACAACTATAGCCTTACCACATCAGAAAAGGTTCTAGTTGGATATGTGAAACTATTTCCATTAACTTTCGAATAAGGTAGTACGGTCACAGAGAACAGACGTTGAAGCTCGGTCAGAAACTTGTGTAAAATAAGTGGGAACGTCGCCGTTACGTGGTGTTAGCATCTCCTGATTTTCTCTCTATAATTTTCCACTTTCGACCAATTTGGCGCTAGTATCGATAAATTTTCTGTTGAAAATTGCCACTTGGCGCTACTAGCACTTAGTGTCTAGTGTAATTTGTGCAACGCCAGCGCCATCATGTTGTCAAAGAGGGTTTTTAAGTGGGGAAGTCGCCGTTAGTGGTGCTTAAGTCGAATAGGAATCTTTACACAAGTTTTCAGAGAAATTTTGTTCGAGCCTCCATGTCTGTTCTCTGTGGTACGGTTTAGAACCAACCATTGTTGTTAACTTCATGATATACTATGAAATGGTATAAATTACTATACTTATTGACGTTATAATAAATACTGTCGTAGCTTATCCGGAATACAGCCATCATGGGTTGTTCTTTAATTTTAATGTGATTTACAAGATTTCTTTTTGTGGACACCTCCCTTGCTCTTGGTAACATGTTTATTGATCTAATATAAAATGAATAGATAAATGAATTTGCCCTGCAAAACAAACTCCATTCCATTTCTGGAAGATAAAAAGGCCCCGGCATAACGTACCTGCTTCGATTTCCTTTTTGGATGATGTGAGCCACCAACATCGAAATCTCCTTCACATGTAAACCGCTGTTAGCCCTGAATATTTGTGTAGAAAATGCATGCGCTTTTAAGAAATATTTTATGCTTTAAGCTAATATTACCAAGGGTTTTAAAAATAAAATAACGAACAAAACAACACAATGAACTCACGAGCACCGTTTCAATCAAAAGCGTTTTCTTCTGTTTGTACAAATTGTAAAAACATAAAGCAACCATAATCGAAACACGTAAGCGTTGTACAAGTTGTTTACAACTTTTATTCGTAATGTTTTGTAACAGTTCAGTATAGTTGATCAACCGTAACAAAATTTAGCTGAAACATACCAGAAACTGTAACAGTTGAAAGTAGTGTTTCTTTAATGTTTATTACATTCCATAAACCATAACAAAACTATTTTGTGAAAAGTTAACATAGCTAGTAAGGTGTCAGTGAAGTTTGAACTGTTCTAGAAATGGTATTTTTCTATGTGAACTCGGAGTGTGGCAAAAAAAAACCATAACAACTTACTCGCGCACTCTCGGAAGGTCGTGCATAAATGGTGACAAATAATAATGTTTACTACCCGCATGCAATGAAGGTGTTCGGCACGGATGGCAGAGGAGTTAAAACAAGCTGTCCCGAGCTTGTTTAATCACGCGAAGGTTTACTTACCACGCCGAACGGTTTGGATGGTACACCGTTGCCCTGCCGGGACTGCTGGAGCGAGTGCCTATTTTTTCTCGATTCTATCAAAGAACTGTTCAAGACGCTAAGACAGTTACTCTACTAAATTAAGAGACTGTTACAATAGCGTGGTTCAGATTTTGATAGAAAGAAAAGGAGTGCCTTTAGCATCAGGTGTTTGGACTTTGATTGTAACTGAGGACTGAACTTCTCACTAAATTAGAGATTCTGGTCTCATCAGTAATCTTAGTTTAAAACCTGATGAAGGTACTGGCTGGAAGGAATTCGGATCTTAACAGATCGACAGACGTTTTAAGACTAACGAAAACATTCAGTTTATTAAGTTGAAAATTTGCCTTATATAGGGGTTTAAGCCTAGAAAGATTTGTCTCCTGCTAAGATCTTCCTAACGTAATGTTGATAAGAATGAAAGAGACAAAAAGTATTCCTGATCTAAACTTATCCATCGTTCTCCTTCAAGATCATGTGATGCATTTTGGGACCAACGCAATCCTTCCAGAATAATCTCACATGTATGCATACGTCTAGGATGCACTTGACTCCTACGCAGCGCCTATACCAAAGCTAAACTGGTGAAAGCGTATAATTTCCCTATGCTGAGTTTATTGCCTGTTTTATGCTGCATGCACCCGTTGGGTACATCCTATACCGAGCAAACGAGAGTGTACCGCATATGCGTTCTCTTATAACATAGAATTGACCTATATAATATTGTGTCATTTTCGTTGCTCTCGTGTTCATTGAACCTGACTAAGCGAAGGGATGATAAAACAGAACAGCTGTTTATATTTGACTTTGAAATTTTACTTCTTTGCATCGTCTTGGGTGATTCGAGAACGTTCTTCAATTATTGCTAATTTATCGCATTCACAACAGAAGGTCACACACGAAGCAAACCCAAAAGTTGTCTGAGCTAGCGAATTATGTTCTTGAGAAACATTTACATCTGCTCAGCACATTGAGGAATTTAAAGGAAAGTTTATTGCCGACTTCAAACCGTCCAAATGCAAATGGTATGGAATAGCAAAGATGCTACAATTGAAAGCAATTGCATGTGTCGAACCGTATCGTCACCTATCCAGCAGACTACGTTAAATCCGGTGACGAAAGGTTTTCGCTGTGCAATTGAAATCGAAAAAAGCGTAGAACTCATTTAAACCACAGAGAACAGACATGGAGGCTCGAACAAAATTTCTCTGAAAACTTGTGTAAAGATTCCTATTCGACTTAAGCACCACTAACGGCGACTTCCCCACTTAAAAACCCTCTTTGACAACATGATGGCGCTGGCGTTGCACAAATTACACTAGAGACTAAGTGCTAGTAGCGCCAAGTGGCAATTTTCAACAGAAAATTTATCGATACTAGCGCCAAATTGGTCGAAAGTGGAAAATTTATAGAGAAAAATCAGGAGATGCTAACACCACGTAACGGCGACGTTCCCACTTATTTTACACAAGTTTCTGACCGAGCTTCAACGTCTGTTTTTAAACGTATTTGATCATGTAATCCGTAATTAGCTGCTCGGGGTCCGAGATGCAGGAAACTTCTCAATCGTATAACTCGTTCAGGTGCATACATTTCAAATTCAGCCAAAATCCAGGGAGAGTCGATTTCGCTTATCAGCACTTTTGCTACAAAAACCTCGGCAAAAACTGCCTGATGACCTTAAAAAATAATAATAAATTATAATAAAACAACGAAATTACCGAGGAAATTAAAATGATTTCTACTGTTGAATTTCGAGTACAATAATTTTTTGTTGCTAAATTGTTGTACGGGGAAAAAGTATCGATTTTTAACGATACAATTAGATTCAAAGTGTTTTATGTTACTTCATACGCGAAGTTAACGATTTTCAGAGTTGGTTGGAAATGCTAACATGAAGCTTTAGTGTGATGATTTATTAGCTAGAGAATGATCTTTAGAAGAGGGTAGGTGGATAGTTCCGTTAGAGTACGGCAGTATGAAAATTGAATAGAAGTTGAAAATGAGCAAAGGGTCATTAATGCGACAGTTTTTCAAGATAGTTGCAGCACAGAAACCACCCTCAAGTTAGCGGTATAACATGTTATAACCAAAACTTCTGATGTATACACCATGTTACGTTGCTTAAATACAACTAAATCATAATGTTTTCTAATGTTTGACATCAGGCATACATTTGATTTCGATGCTGATGTAGACATCAGAATCAAACGTTGGGCTAATGTAAATTACTATTCGGGATGATATCAAAAACAACAAAACATGATTAATTATTGCAATTGCACAGGAGCACAGAGAACAGACATGGAGGCTTGAACAAAATTTCTCTAAAAACTTGTGTAAAGATTCCTATTTGACTTAAGCGCCATAAACGGCAACTTCCCCACTTAAAAACCCTCTTTGACAGCATGATGGCGCTGACGTTGCACAAATTACACTAGACACTAAGTGCTAGTAGCGCCAACTGGCAATTTTCAACAGAAAATTTATCGATACTAGCGCCAAATTGGTCGAAAGTGGAAAATTTATAGAGAAAATCAGGAGATGCTAACACCACGTAACGGCGACGTTCCCAGGGGGAACGACACTTCAAGATTATCCCATTTTTACCCAAATCTCTCATAAAATTATCAACGTGCACAAAATTTGAATCCATCACATCTATTCTTTCTATTCCCAACTTATCCCTTCTGCAGGCACACTAATTATCAAGCAAGTCGTGCAGTTTCTCGCAGTTTTTAGGTCGACCACGAAGCACTCTGCCATAATCGCTGTCAGTTTTCAACGATCTCATTAAAATAAACGATGGACCACTCGTTCATAATCGGTCACGGGGACAAAAGCATCAAGCGCATCATGGAGGAGACGGCAACGTACATCCACTTTCCGGGATTAAAACGATTGAATCCGAAGGAAAAGAGGATTCAGGTGTCGGTGTATAGTAGCTTGCAAGGGGCCAAACTGCTGATCCTAGCCCCGGGAAAAGCATCACCGGACAATGGAACCGCCTTCGTCGAACAGGTGGAATAAGAATTCATTTTTTTCTAATCGGCCCAAGTTGTACTCTTGGCTGGGGTTGGTCATGAGCTTGGAGAAGTAAGCCGCCCGCTGGCTGATGGAATTTTTGTACGCGAATTTTGCGAATCAAATTCCCGTCCAAATAGAGCTGGGATATTAACCGGAACCTAGTGATCCATCGCCATTTACTTATACACTTGTTTTTCTTCCGCTGCACCTAGATAGAATCGAGCAAGTCTGACAGCCACCAAATCTGACAATAAATCATTCAAAATTATTATTTGTTATTTAATACAATCATGGAAAACATTTTGTTGCTGGACATATCGACTAACATTTGAAAATGGTCTAAAATGTTGATTTTTCATAATTAATATCTTGTGATCCGCATTAACTTAAGAACGTCTGGACTTAGGAAAAAAGTTCATGTAAACAAATTTAACAGAAATTAAGCGAAAATCTAAATTAATTATTATTTTACTAAAAAAATGTGCAATTTCATTATATTTTAAAAATCAATAAAACTTAAAAATTACTTAAAACGTCAATTTGTTTAAGTTTATCACATACGACCAATTCAAAACGCACTCCAGACTTATCCTCTTCGCGTTCAGACTCGTATCCCTCTGAAATTTTTTTACACCTCTCACATCCATTCCATCCCCTGATCCATTCCAATTTATTTTTTTCTATCCTTGCTCCATTTTCATCAAGACGACACACTCAAAAAAATCCCATCAATTATGTTGTCCCCGAAAATCCCAAGTAATTATTAAAGTGAAAAAATGCATCCAAATGAGTGTCGTTCCCCCTGGACGTTCCCACTTATTTTACACAAGTTTCTGACCGAACTTGAACGTCTGTTCTCTGTGACAGGAGTCTAATTTGGTGCAAAATGTGCAATAGTATTTTTCCAATGGATTTTGTTTCAGTGCAGGCTCAGGCATTTCTTTTTTATCTAGTTCGTTTAGTTGGAAGGCTCAATCGCGTTACCTTCACGGAACCGATATCCTCAGGCAATTTGAAAATGAACTAAGATCACAGAGAACATACGTTCAAGTTCGGTCAGAAACTTGTGTAAAATAAGTGGGAACGTCGCCGTTACGTGGTGTTAGCATCTCCTGATTTTCTCTATAAATTTTCCACTTTCGACCAATTTGGCGCTAGTATTGATAAATTTTCTGTTGAAAATTGCCACTTGGTGCTACTAGCACTTAGTGTCTAGTGTAGTTTGTGCAACGCCAGCGCCATCATGTTGTCAAAGAGGGTTTTTAAGTGGGGAAGTCACCGTTAGTGGTGCTTAAGTCGAATAGGAATCTTAACACAAGTTTTTAGAGAAATTTTGTTCGTGCCTCCATGTCTCTTCTCTGTGCTAAGATGTTCTTTTGTTGATCGGCCGAATTTTGTGAAGGTCTGTCAACATTGATTCCCTGTCTATCAGAAACAAAGTCTGCTGGAATCTCGGCTGGAATTCGACAGTGAGCATGCATAAGGGCGTATACGCGAAGATCGGTTCTCTTCGTCGATTTTCTCTTTTGTTAATAACTCGCTAGATTTTATGTTTCTCGGTGCGTTTGTTGTTGCTTTTGATAGCCAATACAACCTGTTACAACCATAGAGGTAACTCTAAGACTAGAAGGTCCCGAAATAACGTGCTCAACTTTTTGGCTCAGCTCTGGTACTCTCTTCGGTCCCAAGCTAATCGATTCACCCCTCGAAACATAGGAAAAACCAATAACCCCTCATTTTATCTGTCAAACTTTCATAGCGAATCAAAACAAACATTGCGTAGTACTAGAATTTCGACTAGAATGGTGTACGTTAATCGTTTGCTTGGGACCAATAGGCTAGTCAAGTAGTGAGCCAATTTAAAATCGTTAGTTTCGTATTGATTGTTGTTACAACTCTGTATTGCACAAATTCTAGAAAATTGTTTCGCTTAGCTGTAGCAATGCAAAGAGAAAATCGATGAAGAGAATCGATCATCGCGTATACGCCCTTATGCATGCTCACTGTTGAATTCTTCGATACAATCGATGTAAATATTTACTTTTTTTGAAAAATCTCAGGTAATCATGACAGCAGTTGGTCTCTTTTCTTCATTCATATTGTTTTCAATAATCAAACGTCATGATTACCTGGGTTTTGTCAAAAAAGGTAAATATTTACGTTGTTTGTACCAATTAAAGAATAGCAGGTTTATTTGAAAATCGATTTTAAGTGAAAAACCACTCAATTATGATTTCTCGCGTCACTTTTCAAATAGACCAATGTAACAAATGTAAACAAATCGAGTTTAGCGATACTAACTATTGCTCTTCTATCGTTGTATGTGATACAAAAACATCCATCCTAATTTAATTTCATTTATTTAAAATAATCATTGATCAAAAATTGTCCAATGTACAGTTTGAAATGATGGGTACATGATTGTTACTTCGGTCATTCGGACTGCTTAATATGATTGGTGCTCATTTTCCAAAGGCGGGGCCAATCTAAAGTTAGATACTATACTCTGAAATCTGTGAAAGGGAATCTAATATTATGTAGACAAAACGTCCAATGTAACACTGATTGATTATGTCAGTGAGAAAAATCGTCCAATGTAACATGTCCGATGTACAACTCGACTTATCAAAACGTCCACTAAGATTTTTTTACAGTATACTGTAATTTTTTACCGAATATGGAACAGCTGAACATTCGGTAATCGATTCGGTAATTTTTTGGATTTACAATTCATTCGGTAAATTTGTCTTACCTCTTGAGCTGTCAAAAGTTACTGACCTGGACTGTGAATAATACTGAATGATTGGTAAACTTTACAGTAGCGTTCAGTAATGTTTTAACCGAAATATCTGTAAATTATTTTCCATTGTGGTAATATAAATTGCAATTTAATCAGCAATAATTAACGAACTGTTTGTTCCATTAACATATATTTTATTGTATTCTCCCTGGTATTTTGAACAACACAGCAAAATTTGCGAAGCCAAGAAAATGATTCTTCAGGTCCAGTTCCTGCAGGGAATCCAAACCAGGTTATCGCCGGCAACATGCAGTTGCGGGAAACATCAGGTCACCTTAAGTCCAAGATGACTGGAAGCGATGGCCTATAGGATCGAAATTAAAGTAAAATAATTCTCCCCTCCATATATTCAGCAGACTATAGCAAAATACTTACTTTTACAAAAAACACTCCACTTCGAAATAGCGGCAAAGGATGTTTTTGACAGTATGACATTTACAAATCTGTTCCGTAATATTTACAAGAATCTGGTATTTTACTACCATTTGTTTTTGTAAAAAACTAGTTTTACAGTACGTTCGCCACTTTTTTTTACAGTATAATAGAATTGCAGCCATTTACAGTTTAGATCAGTAATTTTTATTTACAGTTTTCGGTAATTTACGGAAAGTACGTAAATTCAGTATTATTTTTTGCTGAAAGTTTGTAAAACGATACATTTTGCAAAGCTTTCGGTACAAAATATATTTTACAGAACGAATTCAGCAAAAAAAGTACCGAATAGAATTTAAGAAATTTGGTGTGTATGTGGTTTTTTCTATGTTGTAGCATGAAATTCAAAGTAAAATTGTGATTTTACTGTTTCTTCTGAATTTTCAACGTTATTATACACTGACTACATTAAAAATAGTATTGCAAAATGTATTGTTTTTAAACAGTTAAAATAATAATCTGTTGAACTTCAACTTCGATTTTCTCAAAATGGTGGATATGTTACATTGGTCTATTTGAAAAGTGACGCGAGAATTTCGTCTCATCGGCAGTGTTCTAAAAGATTGCTGTCAAAAAGACGTCAACTTTTTTAGAACACATTTTCTCTCCAATCAGTCTCTTCTGAGAGCGACTAATATTCTCCCATCAGACCAAATGTACAGTAAATGTGTTGTGGCAGTGTTAAATCGTCGTCTCTTTCGTTCTCCCGCTATTTCAATGGTTTACGGAGTGTGACGTCAAACTCCGTCGTTCATGGAAACGCATTTAAATAGCCGAGGAACGAAAGAGACGACGAATTCTCTGAGTCTCAAATGCTTACCCTCATAGGCCCAGACCAGCAACAGCAACCACCTGAGAGCAAAAGAAACGCAACTAGCGTGCCGCGTGGGGATCCACGAAAAGATCATATGAATGAAGTTGGACTCTCCGGTGGTGCGAGCTAGACGGCAGCAGTCTCATATTGTTGGCCTTCAGCGCAAGCCGACCTGGCGAGAGAAAAACCGGATTCTGGCCCCAACTCGACTCGACTCACGACTCGGCTACAACTAGCAGAGCTATCCGGCGTTCATTCTCTTTGGATTGTGCCCTCCGTACGGTTAGGAAGCTCGCGGCCTTTGTACCTTCAGTGCGCTCATCGCCTAGTGTGTGTGTCAGAAAAAAAGAATCAGAAGCAATGTCTGGAAAGAAGCCTGATCCCTATGGCTTCGCCAAGGATTTCCTGGCTGGTGGTATCTCCGCCGCCGTGTCCAAGACTGCCGTGGCCCCGATTGAGCGCGTCAAGCTGTTGCTGCAGGTACAGGCTGCTTCAAAGCAGATCGCTGTCGAGAATCAGTACAAAGGTAGGTGGTGTGGTGCTGTTCTGTCGGTCCCGGGTGTGCTGCCACAGTGCTATGTTCCAACATGGCTGCCGCCATCTTTCTTTTTATTAATATGCGAAATTTTTGCAATTTTCGATTCCACTCGGCAATGATTTTATTTTTTTTTGAACGGCATTCCGGGTGCAGTTCTATTGAGAAGACGATTTTTAAAATTCAGCGCAGCACACCTCGGGCGGGGTTGTTAGGTAATATGTCCGTGGTGGAAAATACCGTTTCACGTGACGGGGTTGAACAATATAGGGGTTATGTAACACTGCAGGGGTTGATGATTGTGGTACGGCGACTGGAAAATTCTTAAACTCCAATTCTATTCTTCCGGGACAGCCGAGAAGTTCCGTGTTTTGGGAATTTAGGGAATGATTTAGGAATTTAGGTAAAGTAGGTAGGTCCCGTAAGGTGGTTAATGAGTAAGGTTTGGTGAACGCGC
Source organism: Ochlerotatus camptorhynchus (assembly GCF_037179485.1). Classification (NCBI taxonomy): domain Eukaryota; kingdom Metazoa; phylum Arthropoda; class Insecta; order Diptera; family Culicidae; genus Ochlerotatus; species Ochlerotatus camptorhynchus. The sequence continues at coordinate 1,097,552 of NW_027040849.1, forward strand.
AGTGACGCATTTCGAATTGATCAATTCGAAGGACAGCAGAATGCAAACGTCCGAATAAGTTGAAATGAATTTCTGGGAATTATTTAAATTTTATTAAAATAGCTGTATAGAGGCTCTTTATCGATCGGTGTCTGGAAAACGGTTGCGTAATCGGCTACCAGTACCAATTAAGTTGTAAATGGAGTGACATAGATGCAGGGAAATGTACGCCAAAGAATGTTCTTTTGTAATGTAACTAAATATTTTAAATTGTTGTAGTTTGGGTACTTCTGCACAAATGTTAATTTAATTTCCGCTTAAAAAATGTAGGATGAGATCTCGTAATCAGGCAGGTGTATCTCCTGAAAATGAGGAGAGCCATAACAAACAGACTTTTAATTGTTTTAATGATACTTAACGTATATAGATTTCATGAACAAAGTTCTGGTTGTGTTTGTATTTTGTAACAAATTAATTGATCATGACCGAATCCGAATGGAAAGCATATTATTATGTTTGACTATTATTATGTCAAAGAAAAGTGAAGTTAATCGTTCTCTTTTATTAATATTTCTTACATTGATAAACTTAATATTCTCATCAGAATATGTGGGTGTTATAAAATAATTTGTTTTGATTAAAAACAGTATCGTCTGAATTATTCATGCAACGGCTAAGAATCCTAATCATTTAACAGGATCTCGCAACAGCAAACAATGCTAGATAATAGCTTCTTTATCGAACTATGTGTTGGAAATAGCTGTAAATGTGCATACATGGCCGTGGGAATGCAATGAAAAAATCAACGAGAGAATCTGTCGCATTTATTTAGGACCTAATCCATTGTTCTGCTTGATTTGGGAAATAAGCATATATCTAATACATAGTTATTAGACCTGAAAAAAGTGTAAGCGTTTTGTGTTATACATTACAAAACCCTTTTTTCTCTAGGTTCTAGAAGAATACAATATACAAAAAAAAATATTTGCTCCTTGGTAAAGTTCGAGTGGTAAGAAACGTTCTTAAACTGCTTTAATATGATAAATTAAACATTTATGTTTCAACTGGTGTTTACTGTCAAAACTACTTCAAACATTTTTTTCTTGTTAAGTAATATGTGAAGTATTACATAAAACAAGGCGCGACCGGTTGAACATATCAAGTTACTTGAGAAATTGACGTACCTCTTCACTTGAATGGCTATAAATATCAAAATACCCTTGCAATGTGCTTACATTCCACAAAAGAGCTAAAAGTCACCCTAATGAAAAAAAAAAACTTTAAAAAAGAAAGAATATTGAATCTTTTCCCTTGTTGAAACCCGATACACAGACTTTATAGATGTTACCTGAGGGATATTACGAAACACAAATATACTGATCCTTCTTTTATGATTTCTACGTTTCCCCACACACAGGCATCGTCGATTGCTTTGTTCGCATCCCCAAGGAACAGGGCTTCGGAGCTTTCTGGAGAGGTAACCTTGCCAACGTGATCCGGTACTTCCCGACCCAGGCGCTGAACTTCGCCTTCAAGGATGTCTACAAACAGGTGTTCTTGGGTGGCGTTGATAAGAACACACAGTTCTGGCGTTACTTCCTGGGTAACCTGGGATCGGGTGGTGCCGCTGGTGCCACTTCGCTGTGCTTCGTCTACCCACTCGACTTCGCCCGTACCCGTCTGGGCGCTGATGTCGGCCGTGGTGGACAGCGTGAGTACAACGGTCTGATCGACTGCCTGAAGAAGACCGTCAAGTCCGATGGTATCATCGGTCTGTACCGTGGCTTCAACGTATCCGTTCAGGGTATCATTATCTATCGTGCTGCCTACTTTGGTTGCTTCGATACTGCCAAGGGAATGCTGCCAGACCCGAAGAACACCTCGATCTTCGTCTCGTGGGGTATTGCTCAGGTAAGTTTTTTTTTTTTAATTTCCTTCATCGAAACCGCAAACAGATATGACCAGGACTGAATGGATTGCATAACTCCAAACGTGCTCCAACAAAGTTTCACTCCTCCCTATCACATTTACCGATTCAGGTCCCCCAGACGCTTTTCGGTGACGTCATTTTTACACACGTGCATGGAAACCAAGGATGGGCTGCGAGCCCTTTTTGCTGCATTTCAAGCAAATACAAACTCCAACTGCATTCTGAATACAGGCGTACCAACCCACCAACCACTGATAACGTCAATCAATCCTCTGCCTAACTGTGAGGTGCTGATTGTTGTAGTAAACAGAAGTTGTAGTGTAGATCATGTGGTATCGTACGTACATGTTCCTATCTTATCAGGGTCAACGCGTACTCACACAAAACGGCAGTATTGGTCGTGGCAACAATGTTAGTGATCGTCCCTGAAGAAGGCAAATCTGTTACGTAAAATATGTGACAGAGGAACAAGTGCGTCTTACTTGAAAAAATCATACCAAAAAGTGTATATTTTCGGCACTACCGGATGATGCACAGTGGTAGTGATTGACATCAGCCGTGAAAATGACCAATTGTTTTCCAAAAAAAAACAGACCTTATGAACATTTCACTGTTATGTAACGGTTTTTCCTCTCGATGGAAGAAGGTGTCTAAAATTAGTATTTTCTTTTTTGTTTTGAATGACGCTCGATTTTCACACCGACTGACGCGCATACTTAGGAGATTTTCGAGGTGGACCTTAAACGAAATACGCAACGCGGTTTCGAGTGGCTGCCAGTGGCGTATTCATATTTGCCATAAAATGATTCAAGGTCATTTCAATCAACTCTCGTTGGACGCTCTCTATCTTAGTAATTGTTTCTGCTACGATTGTGTATGCTTCTGGTTGTAGCTACGCCGAACGAGAAAGAAGTTCTACTTGCATAGTGGTAAATTTTCATCGTTCTTACATAACGACGAAGGAGCTCATCCTAACTGTGCCGACGACAGCTGATATAACCTAACAAAAAATCCCCGCTGTTCGAATGAACCATGATGGGTACAGAAGGCAGGAGTGCGTCGTAGGATGATGGGATGTTGCTGTGCTCAAGAGAGAAAGAGAGAGATACTATATACGAGAGAGGCAGAATGCGAGAACGTTTATAAAATCGATACTTTGTGCCATGCCGACCGATTCGATGCATTCAAATTCCTGACCTTTGTCTCCGGGTGGGGTGTTGAGAATGTTGAACCGTAGATTGGCGAGATTCCTTGCGATCGACCGAGTTCAAATGTCAGCTCATACAAGATAGAGGCTTGGCGCAGTCAGCCGTTCATTCTACACTACACGATAGCAAAAACATGGTGGCGAACGATTTCGAAAGGATTTTGAAACGCTATTTTTAAAACGGTTCATGCTTTGGTACTCGTATGCCAAGAAATCTGGGCTAAGTTGCGATTATTTTTTTTCAGGGCACATCGGTTGACAAGAACAGATGGCATTTTCTTTCTATAATAGCGAGGAAAAATTTGTCGTCACCTGAGGGGGAAAAATCGATTTCATAGTCGCCTGTCCACCGAGGCACGTGCCTTTGAGTTCGCTAAGTGACGTAACCAATTTAAAGGTGCATCATTCTTAAGATAGCTCCTTGTGACGTCACAGGAAGTTTTCCGTTATTTTCACAAATTCGTGACGTAATGGATGTTTTTTGTGCGATTGTTTTGTTTCGTAACCAAGCAGTTGCTTGCCACGTAAACCGTGGCTGTTATCACCTGTATCACCACTGGTTATCGAGCGCGACGTGATAAGTGATAGGAGGACCTTCAAAAGGATTAAACTTCTGCTAGCGTCGTAGTGAGCACGAACAGTCTGACTACATGTGACAGTGATAAGATTGAAAACCGTCTCCGTCACATTTTTCGTCGATGGCTGTTAGGTAATAAGCAGAGACAGGCCTTGAAAATCGCTGAACAACCTAGAACTTGACACGCTAATTGACGATGGACTGCTTTATATACGCACCAAGGGTATGACCGTCATGATAAATGAAATGGCAGATAACTAAATTTTCCATTTCGGCGTAAATTACTTATAAATATACCAGAGAACTTTCGTTCTAAACTGATCATAAACACGTCCCATTTTCAATGAGATATCGTAGTAGCTAGCGTCTTTACATTGTTTATTAAGACTCGACTCGACATTCTCAAACAAAACAAAAACCACGTTACGAGTTACGTGATAACATGCGTAGTTTTTGCTCTATAGCTACTGTGATTTACAAGTGGCTGTATGTACATAGTCCCTTTTGAATCATGCTTATCACATTTCCACGTAGGTACACTGAAACAAAATCTATTGGAAAAAATACTATATTGCAGGTTTAAATTAAATACCTTCACCAATAGATTTTTGCAGAAAACAATTTCATTTAATTGTACTAGGTATTATTTCTATCATAATTACTATGCATTTTGAGCAAGCATAGTAGTTATACCAGAATCATAGTAAATTCGTTAACATTCATAGTCAACTATACTGAATTAATAGTAGATTTAACGGTAATAAGCGTGGTTATTTTGAAAATAAGTTTCTGCAAAACAGTATTCTTAACTATGGTCCTTGTTTCAGTGTACAAGCTTCTTGATTTCTCGAGTACTTTTTCAAAAGGTCGTAAGTAACAAATCGATTTAATCGATGCAAACTATTGCTCTTCTGTCATAACTATATTCTACGAAAAACACCTTAAATTTACTTTCATTTAGGTTTTAGTTGCAATATATTTTCGGTAAAGGGTTGTAAGGCATATAATTCATGGATCATTATCCAACTTTTGTGCCTACTAGCTAAAATGCTAAAACATTAATTTCCTTTGATAGAATCAAGGATTAATTTTATTCTCTTTATCAATCGTAAAAATGGGAAGCTAGACCAACAATTGAAATAGGTGGAACAAACGTAAACAATAGCTTAAAACACAAAATTCTCGAGAATCAAAACACTCCCACGCAAACTAACAATGCCATTCGATAAAGGAGGTTTACTCTATCAGATGATGGTGTTAGATTGCTTGGATGTGCTTTGATTCTCGATGAATTTGCGTTTAAAGCCATTGTTTACGTTTGGTTGTTCCGCCAATTTCAATTGTTGATAAACGAAACATATTATCTCAACCTAGACACTCTGTAGGACATGGAACAGGGTCGATAGGATTAGCAAATCATCCAGCTCAACCTCTTTATTTTCCAACCTTTCAACTATCATCTCTGTTACTTTGACTATCCCCTATATTCAACAATTTTCCTTACTATCGGCCTTTTAAAAGCAGGATTCATTTGACCTCTGTAGTTATTAGTCTGTATCTCTACCCTGGTGCTTTATGGACAGTGATTTTCCACTGGAGACTGGAGAAAACTAAAACGAATTGAGCCAGAAAAATCCTATTTCATGCTCATATTATTTTTTCGTCGTTGCGAATGGATTAGCATCATCACGTCAACTCTAGACAAACATTTCAAAAGGTCCTATCTGTCATTGAAGCTGATTGGAGAAAAATTGATTTGAACTTTTGCAATATATTTTTAAATGCCTTTTTTAATTACGACATAAAACGATAATCTTTTGTATTCTCAAATGCATAGGAAATACATAGAATTCGACTGAAGTGTATGTTTCTTCGTTTTATTCATAATTTTCAGGTTTAATTCGTGGTTTTGTTACATAGGACCCTTGGCTTTTTTCTGTATCAGTTAGGACCTGTCAAATTGGTCTGATTGCAAAGTTAATGTTACTTAGGACCTTGGTAAGAATTCGGTTTAGAGGTCAGATAATTACAACTACATCATTATTTGTAATTGTTGATGGGCTTAAAACTACTATTCTGCCAATTTATTAAGTAAACTACGTTTATAATAAGAACTTGTCCATTATTTTTTCTGATGTATGCAGGAAAAATGTAAGTGTATGGAAAATTTGCATATTTTTTAATATTCGGTATATTTTTATAAACAAACTCCGTTTTTTTCATTCTACATCATTCGTTTTATATTTATTAGCTCAAGCTGTTCATCAATAATTTACATTCATTCATGTTATTCGATCAAATCTACATCGCTGTCCTCCAGTGGATTGAGATCCACATCAAAGTGGTCTACAACCGTATTATTGTTCTTCTTCCTGTTTTTTCTGTTGCAATGTTGCAAAATAATCTTTTTGCTTGACATATGGCATCAGTTTGCGTAAATCGTCCAATTTAGCACTTGGCAATTCAAGTGGTTGATCCGCAATTGGATCGAAATCCTCGTCCAAATTCACGCTTGTAATATCGCATGTCGGATTTGACAGAATTTTGAATAAGCTTTTGCCTTGGTGTACTCCTGGAATCGCAATTAATTCGTCAACTCCATACCAGAAGCAGAGCGATTGATTACAGGCATCGTAAATGAAATTTTCTCATATCCCACTTCCCAGATGTTGGATCCATAGGAATTTCTAAAACTTCATGTTCATATTAGTATAGCATTTCCAACTAACTATTATGAGTTTTAGTTTTTCTATTCCACGTGAAACACGAGATGAAACAAAGGTCCTAATAGCATTTGTATTTTTTTTTTGGTTGAATGACAGATTGGACTGTAAACATGTTTAAGGTCCAATCAGAGAGCTGTGCGATATTATAAAAACTTTCAAATTGGACGTTTTTTTCACATATTTTTATAATTTTCCGAATATTGATAATTAAAATTTCTAGAACAATACTTAGAGATGGTGAGCTCTGCAGTACAGAGAAGCATTAAACTCGATTTGTTTACAAATGTCAGATAGGACCTTTTGAAATGTTTATTTAGAACTGTTCACCGGTCAGTTTCAGCGTATGTTGTTTACCTTTGCCGTTATCAACCAGTCGCATGATGTTTGTTGAATATCATCTTCGCCAATGCATAACCAGCTTATCTCCCGTACCTATTAGTAGTCACATAAACTCGCACAAATGTACGCAACAACTATCTAACAGAGCCCTGTTATCGTAACGTAACACGGTGACGGAATTTCCAAATCCTTGGTCATTTTCTAATTGTTGGTTGATCTTCAATTCTCAATAAATAATCCTGTGGCACTTGACTAAAATTCCATGTTCCCCTATTCTATTCCAGGTTGTAACGACGGCCTCCGGCATCATCTCCTATCCATTCGACACCGTCAGAAGACGCATGATGATGCAGTCTGGCCGTGCCAAGGCCGACATCATGTACAAGAACACCCTCGACTGCTGGGTCAAGATCGGCAAGCAGGAAGGTTCCTCGGCCTTCTTCAAGGGCGCCTTCTCCAACGTCCTGCGTGGTACTGGTGGTGCTCTGGTGCTCGTGTTCTACGATGAGCTGAAGGCTCTGATGGGTTAGATATAAGTTTAGCGAAAACATTAAAAAAGTTACAAAAAACCAGTAAACTAAACCAGCTAAGGTGGTAAAAATCAGCAGTCAAGCAGTAATTTATTTATTTAAAGTTAGAAAGAAATTCAAATGCAAGCAAGCAAGCAAATCATGCGTTACTAGGAATGACAAAATTAATCACACACTGAAATGATATTCTTACCAGTCAGGACAACAATGATGATACTGTAATTAAAAAAAAAAACACGAGAATAAAAGTGTTTCCTACGAATATAACGAAACATTAGCAGAGTTCGGAAATAAGCAGCAGGTACACATTCCGTATTTTCCAAACTTGCAACTGCGGATTAATGTGTGACGGGACCGGGGCCGGAAGATTACAGTTGTACGGTATCATTTCAGGCCGAATCCAACCAGAGCCAGAAAGACAAGCAAGGAATTAAAAGAACGAGCAAAAACTCTTATGAAGAGTTCCACGACCAGTCTCGGTTTGCATGATATCTATAAAGCAGGACTTAAACCTTTATACCTAGGCACAGGCCATCACAGCTCCAAACAAAGTTTCGTATGACGAGAAAAAGAGATAATGCTTTTATTGATTGGCTAAACTGAACAGATGATCGAATCGCGAATAATAATAGTTACAACCTGAGTAAAACACAAAATTGGCGGTGCTGTTGTTATTCTGTTTCTCACGCCTCGGCGGGCTGTGATGCTGCAGCAGCTGAAAGAAAATCCTCTTTGATGTGATTCTTTCTTTTTCGTATGAGTCTCTTTTTTTCACTGGACATATGCGGTAAATGCCGTCAAAATGTTATGGGGAAAAATGTCGTCAAAATGTTATGGGGAAACTAATGAAGCCTATTCTGCGCCGCGAGTGATGTGAGGTGACTTGCTGTCACAAAAGTCACCGCGAGTGAGCTGACTCTTCGTATGGAGATTCACCTACCTCACCTCACTCGCAACACGGAATAGACTTCTCTGACGTTTGTGAATTGCACAAGTATTAGTGTAGAACTTTGGGTAAATTCAAAGGTTTTCTTGCACTAATACTTATAATTTACCCCAAGTTCTACACCGAAAAAAGTTTTCATGTAGCTTCCATTGAAAACGCACATGATTTTCATCCATAATCAAAATTAATGGAATTCATCTGAATTACACATAAAATTTATGCGATCACATTAATTGTATGTGATTTTTCATATGAATTTCATCGGCCTCATAAAATTCATGTGATTTTGTGGTGAGATTTGCTGCTATGTGATCACAGGAAACCCTAATAAAAAATTACCATAAACGAACGATAACCATAATTATCGAACTATTCTACAAATAGTTTGGATGATACCCCGAACACGTCGTTAAGAAAATTAACCATAACATTTTTATGTGGGAAGTTATGTGAAATTCACATGGATTTCATCCATAGATATGTGATAAATTTTTTGAGTGTACACTAATACTTGTGCATTTCACCAACGTCAGAGAAGTCTACACCGAAAATAGTTTTAATGTAGCTTCCATTGGAAACGCACATGATTTTCATCCATAATCAAAATTAATGGAAGTACTTAACCTATATAATTCATTTATGGAATTCAATATAGTTCCACCAGCATGGAGACAGGTTAAAGTAATAGCTATTCAAAAGCCTGGGAAACCAGCGTCTAATCACAATTCTTACCGTCCGATCTCTATGTTATCATGCCTGAGGAAATTATTAGAAAAAATGATCCTATTAAGACTTGACCATTGGGTTGAATCAAACAATCTACTTTCAAATACGCAATTTGGTTTCCGGAAGAGTAAAGGAACAAACGATTGTCTAGCGATGCTTTCATCTGATATTCAACTGGCCTTTGCGCACAAGGAGCAATTGGCTTCAGTCTTTTTGGATATTAAGGGCGCATTTGATTCGGTTTCCATAGACATACTGTCAGACAATTTGCACAGTAGTGGATTACCCGGTATTTTGAATAATTTTTTGTATAATTTGCTGTCAGAAAAACAAATGACCTTCAATCTAGGTCAACTGACAACTTCTAGAATTAGCTACATGGGCTTACCCCAAGGTTCATGTTTAAGTCCCTTACTTTATAATTTCTATGTCAAAGACATTGATAACTGCTTAGATAATCAATGCACGCTTAGACAGCTTGCAGATGATGCCGTGGTTTCCATGAGAGGTCCACGTGCAGAAATCTTGCAAAGACCATTGCAAAATCTGTCTCTGGGCAAGAAATTTAGGGATCGAGTTTTCACCGCAAAAAACTGAATTGGTAGTGTTTACAAGGAAGCGGTTTCCAGCCCAACTGCGTCTAAATATTTTGGGCAGAGACATGACCCAATCTTTAACCTTCAAATACCTTGGAGTCTGGTTTGATTCAAAATGCACTTGGGGTACCCACATTACGTATTTGAAACAAAAGTGTCAACAAAGGATCAACTTTCTACGATCAATTTCCGGGACATGGTGGGGTGCTCACTCGGAAGACCTCATTAAACTATATAAAACGACTATTCTTTCAGTTCTTGAGTATGGCTCTTTTTGCTTCCTCTCGACAAGAAAAAGTCACCTAATCAAATTGGAACGTATTCAATATCGTTGTTTACGTATTGCCCTTGGCTGTATTCATTCAACACACAATATGAGCCTAGAGGTCCTACACGGAACCGAATTTTTTTCATTTAAATCAAAAATATAAATGTTTATTCTATAAACATATGAATAATTCAAAATAAATTAAAACCATGTTTGCAACAAAAATATATATAATTGAATTAAAGTCATAAGCATGTTTATTTCAACAATATAGAATTTGGGTAAACGATTTTTAGCGTGCCCTGCATTTTTTTTTTTCCTTCTTGTTTATATTCGGATAAAAAATTGCCCCAGCTTTGCCGATCAACTGAAAACGGCCCGCAACAAAACCGAAGTCATGGATCCGGAAAACCACCTAGGTAAGTGTCTTAACAAAGTTCCAGCTCGATAAAACTGGAGGAACCTCACAGTATCGACGTCACTCTGTCGTTTCTGATGCCGATCCCTGTATCATCCTCCTCCACAACTGACGTCGGAAGAAAAACGAAAATCCTAAATTGATTTTGAATCTATCCCGGATCCTCCAACATCGAACGTAGAAATAGGCCGGTATGTGGACCAGCGTTAGAAACGACAAAACGACGCTAATATCACAAAGTTTCACTGGTTTTACTGAACTGGAACTTCCGGACACTCACCCCGACGGGTCTTCGTATCCCGGACCAGGGCCCCAAAAGCTACAGCCCACCCTTAATCGCACCCGAAAAAGAGCAGGAGTTAAGATGCCTTGTCTGCAGATCGTTTTTTTTTCACCTCTTTGCAATCCATTTTTTGCTTTATCCTACATTCAAATGCTAATATAATTTAAAATTAAGTATGTTTCTTTCAAACATAAGAAGCATGTTTAAAATAAACATATTTATTTTTGTTTGCATATTGACAACCAAACAAAAATATTCACGTTTATTTTCAACACGAATATTTTTAAAATAAACGAAACATTATTTTTATTTTAAACATTAATATCACATGACTTCAAACATGGAATACGTTTGAAATAAACCTTGTTTATTTTTGTGGCCAGAACAAACTGAGTTTACGTTTAAATTTACCTCAAATATTTTTGTTTCAACGATAAATTTTTCTGCGTGTAGCGGGTGTAACACCCCTGCAGAACCGTTTCTGGGAGCTCTCATTAAGAATATTGATTAAATGTAGTGTCAGTAACAACCTTGTGATTGAAAACTTCGAAGAAATGCTCGAATTGAGCATCCAGTCTAGATTCGTGCGAATCTATCTTAATTATATCACAGAGAACAGACATGGAGGCTCGAACAAAATTTCTCTAAAAACTTGTGTAAAGATTCCTATTCGACTTAAGCGCCACTAACGGCGACTTCCCCACTTAAAAACCCTCTTTGACAACATGATGGCGCTGGCGTTGCACAAACTACACTAGACACTAAGTGCTAGTACCGCCGAGTGGCAATTTTCAACAGAAAATTTATCGATACTAGCGCCAAATTGGTCGAAAGTGGAAAATTTATAGCGAAAATCAGGAGATGCTAACACCACGTAACGGCGACGTTCCCACTTATTTTACACAAGTTTCTGACCAAACTTGAACGTCTGTTCTCTGTGATTATATGTCATCGGATATTAGCCTTCCTTGCTATAACCCCTCTCGTGTATGCTTTACTATCTACAGTTCCCCCATTGACTACGATCTCTCCATGAAACAGGCTATTCAAGGAGTTCCAGATCAACTTCGACCTATCTCAATTCCCCACATTTTTGCTGAAAAGTACCAACAAGTCAATTGCAATAGAAGATTTTTCACTGATGGATCACGCATTGATGGATCCACTGGCTTCGGCGTCTTCAATGAATACTCAACCGCCTTTCGGAAACTTCAGGAACCTTGTTCCGTTTATGTTGCTGAGCTAGCAGCAATCAACTTCGCATTGGGGATGATTTCCGATATGCCCATAGACCATTACTTCATCTTCTCGGATAGTCTCAGCACAGAGAACAGACATGGAGGCTCGAACAAAATTTCTCTAAAAACTTGTGTAAAGATTCCTATTCGACTTAAGCACCACTAACGGCGACTTCCCCACTTAAAAAACCTCTTTGACAGCATGATGGCGCTGGCGTTGCACAAATTACACTAGACACTAAGTGCTAGTAGCGCCAAGTGGCAATTTTCAACAGAAAATTTATCGATACTAGCGCCAAATTGGTCGAAAGTGGAAAATTTATAGAGAAAAATCAGGAGATGCTAACACCACGTAACGGCGACGATCCCACTTATTTTACACAAGTTTCTGACCGAACTTGAACCACAGAGAACAGACGTTCAAGCTCGGTCAGAAACTTGTGTAAAATAAGTGGGAACGTCGCCGTTACGTGGTGTTAGCATCTCCTGATTTTCTCTATAAATTTTCCACTTTCGACCAATTTGGCGCTAGTATCGATAAATTTTCTATTGAAAATTGCCACTTGGCGCTACTTGCACTTAGTGTCTAGTGTAATTTGTGCAACGCCAGTGCCATCATGTTGTCAAAGAGGGTTTTTAAGTGGGGAAGTCGCCGTTAGTGGCGCTTAAGTCAAATAGGAATCTTTACACAAGTTTTTAGAGAAATTTTGTTTGAGCCTCCATGTCTGTTCTCTGTGCTTGAACGTCTGTTCTCTGTGGGCATACCATAATAAAAAATTACCATAAACGAACGATAACCATAATTATCGAACTATTCTACAAATAGTTTGGATGATACCCCGAACACGTCGTTAAGAAAATTAACCATAACATTTTTATGTGGGTAGAGAACAGAAATGGAGGCTCGAACAAAATTTCTCTGAAAACTTGTGTAAAGATTCCTATTCGACTTAAGCGCCACTAACGGCGACTTCCCCACTTAAAAACCCTCTTTGACAACATGATGGCGCTGGCGTTGCACAAATTACACTAGACACTAAGTGCTAGTAGCGCCAAGTGGCAATTTTCAACAGAAAATTTATCGATACTAGCGCCAAATTGGTCGAAAGTGGAAAATTTATAGAGAAAATCAGGAGATGCTAACACCACGTAACGGCGACGTTCCCACTTATTTTAAACAAGTTTCTGACCGAACTTGAACGTCTGTTCTCTGTGCTACCGGTACGGACTACGGCGAGTAAATTGATAACCGCGATAGCAGCGACCGGTGTGGAGAAGAGTGACTAAACTAAAATGAGAGCGCTTTCGGAAAGGTGATAGTTGCCCCTATCCGATTATGTTGTTGGTTTGCGTGGGCGTACTTTGGTTCGCGTGTAAAGGGCCTTGGAAAGTTTGTTTACAAATGCTTTTGTGCCGTTATCAAATGTTATGCCTGAAATAGTCGCGCAAATGACAACGACCGTTACAGTTGCTCTTATAACGCTTGGTGTGGGATGACGGAGAAGCACCAAAATCACACTCCTTTCGCTATCCCAAGTGATAACAAAAACAAAAGCCGACTGTAAATAACACGTCAACTGCTGCGGTTGAGAGCGAGCATATGAAAATTTGTGTTTTTTTCTGGATAAAAGTGAATAATTTTGCTAGTGAAAGGTTGTAATTTGTGCTGTGTGAAAAGCTTAGTAATTTGTACACGTTGACCCAGTTTCATAAACTCGTCAAGACTAAACATGTCCCTAGAAAACCACCTAGCCGATCAACCAGACTGTAGTTCGTCGGATCCCAATCGCCGTATTGCATTAATCACCGGCATAACCGGGCAGGTAAAACAGTAGGCAAATTCGTTTTTTATTCGCCATCTAAAACGGATATTAATTCTAGGATGGATCCTATTTGGCCGAGTTTCTGCTGAAGAAAGATTACGAGGTGCATGGAATCATACGGCGAGCTAGTACCTTCAACACATCCCGAATCGAGCATCTATATGCGGATCCGCACAGCCACAAGCAGGGTAAAATGAAGTTACACTACGGGGACATGACCGACAGCAGCTGCCTGGTGAAGATCATAGCCCGTGTTCGCCCGAGTGAAATATATAATCTGGCGGCTCAAAGTCACGTCAAGGTTTCGTTCGATCTCAGTGAGTACACGGCGGAAGTGGATGCGGTGGGAACGCTGCGGCTTTTGGATGCAATCAGAACTTGTGGACTGGACAAAACAGTCCGATTCTATCAGGCGAGCACTTCGGAGCTGTACGGCAAAGTAGTGGAGACGCCGCAGAATGAAAAGACACCGTTCTACCCACGGTCGCCGTATGCTTGCGCCAAGATGTATGGATACTGGATTGTGATCAACTATCGGGAAGCCTACGATATGTTTGCATGTAATGGTATTTTGTTCAACCATGAGTCGCCCCGACGGGGGGAGAACTTTGTAACCAGGAAGATCACCCGATCGGTGGCGAAAATATTCCTGAATCAGCTGGAGTGCTTGGAGTTGGGTAATTTGGATTCGAAACGTGACTGGGGTCACGCCCAGGACTACGTGGAAGCCATGTGGATGATGTTACAGCAAGAGCAACCGCAGGATTACGTAATTGCCACTGGGGAATGTCACTCGGTGAGGGAGTTTGTAGAGCTGTCATTCAAGCACATCGACCGAGAAATAGAATGGCGAGGGACCGGTGTGAAAGAGGTTGGTGTGGAGAAAGGAACGGACATCGTTCGCATCAGAATAAACCCGAAATTTTTCCGCCCAACGGAAGTTGACTTGCTGCTGGGCGACGCCAGCAAGGCTAAACGAGAACTTGGCTGGGAGCCGAAGGTAACGTTCCTGCAGCTGGTAGCCGATATGGTGGCAGCCGATATTGAATTGATGGAGAGGAACCCGAATGCCTAGATCTCGGGTGGGCATCAAATTTGTATTATGTGTATACTGGATTGATGATCCGACTAGTGAAGTTTAAATTTACGACACACTATAATTATATCTTTATAATTAACATTCCTCGTGCAAACACTATCATATAAAATGAGTATGTAAACAACAAGTATGAGTAATATTTTGTAGGCATTGTGCATTTTAATATAACTAATTATCAAATTTTACTAAAACAAATGTTCAAGGCTTTCTTTCGAGTTGAAAATTGGCAGGCAAACGATTTTATTTTATCACATTAGGTTTAAAAAGTTTTATTACCACTGCATTATGCCACTATGCTTGTGCAGTAAATAGCTTAGACGAACAATGTAGAAAATAAACCATTTACGATAAACAAGACAAACAAGAGTTATCAATGACTATCAATTTGTTGCAGTTTGTAGCTGCGGGATGCGAGTTCTACTTAAGAGGACCGTCCGACTCCTGGTGGTAGCTCTTCACGCGCGAAAAGAACAGCGGCGGATATTTGTTGGGTGCCAGCTCGAAGGCAGTAGTCTTTTCCTGGTCATCACGCAGTTGTACCATCTGGAATACAATTGCATGGTAGAAGTTTGTAAGATTGTGATTTTTCTTCGGAAATTTAGTGATGGCTTTCCACTGTGCCTGATTTAGGCATATTTATATGCTTGTTATTCAATGTGGGGGTGAGTGGTAATTCCTGTCAGTAAAGTATATGGTCATGCAAATGAGAAGCTCATATGAATTTTAATTTTCAGTGTATTTCCTGTTGGGTATATCTATAACATTAAAATCATTGTCTTGACTTAGTCCAGTTCAAATCTTTCTCTCTTTGCCTTAATTACCAGCCGCATGCGTCTTTGAAAAGCAGCTGCCACGCACGATATCTTGAGGCATTTCGTCACTTATTTTCACTAAATGTTGCTTAAAAGTTTCCACTGTTAGTCCCTTGGTATTCCCTTAGTTTGCCTAGCATGTAGCCACATCCATAGAAGTCGAGAAGATTCAAATCGGCTGAAGAGGCAGGCCACTCTTTCGACGAAATAAAATCCGGATAAATGACCTCACACCAAGCCTGTGTAGCTTTTGTCTGGTGGGACGGTGCAGAGGCTTGTTGGAAGCAGTATGGTGCATTCTTGTAGTGTTTCTCAAAATCGAAATAATAGTTACTGATGATTTTAACATCAGATTCAATGAACAACAGCAATGGAACCTTCAAAGTTTTGGAGAAACATCTCGACACCATCATCCTGGAAACATTATGGAGCCAGTTTGTCCCAAGGAATCTCAGAAAGAAATGCTGCATATACCCGATTATTTTGCTGGATGTGGCTCGGGTTGTGGTGATTCTGTAGCAGGAACATTTTCTCGTCCGAAAACATAATTTCACAATCACCGTTTGTCGACAACATAGTAGAAGCGATTCGATGCGTTGGCAGTAAGCGAAGCGCTTCCGCGAAAGCTCCCTCTATGAACGTTCTATGGGAATCGCCCAAACCTTTTTTTTCTTTTGGTTTGTTTTCCGCGTTTTCCGTCGATCTTGTTTTCCGTGCTGTGCACCAATGCTACCGACGCCAGGGAGGCAGCTCCCACACCTGGACCCTACCTATCGATTGATTTCCCTTCCGAAG
Organism: Ochlerotatus camptorhynchus; assembly: GCF_037179485.1. Classification (NCBI taxonomy): domain Eukaryota; kingdom Metazoa; phylum Arthropoda; class Insecta; order Diptera; family Culicidae; genus Ochlerotatus; species Ochlerotatus camptorhynchus. Next base: position 1,113,844 of record NW_027040849.1, read on the forward strand.
GAAGGCGTGATCAGAGATGTTATGCCTCAGAACATCCCGGCGGTGCCGACTGGGATTGAACCCAGGCCTACTGGGGTGAGAGGTAATCACGCTTACCACTACACCACCGGCAACGCTCTATCGCCCAAACCTGTCATAGTGAAAGCGATGCTATGAGGTGTGCAGCGTTCAGCAAAGCGACAAAGCTATTCGTGTTGTGTTTCGACGCCTGCGAACGCAAATGGACTGATTCGATTGAGGAAAAATGGACACCAATATCGATTCGGAAAATCTGATTGCTCAGATCGAATGTGTCCATATCCATTCTTGTGTAAGACCGAAACTTCTCTGGATATTTACGAAGATCTTCGTACAATCTGAAGAACTCTCCATCTCGCCTTCTATTTCGATTGATCGGGTGAACTGCAAACTCTCTTTCGTTGTTCATTTGTTCATTACGAAATTAATCGTGCTTGAGGAAGCGAAATATTTCTCATCGGATGAATCCATGCTGAATTGAAACAAATTTGAACAATTGCACTGCGCGCGCGACTGTAATGTTTTCAAAAACGCTTTCACTATGTCATAGGTTGCTTTGCTTGCCGCAACCAGGGTAGACGCGACACGCGACGCGAGGCGATGCGACTCACGCAAGGAATAATAATAAATAATAAGATTCTTTTGAATTGGTCGCGTCTACCCTGGCCGTACCCTTTGCAATTGCTATCGCATCGAATCGCTTTGAATCGCTTCTACCACAAACGAAGTTACAGACGACTAACTGGCGAAGAAATCTATTAAAATAATGTGGTTCACTGTAATAGAATTTTCTTGGAAGCTTGTGCCATCATCCACCAGATGGGTTAGTTTTTTTGTTTTGATTTGAACAAAGTTGATTTTGTGTACAATGATTCTTTGACAGTGTGCAAAGAGTGCGTATCATTTTGTCATTTTTTATGCATTTCGGTTTTGAGTAGAGTGAATGAGATAGAACCAAAACATTCTAGTACATTTGGTGAAAATGCTAGTTCAATCTAATAGTAGTGTTGCCATGTGGTACAATCCAGTAGTAGTGGTGTTGCCATGTGGTACACTGAAAAATTGCAATTGACGAGTGCACGGATGAATTTGAGTTCACTCACTCGACAAAAAGTGACACAACAGCGGGGCCCTGTTTACTAAAAATGAACATATATGTGTTCATTTTTAGTAAACAGGGCCCCGCTGTTGTGTCACTTTTTGTCGAGTGAGTGAACTCAAATCCATCCGTGCACTCGTCAATAGCAGGTTAGTCACCAAAGTTTTCGAGCCGCTCCGTCTGTCACTTCGTTTGTGACTTCTACTATGTTGTCGGCCTTAGGGTACGGCCAGGGTAGACGCGATTCGCGACGCGACGCGACCAATTCAAAAGAATCTTATTACATATATATTATTATTCCTTGCGTGAGTCGCTTCGCATCGCGTCACGTGTCGCGTCTACCCTGGCCGTTCCCTTACACTTGAGCAGCTTATCACTAAAGAGCCTAAATTTATAAAGAGGCGACATGTCAAAATTGGAACAATCGATTGTCTGTCAAAGTCATAGGAAAAGTCATTCCAATCGAGCAGAAGACCTGTCAAATGGATAAGATGTCGTCTCTTTATAAATTCAGGCTCTTTACTTATCACGAGTTTCCTTTTCGCGTCCATGATTACCACGAGTCTCATGTCTAGATAGAGCTGGAATTAATCACTTTGTCAAGCTTCTGCATTCATGTTCCATCAGATGTCACTGCTGTTGTTTGCGGTGACATCTATCGGAAACTACACACAATCGGTTTTCCTATAATTGTTCAGAGAGGACACTGCAGTGCAAAACATGTCTGGTACCTCTATATATGCATTTAGATTATTATTCGAAGTCCCTCTTTTTTTACACATTCTGCACACAAAATAGCTCACCCCGCACAGAATTTCCCGCCGATTTTTATGAATGGGGCGGGGCAGAAAGTATCTTTTGCGCCGAATATGTAAAAAAGGAGGGATTTCAAATGTTAAAGTAAATGCATATATAGAGGTACCAGACAGGTACTCTATTGTATAATCTGTGAAAGGGAACTCACAAATCGAGTGTCAACAAAATACATGGCATGTTGAGAGATTGAGGTCGTGAGAGCAAATTTTCTCTTTCAAATTTGAATTTTTTGGCTCTCTGGGAACTGGTAGTAAAGCAGGTAAAACTGTATGGGGAAAAATCATTTTTAATTAATTTTAGCTTGTTTAACAATAATTTCCGGGAAAAAACTGAACGACAAAGTCCCTGATTAATTTCTTTAGGTTGTCGTTCACTTTTTTCACCTGAATATGCAATGAAAGCGATTTATTCCCACTTCTCTCAATTTCTATATGGGGATTTTTATCACTTCCTACCAGCGGAACAGCGCCATCTCTGTGGAAAATGGTCGAACAAAATGATTAATTAGGGCGTAACAGCTTTTGTAAACAATGACTTCTTTCGATGATTTCTAGAAAGTTTAGACTCGCCAACGCGAATCAACAACACCATCGGGTAGAGGAAGACTTCCCCTACCCGATGGTTATGTAGGTTACGCCTTAATTCCAGCTCTATCTAGATGTCGTTTTCGTTTATGCGGTGTGGCTACACCGCCGTACACCGACAAAATTTAAGGTGTAGCTATCAGTTGTTTACAAACAAATGATGATGAGCTGTCAATGACTCGTGCTTATTGCTGCTTACACTACACCGGTGTAGTTTAGTAAAAACGAAAACGACATCAAACGAATGAAAATTCAAAACGAACTTGCAAGCTGGGGGGATGTGCTGTCAAATCAGCCTACTGATCATCTTGTATGAAACTGGTTCCAAACGTAAACAAACGCTGTAGGTTTCTTATGGCTTGTTTACGTTTGGAACCAGTTATGCGAGGTAGGCGACGATTGTTCGTATTTGACAGCCACCTCCCCCCCTTGCTTGCAAGCCGTGTTGACATTTGAATACACACTAAAAGAAAAATACGCAGACATGTATGTGATTAATTCATCCGAAACTACAAACGTTAAAAAAAAACACGGACAGGAATTACCACGCACCCTGGATATGTAAAACATGGTAACATGTGTGTATTTGATGAATTCTGTTAAACAAATAGGAGAAGAACGTTAAGTTAATCCGTGGCATCTTCCTCCAGTGTGACGCTAGCGATGATAGTAAAGGCAAGGTATTATCTAGCAGTAGACGGCGGGTTCGATTCCCAGTCCAGTCTAGAACCTCTTTCAGGTTGAAAATTTTCTCGACGTCCCGGGTATAGAATAGGCCTCAAACTACTATTGTGCTTTTGCCACACAATATACAAATTCATGCATTGAGGGAAAGCTCCCAATTATTAACTGTGGAAGTGTCTTAATGCAAGGAGTTAAATAGAGAGGCGGCTTTACGATACAAAAGGACTATAAGGACACCCACAACAAACCCACGGAACCAGGACCTTGCACAAGACACAAGACAAGACGATACTCTGAAATAGAACCACGGTACGACACTGGACAACGATTAAAGCACTATCAATATACCTACAACCTATAACTACTCTGTTACATTGTTACCCTGTTATACCCTCAATTATGGGGCATGAAGTAGTTCGTCTCCTCGTGGTGTGCCCTGGAAACGTTAATTATCGAACCCAAGGGAGAGATATTGCGGCTTAACGAACTATAGCAGAGTAAAGACGCTGGAGCCCCATCCAGCTCGTCCCAGGAGGTCGATAAGCCCTGCACAAACCCTCGTTGTGCAAAGGCAGGTGTGACACTGGGTTCTTAAGGCCCAAGCGCAATGTGGGCGGAAGCGGAACGGAAGCGGAAAGTTTGATAGTTGTCACAAATGACATCAAGATGCCTAACCGAAGTCGATTTGATTCTAACTAGTTTTCAATCCGACAAGTAGGCTCAGATCGGGCTTTTCCGCTGCCGCTGCCGTTCCGCTTCCGCTGTCATTGCGCTTGGGCCTTTAGAGTGTAGACGACTCTGACCAAGTCACAGCACACTCAGCTGGTAAGCGGTCACATTTGTCCTGTCCTGCCGTGGACAGTTGGCTGGCTATCACGTCTGCTCTAGAACTCAGGCGAACAATTAACAGCGAATAATAAGGGGCTGTTCATAAACTACGTAGACAGTTTTTTGGGATTCTTGACCCCCCCCCCCCTCCCACTGAGTAGACAATTGTCCATACAAATTTTTTTAAATTTGTATGGGCCGTAGATAATTGTCAACCACCCCCCCCCCCCCCCCCTAAACTGTCTACGTAGTTTATGGACAGCCCCTAAGAGGAAGGCCCTGCACAGTTGCTCACTGTGCATTAGCGAGTGTCACGTCTGTAACACACCACTAGTGTGATGCGCCATAGCGCAACCGGCCCCCTCCCATGATGTAATGCTTTCGGACGGTTCCGGGGAGGGCAAGGGCCAAGAGCACAGGGTAAGGTTTAGTGGGTCGGGAGCGCTACTTCTCCCATCCCCACACCCTGAGTTATCTTCTCAGGTGTCTGGGAGCAGATTCCCCCCTGTATAAAAAAAATACCCTCAATTATACCCAACACTATTTGAAGTCCCGGCTGATTAGCCAGCATGCGAAGTCAGAAGAGGACTATATTATCATCGCTAGCGTCACACTGGAGGAAGGTGCCACGGATTAACTTCATGTTCTTCCTCTAATTTTTAGAGCCGTCGCACAAAGCACTCAGGCCGTTCCGTTTCGTCAAGGCCTGCGAGCAGTTGCATCCGTTGCGAAGTCTCCTACACATGATACACCGATGCTGTGGCCAAAAATAGTTGCCCTTTACACTCCAAGTGGCTTGAGATTGTCAGATCTCGCAGCATTAGGTCAATCTCCACAATCGCCATCTCGCATGAACTCTTCGACCGACTAGGGTGTCGGCATGGTTACACTGGTCTCCTACAACGAAACACAATTAACCAGTGCGGAGTTCAAAAAACTTCTGCGCAACGAACGGCAGCGAGCACCTCACGAGAGCCCCGTTCCATCCACAATCGAACGGATAGACAGAGCGTTTCGTGGATACATTCATAAGGGTCGAAGAGAGGAACGACGCATGAAGCAAGCGATACAGGAGCACGCCAATTCGCTCTGTACCAGAAAACAAGACTCCGTCCGACGCTCTGTTCGGCCGTAAAATCCGAACCATCCTCCCTTACTTACCTTACCAATCAGGTTAAGGCCTTGTTGTCCTCTGCTGTCCGAAGAAGTCGTCTCCACTCTACTCGATCCATGGCCACAGTTCGCCAGCCTCGTAGTCTGCGAAGGGTCCGCAGGTCACCTTCTACTTGGTCGATCCACCTTGCCCGCTGCGCGCCTCTTCTTCTTGTTCCTGTTGGGTCGCTTTCTAGAACCATTTTCACTGGGTCGTCGTGCGGCATTCTTACGACGTGCCCAGCCCACCGTAGTCGCCCAATTTTTGCAATGTGCACGATGGATGGTTCTCCCAGCAGCTGGTGCAATTCGTGGTTCATTCGCCTCCTCCACGTTCCGTCATCCATCTGCACTCCACCGTAGATGGTACGCAACACCTTTCGTTCGAAAACACCAAGGGCGCGTTGGTCCTCCACGAGCATAGTCTAGGTCTCGTGGCCGTAAAGGACCACCGGTCTAATCAGCGTCTTGTAGACAGTCAACTTCGTGCGGCGGCGAACTTTATTCGACCGGAGCGTCCTCCGGAGTCCAAAGTAGGCACGATTTCCTGCCATAATGCGTCTTTGAATTTCTCTGCTGGTATCATTTTCGGCGGTCACCAGTGAGCCCAAATACACTCGGGGTGGGAGGCTAACATTTACCCATATTCTTGTTTTCGTTCGAACCGTATTTTCCATACAAAAAAAAAAGTTTTTTGTATGGAAAATACGGTTCGAACGAAAACAAGAATATGGATGATTGTCTTCCCTAGAACCTCTTGCTTTCGTGTATTTTGTCTTTGATGCGTTGATGGCAAGTCCAATCCGTCTAGCTTCAGCCTTCAGTCTGATGTACGTTTCCGCCATCATCTCAAAGTTCCGTGCCATAATGTCAATGTCATCGGCAAAACCAAGGAGCTGGATGGACTTCCTGAATATCGTGCCACTCGTGTCTATCCCAGCTCTTCTGATCACACCTTCTAACGCGATGTTGAACAGCAGACACGAAAGTCCATCACCCTGCCGTAACCCCCTTCGAGATTCAAAGGGACTCGAGAGTGTCCCCGATACTCGAACAACGCACATCACTCGATCCATCGTCGCCTTGACCAATCGCGTCAGTTTATCCGGAAATCCGTACTCGTGCATAATCTGCCATAGCTGATCTCGATCGATTGTGTCGTATGCGGATTTGAAATCGATGAACAAATGATGTGTGGGCACGTTGTATTCGCGGCATTTCTGCAGAACCTGCCGAATCGCGAAAATTTGGTCCGTGGTAGCGCGAGCACCCATGAATCCCGCCTGGTATTGCCCCACGAACTCTCTTGCATATGGTGACAGACGGCGGCATAGAATTTGGGAGATTACCTTGTAGGCGGCGCTCAGCAGTGTGATCGCGCGGTAGTTGCAGCAATCCAACTTGTCGCCCTTTTTGTAGATTGGGCATACGACACCTTCCATCCACTCCTCCGGTAATATCTCCTCCTCCCAAATCTTGGCAATTACCCAGTGCAGCGCTCTAGCCAGTGCTTCACCAGCGTATTTTAATAGCTCACTTGGTAGTTGATCTACACCAGTTGCTTTGTTGTTCTTCAGCCGACCGATCTCCTCCTCAACTTCTTGAAGATCAGGGGCCGGTAGCCTGTCGTCTTCTGCGCGTGCTCCAAGGTCTGTTGCCGTGCCACCTTCGTTTTCTGCTGCTTCACCGTTGAGGTGCTCGTCATAGTACTGCTTCCACCTCATCCTCCCGCTCTCATGGTATTTACAGAAGTGACGATCGTTCAACCGTGACGATGCTGTCTACGCCAAGAAGACCTGGAAATCGATACCTGGCATAATTCTCGAGATAATCGGCAACGTAATGTATAACGTGTGGACCGATACTCGGTTGCTGTGCTCGGACGTCAACCAGTTACGTACTTGAACCGCACTAGCTCGAATGCCAAGTTATCAACCGGAAAATACCCTAAGCTCACACAGCTCATTTCCGTTGAACGTCCTTATGTCTGCGCCGGAAGAGCCAGTTCAATTGCCATCTTCGCAACCCTCTAAGCTTAGCATCAACTGCCAAGGCTATGACGCTTCAATCATTGCCGCCGTCATCGAGATGTGATCCAACACCAACAACGATTACGTCGATTTTTTTTCCTTTGGTTTGTTTTCGGTCAATCTTGTTTTCCGTGCTGAGCACCAATGCTACCGACGCTGTGGAGGCAGCTCCCACCCCTGGACCCTACCTATCGACCCATCAACTCATGAACCGGGGACCAACGGTTTTACTTCCCTTCGGAAGGAAAGCGTGATCAGAGATGTTATGCCTCAGAACATCCCGGCGGCGCCGATTGGGATTGCCTGCTGGAGTGAGAGGTAATCACGCTTACCCCTACACCACCGACGCCGCTGATTACGTCGATTTCCTCAATGTCCTTTACGACAGCAGCTAGATCAACATTAACTGAGTTCGAGTCAGCAGCTGAAACCGAAGCGCTTTTCCCATCTTCGAAGGCAGTTTTTCTAGTTTGAGCCCAGCCAGCACTAAAGTGCACCTCATCTTACGTAAAGAAAAGGGATAGACGAAAGCTACTTATATTTTCACATAATTTTATCACCGAAAACCGACATGAATGATCATACAAATAACAAAGAAATGTCTGATCAAGGCACACAACTGACATCTGTCGCCGTGTTCGCGGAAAATATGTATTCTAGCCACAAACACGCGTACAAAATTTATGAGTTGGTTCGTGTCTAATCTATTTCAGACAAATTATTTGTATATCTAGATAAAACATTTCTATGGTTTTGACAGATGGAATAGCTGCACATTTGAATCGGCCGTTACGGATTCTCGATCAAGAGTTAAGTTTATGTTTTATGTCGGTTTGTCGGTGATTTTATCGCACACAAAACAAAATGCATCAGGGTTACATAAAAATATAGGTAGCTTTCGTCCATCCCTTTCTTGACGTAAGAACTACGTGAATCTATGGTGACGACCATAAAAAAAAATCAAAACCCGTTATTTTTCGAAACGCAGACCTAGAATTTTGTCTGTGAATTCTAGACAAACAAACAGACCATTTCGATCAATGAGTAAGACTCATCCAGGTAGACAGGCAGACCAACTGCAGCATCTGAGAAGAAGAAGTTTGCTCTATCAGATGGTGTAGTTAATTTGCGGGGGTGTGTTATAATTTATCCTGTCTAGTCTTGGCCTTGGTCGTTACAGACAGTCCAATATTGCCCGAAGTTAGCGTCCGATGGGCGCATCAAAGATCAGCGCAAAATCGGCACTTACCGAGTATTGCTTCCAGTGCAGCTGCGAGAAGGCCCGTTTGGCGGTGCTCACAATGTTCAGCTCAAGGTAGAACGTCTGCTGACTACATTCCACTTCGATTTCCTGCTTGCGTCCCGGACGCTGGCTTTGCACGTTGGACCGTTTGCGCTGCACTGCTATGATCACTTCATCGTTATGCAGCCTGTTGAAGCGAAAAAAAAAACAGTGAATGATTAACTGTCTCCAGCTAACTACACAAGGGCTTACCTGTAGTGACCATGTAGGATCTCGTTTTGCATCGCAAAGCGATTCTTAAGCTTGCCAACGCACATCTGCGGCTCGTCGGCACTGGTCAGCATCAAAACCTTCCCATCGGCAAAGAATCGAAAGTATCGGTAGTACTCGACCAGCTGCATCGGTCGGTAGAATTGATCCTGGAAACTGTTCTCTCCATATCGTAGATAGCTGGTGCGGCTAATGTAGCACCCGTGGAAGTGCACACGAGGTCGATTGATGTACATTTCGCGCCACGTTGTGAATGGCGATCCCTTAAGGTGGCCAACGTTGACACCCCATATCCTGTGGAAGAGAGTTTTCATTGAAATCGTTTCAGTTTGCGGTGAATGTAGCTTGCTTACGAAAAACACTTACCTCACGCAAGCGCGTTTCCAAATTTCGGCATCCCTGGCCAGTAGGTAGAATCCACGACAAACCCTTGCGAATCGTTCCATCGACTTGAGGTCCAACTCGCTCGAAACGACCCACTTCAGGATGTACAAAATCACCTCCATCGGCAGATCCGAGAAGTGAGCCGACGTCACAATCAGCATCCTGTCAGCAGCCGAAGCACTTTCGAACAACCTGCCCGATTTGGCCAGCATAGTTTGGAAGCGTAACACCAGGTCAACGTTTTCCAAATTCTCGTTATCTTCCAAACTGGCCTTGATCAAACTTTCGGATAGATTTTCCATTGACTGCTCCTTGCTCCCGCTGGGACCCTGCTGCTTTGTGATGTCGTAGATTTTGAATTCGATATCAGGTACCAATTGCACTGCCTTCCGGTAGAGCCGCATCGCTTCGAAGACCTTCCCTGTGTGTTCCAGATCAGAACCTTGCAAAAATAAAGCTCGCGCCTGTTGCTCGATCGAAAAATTCTCCTTATCGGTTGCAACAGCTGCGTGGTTAGGACGAGCTTTCTCTTTCGAACCAGAGCTACTTCCACTGGGGACATCCTGCTTCAGTTCTTGCTGCCATTTTACGCGGAACTCGTTCAAAGCCGATGTGATATTTTCGGAGCTTTTCCTCCTTTCCGGCACAATCAAAGAGGACGAACTCTCGTCGTCGTCCTCCTTGCCAGCGTCTCCGGTGGACTCCATTTCCCTTCGGTTAGTTTGCGATGGATGACCTTGAAAATTCGCAGTCGTTCAGTAGTGGTGGGATATCAATAGTCGCTGCCTAGTTCACGGTCGGAGTAGCGGATAACAATCGGCGAATGGTAGCAATTCTCGCGGGAGCCTCCAATTTTAACCACTTGTTTCCACTGCAACAGCGATATGGCCATAGTATTTCGGACGAACAGGGTTTGTGGATGCTGAATTTTCCAATCACTGGGCTGGCGAAAATTACGCGTTGCACATCGTTGAGGCGACTTGAGAAAAACAGACACACACGAAAATACAGTGCGCAACATGAGAAAAGGTCCTATAATTGTTGATCGATTCTCTTCATCGATTTTCTCTTTTGCGAGTAACCCAACTGCAATTGCATTTTCCATTGAGTATGTTGTTTCAGGCGCAAGCTAACATGCGAGCATAGCGAAAAATTCGTTTATGTTGTCGTGGTAAACCGAAGAGAAAGTCAATGAAGAGAAACGATCAACGATGATAGGCCTTTTTCAAATGTTACGCGAGAGTTTTGTGGTTGTTGATGTTGATTTTGCACTTGATGTGAAAAGCTAACGCCTCTTGAGCTAACGGTAAATAAACGTCATTGTCAGCTGATGGCTGAAGTGTAATCGCGGCTAAACGTTGTTCTCTGGGAACACTATGAAGACACTGTGGTGCTTTAAATTAAAAATGGATATAATTTATAAAATTTAATCCAGCCTCAAAAACAATGACCGGACAACAATTGGGATCTTTAAGGTGTAGGGATACGACATAAGGGTATTGAGTTAAATACATATTCGTAATCTGCATTAAAAATGGAACCCAAACTGAAAATTTTATCATTTTGGGTACACTGGAACTATTTTAAATAAGTACGATTACATTTGCAAAAATCACCTTATTAGCGCTCCTCGGTGTCACTTTGTACGGGAGCGAGATGTCAGTTTGTTAGCTTAGTGTCAAACAGTGAAGTTATTATTTTGCTTTAAATCTTAATTGAAAAATCGAGATGAAAGTGTGTGGGTTCGAAAAAAATATCGCTGTGCTCAGAAAACGAAGCTCTTTCGGATGATGTATAAAAAACAATACATTTTTCAAAATTAAAGAACCCAATTTTAAACGTATTAGGGTTATTGCGTAATTCTAATCAAAACGGACAAATAAGCACGTTTTCACTAGAAATCCTCAGAGGGAGAGATGGGCGGAGACAACAAAATACAATTCGGGTTTGTAAGTCAATTATCTTGCAATCCTTGCTAGAAGCCCCCTCTTAATTCTAGATGATCAATAAATCTCACACTATCAATCTACGAAAAATCTTCTATAATTTCTCGCATCTCCAGGAAATCTTCAGAATCGTCATTAATCTACTTTATATCCGCTCAGCGTGCGCGCAGCTAACCATAGCAAAACAAAATCTTTTCTGCATTGTTGATAGATAGAGTCAACCCCCTCGGCTAGAAGCTAGCAATTCACTGACTTTTCTTTTTCGATTCGATGTATGTGCAAATAATAATTGAGTGCACCGCAATATTTTGCACAATTCTAGGTGCCATTGCACACAAAAATCAATTAATCGATATGTCGTTGAGAGAACGTTTTGAGCCAAATGAACTGTAGAAATCTGAGCTAATCGAACATTCCCATTAAGAATCAAATATTATTCTTACTGGATCAAATTTAAGAGTAACTGAATCGAATAGAAATTTTACCACATTTATTTTTGTTGTGCTACCTACATAAATTCCTTTGGTTTGTTTTTTCCGTCGATCTTGTTTTCCGTGCTGAGCACCAATGCTACCGACGTGCCAGGAAGGCAGCTCCCACACCTGGACCCTACCTATCGAGCCATCAACTCATGAACCGGGGACCAACGGCTTTACTTCCCATCCGAAGGAAGGCGTGATCAGAGATGTTATGCCTCAGAACATCCCGGCGGCGCCGACTGGGATTGAACCCAGGCCTGCTGGGGTGAGAGGTAATCACGCTTACCACTGCACCACCGGCGCCGCTCTACATAAATTCAACTAGTTTTTTTTCAAGTAGTTTTTGGAATCAAAAATAAAATTCTAACTCGATTGATTAATTAATCGTTCGTTAGTTCATGGTACCAAGGCAATTTATTGTACAAAATATTGCAATACACTAAATTATTATTTTGCACGTACATACATCGAATGGAAAAGAAAACCCTAATAAATTTGGTAGGGTTATTTTGCTTAACGACGTGTTTGAGGTATCATCCAAACAATTTGTGGAAAAGTTCGATTATTTGGGTTATTGTTCGTTTATGGTATTTGTTTATTAGGGAAGTTAAATTTAGGTTTTGGCATAATTTTTTTTTCAATACGGCACAAGGATAAAGTTTAATTGTTTTTATTGGTCATTCTTGTGTTTCAAAGCTATACCAACCAGTGGAAACTAACGATTTTAAATTGGCTCACTACTTGACTAGCCTATTAATCCCAAGTACATCTATCCAGCTTTCCATGCTCGGTAATGGCGGCCTGTTTGTATGAATAAATGTATCCTTCACTATGCTTTTTGACACTATCTGGAGGTTTGAATTTTGACCCCTCCCTTTCCCTCTCCCAGGAACAGAAGAAAATGGAACAACATACGCCCTCCAGTTAGTGTCAAAAAGCACAGTGAAGGATAACATTATTCATACAAACAGGCCACCATTACCGAGCATGGAAAGCTGGATAAGAGTACCGTAAAACGGGGTAACATTGACAGTTTTTTAAAGTATATTCTAAATATTTTTTATAGCAATGAATGTTTTTCATTTTTTTTTTTTTTTAGAACAAGTACTGAGAATCCAAGAGTTAATTCGTTAGTAATATGTTGAACGAAAATCAAAGCATTTGCACTATTTTTTAGTTTTGTGACCAAACTTCAGTATTTTGATTTGGGGTTACCTACGTTGATAATGCTCGATGAATGTAGAAAAAAACTCGGAAAAAAAATGAGTGAAACTCAAACAATTTAGTTCTTTAAATATGAAACTTTGCATGAGTATTTAATCAGAAAAATTCATAAACAATAACGGAAATACATTTCATAAGTGATGGTTTGAGTACTTTTTCAAAAAGGTGAAAAACACGAAAATGGTTTTTTAATATTTTTGTAAAATATGTAACACATAGGGGAATTTACGTATTCTCGGCAACCTAAGCAGCGACCTTCTTTCTATAGCCTTTTTCTCTAAGGAACGCATACATATGCAGTATTGGTTTGTTTACAATCTTTTGCTGCCAGCTGCTCTAACAATTTCAGTCGAAAGAATTTTCAAAAACTGTTTTGAAACGCTTTTACAAAGCTCCAATCTTCTCTAGTGAGAGCGAGTATTGTCGGCAACCAGTTTTTCTTCGGCAACCGTTCCATTTGAACTGCATGTAAATCTGCTGTTCTATTATCGGCAACGCGAAATCAGCTACAATTTGTAGTGCGTGTGTTCCATTTCAAGAAAACCTTGCTAGATTGCTTTTTCTCAGTGGTAAAAATATAGTCAAATTGAAGCTGAAAGCATAAAGAATCGTTTGCATGCATTCAGCGAAGTGTCTTCGTAAGAAAATCCAGTGAAAATAGTGTTTCAATTTGTGTTGCCGAAAATAGTCTGTCATGCCGAAGCCGTCATTTCCCCTACTATATAAAAACTATATACGATATCAACGGAAATACCACAAACGAAGTGACAGACGACTAACTGGCGAAGAAATCCATTAAAATAATGTGGTTCACTGTAATAGAATTTTCTTGGAAGCTTGTGCCATCATCCACCAGATGGGTTAGTTTTTTTGTTTTGATTTGAACAAAGTTGATTTTGTGTACAATGATTCTTTGACAGCGTGCAAAGAGTGTATCATTTTGTCATTTTTTTTTATGCATTTCAGTTTTGAGTAGAGTGAAAGAGATAGAACCAAAACATTCTAATACATTTGGTGAAAATGCTAGTTCAATCCAGTAGTAGTGTTGCCATGTGGTACAATCCAGTAATAGTGGTGTTGCCATGTGGTACACTGAAAAACTGAAATAGCAGGTTAGTCACCAAAGTTTTCGAGCCGCTCCGTCTGTTACTTCGTTTGTGGAAATACCCTAAGCTACAATATGGAACCAATGTTTCTTATTTGGAAAAAGCACAGCGAGTATATTTATTCTTTATATTATACTATCAAAGTTACCCACATTATCAAAGATACACCGTTTTACGGTACTCCATTCTTGTTGAAATTCTAGTACTACACTGTGTTTGTCTTGATTCGCTATGAAATTTGACAGATAAAATTAGGGGCTCGTGGATTTTCCTATGTTTCGAGGGGTGTATCGATTAGCTTGGAACCAGACGACTAACTTTGGTTCGCTGTAATAGATTTTTTTAGATGCTTGTGCCATCAGCCACCAGATGGGCTAGTATTATTGTTTTGATTTGAACGAAGTTGATTTTGTGTGCAATGATCTTTGACAGTTTGCAAAGAGGGTATCATTTTGCATTTCAGTTTTGAGTAGAGTGAAATAGAAAGAACCAAAACGTGATCAACTTTTTGGCTCAGCTCTGGTACTGTCTTCCGTCCCAAGCAAATCCATGAACCCCTCGAAACATAGGAAAATCCACGATCCCCTCATTTTATCTGTCAAACTTTCATAGCGAATCGAAACAAACCTTGTGTAGTACTAGTATTTTGACTAGAATGGGGTACGTTAATCGATTTGCTTGGGACCAATAGGCTAGTCAAGTAGTGAGCCAATTTAAAATCGTTAGTTTCGTATTGATTGTTGGTAGTAGTGCTGCCATGCTGCCATGTCGTTCACTAAAAAATTGCAATAGCAGGTTCGTCACCAATGTTACCGATTCTCGAGTTGGCAGAAAAAAAAATGCTGATCTGAAACGGCAAATCATAATTTTTCTAAAATTTCAGCATATCAAATATATTTTCCGAGATTCGTCAAAACGTTGTCGAAATTTTTGCAAGTGCAAGTACAGACATTTATCAAAAAATTTGCTGAGCACATCAGCAAACAGACATGATACCGATATCAGCAAATACACAGCAAAAAAAATGTGATATCGATTAATGTAATCCAAGCTGATGTATGAAATAATGATGTAATAGCAAAATGTGTGTTGTGAATGGCTGTTCAGTCTCGACAAAATCAAAATACTGCTATTTAATTCTTGTCCTGTAATAGCAAAAAGCAGATACAATATTACATCAATGGATGTAATTTTGTTCGCAAAATCGATGTAAATCGTACAACATTATATTACACAACCGATGGATTGACCTGGTTGCAGCAGTTTGGATGTACACACAAAAAAATAATCGTTACTAAAATTAAAAATCATTGGTAGAATTAAAAGTTTTCGTTGATTCTTTTTGGTAGAAAGTCTGAAGCATTCAAAATAAAAATATGTAACTTGTCAAATCAAAAGTTTACCTCTTCGTTAATTTTAAAAGTTGATGCTTTTGAATCAAATTTTAGAACTGTCAAAAAGAAAACCAATGCTTTTAAAATGAAGTGCAAACTGTTTCAGTTCGAAAAGAGTTGTTTTTTATTATGACAATATATTTTTTATCTAAAATTTTATATATTATCATATTAATGATTTTCAAGATTAAGAAAAGTAGCCAAACTCATGTTTGTATCATATTTAAAACATAAATGTATTCATTTATTTTATAAAAAAAAAACAAAGAAAATAAAACTTAGTTTATGTTACCAGCGCATATTGTGTCCCAGCTCTATTAGGAATCAAAGGAAGGCTAATCCTACTGTTCATAGTCCTGAGTCTTCTAAGTGGCATGGGTTGAGTCAGATTCTTGTCCGTCTTGTAATGGTCGAAGTATTGAGTCGAACCTAAGCTCCACGGTCATTTCGTACTACTCAATGGAAACGGCATTCTGGAAGACATCTTTCAGCTTGAGGTTTACCAACACCAAAACCAGCTCACGAATGGGTAATTCCCTGTACATAATTGTCTTGTACGTTCATATGTTCTACGCCCACGTACGTTTGGTGGTCAGATTCCGGAATGATGGGTTGGGTGCCATGTAACGGGGTTTGTTGTAAGGATAGTCTTTTTCGGTTGAGACGTTTCACTCTGTTACGGGATTTGTTGGCCGGAACCATCTGATGTAAGCGCTTGTTTGTCAAGTATAAGCGTAGCTACAATGTAAACATAAATTTAATCGATCTCAAGAAAAAGAATTTTCCAACTCACCTACATGCCCTGTTGCAGCGGCTGAATCACAATCGATCACCGGAGGCACCTTCCGAACACCAATTTAACCCATTAAAAAAATTGAAATTCCGTAGAACGAACCCTACTTTGGCGGCGAATAATGTAGGGTTCAGTGCTGCCAAAAACGTTACTATGAAGAAGTATTTTTGACAGTTGAACAACTTTTATTTAAACAAATGCACTTTTAAAATTACAAGTCAGAAGTGAAAGAAAAACTTTCAAACCAAAGATATAGCTTTCATTTTGAAAATTTTCACTGTTAATTCAGGAAACTTTTATTTTAAATTTGCATTATTTTTATAGCAACAATTTTTGTTTTTTTGTGTGTAACAACTTTTTATTCTGTGTATATTTACTGAAATTTCGACATTATTTCACCTATTCATTTGCTGGCGAAAACAAAACTAAGAGTGTATGTTAATGTGATGCGATATTGTAGTTTTTATTTTGCAAAATTATTTAACATGTCCTTATTCATATTTTTAATTTGCAGAAATTCAGTAAATTGTTTTGTTTTACAGCCAAATACTTTACCGAGCTCTACCGAGTCACTATTTTATTGCTGAGATTTTCAGTAAAAATTGATAACTGCAGTTTTAGGGTTGCTAAGATCCCCGGAAACTTTGTATTTTGCCAAGATGATTGCCGATCACTCGGCTGTGGCAATCTCGGCAATTTATGAGATTCGGCAAAAAACCTAAGCGTGCAGATTAAAGCCACGCCGAAGTAATGTGAAATTAAATATTTAATACCAAAAAAAATTACCTTTTGCATTGGTAAACTAGTTTCAGCATTTCAAAAGAAAAGAAAAGAACTGTAGTCAATTTTGATTGTGACTCACTTACATCGTATATCTTGAATATCATTTAAGTTAAAACATAAACATCACCTTCATTTTTCGGAACGAATGATTGAGTAAACCTTCAGCACAATTCTACACTTCCTCTACTCCCATGAGACTTTCAATCACACAGTTTACGTACGGTATACTGAAGGAAGAGTGAATGAGTTCCTGGGAACCAATTTCCCAAAATATACACATTTATACCATGAACTGATGGTGCCGGCTGGAACAAGTGCCAACTGCCAACTGACTTTCTTTTGTCTGCATTGATTTGAAAATACATAAAATTTTCCTCTCAAGTTCATGGATGTCAGTAGGGTAAGTGGGCCAATTTCGGCGCTAGTGCTCCAGTTTTTGGCCCTAAGGTCTAACTCAAATTAGATGTGTACTTTCATAATTTAATTCACGTACAGATATGGCAAAATATATAATCCAACCGATGTGTTGAATAAATTATGTAAACAAGGAAAACAATTGAAAATTAAGATAGGGTCAATCAGATGACCAGTAGGGCCAAAAACTGGCACACTTATCGCAATGGTTAATAAAACAACATCCTTGGCTAGATTCATAACCACAAAACTTTAAAACGTGGTATTTTTTGTGAATTCAAATAATATTAAGCAAACTAGACCAAATCGATCACAACAAGTACCAAGAATAGGTCATAAAAGAACGATATCAGATTCACTGCGACTGAACTGGGACCGAATAATAATGGCTCTTTTAGGATATCGCATCATACAGAAAAAAAAGTTGAGGAGAGAGTACTCCAAGAATGGGAAAAATTGAGTCTGTTTACGAATGACTTCTTGGAAATATGCGAGAACCATTTAAAGGGCATCACCAACAGCATCAGAGTTGTTTAGTGGAGGATGGAATTGCAGCCATATACAGTAGGTTAACACGCTGCGCTGATGCAATGTGTCGTGGGCATTCTCCGGATGATGAAAGAATAAGATCAATCGTGCCTTTCGGGGGCACGGCTTGGAATGGGAAAACGCGACACGCTGAAGAATTTTTGGCAGTAAAACTGAATGCGTGGAGATTATGTTTACGACTTCTTAAGACGTTCGAGTCACAATATGTCAATGAGCTATTTAGAGTGAATCTGTTTTTAATAGATGTACTTTGGCAGTGCGGGCCCGTTAGCGTTTGATGAGTTTGGGAATGTTGGGAATGAATGTTTTTTTTTAATTCCTTTGGATTGATTCATCTAATCGATTTAAAGTCAGTTCCATACCATTGATGGAAATTTGAAATGGTCGTTTGACGTTTTTTACCATATGATTACTCAACTTAAGTAATTTTTTTTCCTATAACATGAAAATGATATATTGTTTTATCTATTGATCATTCAAATGCTCTCCAGATAAAATTATTGCTAGCTGATGCTAAGAAGTTATCTTTACTATTATTAAGGAGACTTTCAGCCGAACGCTGGTTCGTCTCCGTGATGCTAAGAACGAATCTTATTAATCCAGACATACCATGTTGCAATGCAATTTTGCATTGCAACATGGTATGTAGATTGTACAATTTATGGCATGGTTCTTTTTGTTTGGTAAATAATATCATACATCTTCAGCTCACTCTCAGCTGTTGTCAAGTTGAAACCGACAGCAGGTGAGGATCACGCGATAGCTGTGTATTGTATTTTGTGCGCTATATTTTTTCCGCTGATCGTTTATCCGACTTTAACCCTCTCGTAGGCCTCCCTTAGCTCAGTCGGTAAAGACGCAGCTACAAATTATAACTATGGTGGCTGGGTTCGATTCCTGGTCTAATCTAGGACTTTTTCGGGTTGGAAAATTTCTCTACTTCCCTGCACACTTAGAAAATATTACCCAACTCGGTTTGATTTCAACCGAGTTTATATCTGCTGAACGCTCGGTAGTCTGTTCGGTTCAAAGATGAATAACCGAGCTGTCGTAAGTTCTTTTGGCTACCCACAATCTGTCAAAGTTATCGAAAATCTCGGTTGATGAAAAATAAATCCAAGCAGAAATAACCGAACATCGGTTTACTCAAGCATTACCGAACGCTGTCAAACAAACCGACCCACCTGTTGTAATTACGGAATTCGGTTCTCTTGGGCAGCGCTCGGTTTTCACTTCAAATCCTGCTTTAAATTTGGATTGAGGATACGTTGCTTCGAATTTTCATAAAAATAAGACCAGTTTTGTCAAAGACATGTATGAAATACATTTATTGAATTTGTTTTGGCGAATAAAAACTTCCGAGTTGCAGCGTGGAAAAGTACAGTCAAAAGAAATATGTTAGTGGATTTCCTATGTTTCGAGGGGTGAATCGATTAGCTTGGGACCGAAGATAGTACCAGAGCTGAGCCAAAAAGTTGAGCACGTTTCTTCGGGACATATTAGTCTTGGAGTTACCTCTATTATTATACTGCAAAAATTGTACAAGCATCGAAAGTTCCGAGGGGCACGCAATACAAAGAACAATACAATGAAGTTAAAATGCAATCAAAATTAATTAAAGTAATTAATGCGTTTTGAAGTAGTACTGGCGTTAATTAAAATTATCTATCCGTAATTAATGTTTAATGTAATTAATATACTTTAATTACGAAATTTCAACTGTAATTAATGGAATTAAAAAGTAGTTAATGTTCTATATTGTGTAATTAATGTAATTAAAGCAGTAGTTAATGGAATTAATTTAATAACAGCCGTTGCCTGCGTTGGAGTTAAAGGTTATTGCGTGCCTCTTGGTAAGCTCTCAATTCATAACTGTGGAAGTGCATCTAGAACACTAAGTTGAGAAAACACAATAAGCAATATGCACACCAAAAAATAAGGAAAATTACATGACATGTAAACCAAAACCATTTTAAAATTACATCGCTTTAAACTATGTTTTAATTTAGAGTTGGTTGGAAATGCTAACATGAAGCTTTAGTGTGATAATTTATTAGCTAGAGAATGATCTTTTAGAAGAGAGTAGGTGGATAGTTCCGTTAGAGTACGGCAGTATGAAAATTGAATAGAAGTTGAAAATGAGCGAAGGGCCATTAATGCGTCAGTTTTTAAAGATAGACGCACATCTTTTGCCTAACCCGTACGATGAAGGCGGAGACTTGAAGTATGTCTCCAAGTCTACAGGCAAAAAATGTGCTTCCCGCTTTTGCTCATAAACTTGCTGCGGCTGAGTAAAAGTTCTAGCAACGTTTTCATCACTAACTAAAGCCCCACGTTGCGAGAGCATTTCCAGTCGATGGTGTGTTATAATGCAATTAACCACTTCATTCGAGCAGATAAAATGACGTTTACTACCACTCGAACTTTGAAATGAAACATTATTTTGAGATTTTTTCTTCTAGAACCTCGAGAAAAGTAGCCAAAATTTGTGCGTTTCATAAAAAAAAATAGAAATTAGTTGGTCCAGTTTTGTGAAAACACTGGTAGAAAGTCACGCCAAAACTGCTTGACAAAGTGGTCAATTCTTCTTTACCCAACTATGTATCGGGAAGTTGGCCAACTTGCGTGCGAAGAAAGTTGGAGTTCGCAAGTGAATCGGAAGATTCCGGAAAGATCACCTTGTGTATGGTGTTAAATCGGTGGAACCGCTGCCGAAAGTGAGACGCCATCTTGGGTGATTCGAATGAAAAGTGCTATCGTCAGGCAAAGCTTTGTCTGCGTTGCAGTTTTGTGAAGATAACCATCAGCACGGTGTTCCGTCGGCGGGATTGCACCCGATTTGTGACGCCTTTTGGCGAATCGCGTAATAAATATATCACCCATAGCGGTGAAATTTGAAGCTAGTGCTTTCGTTTGTTGGAAAACTTCGCGTGTGCATGGTGTTGCAGCCGTAGCTGAAAGTGTGACGCCATTTTGATTCGTGCATCGAAAAGAGTGATAATTGCTGGCAAATTTTTGCATACCGCTTGTCCGGACTTTTCCGGTAGTATCGCAGCTGAATTGTGACGCCGTTTGGCAAATCGCGTTGTGAAAATATCACCCATAGCGGTAAAATTGTTGTAAAAAAAAAGTTTGTGCTTTCGTGAAGAAAAGAACGCCACTGCCGTGAGTGCGGTGTTGTGTTGATCGTACTTCTTCAGTGAAGAATTGCGAAGCCATTTTGGCGAACCGTTTGAAGCTTTTGCTTTAGTGAAAAGAAGAAGTCTTTCCCTGATGTTGTGAAGATGATGCACACTCCGAAAAATACAAAAAGCAACGCGCAAGCTGGAGCACAATCCAAAAACGGTGAAGATCAAAAAGACGAACCAGTCAGTGAACAAAAGAAAAAACAAAAGAAAAAAGAAGAAATGAAGAAAATAAACGAAAAACTGAAAGTGATCAAAATCCAATTGGATGCAGTGAGAAGAAAGCTGAACAGGGTGCAGACGGCACTCAAAGTGAATGCGGAGGTGCCAAATTCTTATTTGGAAAATAGGCACTTTCTGCAACTGCAGCTGAAGACCATCGAAGATGCGTTGGTGGAATACAATGCCAACCAGCAGCGCATCTACAGCTTGGACGTGGGTGATGAGGCCCGCGAGGAAGCAGACGTAATGTATGTCCGATTCGAGCAGCGATACGGTGAGTTGTACGTTTTCATTATTAAATTGCTGGACGATATTGTCAAGAAAGAGAATGTTCCGGTAGTAGCAGCAGCTCCAGTACCGGTAGCTTCCGCTGCAGCGATGCACCTACCGCCGCTCAAGGTACCGTTGCCTACATTTGACGGTACATACGAGAACTGGTATGCATTCAAGTCGATGTTCGAAACGATTATGAATCGCTATCAGTCGGAGTCCCCAGCGATAAAATTATACCACCTTCTCAACTCGCTGGTAGGCAAGGCTGCAGGAATAATTGACCAGGAGATAATAAACAATAACGATTATGCAGCTGCTTGGTCGACATTAACCGAGCGATTCGAAAACAAACGGTTGATCATCGATAAGCATATCGATGCCCTTTTCGATCTTCCAAGGATGACGAGCGAGAACGCAACAGAATTGCGTAAGCTGATAGACGTCTGTTCGAGAAATGTTGATGCCCTCAAAAACCTTGAGCTTCCAGTTGAAGGATTGGGAGAAAGTATACTCATCAATCGAATCACAAAGAAGTTAGATGACGAAACTCGCGAGGCATGGGAATTGGACCAATCCGCAAACGAAATGCCGGATTACGATTCAACGATGGAATTTCTGAAAGAGCGATGCCGAGTGTTGGAGAAGATCCGTGTTCCGGAGAAGCGCATCGTTAAACCCGTGAAACTACTGAAGCCGACCGTAGAAGTGAGAACCAAGGGTAGCAGTCTAGTGGCAACCGCTGACAAATGTCCACAGTGTTCAAACAACCATGCGTTATGGAAATGTGACTTCTTCAAGAAGGCAAACCTGACAGATCGATACAATACCCTTCGACGCATCGGAGCGTGCTTCAACTGCCTCCAAAAGGGACATCGGACAGTCGAGTGTTCATCGGAACATTCTTGCAAGAAGTGCAACAAACGGCACCACACCTTCCTTCATCCAAACGAGACATCTACAAAAAAGAGTGAAGCTCCGTCAGCGGTAAACTCAAAAGACGATCAGCAGAATCAGAAGCGAGAGGTACCTGCTGGGCCTAGTACTTCAACACCTGCAATCAGTAAGGAGGAACAGCAGTCAAACTTCTGTACTCGACCAAAGTCGGGTAGACAGATACTACTCTCAACAGCGGTAGTACTGGTCTATGGAAAAGCGAACAACCCGTACCCTTGTAGAGTTCTTCTTGACTCGGGGTCACACACAAACTTCGTTTCGGAACATTTCGCTACGTTGTTGGGATTGAAGAAGCAACCTGCTAACTTTTCGATCGGTGGGTTGAATGAAACGCAAACGAAGGTTCGATTCAATATACACACGCAGCTGAAATCTAGAGTAACTGATTATACTGCTTGTCTTGAGTTGCTCGTGGTACCGAAGATAACTGGAGAGCTGAAGAAGATATTGGAGAGCTTGTGAAGCGATTCTGGGAAATCGAAGCGTATTGCGATTCCGAGATTCGGGATGAATCAATCGAAGAGGCTTGCATGAATCATTTTCGTGAAACTCATGAGCGGACTGCAGAAGGACGATACGTTGTTCGTCTTCCGTTTAACGACATGAAGTTGCAGCTTGGTGACTCGCGAACGATGGCAGAAAGGCGCTTCCTGACGTTAGAGAAGAGGTTGGATAGAGCACCAGAACTAAAGGAGCAGTACATGGCGTTCCTACGAGAATACGAGCAGCTTGGCCACATGAAGCTGAACAACGATGTAACCGATGAAGATCCACACTCGGTATTCTATCTCCCTCATCACTATGTCTTGAAGCCCAGCAGTACGACAACAAGGCTTCGCGTGGTGTTCGATGGTTCTGCTGAATCGAGCACTGGTATCTCTATCAATCAGACGCAGATGATCGGACCTACAGTGCAGAATCACTTGGTTTGCATCGTATCGAACTTCAGGGTTTTCAAATACGGCTTCACTGCGGACGTCCCCAAGATGTACCGTCAAGTTGGAGTACATCGAAACGATAGGCGGTACCAAAAGGTTGTAAATAGATACGACAGCAACCACCCGCTCCAAACGTATGATTTACAAACGGTAACATACGGATTAGCTTCGTCTCCGTTCTTGGCCACGATGGCGCTTCTTCAACTAGCCAATGATGAAGAGCAGCAGTTTCCACGAGCTGCAGCCGCAGTCAGGAAATCCTTCTATATCGACGATGTACTGACTGGAGCGAACACACTGGAAGAAGCTCTAGAGTTGAAGAATCAGATTATCGGATTACTGAAGAAGGGTTGCTTCAGTATGCACAAGTTTTGCTCGAATTCGGAGGCATTACTGGAGGATGTACCGGAAAACATGCGAGAAAGTGTTATCAACATCGAAGACCCAACCATTAATGCAGTCATCAAGACTCTAGGTGTAGCTTGGCAGCCACAGGAAGATTGCTTCACATTTGTCGTTCCAGTTGACACTACAGTTGAACCGAATCGACTCACAAAGAGGTTGATTCTCAGCCAGATTGCGAAGATTTTCGATCCATTGGGTTTCGTGGGCCCTGTGGTGACAGCAGCGAAGTTGATCATGCGGGAATTGTGGTCTCTCAACTTGGATTGGGACGAACCTGTGCCCACTGAAATGGCGAATCTTTGGACGGACTTTCGAAACGAGCTGCACTGTCTAAATGAGTTGAAGATACCGAGATGGATCCTTTCGGATGAAGCATGTGCTGTGGAGCTCCACGGGTTTGCAGATGCATCGGACTTGGCATATGGCGCTTGCCTGTACAGCAGGTTGGTGAAAGGCGATGGATCGGCTGATTTGAAGCTGATCTGCAGTAAATCAAGGATTCTTCCGAGAAAGAAAGGAAAGCAGAAAGAGATCACCACCCCGCGAGCGGAGCTGTTGGCGGCTCAACTTCTAGCAAGGCTTACAGTGAAACAGTTGGATGCCCTCGATGTCCAATTCGAATCCGTGGTACTTTGGAGCGATTCACAGATAGTATTGTGCTGGTTGCGCAAATCACCCGATTATCTTGCAGTGTACGTCGGGAACAGAGTCCGAGAAATCCAACGATCGACGGATAATTTCGCTTGGAAATACATCCCTTCCAAGTCGAATCCAGCTGACACGATATCCAGAGGCATACAACCCAAGAATTTGAAGGCGCATGAATTGTGGTGGAATGGTCCACCAAACCTTCGATATCCTGACGGGCGATTCGATGAACCACCACCTATTGCCGGACCTTCGTAGCGTTGTG
Organism: Ochlerotatus camptorhynchus; assembly: GCF_037179485.1. NCBI lineage: Eukaryota > Metazoa > Arthropoda > Insecta > Diptera > Culicidae > Ochlerotatus > Ochlerotatus camptorhynchus. Next base: position 1,138,530 of record NW_027040849.1, read on the forward strand.
CTCGTAACGACACGTAGTCATCCGAGATTGGAACTTTTCGATCAAATAAGCCGATATAGCATCATACAACGTACCATGGCGTATGTTGTTCGATTCTGTGACTACGTCAAGAATGGCAAGAAAACTTTGACCAACGGGCTGCCTACTGCATCTGAAATGACACGAGCAAGCACGTTGATTGTCCGTATGGTGCAGAATGAAGTTTTCGAATCGGAAATCAGCACGCTGAAAGCAGGGAAGGAGTTCAAATTTCCAGTACGTAATTTGAATCCATTCGTCGACGAAAGTGATGGAGTCCTACGTGTGGGAGGTCGATTGAAAAATGCGGCCATTCCATATCAACATAAACATCAAGCGCTGTTGCCCGAGAAACACCCAGTGACGGTAACATTAATACGATACCTGCATCGTACGAATATGCACATCGGACAGCGAGGTCTCCTAGGAATTGTTCGACAGCAATACTGGCCGCTGAATGCGAAGAACCTGATTCGAAAGTTGGTTCATCAATGTGTTCCTTGTTTTCGGACGAAACCAACACGATCCTCACAACTAATGGGGAATTTGCCAGACTACCGAGTGCAACCTTCACCAGTTTTCGCGCACACTGGAATCGATTTTGCTGGCCCATTCAAGATTCGATCGAACACGAAAATAAGGAATGCTGCAGTACTGAAAGGCTACGTGTGTGTGTTTGTATGCATGGCTACACGTGCTCTACATCTTGAAGCTGTCTCCGATTTGACGTCCGAAGGTTTCATGGGAGCCCTTCAACGCTTTGTAAGCCGTCGAGGACTCGTTGTGAAGCTGTATTCTGACAACGCTTCAAATTTTGAAGGTGCTAATAACGAAATGAATCGACTGGCAACCCTGTTCCAGGAAGAACAACATCAGCTGAAGCTCAACGAATTTTGTGCCCAGAGAGCGTGGTGGTCATTCATTCCGCCACGCAGTCCTCATTTTGGTGGGATTTGGGAAGCCGGCGTAAAGTCGGTGAAATCGCATCTAAAGCTGATCATGGCAGAACACAAGCTGTCATTTGAACAATTTGCAACTGTGCTGACACAAATCGAAGCCGTGCTAAATTCACGCCCCCTCGTGCCAGTATCAGATGACCCGAATGACATCAATGCCATTACTCCTGCCCACTTTCTGATCGGGCGTGAGTTCCAAGGAATCCAGGAACCGTCGTATGAACATATTCCGCAAGGCAGACTGTCCCAGTGGCAACTGGTTCAAGACATGAAGCAGAAATTTTGGAAGCTGTGAATGTGAGACTACTTGCACGAATTGCAGAAGCGCCCGAAGGATTTCAAGGTCACCGATTACCAGGTGGGAGCCTTGGTCCTCATCGTAGATGAGAATACTCCGCCACTGCAGTGGCAGCTGGCTCGAATCATAGAGTTACATCCCGGCAAAGACGGCCACACACGCGTGGTTAGTCTTCGAACGAAGGATGGAACGACGAAAAGGGCCGTAAAGAAGATCTGTCTTCTGCCCTTAGACAACGAGAGAGATCAACGAGACGAGTAAGGTTTTGAAATTCCCAATTTCAACGGCCCGGAGGATGTTGAGTGTAGCAACGCACCCGCAACGCTGCCAACCTTGAAGAGAGAAACCCATTTCATTTTTTACCAACACACCTAAACTCTGTAAAGTACGCAGTCAATTTTCTATAGCAGAACAGACCAGACGCGTTTTCTTTCGTTCCACGCGGAAGAAAATTTTCATTTACAGTCCACTGTTTCTCCCGAGCTCGTTCAATGGTTACAATACATTTCATTGTACCTCTATCCCTTCAGCTTTTTTAAGGCTCATGGTGATATGTAAAATTGTCACTGTTAAAATTTCAATTTGACCAATATTTTTCAAGAATCTGACTCAGATTCTTGGGAAAACGCATTTTAAATTTTCCAATAACATCGCATTTATCCTTAAAAACGTACGGGATAGAGCCCACAAATGGCCGTAATAAAGATTGATTTGCTCTGTTGTAAGTTCAAAATTTTTATGGCACAAATATCAAAAACTGTCGTGCATGAAATTGATACCCAACATTTTTTGCGTGTAGATTAGTGATTTCAGAGCTGTAAATTTCATGTTAATTGTAATTTTGAAGATGTAAAGTGAATGTAAGCACTATCGGAAATAAGGAACTAATAGCGAATGAAGAGAAATAAGTTGCATTGGAGCAGTCCTCTCTATATTAAAGTAAAAAAAGATGAAGAAGTTACATTGGAGAATAGATCAACACAGTAAAAATTAAATTTAAATATTACATCCAAGAGGATGCACTTCAATCATGTCGAAAATCTCATGTAATTTTTATGGCCACAACAATAAACAAATGTAGTAAAAGCAGCGTAATGTCAGTTCATGCACTGTATTAATGATAATTTTGTCCTTTTTGACAAGTAATATTACACCATATTTTGACACGACTGAAGTGCATCCACTTTGATGTGATATCAACATTAATTTTTTGCTGTGAATGAACATTGGGTTTTTGCTATGTTCGTTGGGCAATGTTATATGGGACCATGTTTGAGTCTTTCGTATTACAGATCAATAACTCTCAAATCACCGAATCACGGATCCCGAAAATTTTCAATCCCGCAATGAGTATACAAAGCAAATACAGCGTGTTTATTTACAAAATTACCACACCATTGTCAGTGAGCTCGTAAATGAAACTAGGTGGCCAAATTTTATAGGTTTCGCATTGGGTGGTTTTTCCCATATTTTCCTTTCTCTCGAATCGAGATGTTCAACGAGTTCCTATGGTACCTACATGTAAACATACGTGCTGTGGGGGTCGGGATAAGCTGAGAGAAATCCGAACCGTAGTAAAATGTGGCCCCCAGAACCAGAAAGCAACAAGCATCAAACGGCACACGGAGGTTTATGGCGCGGATCCGTGCTTTCTCTAATTATGGCTTCTTCCAAACCTCAAGATTGGCTTCCATACTGACGACTGCTGGCCGCGGTTGGTTTCGGGCCGTGGTTATGGACTATTTATTTGACCGGTTGTTTGTTTGTTTTAACAATTTTTATGCTAGTTAATCTGTTCGACCACGATGTGTTCATTTGGCGGTTTCTTGGATCGGCTGTTTCTCGAACGGTGAACTAAATGGCGGCACATTTTGTGGGAGTTTGATTTTCCTCAAGGTAATAAAAGTTTCACGGGAGTTTCTTTGATGTTTCAATCGGGATTTTCTTTAATATACAGGCAAGCTCTGTAGTATAGTTTCAAGAATTTTACCCTTACCTAATGTTATGTATCATTGAAACATTTTGAAAATATTTAGCTCTTCTTAGCAAAAGTCGTGCAGTTGAATTCCTTCCCACCCAGGCTGACATTTGGTATATCGTTTTCGGTGGTCCCAGTGGCGTGCAGTGAAATGAAGTCTACTTAACCGCACCGCGCGGGTTTATCTTGTCAGCGCAGTGACTAGGGCCATTAATCTTTTCCTCCATGGAGGAATTCCGGTCTTTGGTCTCTGATGGGCCATTCTTCTTTATACGCTTTGTTTTTAGCACATCACGTTGCTGCTTTACAACTTGCAGACAGCGAACGTAAAATAAAGAATTTCCATGGCTTTTATTTTTTTCTTCTCGCTACTAAATATACCCAACCACTTTGTCACTCAAGTCGAAAGTATACCTACATCAGGAAAAATAAATTAATTCGGGCATCCGATTTTATTTTTCGTTCCTGGACGCGACAATGTGCTAAAAGTCAAATTTTCCACGAGAGGTCGCTCTGGCGCTGAAGTTGGAATTTCGTAGCCGAAAAAAAGAAAGAGTGAGTGTATGAATTTGTCAGCCAAGTGAAAATTCAAACACCGCAAAGCAGCATATAGAGGAAACATTCTTTTCGGATTTCCTGAACGGACACATTTTCAAGTCATTTGTGAAGACGAATCAAAACAAAAATTGAAACCTCAAAAAGACACCACCGTGGTTATGCTTCAGAGGAAGCAGAACGTGCAACATGCGTCATTCGAAAATACTTGCTTATTTTAAAAGTAGGATCGTATTCCTCATCGATGGTACCGAAGAAAAAAGTGTTAGGCAAAGTTGAAATGCTCAACGATCAGGATTGGCGCAGAGACTTTTTTTTCAACTTCTCCTGACATAGAGAACAATCATTGTTATTGCTACATAATATACTCATACGAATGGAAGAATGGTATATGATGGATCTGACGCGCAACTTCGGATGGGAAGTAAAGCCGTTGGTCCCCGGTTCATGAGTTGTGATGGGTCGATAGGTAGGGTCCAGGTGTGGGAGCTGCCTTCCTGGCACGTCGGTAGCATTGGTGCTCAGCACGGAAAACAAGACCGACGGAAAAAACAAACCAAAGGATCTGACGCGTTGCGGCAAATTGACAGCTAATTCTATTGTCTAACTGTCAAATTTGCGTCAACGCAAAGCAAACGGATCTAATGTGGGTGGCCCTTTAGAGAGAAATTTTTATTTTGTTACATTTAAATTAGCGAGCAATTTGCTCTAGGTTTTGAGTAAATGTTATATTGAGACGTACGTACGAACGTAAGAATTCCATAAGAACCACTTATTAATTTTAGCCACATGAAATCGGTATGAATTTCATTGAGTTGCCTTATGAAAAATAATGTTGACAAAAATAATAAAACGGAGCAGACTGGAACCGAACCATGGACGTTAATATTACGAGGCCCGAGGTGTTCACCACTCGTCTTTCAACGATAATCAATGGTTAAAGGGTTAGAAAAGCTACCACATGTTAAACGAAAATCATTCATCTTGATATCAACAAATTATATGGATTAGCATGGCATAGGGGGAACGGCTCTAATGTTGGCCTATGGATCTAAGATTGGGTCCATCGCTAAAATTCTGCTATTTATCAATTTTATCTAGATGAAGGCGTCATTGGGACGGTACTAATGGATATTTTTGGTCGCTATTGAATATTAAGCCGATTGCTGAATTTACGGCCTAAATAAGGGGCCGACATTACATCCATTTCCCCTATATAAGGTAAAATATCAAGAACATATATCAAAAATTTGTTCCCGCCATAGAGCAGTTCCACGCAGACTCGCGAATCGTTTCGGATCGATGTTTTTAGAAATACAGCTTTCCCCCGAAGAACGCGTTACCCACTGAGTTGCACCCACCGCTTTGTCTCGGTGGATTTTCAACCAAGCGCTCTGATTTTCTGCGAGTGACTAGTTCTCCATTGACCCACTCACATGCAAAAAATCAGACCGACTCGCAAACCTCGCCGAGCAAAATCGTTGCGTGCAACTCAGTGGGTAACGTGTTCTTCGGGGGATAGCTGTACTTGTAATTTTTCACAGCTGTTTGTTATTGTCCAACATGTAATTTTATACCTTACTCGATACCTTGGCTCCTTAGTTTTGTATGCAACTAACTTCTGGAAAGGGCTTATGTAAAAATGATACGCATCAATTAAAAAATACACATCTCTAGAAAGGTTTATTTGATCAAGATGAAGTTTTGGGCGAAGTTCAATAAAAAATATGCACAGACAAAAATATGTTGCCCAATAAAGAAAAAAAAATTAATATCAACAAAAAAATAAAATAATTACTCAAATTGCATATATTAAACAAAATATATTTTAATTTTTGTTTTGTAGTATAGATAACGAGTGACCTATTGACAATGTGTTTCAGTTGGACAATTCATAAAAAACAAGTTATGAATTATTGAAAATAGTAGCATTTTCCAAAAAAATACTACCTATAGTACAGCACTACTACTTGATTGTTTTGTCGCAACAATAACAGAGGTAACTCAAATAAACTTCAATTATTGCGACACTGCACAGCTGTATAAAGTCCCGATAAAGGTAACTAGTAGGCGGATAGAGCTGGAATGGCTGCAATACAAGTTATGGGCAGATACCCCATTCAAGAAGAAGGTTTCGTGATCGCCAAATTTAACGGAATATGTGGTGTGTGACGAACCTATTGAAAGACATGAGGAACGACCTCTAAACTTTCGATTTGATTTTGCGGCCCTTTCGGACTTGTTGCTAAACGTTGACTGGAATGCGATATCTACTATAATAGATGTCGATGAAATGGCGGAAATGTTTTGTTCCATTTTGAACGATTGGCTTGTTTCGAATGTTCCACGAATTCGGCCGTCAGTTTCGCTTGCCTGGAGTACTCTCCGTATACGGGATTTAAAACGCACTCCCAATGCTTGTCAACGGAAACTACGTCGTCAACGAACGCCTGGCAACAAACGAAGTTTTCAACAAGCCAGCAATGCGTACCGGTTTTTGAATGCCACTATCTACAAATCTTACGTATTGCGTGTGCAAATGGGTCTGAGAATAAATCCACGTGGTTTTTGGCGCTTTGTTAACTCCAAACGGAAAAGTGCAGTGATCCCAACGAATGTCTACCTGAACGAAACGACTGCAGCGTCAGCTACAGAGTCATGCCAGTTGTTCGCCAAGCATTTTGCATCCGTATTCACGACGAATCCCGCCTCATACTTGGAAATCGATGAAGCCACCAGTGATGTTCCTGCTGATTTTGTTGAGTTTGGACTATTTGCTGTAAATCCAGAAATGGTCTCATTGGCTGCAAATAAACTGAAACGTTCGTTTGTCCCTGGTCCTGATGGTTTGCCTGCAGTTATATTATGCCGTTGTTTTGCCGCTTTAGCACAACCGTTGTGTGATATCTTCAATCGCTCACTTCAGCAAGCAAAATTCCCTCGCATTTGGAAGCAATCGTTTATGACAGCCATTTTCAAACGTGGGGATCGGTACAATGTTGTTAACTATCGGGGAATCACGAGTCTCTCAGCTGTCTCAAAATTGTTTGAGATTATAGTGGGTGGAGTTATTCTCGATGCCACAAAAAGCTACATATCCACTGATCATCACGGATTCATGCCCGGACGATCGGTTACCACCAATTTGTTGAATTTTACGTCGAAGTGCATAACAAGTATAGAGGAAAAAGCGCAAGTCGATGTAATTTATACCGACCTGAAGGCGGCGTTCGATAAAATTGATCATAACATACTGCTGCACAAGTGATCTCGTCTTGGAGTTTCTATGCAATTGGTTTTTTGGTTGGGATCCTACCTTACAGAGCGTGTTCCTCGAGGTTGAGGGTTGTGTATCTTCGCCGTTTTCAAACAAGTCTGGAGTTCCACAAGGTAGTAATCTCGGACCGTTGCTGTATATTCTGTTCTTCGACGATGCTGCTTTGGTTCTGGGTGAAGGATTCAAACTGGTCCATGCAGATGATTTAAAGCTGTACATTGTGGTGCGCACACAAGAATATTGTTGGCTTCTGCAAAACTCGCTAGCTTTGTTTGCCGATTGGTGCCAGAGAAACAAACTGACTATTAGCGTGGAAAAATGTCAGATAATCACGTTTCACCGCATGGTACATCCAATTTTGTTTGACTATCATATCGACGGCGATACTCTTACCAGAGTTACCAGTGTGACTGATCTAGGAGTTCAACTAGACACAAAAATGACATTTGATTTACACCGTTCAGCGATCATATCGAAAGCAACGCGACAGTTGGGCTTTATTTCCAAAGTTGCGAAGGATTTTTCGGATCCACATTGTTGGAAGTCATTGTACTGTGCACTTGTCCGTCCAAATTTGGAAAATGTGTCCGTCGTTTGGCATCCTCACCATGTCACGTGGTGCCTAAGGGTCGAACGGGTTCAGAAACGGTTAATTCGTCTGGCACTGAAAAACTTGCCGTGGAGTGATCCTGACAATTTGCCGCCGTATCCTGATAGATGCCGACTGTTGGGCTTAGACACACTGGAACAACGACGGAAAGTATAGCAATCGTTGCTTATTGCTAAGCTGTTGAATGGTGAAACTGATGTCCCCGACCTGCTTGCGATGTTGAACTTCCGTGTGCCGAGCAGACCTCTTCGGAATACAACGCTACTGCAACCAAGTTTTCACCGAACCATGTTTGGGAACAACGAACCAATCTCAGCGTGAATTCGTGCATTTACGGCTGTCGAAGAGTTTTTCGAGTTCAATGAACCAACCGAACGTTTTGCAAATCGGATTAGGTCTGTGTTAAATTAGCTCTAATTTTATTCATTAAGACTAAATTGTCAGATGAATTATTTTAAATACAAATACAAATACAAATATAAATATGCAGTTGCTACGCACCCGATGGGCGATGGAGCAGTTCTATGAGACGCTGGTTGGACTTACCGAAGAGCTGATCGGACGAAGATCGGTAGTCATCGGAGGAGACTTCAATGCTTAGGCAGTGGAGTAAGGAAACAGATGTACCAACGCAGGAGGGCAAATTCTGCTGGAAGCTCTGACGAAGCTGGAAATCAGGCTGTTCAATAAAGGCACCACCTGCACTTTTAGCAGAGATGGCCGGGAATCCATTATCGACGTCAATTTATGCGGACTGCATTTTGTCGCTGGTGGAAAACATGAATTGTAGAGTGTGTGAAGCATATACTTTTAGTGACCATCAGGCAATTCGATATGGCATCGGCCAACGGAATCCTGTGGCAGTGCAGAGGACGAGAACTTGCGACCTGAAGTGGAAGACGAGTTGACAGAATCGTTAGGGAAAGCATGTGACACGACCATGCCGAGGAAACTGGACCTAAATAACAGACGGCCTCCAGCTTACTGCTGCAACGAGGCAATTACCACCCTCCACGCTAGTTGTCTCAGAGCCAGAAGAAAGTAACGTAGAGGAATGTTCCGAGCACATAAACGAGAGATAAAGCAGAGCAAGTCAAACTGTCAACTGGAGCTGATTCGAGACGCTGCTGCCAACGACGCACATCGTGTCGTGATGACGAAGATCAGATGTCAAGTCATGCCCGCTGAAATGTGCTTAGAGAACCTGAAAGTCATCGTGGAAGGACTTTTCTCGAAGCACGATCCTACGACCTGGCCACATCGTACGGTGACGGAGAGGGAGATAACGACGAAGTCACCAACAAGCAACTCGTAGCAGTGGCTGCTGGATACACTCGGCAAACTCTTGGACAGGATCGAGATGTTTTTATGACAGGTGGGCAATAACTCACGGTCTCCCAGTATTGGTGAGTTCTTTGCCGTTAATGTTCACGAAAAGTTCACTATTTTGCCATACAGAAATTCAAAACAAAATTTTTTATGGGCGGATTTGGACAGTTTTCGACCTGTTTCATACGACCGGAAGGTCGACCAAACAACATGCTCGATATCGTGATAACCACTGCCACACGCACATAAATTGCTGCCTGAGAGCTCAATTCGATAGAAGTGCGAGTCTAACGAGCAGTGATTGGACATAAGCCTTGATATAACGCGTATAAAGTCGCGGTTCATGTCCAACCCTTTTAACCATGGTTTATTCGACACCTTTGGGAGAATAGAATGTAACCATCTTCCCAATTCACCATCATTCTACCGTTTGTTGTAAGAATAGTAAGCATTTATCAGTAATTCCATGAATAGTGGATAAATAATAGTTAAACTTGATTTCAAAATCATTTTGATGGTTAAAATATTGAAAAAGAAAATTTCCCGATTTTGTCAGTTTCCCGTTTTTGCCAGCCTAAAATTTCAGATGGGGCTGAAAAAAACGGGAAAGTGCTGTATAGATAATGTGACCATGTTACAGTCGCTATAGATCAATGGAGACGCATGAAAGCCTAGTCGCTTAGGCGTATTGAGCAAACACCTTGAACTTGATAAAAAAAATTTATAATTTTTTTTTTATTTACCTTTCATTTGATATTTTGATCTTTGAAATCGGCCCAGTGCACAGTGGTCCAGAATGCAGATTTAGGTGGAATGATATGTTTTGAGCCTGAAATTTAAACTTTAGACTAAAAGTCTCTTCTACAAAGTTGTTCCTTATAGTTATGCCCTCATTTTTATGACAATGAATTCTAGAAGGGTTCCTATTATCATTAAAATCAAAAATTCAAACAAATCGGAACGCCACTCAACTGGAGTTGCTCTTCTAGACATAGAAAAAGCATTCGACAGTGTTTGGCATGAAGGTTTGATTGCTAAATTGAAAAAGTTTAATTTTCCACTTTATATTATGAAATTAGTTCAAAATTATTTAACTGACAGAACTCTTCAAGTAAATTATCAAAATTCCAAATCTAATCGACTACTTGTTAGGGCAGGAGTTCCTCAGGGTAGCATTCTTGGGCCTATATTGTATAACATTTTCACTTCGGACCTCCCTGATTTGCCTCAGGGTTGCCACAAATCTTTGTTCGCTGATGACACAGGCATTTCCGCTAAAGGAAGAAGTCTTCGTGTTATTTGCAGCAGACTTCAGAAAAGTTTAGATATTTTCTCTTCTTATTTACAAAAATGGAAGATTTCTCCCAACGCTTCCAAAACACAACTTATAATATTTCCACATAAGCCCAGGGCTTCCTTCTTGAAACCTAGTAGTAGTCACATAGTCACTATGAACGGAGTTCCAATTTCCTGGTCAAACCAAGTGAAATATCTTGGATTAATACTTGACCAAAAATTAACTTTTAAAGATCACATTGAGGGCATTCAAGCCAAATGTAACAAATATATTAAATGTTTGTATCCTCTTATAAACAGGAAATCCAAACTTTGCCTGACGAATAAACTTCTAATATTTAAACAAGTTTTTAGACCGGCCATGCTTTACGCTGTACCAATATGGTCTAGTTGCTGCACTACCAGGAAAAAAGCACTTCAAAGGATTCAGAACAAAATTCTGAAAATGATTTTGAAGTTGCCTCCCTGGTACAGTACAATCGAAGTACATAGAATTTCGAATGTTGAGACTTTAGCACAAATGTCCAACAAAATAATTAATAATTTCAGGCAAAAATCGTTGCAATCCTCAATTGCAACGATTAATTCCCTTTATACTTAGATAAGATTTAGTTTTAGTTTTTAGTTTTAAGATATCAATTGTTATACTGACATGCAGGTTAAAAAACCTGTTTAAAATACTGAATTGCCAAGACATGAACAATGTAAAAACACTTAGATATATATCATAACAATTAAGGCTGGTACGTTACTGCAGTAACTGGAGCACCTAGGTTAAAATGAAATGTAATTTATTTTGAATTTGGAACAAATAAAGAGTTAAAAAAAAAAAAAAAAATTAAAATCAAAAATCTAACTTACTTGTTTGAATAAATTAAGGTATACATTCTTCGGCAAAGTTATAGCTGAGCTAATTTAAGGCAACTTTTTAGAAAACAACTTTTTTGTATCTCTTAAATTGGCCGATTTAGAGCTATTTCCTTGAATTGAGTTAGGGAGGCTCTAAAAAAACAGTTGTTTTGCTCTAGTTGTCTTGTTTCGAATTTCTCAGCAAAGGTGTCTTAAAATAACTTTTAGATCTTAAGAAGGCGCAAATTTTTGCCGCACAAAGCTTGTCAATATCTTTCGCCGATCAAGAGTTATTGAGCAAAACAACTGTTTTTTTTTAGAGCCACCCTAACTTAATTCAAGAAAATAGCTCTAAATCGGCCAATTTAAGAGATACAAAAAAGTTGTCTTATACAAAGTTGCTTGAAATTAGCTTAACTATAACTTTGCCGAGGAATGTATACCTTAATTTATTCAAACAAATAAGTTAGATTTTTGATTTTAATGATAATAGGAACCCTTCTAGAATTCATTGTCATAAAAATGAGGGCATAACTATAAGGAACAACTTTGTAGAAGATACTTTTAGTCTAAAGTTTCAATTTCAGGCTCAAAGCAAATCTGTATTCTGGACCACTGTGCAGTGGTACAAAATTTATGAGTTTTGAAAAAAATCGAAAAAAAATCGATTTTTACGACCACTTTAACATGGAAATGGTCACTCTAATGGGAGAATAAAATAAATACGGATCTTATATTTTGCGATAAAGAATAAAACAAAAAAAAAACCAACTTCTGAGAACCAATACATTGTCTTGCTATGGTATGGCTGTTAATGCGCAACAATATTTATAGTCTGGCGGTTAAAAAATTATGAAAACTGGCAACTTTGATTTCTCAAATAATAATCTGGCACCCCATGAAAATGCTCAAGCTTTTGCCGAACGTTTTCGTTTTACGTTACATTTTCTTATTATCTGTGTAATACCAATTTCAATGTAGCAGCGCCGGTGGTGTAGTGGTAAGCGTGATTGCCACTCACCCCAAAAGGCCATAAAATCTCTGATCACGTCTTCCTTCGGAGATGAGTAAAGCTGTTGGTCCCCGATTCATGAGTTGATGGGTCGATGGGTAGCTGAGGGAGCTGCCTCCCTGGCGTCAGTTGCATTGGTACTAGATTTTTTTTTCTTTGGTTTGTTTTTTTTCCGTCGATCTTGTTTTCCGTGCTCAGGAACCAATGCTACCGACGTGCCAGGAAGGCAGCTCCAAAACCTGGACCCTACCTATCGACCCATCAACTCATGAACCGGGGACCAACGGCTTTACTTCCCATCCGAAGGAAGACGTGATCAGAGATGTTATGCCTCAGAACATCCCGGCGGCGCCGACTGGGATTGAACCCAGGCCTGCTGGGGTGAGAGGTAATCACGCTTACCACTACACCATCGGCGCCGTTTGCATTGGTACTAGATGTCATTGCAAGACAGCCTATATTACATGATATAAGCCATAGTCTGTACGGGGTATAAAACAGTTTTGGCCAATTCTCGCGTCACCTTTCAAATAGACCTATCTACATTGATCGATTCTCTTCAACGACTCTCTCTTTCGTTAATAACTTATTTCGGGCAAATTTTTCTACATAGTCTGTTAAAAGAAAGTATTATCAAGCGTGTTGGATGATAAGATCAGCTGAACATGTTTTTGGAGCCGAGTTATTAACGAAAGAGAGAATCGTTGAAGAGAATCGATCAATGTAGATTGGTCTATTTGAAAGGTGACGCGAGAATTCTATCCACAGATCGAAATTATTACTGATGTGAGAAGAGAAACGACACTTTTCACCGGTACAGAGAATCAAAAGTTAAAACAAAGAGCGAGAGAACTTTGTTCACTCAAAGTAATTCTCTCGAGAAAAGTAGCCTTGATAATTTCTTCTCACACAGTAATGACAGCCGATAATTTCATTTCCTTTTCGGTATTTTTTATAGTGATTATGATTTTTAACCCTTCCCGAGAACCCGATTTCATGCTGTCTTCAGACAAAATCGAGCTTGGTCGTACGGGTCTGATGGATTCGCGGTTGTATGAGAGAGACAACTTGTACTCAGATATGCCACATATACAATGTTCAGTGTAGCATTCAAACCATTTGTGGAATACTTCTATCATTTGGGTTATCGTTCGTTGATGTGTTTTTTTTTTTTTTATTAGGGATCATTCCCAAAAAATTATTTGAGCTGAATAGAGGCTGAATAAGCCATATTTTAGCTGAAGAAGCATATTTTTGTCTGAACTTACAATGTTTGTTGGGTTCAACACGCAGCAAACAAAATAAATCTAGCATTCAGAATCATAAGTGCTTAGCTGCGATGATCGATTACCTTCATCGATTTCCTCTTCGCATTTATACAGTTAAGTGATCAAATTTTCCAAAATTGTTCCAGTACAGTGTACTAAAACGATGTATTAGCTAGCAAAATAAACATCAACGGCTCCGCAAAATGTTAAACCTGCCAAGATATTAACAAAAGACAAAATCGATCATCGCAGTTAGGCCCTTATGATTCTGAACGCTAGAAATATTGCTTACGAAAGAAAACAGTGACTTCTTCTTTATCTTTTGTTTTGGTCCTTGGTTGGCTCAAATCAACATAGCATTTTATGAGACGTTTCTAATCAGCTGATTTTTCAATTTTGAATGAACTTTGACAGGAGGCAATAACCTAACGACTGTGTGAAACAACATTAATATCAAATTCTGTCAGGCTGGCTCCTGTTATTTCGTAAAATTAACTTTGTCATGTGTTATCAACGTTCTCCCACTGTTTAAATAATTGACGGAGTGTGACGTCAAACTCCGATTGGTAGTAAATGTCATTTCAACAGCTCGAATGAAGTGGTTAATAGGATATGAAATAGTGCACTCACCGAATTTGGGAGAGAGATATTTTCATGGTTTGGATGGGAGAGGAAAATGAATAATCATTGAAGAATGAGAGATGAAAATAGAGTCTATTCTCAGCTCTGCCAAAAGCAGCTTGAGTGATGCTTCGCTTATCTTGCAGCTGAGTGAGAATTTCGATCGCTGATTCTATCGATTGGAATGGATGGAATGGATAGATCAGTAGGCAGCAGGTGCGACACGCTCTACACTGAACCAAAACACCCGCCGCCCGTTGTATGAAATCTCATTCAGCGTCAATCAAAACTAATGATTCCTGAGATTGAATGACAATCAAGTCGAATGATTTTAAGATCAGCAATATGTTATTTTTATTTATGTTTTTCATCATGAACCAAAATGCATATATTTCTTCATAGCCCCTTTATGAAAATCATTCTATTTCAGGTTTATCATCATCTTTCGGTTATTCATTATATCAGTTAACAAATGTTGGCGAACAAACAGCATTGTGACTGCGCGAGTATTTAAATATAACAGAAATATTTAATTATACCGAGGGCGGCGACTCTATCTACGATGAAGGAAAAATTGTTTTTTGCTGTGGTTAGCTGCGCGCACGCTGAGTAGATAGTAAGAAGATTTATGAAGATTCTGAATATTTCTTGCAAAAAGATGATGAACGATGCAAGTAGATGCGAGAAATTAAAGAAGATTTTTCGAAGATTGATTAGCTAGTGTGAGATTTGTTGAGCACCTAGAATTGAGATTTAGATGTGTCGTCCCCCTCGAATTATACAACCATTTCATTAGAGATGACTCATGTAATCTCAACAGTAGAAAAGAAGCATTTTTTTTCGATATTAGTAAGTAACTGATTGAAATGGTTGTGTAATTATTTATTTCAATAATATTTCTGAAAAGCAAATACCTCTATTAGCCAACTACATAGATATGGGCAACATTTAAATACGATCTGATTTTTTTCCATTACCAGACTGATGAGTTGAAAAGTTTATGTATGCAAATCATTCACATCAGTTCTATTTTTAATTTGATTGATGTATGATAATAACGCTGATTTTAAATTATATTCATACATTTATCTTTATTCTGTCAAAATATGAATTGAATGACGATCTTCTTAAAATCATCTGATTATAAGCATGGGGCTTGGGTGAGGCAAAAATCATTCAGTAGGTGGCGGGTGTTTTGGTTCATTGTAAAGAGGGATGGAGGGTTTACAAATGTGTGTCAAGTAATGCATTAGGTAGGGTTTTTGATCTAATTTCCGTCCTACTAAGCACAACCTGCGCTTTACCCCTCATTTTTGAACGGGTTTGAACAAAAATCGGAATATTTCTGTGAAACATGACTGCTAAATTTATTCACCTTTCCATACGTACCGTTGGATTTGATAAAGAGTCACAAATTGTTGAGTTATTGTTAAAAATCTAATACTGCTTCTTGATTCTAGATTCGTTCTACGAGTTTCAATTCCGTCCTAACGCATTGAAACGCCATTAGATTTTCTTCGTCCTACGGATAAACGTAGAAAACGGGGATTCGCTAGGAGCGCTTCTTTTGTTTTGAGAACAATGAGCGTAAATATCCATACAATGCGCTCTAATAGGATTTATGTTGTAGCTAATGAACTAACGCATCGGAACAAACCTATTTTTGATTTGTGCACGGTGAAATCATTGATATTATTGATCTTTTATGATCGATAGAACGGAAATGGGCGATTACGACGAAGTAGTGCTCTACGCTATAAGACACATTTGATAAGGGGGTTGATTTCCTGTAAATTTCACGTGACGCACTTAATGCATGCTTCCATATGTGTCGGGAAAAAGCTCATAGAAGTGCCTATGTTGCTTAGAATGGCGAGAATACGTAAATTCTCACGATTGAATATAATTTATATGTATGCAAATTCAATCAATCTCGTCGGCAAGAAGCAACACAGTTAAAGTTCCTGTATCCAAAGACTCGGCTTTCAAATAATGTTCGGCTAACAAGCGCTTCAAAGTGCTTATTTTTCTCTGCAGTGTTTGTTATGATTGATTCGTGGTTGTTTATTTCTACAAAAAAAACTTCTAGTTACAAAGAGATCGTTAAAGATGAAAGCACCAACTGGAGATCAAACGAGATCGTTGGAAGGTGTTTATTGACTGGCTTGATGTTTGCCATTTGAAGCGGAAATACCTAGATTTCCACTTATTTCTGTAGGTAAACGCGATGATGTGCCAGAAGAAAATTTAACTCGAACTCCACAAATCCGGTACTTTCTGAGAATGATGGCTCTACGGTGCCAACTGTTAAGCTATTTATTTTCAGCTCAATAAATATCCCATCCACTTATGACAAACTATTTGTTTACCCACCGTCTCGATGGCCGAAGATTTATTTCCCCAAAAGATTTGAAGGATTTTCCGGCGGCATCATTATTTTTACAATCGATTTCTTCCAGCCACTTTTTGTTTCAGAATTGTCGTTCTGTTGTTGTTCCAGGTTCTGTTCGGAAATGCGGTAAGTTTTCCACAGCTCAGCACGCCAGCTATACCAACCCGGACAAGTGTTGTATATTTTGCTTACCGAACGGTAGAAAAGCCATAAAAAATCAAACCGCTCTGGGAACTGAATAAGTGGCTGCTGCTGCTGCTGGATGCTAGAATACGACAAATCTATCCGACAGCGAGTTGAGAAAATCTTTAGACAAACAGGAGCAGGATGTGTGGTTGAACTTAACAGTGAATGCTTTCTTCGTTGCTGCAGGTAGACTATGTGAAAGAACTATCTCGATTTATTAACATAAATTTCAAATCAAATAAGAGCCTAAAGAGTATTTCACTAAGTCATAACTTCCATTAAATCACATGGTTTGAGTTTCTATAATTAATCGTTTTAGTCTGTCAAAGACGATTCCATCTTTTTTGTATCAAGAAAAACTTCAGTACAAGGACGCGACCAAAATTAATATCCCCGAAAATCATAGGCAAGCCGATCTCATCCTTCTAGTGCGAATAGGCGGCTCAGCACTCAGAAGCATGCAAAAACAAAACAAATACAAATGCATGCAGGAACCTATAGGGACCGTTGCAGTTGGAGTCAACCGTGAAAATCGTGCTATTTTCCCAACATCTTGTGCCTCTTCCACCAATCTTTTTTCGCTCCATTCTGAAGCAGTCCTTCAGATCAGCGATTCGTATTCGGGCTTACGGAACGGAATGCCGTGATTGTTTTTTTAGCGGCTTTAAATTTCCACTCTTTTTCCAATCGTCGTAGTCGTTGTCGGCGGTCGTACTACGGGCTCGGATGAGCAAGTTTTATAACACACCAGCAGTCTGCTGCATGCCAACAGCCTAGAGAAAGTAAGTAGGTAGGTATATTCTGCTGTTTTTACTCAATCGGGCAGACGCACACACAGCACGTGACATTTATGAGCTGAGCCAGCTCGCTAGAAGGAAAATATTTTATGTTTAAAGAAAAACACGGCCATATACCTACTACTACTGCGGCGCAATGCAACAACAAATTAGTCGTCCTATTTGTTTTCGTTATGTCTTCTTAATTGTCGTTCATTTCTCGAACGATACACGCACTGAAAGATGTTGGTGCACATGCATAGATCACGACTTGGCGGTACTTATGACTTTATATCAATACTTATAAATCGCCATGGTTATTTTATTTCAGCTTGTTCACTCTATTATACCCAACTTTTCATATGAAATCTAAATGTCCAAAATAGTTTAGAATACCTTAATTTGATTTCCCAGCCAGCATAGAAATGTACACATTAGGTCACATCAAATGAATCGTAATTAGTCGTCAGTGCTTTCCCGTTTTTGTCAGCCAGATTTCACTAAATTGTTCAGTTTTTAAACATGAATTCTCAAACTTTTCGATCTGAATCTGAATTTTTATTCTTACCCTTCGCTGAAATGTGAATGTTAGGGGAAGTGAGATAAAATTTGGCATGCGGGGTAAAATTAACATTTTACTATTTTAAGTGCTTATTAATTCAAATATCAATCAATTTAACACGCACTGGTTAATTTCCTTTAAAAAATACATTCATATAATTTGAATTATTTCACCGTTGTTTCAATTGTTCATTCTACTAACTGTCTCCCTACCTGGAATTATTAGTGTTGAATTTATCAGTCCACATCGCGCTCTCTTGCCGTGCGGATCTATTTGCTTTTTGCTGAAGAATGTGTTACTACTACCTAAAGCTACAACAAATTTAAACAGCACTTTTCAGTGCTCAATATGCCTGTAAATTTTCTACCTTGTTTGATTCTTATTCCTCTTCGATCCTTGTTTGGACCCTACCCAAGGTAATCTTTCTTGGATATCGATTTGGAAAATTCCTCTTCGATCCTTCAGATGCTTATAGTAATCTGCTTGGAAGTCGATTTGGATAAAAAAAATACTGCCTAAGCGCAAAAGAAAAGGGCAATCTCTTGATCCCCCTTCTGATGAAATTAATTTGAGCAATCAATTTGATTTGCTCACGGATGATGAGAATGATCCATCATCCAGGAAAAATTCTAGTAAACTTTCCCGGCTCAAAACCAAGAAGGAAAAGATTCCCCTTATTGTGATAACCACTTCCGATTTCCATGCTCTTCGCATGGAACTTTTGAATTTCGTGAAAGTTAAGTTTTCACTACAAATTGGACGTCGGGGTTAATGCCGTGTATTGGCTGAAACCTTGGACGGATTTAAATGTCTTCTCAAGTATCTTACTGAGAAGCAGCACACATTTTTTACTTACGACACCAAAACTGAACGTGTGTTCAAGGTTGTCATGAAAGGGCTGCCCAGTGGTAAATCCCTGGCTCAGATCAAAAATGAACTGGCAAAATTACTTGGAGTTGTGCCATTCCAAGTAATCAAAATGGAAATGAAATCTCGTCCTGGAAATTCGCGCAACGGGATTTCTAATGACTTTTATTTAGTTCACTTCAAGTCTAGTGAACTAAACAACCTTAAGGCCTTGGAAAAAGCTAGCCTTATGCTCCATGTCCGAGTGAAGTGGGAACACTTCAGGAAGACTGGAGGAAGCTTCCAAAACCTCATCCAGTGCTGTAAGTGCCAGGGATGGGGTCACGGAACAACAAATTGCTACATGCCAGCTAAATGCATGAATTGTGGTGATTCCTCTCACGCAAAGGACGACTGTCCTGTGAAGAAAGATCCTAAGAAATTTAAATGTTCAAGATGTGGTGAAAACTACAAATCCAATTTTTGGGAATGTTAGACTCGCAAAGCAATGCTACAATCTCGTTCTAATGGACAGGTAGGAAACGCTTCACGTTCCCGAACAGGTACAAATTCCTCTGCAGTTAACAACGGTCAGCGAGGAACAAATTCTACATTCGTACCCGTAGGTACAAATATCACCAATGCTTCAAATTTTTCATCTGTACCTACTCCCCTCACTGCTAACAATGTTCAGCGAGTTAATGGAGCTACCTATGCTGCTATTGCAACGGGTAGAAATCAAAATACTAACCAACGTAATTCTAACGGAAATTTTGAAAAATTTGACTTAGGAAGCATTACTGCTCCTAAAAGGATTATTTTTACAGAAATCATTAATTTACATGATTACTGATATGCTTAAAACTAACTCCATGTTTGATGCTATTAAAACTGGAGTAAAATTTGCGAACAATATCGTCATGACTTTGAAATTCAGTAATGGATTTTAAATCATTAAATATTTTAAATCGGATTACTCGATCTCTTAAAGATAATGAAGACGAGCTTTTTAATTTTTTGGGAGTTCATAACGTGCATATCGCAGTTATAACTGAAACATTCCTTAAACCTGACCATAATGTTAAAAGGGACGCAAATTATTTCATTTACAGAAATGATCGTCATGATGGAGCCTATGATGGCGTTTCCATCATTGTTCACAGACGAATCAAACATAAAATTCTTTTTGAAACTTTGGGAGTTTGTGTTGAAACAAAATGTGGACAACTTACGTTTATAGCTGCCTATTTGCCATTCCAATGCGTAGGCCAACAAAAGAATTATCTCAAGGGTGACCTCCAGAAACTTATCCGTCATAGGTCTAAATTCTTCATTATTGGTGATGTTAATGCAAAACACCGCTCATGGAATAATGCTCAGAGCAATTCCAATGGTAATATTCTGTTTGATGATTGTTCTGCAGGTTATTACACTATTCAATATTCAAACAGCATGCTTTTCTTCAGTAAGAAATCCCTCAACTATTGATTTGGTCTTAACTGATTCATGTCAACTTTGTAGCCAATTGGTTACCCATGCTGACTTCGGTTCTGATCTTCTCCCAGTAACTTTTGAAACATCCCAAGAAATAATTTGTAATCTAAACAGCTCTACTTTCAATTACCATAGAGCTGATTGGGAGCAATATCGAACATTTATGGAATATAGCTTTGATCCAAACATTCATTTGCAAACCAAAGATGATGGTTATTATGCTCTTGAATCTCTGACTACTTCTATAGTTGAAGCAAGAGCTGCCTCAGTACCAAAATGCGAGGTTAAATTCGATTCAATTATAATAGACGCTCTTGATCCGTCTTAAAAATGTCCATAGGAGACAATATCAAAGAACACGCGATCCTGCCATGAAAGTTATCTGGCGGGATTTGCAAAAACAAATTAAAAAACGATTCTCTGCCCTGAGGAACAAAACTTTTGAAAATAATGTTTCTAAATTAGACCCGAGTTCCAAACCCTTTTGGAAACTCACGAAATTTTTGAAAAAACCTCAAAAACCTATTCCAGCGCTTAAAGAAGGTGGTAAAATTTTGATCACAAATTCGGAAAAAAACTCAGAAACTTGCTAGGCAATTTGACAGTTCCCATAATTTCAGTTTGGGTGTTACTAAACTTATTGAGAATCAGTTTTCTCGGGATTATATCAATATTTTCTCTCGGGAAAATATGTTTGATGATTCCTGGGGGACTGATTTGGACGAAATAGGACCTTTAACTAAAAAGTTTCAAAATATGAAAGCTCCAGGTGATGACGGAATTTTCTATATCCTCATCAAAAAACTTCCAGAGAGTACCTTGTCTTTCTTGGTAAAATTATTTAACAGATGTTTCCATTTGGCATATTTTCCTTAGAAATAGAAAAATTCAAAAGTTGTTCCAATTTTGAAGCCGGATAAAAATCCTGCTGAAGCTTCTAGCTACCGTCCAATAAGTTTGCTTTCTTTTTTTCCCTTGATTTGTTTTCCGTCGATCTTGTTTCCCGTGTTGAGCACCAATGCTACCGACGCCAGGAAGGCAGCTCCCACACCTGGACCCTACCTATCGAGCCATCAACTCATGAACCGGGGACCAACGGCTTTACTTCCCTTCCGAAGGAAGGCGTGATCAGAGATGTTATGACTCAGAACATCCCGGCGGCGCCGACTGGGATTGAACCCAGGCCTGCTGGGGTGAGAGGTAATCACGCTTACCACTACACCACCGGCGCCGCTCAGTTTGCTTTCTTCAATTAGTAAACTTTTTGAAAAGATAATTTTAAATAGAATGATGCTTCACATCAATACGAACTCAATTTTTGCAGGTGAGCAGTTTGGATTTCGCCATGGGCATTCAACTACTAATCAACTCTTAAGAGTTACCAATTTAATTCGTTCAAACAAATCTGAAGGCTGCTCAACTGGAGTTGATCTTCTAGACATAGAAAAAGCATTCGTGGAAGTTTGATTGCTAAATTGAAAAAGTTTAATTTTCCCCTCTATATTGTGAAATTTGTTCAAAATTATTTAACTGACAGAACTCTTATCAAAATTCCAAATCTAATCGACTACCTGTTAGAGCAGGAGTTCCTCAGGGTAGCATTCTTGGACCTATATTGTATAACATTTTCACTTTGAATCGGTTCAGGGTTGCCACAAATCTTTGTTCGCTGATGACACAGGCATTTCCGCTAAAGGAAGAAGTCTTCGTGTTATTTGCAGCAGACTGCAGAAAAGTTTAGATATTTTCTCTTCTTATTTACAAAAATGGAAGATTTCTCCCAACGCTTCCAAAACTCAACTTATAATATTTCCACATAAGCCTAGAGCTTCGTTTTTTGAAACCTAGTAGTAGTCACATAGTTACTATGAATGGAGTTCCAATTTCATGGTTAAACCAGGTGAAATATCTTCGATTAATACTTGACCAAAAATTAACTTTTAAAGATCACATTGAGGGCATTCAAGCCAAATGTAACAAATATATAAAATGTTTGTATCCTATTATAAACAGGAAATCCAAACTTTGCCTGACGAATAAACTTCTAATATTTAAACAAGTTTTTAGACCGGCCATGCTTCACGCTGTGCCAATATGGTCTAGTTGTTGTCCTACCAGGAAAAAAAGCACTTAAACGGATTCAGAACAAAGTTCTGAAGATGATTTTGAAGTTGCCCCCCTGGTACAGTACTACCGAAGTACATAGAATTTCGAATGTTGAGACTTTAAAACAAATGTCCAACAAAATAATTTATAATTTCAGGCAAAAATCGTTGCAATCCTCAATTGTAATGATTAATTCCCTTTATACTTAGATAAGATTTAGTGTTAGTTTTTAGTTTTAAGATTTCAATTGTTATACTGACATGCAGGTTAAAAAAACTTGTTTAAAATACTGAATTGCCAAGGCAGGAACAATGTAAAAACACTTAGATATATATCATAACAACTAAGGCTGGTAAGTTACTGTAGTAACTGGATCACCTAGGTTAAAATTAAATGTAATTTATTTTAAATTTGGAACAAATAAAGAGTTAAAAACAAAAATTGAATTGGCACCGCTCATGCTTCCTTTACCACTCACGATAAGCGTGCCGACCCTGAGTGCACACTTAGAAATAACTAAATTTACACGTGATGGAATCCATCTTCGACATAAAAGATGAGACGTAAACAAACATGTCATGTAATATTAAGTGCTCCGAGACTGAATAGTTCGTTGCTCGACGAAAAGTCCGCTTGATTGAGCTATATTTCACGTCGGTTATGACTCAAATTTATGTCGAAATTGACGCTCGTATATGTTACTCTCACAACACCTAAATTTACATTAATTTTTCTAAGTGTGTGGTCAAACAAATAGAGTCTCAAAAGCCTCTGGGGAAGAGTCACCCTTTGTGACACTCCCTGTCATGTAGTATATGCCATACGGCCATTTGTTATAATTTATGCAATACTAATTCAATACCATCATGGAAATGTTTCAATCTTCAGAATCTTTTAAAACTACGGAATTCTGAAAAGTCAAGGATCTTGAACATGTAACTCTACTGTCTGTATCCCGGTAAAAACGCTCAGTAGCAAGAAACCTCTCGAGCTGTGTCTCAAGGTCGGCTTACTACTGGGTAATCTGGAGGGGCTTCGCGATCTTAACGTGCAGTACTGTCACCTGACTAAAAGCTATGGAAAGTTTAAGTGACACAGTAATCAAAGGGTGTATACTATTATTTATTAATAAAAGCTATAGCAGGTGTGGATTGGATTTCTAATAGTTCTATTGAATTTTATGGATGTACAGTGGGTTTTTGGGGGTTTAACGTACCGGTACTGAACTGCTGCCGTTGATTCTGCTCTGCCGAAGACTACTCTGCCGATGTGCGAGCGCTCGCCGATGATCCTACGTACGACGAGCTTGACGTCGGGCGAATCAAGCCTGACAGGGTGGTGATGTTGGAACAACAGATCGACTTAACTCGATGGCGATCTGCGGTCTCCTGGCGTCTACCCTCGTTGACGAGAATCACCAGAGTCCAGGCAAGGCCGGAGTGACTCTGCTGAGAGGGGTCCTCTTTAGCGTTTAGAGCCGCCTTGGCCCGAGGAATGCGACGATTTTGACCTTGCAATGCCAAATCGAAATGATGTCCTTTACTGTTAGGATTAATAGCCACTAAGGACCAATAATCCGACTCGTGTGCTTCCTAACCGACTTAGTCGGTTGGTTCACAAAATGGCGAAAAAGGTCCTGATTGAACAGATAGGTATTCCCGCGATTCACCACTCACTTTTATTACTTTGAGGACACTTGATTTTAACGGTCCGAAGCACTCGAACGCCAGATACTGATTAAGGAATGGCGGTTTTCCTTCGCGCTTTTCCCATCCCATTGCTCTCCTCGTTAGACGTTATTTTCCACCCATTTTGAATTCGTAGTTTCGCCCGAATGTTGTTGTACCCACTGTACTGTTGTACGGTTTTATATAATTTTCAAATTTAAAAACAATTAATCCTACCAACAAATTAACATTTTTTTTTTACAACGACTACTAACCCTACTAATCCAACACCAAATAACTTTAAGAGACGTGACGGTACATTTAACAACTATGCACAAATTAAAAATCTAACATGTTTTGTAACAAACGGTTACAAACATTTTGCCAAATCCCGGATCTTGGGAGCTACGATTTCTAAAAAATGGGGAGTTCATATTTCAATTCAGGAATCTAGTTTTGTTCGAGAATTCTTCTCAAGTTTTCGGTCAACCGACATTCGGACAAATGACCCATTTGGCCTTACATCAGTACATGAGTACATTTAGAACTAGAAGGTTTTTGAAAATTATCAAATAGCAACCAAATACCGAAACTTCCATACAGCGATTCAAGCTGAATAGTACAGCCAACCTGGAAATGTAAGATTCTATTAAAAAATTGCGTTAAAAGTATGAAGAATTTGTAATGATGAACCGCATGAACAGATTCTGCAATGTGGCCGTCGGAAGGTTCAAAAAATGTAATTTATATGTAAGTTAGATATTCGAACATAGTTTCCAAATGCACTGCGGCTAGGAATTCATTTCGGGACGGTTTTATACAACACATATTTATTTTGGAAACCAGCATGAATGCTACTGTCCATTGTATTTGACGTAACATACATACACAGAGAATGTAAGAAACTCTTCCTTACATTTGATGTTCATGCCAATTGTTTTACGAGTAGCAGCTATCTAACTATAGGATGATTGAAGGTGTAGAAAACTGATTAAAAACAGGCTGACTACAAAGTTGATTAGCATGTAATCATGAATCAAATTAATTTATTTCGATCACTGTCGATCGTAGGGTTTTATTGAATGATATTTTTACTCTTAAAACTATCCACCATTGTGTATTGCCAGTATACTTGTCTGAATGATAATTTTATCACTGAATACAGATTTCCAACAAACAACATACTTTCTGGGATCGTAATATAATCACACAGATTTTTCAACAAAGAGGCAGCACCAATTCATCAGAGCTCAAATAAAACAGCAAACATAATTCAAAAGGATTGTAGACGAGTGAATCTTTGTTGAATAAACATGTAGTCCACCGTGGAATGTCATATATCACCGCTTGCTAATCTTCCGAATCCCATGTGAACGAAACATAGTTTAGTGTTGATCATATAACATACCGAGATCAAACACGCAAACATCAACCAGCAGCTGTGTAGAGGAAGATTGGATCGTCACGCCCGTTTGCCTTTTTCGCGCTTTCATGCATGGACGCATTGCGCAGTAGGTACCAACGGCAGAGTCAGTTGGTGTCCCTCGGAATGGAAGGGGACGCGACTATTTGGCCACGCGCGATCGCCCAACCGTCGGCCGCCATTGGGGAAAAACGATTTTTCTTCTGGGCGGCGGCGCTCTTTTCTCTGTTCTTCGCTCGATGAATTTTGTTTCAAAATAAACAAATGGGCGGAGCCATACAACAGAGTGTGTCTGTGAGAGCGAGGGTGAAGATCGGTCCGTTTTGTGTGTCGATCAGTGCTTGGGATGGCCCGAGCGCGAGGAAAACAAGCTAGATTGAGAGAAAGAAATGCGATCTATGCCGGGAGTACAAGGCACGATCTGTCGGTGAATGTCCTCTCGCTTTCGTCTGCTTCGGGAGGAAGTTGTAAAAGTTATGAGTTGTGGTGAACTGTTAAGGGAAATTTAATCGTATGAGTGATCCTCCTAAAAGTGTGTTGATTGCAGCGTGCGGTCATGTGGGAGGATTGAAGTTTGGAATTACATCAGCACACGGAACTGCACGGAATTAAGATCATTAACATAAGTCATAAGAAACTGGATTCTCCTCAAACAATTGTATATGAATAGAATTTTAAAATTTTATAACTGAATCCAATACTTTATCAGGTGAACGACCAAACGTGAAAAAAGGATAAATCGAATTACGGAGAAAAGTCGTAAAGCAAATAGTTATTATGTTTTCAAACAGGCAATTTTCCCTCCACACGGACATATCCCGGACAAATGCACTATAATACAGGGCGAGAGAAATACATGCTTCTCGCTAAACACTTTGAGAGTAGGAAAGAGCAGCAACAAAGCACTGCCGGGGTTTACCGACTTTTCGGCGTTTTTGTTTTTATTACTCTCAATGTAGTGTAAAACATAAATAAAATGAGCATTCTAAACGCTGTGTGTTTATTGTGGTCTCGGTGGAGGAAAAACGAGGAAAGTGTGTGCGCGCGCGCTGCGGAATGATGTTTCTGTTATTCGCGTCT
Source organism: Ochlerotatus camptorhynchus (assembly GCF_037179485.1). Taxonomy (NCBI): domain Eukaryota; kingdom Metazoa; phylum Arthropoda; class Insecta; order Diptera; family Culicidae; genus Ochlerotatus; species Ochlerotatus camptorhynchus. The sequence continues at coordinate 1,165,129 of NW_027040849.1, forward strand.
GTTAAACAAATAGATCGAGCGCCCGCAGGAATCGTTGGAAGATCATTTTCTCAGTCACTAATTGATTGTCACGCGGGACGGTAAACGGGAGAGGATCCGATTTGAAGACACCGTCAGTACGCAGGCGCGAGTGATTTGAACGACAAGTTTTCCGTTTTGCAACATTTGTGGAAAAAAATGTTGCCATACAGTTCGTATGCCGCCGCGTTGGATCAGATACACAGCATCAATCAGGAGTTGTCACTATTTGCACAAAATGGACGATACTTTCCGCTGGAAGCTGGCGGGGGTGCCGCTGGATTCGCAGGAACGGCGTACTTTGGATTAAATCAGTGGTCTTTGCCGTTTTCATTTCTCAAGGCTGCGCATCGACCGGAAAAGCCACCCTTTTCCTACATTGCGCTGATTGCCATGGCCATCAGTAGTGCACCGGATCAACGGCTGACGCTTAGCGGAATATATAAATACATTATGGATAAGTAAGTTCAAGCGATTGTGATTGATAAACTATGTTTTATTTTGATCGAAAGTTGATCTTGATACGGTATGGGATTCACAGTTGACTCTGGTTTAGTTGCGATAATTTTGCAAGTCTTCGTTAATTAATTAATGAATGGAAATAATTTTAACCTTAATTTACATAGAGTAGTTTTTGTTTAACAAATATTTTTCAGTTTTCTTGTGATTCATAGCAAGATTTTCAACCCAATTTTTCCAGCTGAAACTAGAATTCAAAACCAAACATTGGTGCAAATTTCAGTCAAACATATTGATACGTAGGTTACAGCGGGATCAATTTATAAACTTATGAGTTTTTTTAATTGTAGGGGACACCTTTTTAAATGATTTTATCACCAATTGCTTCCGAACATTTACTCAAATAGTTGATAAATTGAGATGAATATTACCTTGAATTCCATTACCCCAATTGAACCATTACTCCGAATGACATTACCCCGAATTCCATTACCTCGAATTCAATTTCCACGAATGACCCATCACCCCAGAATTCTATTAACCCGAATATATTACTACCACGAATTTCTAAATTAACTATCTATTTTATTAAAGCATGTAGCATATAAAATATTTAAAGCCCATTAATTCATTCTTTGATGCTTTAATTGAATTTCAATACATCATATTAAATTCCATGGAAAATAAAGGCGATATAAACTTTCTTAAACAAAATATAAAAAAAAAATACGAAATTTTTAGTAAACTTATGTAGGCACAATTTTAACGTCTATAATATTTTTTTCATAATGCCTAATTAGTTCCCTACAACTCTTTCTTAGTCATCTTTCTGTTTCCGCACTGCATTTTTTAAATGATGTGTGTGCGAAAACACATAGGCCTGCGGAATCGTTTAATTGTCTTCGAAGCAATAATTTGCAACTTCTCTTTTTACCTGTGCACTAACTTTCAAAACCGGATTTAATACCATATTTATACTCGAAGTGGTTTCAAAATCCACAAAATCTAGTTTATTCGATATTTTACCATTTCAAGCAATATTTTAGTATTTGTTTATATTTTGAGAGTTGGTGCACAGGTAGATTGAGGTTAAGGCGTCACCACTGAATTTTGGTTGACCATATGCTGAACCACATAGCGATGAGAATAATAACAGAAGAATATTTATTACCATAGTTAAGGATCGAAGTGTGCGATGTTAAAAGATTGACATGATTTTTTCCCCGTCTAAAACATTGATTTTATTCCGTTTTTCGTGTTTCTGGTATTTTCAGTTAGACTTTAGTGCGATGTTATAGAGAAGGTTTTCATGAATCGCCAATGACGAAGAAAGATCTACTGAATCCAGAATATTTGGAAACTGGCCAGAAGCCCAACCCAATGAAATTCCGTGAACTTACCATAAAGGAATTCAAATAGAACAAGAAGCAGCTTTCAACATCACAAAATAGTAATTTATAAAAAAAAATCACACACTCACACACAAACACACATACACATTTACTTTTTTTTCGGCACACACATAGATCCTGTATCAGCATATTTCTCCTTCAGTAGTTCGACCATCTCGTTGTGTTCCGCAGCTTTCAACTTGAATTGCTTGAGATCATCTTCTTACGCTTGAAAACGGAAGATGTGTTTCCTAATGCCGTTGGAAATGTCCGTACCTTACCTTACAAATCAGGCTAAGGCCTTGTTGTCCTCTGCTGTCCGAAGAAGTCGTCTCCACTCTACTCGCTCCATGGCCACAGTTCGTCAGCCTCGTAGTCTGCGAAGGGTCCGCAGGTCACCTTCTACTTGGTCGATCCACCTTGCCCGCTGCGCGCCTCTTCTTCTTGTTCCTGTTGGGTTGCTTTCTAGAACCATTTTCTCTGAGTCGTCGTGCGGCATTCTTACTACGTGCCCAGCCCACCGTAGTCGCCCAATTTTTGCAATGTGGACGATGGATGGTTCTCCCAGCAGCTGGTGCAATTCGTGGTTCATTCGCCTCCTCCAAGTTCCTTGATTCATCTGCACTCCACCGTAGATGGTGTGTGGTATTAATACCCCTCGAATAGAGATGTTAGGCGTATGCTATAAAACCCGAACATAACTCGGCTTCGGGTCCGACTAACATCGCGACGAAACCATAACACGACAAATAACGATTAAGGCGCGTCACGAACAATCCTCGTCCTCTTTCATCTTAGACCCGTCACCACGTGCAGACGCTTGGGTAAGTAACTGGCGAGGTCCCAATTGGATTCCGCAGCAAATAGCAGAGTTTCACAGATGGTACGCAACACCTTCCGTTCGAAAACACCAAGGGCGCGTTGGTCCTCCACGAGCATAGTCCAGGTCTCGTGCCGTAGAGGACCACCGGTCTAATCAGCGTGTTGTAGACAGTCAACTTCGTGCGGCGGTGAATTTTATTCGACCGGAGCGTCCTCTGGAGTCCAAAGTAGGCACGATTCCCTGCCATAATGCGTCTTTGAATTACTCTGCTGGTATCATTTTCGGTGGTCACCAGTGAGCCCAAATACACGAAATCATCGACCACCTCGATTTCGTCACCGTCAATTTGAACTCGGGGTGGGAGGCTAACATTGTCTTCCCTAGAACCTCTTCCTTTCATGTATTTTGCCTTTGATGCGTTGATGGCAAGTCCAATCGGCCTAGCTTCAGCCTTCAGTCTGATGTACGTTTCCGCCATCATCTCAAGGTTCCGTGCCATAATGTCAATGTCCTCGGTGAAGCCAAGGAGCTGGATGGACTTCCTGAATATCGTGCCACTCGTGTTTATCCCAGCTCTTCTGATCACACCTTCTAACGCGATGTTGAACATCAAACACGAAAGTCCATCACCTTGCCGTAACCCCCTTTGAGATTCAAAGGGACTCGAGAGTGTCCCCAATACTCGAACAACGCACATCACTCGATCCATCGTCGCCTTGACCAATCGCGTCAGTTTATCCGGAAATCCGTACTTGTGCATAATCTACCATAGCTAATCTCGATCGATTGTGTCGTATGCGGATTTGAAATCGATGAACAAATGATGTGTGGGCACGCTGTATTCGCGGCATTTCTGCAGAACCTGCCGAATCGCGAAAATTTAGTCCGTTGTAGCGCGGGCACTCATGAATCCCGCCTGGTATTGCCCCACGAACTCTCTTGCAAGTGGTGAAAGGCGGCGGCATAGAATTTGGGAGAGTACCTTGTAGGCGGCGCTCAGCAGTGTGATCGCGCGGTAGTTGCAGCAATCCAACTTGTCGCCCTTTTTGTAGATTGGGCATACGACACCTTTCATCCACTCCTCAGGTAATATCTCCTCCTCCCAAATCTTGGAAATTACCCAGTGCAGCGCTCTAGCCAGTGCTTCACCACCGTATTTCAATAGCGGTGGTAGGTAGTTGATCTACACCAGTTGCTTTGTTGTTCTTCAGCCGACCGATCTCCTCATCAACTTCTTGAAGATCATGGGCCGGTAGCCTGTCGTCTTCTGCGCGTGCTCCAAGGTATCTAACTATGTAACTAAAGTAAAATATACTTAAGTTTTGAGCTCCTGTTAAACGGCTGCTGCAGAAATATAGTTTAATTCAATTTAGATACTAATAAAATTCTAATGTGTTGCCTCCCTTAGTTCAGTTGGAAAAGGCGCAGCCATAATGCAAGACCATGCTGGAGGGGGCTGGGTTCAAAACCAGATCCGGTTTAGGAATTTTCGGGTTGAAAATAGACCTGTGCGCCGATCAAAACATTTTCGGCGGCGATTTAGAAAAAAATACTTTCCAAACCAATCGCACATGGACAAAACATGCTGTCCACATTTGAGCTCAGATTACTTAAAATCGCTAAAACGTAGGTCACTCATAGTATGAGTAAATTTTCCGACACTTTCCCGGGGAAAACTTCTCGAATATGGGGAAATTTTAAGAAAATTATACACAGGTTAGAAGTGTACTATTTAGTAGACAGACTAAAACCACAATCAGTTTTCCTCGTATTCGAGAAGTTTTCCTCGGAAAAGCTTCGGAAAATTTACTCATTCTATGAGTGACCTACTATTTCGTGAATTTGAGTAACCTGAACTCAAATATGAGTAACTCTTACTCAATTTTGAACCGTGCATTCGGAATTTGTTTCCATTTGCTTAGAAAAGTATAACAAGTGCTTGTTAAAATTGCAGGGGGTGAAGTCATACGGTAAAGTGTTACAGCCCTTTTATTAAGTATAAGAAAAGTACGTTATGTAGGTGGTGGATAGCAATCTGTTGCAATCAAATTGCCCCGTAACGTGGGTAGATCACCTTTTCGTGGTACGTTACGGGATGTAAGATCTACCATCGATTCCTAGTCTTGACTACTTCAAACTAGGGGAACAGGATTTTTCAGTAATCAAAGGAACACATCTTAGTCCTTGTTACTTTTTATGCCTTGTTGATAGTGATAAGTCCTCGGGTTGCCTGGACCGAGGATGATCTTGAAACAAGGAAAAAATGAGTTAGTTAGTCTTCATCTATGTGATTCCTAATCTTCTATTCGTTGTTCCCTAGTACTGAATTTTCATCGGCTTGACATAAATTTATTCGGCGGCGTGAACCATTTTACTGCAGCGGAGCGCCGGCTCGATTTCATCGGCGGCGGCGACGTATGAAAATCGGCGGCGGTGGTGGCGTGTTGCGGCGGCGCACAGGTCTAGTTGAAAATTTCTCTACTTCTTGGGCATACCGTATCATTGAATTAAACACACAATATACGATCGCAAAAATGGTACAGGCTTAGAGAGCTCACAATTAACAACTGTGGAAGTGCTTATAATACATTAAGTTGAGTGCAGGCGTAAAGTTCCAGCTAGGACGTGATAGCCAAGAAGAAGAACATGCTAATGTAAACAACAGAAATAGATACATATGAATGTTAACAACTTAAGTATCTAAATTGATAGATGAGCGTTTTTGGAGGATAATTGTATACTTAAGTATGATGAAACTTGTGTTGGTTTCTATTTTTAAAACAATAGTGTTTTTATTTTCCCTGTCAATTTTTAACCGGTCGTCATATCGATAATTTGAAGGTAAATATGTGTGTATTTTGCAAAACTTATCATTACTGATGGAGAATCACGATTAACTTATGAAAAGGGCATATTTTCTATAAAAAATAATTTGAAGCAACTTGAAATAGCTCGAAAACGGTTACATTTAGGTTGTTTATTAATATAAATACTATGGTTTGAAATTATTTTTAATGAAAATATTCTCCCATCAAACTGTACCTTTTGTTGTAAATAAACGCCTCAAAAGTCGCTCTTAAAAACCTTTTTTTTAAGTTGCTCCATCCTGGAGTTGCTTTCAAAACGTCTGTTTTCTCTCTTTTTTTTATCATTTGAATTACAAGGGATTTTTTTTGTAAAAACCGATTTTTTCCCTACAACTTTTTGTTGGCAAATTTTTCTCTACAACCAACTGTTTTCGAACTAATCTTTTTTTTGATAATGTGTACAATAAAATACTTTTGGACGTTTTTCACTTTTGTTCATAAAACAGTACTTTTTAGGGTTAACTTTTGAATGAAAATAGAAAGACATGTTATTTGTTTTGGGATTATTTAAAAACAATATCAAGTCAAGACCAACAATTGAAATAGCCTTAGCTCGATTTTGTAAACAAACCTTGTAAGGCAATTTTCTCGCGAACCAAAGTCTGCAAAGGCAAACCAACATAATGAACAGTTAGGAGAAATTCTCCTCTACCCGATTGTGGTTTAGGTTTGCGAATGAGGGTTTCGGTTCGCGAAAAAATTGCCTTACAAGGTTTGTTTACAAAATGGAGTTGATGCGATTTCAGTTGTTGCTCTTGAAGCCTAATTGTCCCATGTTGAAATTCTACGCATAACTGTTCCACAAAGAATTTTTTACTGAATCTTTTATTATCGAATCGATTTGAGTGCACGAATGATTGAAACAGGATTTATATGATTAAAAGAAACTCAATGAGTCATTTCGGGTAGTGGAAGCTTTATTTATGATGAAAAATAGAAGTAGAAGCTTTATTTAATGATGAACAATATTAAGAGAAACGGGAATTCATATAAAACACCAGATTATAGGTCAGATTTCGAACTGTGCATTATTAAAGTAATAATAATCAATTGATGAGATGCAGTGTAATGATCTTAAAATAAACCAAAGAAAAAATAACATGATTTAAAATTCAATTATATGTAGCAACGATGTATAAACATCTTCCAATATTGGCATGATTGAAAAAGTCCGTATTATTGTCTAAAACAACTCGAAGCAACGCAGTTAACAATGATGGAACTTTCTGTCACTTGATGTGTTCATTCATCTAGTTGATAGCTGCTACCATATTTTGTAGTTATACATAAGGTTCCTGTTGACTGATTCAGAATATCCGTTGTCGTATCGTCCTTTCGTAAATTTAGTCGTTAGAATGTTCTCAATATATATGGGGCCTCCCTTAGCTCAGTCGGTAAAGGCACAGCTACAAAGCAAGACCATGCTGGAGGTGGCTGGGTTCAATTCCCGGTCCGGTATAGGAATTTTTCGGGTTGGAAAATTTCTCGACTTCCCTGGGCATAGAAGTATGATTGGACTTTTGCCACACAATTATACTAATGCAAAAATGGTACAGGCATCGAAAGCTCTCAATTAATAACTGTGAAAGTGCATCTAGAACACTAAGTTGAGAGCACGCAATAAGCTAATATGCGATATGCAATAAGCTTGAAATGCGAATAAGAAGAAGAAGAACAAGAAGAAGAAGAAGAAGAAGAAGAATGTGCTCAATATTCTGACGTGGATGCATTTGGTTGAATATAATGAAATCCTTACTATGTATGTTAGCTTTTCCGAAGTCTTTCTTGAAATCATCGATCGACAATCTTATTGTGTTCTGCACAGAGCATTAATTTTTTTTTTTTTTTTTTTTTTTAGCTCTTTATTTGTCCAAATTCAAAATAAATTACATTTAATTTTTAACCTAGGTGCTCCAGTTACTACAGTAACTTACCAGCCTTAATTGTTATGATATATATCTAAGTGTTTTTACATTGTTCCTGCCTTGGCAATTCAGTATTTTAAACAGGTTTTTTAAACCTGCATGTCAGTATAACAATTGATATCTTATCACTAAAACTAAATCTTATCTATGTATAAAGGGAATTAATCGTTGCCATTGAGGATAGTAACGATTTTTGCCGGAAATTATTGATTATTTTGTTGGACATTTGTGCTAATGTCTCAACATTCGGAATTCTATGTACCTCGGTAGTACTGTACCAGGGAGGCAACTTCAAAATCATCTTCAGAACTTTGTTCTGAATCCTTTGAAGTGCTTTTTTCCTGGTAGTGCAACAACAAGACCATATTGGCACAGCGTAAAGCATGGCCGGTCTAAAAACTTGTTTAAATATTAGAAGTTTATTCGTCAGGCAAAGTTTGGATTTCCTGTTTATAAGAGGATACAAACATTTAATATATTTGTTACATTTAGCTTGAATGCCCTCAATGTGATCTTTAAAAGTTAATTTTTGGTCAAGTATTAATCCAAGATATTTCACTTGGTTTGACCAGGAAATTGGAACTCCGTTCATAGTGACTATGTGACTACTACTAGGTTTCAAAAACGAAGCTCTAGGCTTATGTGGAAATATTATAAGTTGAGTTTTGGAAGCGTTGGGAGAAATCTTCCATTTTTGTAAATAAGAACACAGAGCATTCATCATTTGTTTCTCAAGATGCCCATACTTATAGGCTTTACAGATGTAAGCAAACGACGATTGCGGCAATGTCAACTCACTTATTGTTGGTTTCAGTTAATGATGCAAACCTATGCAAACTATCCACTTTCAAAACTTCGCGGAGAACTCAAGCACGCTCATGTAAATACAACTACAACCACAAGAGTAAAGACGTCAAACGCAACGTGGCCATCACAGTAACACTGATATGCGTAGAATTTCCTACTTCATAGCAAATTTCTCGGCATAACAGTCCCACTGAATTGTTTTCGTATAAAAATAGGCTTGACTAATTTCATAGAAGGTAATTTCTGTAGTTTTCACTAAAACAAATTGATTCTGTTGAAATGTGAACAATGCACTAACTTATTTTAACTTATATTTCTTCCAATGAGCAGAAATGATTCGAAGCATTATTCGCGATTTTCTCAGATGTTACTTTTAGAACATGGGACAGATATGCGTAGAACGGCAGATAAGCCCATTTCTAAAATTACTCTTGAATCAAAATGGTATCCTCTCCTGCAGAAAATACTGAGTCTATCATAATGAAAATATGTGCCGTCATCCAAATCGAAGATGGTCGAGCACGATTTCAGGATTTGTTAGTTCATTATGGATGGAATTCCTCATAATACTTTCTCGATTTTGTTGTTCAAAATTTCTTCAATACCGAAAAGAAACCGAAGTCACATAGATTGGTGTTAGAAAAGAACGAGCAGCTTTTGAAAGAAGGAAAATTAATGCAATGGCATAGTTTATTCGGGATTCCAAAAACCACGAAAGCAGTAAGACTCGAAAAAAAAACTCCTCATATTTGAAAGAAGGATAAGTATTTTAAAACATCGCATTTTAATTGCATGCCAAACTAACGTTCAAATATCTGGGAACGTATAAAATTTCTTCTATTCCTAAAAAAAAACAAAAATCGCAGTCCGAGATCTCTCGAAACGTTTTACATGCTTGCAAAAATATCTTAGTGTTGAAAATCTTAAAAATATAACTGTGCAAGGAAGTTCGTTAAAAAAATAAGTCTGGATAAATTGAAATAAAAATTGAGTCTGATGACCATTCGCCCAAGTAACCATTCGGCATAACGGTCTTAGATTTAATTTCCTTTGACCTATTGACGTTTAGCCTAATGGCCGGACACTTTCAGTTAGTTTGTCCGAAAGTATTTATCTGTTAAACAACTGCTCATGTTTTAAAAAAGGAGTCAACTCCAAGAGATTGAGAGAGAGATAAATGTATTACTAGTATTTCTGTAAGATTGTTCAATAGGAAATGATTATTCCGATTCGTACCTTCCTTAAAATTGACCTTTGCTCGTTTTCTGCTCTCTATATACAATTTTCACACAGCCATACTCTAACGGAACTATCAATTCTATACTTTCATCTCTTCATTCATCGTATCAAATGACCACTTTAAATCTGATATTTGATGTTAAGCATCTCCAACTATGTAAATCGTTAACTTCACGCATGAAGTAATACAAACATGATTAGTTAGAGAAAAATAATTATTTTTGCGAACAATTTTAAATGTTCAACGCATCATCTTGTGAATAACTTGGATAATCAATTCTTTCCCCAAATCACCCTTCTCTATAATTGAGCTTGTCACACAGCGTATTAATGAAGAAATATTAAACACCTACAGGCTTAGAAACCTGTCAATGGATCACATCATACGAGCAGTTTAAAAAGACGTTTCCTACCACTCGAACTTTACCACGGAGCAATATCATGAGATGTTGTTTTTTTTTTCTTCTAGAACCCTCAGAAAAGATAGTTATAATATAAGTTCAATTGAAAGTTGAGTTTCAAGGAGAAGAAGAAAAAAAATCTTCAAAACCGTCTTCGTAAACGACCGCAAAGTTGTGCCGGCATAAAGAGCTCAATCACTTCCTCGAGATGAGCTCTAAATTTTCCAATTCCATCCACACGAACGCCTCTTCGACTTGAACACATATAGTCATCATCGGGATTGCAGTGCTTGATGCTTTTCCACATTGTTATATTATGGATTTTCCCATACTCGGCCACCCGCCGCCCCCTAGCCAAATGCCATTCTTCCCACATATGCACCACCAACAGGCCATATAGGGGAGATAACACTCTCAATTGCGACGGAGATTATTTTTCTAAACGATGTGTTCAGTGCTCGCAAAATGGGAAAACTATCGTTAGTTCTATTCCCACTATTTTTTTTCTTTCTCCACCGTCCTTCTTGTGGCCCTGTTGTTGCAGTGTGAAAAGAATGGATACTCTTGTCAGATTCAACCATTCACCTCTATATGTGTACTATACTTCTCCATTTTGCGCCTTTGCGCTTCTTACTCTGGAAGTATGGCAATGAAAAATTGAGGATTTTTTTTTAGTTCGGAAGACGAAGGAGGACATGGCCCCGGATCTATTCATCTGACTCTTCAGACAAGATGAGAAATCAGAGAAAATAAGCGTGTATAGGATATGCCCGAATTTCAGGATTGGCAATAATCGTTCTTTTCTGGTGCACCCATCAAATCGAAACTGTGAAGTCCCTGCAATGCTGCTGGAGCAGTGCCAACTTCTCAACAAGTCCCACTATGATTTTCAACGTGGATGATTGTTTATTTCGAAAATTGAAAATTGGTTACAATAGGTACATTTGGACAATATGAGCTAAAGAAATTTTATGATGATTAGCATCAGCCACTAGTGTCCCGTTTGACTGACCGTAATTTATATGGGAGGATTTTTTTCAACTTTTTCTAACGGGCATCCCGAGAATTGTGCCTTCAGGTGAGATAAGCACTTTCCGAAAGTTTTAGCTCATTTGGTTGTAACACGAGCTGGCAATTTTGGTTCAAAGTTTATGTAGGATTTCTGGTCAAAATGTATAAGAAAATGACACCCCTTCACTCTTTTGATCATAGAATTGGCTTATTCATTATACTCGGATTCAGTGAATTATCTGTTTTATCTCATACATTCAAATGCGAATATCTCAATAACACTAACTTGAATTGTGAGACAGTCTTCAGCAAAATTGTTTATGCTTCAAGCCCTGAAAATAAGCTGAGCTAAATCGAGTTCAGTAAACATAAACTGGCAGCACCCTCTCAGATTTCAATGAAACTTTCTGGATGTGTGGACCTAGACTACATAAGCCACTTTGCATATACTTAGTTTTTTTTTCCAAAATTTATCTAGACTAACCTTTGAGAAGGGGCAAACTTTTATAGCCGATTTTTTTTTTCCGAAATTGTCCAAATTATCGATAAAAAAAATATGTTATGTAATTATGTTTAATACCAACCGTCCATCCATTACGAGATGGGCACTTTTAAGGAAATTTTGTTTTTCTAACTGTAGAGTTGTGAATAGTGAGGAATCATGAGAGAGTGAGAGGATATGTCTAAGAGAGGTTATGATGAAACGAGGAGGCCGACAACAGGTCAGTCGAGAATGAACTATAGCTACGATCGGTTGCAAATAAAGAACCCTTAGTAAAGTGTACAGTGAGTGTGAGTTTTTAATATTCCGTTTGTGAAGCGTCTCCAAAGAGTCCCCACAGGATCCTACACTAACAAAAACTTTTTCATGTCTGAACTGATTTTTTTTAATTTGCCATTTTCACACAAAACTAAACCAGTGAAGCTCAAATCATCTCAGAATCCAAAGAAGCTCAATTTGCGATTCAATTTGGTCTAGTCAGCACTTAAGTTCACTTTGATTAATCGAAAATTTCATATGAAAAGGGCTCATGATGCATTCTCGCCAAATCGTATTCGGAATTGGCAGCACCCTCTCAGAGTTCAATAAAACTTTCTGGACATGTAGACCTTGTCAAAAAATATCATTCCCTTATTCTGTTGTCTACTACTGAGGTAAAATCTGATAATATGTGAGAGAAAAAAGACAAGATTTTTCATATATCATTTCTAATCTAACACAAACATAGCCAGTTCTTGAAAGCATCCTGGAAAATGATGGATATACCTCCATCATTTTTCTTGTCTATTTGATATATATTTCACATAGAATATGCGTCACACATATCAAAACGACCAGTGCAGCATTTAAGGGGCAAGATGATTCAGAAAATATCGGGCCTGTTTAAATCGAAGATTTCAACACGATGCTTCAGAATCCAATAAATGGATGAAACGTGGACATCTCGTACCGTACGTTCCGATTTTGGTAATTATATGATTGGTTGGTCGTTGGAAGCATCAAAGCTAGAAAGGTTAAGTGATGCTCCATTTTCTTCTGACGGTTGGGACATGAGCACTAACTCTTGTCCTAGCCTTTTATGGCTTATGGCTATAGCGCCATTGCTCGCTTTTTGAAAAGAGAAGAGGGAAAGGGATTATGTAAACTCTATGAACATAAACAATATTTTTGATTTGAAATATACAATATAGAAATGCATAAAGGCGGTGGTCACTACCCGAGTCTTGTTACTATTATCAAGTCATAAAAAGTAACAAGAACTAAAATGTGATCCTTTGATTACTGGAAAATCCTGATTCCCCAGTTTGAAGTTGTCACGACTAGGGTTCGGTGGTAGATCTTATACCAGTAACGCACCACAAAAAGGTGATCTCCCAACGTTACTGGTTTGAAAAGATAAAAATTTACAAAATGGAACGAACTCACCAAGTTTAGCCAATTGAACCTGAAGGCAGCTTGACATGTGTTGATGTAGAAGTCCAAATTGTCGACGAAGCTTGACGAAGATCAACATGAACTAGTCCAGTTTATGGTAGTTGAACGGAATGTCTTCCCTTATTTTCCACGTGACGGAATCCATCTTTGACATAAAAGATGAGACGTAAACTAACGTGTCATGTAATATTACGTACCCCGAGACTCAAAACTTCGTTGCTCGACGAAAAGTGATTGAGCTATATTTCGAGTCTGTTATGACTCAAATTTATGTCAAAATTAACGCTCGTACATATATGTCGCATTCAGTGCACCTAAATTAACATTAATTTGTCTAAGTGTAGGTGCATTGGCAAGCCTTTTCGTGGCCAATTGTCAGGTTCAGCGCTGCGACTCAACGCTGAGACGAATGATGGAACGAATGATGGGACGATTGAGGGGACGAATGATGGGACGAATTATAGAACGAATTATGGGACGAATTATGGGACGAACTATGGGACGAACTATGGGACGAACTATGGGACGAATGATGGGACGAACTATGGGACGAATGATGGGACGAATTATGGGACGAATGATGGGACGCCTCATGGAGGTTCTACTTGTCTTCGCTACAGCTTCTCAGCTGATAATAACAGGGAGGTAGAACTAGATAAAATGAGATGCACCTCTCACAGGACTTTTTATGTCTTAATGAACTCGCTGACAAACTAAAAATCGGCTCGTGGGCCTGGTTTTGACCAGACCAGCAACCGATTATAGATTTAAAAAAAGCTCCACGGAAAAAAAACAAACGTCACGTTAGATCACACGCACAGTCTACTCCTTCTTAAACCGTATGGGCACATGATCAACCTCAAACATGGACTCACAGAAACAAAGTGCAAACTGGCAAAAAAACGATAAAAAAGAAACGATCTCACCAAGTCTGCAACAAGACGCAATGCCACTTTTCAGCGTAGCAATCCCAATTGTAGATGATCCACTTCTTGACAGAAACCAAAATATACCATTCCGGTTCATCTGTCTGAAATTCCCCGAGTAATATTCTCCTTTGATAGGTTCAGCGATCCGCCACACCTTCATCATAATATCGGGAAGTCACGAGTTCGTTTGAGGCTCCACCTTGGTTTCAAAGCTACTTGTAAAAATACACGCTGCCTGGGGCTCAGAAGCAGTCATTGAAGTACAGCCCTTATGAAGACGAACCACAAAGGAAATGTGGAACCAGCCTAGACAAAAATCACAGCAGATCCATCCAATTTGAGTATGACTGCTCAGACTTCATGGTTCAGATTCACACTTTACAAATTTCAGATCTCTATTTCCTTGACTTCTAGTTGTAGAGCCAAAGTCTTGATATCCTCGATAAAAAATCACTCGAGTAGCACCCAAGTAGAGAAAAAAATAAGAACAACAAAGATCAAGATTTTTCATTTATCATTTATGTTTTAAACCTATTTTCTTACATGCTATTTTTTCCTTTTCCTCCCTGAAATGGAATGAATGTCCGGAAGCTTTTAATAAGAATAAAAAAAACTTGCGAACATCCCAAGTAACAATTCTGCAATCAATTGGCATCCACTCTGATTTATGATGGTTTTATTATGGCAATGAATAATCCATTTAGTTTAAATACAGCATTTCGCAGTGTAAAACGTTCCTGCTTAGTAGTTCACCTTTTCGCTGTTTTAAAAACCTTTTACAGTCTGGCGAGAAGTCAAAAACTGTCTTGTTTTAAAATTAAATTTAAAGTAGTTCTCAATCCCACCATAAAACTGTTCAAATCAATCATAAACTTCATTAGCAATTTATGATTAATGTCTTGATCAAATACTCTATAAACCTGTTCTATCATTATTAAAGCAATCATAAAACTATTAGGATTTAAATGCGATTAAAAGGCATATATTGTTGCCTTTTAGGCTTTTAAAAGTGTATCATAAAATCTCCTCTGTTTACAAATTGTACATTAAGGATGGATCCTCATAGTGAATAAAAACCAAATTTATGACAAGGATATCTCGAAGGATAAACGAAGTTGAAGGAAAAATTCAAGCGATGCTAACGACCGAAGGGAAGTCGATTTCAGTAAAATTTAGTTCTTTAGAAGAACCGCACGTCCGGCGGAACGGGTACCATCAACGACTGAGCATCTGGTGGAGAAGAGTGAAGTGAGCGTGGTCCTCAAATTCATAAAACAGACCTTGCGAATCGATGAAGATCGGAATAACTTGTGTCAGTACCGATAGTAAACCACTGAAACTGTCAGTTAGCGGACACTAGTTGGTTTCCGATCCATAGCTGCGATTTTATTCGGCGAAAGAGTCATCACTTGGAAAAAAAATCATTCACCCGTACCCGGACTTCCAGAATCATCAGGAAGATGGGGATCTTTTCGGGAATGATCGAGTAGACTGATGCAAAATTTGACTTTTTCGCTCCACAGTGCTTAAATGATTTCAAATCGGGTCGTGATTAGCCTCCAAAAGTTACAACTCATTTGGTTAGAAACAGACTTCGCACAAACCAATTGAAATTTACATGTAAATTACTATGGGAAATCTCAACTTTTTGGTCATTGCCTTCTAGTCTTTTTCCATATTGAGCTGCAAAACAACTCGATAGCTATTCTTATAGAAAATTTTCTCAGCTACAACTTTGCTGAAGATCGTTTCTATGTTAAACGAGACAGGAAATAGTTATTAATTATTTAAGAGATCGGAAAACTTATGACATGATCAAGCAGCTGCTGTGTAGGCAACACTGTATTTTGCAGTGTGACATAGTAGCCATGATTTTTGTGTCCTATTCAACGCCCCAGAAACACCAATGTTGCCTGCTGAGCAGTTGATTGAGCATGATCATAAGACATCAGTGCGTTGAACCATTAATAACTTTCGATCCTTGCATTTAATCAAAAAGTGGTCTTGAGCAAAGTTGTAGCTGAGAAAATTTCCTGCAAGCTTTTGAAGCAGACCAATATGGTGAATTATTAGATAGACATGAACAAAAATCTTAGTTTTACCATAGTAATTCCCATACAAACTTCAAATGGTTTGTGCCATCTCAGTTTCTCACCAAATGGGTTCAAATTTTGAGAGGTTAGTCAGGATCCGATTTGGAATCGTTTAAGTATTGTGGAGCAAAAATTTCAAATTTTGCATCACTCTAATGATCGAGGTTACAACTGTGCAAAATGCGAAATGTTGTGAACACTTTCTGAGTAACTGCTTCCAATTCATCGGGAGAGAATCGCCTGGTAGAACGCTGAATCGCACAGCGCAACTATCAAAAGATAAACAAACTTTGACGTTTAACATTTTCTAGGCAACATTGCCGCCATAAATGCTGCCATAAATCTGAACGGGTTAGGATCAAGCAAAATGGCTTTAGATAAATACAATTCAGTCTACAAGTTTTCTTCATAAAAGCCGTTTCAAAACCTTATGAATTTGTTAAGGATTTCTTGAAAGCAAAATAACTTTTTCACAAATGGCACATGAAAATCAACTTTTATGCCTCCGCCATATTACAATTATTTTGTTTGTTTTTTTTCAATCTTCGATTTTCAATCTATATTTCCTTGAATATAACTTTAATTTTGTTAATTTAGCAATGAGAAAATATTTAGAATGCAAAAATCATGAGAAACAAAAATCTTGGCTAAGCTTAATAATCGTTCTGAAGAATATATTTGATTTTTTTCTTAATGTTAAACAATTAGTAAAATCGATATTTTCCGTGGGCGGACTAAAGTTTTTCGATGTTTTCACCTACATTTCACATCAAATTTTATATGGCACTTTAAACTAGGCCACTTTATGAGAACTTTTTTTATTATTTTGGAAATTCGGCAGGATTTTTATCTTTTTTATCTTGATTGTTGTTTTTCTAGTGAACCGAGCAAGCAGCTAAGGTAAATGGCTCGGATAGTGGTTTTAATTGTTGCCAAATAGCTTTTATTGTAGCTTAAATACGGTTTTGATATGGATCTCAATGCGTTTATCGTACAACCATTTTGCGGTAAATCAATCTTGAAGAGCTTCGAAAATATACCCTTCAGAACCTTCTACAGGGTGGGCCAAATATACAGATTCTAGCATCAATGAGGTTTTGGTGGATGCATCAATGGCAAAGCTGTCTTTACCAGGGTTTTATGAATGTTGTTTTATAGTAGCTTTGTAGTATTTTATAAAACTTTAAATGTTACTTGGGATGTGACAAACGACATTTCCCAGAGTTGCCGTCATACGAAAGTTTGTTTGTAGCACACTAATGGTGAGCCTCCAGGTTTCAAGAAAAAATGTTATTTTGGGACTCCTAATGCTGAGTTTGGAAAAATGGATAGATTTTAACAAATCACTCCAAAGCTTGCCTTTTTTTTATCTTAGAGCAAAGGGATGCTTTTTGAAGACTGAAATATGTCAAACAAATCAAAGGCATCCATAGCTGGACGAGTTGAATCTGATAGATCTGATAGATCTGAGCTCTTGATAACCTTTTACAACCAAAGCAAAGGAATAAAAAGGCATATATACACAGAAAAACAATCTGAAATTTAAACATCACGTATCATCTCCCCTCGTTTAATTTTAAGCTATAATTGGCACAAACATCGAAATTGTTTGCCAATTTACACCGAATCTAGCGATGATAACGTGAGCGCTATATAGCGCAGAAATTAACATGGTTTTTAAGCTTATAAAAATTTCCTTAATATTAGTTAAAAGATACGTCGAAACTTGATACTTTGTTTACTGTTCTGACGAGACTGTGTGAGTCCCTATTTTTCAAACCAATACAAATTCCATTTCAGTTCAGTCAAATTTATGCAATAATTCAAATAATACCCTTCTCCACAGCTTCCCGTACTACCGCGAGAACAAACAAGGTTGGCAAAACTCCATTCGACACAACCTGTCGTTGAATGACTGCTTCATAAAGGTACCTCGTGACAAATCATCCTCCTCCTCTTCCTCTTCCGGTGCTGGAGCTGGTGCAGGTGCCGGCGGCAAGTCGATCGATGGTGCAGATTCCAACGACGGAAGCAGCAGTGGCGTCGGTGGCGGTGGCGGCAAAGGAAGCTACTGGATGCTCGACCCGTCGGCGAACGATATGTTCGAACAGGGCAATTACCGCCGACGGAGAACGCGCCGGCAGCGGAACGCGAAAATGATCCTGAACGGCCACTTCCAGGTGGGTGTAGTGTTGTGCTGTGTGGTGTGTGATTGTTCGGTGTACAGGAAGAGATAGCTTGTTCCTAACGAGTGCGGGTTGCACTGAGGGAATTGTGCAATACATTTAGGAATTCTCATAATATTTTAATCTGTTTACACATTTGACAACATATTTTGAATCTGATGTCAGGATGTTCTTTTTTACACCATTAACTTATGACCCAATAAATTTAGTCATAAACACCATTTACAGTCCAGAATGACTGTGTGTAAATCACAATTGGTCAACGAATTCCCCAAACTTCCCTCCGTGTAGTTTGGAATTTTCCAATTTTAGATCCTTATCTAAGTGAAACATCAGTCCAATTTTTTCTCATCTCTGATGACGCGTCCGTTTCATCTTTTTTTTTCCCTCTCTCTCTCTCTTTCCATCTATCTATTTCCGCAACGCAGACATCACCGTTCGCCATGGCGTTCCCTTCGGCGTCCACGGCGGAATTCATTAAAACAACAGCATCCACGACCGATTTTCATCATCTGATAGGCGGCCACAATTTGGAGGCAGTCGCAGCAAACTGCTACCCTGGAGCAACGGTGACGGCCGTTGGTGGGAGTGCTGGCCATTCCATGCTTTCGCTGCCGAGCTCTTCATCATTACCTGGCGTGCTACTGCCGATTTCCTCGTCACCGTGTCATTCGTCCAACTCGACGTGCTCTTCGCCACCGCAGAATTACCTTCATCACCACCACCAGCAGCAGCACTATCAGTTCCAGCATCACGAGCAACAATCGGCTTCAGGTGGTCCAATTTCGACAAATGAAGACATAAAACGAGATTTTGATGAAGCAACCGATAGCGGTAGTCTAACGAGCTTCCCTGCGGTGGTGGTGGACTACGGTGAATGCTTAGCCACCGCTACCATTAGAACATCCGTGGACTCCACGTGCCAGTTTGCTGCTGCCGCAGCGAAGGCTTCTGATAATTATTTAGATAATTTTCAATCGAGTTTTCCCTCGTTGGATGCATTCCTGGGCGAGCTCGGTGAGCTGAAGGTGAAAAGCTTAACGACGAACGCCACGGGTGGCCATTTGAACGACGATGGCGACGTCGAGGAGTACCACCGGCATCACCATCGCCAGAACCGTGGAAAACGGCCGGAAAGGACCGATGAGCGGAGCATTGTAAACAGTTCACCGCAAATGGAACCACAACAAAAACAGACACCGGTAGAAGTTGGCAGTACTTCCGGAACTGCTACTGCTGCCGCAGCCAGCATGGGGTCGGTTTGTTCTACCACCAGTGGTTGCCGACCGAAGAAGACGAGTGGTTTAAAGTCGAGTAATTTTACCATTGAAAGTATTATGCGAAAACAGTGAGAGAGAGAGAGAGAGCATTGCACCGCAGGGGGCACGGTGTGCATCGGTGCTTTGCCAGTCAGGTGCCATTACAAATTTTCTGGTGTAGGTTAAGCGTAGTATATGCTAGTCAGAGCTCTGTATTTATTTTCGAAAAGCAATAAATAAAACGGATATATTATTGAATAGGAAGGTTTTACTTTTGAATAAGACTTGTGCTTCCGTTTCATTTTGGTTATGTTTGCGGTTGAGTCGGAATTCTGAATAGGGCTGTCCCATCTCAATCTCTCGAATGTATTTTTTCCTTTAAAATATTAATTGGCTGAAGTCAATGGAAATTGACTGGAAGCGTGTGAGCATAGTTGGAGCATATACCCTATATAATTTAAAAATCAACTTGGAAACTAACTAAGTGAAGCATTTTAGTCACTTGAAGGTGTCACCTGTGTCGAACTAAGATATTATAAATATAGGTAAATTGAAAAGTACTTGAAACACGTTTAATTTTAGATTACCAGCACAAGTGCAGGTACTTTAAATAAAGCATGGGTTATGATTGATTAGGTGAATTAGTGATTTCAATTATTCATTTATTTAGACTAATGAGATATCATAATCACCAAATGAACTTAAATAGGAAACTTCAGATAGTCTAATAACATTAAGTAGGAATTAGGATGTGGGGAGTCCGCTTAGGGGGGCAACTAACCTTTAAATTTGTAGAATTAATCTTCTTATTTAGTCTTGAACTTCAATAAGAAAACGCAAGCAGACCAGAGGCATTAAGCAGATTAACAAGGAGAGGAATAGTTTAGGAAATAAGTAAAATTAGAGGTATGTGACAATTAATAACTTTTAATCTTTTGTAGGTATTGTTTTCCCCTGAGTTTATAGTATTCGATTACTATTTTATTCTCTCAATATGCGAAATCTCTGATATATGCGGTTAAAGCATTTGAGTTAACTTATTTCTTTTTGTTCAAGTACTTACATTCGTAAACAGCAGTCAATGTTAATCTATGAACTAAACCCTTCGTGACTGTAAAATCGATCGCAGAAATGATACGCAATTCGGTAGAGCTTGTCAAACGCTTTTGAGCTTATGTAGTATACAATTCGTTCGGTATGGTCGCGAAATTTTGAAATGATTGATACGTCCGTTAAATTAACTAATTTGATACAAAGCTCAGTAGTAAATAAGTATTATTATTATTATTTATCTTTATTAGGGAGGCTTTCAGCCTTGGGCTGGTTCGCCTCCACATTAGTAAATAAGTAGAATATCTAGGGAGGAAACCAAAATTAATCAACTTGCTAACATAGGCTATTACATTTATTTTGGTGGCACTCTTTAAATGATAATAAGCATTTTTTCGCTTTGATTGTTCTGGTTTTCGTAACTTACATAATTTAGATATTTCGTTCGACACGGATTTACTTATTCAATTGGATTACTACGCGGATGTATCTACGCTCACACGTCACAGCATTTTTTTTCTATAACTATCTTGAAACAATACACACGGAATCCAGTGTTCAAGCTGCCAACATAGGCTAGTCCTTCTGCTGTATTGTCAAAGATAGAAGCAAAATTTATTCAAATGGGTAAAATGTCACAACTATTTAGTGAATAATTTGACTTTTAGGCATCCCTAGAAAATAGTGTAGTTTCATATTTTTTGGTGGTCCTTCGAAAATGTTAAACAGCACAATTGCACCCAAGTAACCAACAAGCCCGCTAATCGCCTTTTTTGCAATATAAAGCTGATATACGACTGCTTTATATTAACCTTATATTGCAAAAAGGGCGATTAGGGTGCTATTAGCGGGCATGGTGGTTACTTGGGCAACCAGCAAGTGTAACCCATGAACCAAAAGCGGTGCGATACTAGTTTTCATTGCTATGACGACGACTGAATTAAGGGGCTTAGAAGCAGAGGGGTGAAAGTCAGTTCTCTTCATCTATTTCCTCTTTTGATGACTATGGTCACTAACCTATTTCGCACTATTTCTGCTATGCTCTTCTATCATCCAGAACAACACACGTATCAACGAATGTTTTTGCCGTCGAGTTATTAACGAAACAGAAAGTCGATGAAGAGAATCGATCAAAATCACTTGCACTCCTGCTTCAAAGTTTGGTTAGAAGATTACAACTATGGAGAGCATTTTGTGTGGTCGTTAAGGGCGTGTGATTCTGAATATGGCAATGAGTGTGCAAAATGTTACGCAATTTTATCCCCCTATTCGCACACGCCCGCAGATCGGAGGCAAATGCCACTTCAACTTGTTTTGTCTACTAACGGCCCTCTGATGACAGTGTTGGGGAAGCAGCAATGCTACATCGACATGTTTCGTCTAGGTACGATTCACTGATGGCTGTGTTGGGGAAGCATATGCATGTACGTAACTGGTGGATTTGTTAGCTATTTAGACACTTTTAAACAATGCTTGACATTTACCACTTTTTCAATAGTTTCTTGTTTAAAATCAACAGTCCGAAGCATTGCTATCGACGTGTAGAAATATTTATGATTGATTGGTGATAACATTATTGAAAATGGTCCAGGGGCAGCTGAGTAATTAACGTTCAAAATCTTTCAAAATTTCGTTACATGTTCCATTTTCGGTTTTAACAAAGTGTACTGCCATATAGAAATCACAGACGTAGTCCTACGTCGAAAAATATATCCTGCGAATTTACCGATCCTCTCTGCCTTCGATCTCTGGAACTGCGCTCTGGTGCGATGGATTCTGGAATCCAACTCTGTAGTATGGTGCCCGTACTAGTCAACCTGGACTGGTAGGATTGAAGCAATTCAGAGAAAATTTTGTGAGATATGCCCTACGACGCCTTCCGTGGCGAGATCCTTTGAACTTACCACAATATGGAGATCGGTGCAGATTATTGGGACTGCAGACGCTTGAGCAGGGACGAAATGATGCCCAAACGGTGTTTGTTGCTAAAATTCTCACAGGAGCAACTGACGCACCGGAGATACTAGGTCAACTTAAACTTTACGTTCTGAACGATTGCTTCGCCAATGAAACTTTTTGCTGCTTGAGCCCCGGAACTCCTTGTACTGCCTTCATGATCCTGTCCGCTTCATGTCGGCTAGGTTCAACGAAGTGGACATCCTCTTCGACTTCAACTCTACTGTGGCAACATTTAAGCGTAGACTGACTGGATCGAGTGAGATTCGTTATTGTGCAAGGTGAGTAATATTCCATTGCTCGTAAATTGTAACGATTCACCACTGCCGACGAGGATTGCTTCGGATGATGGATGTCCAATGGAGTTGATTGAATTATAAGTTCATATGTTTTGACTACAGTTGATTTTTGGTTTGCACTGCATTGTGAAAAGATATGGGGTTTTACGCCAGTTAAATTGGCTTTTCCCCATCACATTCATTAAGATGACAAAAAGTTGCCTTAATAAATAAATAAATAAATTTTTAGGAAATTTTTGAAATCTCACGTCTGATTATTATGTCAAAGATGGATTCCGTCACGTGTAAAATTAGTTATTTCTAAGTGTGTAGATAAAATTGCTAAATAGCAGATTTTTAGGGATGGGCCCAATCTTAGATCCATAGGCCAACATTAGAGCCATTTCCCCTATATATATATTTTCGTGGCGGTAAGCTTATCCTTGAAAACTATTGAAAACCTAAAAAAAAAAAAAAATATTCACAAAGATGTAGTTTTTTGTTGAGAGAAACTCATCAAAACAATCATTAGAGTTTTTTGATGTAATACTTTAAAGATTTTTCTTCATATCTTTAACAGAAAGTTTTATACGGGATGGCTTAAAATGCAAGGCATTTTGATCAATTTCACCCCGGTTATCATTTCGACCCCGGATTACGGTAGTTGAATTTTTGTTTTATGAGTTTCAAAGCTCTTTAACACATAGTACATAGACATAGATAAACTTTCATAGTATGACTGAATCAGTAAGTTTGGTTATTTCTAGATTAAGGCTTAACAGTCATATAAAGTACCAAAAGAACTTAGATTCAGTCACTTCCCAAGTAACCAAAAGTTCCGCATTCAACGATAAAACTAACTTTCAAGTTCCACAAAGTTCAAATAAAGTTGCGACAGAACCTTCAAGTTGCACAAAGTTCGATTAAAGTTCTGACAGAACTATCAAGTTCCATAAAGTTCAAATAAAGTTCCAACAGAACCTTCAAGTTCGAATAAAGTTCGGATAGAACTTTCTTCCCAAGCAACCATAAGTTCCGCATTCAAAGATAAAACTCACTTTCAAGTTCCATAAAATGCATATAAAGTTCCAATACATCTTTCTGGCTACTTTAAAAGCTATAGAAAGCACATGAGGAACTTCAGGCTCTAAAAAGTTCCGATGGGTACTCTTAGCAACTTGAAGTTCAACAAAAGTTCCAAAAAGCATCCCCAAGCACTTCTTAGGAACTTCAGGCAAGCCTGAAAACATGGCCACAACAAAGTTCTGAATAAGTTCCCAGCGGACCTTCTTAGCAACTTTAAAGTATCTTAAAAGTTCCCTGCGGAACTTCTTAGCAACTTGAAAGTTTCTAAAAAGGTCCATCCTAGCCCACATGAAGCAATCCACACAAGTCTGTTTTTAGTAAAAAAATAATGTACGTAAATATGAAATGATCAGTGGCTCAAATAAATCATATTTCTTATATTTATGCAGTGCATCAATATTCTATCCAAACATTAAAAAAAAATCAATACCAATATTCTGGATTCGAACCCGAGTATTCGGCATGCTATTTACGAACGCTAACCACTGCGCCACAAGTGTGTTTGGATACCATGCGGACAAACACCAACTTAAAATTCAACATGGTGTTGTGTTTTATATTCAAGTCAGTCTGTCAGTTGGCATTGAAAACTTCAACAGAAGGCGGGACAACAGCTCACTTAAATATATCTCAGATGGCGTAGCGGTTCGTGCTGGGGCTCTCACGCAGAAGGACTGGGCTTACTTCTTCAAACAGCTCCAATACTACTACTAATGTTGATAAATCAATACACATTCCTACCTGTCTTTAGAAATAACTTTCATAAAGACCTGACTTTAGAATTAACTTTCATAAAAGTGCCAACTAACTACATCTAAAAGTGGTGTAGAGGACAAAAACCTTTTTTAACTTATTTTCTAAAAGTTCCGTTTAAATTCCGCCAGAAGCTGCTTAGAATGCTCTTCAATTATGGTACCAAAACTTTCAAGTTCTTATAATGACTTAAAAATGAGGCTGCATAGAATTCTATAGACCACTTTCAACCAAGCTGCTTAAGCAACAAATAGCCTTTTATCAGAACTTTTGGTTACTTGGGATTGTGATTGTGTGTGGTTGACACAAATTTTTAAAAAAATATGTAAAGACCATTGTCTACGCGGGTGACCTAAAACCTATCAAAAGCGTTCTACGTAGTGTCCCTATCTATTTTTTTTTCAAGAAATCATAAACATCCCTGTTTATCCTTCTGTATATTCCAATCAATTCTTTCCATCCGCTTGCATACCATAGCAGCGCTGCCAAGTCTTTTTTGAAATAAAATATACCTGAATGAGTGTCGTTTCCCCTGATACGAACCGTTGAATTTGATAAAGAGTCACAAATTGTTGAGATATCCCAACACACTTGTGGTGCAGTGCAAGTTGTTGAGATATTGTAAAAATTGTTGAGATATTGTAAAAAGGTATAGTTAAAAATCTTAAAATTTATTGAAAATACTAGTGCCACCTAGCGAGATAATTCCGAACTAAACCATCCACAATTAATGGTCTTGGCCTACTGAAAAACATTGAAGAAAACAGCATCTTTGTATCTAGCAAAGCTCTCGAGATGTCGACCCAGCATTTACACGAAAGTCATAAGAAAAATAGTGCCACATAGTGAGAGAATTCCAAATTAAACTGTCCATAATTCACAAGATTTTGGACTCCTGAACAACAAAGCAGAAAACAGCGACTTTGTATCTCGCAAGGATCTCGAGATGTCAACCCAGCATTTACATGAAGTTCATAAGATCACTAGTGCCACCTAGCGAGATTTTTTTTCCTTGATTTGTTTTCCATCGATCTCGTTTTCCGTGCTGAGTACCAATGCTACAGACGCCAAGGAGGCAGCACCCACACCTGGACCCTACCTATCGACTCATCAACTCATGAACTGGGATCAACGGCTTTACTTCCGTTCTGAAGGAAGGCGTAATCAGAGATGTTCGACGGAAGAACAAATCAATGAAAAAATAGCTCCAATAATGAACCTATTTTACAAAAATTCCTTGATTGAAGGCTCAATTCTTTGATGATTCCAGGATTTTCCAGGTCTTTTGAAATTTCCTGATTTTTCCAGGTTTACCAGGTGCTTTATTAAAAACCCTCCCCCTTAGCGCTCCGTAATTTGTGAACAGATCCAAATCTACTTTCTATTTATAAATATAATTTTCCCCATGTGCAGATTTTTTACAACCCCAGCTGTTTGCCAAGTTCTAAGTTCCATATGTCACCCCCAAAATGTTCACTGAGTATTGGCAATCATCAGCCCAGCAATATATACCTACCTACTTCCATCCCCCATACGTACCAAAAAAAAGGTGGATATGCGAAATGCGAGTCAAATTGGCTCTAAAGTGATGGTTCTGCGATTGGATCGTTTAGCGTCAGGTTGGCAGTTTCAGGTCCTGGAGGATAAAAAAAGCAAAGAAAACCAAGGGAAGTTTCACAGCTCGTTGTGGGGAGCTTTTGTTTTGAGCTATAACCTATCTGTGTCTAAGAGCCCATGGAGGAGGAACCGAATGCGTGGTGTGGTGGGTGGTGTAAATGCCAAACTCTGCACGCTTCACGTGCACACGTTCGTAGTGCTAGCACAGCACCTACATAGCTACCAACCAGTCACAGTGTAATGGCCGTTGGAAAATTCGCTGCTTGTTTTTATTGAACACTTATACGAGACCTGTTGGAAATGTCAACAGCGCAGCGCGTAGCTGTAAAACTGTGAGAGATGAAGTGTTTTTGATGGTGGTGGTGGTGGAGTGCTAGAAAAAGTAAATATGAAGTCGAGGAGGTGTTTATTTTTCATGTAAAAATCAACGATTATTGCGATATAAGGTTATCGCTGAATGGGGCATACGAGTTCCATACTGAAAGGAGACTCAATCAAATTTCATGCTTGGAAGCAAATTGACACTTGATTGGATTGCCGATGTTAGGAGTTTCAATTCATGGAAGACAAATAATAGTTGAGCCGCTGGTTCGTGAAGGCCTTTAACTTTTTTTAGAAGACCCTTTTTAAACTTGCTCATGTAACCGATTATTTTATGAACGATTCTACTTCTGAAATATAGCCCTTATGTTGCCAAAAATTGAATGCAGTGAGCAAACATCCGAACTTATCGATTCATCTGATAGCAGTAAGTACGTAACATACAAGTTCAATAAAAAGCTATCAAAAACACAGTCTTCAAATGATATGATTCGGAAGCCCCAAGCCGAACAACATCAACAAGTTTCGAATAGTTTACTCCCACCGCACCACACCGGTCCATCACAATAGTTCACCCTTTCCAAAGCTTCAACTGCAAAGTGGTCCATTCAAAAAGAACTCTCGTTAGCGTGCAAACGAATTGACTAAACACACAAAACCAAAATCATCTGCCGCTCCTCCTCCGCCATCACATCCATCGACGATTTCTAGCCCGAAGGATCTGTCTTCTCTCTTCAAGCCCGGATACAATAAGTAAACGATGATGATGTTGATGATAGTGTACCAGATTGTAATGTGATAGTTTTGCCTGGAGAATTTTTGGTTCGCAAAATGCAACGGCATCCTGCACCTAGGTACAGCAAATCTTATCCTCTTTTCAACGAGATCCAGAGACCCCTCCTGAACTCACCGGAAAAAACTCTATCCCTTGGCTTGTGAATGGTAACGTACCGGTTGAATTATAGCACTTTACACCACCCGGTTTTACTTTATGCTGTGGGAGAATGCGATGTCCACTGCGGACAAGGCGGTAGGTTCGGGAACGCAAATGCACACACATTGCCATACTATTTCTCTTTGCCTAAATGATTTAAGTTAATATTTGCATAGAATATCCATAAATTTATCGAATCTGTAGCTCGAATAAATCATGCTAAATTTTATTAGCCACTTTCTGAGCTGTAATGCTTGCACGAGTATGGAATGGTCTCCCGCAGACGGGTCAACTGTGTGTGTGTAAATGGTTAGTATAGAACCACACTTGAAGGGGGAAAACGATAAGTAAAATGGAACTGTTGCTGACCAACCTTTTCATTAGGAAGTAGAAGAAACTTTTCGATTCGGCTAAAAGTTATGCATCATCGTTTCAATGTGTGCCGTGCGGGTGATAAAAAAACATAATTTGGAAAGAGTGTTAGATGAAAAGTGTTGCAAAGTGTATTGAATTTTCGGCAGAAGTTATGGAAAAAGGGATAATCCACAGAGAAAATAGGAAAAGTTGTAGCTTTTTTAAGCAGAAATATCCGCACCAAATTTGATTTGCTCTCCCACTACTGACGAACGAAATCCAATAAAGTTGATTTATGACGGCCTAGTTTCAAGTCTGGATAAAATGTTGTTGCTCGTTTATCGAGGGTGAAAAAAGCCGGTAAGCAAAATATCACCGTTATAAGAGAGGAACATACGCCTAAAGGAAGTCGGTGTTGTTTCAGTAAAAAACAGGATATTATGCGGTATTAGAGATAATTTTTTACAAGCTATGATAGCTTAACAGCCCAAGTAACCAGAAGCACGTTATTGCGCCTTTTTGGCTATATACGGGCCTCATCAGAACTTACAAACACTGGTATAGCCGTTGTTCAGCTGTATATAACCAAAAAGGCAAAATAACGTGCCTATGATTACTTGGGATACTTCTCAAGTAACCAACAGTTCTGATAAAAGGCTATTTGTGGCTTAAGCAGCTTGGTTGAAGGTGGTCTATAGGATTCTAAGCAGCCTCATTTTTAAGTCGTTATAAGAACTTGAAAGTTCCGGTGCCATAATTGAAGAGCATTCTAAGCAGCTTCTGGCAGAACTTGAACGGAACTTTCAGATAATAAGTTAAAAAAAGGTTTTAGTCCTCTACACCACTACACCAATTTTATATTTAGTTCGCACTTTTATGAAAGTTAATTCTGAAGTCAGGTCTGGCAAATATGAACGTGTATTGATTTATCAAGCATTAGTAGTAGTATTAGAGCTAATTGAAGAATTAAACCCAGCACGACCGCTACGACATCTGAGATATATTAAAGTGAGCTGTTGTCCAGCCTTGGAGTTTTCAGTGCTGACTTAAATAAGAAATCAACACCGTGATGAATTTTAAAATGGCGTTTGCCCGCATGGTATTTCAACATACTTGTGGCGCAGTAGTTAGCGTTCGTAGATCGCATGCCAAATACTCGGGTTCGAATCCAGAATTGCTTTTAATTTTTTCAATGTTTGGATAGCATATTGATGCACTGCCGATTTCATCACTGATCATTTCATATTTACGTACATTAAATTTTGTTATTAATAAAGACTTGTGCGGATTGCTTAATGTGGGCTATGACGGACCTTTCTAGAAACTTTCAAGTTGCTAAGAAGTTCGGCAGGGAACTTTTAAGATACTTTGAAGTTGCTAAGAAGTTCTGCTGGGAACTTCTTCAGAACTTTGTTGTGGTCATGATTTCAGCCTTGCCTGAAGTTCCTAAGAAGTGCTTGGGGATGCTTTTTGAATCTTTTTTTGAACTTCAAGTTGCTAGGAGTACGCATCGGAACTTTATGGAACTTGCTTGAGGATGCTTTTTGAATCTTTTTTTGAACTTCAAGTTGCTAGGAGTACGCATCGGAACTTTATGGAACTTGCTTGAGGATGCTTTTTGAATCTTTTTTTGAACTTCAAGTTGCTAGGAGTACGCATCGGAACTTTATGGAACTTGAAAGTGGGTTTTAACGTTGAATGTGGAGCTTTTGGTTGCTTGGGAAGAAAGTTATGTCGGAACATTATTTGAACTTTATGGAACTTGAAAGTTCTGTCGGAACTTAATTTGGCCTTTATGGTACTTTAAAGTTCTTTCGGAACTTTATTTTAACTTTATGAAACTTGAAAGTTCTGTCGAAACTTTATAGAACTTGAAAGTTCTGTCAGAACTTTATTCAAACTTTATTAAACTTTAAGGTTCTGTCAGAACTTTATTTCACGCAGAGAAACAACGCATATTAGAATCAAATGCATTGAATTTTTAATTTAAACTCATGTTTTTGGTTGAATCAAAGAAAAAAAAAATCTTTGTTTCTAATGTACAGCAGCGTTCATTCTACAAAGTCGTTATTAGAAACAAAACCTTGCTTTTTATTTAAAATTTTTTGGGGATCTGATTTTTTGTGGACCACCATTTTATTACATGACGCAAACAGAAAAAAATGATTCCTCAGAGGAAGAATTGATTGCAGAGCTGGAGTTAGAATTTCTCGGTGCACAAGATTTGGAATTATTAAAATTATTTAAATGATTGGGTTTGAGCGAAGAAGTAGTGGATGCTTTATAGGTAGGAAAATTCTAATTTAATACATTTCTGCCCTAAAAATAATTCCAATTATTTCAGCGAATCGATATACAGTTGACATCTTGAAAATAATCACTACACAAAATAAATGAAAAATTGTTATTTAGATACTGTAATTTTGTAAGCATAATAAATATTATTTGACATCATAAAAATTATTTTATTTATTTGATTACATCTGAAATTAAAAGAAACAATTAATATGGAAAATAAATCAAATATCAGGTTATTTACATCAAATGATCTTTTTTTAGAATCAACAAAATATTTTCTTTGAAACAAAAAGCATACTTTTTTTGTAGTAAAAAGAAGCGAGTGATTGGAACAAAATATATTTGTTATGATTCAAGAAACGTCATGATAAAATCAAAGAAAAATATTGTTGAATTTACTCACAGTCACACGCAGAGTTGATTGTAAAAACAACAAATAGGTTTTTAGAATCTTATCAAATTTACTTTTGAATCAAAGAAAAAATGTGCATAGGCCCTGAGTCTACAACATTTTTTGTTGAATTCAATGTGATGTATTTTTGAAATTAAAAACCATTTCTCTGCGTGTTGAGCTTTATGGAACTTGCAAGTGAGTTTTATCGTTGAATGCAGAATTTTTGGTTACTTGCATACTTGTCATTCTCCTCTGTGAGAGACAATAGCTAACATTCTAATCTTCTCGCTCTGTTCGTTATAGAAAGAGCACTACATGCAGTATATTAGTCACTACACCCTTACTGTGTGTGTAGTTTTTGGAATGAACTGCGCGGTGAGATTAGATCACTATACACTGGTGGGAATTAGTGAGCGACATAAAAGCTCAAGAACACTCTGCAGTGAACTCACAGAAGCTCACTCCAGAGAACACTGGAGTGGGAGAACTGGTTGGTCCTCTGGATATAGAGCAAGTGCAATTGTGAATGATTTCCCAATTTTCGATTCGATATTAACGTTGACGACTGTATTTGAGTCGGGAGACTATCTTTACTCCAACGGTGTTTCTTATTTACTATTGTGTGAATAAAAAGTAAAAACTCTTCTGTCCTTCACCTTCTCACGTTAAACCGTATGCAAAATCAACACACTCGTCATCACCAATACCGGTATCTTTGATCAATGCGTGTCATCCTTGTGCTTTACTCGTGTGGAAGACACCGACTTTTCTTGTAGATTTACAGTTAACTTATGAAATTTCACCATGGGAATAAAGAGTTGTAGTTTCTGCTGAGAACAAAGTAGAGTTAATATTAAATAGGGATCTATGTTCTGGCATGGAATTGCGGGTGTCTTTTGTGTGTATTTTACCGTGCCGCAACCCCAAGTGGATTTTTATTTATAAAAATGCTTCGCGTGCTGCTATCGCTATTGGGCAGCGATGGCAAAGCGTAATTAACGTGTTTGGCAACTTTTTTTTTTATAATTTCTCATTTTATGAAAACTCTTAAATTGATCATACAACAATCTTCCGTGTATGTTTCCGAAGCAGTGAAATTAGAATGGTGTATATGAAATGCTATAGGTAAAATTAAATAAAAAAAACATATTTAAACCCCATATAAAATATTTTTGGAGATTCCCAAAACTGCCCTTTTCAGCAAATTGTCCCAGCAGCAAACTGAAAAAACGCTGTTGTAGATATTTTTCACTATGAGCCTTATGGATATGACAAGTAATTAGATTAGGCACTGGAGCATCTCCTTCGATCACTTGCTCTTCTGGTGCACTAATTCCACTATCATCCGCTTCTTGCTTATGCTTGAATAATAAATGTCGTGACAAATTGAACGTATAATCACATTTAAATGGTTTATCAGCCTCATCACCCAACGAACACCAAGATAAGAAAACCACTATTTATCATTTTTTTCTTATTGAAAATTTGCTGGACAACATCTACCCTCTTTCTTTATTCAGCCAGTTTTTCTTATTTATATCTTTATATCTTATACATTACACGCTCCGACCAAATTCACAACAGACACGCACGACTAGGGTTACCATATACAAAATTTGGAAAGAAGGACATTACATTTGAGGCTTGGAGATTAAGGAGGACAATGATTACTTTTCTTAACATTAAAGTAGGATAATGAGTTTTTATCAATCGTTTTAATAATATGTGCGCTATCACAAAATATATGATTTACAAAGGTTCAATTGATATTGTTCATTTGTAGTAGTTACCAATTCAATTCATTTTCTCGTTATACTTCTGAAAAAGGTATGAAACTAGCTTTCATAATTCATTTTTGATACTTGGAAATGATCTAGTCTACCTATTTTGCATGAAAACTACAGCTTTACAGCCTTAAAACCATCCCAACTTTTATCATGTACAAAAATCACGATACATGTAATCGCTGATTGAAACAAACATGGAACATCTAAGCAGCCTGTTAATTTTACCGTAAATTTAGCATAGGATTCTAAGGCCACTGCCATAGTGAGAGCGAAGAGGCGCGCTTAGCGTTCTATACAAAAGAATCACTATTATTGATATTATCCGTTACATTCGATTTCACGCTTCGCGTGCCTCTTTGCTCTCAGTATGGCAGCGGCCTAAACAAATCAAGCGTAACTATTCAAATCGACGTATCTGCTTCTGTAAACAATCTCTTCAATCGACGATTTGTCTTAACTGCTAACTCACCCACTCAAACAAACACCATCATCAGGTAGGGAAAACTTTCGCCTATTAGCTAGTGAGGTTGCAGTTACTACAAATCGTCGATTGAAGTGATTGTTTACAAAATCAGATACGTCGACTTGAATAGTTATGCTTGAAATACCTAAAATCCCATAGAACCAGAACGTCAAAATCAAACAAATGTTGGATTGAATCTGTGTGGCTGTGTTCCATTTTGTGAATTTTAACTTAAATTTGACAGATAGAACATTTTCAAATAAACCTGCTATTGTACCAGACTTATTTCTGGCAGACCAGGAATCAATTTGATAACATATGGTAACCCTATGCACGACGCGAAACGCTCATATGTAGTAACTTACTTGACTCAAAATGATCTTTATTTCTTGTATTTATGTGGTTTACATGTATCAAGTGACACAGATGCGTCTTTTCAACTTTAATTCTTAGAAATTTCAATTATTATTAATTACAGCTCATAGTCCTATCGGGCCTGTTTAGAGAACGACCGCCTTGGTTTGGTTCGAGATGTTTTTAAGACAGGTGCTAGGCGCCTAATACATAGGTGACACAGTAGGAAGAAGTGTTAGTTTGTTTACTAAAATGAACTATCCCCATTTTGTTACGGCAAGTTTTGCTATAAGAAATGCTCCTCGTGTTTATTAGGGAAATTCACATCAAAAGTTGATTAATTGAGTAGGAAATCAGTTTGGCACGGCATTTGTGACCAGCATACACCTTCCGGTCGTATGAAACAGGTCAAAAACTGTCCAAATCCGCCCATAAAAAGCTTAGTTTTGAATTTCTGTATGGCAAAATAGTGAACTTTTCGTGAACATTAACGGCAAAGAACTCACCAACACTGGGAGACCGTGAGTTCCTGCCCACCTGTCATAAAAACATCTCGCGCTAGAGCCACATTTGGGTGAAATGACATCACTGGTTACTTGGGTTACCTTACCAGACACAAGTCATCTTCATTCCACTGGATCCTTGACTGCACGACGTCGCTCTTAGTCGCGTTCTAGTCAGTTCGTTTTTCACCGGGCTGTCATCCGACATTCTTACAGCGTGCCCAGCCCACTGTATGCACATTCGCGGTTCATTCACCTCTTCTAAATGTGGTAAATTCTCATCACTGGATTATTACCAAACGTATCCCATGACAGCTTAAAGCTTACTGATCATTTCTTCAATTATATTTTATATTTTATTGCAATATCTTTGATGGAGCTTTCATAGCATTGTAATGTTTGTTAACTTTACACGATATGTTGCTGGTTTGACAGTTCAATGGGTAGACTTGGCTTCATTCTTGGCTTCATTCTTGGCGTGACTCTTATACACCGACTTTACTTGAGGGTATTTCAATGAATTTCCGGAAGGGTTTTCATATGGTACATACATTAAGCATTTTTCCTAAGAATTTTGAGTAGCAACCCAGGGAGATTCGGATCAAAGTTGCAGAGTAATTCCAAGACGATTTTCAAGTTTCAAGAACTAAAGGGTGTCCCACATCAAATTGCATCACGGAAAAAAACGCTGTAGAAAATTACCCATTGGGTATTTTCTCTTAAAAGTTTGGGTAGAAGTAGTTTAGAGTGTATTGTTTACACTGTATTTTTATCGCTGTCAGTTTTTTCCAAAGTTGGAAAAAATGGCGACACCCGAAAAGCAACGTCGCTAACTGATTTTGCGCAAGCACCTGGAAAATCCCTCTCATCGGGGCATCGGAAAACAACTCGGAATCGTGCAGTCAACGGTGAGTCTTATGATTAAACGTTACTACAAAACTCTGAGCATCGAACGGAAGAAGAAATGCGGTCAGAATGGATGTTCTATTAGTGTGTCGTGAAAGCGTTTAAGCGGAATCCCAATGATTCGGTTAGGGTTGTGGCTAAAAAGTTGAATCTGTCCAAGTCTTTCGTTCAGAGAGCCAAGGACCAGGAGGGACTGGATAGTACAAAGTGCGGAAGTCTTCAAATCGTGACGAGCGCCAAAATACGCTGGGAAAGTCACGGGTCCGGAAACCGTACACCCAGATGCTGACGAAGCCTCATTGTCTCATCATGGATGATGAGACTTACGTCAAGGTGGACTTCCGGCAGCTTCTGAGGCTACTGTTCTTCACCGCCCAGCACAAGTTTGATGCTCCGAAGAAAGTAAGGAAGCAGAAACTTTCAAAGTTTGCCAATAAATACATGATTTGACAAGCGATCTGCTCATGTGGCAAACGGAGTGCGCCGTTCGTGACTACAGGGACTGTAAACGGGGAGATATACCTAAAGGAATGTCTACAGAAGCGTCTGCTTCCTCTGTTGCAGCAACACGAGGGTCCTACGATCTTCTGGCTGGATCTAGCTTCGTGCCACTATTCAAATGTTGTCCTGGAGTGGTACGAAGCCAACGGGGTCATTTTCATACCCGACCCCCCAACGCATCGGAACTAAGGCCCATCGATAAATACTGGGCTATTATGAAGCAGGCACTACGGAAGCAAGGAGGTCAAATCTGAGGAAGACATGAAGAAAAAGAGGGTTTCCGAACAGAAGAAGCTGCAGCCAGATGTTGTACAGAACCTAATTAATGGAGTTAAGCATAAGGTGTTAAGCATAAGAAAGCGTACAGTATATGCCAAAAACTTACTGATAGGTTATATTTTATTGCGTGAAAGTTTGAACAGAATCGGTCTACTAGGTAATTTTCTACAGCGTTTCTTTCCGTGGTGCAATTTGATGTGGGACACCCTTTACAGTACTTATTCGCTAACTGGGCTAAAAGCACAGTCCAGTTAGCGAATTCCACTCGCAAACTGGGCTAACTTGTCATACGTCAAAAAACACTGAGCGGAACTTCGATGAATTGTTTGATCGACGTTAAAAAATTGTGCATTGAATTGAAGTTTGTAAAGTTTATTATTGTTATTTTCACAGCATTCAATTTCGCGAGTTTAGAAAGGCTTAACGCTTTCGCTAAAAACGCACTTAAGTCCTGATTTCAGCGTGAACTGAAAAAAAGAATCAAGTTTATTTATATTAACACTTAATATTCCATTCGAATTGCCCACACTAATTTTGACAACGAAATGTCAACCTTAATGTGACGTCTATTTTTGACGTATGGCTACAGCCAGTAACAGTTAACGGACTCCCAGTTAAAAAGCAGCCCAGTTAAAGAACGCCCAGTTAGCGAACAATTGTAACAAGTAACATTGCAAGTTTTATCAAGGTTTTAAAGCGTTCTATAAGTCCAATTCATGGTCTACAGAACCCTCATAAAACTCAAATTGTTACTGTATTTACATTTCACTTCAACAGTTACAATGAATTTGACGCGCTCTACTTAAACAAACCATCCCGTGGAATCTAAATTCTGAGGCTACTAATTGTTGAGGTATTTCAGTCAGAACAAATGTGGTGAGAAAAGCTAATTTTACTGAAAATTATTAAGAATATCAGCTTAAGTACTCTGTTAAGAATTTTGAGGCTGCTATGGAAAAAATTTCAAGCAAATACCTTGAACGCTAATCCAGGCTTCAGCTGTTCGGTAGTTATTAAACAACGAAACTATTCGGTAAAAATTTAAAAATCAGTGGAAAATACCAAAAATTAGTACCAAAAAAATGTAACGAAGCCTTAGCGTGAAACTTCAAAAGCACAAAAGGCAGCTTCCACAAAATATACAGATATGAAATTGCAATTTCAGAATTGTATGTTTTGTGCAACCTGACATTTGTGCTTTTGAAGTTTCTCGCTAAGCATGGTGCCAACTGAATTTCCATTTTAAAATTCAAGGTGTTTTCCCGGTTTTTCTGGTCAATAGTTCGAAAATTTCCTAGTTTTATAAATTATATTTGTAGCCGAAAATTGAACATTTGTTATAAAAATATTGAAATGCTTTTATCAATTTTATGGGAAATTTATTTGAATTTCCGCAAATTTTCATGATTAGAAATTCAATTTGAATCCCAACAGAATTTTAAAATCTGATAATTTTTCATAACATTTACATAACAACTCTAATCCAATAAGCTTATCAAATCACTGCATCTTGGTTAAATGTTGATACTTCGGTTTAAATGTATTTGTACATATTTCTGTATAAATTATTAAAAGATTCTTAAAACCTAGGTCATGCAAATAATTTTTGAAGATTTAAATACTAAGCAGTTTGCAAAAGTTGATCATTTTCAATAAAATATCATATGGAACTTTGAACTTTTATCCTGAGCAGTTCCAAACAGATTCGAAAATCGTTTCGGATCAATGTTTTTACTTGTTATTTTACACAGTTGTTTGTTATTTTCATTAAGTTCATTTAGTTGAATATGAAGCCTAGATGCAATGTCAACATGATTTCCAGAAACATAACATGCAGTTTCTTATATCCTGCTGCATTATTTTTTTAAATGAATAATAAAAAGTTCTTAACCATGAGCAGTTCGGATAAAACTATTTGGTTTGAAATGCTGAAAACATCATAAAAATATAAACTGATTCGTGCAGTCCTGCTTATAGCGTCGTAAAATTCCAACACTCCTGCTCAAATCCAACTCGATATGTTTAAAAATTTGCACTACAGAATGCAGCAACCAAGAGCTAGACGAAACATCATAAACATCAATTTAATGCATTTTTAAGGAGTTCATAAATTTTTATCTCACCAAGTGTTGCGTGGTCTCGCGATTGGCTCGACAGTTTTTTTTTCATCCCGTTTCCCATCATACGCTTAGTTCAAACAACTGTGCCAAAGACAGTTTAACAGCCGTGCCCTACGCGTTTATAACGATTTATTTGATTACACCCTGGATGCTGCTCGGCTAACGATCGCAAATTGATAGATTGTAGCGAAAAATCCCAACTGAGGGCGAAAAATACACATACACAGACACATGAGTGCCAGGCGATGATTTCTCATTCGATTACGTTGTATTGGAAGCAGATATAGGTAGAGGACTATCCCGCCTAGCGCTTTTCCGCGCGCCACCTCATCAGTGGACTGATAACGTTTGAAGTGTTTCCTGTCTTTGATTCGGAATTCAAACATAAATCACAGGTAATCGAATTGGCCCGAGCTGGGTGAGTGGGTGGAAGGTTGGTTGCTTTAGCTAGTTGTTGACATCGATTTATTTTTTTCGCCTTCCGAACTTTGATGGTTCACTGGAGACGAAACTAGTCGATTATCAATATTTGGAAAAGTGCATGAATATTTTTCCCACTTGAACAAGATTTGGGGATGTCATTTACTGGAATAATCGATTCGAAGGCAATCCCTGTGGCTCCCTGACTCTACGCTCGTTGTAATAAATTTAATAGAAATGCAAATTTTTTCCACTACGACGAGAACATGCCACTTGGCCGATTTAGCCAACGGCGTGAGCGTCCCATCGTAGGTTCGGAGAGATAAAGCTATCAAGTATTCCCATCGCGCAGGGCTTCATTCCCAGTGCCGGTGCCGGTCGTCGTGTCTGGCTGACATTTTGTATAAGAAATAGGACTTCACACAGGCGGAGAATTTTGCAGTCTGTTTGTTTGCCGGTAGCTTTTTTTTTTGCTTCGAGCTCTGCCCTCACTGATGGCACTGATTTGCAGCAGCACATCGCCATCGAATAAGTAAAGAAGCAGCAAGTCTTTCATTTGCAGCATCCTAGGGCTCCCACAGTTTGCCGGAAAAGCGAACCGGAGATGGCAAGCCACATCAGCAGAGGCAATCTGGGGGAACATCCCTAGCTCTGGTTGACTGTTCTGACGGGGCTGGTGGCCGGCGAAAATCCTTAAGATGTCTCTTTTTACTTCGCTGAATCCCGGCATGGCTAAGGAAAGTGGCAAGTCCTTTCGACACCCGGATCGCTTGGCACTTTGCTCGCTTGGTACACATATAAATATTCAAACTCGTAAAATTATTCAATTCCATTCGTCGAACTTTTGGCCCTCCCTTGCACTCGAAGATGTTACTGTGTTCTTCATGGGGTGTGGGGTTGCCCCAGAATCTTGCCAATCTCGGCCGGCTGGGGGAGTTGGGGGAGAGAGTTAGGGCGCTTACACGGTTCGCTTCACTCCGCTAAACGGCATCGCTTTTCTCCTAGATAAGAAGGAGATTTGTATGCTGCGGAGAGTGGATGGGTTTTCTTCGTCCTTACTTAAACGACGAACGGAACGCAGAGCAACAGAGAGCACTGCTGGCTGTGGTGTCCTTTCGGTGATGAAATGGATGCGACTATTCTGTGTGTGTGTATATATGAGATACTACACAGTCTTTTATGGTAATAAGCAAGTGGTTATTTCAGAATGGAATTTATTTAGACAGCAACAATCAGCCTGGCTTCTTTCACTGGGGCCGGGAGTGCTTGAGAAAATTCGCATCAGGGAATTGAAATCGCAAAATCAGTCTGCCAACGGCAGAGGATGGCTGGAGAATGGAATTGGACATTAGAAAAACAGCGCGCTAAATCAAGATGTAGCTTTTTGAAGTCGAAGGGATTGACCCGTGGATGGCGTGTTGAACTTTAACAGTTGGCGATGGTGGGTAACAATGAGAAGACAGGGGTAATGAGGCTAGTGGGCTTGGTTAAAAATATATTTATCGTATTTGTTTCATTGATTCCTCTGACTGTAGGACCCGTTGGCGTTACCAGGTAGTTAGTTTAGCTTTTATAAATGGTTATATTTTTATAGTAATAAATACTGCAAGTTTACAAAGCAACATATCATTGACTGTAGATGGGGAATATTTAGGGCTTTCTCCGACTTGCATGAAACTTTCCATAGTTGTTTGTTATGGTCAATATGGTGGGTCGACTTTAAAACCCGCTGCTCCCCACAGCTCTTTCGACGTCGAATAAATTTGCGGTCTTCGACGAAGTTGTTCTGCATAGTTTTCTCAATCTAAGGCCCAAGTTTGGTAAAAGTTGAGCAATTTTAGAAATTTTTACAAGAAAATGAATCTGATCTGTTTTTATACATTTTCCCATACAAACTTTAATGCTCTCCCACAAATCCAGATCGTAACCGAGTTCGTTCAAATTTGGCACAGTTGCTGGGGACCTCAATAGGGATCGAATTTGAAGAGCTGAGGATTGAGATCCGCCAAAGAAAGCCACTCTAATGGTTAATCATTCACATCCGAGCAAAATTTTGACCATTCTCAATCTCGAAAAAAAAAAACTAAAAAATGGAATATTCAATATTTTCAACAAATTATAACTTCCAATCGAAATGATGTCTGAGCCAATGTTATTGGAAAAAATAATGTCTTTTTACGCAAAATGTACACGGTAACAAAATTCAAGTAATTTTGTCTATAGTAAAAAAACGTGTTTGATACTTAATTAACAAAAAAAAAAACTACCTTCTTCAACATTTTATGAATATTTTTCATTAAAAAGTTTATGCCAAATTCAACTTTTTTTTTGATGATTTCAAGTTAAACACTTAAAATTTACACAAATCATAAAAGAACAACTTTTGGGCAAATTTGTAAAATTTTTGGTTCAAACAATTTTATGTGTAATTTTGCACAAAAAACAATTTTTAAATACTTCCAAAATCGTTTTCGGTCCAAAAATTTACAAATAAAAAGTTCATACGTTTATTTTTAAGTGACCAATAGGCAGGGTCCAGGTGTGGGAGCTGCCTTCCTGGCACGTCGGTAGCATTGGTGCTCAGCACGGAAAACAAGATCGACGGAAAAAACAAACCAAAGGATAAAAAAAAAAAAAAACTGTAAAAAAATTTCACAGAAGATCTAATTTTCATAAAAATCTCAATTAAAAAAATTAGAAAATATTGAAGAAGTATTTTTTTGTTATTTCAATTTAAACAGCTGTTTTGGATTTTATAGTCAAAATGATTTTTTTATAGGGTTTTTATTTTCCCTGAAAACTAATTATTTTTTTTTCCAACAACTTTGTCTCAGCTGTTATTTCAATTGGAAGTGACGTTTTCGAGTTATGATTTGTTGGTAAATATAGAATAAGCCATTTTTAAGTTTTTTTTTACGAGATTCAAAATGGCCGAAGTTTAGCTTAAATGTGAATGTTTGCCCATAGCGGAGAAGATTGAGTCTTTTTTTTTCTACTTGGCCAGGAAATGCTTTTTGTTGCATTTTGACAGTTCGATTGGAACAACTTTTGGTAAACGTCTATACTTTTACTAGACGATTTTAGAACCGCTTACTAGTGTTTCCATTCCCGGGAACAAATATGCTTGTTTTTCGGGATTCCCGAATTTCCCGGGAAATTTACATATATTTGAAGATTGCATTTTATATTCATGATATCAATTGATTTCAAACATTCGTGTGAGAAGTTGCTTGGGTGTTGATGGTACAAACAAATTAAAAAATACGAGATTAGCAAAAATATACTCATCTCAAATAACTCGCAAGCCCAATAACTTGTTATATAAGGCTTAAACAGTGGCGCAGCCAGGATTTCTGTTTAAAAAATAAAGCTTTTGAAAAATAAAAAGTTTTGGGATAATAAAAACCAGTGATGAAAAAGTTCGCGAAAACTCACTATGACTCGCGAACTTTTCCCTTGGTGAACTTCGTGAAATATCGCGAACTTTTCCAACACTGATAAAAACCATGACAATTGAAAACCAACAAAAATCGTAGAACAGTGAAAAAAATGTCTCAAAAATTGTTGAGTATAAATTACATAAAACAGCAAGTTCAAAAATTTGACCAAAAGTTGTTGTTCAAACATTCAAAAAGTAGCAAACAAGGACGTTTTGAAATATTTAGGTTTGAAACAATTTTCTGGAATTTTTACTTGAAATTACTAACAACATTTATTTGCATATTTTTCTCAGAAAAAAAAACATTATTTTCTTTATTATTATTATTATCTCACAGTTTCCGTGCTACAATTTTTTTGTAAAATTTCGAAGGTGCCGTTTTTGGCTGAATTATAGTAAATATGTGAATCATTGCTCATAACAAAAAAAAAATCAAATTTTCATGCAAATCGGAGAAGATCGAGTTTTTTCGATTCGTCATTTGGTGTGGAACTGCTCATATGCCGAATTAGCCGAAGTACCGTGTACCTCCGTTAAGAATTTGACTGTTGACACTTCGTGCATATTATTGGGGTTCATTTTTTTATTTGAACTTCTAGTAACCATATGAGTATTAGAATTATAAAAGTGTGTTTCTGGTAGCCCTATTTGTTGCTTTGTTTTGATTCTGCGTCCTGTTTCGCATCGTTCCGTTTCGATTTACAGTAGCCCCTCTATACATGCGGTGGGTGGTACTGTACACCCACCACTGGTTTCTCAGCTGTCCTTCGTCCAATTGCGTTGATCGTTGTATGTGCTTAGTGACAACCATAGTTATCTACTGAAAATCATCTTAATTGGTTGAAGGACAGCCGAGAAATAAGATAAAATGGTTGGAAATCATGATTGAATCGACTGAGGTTCATCCGGATTGGCTTCTTTGCTGTCGTTTTTCTACTGATGTTGATTTAGCGTAACAGTAATAGTTATCTTCGTTGAAGTCACCACCGAGATTTATCGGCAATAATACCAACTTGATCGGAAACTTGACTATAATGGCTTCATATGTTCATAATTAGGAGCTCGATGGCCTAGTGGCAACCGTTTTTGCTTACTGATTAGAAGATGACGGGTTCTATCTCCCACTCCTTTGATCTTTGGAGTTGTACGGGTCGCAATGCAAGCAAACTATCGTATCACATATCATAGTGAATTCTGATCTGCTATCGCGCAATTTGCACTCCTGCGTTAAAAATAATCCCTTGTATATTTTTTTCGTTCATGCAAGAAAAAAAAGTTTTATTACTTTTACTGGTGACAGTGCCCTGGTGAGACAACGAAACCCCACCCAAGCTCCTTTCCTGATCCTATTCTTTGACAATGTATTTCTCTAAACTCGAGTAAGCCGCGAGTATTCGGCCCAACTGAAATGATTGATATAGCTTCCTTACAGCCGGAGATATTTGTATTTAAGTAAACACATTTTTTGAGTGGAATTTTCTGACTACATTTTTGGATTCAGCACACGATTTTACATGGAAAATGAGCACCAGCGTACAAAGTTCAATTACGCTGTAAACTAGTGTAATTATATGAATTGAACTATTTTAGAAATCACCCACCTTTGCCATTGATAAATAAAATATATTTTAAACCAAAAGGTTTCTCAATTTTCACAAGTTGTTTTATTTGAGGATTTTCGGTGAAAATTTTAGCCTTTTTGATGGAGTTATTCTGATATATCTGGATATGGGAAATAGATGCAATGTCGGCCTAAATGCTCCTAATTTGGGCTCATGCATAAATTCAGTAATCGACTAAATTTTCAATAGTGACGAAAAATATCCATTAGTACCGTCCCAATGTCGCGTTCATCTAGATAAAATTGAAAACAGCAGATTTTAAGCGATGGGCTCAATCTTAGCTCCATAGGCCAACATTAGAGCCATTTCCCCTATTTATAAAGATAATTTAATCCACCATATTGAAAATCATTCGCCATCTTGGATCCACCATTGTGAAAATAAACCAACATCCAAGAATTGAAATGACAGGACTTCTCTGAACTTTAGCAGGACTTCCCCGACATTCGACTGGTCTTCCTTGAACTTCAGCAGGAGTTCTCTGAACTTCATCAGGACTTCCCTGATTTCCAAGAATTGAAATGGCAGGACTTCCCTGAACTTCGGCAGGACTTCCCTGAACTTCGAAAGGACTTCCCTGAACTTCAGCAGGACTTTTCTGAAGCTCAGCAGGCCCTCCACACCGTTCGAAAAATTCATGTAAATTTCTGCGAGATATAGCGCACATAAAATTAACGCTAGATTTGGCATAAATTTACGCGATAATTCGTGTAAATTTAAGCGCAATATCGCATAAATAAGCAATATTGTATGGAAGCTTGTAAACGATTTCGCTGTTTATGCCAAGTATAGCTCAACATTAAACGAAGGGAGATTTTACGCGATAGTTACAATTCAGAATTTTTTTCTGTGCATGAATATTGGCAGGACTTCCCTGAAGTTCGGCAGGTCTTCCCTGAGCTTCGGCAGAACTTCCCTGACCTTCAGAAGAACTTCTCTGAACGTCGGCAATACTTCCCTGAACGTCGGCAATACTTCCCTGAACTTCGACAGGACTTCACCGAAATTCGGCAGGCCTTCCCTGAAATTCGGCAGGGCTTCTCTGAACTTCGTCAAGACTTCCCTGAAGTTCGGAAGGACTTCCCTGAATTTCGGCAAGACTTCCCTGAACTTCAGTAGGACTGCCCTGTCCTTCGGCAGGTCCTCCCTGAACTTGGAATCTGGGAATTGAAGTTGTCATTTCAGAAGTAGAATTATTATAATCATACAATAATATTTTTTTGTTCATTAATTTATTTGATAAGGCTCAACCGAATTAACTTTACAGAGCCGAGGATTCTTGGTCACTATACAATACATCTTAAAACTATAGTCAAAAGGTACAACACTATAAACACTTTATCTTCCGCTATCCAAAAAGCCTTCTCCATCAAAACTGGAGCCGCTTGCAGTGGTTTCATTTTATGGCAGTTACACCATCGTGGGGCAAAGCGCTTCCATTGTAGCAATGGATGCAAAACGTGGTTAACACTCACACACTCATCACGAAACGGTTGCTTTACAAAGTCGACGACGCATCGACCGAAAGAACTGCTGATGAAGAACATTAGACCTTTTTGACGTTTAATCGTTTTCTCTATCTAGCACACATGAATGAATGAACGGTTTGTTTTCCCACTAATTTGTTTCCCTCTTGCTTGCACTCGTTCGATTTAAATGGTGCAGTAGTGAGCGCAAATTAAACGTCAAAAAGTTCTATGAGGAGGACCACATGCCGAGAAAACAGACGATCGCGTGGCATACATCGAGAGTGGCCTGCTTTTGTCGACAGCCGAGTGAACATTGATACAATAATATTGAACTTACTAATATGGTCAAAATTTAAATACTTCCCATTCTGCAATGCTTATTGGTATTTAAATGCATTTTGAATTTGAGTGTGGTTTGAGCGGGTGTGGAGTCAGTATCAACGGAAAAGCATTAACCTTAAGCCTGCAACATGTTTTTTTACCTAGTTCGTTCATTTGGA
This sequence comes from Ochlerotatus camptorhynchus, assembly GCF_037179485.1. NCBI lineage: Eukaryota > Metazoa > Arthropoda > Insecta > Diptera > Culicidae > Ochlerotatus > Ochlerotatus camptorhynchus. The sequence continues at coordinate 1,209,877 of NW_027040849.1, forward strand.
AGGCTCAATCGCGTTAGTTTTACGGAGCCGTTGTCTTGTCATAAAATTCGCCTTCCTGCTCGCCCACCTTTGCGAGAAAGTCCACCTTCTCGTTGCCTGGAATTGAGCAATGTGAGGGGACCCATACAAAGGTAATCATATATGATCTTTCGACCAGCACACTCATCTGCTCCCTTACATTTGAAAGGAAATAAGATGAGTGTTTCATCGACCGAATAGCCTCAATCGAATTGAGACTATCCGAGAAGATGAAGTAATGGTCTGCTGGCATGTTGGAAACCATCCCCAATGCGAAGTTGATTGCTGCCAGCTCAGCAACAACAATGGAACAAGGTTTCTGAAGTTTGCGGAAGGTGCTAGAGTCTCATTGAAGACACCGAAGCCAGTTGATCAATTGAGACCGGGCCCCTTGTAAAATTTGTTTTCACGCAATTTACGGGTTGGTACTTTTCAGTAAAAATACGCGGGATAATAATACAAGGTCGAAGTTGATCGGGAATCCCATGAGTTGCTTGTTTCATGGTCAGATCGAAATCAATGGAGAACCTGCGATTGGTGAAGTGAGCACGGTCTGGAGTATAGCATATAACATATCTGATCTGAATTTCTTCAAAATTTGCAATTATAAGTCTGTTCCTCACTCTGCATTTGATTAGTATTCTGAGAGAGAGCTCCCAGAAACGGTTCTGGAGTGGTGTTACTCCTGCCAGAACTTCGAGACTCATGTTATGCGTTGAGTGCATACAGTCGAGCGCAATACGCAGACAACGATATTGAATTCGTTCCAACTTTATTAGGTGACATTTTCTTGCTGAGAGAAAGCAGATAGATCCGTACTCTAGAACAGAGAGAATTGTTGTTTTATAAAGCATTATGAGGTTTCCTGGATGAGCACCTCACCATGCGCCGCAAATTGAACGGAGAAAATTGATCCTCTGCTGACATTTTTACTTCAAATACGTAATATGGATATTCCAAGTTCGCTTTAAATCAAACCAGACCCCAAGGCAGGGTTGCTTCCACTCACTTGCTATAAAAATCATTAGATGCAATTATGCTATGTTGTACTTGTAAGTAACAAGAAGAGGTAGTAAAGTATGTGTTTGACTCATAAAACCTGTCAATTTCGCGTTGAGAGCGTCACAATTAGCGATCTTATGATTCGTGAGCGTTCACTCAGAGTGAGCGCTCACGAGTCGTAAAATCGCTGATTGTGACGCACTGAAAACAATTTTGACAGATTTTATGAGTAAAACATACACTTCATTACCTCCTCTTGTAACTTACAAGTACTAATTAGCATTATACTATATCATGATTTCATAATTCCGAAAAACATTTTTTTATACTTTGACTATATGTTTTTAGTATTACTTCTACGTGAAGTCAACGATTTACATAGTTGAAGATGCTAATTTCAAATAACAGACTGTAGTGGTAATTTTTATACGATGGATGGAGTAGATGAAAGCATAGAGTTGATAGTTCCGTTAGAGTACGGCAGTGTGAAGATTGTATATAGATATTAGAATAGCGAACTAGGACAACTTTTTAAGGAAGGTACAAATCGGTTTTTTCATCTCTCTTTACCAAACTCCCCCTTTGGAGAGGGATGGTGAGGGGTGTCCCCCCCCCCCGTCACCACTGGCAAAAAGAGATGAAAACCGACCCGTTCAAGTACCAACTGTGTGTTTGAAACAGTTCTACCGATTTTTACCGCACTTCAATTGTTATTTGAAGGAAGGCATCCAGTCGTAGGTTTGGAAATTGCAACTATTGTTTACCCCTACCACGGTCTGTTATTTGAAATTAGCATCTTCAACTATGTAAATCGTTGACTTCACGTAGAAGTAATACTAAAAACATATAGTCAAAGTACATAACTCTGGATGGGAGCATACCATCAATTACTGTCAATGGTCGAAAGGTACAGTAGCAACACCTACCCCACCCGTGTCCCCTCGAGATCGCCAAGTCTAAGATGACAGGAGCACATATATAGGAGTACATATCCCTCTCCAAAGGGGGAGTTTGGTAAAGAGAGATGAAAAAACCGATTTGTACCTTCCTTAAAAAGTTGTCCTAGTTCGCTATTCTAATATCTATATACAATCTTCACACTGCCGTACTCTAACGGAACTATCAACTCTATGCTTTCATCTACTCCATCTATCGTATAAAAATTACCACTACAGTCTGTTATTTGAAATTAGCATTTTTTTTATAGCAAGTGAGTGGAAGTAACCCTGCCCCAAGGTACTTGAAAGACAATGATTGAGTAATGTTTCTGCCCAAAAGATTAAACTGCATTTGGGCTGGGTACCGCTTCCGAGTAAACACTACCAGTCCAGTTTTATGCGACGAGAATTCGATCTCTAGATTCCTAGCTCAGGAAGACAAGTTATCTAAGGATTTCTGCAATGGTCCTTGCAAGTACACGGCATGTAGACCTCTTACGGTAACCACACCGTCATCTGCAAGTTGTCTTAGCGTGCATTGTTCTGTCAAACAGTTGTCGATATTTTTGACCTAAAAGTTATAAAGAAGAGGGCTGAGACATGAGCCTTAGGGCAGGCCCATGTAACTAACTCTTGAAGTTTCCAGTTGTCCTAGAGAAAAGTTAATTTGCTTTTCTGACAACAAACTGTGCAAAAAATAATTTAAAATTCCAGAAAGTCCACATCTGTGCAGATTGTATGACAGAATTACAAAGGAAACTGAATCAAAAGCCCCATCAAAATTAATCATTTGCTTGTCAACTTTTCAAAAATTGCATAATATCGTCCATATCTGAGATTAAGCCAATCTTAATCTCAGATATGGACGATATTAAGCATATATCAACCATGCAGATTATTTAAGAAGTTATCAAGCCTTTTAAAGATTATAAGTTCATTTTGGCGTTTTTAAAACTATTCTAGGTCAATTCGTGTTTTAACGCCATTTTGGTAGTTTTAGGCTAGTTTAGTGAATTAGAGGCAATATTTGATTTTTTTTTTGACGTTATAAAGGATACATAGCAAAAAATAAATTTTAATATTACATCCAAGAGGATGCACTTCTATCATTTCGAAAATCTCATGTAATTTTTATGGCCACAACAATAAACAAATGCAGTAACAGCAGCGTAATGTCAGTTCATGCACTGTATTAATGATATTTTGTCCTTTTATTACACCATAATTTTTCGGAGTTAGGTTTTGTACACCATTTCATCGTTATAATGTGCTTTTATAATTAGTTTAATACTTCGTAGTCGTTTCGATACTACTCATGCGTTTCCATTGATAGTGTGTTTAGATCACATTTAAGGCTGGATTTGCACTGATTTCGCGTATAAGCACAATTTTGTTCTATTTTTTGCTATTATAAATTGTTTGTCGTTTTCGGATAATCTGGCATTTTCCAGCTGTTTCAATGCTATCCTATTTTACCAATGATTCACAGTCATTGTTATCGCTGAGAGCGGATTACAGAACTTGGGTTTCATTCAAATCACATTTGGATAAACCATTTACCAGCTTCACAATATCCAGATACATGGCGCTAACAGGTAAGCGCACTTGCTTCAGCAAATTGCTCAAAACATAGAAAAGTATTCGAAATGTTATCACAAATTTATTGTACAATTTAAATTGTACTAATTTCCCACATAAACCACAGCAAATTGCATAGACGATGTGCTTCCAATTTGGCTGCATTCGGCACTGGGTGGGTTTCCCTATGAAATCCATTCCTTGCACGAGATAGATAAATTTCCGGGCTAAACTCCGCAGGACATCGCCGAGACTTGCGTCTTTCAGAGCCGAGATGACGTGTGTGCTTCTTTGTTAGAATCTACATGCATGACGTTGCTGCCGTCGAATGAAACGTAAGACTTCCCTCTCATATGTGCCTTTAGCCTTGAGCCCACACGGATACCTTAGATCCTTTGAGTTGCCATGCCACAAGTGTTTTACCTTTATCCACCACTACCACCACCACCACCACCGTATGGAGCAGATCCTTTATTCTTCATAACAACGAACGGCAGCCAGCGCCGTATGTGCAAGGGCCAGAATCGCAGCAGCAGATATTTCATAAAACTTTAAATTTATTCATACAGGTGGAAACCATTCCCGGCGAGCAAAGCATGCGGAAGCGAATTTAAAGTGGCATAAATTTTGAATAAAGTACAGACTAAGAAATATTATATCCACTTTGTGGGATAGTTTCGGTGATGGATGTCAGTATGAAATGGAGGAATGGTTGTGCAGTGGCTGCCAGTGGCAGGATTATACGATGGGAGGAACTGTAAGTAATTCCTAATCCAATTCATGATTTTTAAAGTGATGATAAAATCGTTTCGAAAATGGCTCATAACATTTCATCAAAAAGCTTTTACCGGTTTCCCTCGATGAAGCTTGAACGATAAAATCGCACATGGCAGAGCATTATTTTATCGACTGTAAAATCATTTCAACGAACCAAAAAAAAACCAAGCGGCTAAAAGGTAACACATTTTAGCATATTTTTTGGCCCCGACTCCTTTTATCCTACATTTTATGCAAGTACAGTGCAAAAGTGTTCCACAATTTTATCATCTCTGGCGCTGGGAAGTTGTGTTGGTGATATTTTGTTTCGTCTGTATCACAAAGCTTCACGTGTTCCCTAGTTTTATTTCTCTGGATGTTCTCTCTCTCTCTCCCCATCAGCAAGGTGAGCAGCAGGCAAAAATCCATTTGAGGCCAAACTATGTAAAAACGATCATTTCGGCAATACAGCAGCATCGAGCGTGCCATTATGGCTATACAACATGGAGAGAATAATGCAAAAGCGATAATAGCGCTTTTTTCGCGCCAAATAAATAAAATTATCCTTGTTTTGTTCCAGTTGCCAGGTCGGTATACGCTTTTCTTGGCGTCGATGCATGGTGGGATTCTGTTGGAAGGAGTTCTATCAAGTGATGTGCATTGTTTTTGAAGGGTTAGTTTCGATTAAATCACTAATAGTCCATTCTAAACTTAACTTAAGGAAAACAGTTCAAAATTTATACTAATAGTTGATGTTCTACAATTGTGGTCTGTTTTGAAGTGTTAAATTAAATTTATGCTCAATACACATTATACAGGGGGATAAAGGGTGCATTCGATAAAAATGGGATACACATTTACTCACCAAAATTAATCCGATTTTAAGATTTTCTTGAAATTTTCAGCGAATGAAAAACTACTAATAACTTACGATTAACAAAATTTGTTTTATTCAATTTCGTGTCCCATCCCGAATGCCGGTAACGTTCATCGGGCAATACATGAGAGGAAGAGGTTCAAGAGAAGATAATGTTGGCCTCTTACCACGAATTAGGATTGACGGTGATGAAATTGAGGTGGTAGACGAGTGACTGGTGACCGCCGATAATGACACCAGCAGAGAAATCCAAAATTGAATTATGGCAGGGAAACGTGCTTAATTTAAACTCTGAATCCGGTCGAATAAGGTTCTATATATAGGATACCCAGCCCGTAAAACATCCATATAGGTACAATAAAATAAATTGTAATCATACAATAGAATTTATTGTTTTTACAATAAATCGTATGGCCCACAACGTGTTTTCATGCACCAGAGAGCGAAAGGTATCGTAAAACGAGTACCATTTATCGATTTCACCATGGAACTCAGGAAGTGAAATACTGGGTAGTCTGATTGTTCCACAAGCTGCACCAATAGCAAGGAAAGGGTTTTATGTGGATGACCTGATGCATGGTTTCGACACTCTCCCAGAAGCAATTACGGCCACCAAACAACTACAGCTAATGATGGAATCAGCAGGTCTCACGCTTAGGAAATGGTCATCAAATTCAAGAGAGCTTATGTGTGAGATTCCCACAAAGCTTTGGGAAACAAAGCAGAATCTGGACCTGGACCAATCATCTCCTATACAAGCTTTGGGATTACTTTGGAAGCCTTCGTCCGATGAATTCCTCTTCAAAATTCCCAAATTTGGCGATAATGATCAGTTTACCAAACGCATAGTGCTGTCTCAAACAGCCAGTCTGTTTGACCCATTAGGACTGGCAGACCCTGTGATCGTTATAGAAAAGCTGTTCATTCAAGGCCTGTGGGAACGAAAACTAGATTGGGACGAGCAACTCTCAACAGATCTTCACCACACCTGGTTCAGTTTCATCAAGAATTTTCCACATCTCCAGAAACTACGAATTCCTCGGTTTGTTTTAACGGACCAGATAACATCTTTGGAGCTTCATGGATTTTCTGATACTTCACTCCGAGCGTACGGAGCATTTGTCTATTTTCGGACAGTTTCTGCTTCAGGGGCTGAATCGATTCAGCTGATGGCTGCGAAATCTCGTGTAGCTCCTTCTGAAAGACGACGTCCATCACTCACTTGCTGTTGGCTAACCTTCATAAGAAAGTTCTTGACAGCGTCGAAGTCAATTGCACTCTTTTTTTCTGGTCGGATTCCACGATCGTACTACACTGGCTTGCAGGAGAACCATCGTCATGGAAGATCTTCGTAGCCAACCGAGTCGCTGAAGTGCAACAACTTACTCAAGGTGTATCCTGGAATTATGTCTCAACGCATGATAACCCTGCAGACCACATTTCACGTGGCTTAGGCCCCGAGGATCTCGTCACGAATCAATTGTGGTGGCAGGCTCCAGATTGGCTGCTGAAACCTATGCAAAGCTGGCCAGAATCATCAATGTCTTGGAGAAGCCGTCCTTTTCTTCGAGAGCATCTGGAATCGCGTGAATTACCAGTAGTCTCCCACGTTATCGTGCATCAAGATTGTTGGTTTGAGACAACATTTGAAGGCTACGAGTCGTAGGTAGATCACCTTTTCGTGGTACGTTACGGGGTGTAAGATCTACCACCGATTCCTAGTCTTGACTACTTCAAACTAGGGGAACAGGATTTTTCAGTAATCAAAGGAACACATCTTAGTCCTTGTTACTTTTTATGCCTTGTTTTTTTTTGCTTTATTATAGAGATTTTCAGCCTTTAGCTGGTTCGTCTCTATTTATGCCTTGTTGATAGTGATAAGTCCTCGGATTGCCTGGACCGAGGATGATCTTGAAACAAGGAAAAATGAGTTAGCTAGTCTTCATCTATGTGATTCCTAATCTTCTATTCGTTGTTCCCTAGTTTGAAGTGGAACATACACTAAACTAAGGACACGGGATATACTACAATAGATCAAATTACTGGCCGCAGTGGTGTTAGATCCCGAACAGAGGTGAAAAAAAAAGAATTTCAGGGAACATCGTAGAAATAGAGGATACTTAGTAGAAATTCTAGGAACTTCATAAATCTTCAGACAAATTCGTTAAAGCATGGAACTTGGAAAAGTTCTGAAAACAGCGTAGAAGTGGAAAATTAATTTAATTTCAGGTCACTTTTTTGAAGCCTCTGGTCTTGGAATAGTTGTGGAACTTACGTACAAATGCAAGAAATTTCGTTTGTGGAACTTCGCGGAGATTCATCGAGAAACGTAGAAGTACAGCAAACTTCGTAGAAGTTTTGCGAATGTCGTAGCATTTTGAGGAGCTGCGAAAAACTTCATGTAAGTATAAGGAATTTTTAAAAAGTTCAAGGAATCTTGCAGAAGATCTAAAGACGGTTCAATAAACTTTTAGGAACTTCAGGGTTCCTCGCTTCAGTATAAGAAGTTCCTTTGCAGTTTGTCAGAGATCTTAATTCGAAAAAGCTCCATAAACTTCTTGGGGGTTATGTGAACTTCGTTAAATTTCAAGGAACTTTCCAGATGTGCAAGAATATTTGTAGATGATAGATGCCTTTCCAGAAGTGCAAAGATGTCGAGAGATCTTCGTAGAATTGAGATAGATTGAAAAAATATGGAACTTGGAATTAATTCAGGAAACTTCGTAGAAGTTGAGGAAATTTAGTAAAACTTAAGGGAGTTTTGTAGATGTCCAGGAAACGTTGAAAAAGTTACAGGGTATTCTTTCAGACATCCTTCCTAGACAGCAAGAAATATTCAAAATATCTCCATATATACAACTCAAACTGTTTAAAAATTCAATGATCTTTCAAGACTGTTCAGGAAATACCGTAATCCGGGGGAAAATTGATCACTGGGGTGAAATTGATCATAATGCGTTGCACTTTTAATTGTCACGTATAACATGATCAGTAATAGATATCAAAAGAAATCTTAAAAGTATATCATCATGAGACTCCAATGATTGCCTCGAGGTGTTTTTTCTAACAAAATAAAAATTATTGCATAAATTTCAATTTTATAGAGCTGACGTTAAGTAGCATACAATATCAACATCCAAACAAACGATCACAGGACTGCAATGATTGATATCATTACCATTCAAGTGTCATATTTTACTAAACTAATTTAAGATTTCACAATATCTTCAAATTTAAGATTTCCCATATTATAAGAAATCTTAATTGGATTGGAGCTCCCACAGCTACTGATCAAAATACCATTAGTTTTTCAATTTAGTTTATTGTAGAAATTTATGGTGATCAATTCTCTCCCGGATTACGGTACTTAAAAGTTTTCCAGCTAATTGAATATGATGGAATCTTGAATCTATAGGGAAGTCCCGTGCCTTGGTGATTTAGCTATATTGTCAAGAATTAGCACTCCAGCAGCTGAATTCCGGGCATACATTTAAACGAAGAGATGGAAATTTCTATATATATATATATGTAATATGTATAAATTGATATCTTTTCTATGAAATTTATGCCCAGCATTCAACTGCAGAATAGTTTGAATGCCTTAGAACATTAAAAAATCCATGATGTTTGTGTGTATTTCTTGATTAAATAAATCAAGAACACTGAAAAAGCTCGTGTAAATAATTAATTGGTTCCAAGTGGGTATAACCAAAACTAACTTCATTTAAAATTAAAAAGTCACAATGCTTTTGTAAAAATACATTCAATTATTATCTAGTTACAAACCGGGACACAATCAGTCAAGGTTCCAGTTCATTCCTTTCGATTAGAATTAAAGTCAAATCTCGATTGACTCCGAATATTAGTTAGTCTGATGCATCGAAAAAACAATTGTTGTGAATAAATGCTTTATTATTTTCTTTTCTCTTCAACTATCAGAATCATGACAAATTATAACCAAACTTTTCAATATATTTCGAAATTTTTAAATCTTAATCTTGAACATGTTTAAGTCCATAATGTATAAAATGTATTCTATGTGCACTTTAGCATATTTCAAATTCAAATTCTTAGAATTTCATTTTGATTCCTATATTTGAGATTTAACTGATGATGACATATTCAGAATCTAAAAAAGCATGGAATTACCTAACTCTTAGAAGAAGCCATCGTTGACATGGAGACTGCAATCACTCACACACTTCCTATTCAATTACACGAGACGGCCAGGAATATTATTTCAGAGACCATACAAAACGGAAAGGGACATTCACTTAGTAAAACCGAAAAAGAGGAAATTTGAATTCTCAAAGAACTAAAAACAAAGCCGGTATTCTATACAAAAGCGGACAAAGGTAATGCAGTAGTGATTTTGGACAAAGAGGACTATGACAATCGGATGACGAAAAAAAAACTAATGGCTCATACACACCAAATGTAAATCGCTGAAAATCGGCAAAATTTTGCTGATTTTAGAATTGAGATCAGCAAACTTTCCAGCAAAATATTGCTGCTGAATTTTCCAGCAATTCCAACTTCTGTCAAAATGAAAATATTTGACTGAAAATCAGCAAATATTTCAGCAAATTTTTTTTTACTGTTTTTCATTAATAAACAATTTTAACATTTGGCAGCATTTTGCTGATTAAACTATAAAACTCAGTAAATCAGTAAAATTCACTAGGGACTTCTAGCTTCTGTAAAAGATCGTTGATATAAATATACAAATAATAAAGACAAAATCAGCAGGCAATCCATGCACAATTTATTAAATATAATCAGTGTCCGACCCAGTGTCCTTACCTACATAATTTGTAAGTTTTTTTTTACCTCCTGCGGTGTCGACGGATTTGTCCGAATGCAAAATACTTGAGACTGTGATGCTATTAGTTTGACAGCTCTTAACTGGGTGTCCAGTAATCGTTTATGTTAGCTGAATTTCTCGGTCAAAAAAATATCGTTTGCTGTTTTTCAGTAAAAGATTTGATTGCTGATCATGATCCAGCAATCTGTTTTACTGATATTGAAAACATAAATTTGGTGTGTGTGGTTAAATATGTGAATAAAACGTTGAAAGAGTTCAAGACGTTTATTGGCAACACTACGTGATTTGAAAGTGTCAAACCTTTTTCTACCTAGGATCAAAGATTTACCAAAGATTCACAAACCAGGAAACGAAATGAGGGAGATTATCTCGGCTGAAGGATCCCCCACTCATGCCTCATGCTTGCCAAATGGCTAGTAATGGAATTTCAAAATATGCCTAAACCCTTTACCACTCGCTCAGTTAACAGCACACAGGAACAGCGTTGGAAAAGATCGCGATATTTCACGAAGTTCACCAAGGGAAAAGTTCGCGAGTCATAGTGAGTGTTGGTGAACTTTTCCAACACTGCACAGGAATTCACAAATCAACTTCTGGCATCAGGAGAGATTCGGGAAGATGGTTTCATTTGATGTCACAGCACTTTTTCCGAGTGTACCAGTAAAGAAAGCCATCAGCCTTTTAGAGGACTGGCTTCTGAAGCAACGTGAGGATTCTACTTGGAAAACAAAGTTCAGTCATATCTCAAGCTTACTCGTCTTTGTATGGAGGAAAATTAATTCATTTTCAGAGGATTTTTTTTTATAAAATAACTAAAGGCGCTCCTATGGGCAATCCGCTCTCTCCATTTTTATGTGAATTGTTCATGGCTAACCTAGAATACTCTGGAGGATAGGAATTTGTTGCCCAAGTTTTGGTATAGGTACGTGGATGAAATTTTTAGCACTGTCAAAAGGGAAGATTGAGCTTGAGCTTGAGCTTGATTGACCGCCCACGGTTGCTACTCTGTTATTGCCAGATCAGCTGTAATTACACAGAGAACCAATAGACGATGCTTGGGACTAGCAATCATCCTCAATGTGTAAAAACTGGTGATCTTAAATTAGGCAATACCAGTGCCGGCCGCGCCCGAACACAGGTCAAGAAAGGAATGGGAAGGATTGTGTTGACATGACACTCGCTTTGATGGAAGCCGAGAACACCTCTGCACTTCCACGAGGAATCACTGGGATGTTGGATAAGAGGGTTGGGTTTGCAGCAGGGTTCGTTTTGGTAAACGATAAGCTGAATTGATTTCCTAACGATCATATAACGCGAAGGAGCTTGGGACTAAACCCACGGTCTTCTGCTCAGTAAGCAAAAACGTTTGCCACTAGGCAGACGAGCACCTTTTTAATCACCGAGTTGCTGTTATTACCATGTAGTCATATTAACAAATAAAACGATTGACGAATGTTGAATGTGGATGGGCCTGAGATTAGACTCATGATGTTCTGCTCAGTAAGCAAAAACGGTTGCTCTAAGGCCACCGAGCCCCTCATATCACATAATACCGTTGCTCAACTTTTTGTATCCATTCAAACCCGGAACCAACGACAACAACGAGTTTCGCAAAATACACGATACACAAGCGATTTTACCATAAATCTCTTTGATATGTAATGACCTGGGACTGCGTTTTTCTGCTCAGTAAGCAGGCCACTGTAACCGACGATCTTTCAAATTCGAAAACTAAAAACTACGAAAAAGTACTTAGGCCTTCATTAAGTTCCACTTTCACGCGACGTTCAATGACAGGGTCCTATCCAGGATTACATCTGAAAAATCCAAATCTGGCCAACGCCCACCTAAACCTGTTCTAATCCATCTGAAATGACTAACGAATGGAAGACTTTGACTACCCAGCCATGCAATAGTCTCATTCCGTGCCTTATGGCAACTTGATGACTCTATTGCGCTCATCTTTTGGCACCACCCAGGGGAGACTTGGTCCTGTACCCAATGCTTAACTTATCTCCATTCCACTCAGCTACTCGCAATTTCTTGTGATATAGGGGGCGGAATATTATTATATGAGACAATTCAATGCAGACGTCTTTCCAAATTTGGCAGATCGACAGGTAATCGGTGAGTTACCACGATAGTCGCTATTCAACAACTCGCAACGTCCCATCGTCAACGCCTGCTATGAGAATTTCCCATTGCAGACGCCAACGAAATGATGTCATCGAGCTATCGATCAACTACCCTGGTTATCGCCTGGTACCTTATAGCACGATGCTAGGAGGCGAACCGGAAGAATCGATGAGCTACCTCCCCCTTTAGCACTGTCAAAAGGGAAGATTTATCAAAAACTTTGGAGGCCATAAGCAACGTTCATATGGACATCAAATTTACTCACGACGAAGAGAGAGACGGCAAACTCCCCTTCTTAGATCTTCTCATCATCTACAAATACAAAGAGAGTAATACCAAGCACTTCAAACCATTCCCATTAACACAAAATGGCCGCTTTTCACCATCATGGTTAACAGGATGCAAACTCTTCCTCTTAGCGATACAGGCAAATCAAAGGAAATAGCTCACATTTTTGGAATCGCTACACTTAATGGGTATCATGAAAAAAAAAAAACAATTCAAGCAGTAATCAATAAAACAGCAAGGGATCATTTTAGACGTAATTCGACAACTCTTACACCAGTAATTGAGGGTTTAAAACGGGTAGCGGTGAATTTCAACAAAAACATTACCAAACCATTGATTTCGAAGTTTAGAAGTTTTCCCCTAGATTTAGTATTCAGCAGCAGGACAGATCAGCTGAAGTCACTGTTAGGATCAACAAAAGATTCAATAAATGTCTTAGGGGAAGCCGGAGTCTACAAAATCTCTTATCCAGATTTCAATAAAATCTACATTGGTCAGACGAAAAGGACTTTGGAAACAAGGTTTAAAGAACACATCGCAGAGGTAAAAAAGGCTAGCAAAGAGATGGATAAAGGACTTAATTATGGATTTAAATCCAAGATTGCAGAACATATCTTTACAAAGAGGCACAATTTGACAAAGGATAACATTAATATCCTGCGGAGTGTATCTTCGCCTTGGAAACTAGACGTAGCAGAAAGTTTAGAAATATTTAAACATAATCCATCAACATTGCTTAATTGAGATCAAGGAAACGGATACTCGAGACTATTTAGCATGCTACCTAAAACCACACATCGTACACCCAACCGGGGGATGTAAGATTCGCTTACAATTATGTGTGATTCATCATCAGAGGATGTTAGTGGAGACCGCATGAACCGAGGATGCGATGTACCTAGCCGCGGTCCAATGCAAGAAAATTGGAGACCGAAAAATGTAGAGTGTATTAGTGAGGTAAATTAGTTATGTCGAAAAAAAATAGGAAACATACTGCCGACTGGACTCGAACCACGAACGTTGTGATTATCAGACCTGTGCTTTCTCCACTGCTCTCTTCATGCTTCTGAATATGGATAGCCTTAAAGCAAACATGAAGCGCTCATTCTCTCGCATACTCGACTTCGTATGCTTTTTCTGCTGGAGAGATTCGAGACAAGTGTGTGCGTCGTTCTACAATGTTCTACAATGTGCGTCGTTCTACAAGCTTACTGGTATTGTCGAAAGCGTAGATAGAACACGAAATAAAAAAGACAAAAAACCATTACATCGCCTGCATGGTCAATTTCTAACATTCGTTGCGATGTTCATGAACAGAGGATGATAGGAAACGGAACTAACATTCGTTGTAATAGATTTTTGGTTTGCGTGTAGCATGCCTCTACCTGTTGGAGACTAAATTTAGGTACCTGGTTGGGTAAATTGTATCATGGCAGTGGATTTAGTACATATTGACTAGTATATAACTCGTAGATCAAAGATGGATTCTTCAGTGGTGTTGAGTACTTGGCACTGATGAAGTCTGCAAGTAGTAGACAAAATACGCGTATTTTTCAAAAGATAAGCAATTATAACGGAACTTAAAGGAAATAAACGCACTCAAAGCTTTTCATAAAAGGATTCCCTTAAAAGGTTCGACAAATTTGAAAAGATTAACTCTAAACATTTTCTTAAGTTTGAGATGTTTAAATTAATGACATCCGGACACTATGTTATTTCATTACAACAACAAATTTAGTAAATTTTGAAGGCTCGAGGTCCCAATCATTGCTATGAAATAATTTTAATCAAATTTATTGTTTCACCATTAAAATAAAAGTAAGCCTCATAGAAAAAGATGTACCCAAAAACAAGCATCTTCGCGAGTTTTTATTTAACCGTAGTTTAGCAGAATTAAAAAAAAAATCAACAGGCCCCCCTTAGGCCCCCTTCAGATAAATTTTCTAGCTACGCAAATGATAACAATATACTAATTGTACAATAAGATCGATTGATGGCAATAGATTGTATTTTATTTTAAGGTACTTGTATGATTATTGTTTTTTTTCCGGGAGGCGTTACCCTGACTAGTAAGGTAAGTAAAGCGAGCAGAGGGCAATGTGAATCGACCAGGTGGAAAGGCCGGCTCACAATGCATACGTTTTCGGGTTGTTTTGACAGATAATGCTGTCAAAAAATCTGAAAACTTATCCATTGTGCGCCGGCCTGAAGACGATAATGGATAAAGCAACGGAGTACCAGGCTTTAGGTAAAGGCACAACCGACCACGCTTCAGTTCCTATTTCAAGATCAAAATTCAATAAGCATGTACAAGTGAACATCTCAACCCTCACCTGGAAGCTCATTTTTCTCACCTTTCCGATGGAAAACCCACTTCCTTCCCATCTTCTCGCTGGTGGAAAGACAAAAGTGGGAGCATAAATTTTCTTTATTTCATCATAATTTCCATCGGAATAATCGTGTTTTGTTGGTACACTCACACATTCTGCCCTGAGAAGGTACACTCTAAAGGTCCTTCAAGAATCAGGTAAAGAAAGTTGGCACAATTTAGTGCGCTGTTTTGCTATGTTTGTGTGTTTGGCCGATGCAGCTTTTCGAAGCGATACTCCAAAGGGCGGTTGAAAGTATTTTGTCAGTTGGGTTGGTTTTTCCCCACATTCCATTCATTCACTCAATGAGAACCGTGAAACAATAGCACAGAGTACACAGAGAGTGAGCCAAAGGACGATGACGATGAGGACTTAAAATCCTTGCTGCAATCTCTTTTAATAAACGTCGTTTTTATTATGTTTATTTTCCACTTTTTACGGTGCCAGTTTTCTTGTTCCTGGCCGACGACGACTACGACGCCGGCATGCAGTACATTTGGGATGAACGAAATTTGCCGGCAGGCAGGAAGAATGAGTGGTTTTGGGGGGCCGTGCATAAAATCCCCTAACTGAGTGGGTGCTCTTGGCTAAAGCTGAAGGAAAATTACTTCAAGTCAAGTGCAGCGTTGAAAGAGTGCGCGCGATAAGCAGGAAAAATAATAGCTAGGTGCCAAGTGCCAGTCAAACGGAGGCAGCTCCTGGAGATTCT
Organism: Ochlerotatus camptorhynchus; assembly: GCF_037179485.1. Classification (NCBI taxonomy): domain Eukaryota; kingdom Metazoa; phylum Arthropoda; class Insecta; order Diptera; family Culicidae; genus Ochlerotatus; species Ochlerotatus camptorhynchus. Next base: position 1,225,373 of record NW_027040849.1, read on the forward strand.
TAGTGTTTTTTTTGGACAGGCAATGGCTTGCAGTTCCTCTGTTTGGAGCATGGCGCAAAGCAGAGTGTAATTTAATTATGTTTTAATTATTTCAAAGTGTACAAAGTGATTTCATGCAACAGTTTGCTTTAATGTGCTAGACAAACAGCTGCAGCGAGAGCGGTGGGTGCTGAAACATCGTTGTCCTCGTTCGCTGAATAAGGCACGCTTCTCGCGTACCTTCCCTGAAATGCACGAATGTGCACCGACCTAGGTGAGAAATGCAACATTGTAGATAATTAACTGGTTCACAAGAATGAATAAATTTACTCACGGAATGGTTTGTTTTTCCATGAAGAAAGGCTTTTTTTTTTCATGCATAACCTAACTACGTTTAATGGAGCTGCAATGCTTGAACTTTGCTCATGAGAAGTCGTAAGTGATGATAGTCAAGAGATATTTAAATTCACTTGTCGCTACACCCGAAGATTTATTCCTTCCACAGATTATCTCCCTTTTAGTGCTCGACCATATTTCGATTTAAATCCCCTCTCCCCACTTAACTACTAACAGCTTAAGTGACCTACGGCCAAACTCATGGTTCCAAATATACTACATGAAACGAACTGGCGAGGGTTTTACGGCCCATCCGAACTCGGTCGTAAAAAAGCACTCACCCTCTGTCTGGTCCTGCATTCTACACAAACACACCAGCAGCATTCAATGCATTGATTCCCATGTTTTCAACTTGGTCTATATTTCCGGTCCTTCTTTGGGGCGATTGTTGGGAACATAAAATCGATAAACGAAACCGGAAGATCTTGGACCCTCTTCCTTTATAGTGGATAAAAGTCCCTTTCATGAAATGGAATGCAAGTTTGGATTTATATGAGGCCCAGAAGAAATATCATTTCCCATTCAAGTGATGAAGGCTTAATGGGAGAAAAGTTTCAATGCGTATTTTAGGATGGGTTAAGTTTTTGTATGGTGAATTACAACTCTCTGGTGTTACTGTTGAGATTATTTAACCTAGATTTTGTAACATATTAATTAAATGTTTGTTTTTTAGTAGGACAGTAAAGTAAATAATTATAAATGTTAGTAAATGTTAATGCTAAAAATTGATAAATACTCCGGAGTAGCTAATATAGACTGTTCCAGAAAGTATAAGCACACCTTATTTTAACGGTCACTTTGAATATAATGAAATATTTCAACATGTTTTGGCTGCGTCCTTTTGTTTGCTCATTTCTGAATGACATAGCATCAAAAAAGTGCTCAGTTTTGTGTTTCCTGTCAAAATGCGTGGTCTTACTTCGGAACAACGAAAAAGTATCGTGCACAAATGGTGCACTGTGAGCGGACTCTCCTTCAGAAAATTGACCAAGAAAGAGGGTGTAAGCGTCGGAGCGGTACGAACTGCGATTAAAAATATAGAGAACAGTGTACGTTTGAAGATGCGCCGAAGAGTGGCCGGAAATCCGGTCCTGTAAGTCCGGATATCGATAAAAAGATCAGGGATGCCTACAAACGAAAACCAGCGACTTCCGTTCGGGATGTTGCGAAAAAACTAGGGACCTCGTCGAGTAACGTCATGCGTGCCAAAGAAAGACTTGGCTAAAAACATACCGGAAGCAGAAAAAAACCAAAAAGGAACCCAAAACAGGCCGCGTCCGTGAAACCACGGGCTCGCTAACTCTACGATTCGTTATTGTGTCGAAATTCTGGGTGTATAATAATGGACGACGAGACGTACGTGAAACTAGATTACAAAACGCTTCCCGGACCACAATTCTATACTGTAAGCGAAGGCAATGACATCCCCGAAACGGAGAAGGCAATTTTTACCGGAAAATTCGGTAAGAAGGTTATGGTTTGGCAGGCAATATGCGAGTGTGGTAAAACATCTAGTCCGTACATCACAACGGAGACGATGAACACTCAGAAATACGTTAAGGAATGTCTCCAGAAGCGATTGTTGCCGATGATCAGGCAGCACGAAGATCAAGTAGTATTTTGGCCTGATTTGGCGTCATGTCATTACGCAAAGGACACTTTAGAATGGTACAAAAGTCAAAATGTATGTTTCGTGCCGAAAGACATGAATCCGCCGAACTGCCCGGAGGCACGGCCAATCGAGACTTTTTGGGCTTTAACCAAAGCAAAGCTTCGAAAATTAATAAAACCAGCGGACGACATCCAAAAATTCAAAAAAAATTGGCCATAAGTGGTCAAAATGGTGGGAAGTATCACTGTGCAGAAGCTAATGGGTCATGTTCGAGGAAAAGTTAGGAGTCTTGGCTATGATTAAATATGTTGATTAAACGAGAGTAAAATATCATTTGAAATACAAATACAAATATGATTTGCCAAATAAAATTATTAAAACTTAAAAAAACATGACTTTTTTGTTATTTTGAAAGTGTGCTTATACTTTCTGAAACAGTCAAGGACATAATTTGTTAACACGCTTCACACCACAACACACACTACACAACAGTATGAAGTGAGCCAAAAAGGGAAAACAAGAGTTGCCACAGATACCGGGACTGGACACGTCAAAAAGGGAACATGGAAAAAGGAGGGTCAAGCTACCGGGTAATAACTTGATAAGCGTCTTTCTTATCCAGAGCTTCGAAGCGTTAAGTTTGCTATCCTCCATAAAAACAAATCAGAGATAAAGTTAAAGATAAAAAAGTTTATTTGAAATCACCGTTACCAACTTTGATTTGGAAGTTAAATAGGAATCAGGTATGGAGTAAAAGGACATAGCACAAAACAGAATAAAGTTAAAAAATACCCGGTAGCCCTCCCAATACCCACCCTGGAACGTTCTTTCCTTAGGACCCATTATTAACCGCCTGAATTGTCCAGAAAGTTATCCACCATTCCGGCATGCGATTGGACTTCTAGCGCCGACGTCTGAAGGAGTGTGATCCGCCAATCCGGCGTACGATCCGTCCCTCTTGGATTCGGCGTAGGCATTACCCCGAGCGTCAAGGCAAAGGCGACATTCCCGCAATTCGAGCTTGCATCCGGCCGCATCGTGAGACACTACCCACATACACACACACACACACACACACACACACAGTAAGTCGAAATAAAAGAACTAATTAAAAAGAGAGAAAGTGCTTTCAATTCCTTGATCGAACATTCTGTATATACCAACAGCCGACCCTGAAGGATCTTCTTTCATCCTCGAGCTAAAGCCACCACAAAAAAGGTTGTTGTAGAACCCACCCTCAGTGATCCCCGTTGGCTGGACCAGGGATCGAGGGCCTAGCGAAGTGGTCAATTTGACCGCTTTTAACAGTTCACTGTGCTTTTTATTTGTATTGAGGACCCCCGATACTGGCTGCGATTTAGACTTGTACGTTGTACGTTTCTTAAAACAAAGATTCATTTGCTTTTCAAAAATTCACACATTGCTTAATTTTAATCATACCTAAAACATCGATTGGTTAAAATGCAGAACAACTTTCTTGAAGACCGCCAATTGGTTCGAATTGTGTAAAAAATGTTATTAACCATTTACATCAATGCAAATAAAAAATAATAATTTTAGACCTTCTCCGATTTGCATGGAACTTTGCATAATTGTTTGTTATGGACAATCATTCGTAGTCGTGCTAAAATTTAGCCATTTAGAATGCAGTTTTTTTTTCTTCAAATTGGCGTATTCGACATTTTCTAATAAATCGTATGAAGAAAACGTCACTTCTAATCGAAATGAAGTCTGAAAAAAAGTTGTAGGAAAAATAAAATCTTTCTTGGAAAAATATACACGGTTTTTTATTTGTTATCTTAAAATTCTTTGTTCAATATTTTTGAAATTTTGCCATAAATAAGCTTATGAAAAATGCAACTTCTAAAGTGTTGAACATTTTGGATAGGTAAAAACTCGACGAAAATCGTAGAACAACATCTAATCAATTTAGAATTTTTTTTTCTACCAGGTTCTATCTAAGGCTACGTGACCATTAACGTGTTCTGCTGAATCATGGCTGTCTAATTTGGGCTAGTTAGGGATCTATCAATTAATCATTTAGTCAAGATTTTGCAGTCAGTGTTCACTCGGCTGTCGACAAAAGCAGAACATTCTCGATGTGTGCCACGCGATCGTCTGTTTTCTCAACAGCAACCATTGTGTGGTCCTCCTCATTGTTCTTCATCAGCAGTTCTTTCAGTCGATGCGTCGTTGACTTTGGAAAGCAACCGTTTAGTGATGAGTGTGTGAGTGCTGACCACGTTTTGCGTCCATTGCTGCAATGGAAGCGCTCTGGCTCCTGTTGGCGTAACTGCCGTACAATGAATCCACTGGAAGTGGCTCCAGTTCTGATGGAGGAGGCCTTTTGGATAGCGGAAGATAAAGTGTTTATTGTGTTGTACCTTTTGACTATAGTTTTAAGATGTATTGTATAGCAGACTGGCCAACAAAAATAAAAGTTCTAATTTTCCACGGACTAACCTCTAGATTTGTGCCTTTAGGTGAGAAAACCATTCTCTGAAAGTTTTTGCTCATTTGGTTGCAGGGTGAGCTGGCGCTTTTAGTTTGAATTTTGGATAATATACATGAAAAAATTACACTCCTAGACTCTATCGTTCATAAAAAAATTCCATATACTCGATTTGATTCAGATTTTCAAAAATTATAGTTCAGTTGATGAGTAACAACTTTGCTGAAGATTGCATGATGAATCCAGTTAGTTTTATTGAGATATTCTCTTTTGAATGTAAATGAGCATTTTGTAAATGAAAATTTTAACCAAATTTCCTATGTGAACATTAAACCAAAAGCACCAACGTCAAAAAGAGCTGAAACATTCAGAGAGCGGTTATCGCACCAAAAGACACGAGTTTGGATGTTGGCCTGTGGAAAATATGACCTTCTATTTTTCAATGTTAATCTAGTTGATACGTTGCATAAGCTGCCTGAATTTTGTTAAAAAATCCGAACAGAAAGCCCATATAAGTTCAAGAATGAATATCTCCATAATACTAAATTGAATTGTGATGCTGCAAAGTTGTTTCTTATAGTTTAAGCTACATTTTGAGCTTAATCGAGTTTGTTGAACCAGTTCTATGCACGAATGAGGGACATAGTGTTGTGGAATAATAAATCTAATACGTCGTTTATAAAGCATTTAAAAAGCATTCAATTAAAACATGGCCGCATAGTGGTATAAGAGCTATTTTGCTGACTGTATTCACCTTTATTCAGCAATATTGTAAATCAATGCAATGAAATTTAATAATGGAGCTAGAAAACATTTATAAGACGTCTAATATAGCATTTTATTAAAGCAATTGAAAACAGTTGAATCAAAGTGCCAATGTATATGCAAACAACACTAATTCAGCTTGTTATTAGATCAAACTTCTGGTTCTGAATCAGGAAGACAGTCAACGTTTATAAATCTTTTAATAAGTAAATTAATCATATCAGAGCAAACGGCGGAATGAAGGCGCATCTATCGACCTCAATGAGCTTTTTTCAGCACATAATTCGACATCCTGTTTTATTCAGCATTGTACACTGTTATACAGCATTTATTCAATGTGTATGCTTATTTGTGACTGTGAATTGTTTCTTGGGAATGTTATTTCTCCATATATTTCAACCAAAACCCCCATATGAACTTTATACCAAAGCGCCAGCTCGTGTTACATCCGAATGAGCTGAAATGTTCAGAGAGAGGTTTTTTCACCTAATTGCACAAATCTGGGGGTTGGCCCGTTGAAAAAAGCTCAAATGCGGAAGCTTTACGGAGCTGAAATTCATTTTACTTTTTACAATATTTCTTAATATTAGAGTTAGTACAAAAGGTGTCCGGATACTCGCGGCTTACTCGAGGTTACGGGCTAAAATCTATTTACCTGTTAAGGGAAGGGATCAAGGAAAAGGTTCACAAGGATGCGATTGATAACGGTGCCGGTGGTGTAGTGGTAAGCGTGATTACCTCTCACCCCAGCAGGCCTGGGTTCAATCCCAGTCGGCGCCACCGGGATGTTCTGAGGCATAACATCTCTGATCACGCCTTCCTTCGGAAGGGAAGTAAAGCCGTTGGTCCCCGGTTCATGAGTTGATGGTTCGATAGGTAGGGTCCAGGTGTGGGAGCTGCCTTCCTGTGGCACGTCCGTAGCATTGGTGCTCAGCACGGAAAACAAGATCGACGGAAAAAACAAACCAAAGGAAAAAAAAAAAAATGCGATTGATATATTTTTTTCCATCACCGTTGAATGGCAGTTGCAACGAAACATTGAAAGGGAGGGGGCTTGGGAAGAGACAACGATGAGATAACAGATACACCGATAAATTGATACACGTACAGACAAAACTCTACCATACTCTCAAACGTAAGTATTTTAAATGTCAAAGTTGATGATCGACTAAAGCAATGGCCATTTAGAAGCTAGTTGCTTCAAAAAAGTTTTGATGGAATCATCAAAACAATAATGTTCCTCATTTAGTCAAACACATTCAAAATTTCGAGAATGCCATCTACAATTCCAGAAAACGTGAACATGGCTTCATGTTGTTCTGACTGTGGAACTGGAATACCAGGAGCCTTGGAAAAAGCTGGAAGCCGCGGAAAGTCCCTATCAAATTCAAATGACTTGAAACCCGCTGGAGGAGCTTTTGGAACATTACCACTACTTCATGTTTTCTTCAAGATGACTCGAGGTTCAATACGAGAGGCCTCTTGAGGCTGTTGCGTGGTAATTTTGGATCACTTCCTAAGTGGGGTGAAGAATACGAAATGACTTCCATCGCAAACATTAGAGCCAGAGCCCTTGTCATCAACTGAGAGAAGGTTGATGCGGTTACTACACGGGGGAGCTCAGGAAGATGGAGTAACTGATCTTAGGATTAACACGAAGCCTTCAAGAACCGGTGGAGTTTTACCATAGAGGTAACTCTAAGACTAGAAGGTCCCGAAGAAACGAGCTCAACTTTTTGGCTCAGCTCTGGTACTCTCTTTGGTCCAAAGCTAATCGATGCACTCCTCGAAACAAAGGAAAATCCACGAACCCCTCATTTTATCTGCCAAATTTCATAGCGAATCAAAACAAACATAGAGTAGTACTAGTATTTCCACTACAATGAGGCACGTTAATCGAATTGCTTGGGACCAATAGGCTACTCCCTGCTGTTTGTGCTTTGGACAATCAGCGAGAGTATGCGGAATTTCCAAACAATATAGACATTTTGGGGTGGCACGACAAGAACCCTCCGTATGCTTCTCTCCACATATATCACAGCGTGACTTGTTGCCACAGAAGGCTGCCGTGTGCCCTAGTCGCTTGCATTTTGTGCAGTTCATTACCTTTGGTACAAACAAGCGCACTGGTAGTCGGATCATCCAAATCGCGACGTAGTCGGGCAGAACTTACCCGGTGAAGTTCACACGAAACGAGTCCGAAAGCGTGTAGATCTTCTACGTTCCAACGAGTGACACTGAATGCATTTGATTGCAGTCAGCGAATCCAAACACATAAACTGCCCATAAATGAGAAATTGGCTAATGTGCCTGAAGCACGAAATCGAGAAAAATGCAATTTTAACATTTTTGTTGGTTGAATAAGTTTTACTAGATAAAATTGTCTTTTAAAATATACATAACAGTATTTGCCTATGCCGGAAACATGCCGTTGAATAAAAACAACGAAACTAATAGCCATTTTCTATAAAGGCTGATTTTTAATCATAGTAGCCATTTTTTCAATTACAATCTCAGGGAAATTCGCCAAACGGTCATTTGTTTTGGCTAACGTGCATACGTTCTCGTTTATTGTGGTGTGAATTCCAGCTAGATATGACTTTAAATTATCTACAACAATACGGAACCACTAGTGAAAGTGAGCAGGAGCCAGATGACAGTATTCCGCGTCGTAAACCCACAAAGCGAGAAGCAGTAGCTCTGGAGACTAAAAAGATTAAGCGAATAAAACACACAGTGGTGCCTGGAAATTGTGCAGCATGTCCTCTGGATTGTGAATCTAAAATAGATAGAGAAATGCGGCTATGCATCAATGAGTCGTATTGGAACAAGACGCCTGCCGATCAAAAAGGTTTTATCCGGGAAAACGTTCTGCAGATCGAAGTTAAACGTAGACGCATACGTGCCGTTGTGCATCGGAAATGTTTTACATATAAATATCATTTGAAAGATTCCTTTTTCAGTTCGCAGAACGTTTGTGCAACATTTTTTCTGAACACAATTGGGTATGAAAAATCTTGCAGGTATGAATTCTGTTCTTAATAGGCGTAGTATTTGTTTGTAGTACATCAATTGTAAATTACAGTAATACTATCTCTCGCGCGTTCAAGAAAGAAGCATCGCGTGACTGGAATATTGAATTCCCATTGAATTAAAGAGCAGAGATCTGAAAAAGATGGTCACGGAAGACATACTATTACATAATCCTACGATATCTCACTATCGACGGATCCATGCTCCAAATGTTAAATACTTGCCTTCGGACCTTTCAGCCAGACGCTTGTTTGATGCATATATTGCAAAGCATACCGATGAAAATACGAAGTGTTCATACCAATATTACTGCGGGTATGTTTTCTTGTATAAATCTGTGGACATTTAAAAAATTATATTTTTTACTATAGCATACTTCGAGCTATGAACATCAAATTCACCAAGCTTGGACTAGAAGAATGCGAAGTATGTGAAATTCACCATCAGCATGTAGCTGAGGCTGGCCATAATCATGATTCACCAACAAACGAACCAGCAATTTATCTTTGTGAAGCCTGCAAAATGTGGCACGATCATAATCTACGGGCACGCACATCTCGCGAAGAATATCAAAAGTATAAAACCAATAAGAAAGCAATAATTATGTCCGTTGATCTGCAAAAGGTATTTTTTTGCATTCAATAACAACACATGAATATTTATTGAGTATTGATGTTTATTACAGGTGGTTCAAATACCAAGGATGGACTCTTATAAAACCGTCATATTCACGAAGCGAATAAACATTTTGCACCAAACGTTTGCTCCAGTTGGAGGAGCAAAGCATGGTTTAGTTTATGGTTTCGTTTGGGATGAATCCATTAGCGGAAGAAAGGCATCAGACATCACGAGCTGCTTTCTAAAATATCTGCAAATTGAGCGGAGCGCTAAGCATATTGTGCTTTGGCTAGATAATTGTAGTAGTCAGAATAAGAACTGAAATCTGTTCTTATTTATGATCCTTCTTGTAAATTCAACGTTGCTTGAGACTAACGTTATTGAATTTAAGTATTATGAACCGGGACACACCTTTATGTCCGCTGATTCCTTCCATCATGCTGTTGAAAAACGAATGAAATCAGCTGATAAAGGGGAAGTTCATACATTTGAAGATTTTTATACTTGTGTCAACAATGCTCAAGAAAATTCCGTCGCAGTGAAAATGCAGGCATTTGTTTTTTTTACCTGTGATATGACATGCAAACCGGCAACCAAGCTGAGACCTCGACCGAAACTTAATGAGGTGAAGCTTATCATATTTTCAAGAGGATCGTATAATTTTACGTACGCCAATGAATTTTCTGGAGCAATAAAATCGTGCAACTTCTTCACCAGAGAACAAATCAGGAAAGTTCAATCAGCTGATTTCGACATTTCATCTACGATGCATTTCCGGATGTTACCAAAAGGAGTCGAACTTACACGTAAGCAAGGAATAATACAAAAAATTCTACTGTTGTTGCCTCCCGATAAAAAAATGTACTGGTATAACCTTCCAACCCACGATGACATATCGGATGAAGAATCATAATACCAATGAAGGAGCATAATAATAATGTGTGATTATATTGTAACATTTACCATTTTCATTTCCCTTGCTCTTTCCATTTATTATACATCAATAAAGCTGTTATAAATAAATAAAAAAATTCTTTCCATAATATATTTAATTAAAGAGTCTTGCGATAAGCTGTAAAACCGAAAAATTTCTGAATCTTTAACATTTATTTAAAAAAAAATTATAAAAGTTTAACATAAAACAAGTTTTGAATCCTGAATCTTCCGATTTTCAACTTGATGCCTGTGACCACTTGACTATAAAACCATGTTACTTGATGTTAAAAAAAAATTCCCTATTAAAAACACACTGGTTGCTGCGCTCGGTTTCAGACTGATCATGCACATTAGACAATTTCTCATTTATATTGCACATTAGTTGTTCAAGTCGTTTATCCGCACGAATCAATTTTTTTCAAAATTGTATACAGTGGGGACCTTGACAAAAGTGCCACATATCAACTAACACCATTTTCTCGATTTTGACAAAAATGGCTTATTAGCCAATTTCTCATTTATGGGCAGTAAAGCAACCAACGATACAGACAAAACGGTTGCTACGACTACCATGACAAACTCGCTCTATAACATAGCTCGATCCGAGTGGTAAAAGGATAATGATATATTGCTTGCCTGCTTTGTTGCAATATACACGGATGAGGACATAGCTTGATATGAATCGAGAAAAGACATAACAAAAAAATTCCCATTAACACACGTGTATCATCTTCGGCTCTACTTTGTAAAGCAGTTTTCCAACAATTTGCTCGTTTCCTTCTACCGCCCCGAGTGAGTTGTGTCGCACGGGCTGCTTGTCATGAAAAAGAACGAAGAAGATTATATCATTATTGCTTTGCACTTCTGACATAGCGTTATTAATCGGTTCGTTGATCGTTTGTCATTTTGTCATTTGGTGATATTTTTGATTCCTTGATTTCAGTCGTGCTTGAGCGTACGAAATAAGCGAATCGTGCGAAGGCGAATCAAAGCCGAGTGAAAAAAACGAACTGCACCAATACATATAGCCCATCAATTCCACACCATGACCAGACCAAGTTAACCGTAGTCGACATATTTTCTGTGACAATCGACTGCCTTTGCTTCCGACACTTGCAGAACAAGCTATCAAATTACAGTACCAAACTAAAATGTTATATGACAGGCTCTGTCATACGACACTGTCGCCGAAGACCGTCACAACTGTATGTCATTTAGTTTTTCTCATAATAAGAGCTGCTGATGTTGTGTTTGTGTGAATTAAGGAAATAGCAAAAAACGATGTGCTAGTAATAACATTTCTGATCATATGAAATAGAACAAAATCACACGTGTCATATGATAGTAATTTGCTATGTCCGATAAATAGTTATTTATTATCTTCACGGTCTTCAACGTACTGCTGCAATTTGAACACCAGGCCATCATGCCAGACATTGTCAAACGCTTTTTCAACGTCCAACAAGGCCGATGTCCTAGTAATAACATTTCTGATCATATGAATTAGAACGAAATCACACATGTCATATGATAGTTATTTGATAATTTTTTTTTTCTAGAATGTTGTTCTACTGATTGTGTTGTGTAAGCAAGACGACGGTAAAGCATGAGATTACGAATACAAACAGACTGTTGTGCACGACAACGGAGTGAGTGTAGTAAAAAACGTCAACCGTTTCAAACCCTGCTTTTGAGTCGTCTGGTTAAGCCTGGGGGCAGGTTATGTTCTCGTGGGAACGGGTGGCTGAACCAGTGATGCCACATATACAGATTTATTTGTAATCGTACAGATTTTTTTTAAATATTATGATACAGATATCAGTATATACAGATTACAGATTTATGAAATATATGCAGATGTTTGAAAAAATACAGATTTTTCATATTTTTCAAATGAAGGGAATATATTTTATATTTTTTTTAAATATTTTTTATTGCCGATAAATAATTGTTTCTTCCTTTTCAGTTGCTTGAATTCAATGTGAGCATCAAACCCAAATCATATTTTTCACTAAATAAATTATTATTGTTTTAGCTTCGAATGATCATACCTTCTGATTTTTCGTTGGAAGGAATATTAGTTTCCTTTATATTTGTTTAATTAACCATATCACAAGGTGACAGATACGAAGGTTAATTAAATATATATTTTTGTCAAATTGGTAAACAAGCCATTTTAGAAAACCCACAAAGAAGTTGATAACTGTTTGTGAGTCAACTGGATATTTTTATATTTGAAAAGCGTAATTACAGAAATAAAGAATATTGCATGCAATTCAACTAAACTTCCAGTAAAAGTTCTGTGTTATATCCAACGTCTGGATAAAGGTTGTCGTAATCTCAGACACAAAAAAAAAACAAATTCTAGAGAATTGTGATAGTTACTTCATTAAGGAAATTTTCAGCCGGAAATAGATTTGTTTCTTATAATTAGTACTTAATGTTTTGCATTTTCAGACTGTAGAAGAGATACACAATACTTTAAAAAATCAAGATTGTAGGAGTTCAAGATTTTTAAAACAAATTCTTTAGAAAGCGAACTTTAGTGATTTTTCATGATTCTAAACTTTGAACAAACTCCTTCTGAACTATGAATTTGCTCAATGCAGATTTACGTAAATCCTCACTGAAACCAAGAAACTCTACTGATTTTTGTCAGCCAGATACAGATTAAAAACAAAAAATTGCGATGAAAATACAGATCGAAATTTAAAAAAATGTTGCACCACTGGGCTGAACCAGAGGTATTCATCGCCTTAGAAGAACGAAAATCCATCAGAGAATCATCGTTGGAGAGTGAGCTCACCCCGCCATCACCTAAAATATCCATTGCGGGAACTCACGTATCACCGCTACCACACCTAGGCGCCTAATACATAGGTAACACAGTAGGAAGAAATGTTAGTTTGTTTACTAAAATGAACTATGCCCATTGTGCTATGGCAAGTTTTGCTATAAGAAATGCTCCTCGTATTTATAAGGGAAATTCACATCAAAGGTTGATTAATTGAGTAGGAAATAAGTTTGGCACGGCTTTTGTGACCAGCATACACCTTCCGGTCGTATGAAACAGGTCAAAACTGTCCAAATCCGTCCATACAATTTTTTGTTTTGAATTTATGTATGGCAAAATAGTGAACTTTTCGTGAACATTAACGGCAAAGAACTGCCCACCTGTCATAAAAACATCTAGCTACCACACAGCGTGTTGATGGTGGTAACGACGATCTTGATGTGCGGATGATGGTGTTGATTAAGGTAGTGGTCAAAACATAACAATGCGATGCGGCTGTGAACGGCTGCTTCCCTTGAAGAACATTGCTGGATGCATGAAGCACGAACACTTGCTCACTTTGGAACTGAGTACTCTATAAACGGATTACTGTGAACGAAGCGAAAATAAACTAAACCGCCTTGGCCGAGCGCTCGCCTGAGTGAAAAATACTTATAAACTGTTTTCCGTGAGTTGTTAACAGAGGACAGTTCAATCAACAAGCCTAGAAATCCCTTTAACAGACTTCAAAATAGAGTAACTGACCCTGGTCTGGTACCTCTACTCATGCATTTAGATTCACATTTGAAGTTCCTTATTTTCAGCTTCCTTAGCCCCCCAATCTGAGAAAAAGTGTAAAATCATGTTATGAATTTAAATGCATAAATAAAGGTACCGGTATTTTTTTCAGCGCTAGTTACTCTAACCTGAAGTCTGTGAGAGGGAAATCACACATCGTGTGTCATCAATATGTATGGAATATTGAGAGATTGAGCTTGTGAGAGAGAATTTTCTCTCGCAGATTTGAATGTATTGGATCTCTGGAGCTTGGTAGTAAAACAGGTAAGAATTGTATGAGAGTATTTTTTTTAAATTGTGGCTTGTTCAACAATAATTTTTGGGAACACACTAACTAAAAAGTCTGTTAATTATTTCTTTAGGTTGTCGTTCACTTTTTTCACGTGAATGTGCGTCAAAAGCGTATATTATATTATTTCTAAATTTATAAATGGGAATTTGTTTTACTTATTACCAACGAAACAGCGCCATCTGTGCGAAAAATAGCCCTGACTAAATGGTTCATTTCTGCGTTTCTAGTCGCTCTTCATCGTTTAATAATCTAACAAGGAATGGTCGTCATAACCACACGACATGTATTATAATGAATGTTAAATTAGCTGATCTAGAGAAAATCCTAGTGGCTCCAGGAAGTTTATTCCATTCCGACAATTGCAGCTGGTAACGATATTACATTTTACAAACGAGAACATATGGTTGTGATGCACCTCGACACAACGGTACTCAAGGAACAATCAAACCTAGAAGTCCTAACGCCAAGACACTTCCTAGTTGCAAGCAATTTTCGGGCGGGTACTTTGCCTAATCAACAAACAATTTATTTCTGCTTCAAAGTACTAAAAATTGTATGAGTGTTTTAAATATCACATTTCGCAGTAGATATCAATACTAACCAATTGCATGCATACTTTTAAGCCGTATTCGGTATCCAGCATAAAAATATAATATTTTTATTCGTTTGAACACACACACACACACACACACAATAAATTAATATGTTAATATGAAACGTTGAATGTGAACGTAAATTTAGGATTTCCCTCGATTTGTTCAGTAATTCCGTTCATATCGACATCCGGACCATCATCGAACATACAGTCAGTCATAAGCGAATTTATATGTTAGATCCCCAAAGCAATATACCGTAGACATAAATCTCCACGCAGTCATCGCATAGTTTAGGGTTTGTAGTTATGGTTGGAAGCCAAGTTCCGTCCAACGTTGGACGGTGCAGCGCTGCAGGCAGGCAGCAACATCCCAGAAGCAGGAACTCCTTCGGAATAAGCTTTCAGTTCAAAAACGACTAACCATAACATCACCATCGTCGCCGCAGTCGTCCTGTATGTGTGGATGTATTTCTAGTCGACGACATCGCCCGGCTTCCCGAATGGAATCATTTTAAAATGCATTTGCATTTCAATTATATGCGGCGTTATGTGAAATATACATTTGGCAAACGGAATTTGCACATAAATTGAATTTTGCTTCGGTATTTTTTCCTTCCTTCCCCGTCGTCGTTGTCGTTGTCATCGGCCGTTACCCACTAGTAGGTAGTAGTCGGAGCGAAGTTTTAGGAGGTCCTTTCAAGCGGAACGATCGGAGACGTGTTGTATACACACGCTTTTGGCTGTTGCGCCATCACAAACCATTTGCCTAAATGGGGTTGCCTAGGAAGGAAAAACACGTGCTACACCGGACAAAAAGCCTCGTAGAGCAATGTGTGTATGCATTGAAAAGCGGCAGAGGAAATTTATTTGGGCAGGTCCAATGGGTGCACTCGGTCGAAGTTTTCTTGTAATGTCAACTTCTGAATGTCGGGTTTCGTCGTAAAGGCTTTTGGAAATGGTCCTATTGAAAGGCGTCCAAATCATAATGCATTCTCCGGGGCCGCTGGTTTTCGGTTGGTTTTAGACGATGAATTATTGCAGTGGAAAAATTCTTCCTACCCTGTAAATGGACGGAAACCCGTTACATTCAAATCCATAAATTATACCCACCGCACTCCATTGCTCTGGCCCCGTTGACTGGGCTGATTCAATTTCTTTGAAAGTTTTAAAATGGCAGTAGAGTTTCCGTTTATGGCGTAGTAGCGTTTGCTTTACAACATCTGATATGATTGCTTGCGAAAGATATTACTGGCCATTTACTGTCAGCACACGCGCGGATACCACACTTGCTCTCAATCCGTATCTTGCTTTGCAGTGTTTTTGTTTTCCATGTGAGGAGAGTAAGGATGGGAAAGTAGTAAAGCGGACGAGCGAGCTGCAGATGGAATCAAAGAAGGCATCCGCAACAGAGCACACCCAACCATATCCAACAAGTCGAGACGACGCCAGTCAATTTAATTTCACGATCTATATGTGTGTAACATAAAATATCCTTTCACGCTGGTAGGCGACGCCGAGGGGAGATCAGATTGAGAAAATAAATCGAGCAATTTTCTCCGTAGCAATTCCGAAATTCTGTGGAGGACCCCCCAACAATACGGTAAGATTAATTTAGAATTGTTGACATTTCTTCCAAGGATTTGATGAAGTTTCATTCCATATTTATATATGAAGTTAGCATGAATTCTTTTTAAGATTCTTAAGTTATCTTTAGAAATTCATCTCTGAATGCCCTCTCAGAATCCGCATGAAACTTTCCTCGGTATTCCCTGACATTGAATTCCGTTTTAGGTTATTCAGGAGATTCCCTTGGTAGTCTCTTAAGAATTCACTTGGAAATATCCAGAATTATTTGGCAAATGTTTTCCTTTGAACTTTCGTCAGAACTACCTTGAAAGTCTCTTCATAATTCGTCAGAATTATGCTTAGAATAATATTTAAATTATCCAGTGAACTTATTTGGAATGCTCATTAGAATGGGACCTAAAAGACTACTAATTACAATCGTCATGAAATTATCAGAATAACCGAAAAATTCGAGCATTTCTTACAACGCATAATAGTACCCTAGTAGCACGCTTGTCACAAATCAATTGTAGAAACTTACATACGACCTATTTCAGTCATAAACAAGTTGCTGTAACTTATTGTGATGAAAGTGTGCTACTCGGGTAACCACAAAGCACAAACGAGTTAACCACAAGTATGAGTGAAGAGCAATATTGTTATACGCTACAGAACATACAATGTCCACAATGTCCAATCCTTTAAATTTGTCGAACTTCTTAACGGAATCCCTTTATGAAGAGCTTTGAGTGGGTTGGTTTATTTCCTTTAAATTTCGTTATAATTGCTTATCTTTTGACAGATACGCGTATTTCATCTACTACTTGCAGACTTCATCAGTGCCAAGTACTCAAGTGGTGTTGAGTACTTGGCACTGATGAAGTCTGCAAGTAGTAGACGAAATACGCGTATCTGTCAAAAGATAAGCAATTATAACGGAATTTAAAGGAAATAAACCAACCCACTCAAAGCTCTTCATCCACAATGTTGTTTATGTTTACATTGATTTTTGAACTGTTTATAAATGAATTAGCATATATTGTGCTTATCTTGTGCTCTCTTTGTGCATTATTTTGCGCTCTTTCGCACATCGCACGTCTCCTAATTTTTTTGGACGCTCTCTTTGGTCTCTTGCTCTTAAAAAATCGAGTGCAGGAGGCTTATAGCACACAGCACAATCTTTTTTTAGCTGTGCGTGTGCGTCCAGACGATGAAAATGATCAGAATCCCGAATACATAAATTGTTTTAAATTTCTTTAGGTAAGATCCGTTCCAAGATCTCCAATTAAGAAATTTCTGAAGTTTCGAATTCCATAAATTCTTGTAAATTATTTTCAAGCAATCTTGGAACCCCTTTTTAATCCGTAGCAAAGAAATCACATCTACCACATTCACTTTCTGAGCCTGAAGCATTGTTGTAGCCGTAGTTATTTAGAATAACCGTGCAATTTTTCTCCAATAAATCTAGAATGCTGCACACATTTCGGCAATAGGAAACAAAAAAGGAAACAGCAATGGGATGGGTAACCCGGCTGCAGCAGTCATAACACATCCAAGCCCACACACACACACACGCACAACCACTCGGAATGCATTGTCACATGTATCGTGAACTTTAACAACCAGCGCCAGCAAGGGTAAATCCGGAGACAAAAAAGTTTGACCCCTCACTTCACGTTGGTTGGTTGGCACCAACCACTCAAGAGCAAGGATGGTTTTGTTGCTCGTTCATCCTTGCGAATTTATTTGGTTTTTATTCAATTTTATTTATGCGTGTTTTCATTTTTTATCGCATTTTTTTTATTTTAGTACCACCATCGGCATTGACTGGCTGTGTAGTCATATCGGCAGTTTCATCGAGGCGTAAAAACGGTGGCCTTCCTTCTGCTACCCCTCATGGTATGGAACTGATGTTTGCCAGCGTTGTGAGTGAGGGAAATTGAGTGGATTTATCAGATTTGTAGATATTTTACAGTTTTGAAAGTAAGTTTTTTTTGTGGGTTGAAAAAAAGGGGCTATTCATAATTGAATTGCGAAAAGTGTGATCGTTGCAGATGGTTATCGATGCGGGGGCGTTTTCTTATAGAATTTGTTAACCTCCGACGGCTTCGTCTTCCCACTCCTGTTGAACCTTATGTCTGTCGACAACTTGATGTTGTTTGAGCTCTTCACTTCAGCTGTTAATTGAGAGGTTTCTTAGTCTAACATTGCATGAGGTTAGCTTTCCTTTGATTATGATGTTACGTTTGTTAGTAAATTTTAAGTGTTTTAATCTAGTTGCTGTTTGTCTTTCACATTTGTTTCATTATGCATCGATATTATTTTTCCACGCTAGTGTCACTGAAAAGTTTGTGTGAACTTGGTCACTGATTTTTAGTAGAATCATAATCATCTTCTTCTACTTCTTCTTCTGACTATTATGCAAGAACCCGGAGAAACTCCTGTTTATCTTGTACACAACTTAATGTACGAAATAATATTTGAATTCACGAAGTAAGATTTTTTTTAAAGATAACATTAGAAAATTTTCAATATTTTGGGACTAGACCAGTGTTGTCTACGCTCCGTCGGTAACTAGAGCGTCGGTGCCCCCACTCGACGCTGCATCACTGCGCGCCACTCCTGGCGCTGGCGAAGGGATCGGCTGTGATACCAAGGATAGACAACAAACCAATCAGACAAAAGAAGATACTAGTTACATGCTATAATGAGGGTAGTCTGTTATTAAAATCTAAATTCGTCCTATAATCTAGTGCTAAAACCTATGTTAATCTATTTAGTGCTTATACCTTGACCGTAAATACTAAATTCAACATAAGGTGAGGTGTAGTGTATGGAAAAATATCGATTTGCTTACAGATTAGTGTTCTTACAAATAGGTTACAACTACGGCTAGAAACTAAGGAGAAATTAGTGCTATACTATAAATACTACAAACTACTGCTAGATCTACACAAGTGAACGGTAAGAAACAAACATTAAACCCGGGATCACCCGTTTGCTTATAATACTTTATTTACTTACCAGCTAAAGCTGCGCATAGCTAGGGATGCTCAAGACGCATTCGGAGTATTATGTGGAAGAGAAGTTTAATTGCTAAAAGTAGGTTGATTAGGGTACTTAATTTCACGTATGTCTAATTAATTAATTAATCCCTCTAGGAATTTATAACCTCCCTATTACTCGGTAATAAACGTTACTGAATTCGGCTAATTCAGGCGACATCCGCAACTATTCTTCCAACAACCAGTATTTTACAGTCTTGGACTTGGCGAGATTTTTTACTTGAAGTATGACCCAAAGCATGTCCCACTTAGATTTGGATTTGAATTAACGGATTTGAAAACGGTTTTCGCTCAAGTGCATACTATTTCTTATATGTTAAGTGAAAAATAAGAAACGAATTATTCGTCAAGGTTTCGAAGGAATTCTCAAACTTTCCTGGCCAGTGATGGTAGGGGGAGGGGGGGGGGCACCCCTCACCATCACTCTCCAAAGGGGGACTTTGGTAAAGAGAGATGAAAAAACCGATTTGTACCTTCCTTAAAAGTTGTCCTAGCTCGCTATTCTACTATCTATATGCAATTTTCACACTGCCGTACTCTAACGGAACTATCAACTCTATGCTTTCATCTACTCGATCTATCGTATAAAAAAAATTACCACTACAGTCTGTTATTTGAAATTAGTATCTTCAACTATGTAAATCGTTGACTTCACGCAGAAGTAATACTAAAACATATAGTCAAAGAACAAATATGTATTTACTTCAATACCCCTAAACAACCCAATTCGTATGGAATTTTCCACTCGCTTTCTACCCAATAGTAAGTTAGTTGTACCCAAAAGTAGGTAAATATGATTATACTCAACGTTGGGTTCCCACAATTTACTATCCCTGTTGGGTGGTTTTGCTCCTCCGTTTTTGACAACATTAGGAGGAGAAAAGGAGACAAACTAGTCAAAGTAGGTAAAAGTTTACTAGGCGTTGGGTACTTTTTTCTTACCGTGTAGGAAAGCTGTAATAAGCAAAAGACTTTGTTCCATTACTAAGTGAGCCATGTTTTATTTTAAAGATCTCAGATATAAAACAAATAATCATGGGTCTTGGGCTAGGACAACATTTTAGGATTCTGACTGTCATTGATTCAAAGCATTGCCTAGGGAGTTAAGATTATAATTCCAAATGGGTAGAGGAGAAATGAAGAAATCATAAAGGATTTTTGGGGAGATTTTCGGTGGAATTTCGTAAAGTATTTATAGAAAATTTAAAGGGAACATACATAAATGACGTAGCCTCTGAGTAGGCCGGGGGGGGGGGGGGGAGTTTCAGATGTTGTAACCAGTTATGTATTAGGTATATATATATAAATATATAATATATAAATATGCTACGTTCTTTATAGATGGACCCTAAGTAGAACAGTGATTTCTAAGGTAAAGGCGAACTAAAAGTAAACTGGTACACACAAAAAGACCTGTTATTCGTTATTCAATAAGTTTCAAAAGTCCATTAATGGTTGCTTTACAGTACTTTTATTAAAACTTCAAAGCAGTGTTGGAAAAATATCAAAAAATCAAATCTCACCAACGCCCAAGATCACGCTTGATTTTCGTGGACAAAAATCAACAAGCAAACAACTGCGGTTGATTTTGCAAGCTGTGATATCGCAGCTAGGAATATCAAGCTAACAAAACTCACCAGCTGCAAATCTCAGCAAACTGTGGTGAGATTGAGTTTCATAATTTTTGCTTTACACCCGAATGCAACCGAAACTTCCATAACGGCTGGCAGCAGTCGCTTCGTGTCTGCCATCGGTGAAGAGTAAAAAGAGATAGCATACTATACTTTCTCTTTCTAAGTAAACGATGTGCAACGGAATCATTTTTGTGTCGAGTCAACTCTCAGCTTGATTGTAAAATCAATATCAAGCATGATATTTTGTTCCAATATCACGCGTGATATTTCGTGCACATGAGAGCGGAAAAATATCAATTGATTTCTGATTTTGCCAACACTGCTTCAAAGTAACAGCATTAGATAGTTACATTTCTCTAGTTCGAACGAAATATCGAACCTCTTGATGGAGGCCATCAGCGCCCGCACAGTGGAAACAGACACGGAATCAGCGCATTTCTTGCATTTTGCCCGCTTTTGCTGGATGTCCTTGACTGGGCGCCGCTTCGTCGAAGTCGCTGCTTTGAAATTGCCCAGTATTTTACGATTGGTTGATATTCCGGGCATTTCGGAGGATTCATTAACTTCGGGATAAAATCGATCTTGTTGGCAGCATACCACTCCAGAACCACCTTGGAGTAGTGGCAGCTGGCCAAATCGGGCCAAAAGATGACTTTGCCCCTATGCTTGCGTATGAACGGCACGCTTTTTCAGGCATTCTTCGATGTCAACTTGGGATGTCATCGTCGAGGATGTGACGAATGGTTCCGTTTTCAGGCCACAACTGCCGCTTCCCAAATCATGGCCTTCTTCGTGAACTTGTCGGCACACACGAACTTGAATCCTCCCGGCACATCCCCACGTCCAGTCGCGATATAAAACTTTTGACCGGGAAGCTGCTTAAAATCGAGTTTGACGTATGTTTCGTCATCGATCAAAGTGTTTCGTCAAAACACAGTTGTACAAGAGCCTTGCACGCTTTTTGGCTACGGAATTCGACTTCATGTGCCGGTTCGGATGTTTACTGGCTTTGTGCAACTTGTTTCCTTCCCTGGCAAGGATGTTCCACACCGTTAGAAAGTTGGTGTTGTACCTTCTGGCCACATCTTGGATCGAACCCCTAATGCACCTCAACACCTTGCTGCGCAGCTGACGATCCCTGGTTCCAGTTTTTCCATAGGTCCGCTGAGTCCTTTCCACACTCAGGGTTTCCTTGTAGGTTTTGAGCACTCGACAAACTGTTGTTTTCGGCATCTTCAGTGCTTTAGCCAGCTTGGAACTGGACTAGTCCGGATTTTCCAGGTGTTTGTGCACAATATTTTTTTCTTTTTTCGAGTTCCATTTGACGTTATTTCTGAACGCGATCGACTACTTTGATCAAACTTGCACCGGTTGCTCTCTATAGAAGTCTAGATAGAGCTGGAATTAGGGCGTAACAGCTTTTGTAAACAATGACTTCTCTCGATGATTTCTCGAAACTCAAGGCACGCACACGCCAACCAACATAACCAACGGGAAGGGGAAGTCTTCCGCTACCCGATGGTGAAGTTGATTTGAGTGGGCGAGCCTTGGCTTTCTAGAAATCATCGAGAGAAGTCATTGTTTACAAAAGCTGTTACGCCCTAATTCCAGCTATATCAAGAAGTGTAAACAAACCACTGTCAAAAATTTTCGATTCCCAACACTAGAGGCGTGCTAGCGGCGCGCGAGGAGCGTACCAATTTACTTTTAGTCAGCCTTTAGTTCTGAAAAGACTATTATGGAGATTATGGGTAGAATTCTACGGAATTGTAAATTACATCGGGATTCAAAGCGAAATCGGAATAGGATTCAAACTGAATTAATCGTACGAAAAGCTTAACTGTCATAATGCAAACTTGCGTGTCGATTCTGTGACACAGAACGACCCAAGTAAAAAGTTTGATTTTTTGAGGGTTCTATAGACCATAGTTTCGACTTGTAGAATACGCTAAAACCTCGATCAAACTTGTAATGTTGTTGTCGAAAAGCGCATTTTTGTTTAAATCTTATTTTTAATATTGTTCACAAAATTCTTTGCTGAATTTTAAGAGCATTCTGTGGCATACCGGCATAAGAAATTTGGAGGAATTTCTAGAAGTTTTCGGGAAGGATTGATAGGACATTTCTAACATATTTCCAAAACAATTCTGAGTATAAAGGGTGATACGGTCAAAATTTGGTCAATATCAACTTGACGTATTTCTTTCAATTTTGCATTCAAAAAACCTGAACACCCCTCATTTTGAAGGTGTGTGTGTGTAGAATGTTGCTCCTATTTTGATTTTGGAATTCACTCTTCAGTTGTCAAAATGCCGTCCAAGCAAGAAGAGCAGCGTATCAAAATTTTGCTCGCGCATCGCGAAAATCCGAGCTACTCGCACGCAAAGTTGGCAAAATCGCTAAAAGTTGCCAAATCAACCGTTACAAATGTAATTAAAGTGTTTGGGGAACGTTTGTCGACAGCCAGGAAGTCTGGATCGGGGGGAAATCGAAAACCGGAAGCCGCTGAGACGACAAAGAGAGTTGCCGGTAGTTTCAAGCGAAACCCTAACCTCTCTCTCCGAGATGCCGCAAATAAGCTGGGTGTATCGTCTACAACCGTGCATCGAACCAAAAAACGAGCCGGACTATCGACTTACAAGAAGGTAGTGACTCCAAATCGCGATGATAATCAAAATACGACGGCCAAAGCGCGATCCCGGAGGCTGTACACGACGATGCTGACGAAGTTTGACTGCGTGGTAATGGACGACGAAACCTACGTCAAAGCCGACTACAAGCAGCTTCCGGGACAGGAGTTTTATACGGCAAAAGGAAGGGGAAAGGTAGCAGATGTTTTCAAGCACATGAAACTGTCAAAGTTCGCAAAGAAATATCTGGTTTGGCAAGCCATCTGTACCTGTGGCTTGAAAAGCAGCATTTTCATAGCTTCAGGGACTGTCAACCAAGAAATTTACGTGAAAGAGTGTTTGAATAAACGTCTGCTGCCTTTCCTGAAGAAACACGGTTGTTCCGTACTGTTTTGGCCGGATTTGGCATCTTGCCATTACGGTAAAAAGGCCATGGAGTGGTACGCCGCCAACAACGTGCAGGTGGTTCCCAAGGACAAGAACCCTCCCAACACGCCAGAGCTCCGCCCAATTGAGAAATACTGGGCTATTGTCAAGCGGAACCTAAAGAAGACCAAAAAAACTGCTAAGGGCGAGCAGCAGTTCAAGGCAAACTGGCTTTCTGCGGCGAAGAAGGTGGACAAGGTGGCTGTACAAAATCTGATGGCAGGGGTCAAGCGTAAGGCCCGGCAATTCGGATTTGGAAAAGCGGAAGCCTAACTGAATATTTTTCCTGAATTTTATACTAATTGAACTTGAAAAAGAAATTTAATTTGATTTTTTAAATAAACGATTTCACCGATTTACACGCGTTTTCCCTTGACCAAATTTTGACCGTATCACCCTTTAGTGTACCAGGAGATGCTGAAGAATTAAAAAAATCTATAGATAGTTTCAAAAGAATTCTATGTGAATTTCTAGAGATCTCATTTTAAGAAGATTTTCAAGGATATTCTGAGGATATTTTTTTATGGAATTCTGAAGTGACCTTCAAGAAAATTTTGGATTAATACTAATTACTGAAATGCATACCAAGAGATTTCAAGGTATTGTTACCATCCTAAATGGTAACATTTTGTATTTTTATTTTGTGTGGGAACGTAGGTCGCCATTTGTTCAGCAAACTTCCAATTTAAATTGCGAACGGTAGCACCGATAACGATTGTGGGTGACGAATGAAGTCGGCTGCAGTAATTGGAACGGAAATGTGGTGGCGAACGAGAAAGCTGAGTGGTGTGAGTGTGACTGTGGGTGGATGGTGAGGAGGATAGAGAGTTCGAATGAGTCGGTGTGTAGCGATGCCTCTGGGCAGACGTTCGGTGGAAAAATGGTAGAAACGGTAGTGGAAGTGAGATTCGAAGCACGAAGTTTGCGTTACTGCAAGAAGATAATCATCGTTGGTCTCATGACGGAACGACGTCATCAGACAGCCACTATCAAATCATCGTCACCGCCATCAGGCCACCGTTATCAGGCCACCGCCATCTGGCAACCGCCATCCGGCCACCGCCATCCACCTACCGCCATCGGACTACTGCCATCCGGCCACCGCCATCCGGCCACCGCCATCAGGCCTCCGCCATCTGGCCACCGCCATCCGGCCACCTCCATCCGGCCACCGCCATCCGGCCACCGCCATCCAGCCACCGCCATCCAGCCACCGCCATCCGGCCACCGCCATCCGGCCACCGCCATCCGGCCACCGCCATCTGGCCACCGCCATCCGGCCACCGCCATCCGGCCACCGCCATCCGGCCACCGCCATCCGGCCACCGCCATCCGGCCACCGCCATCCGGCCACCGCCATCCGGCCACCGCCATCCGGCCACCGCCATCCGGCCACCGCCATCCGGCCACCGCCATCCGGCCACCGCCATCCGGCCACCGCCATCCGGCCACCGCCATCCAGCCACCGCCATCCAGCCACCGCCATCCGGCCACCGCCATCCGGCCACCGCCATCCGGCCACCGCCATCTGGCCACCGCCATCCGGCCACCGCCATCCGGCCACCGCCATCCGGCCACCGCCATCCAGCCACCGCCATCCGGCCACCGCCATCCGGCCACCGCCATCCGGCCACCGCCATCCGGCCACCGCCATCCGGCCACCGCCATCCGGCCACCGCCATCCGGCCACCGCCATCCGGCCACCGCCATCCGGCCACCGCCATCCGGCCACCGCCATCCGGCCACCGCCATCCGGCCACCGCCATCCGGCCACCGCCATCCGGCCACCGCCATCCGGCCACCGCCATCCGGCCACCGCCATCCGAACCACCGCCATCCGGCCACCGACATCCGGCCACCGCCATCCGGCCACCGCCATCCGGCCACCGCCATCCGGCCACCGCCATCCGGCCACCGCCATCCGGCCACCGCCATCCGGCCACCGCCATCCGGCCACCGCCATCCGGCCACCGCCATCCGGCCACCACGAATTGGGCTACCACCATAGGAGTGCTTCCCTTCGGCTGCGACCATACGGTATTGGGCTGCCGCTCTCTGGCCGCAAACATTCTACTGTCACTAACTGGCCGTCACCATCTAGACAATGCCAAGCTAATCATATTGGTTCGTATAACAAATAAATGTAAGGTAAATTCTACCTTTATAGTTGGTTAGGACTTCTCACAATCCCAAAGCTCCCCCACGCAAAAACGCCCTGGGACCCGGAACCAAAAGAGGCCTTGAGTGCCTGCCCCAGTAGCTGCCGTTGGCTTAAGACCATCAGCTCGGGGCTTAGGCTGGTTCCCTTCTGGGACGAAGTGGTTCCGGGGCCATAAGTTGTTTCATTATATTCCAAGTGAATTGTAAAGAATATAATGAAAATAAATTAAAGCACATTCTCGCGAGAAGTTTTATGAATACAAAGATAAATGTAGAGTGAATGTCAACATTTCGGGACGGCACCGGCATATTGGTTAACATCCATACCTCTCATGCCAATGTCACGAGCCAATTTCACGAGTTTCTGACCTAAGAGTGTTAATGTGACTATAATAATAATAATTAAAACAAAAAAAAAATCAATTTTTTTGGAGGGAATTCCTAAAGTGTTTTGCACATAATTCCAAGACTTTTACACCAGATAAAAGAGTTCGCCAAAAATTTATTTTAAGTCGGATTTTCTTGAAACTAATACATATGGATTATATTTCGGCATAATTACTTTATTCAATTTCCTTTCCATCGCTGATAGCCCGCACCTTTCCCTTAAAACCCCTCATTACATTTTGTGCAATGGTGGAGCCGACCTTTTTGGTCACTTTCATCCATTCTTTCTTCAACTCCAGCTCGTTCTTAAACACCTTGGACGATTTTCGAACTTTGGCCTTCATTATGGCCCAAAATCTTTCCACCGGACAAATCTCTGGTGATTTTTGGTACAAAAACAACGTTATTGTAAGTATTTTTTGGCGAATTTGTCCACTTTCTTCTTCCTTATGTCTTCCGGAACATCAAACCATGATTTGGCAACGTAGAACTCCAGCCCCGGTATCTGCTTTGCGTCTGCCTTGATGTAGGTTTCGTCATCCATAACCACACACATCGGTTTCGTTAACCACTCTCGATACAGCTTTCTTGCGCGAGCATTGGAGGCGAACCAGCCTAAGGCTGAAAGCCTCCTAAATAAAGCTAAATAATAATAATTCCTTGCGCGAGATTTGGCCGCCGTGTTTTGTTGATCACGCCGGTTCAGTGCCTTCCGGACCTTGAATACACGAAGCCCAGCTCGTTTCATGGTTTGCTGAACGAACCAGGCGGAACACTTTGCCTTCAGAGCCGCGTCGCGAATCGAAAGGTTTGGATTACGCTTGAAATAATCCAACACCTTCCGGGCCTTCACAGGGTCAGCTGTCTTCGGTTTTCTTCCACTTCCAGCCCGCCGCTCGGTCGTCTGGGACTCCTTAAACGATTTAACCACCCGAGACACAGTTGTATGGGTGATTCCCAGTTGTCTTCCGATCCATCTCATGGTCGCAGTCGGATTTTCCATGACGGCGCGCAAAATTCTCCGGCGATTTTCTTCTTGTTTCGATGACATCTCAATAACCACTCAACCGATTTTTATGAAATTTTGCACATGTAAACAATTCACTCCAAACTAGTTATATCCAGATTTTCATCAATTTCTACCTACGGATAAAAAAGTTACACACGGATAAAAATGGTGCATTTTTTTCGAGTACAAGCCTTAGGGGGTATACCTGATATTGGACAATTTTTTGGAATTATTGAGGGAATCCTGAAAGCAAAACTAATTCTGATGACATTTTGAAGCTATCCATATAAAATCCTTTAGAAATTTGGAAAAATATTCTGAGATAGTTCAAAAGAAATAATTCAGTTTAGTTTTAGGTTCCGTGTACAGAAATTCCCTGGATCTTGAACATACATTGGCAATATTCAGAAACTTCAGTTGAGAATAAATGTCAAGACCCTAGTATTATAAAACTGTTCAAGATTGTAGGGCTGGATTTACGTTTATTAGTAATATTGGACTTTGAATATTTATAAAAAAAATATGGTAAAGTTCAATAAAACTCCAGGTTTTTCCCGAATGTTTTCGATTCCTGGTTCTCCCGGTTTTCCCGGTTGAGTTGCCACCCTGTCAATGATACTCTATGCCCAGGAAGTCGAGAAAATTTCCAACCCGATAGATTTTCTAGACCGGACCGAGTATGAAGAGACCACCCTATCCGGCTAAGCTGCCCTCCCAGAGAATCAACTGTATGATTAAAATCTATTTTTGTTGGGCCCAAAATAAAAGTAGTTTTGATTTATATCATGATATCTTGGCAAAACAAAAAAAAAAACCTCGTAAAACGACGAAAATTCAAACACAATCGCAGATGTTGAGCATCCAGGCACTGGATACAAAGTTGGCCAAATTCGATTTGTTCCGGAGTTGGAGCGGAAACATTCAGAGCGAAAAGGTATATCTTTCTGGACAGTCAGTTGGCTAAAGAAGAGGTAAAAACTTTAGAATAATCGAATCAAACTCTGAAAACGAAAGTTCAGAAACGAATTTGTCTCGCTATGGCGATGTGGAGGAGCAGACGTGGTGCCGGGGCGGGTGCTTCACGTATGTGTGCATGCACGACAATGTTCGAAGGGGTAGTCTGGAAACTCGAATTTGATTTCGTTTGGAAACCAGAACAGAAAAAAAACAGAAGATAATTCCTGCAGAGTTCAAGCGGAAAGTGATCGAGAAATGCTTTCGTCTCCTGGCGTCACCTGATGGATAAATTGCGTATGGCAGACGATCTATCATTGTCAGCTGTGGTCGGACTGTGAAATTGATTGCACTCTGATTCCGAAGGAAGTTTTCCCGTTCTTTCCTTCTCGTTTTCTGATCACAATTGGCGCGGAAAACTTGCCACCGGAAGCGAATTAACTGTTGCTTTTCGATTGTAATTTAAAAGTTTCCCGGTGATGAATTTGCACGTTTGAACTTTCTTTTTTTTTTATTTTGGGAAGCAGGCAACTTTGAATTGAGATACTTTTCGTTCAGTTTCAGGTGCTGCTGCTAGGAGGTGGGATTGTCGGTTTTGATTTATGAAGAATATTGTGAAATTTTGTAACATGGTTGGGGGGAGTTGTCATATGCACACAAAAGGACAAAAGGACATAATGCTCAAATGAAATGATTAAACAATCCTCCCGCAACAATGGGATGAACCGATGCGATACTGTCAGAGCCTATTCTGAACTGTGTCACCAACTGTGAAGCAATTGTTGAAATTCTAGAACTTCAACAAGTGCTCCCCCAGGACAAACATCTCACCGGTCCACATCGAAGCCCTTCCACTCGAAACAAAAGGACACCCTCACAACTCCGGCTTCGGCTCCGATCAGGCACCAAAGAAACGGAAATTCTGAAGAAAAATACACATAAAAGGCAAACACTGGAGCCAAATACCGAACGACAAAAGCAAAACAAAACAACATCACATAAACATAAATGCTCGGGAGAAAGGCATCAAACAAACGTCGAGAATTGAGTCCCGAGTGTCCTCTGTTCCGTTATGCCTTGGGGCCGGCCAGTGTGACCCCCATCATGCTTTCCGTTTGACACACACAATCAAATATGTACTCATAAAAACACGCAGCAAGTGGAGTTTCTTTGAAACCGAACGAGTTTTCTACAGTAGGTATGGGTACTGATGTCGTCCTCAAGAAGTGAATGCGTCCTTCTATGCTTGTATAACAACGGCAAACTACATAAACTCGACAAACGGAAAGAAGTTGAAGTGAAAACAGCATAATCAAATTTACTCTGGCGGCGGCAACGGCGGTGGACCTTTCGAAGAGTTTTCACTCAACACCCTAGCCCTGCTCACGCCTCATGTCCGTTAACCCACACGGGGGCTATCCTATAGTTGCATCGAAAGGAAGATTCGTTCGAGTGTTATTGTTTGGTTCGGTCGGTACAGCGTACAGGGTGGTCACTGGAATTTATCATTGAAATTCCCGGTTTTCCTTGTTGTTCCTAGCTGCTTAACATAGTTTTCTCGGTTCGATAGGAACCGCAAACTATAATAATGGAGTATCGGCGTGGTTGATTTTAGCAATAGTTTTCGTTAGTTTAAAAGTATCGGCGTTTTGTTTAATAAGCAAAAAAAAACCCAAAGTTTTTAAATTTTTCAAAATTATAATATATTTGAAAAAACTACAAGGGACAACCCAATGGGGTTGTACGCAATGATGACGTAGGACAACGTGTCAACTGCAGCAGGAGTTTGTATTTTGTGTAGGAATAGGAATTTTAGCTGGGTAGATCTCATACCAGTAAATCTAATAATCTTAAACTGAAAAAAATCATCATTCGATCACATCCCAACCACCTTTTAAATCCGACAAGGAAGTTAATCAAAATCACCTTTTTAATTCATTTGATGGCCCTGAAAAGGGCCGGTTTTTTAGTCTGAGTCGATGATGCTAATTTATCCTCCGAAACCGTACAGAGTGCGTCCCTGTCGCTTCAGAGCGTAAACGACATCCATCGCGGTGACCGTCTTCCTCTTAGCGTGTTCGGTGTAAGTAACAGCATCACGGATAACGTTCTCCAAAAACACCTTCAACACGCCTCTAGTTTCCTCGTAAATAAGCCCAGAAATTCGCTTGACTCCACCACGACGAGCCAGACGACGGATAGCAGGTTTAGTAATACCCTGAATGTTGTCACGCAGCACTTTTCGATGACGCTTTGCTCCTCCTTTGCCGAGTCCTTTTCCTCCCTTGCCGCGTCCAGTCATTGTTGGAGATGGTTTGTTTATCGTTGATGAAGGTTGAGGCGAAAGTGAACAAAAATTTTTAGTTTTTTTTTTTTTTAGTTTAAATGATCTTTATTTTTAGTTTAACTTGGACGATTACCATATAAATTTTTTTTTTTTTTTTTTTTTTTTTTTTTTTTTTTTTTTTTTTTTACTAAGTGATTTAATTGCTTTCTTCATCTTTAGGTATGGGCAAAATTCAAAATTTGTTTTACAGAATTAGTCCTAGACTTAGTACACGGTCGACCACCTTGGTGGGATTGGTTTGTTTTGTTTTTAGAATTTGAAGAGAAACTACTTAATACTACTATTTACAGCTTAAAACTAACCTACTCTACTATATACACTTAACCTACTATGTACAAATTGCTTATTAAAGCATGTTCAGAAAGATTGCATTTTTGAATAAATTTAGTTGTCATATCATCAATTTTGGAATCTACTTTGGGAATTTCTGCCTCTTGATGGAGGTCTGCTATTCTTGTGTCGAATGGACGATCTAGGATCATCCTCAACACTCTATTCTGTGCAACCTGGATTTTGTTCCTGTGGGTCTGAGCGCACGATTCCCACACCGGGGCGGCATAGAAGATCGCGGGGGCTATGATCTGTTTGTAAACAGCCAGTTTGTTTTGCCTTGAGAGGCGGGATCTGCGGCAAATGAGCGGATACAAACACCTAACCAAGGCGGAGCACTTAACTAGGGTTTTCTCTATGTGCGAGCGGAACAGGAGCTTCTCATCGAACAACATCCCGAGATAAGTAACATCAGTGGACCACTCGACCCTTGTACCATCCATTATTACGGTACAGGAGGGAGACGGTTTAAGTTTTAATGATTGTCTGTGAAGGAACATGATCGCTTGGGTTTTCGAGGCGTTGATTTTGATTTTCCACGTGGTGGCATAATCAGTAAAGGTGTCAAGGCATCGTTGGAGCTTGTTCGTAATTTCACGAGGCATCCTACCCTTGACGGCTATCGCGGTGTCATCTGCAAACAGAAAGAACACGCAACCGTCTCCTAGAGGAGGGATGTCCGACGTGTAGATGCTGTAAAGCAGTGGTCCCAGCAGACTCCCTTGCGGAACACCTGCTGGGATCGGAAATTGTCCCGAAAGGGAACTATTCAACGACACCCTGAACGACCTTTGCTGGAGATAGTTACGGGTGATTTTCACAAGGTATGGTGGAAAGTTAGAGTTACAAAGCTTGTATATAAGTCCGTCGTGGGGAGGACGGCACAAGGGGAGGCATCTAACGTCAGGACGCACTGCGCAACCTGGTTCTCGAGTGGACTTGGGATTTTAGAGCCAAGCAAATGCGACTGGGCAATGTGCTCCCCAATCGCATTGGCCTTCTCTTCGTTGGTGATAAGCCGTTCGTCATTGACTCTAAGTGGTGGAATGGGCTTGGGGTGAGACTTCAGCACCTTGGCAACCTTCCAGAATGGTCTGGAACGGTCGTCCAGGTTCTGAACGAGCCGCCCGAAACTCTCGTTCCGGATTGAGACCATTCTGGAAGCGATCTGCCGATTCAGATCGACCATTTCGTATTTACGCTGCAGATCCCCAGTCCGCTGAAACTGGCGTCTACGAACATTTCTGAGCCGAATCAAGAGTTTGGTGTGGGAATCAATTGCTTGAAACTTACCCCTCACAGGAACTCGTCGAACGCACTCTTCGTCAGCCACGGATATGGCTTGATGGAGACCCTCCAGGGCCCGGTCGATGTCATCCACTGTGTCGAGCGGTGGGTTGTCGTCGATGTGGCGGTCGACCACGCGTCGAAACTGGACCCAGTTGACTCGATGGTAGTCCTTCCGCTGGCACGGTGCAGGGGCCATGTTGTAGCCCAGCTCGGTCAGCACCGGTTGGTGGTCCGAACTCAGGTCGTTGACGGCAACCGGCTTGGCTAATCTGGTGTTTGCCAAGAACAGGTCCAGCGTCGATGGGTTGCCCGTCGGTGATGTGAAGGTTGGTTCGTCCGGAAACCAGACGGAATAGAGACCATGCTGGGAATGGTCGAATAGCAGGCGGCCGTTCTGGTTCTGCTGGTAGTTCCGTCAGGCCTCGTGCCGGGCGTTCAGGTCCCCTCCGATTACAAAGCGGGCATTGGTGTGGGTTATGATGGCAAGGTCGTTCTTGAACTGCTGTGCTGTACCATTGCTAACGGTACATTGCCGGGGGCAGTAGACAACGATGAACCGGACGTTTCCGGTCGATGTTTCCACCTCAACGCCGACGGCCTCGATGATGGAAGTGCGGTAGTGGGGTAGGGTGCAGTACTTGATGCCTTTCTTGATGATGACCGCGACACCGCCCCCCCTGGAGCTGGTGCGATCAAGCCGGACAATGCTGTGGTCGGGCAGCCAGAAGCTGTCACCGGTCTTGAGGTGGGTCTCGGTGAGAAGGCCCACGTCGATGTCGTGCTTGCGGAGGAAGTCTGCAAGCTCAATGTTTTTCGCCCCTACGGAGCGAGCGTTCCAGTTGGCGATCTTTATGGGTTCACGGTCCATAATTAGCGACGAAGGAGATGATAGCTTGGAGCTGTCGTGTTCTTGTTGCGCAGGTGCGCTTGATGATGATGGCCTGGGCCAACAGTGTGACGATCTCATCCGTTGACAGCGGAGAATCGTCTGTAGCTTCACCGGTTGTACCGGCCAATCCCGGAGCAGGGGGATCCGTCGATGGCCCGGAGGCTTGACCGGGTACTGCAGCGGCAGCCAACTGTTGGTTGAGCGGGAGCGGCGGCAACACTGGAATTGGCCGTGATTGGACCGGTGATAACGGAGGAAAGTTCTGCGCGTTGTTTTCTGGAACCTTCTTGCGACCGGGCTGGCTGTTGGACGAGGCCTTCTTCCGGATCTCGGCGTATTCGGCCCGCTTCGGACAGGCCTTACTCGTGGCCTTGTGGGCGGCACCGCAGTTGGCGCATGTGGGAGCGGCTTCCTCGATGCTGTCGCAGTTGTCGATCTTGTGGTTTTTGCCGCATTTGATGCAGCGGCTGGCCATGCGGCAATTCCTGGTGCCGTGCCCGAACAATAGGCAGTTCGAGCACTGAGTGACGCCACGGTGGGTGGGCTTATACCGCTCCCACTTCACTACGATGTGGAACAGTGTGCGTGTCGTCTGGAGATCCTTCACTGTTGTGGAGTTCTTCTCCAGATGGACCAGGTAGAGCTGGTCACGATACTTGATGGCCTTGCTGCGGGTCATCTTGTGGACTTCGACCGGCTTGAGGCCGTTCGCCTTAATCTCGTCCATTAAGGTGGTGGTGTCCATGTCGTGGAGCCCGCGCAGCACCACTTTCAGCGGCTTGGTGGCCTCGATGTCGTGGGAGAAGTACTCCAGCTTCATTCTGTCCAAGAGGGCCTGAACTGCGTTGAAGTGTTTTTCGGCCGGGACCATCAGTTTGTAGCCTTCCGTGCACCGTTGAATGGTGCAGCGAAGGCCCTGCTTAATGTAGAAATCCAGCTGCTCCCATAGCCCGGGAGGGAAGCTCTTCACATAGAAGGGTGGCAACTTAACTTTTTTCGGCACCGTCTCAGGGTCCGACTGCGGCTGGGCTCCGTTCTGCAGGGCCGAGAACGGATTGTTGCTCAGCAGCTTTTTTGCTGCTGATGCGGTGGCGCTGCTGTCTTCAGGTCTGGGTCGTTTAGTTCCGGGAGGCCCCGGCTGCGGGCCCGCAACGCCTGTCGGGATGGGCAATGGGGTTTTCTTCTGCTTCTTCTGGGCTGGCTCGGTGGTCGCGCCGTCTCCTGGGAGAGTCTGTTTTCCCGGTAAACCGGCACTCGCGTTACCGCGCGATTTCTTACCCATGGCTGGGTCAGCGAGAGCGTCACTACACAACGCGGAGCTAATTCGACTTGCGAACGAACGAACGAAACTAGAGAGAATTCAAATCGACTGAACTGCTCAACAGTCTGGCAGCGAATGATGATGTGAACAAAAATTCCAAATTTCGGCTTTTTTATACCTACTCGAGGGTTAAATTCTCCTTGTTAGTTGTTGTATTCTTGTTCTTTCATCGTTTCTGATTGGTTGATCACAGCAAACGCATGTTATAAAACAGAATGGAAGTCGTTTTTATTTTTTATTCCACAGTTAGCTTTCAACGTGAACACATCGGAAGGAAAATGGCTCGCACCAAGCAGACCGCTCGCAAGTCCACTGGAGGAAAGGCTCCTCGCAAGCAGTTGGCAACGAAGGCCGCTCGCAAAAGCGCTCCAGCCACCGGAGGAGTAAAGAAGCCTCATCGCTTCCGGCCAGGCACCGTCGCCCTGCGTGAGATCCGTCGTTATCAGAAATCGACCGAACTGCTGATCCGCAAGTTGCCTTTCCAGCGTCTGGTCCGTGAAATTGCCCAGGACTTCAAGACCGATCTGCGCTTCCAGAGCTCAGCTGTTATGGCTCTACAGGAAGCTAGCGAGGCTTATCTGGTCGGTCTGTTCGAAGATACCAACCTGTGTGCCATCCACGCCAAGCGTGTCACAATCATGCCAAAGGACATCCAGCTGGCTCGTCGTATCCGTGGTGAACGCGCTTAATTTCCCCGTCGAAAATCTTACCAAACCGGCCCTTTTCAGGGCCACTAAGTTCATATAAAAAAAGAGTTGGAATAGATTTCTTAAAGAACTACAAAAATAGTTTTCACCAAGTCATGGCTATTTTTTATCATTGATGGCGCTGTTCCATTGATAGTAAGTTAGAAATTTGGAAAAGTGGATGGAACGCTTTGGATGCATATTATGGTGAAAATAAGTCAAAAATCATTCATTAACGTTTAGTTTTTTTTCCTAGAAATTTTTGATAAATAGTATTTTCTTACAGGCTGAATTTTAATGTATTTTTTATGCAGAATATGCTAAATGGGAGGGACTTCAAATGTTAATCCTTCCTCCCCCACCAAATGTTACAGAGTGTCATCAAAGTACATGGAATGTTGAGATATTGAGAGTGAATTTTCTCTTTCAAATTTTAATGTTTTGGCTCTCTGGGGATTGGTAGTAAAGCGGTTAAAACTGTAAGGGAAAAAAAAAGTTTTTTATTTCATTCTAGCTTATTTACAAAACTTTTCAGGAAAAAACTGAACGACAAAGTCCATTAACGATTTCTTTAGGTTGTCAACTTTTTTTTTTTTTTGAAAGCTTAGTGAAATTCACGAGGATTTCATGCATTACATTTGTGATATATTTTTTGAGTGTATCCCCTGTTTCCATGTTTGGTACAAGATAACACTCTGGAGAGCATTATGTGTGGTCATTGGGAGCGTGTGGTTTTGAGTATGGAGATGAGTGCGCAAAATATTACGCAATACCATCCTCCCTATCCGCACGCGCCCGAGGATCGGAGGCGAATGCCACTTCGACTTGTTTCGTCTACTTACTACTCTCTGGCTACGTATAACGGCACCGGTGGTGTAGTGGTAAGCGTGATTACCTCTCACCCCAGCAGGCCTGGGTTCAATCCCAGTCGGCGCCGCCGGGATGTTCTGAGGCATAACATCTCTGATCACGCCTTCCTTCGGATGGGAAGTAAAGCCGTTGGTCCCCGGTTCATGAGTTGATGGGTCGATAGGTAGGGTCCAGGTGTGGGAGCTGCCTTCCTGGTGGCACGTCGGTAGCATTGGTGCTCAGCACGGAAAACAAGATCGACGGAAAAAACAAACCAAATGAAAAAAAAAAAATACTCTCTGGCGACTGTGCTGGGGAAGCAGCTTATGCATGTAGGTAATTGGTGGATTTGTTAGTTAATTCGACGCTTTTGGACAATGCTGGAAATTTACCAGTTTTTCAATAGTTTCTTGCTGAACATCAACATTCGGAAGCATTGTTATCGATGCGTAGCCATATTTCTGATCGAAAAGTGATAAAATTATTGAAATTGGACCAGGGGCAGCTGAGTTATTAACGTTCAAAATCTTTCTTAATTTGTTACATGTTCCATTTTCGGTTTTCACAAAGTGTACCCCCATATAGAAATCAAAGACGTAGTCCTACGTCAAAAAAAAATGGTTATTTTGCCTACAAAATATCTGTTAATGTTAATGTTGAGCAATTCATACATTTATTTTTTGGATAACTTTTGACCCCTAAAAAGGGATGTGGTCAATAATTGGAAGAATTAAAGACGTAGATACCCAATAATCCCCTGATATTTATTGACAGTCCCTAGATGTCAATCAATCCACCAATTCCAGGTAATTCTACAGAGCAGTGTTGGGAAAGTAACGGGTGTTCAATAAAAAATGAGAATGTTTTCAGTCATATAGCTAGTAAAACATTTTTTTTCAACGAATTCAGTATTTTTTATTAAAAACATAATTTTTATTCTTCAAAAAAAACGTCAATGAATATTGGAGAAGGGGCCCTGGTCAGTCGTACGACGCAACTTAGTCGCAATGCTCTCACAAGAGTGCTGGACGGCACTGAAATCATTCTCATTTTTTATTGAACGTTACCACAAAATCTCACGATAATTATTGAGCCTACGAAGTTAATTGTACAGGGAATTCCTTGCTTGTTCTGCAGAGAATTTCGAAATTTTTATGTTGAAAGTATCAAGGGAATATCGAAGAGATTTATAAGAGGGGAATCCTAAAAGTAACTTTGAAGACATCTTAGGATGATCCGTAGACTATTCTTAATTAAATTTCAAAGATATCATATGATGAGTTATCTTCTGAGAATCTTGAAATTTATCTAGTTAATTCATACAGTAAATCTTTTTCAAGATCCAGGACACAGACATACAATAATCAAGATAAGGATTTTATTTTTCTGAGATTTCAAACAGATTTGAAGATCTCATGCTCAACACAAAAACGTTAAGGGTTGTGTCCAAAGTACGACCGGATTGTTGACGTAGAACTACGAGATTAATTTTGCTGCTCCATTCACTAATATATTAACAAAATTAATGGTTAGAAACTTTACTCCAAAATGAACAATTTATTATTATTATTTTTTTTTAAATTTGGTGGTTATTGAATAAATCCTAAAGTTAAGATTGAACGGTCCCAAATTGGGTCCTTGCCTCCCAAAATTTGAACTACTTTAGTAAGAAACTGACTTGGCACAAACCATTTCAAGTTTATATGGGAATTACTATGGGAAAACTTATGTTTTTGTTCATATCTATCTAAAAATTCACCACATCACTATGCTTTTAAAAATGATAGCAGTGATTGTAGCAACTTTGTTGAAAACTACTTTTCAATCAAATGTAAGGAACAAAAGTTATTAATGATTCAAGTCACTGATGTCTTATGATTATGCTCATTCAACTGTTCAGCAGGCAACATTGGTGTTTCTGGTGCGAAGAATGGAGTGTTGCTCACAGAACAGCTGCTTGATCATGCCATAAGATTATCAATCTCTTAAACAATTAATAACAAATTAGTTTGACATTTGGCTGAAAAACGATATTGCGCAAAGTTGTAGCTTAGAAAATTTCCCGTAAGAATAATCCATAAATTTTCGAAAAAGCAATATGAAAAATGGATATAAGACAATGAAAAACAATTTTGTTTTTCCCATGGTAATTTCCATATAAACTTCGAATAGTTTGTGCCAAGTCAGTTTCTTACCAAATGAGTTTAAATTTTGGGAGGCTAACCAGGACCTGATGTGAAACCGTTTGAGTACTGTGGAGCGAAAATTTCAAATTTTGCATCAGTCTAATGAATAGGTTCCAGACATGTTCTCCCAACTTTCAGATACATACTAATGTGAGTCATGGCAAAACAACTTTAGATATCGAAGTTTACCTGACATCACAAATCCTCATGTTGCAGAACTATGTCAGACAAGTGGCTTTCAACTGCAACTTATTTCAGTTAACTTTAATTCATTTTATCTGCTGCCTGTATTCAATTAAACATCTATAAAAATAGCAAGCTCTCAATATAATGGATCAAACCCCATAATCCCCTGTATCGAAAATAAGTTGAAAGCAAATTTTTCGTTCCAAATGCATATAAAATATTTTAATTGAAAAAAGATCTTCAATTATTTCTGTCATGCCCTTTTTAAGCAGTTAACTTCACAAAAACAAATAAAAAAGAATTATTTTAGGTACTTTAATGACCTTTGATTTTGGCCTTCTTAAAAAAAAATAGACAGTGTGACAAAACAGGCTTTTCGCACTTCGCACATCGAGCAATATTTTTTAAAGTTGTTTTATGATATTAGTAGCTTTAGCATCCATGTAAAAGGCTGTCAAGAAAACACATTCATTTTCAATTGTCTAATTTGACATCAGTTCTGAACGTCATTTTCACTCAATTCAACTTCTTCGCAACTAGAACTAATTAAATTTTAAATTAAAATTAATCCGATCTCCACTACGTTGTCCGATGAAAAAATGAGCTTCGGCAAAGCTCATCCCACACCTGCCCGATATCATTCGATCGCAGAGCCTGCGAGAATGTTCAGCATGACGACAGAGAGAGCGGGAGAAAATTCACCTCTTGCTTCTGCTTGCTGCTTGCCACGCCATGCGAAGCGGAAATGAGCAGGGGCACGAAAGCAGCGCTGTTTTATAACTTTTTAGGTTCAAGCAGAACGATGTGCAACCAAGTGGTACTCGATTATGACGACTGGGTATGGGCAAATCGTTTATTTTATAAAAAACAGTGATAACATTATCATTTGTACATTTTCAATAGTTTTTTTTTATGGTAAATTGGAAAAATATATTTATTTCAGCGATTTGTAGAGTTATTTCCTATCGATTGGCGTATTTGGTTTTTAGTTTCATCTATAAATGACAAAGTTACAAGCGTTCAAAACCTAACACTATTCCAACACATATTTTTTTTAATGGCATTAGAACTTAAGGGAATATTCAGGGAACATTTTAGACGTTATAGGGTATTATCTCAGACATTCCCTCTAGACAGCAGGTTGAACAGGAAGTATTCAAAAGATCTCCAGACAAACGAAGATTCCAGTTAAGTTCTCTG
This sequence comes from Ochlerotatus camptorhynchus, assembly GCF_037179485.1. Lineage (NCBI taxonomy): Eukaryota > Metazoa > Arthropoda > Insecta > Diptera > Culicidae > Ochlerotatus > Ochlerotatus camptorhynchus. Next base: position 1,264,737 of record NW_027040849.1, read on the forward strand.
AACATTTTTTTTTTCAAAATTGATGTTGATGAGGTATTATTCTAAAGACTGTTCAAAACTACAATTTAGTCCTCTCAGATATTCTTCCCGCTTAATCAGGAAGTATGCAGAAGATAACCAATCAGTCGAAGATTTCAGTAAATATTTTTTAACACAATATTTATTAATTCATTATTGGGCTACAATTGGAGGCGAACCAGCCTAAGGCTGAAAGCCTCCTAAATAAAGCTAAATAATAATAATATTGGGCTACAAAATGGTGAGTTGACAACCTGGAAGGAGCGGAATACCTAGCTCTGGTCCTCACAAGTTCCTAGCTCACGCCTCCTTGAGTCATATGATAACAAAAGACTACCAGCTGAAACATGGACACAGCTGGGTGGCGTAGCCTGGGCAATGTTGCAACGTGAAGAGGTGCAACGTGAACACTGGCGTGGTAACCGTAGTACGGTGATGTAGGAAATGCTTCACCAAAACCGAGCGTCTGTTCACCATGGAGGTGCGGCTCACACAGACGCCGGTCTGTTCTCCATGTTAGGAGCGTCTGATCACCGTCCTAGTGCCTAAGTGGGACTCTAAACAGAGCTGTACATGATAGTCCCCCGGTGACACAGGGGGTTGGAGCAGGTCTAACAAGCCACCCTGGACTACGATTGGAAACTCGGAACATGGAACTGCAAATCGCTCGGCTTCCTGGGCTGCGAAATGTTAATCTATGACGAACTACAACCACGCAACTTCGAAGTCGTAGCACTGCAGGAACTTTGCTGGGCGGGAAAAAAGGTATGGAAAAGCGGGCATCGAGCGGTTACTTTCTACCAGAGCTGTGGCACCACCAACGATCTGGGAACCGGCTTTGTAGTGGTGTGTAAGATGCACCAACGCGTGATTGGTTGGCAGCCGATTAACGCGAGAAAGTGCAAATTGAGGATTAAGGGCAGCATCATCAACGTGCACTGTCCACTCGAAGAGAGACCCAACGACGAGAAAGAAGCGTTCTATGCGCAGCTGGAGCAGTTATACGACGGCTGTTCGCAATGGGGTGTCAAAATCGTCATCGGTGACTTGAACGCTCAGGTAGGACGGGAGGCAATGCACAGACCGGCAATCGGGCCAAACAAGCTGCAAGCCATATCGAACGACAACGGCCAACGGCGCGTGAACTTTGCAGCCTCTCGGGAAATGGTAGTACAAAGTACCTTTTTCCCTCGCAAGGATATTCACAAAGCCATTTGGACATCACCTGATCAACACAAAGAAAAACCAAATCGATCACGTTCTAATCGACGGGAAATTCTTCTCCGACATTATCAACTTCCGCACGTACCGCAGTGCGAACATAGATTCGGACCACTACTTAGTTGCAGTATGCATGCGCTCAAAACTCAAAACCCAACACACCCGTCGAAGTCGAACGCCGCGGCTCAACATAGAGCAATTACGGGACGTCGAAGTTGCCCAGGACTACGCGCAGCAGCTGGAAGCTACACTACCCACGGAAGAGCAGCTTGGCGCAGCTGCTCTTGAAGATGGCTGGAGGGACATCCGTTCCGCCATAGATAGTACTTCTGCAGCAGCACTAGGTACTGCGATCCCGGCCCGAAAACATTAGGGAGGTGATTGAGAAATGGAAGCAGTACTATGACGAGCATCTTAACGGTGATGCAGCAGAAAACGATGGTGGCACGGCAACAGACCTTGGGGCCCGTGCAGAAGACGAGAGGCTACCGGCTACTGATCTTCAAGAAGTTGATGAGGAGATCGGCCGGCTAAAGAACAACAAACCAATTGGTGTAGATCAACTACCAAGTGAGTTATTAAAATACGGTGTTGACGCACTGTCTAGAGCGCTGCACAGCATAATTGCCAAGATTTGGGAGAAGGAGATATTACAGGAGGAGTGGATGGAAAGTGTGGTATGCTAAGGCGATAAGTTGCATTGGTGCAACTACCGTGCGATCAAACTGATGAGCGCCTCCTGCAAGATACTCTCCCAAATTCTATGCCGCCGCCCGCACTATCACGGCGTGATTTGGCAGGTTCTGCAGGAATGCCTTCAATTACAACGTGCACACACATAATTTTTCATAGATTTGAAATCCGCATACGACACAATCGATCGAGATCAGCTGTGGCAGATTATGGACGAGTACGGATTTCCGAATAAAATGACGCGATTGGTCAAGGCGGCGATGGATCGAGTGATGTGCGTTGTTCGAGTTTCGGGAACACTATCGAGTCCCTTTGAATCTCGAAAAGGGGTTACGGCAAGGTGATGGACTTTCGTGCCTGCTATACAACATCGCGTTAGAAGGTGTGATACGAAGAGTTTTGATAGACACTACTGACACGATCTTCAGGAAGTCTATCCAGCTTCTTAGACTTTGAGACGATGGCGGAAACGTACGTCATACGGAAGTCTGAAGCTAGGCGGATTGGACTTGCCATCAACGCATCGAAGACATAAAATACATGAGAGGAAGAGGTTCTAGGGAAGACAACGTTAGCCTCCCACCCCGAGTTCAGATTGACGGTTTCGAAATCGAGGTGGTCGATGAGTTCGTGTATTTGGGCTCCCTAGTGATCGCCGAAACTGATACCAGTAGAGAAATTCAAAAACGCATTATGGCAGGGAATCGTGCCTACTTTGGACTGCGGAGGACGCTCCGGTCGAATAAAATTCGCTGCCGCACAAAGTCGGCTATCTACAAGACGATGATTAGACCGGTGGTCCTCTACGACCACGAGACCTGGACTATGCTCGCGGAGAACCAACGCGTCCTTGGTGTTTTTGAACGGAAGGTGTATTTTTTTATTGAAACCATTTTGTTCGTCATCTCTCACAAGTAGTGTGCAGTGTCTTTGTTTATTTTTTGTTCTAACTGATATGAACTTCACATCTATTTGTTAATTTTACCTTTATCTCTACTTATTTTTACTTGAATTTAGTGTTTATTGATCCTCTTGCATATCTTGGCTTCATTTCCTCTTGAATTTATTTTTCCAATGTTTGTATCTATCTCTTTCACTCTCGTTTTCATCCGTAGATTCCCCATCTGATATTTCGCTTGAACTATCTTTAAAAATTGTTTGATATCTATTTTTATCTTGCTCCAATGAATCCTTCCAAGTTAAACTAGGTCTTCCTTCTATCTTTTTATTGAACTTTAATTGAAATGCTTTTCTAAGAGGATGTTCCCTTTCCCTGCGCATAATGTATCCGAAGTAGCTTAAACGCCCTATTCTTATTTTTCTGTTGATCGTTTTACCCTCCAATAGTTTTTTGCATTGAATCTAATAATATTTGCTTTTTTACAATGGTTAAATATGTTTCTCAGTATAAGTTTTTCAAAATTTGCCATCAAAATTCTGCTTTTCTTAGTCAAAACTGACACTTTTGTACCATATGGTAATGAAGGTGCTAAAACAGTTTTATAAATAAGTTTTCCTAGTTCCCATGCTGGTTTGAATTTTTTACAGAACCCTACCACAATTTGATTTGTTTTATAAGTGTTCAAGCATCTCTGCCTGTTAGTTAATTTCCAGTTTAGAGTTGAAGTTAGTGTTACTCCTAAATATCTAATTTTTTCACTAACTTTGAATGTATTACCATTTAGAGTTATTTCTGTTAGCGATGTAGATTTATCGTTGGGAAACCTAATAAGGACTTGACATTTATCAAAATTTACTTCTAATCCTACTGGCTTCAATTTTTCAAATAATGCCTTAAGTATTTTTTCAAGTTCTTCTTTATTTCTAGCTATTATAATCAAATCATCTGCGAATGCTATTGGCAATTCTAGGTAGCCCAAATCTAATAATTTAAGTCCCGAAATTTCGTCAGCTAATTTCTATAAAACACTTTATATTAAATAATTAAATAATGATGGAGATAACGGGCACCCCTGCTTAATTCCCTTTCCTCTTTTTGCTTCCTTAGATAACTGTCCCTCCCACTTAATCCTTGTGATTTCATCTTTAACGCAAACTAAAATCCTATCGACTAAACGGGATGGTACTTGAAATTTCAACAGCACGTCCTTTAAACTTTGTATTTTGACCGTATCAAAAACTTTTTTTTAATATCTAATGCAAAAATATATAAATCTTTACCCGCGTTCCAATACTCTTCCATAATTCGCCTGGTGATGAATAAATAATTGGTCGATCTATTACTTGTGAAAGCTGCCTGATGCAGTCCTGTTTCACCAGCTAAATCAATTAGTTTCTTCGTAATCCATCTAGCATAAATAGAGATGAACTAGCCTAAGGCTAAAAATCTCTTCAATAAAGCTTAAAAAAAAATCTAGCATAAATTTTGTAAGCTACATTGCATAATGAAATTCTCCTAAGCTGACCAGCTTCCGTGGCTCTGGCTTTTTTGGAATTGGTATCTGCGTTGTTGTATTCCAGTCTCTTGGCATATCGTTTCTAATATAAACCTTCTGTATTAGATCTACTAATTTACTAACAGTACTTTCATCTGCGCATTTTATATATTCCATATAAATTCTATCTGATCCTGGAGACTTACCATTACACGAAAATTTAATAATATTCATAATTTCTTCTTTGCTAGGAGGATTTGGAAGTGGGATATAATCCTGTACTTCGCATAGTTCTATTCTGTTTCAGTATGTTGTGCAGTATGCATTTACAAAAAGAATATTGGTTTTTCATACCACTAAAGATATATCATGAACCTTTTTTCATAGTAAAGAGCACAAGTTTATTTTTATTGAAATAATAATAAGGGGAGTACCCCTTCAAAATGAAACCTGTTGTGATCAAATTGGGTCAAAATTGAATGTGTAACAGGTATTTTGAGTGAGAATTAAATTGTTTGTTTTTGAACATTCAATTCATCAAAATCAGCTGACTTAGCAACGTTCGAAGTGTTGTCAAAAATCTAAATCTTCACGAAATTTTGAGAAATCATTATTTGATGTGTGAGAAACCTAGAAAAAATAAACATTAAAATAATAAAAAAATTGTTAGAGGTTTTGTCCGGGCTTCGGCCACTATGAGCGAATAAGATGAACCGACCAAGTAGAAGGCGACCTGCGGAACCTTCGCAGACTACGAGGCTGGCGAAGTGTGACCATGGATTGAGTAGAATGGAGACGGCTTCTTCGGCCGCTGCTGGCCTTACAAAGGCTTAGCCTGATTGGTAAGGTAAGTATTAATTCATAATCAAAATCAAGAAGAAGCTTACCTTTTGAAGCCAATATCTTCATTTCTCTAGAAAAAATCTTGAAATTTGATCAATTTCATTACACAACATATCATGCATGAAATGTCTTTAACATATATAATGGAAAATGTCTTTACCGGATTTCAAAAGTCTTCAAAATGATAACATATCTTCAATTCTGGCATCCCTGTGCATGTGCCAGTCTCAGAGCACCTAAGTTTACATTTTTTTTAAATGTGTACGTTGTACTGCTGTCGTGTCTAGGACTTCAATATGTTTTAAATTCTAGTTTTTAGGCATTGTTTTCTTGAAAAACTTATATAGTGTTTTATCAGTAATTTTGTAATTTTTTTTTCGGGTGATGCTTACTCAAAGTTCAAATTAATTACTTAAAGTTCATATTGAAAATAATAATAATAATATGAAACGTTCAAATTAGCGGAGGTCCATGCTAATATTGATTTTTTTTTTATAGATTCGAATGTTATTTTGTAGATAGGCCCTTGGGAAAAAATCAGCATTGAGCGTTAAATTTGCAACCAGTCGAAGAAAATTAAAAAAAATCTCGCGTTCGCATAACTACGCTAGATAAGCTTAGCGGCGCTTATCTCTGTGTGTGTGTGATAAAAATGTACAAGTAAACTGATTTTCCACGTACATTTCACCCAATTTTGCATGCAGAATGCTAATACGAATCAAGAGCAAAAAAAAAAAAATAAAGCCACTAAATTCATTTACCTTCTTTTAACCTAGCCCCTGTACTGGAATAATCCTTTCACTTAAAAATCGAAATTATGCATGCATGAACTTGGCACACGTACAACCTTACAAACCATGTGGTGAGAGATAGCCTTCCAAGTTATTAACGTTGCTTTTGTTATCTCATTGGCCTGGCCGTACACCCCAGGACCAGGGCGAGGACAAAAAAGAGCACACCGAGCTCCAGAATACGATTCACTCCCTTCAGATTTTCGAATGGAAAACAAGATTGGTGTACCAACCAGACCGAAATGTGGCAAACGTGCAAAGAATTATCCCCCGATCGGGAGCCGGTGCCATGCGGTGACGATCGGTGAAAGATAAGCGAAGCATTTTCCAACTGAGAAAATAAAGTTTTCGAAACGAGTTGTTGATAACGTTGGAGTTGCATGAAATAATATGGTTGCAAATATTCGGAAGGGTCGCGCCGAGAGAGCAGGGCCGTCGTAAATTGAAACGACGACGTTGTGATGCTGTGAAAGACAATGAGCAACACCATGTGTGAACGCTGGAAGTTAGAAGCGTGCAAATCGTAATCGTAATCATTACAATCAAACAGAACGACTCGGCTCGGAACATATCTAATCATTTACGCGCCATTGGTCGACGCGAAATCAGATTCAAGGGTTGCCACCGAGGGAATAATTCCTGGGTTTTGAAGGAGGAAGGCAAAGAAAGTCAAACAATGGTGGGCAATTTTCTCCATTGGCAATGGGCTATCCTATCCTAACAAACCCGTTTAATGCTATACTGACTGATAGTCCACAGTAGGCTGCAATGCGTGTGTGGGTTCTAATAAGTACAAGTTTCCCCACGAGTGTGCTTGAAAAGGAGACAAAAGGTTATGCTACGCAATAGGGTTTGGAAAGGAAAGAACACACATATCGGCATATATTGGGGGATAATGAATTAACACACCAAAAACTAGTCAAAACCATCGAGTTTGGATATGGATGAAAGCGAAGACTACATATCAAGAAGACTGGCAACTCTTCCATTTTCTCATACAACCGCTATGAGACCGACACAACCGCGTCATCTGCCGCTCAAAGGTAAATGCTTCGAACGATTTGATAGCAAAGATTACAACCTCAGAAGAAAGGTTTGTGTATTTGTTAATTTTTCTATGCAGTACTTCCACCTTCGCTCGAGTGCAGCGCTGCTGTATCTGTCGCTTGGATTTTGCGATGTCTTCGATTAAAGTCTACACACTTGATTTTGTTTACCGAATCTGGGAAATGTTTGTTTGGATGCTGAGTCTCGGGATATGTTTGGCTGAATCTCAACAACCAAACGTCATGCAAGATCACAGTAAAATTTATTGCCAAGCACTCTGCTGCAAAACTCTTGGCCAAAAATAACCGAGCTGGCAAAAACAAAACTAAGTGTGTAGTATCTTTTGTCAATGATTTGAACATTTATATTTAGTTTTTGTGAAATGGCGTCGGATAAACAAAAAGTAGTGATAACAAAACGTCGATCAAAGTATTAATTTTAGATAATCCAATTAACACCTTTACCAAAAATGGGTTCTGACCCAGATTTTCCAGCGTTGCCCCATTCGAATCTCGCCTTCGGAAGCAGCAACCAACTATCTACTGAGCTTGGTTGCTCAGGTAAATTGCTCGAAATGATCACTACATTGTCGTACATACTCATTCCACCCTTTCAGTCGGTTCGTCCAAAATGACTCTAATTGCAATGCTCAAGTTACTAATAGCGAATTTGTTTTTCATTCAATTCCAACCTGGATCAGGTATCAAGATTGAATCGGCTTGTTGCCTGTCAAACGTCAGTGTGAACGTTTGTTTTTGTAACCTGGCTCGGGTTGAGGTTCGCACTGACATTAATTTTGGGTTCACACCGGTTGGAACTGTTAAGACCAATCAAGCGCTTTGGAATTACGAGTACTATTTTAATGATTCTGTTTCCAGTCCCGTGGAGAATAACCTTGGAGTGCCCAGAGAAGTGTATTAGGGCCCCTGTTATTTATTATGTATATCAAAGGCTTGCGACGTGTTTTACTATTTTGCGACATTAATCTTTTTACAGATCATACTGTGTTATTCATTGCAGCTAAGGATTTAGATGATGCCGTTTTACACTTGAATGAAGATTTGCGTTCTCTAAGTAGATGGTTGAAGTATAAGCAGTTGAAATTGCATACAAGTAAAACTAAATTTATGGTAATTTCGCGGAATAGGGTAAATGAGAACGTCTCTGTTGTAATTGATGATGAAACTATTGATCGCGTTCGGGAGATTAAATATCTTGGCGTGATTATTGATGACAAACTTAAGTTCAACTCCCACATTGACAATGTCATCAAGAAAATCGCCAAGAAGTATGGAATTCTATGTCGACTGAAAAACGATTTAACTATTGCCAGTAAAATACAGCTATACAAATCAATCATCTCTCCTCATCTAGACTTTTGCCCTTCCATTTTATTTCTAACCAATGCAACACAAATATCGAGATTACAGCGCTTGCAGAATGCGTTTGATTTTAAGATGTAATAGATTCAGTTCCTAAACTTTGATGCTAGACGCCTTACAATGCTTGTCGGTGAAGTAAAGAATTGTATATGTGACTGTGGTGTTCATTTTTAAAGTAGTTAACGGTTTGCTGCCTCGATATTTGTGTGATCGAATTCAATGAGGAAGTGACTTCCATAGATATAATACTAGAAACGCGGTTGAAATAAGAACACCACGTTTCGTGACTTGTGCTTCACAAAATTCATTATGTTATAAAGGAATAAATGTTTTAATTTCGATGCCTAGACATATCAAACGTTCAGCAACACTTACAGAATTTAAAAGACACTGCATTTCACACGTTAAAACTGTCTTTTGAACAGGTATCCAGTGATTTTTTATGAATTGACAAATTATGTATCTTGACGAAGTTATCTCTAACGGATTATTGTATATGGATAGCTGTCATTACGACTTTTTTTTAATAATTATTGTAGCACTGCAAAAACTATTTCTGTTCGCCACGATGGTGAAGATGGATTTTTAATATATGATTCAATAGTAGATTTATTAAAAAAAGTAATCTACAATGGTTTGCAATGCAATTTTGAAGATTATTTGGAAGATACCTTAAGTTAGTTGTAAGTTTTCTGGCAAATGTTGGGGGTTCGTGAGCATTCCTGACATTGCTGAAAATGATGATAGCATCAGATTGCGGGGTTGCTAGTGCAATAGGATGCTTTGTTGATTGTTCATTAACTCTTGATTGCTTGTAATACTTATGAATATTTTAGGTGGACAAAAAGGCGAACTAAGAGGTGGACGCCTGAGCTTTTCCACATTTATATCGCTGTGAAGTAACTGTTAACTGTAGAGGGAATGTATATCTGTAGCTGTAACCAGTTCGATTTTTTTTTGCAAACCTGGTTAAATTTTCATATTTAATAATCTTAAATATAAATCGTCTAGCTCAAACCTTTGTAGGGGTAAGAGGTGGGGCCATCATCATCATCATCATTAATAAATATTCATAAAGGGTGAACGGAATCAAATTGCATCTTTTTCAAATGGCTGTAACTTTTTACCCATTGGGTATTTTCTTTTGAAATTTTGGGTGAAATTAGTTCAATGTGTATTGTTTACACTGTGTAAGTTTCACTAGCAGTCATTGCAAAGATAGAGTCCGAAGAACAGCAACGGAGCAAACAAAAAAATGCGCGGTTGTTTCGAAAATCCGGATCTCTCTCACCGTGCAGAAAGCTGGGAATGGTGCAATCTACGGTAAGCCGTGTTTTAAATCGATACAACAAAAATTTGACCATCGACCGAAGGAAAAAAAAGTGGCCAAAATGGATCTCCGTATAGTGTAAAAGATCACAAGCGGGTAGTTCAAGCGTTCAAGAGGAATCCAAACAGTTCAGTTAGAGATGTGGCGAAGAAACTGCACTTAAGCAAAACTTTGGTGCAAGATGCGAAAAAACGTGAAGGACTACACACTTACAAAGTCCAAAACGAGGGGGCAAGATGAACCTTGCTTTTTAGATCAGTGTACTCTTGACAGATTTCACTTCCTACCTTTTGCTGCGTTCGCTGCATCTACTTTTTCGATGCTGTAAAAGATTTAGAAGATTAAAGCCGATTTCAAGGTAGATGACAGAACAGTGGTTGGGATTTCTCCAGGATAATACATTAAAGTCTGGAATGTGGATGGTAATCGTTCATAACAACCCATTATTTGTAAGGTCCACTTTCAAAAAACCATAATACATAAGGTTGAAACTTCATCACACCAACGAGTAGCAAAAAGTTTGATGAAAACTTATGGAAAAAAACTGCGAAGCAAAATGTAAACAAACAACATGGCTTGCTGCTTTTTTTTCGTTCGGTGATTGATTCGTTCACGAGAAGATGCAAGCGATGTGAAGAAAGATGAACGTTGCGAGAGTCGATGGAAGTAGATATCACAGATGAAAACAGATAGCGCACAGTGATTAGATAAATAAAGGCTGAGCGTGTTTTATGGTAATAAAGCGATAATTAGGATGTGTCGCCCCCTCTTTCCAAAAGGCACAGAATCTCGATGAATGACAGAACACGGTAGGGAAATCGCGTACATGGAAGCTCTACACAGAGAAAAAAATTACCCAAAATTTAAGTTCCTTTTACTTAATTTTGGGTAATTTTGAGTTTTGCATCCCACAACTTTTTGTTGTTGTTAAAAACGAAACGAGAGATTCGACTTTCTCATGACTATCGTTCAATAAGGTACTGTGTGAGTATATGAGATATTCTCAAGTTTGCGTTTCGGCAAAAATTTGCAATTACAACAGTTAACAACACTCTCTTGATCAAGGCAACTTACGCATCAACATTTGTTTTTCTTCATTCGTGGCTGGATGTTCATTATCGACTGTGTTGTTGTCAATATTTATATTCGTCTTCAAATATATATTTTCTTGATTTGTTTTCCGTTCTGAGCAGGCATGAACAGAATTCCGTAAAATGATGTATGAATCTTTTGTAGGTTCAGATATTAGCTACACCTTCTGTTGATAACTCAAATCTGTATCTCTTATGCATGAGGAATTAGAGCGGGCAGAATTTGTAATTGATTTAATTTACATTCACTGTAAAACATAGGTGGGTTTTGCTCTAGTTCATACTGCAGAAGGGGTACAGATTTAAGTTAATCACAAGAGTTGTAGCAACCGGTGGCAACTAACGATTTTAAATTGCCTCATTTGACTAGCCTATTGGTCCCAAGCAAATCGATTAACGTACCCCATTCTAGTTAAGATTCTAGTACTACACTATGTTTGTTTTGATTCACTACGAAAGTTTGACAGATAAAATAAGGGGTTCGTGGATTTTCCTATGTTTCAAGGGATGCATCGATTAGCTTGGGACCGAAGAGAGTACCAGAGCTTAGCCAAAAATTTGAGCACGTTTCTTCGGGACCTTCTGGTCTTAGAGTAACCTTTATGGTTGTAGCTAATATCAAAACCTACAAAAAAAATCATGTCATTTTGCGGAATTCTGTCCATGAAAAAAGTTAGAGGCAAATGAATGTAAATAAATGCAAAAAATTAATGTAAATGTAAACGGCACTCAAAAATTCCACACGTCTGATCGAAGTGTTTAAGCACTTGATTTTGAAAATCACATTTATTTTAAGAGTATTTCACCATAGATCAATGTGTTCTACACGTTGATTTGTAGTGTTTCAAACTTTTAAATGTTGATAATCTTTCTCTATCAATTCAAGTGCATGGCACATTGAATCACACTTATGTTCAAAATAGAAGGATTTGAAGTGTTTTGCATTTCAATGCGATGTGAATTGCTTGTTCTGCAAGGCAAACATTGAAAATATGAGTTGTGACTTCATCCTTATCAACCAGCATCATATACATATGAGAACAACCGTGGCCCAGTGAGATCAAACCACAAGTCAGACCCATTTTGGTGTCGGTAAATTAGAAGTTGATGAAGTAGGATATTTTAGATCATTGAACTATCAAAGCTATTGATATCACCATGTGAGGCACATAGACTCCAACTGTGTCACAATTCGAACCAATAGTGTTGAGGCACGGTTGCATAATATACACACATGAAATGGATGTGTTTCACAATAAGTGCAAAATTAAGTGTGAGACACATGATGATGAGGTGTGGAATTTTTTGAGTGTGAGTACCAATGCTACCGACGCCAGGGAGGCAGACAAGCTCCCACACCTGGGCCCAACCAATCGAACCATCAACTCATGGACCGGGGACCAACGTCTTTGCTTCTCTCCCCGAAGGAAGGCGTAATCAGAGATGCTGTGCCTCAGAAAATTCCGACGTCGCCGACTGAGATTGAACCCAGGCCCTTTGGAGTGAGTAACGCGTACCACTAGTTAAGATTGTATTCTTTAGGAATAACTGAACCTGCAGGATGAACTGATGATGACTGTGACAAACTCGCTTCTTATATTCTTCCCAAAGCGATCGAACAGATACTTTCGATTGACGTCAGTAGACACATAATATTTAAGCTTCCCGAGCACAAGTGGTCAAATTTTGGAAAAATAGCAACAAACGTAAATTGCACGTAAACATAAGATGCCTGAATAAACTGATTCAATAATCGAAATCATCTTCGAATAATACATAATACGTACATCATTGTTATTGTATCGGTTTATTCACGGTGCATTTGTGTGTAAGTGCTGTAAAATATCGATCATACACGGCGGTATTGACTAAACAGCTATCGTCACTCTCTCGAGCTAACATTCATCGGCAAAGGGAATCATGTCAATTGTCAATGACAACGACATCAGTGACGAACACGTGCAGTTTTTCTTATTACCTACATGTTTAACGAAATGAAATGAATTAAGCACATTAAACCACAGCCGTCAAAGTGTACAAGTATCTTCGTCCGTAACAGCCAGAATAACATTAGTTTGTAAAAGAACGCACGAAATTATACTTTTTACTACCAGGTAAATCTTTGTCATTAACGAAAACAATAATGATATTTTGACGAAGGTTTATGCGAGAGTCAATTCTTCCAGTGAAAATGTCAAAAATAATTCGGTCAATATCTCAGCACTTATTAGAAGATAATTCCAAAGAAAATAGTCGAACAAAAAAGCTCGAGTTGTAATTGAAGTAAAAAAAGTATAAAAGACAGACCGCTTAAAATTGAATTTTTTTTATTTCAAAATCTTTCCATCATGCCTCCAATATGACACCCATATTTTATCCGAACCTCATACCACGTCCAAATATGAATCCACCACTGTGGTTCTCCTCGGAAGACATTGGTGCGGCAGTAGTTGTTGTCCCGGAGGATGCGACTGTAGTGGCAGTGGTGGACATCACGCTCTGGATGAAAGAGATTACCATGGACAGCATGGGGTTCGACGGAATGTTGATGGTTTGTCCGTTGGTGATGATAGTCAACGAGCCATCGGCGTTGATTGTCAGGCTGACGGTGGTCTGAGCTTGGACGTAATTGATGGCCAGGGCTGCCACAATCAAAACGAGCAGGAAGGTTTTCATGGTAAGGCACTTGTTTACACTTTAACTGACTGAACTGAGAATGATGGTTGGGCTCGGATAAGAGAGCTCTTTTATAGTTGCGTTGATCAAAGAAATGAAGATCTGTTTGACGTCAACATCACATTTTGATAACTGAATTCATTGTATTGACTAGTTTAAATTGATCGTTTGTTCTATAAAATTAAAAATATTTCAAAATATTTATTGGTTACACATACATGCACTAATGCACCATGCTTGATAAATAAACCGATGCAATAGTAACGTTGTATCAAATATATTATATTAACAATATGATCCACTCTTTCGCTTAGCTGGCGAACCGAATTTTTAGCGATGAAAGCACCTCTGTGGCCAAAAAGGTTACCAATTTTTTTGTTTATCGTCACAGTGACATGTCAAACAAATTTTAAAGTAATATACACAATGTAATCAATGAAAATAATTTGACTCTCACTTTTGTAATAAGTGCTATATTCGCACCCCTCGATTGTAATTGAATGATTGTTGCTGACCTTTTTCAACACTATAGATGGTGCGTGAAGCAATATTTTGCGGGTCGCCATTGCAACATTTGGAAAAGGCATGAATGGATCATATTGTTAATATGATATATTTGGTTGTATGCTATGGTTACAATTAATCGAAAAATGATTTCGTAAAATTCGTAAAAGATGTAAACATTTACATCTAGTCACTTATATTCAAGATTATTAATCAAGCAAATTTCATAGAAATATGTTGAATGTCATACGACCGAACTATGAAGAACTGTCACTTTTTTCAATCAGCTGTCGTATGATATAACTATGAATTTCAATATAATCGAACGGTATCATTTCAAACAATATTTTTCATCCATTTCTTCTCGCATGAATTTCATACGGAATGACATACGAAATTGTTTATAATATCCAATTATGCCTACCGTTCGATTATATTGAAATTCATAGTTATATCATACGACAGCTGATTGAAAATAGTGACAGATCTTCATAGTTCGGTCGTATGAAATTCAACATATTTCTTTGAAACTTGCTTGATTAATGATCTTGAATATACCCCGTAACGTGGGTAGATCACCTTTTCGTGGTACGTTACGGGATGTAAGATCTACCACCGATTCCTAGTCCTGACTACTTCAAACTAGGGGAACAGGATTTTTCAGTAATCCAAGAAACACATCTTAGTCCTTGTTACTTTTTATGCCTTGTTGATAGTGACAAGACTCGGCTTTGTCTACCGAGGATGATCTTGAAACAAGGAAAAAAATGAGTTAGTTGTCTTCAACTATGTGATTCCTAATCTTCTATTCGTTGTTCCCTAGTTTGAAGTGGTTAAGACTAGGATTCTGATGCATGGTCATTATCGGTGTCATACCTTAATTTTGTTGCTAAGGAATCCAATTTTGACTGACATAGGGGCGCGTCTTGGAGGGTGTTAAACACTCCGAAGGGTTTAAATAGCGGGACCTTTCAATTAGAGTCGGATCCTTGCGATAAATGCAAGAGTGGCAACTGTAAAAAATCCAATACTTTATCATTTCTCAATAGTGATGAAGTAATACGACATGCACTAAACTAAGGACACGGGATATACTACAATAGATCAATTTACTGCTCGCAGTAGTGTTAGGTCCCGAACAGAGGAAAAAAAAGTGCCTAGATGCAAATTTTTGCATCTTTTACGAATTTTAAGAAATCATTTTTCGATTAATTGTAACCATAGCATATATCCAAATATATCATATTAACAATATGATCCATTCATGCCTTTTCCAAATGTTGCCATAGACGCATTTCGCGCTAAATCGAATCGAAGCTGGCAGCACCCTCTCAGATTTCAATAAAATTTTCTGGATGTGTACACTTTGACTAAATTAGCACTTTTGCATACTCAGTTTTTCCAAAATTTATCTAGACTTACATTTGAGAAGGGCCAAACTTTTTCTGCCGATTTTTTTCAAAAAAATATTATGGAAAACTGACAACTCCAACAAAAATATGTTGTATGGATGACTTTTAGGAAATTGACCAAATTATCGAAAAGAAAAATACTAAAAAAAAATTCATTTGAGACCTACACTGAAAAAAATCGATTTTAAAAATTTAAAGTCGATTTAAAGAAAATGGCCATGTTTGATTTGAATGAAACTTTGCCTCAAGATAGGTAATTATGTTTACTACCATCCGTCCATAGGGAAGAGCGCTACTTCGTCGTAATCGCCCATTTCCGTTCTATCGAGCAGAAATCATCAATAATATCAATGATTTCACAATGGACAAAACAATAATACGTTTGTTCCGATGCGTTAGTTCATTAGCTACTACATAAATCCTATTAGAGCGCATTGTATGCATATTTACGCTCATTGTTCTCAAAACAAAAGAAGCGCTCCTAGCGCATCCCCTTTTTCTCCGTTTATCCGTAGGACGAAGGAAATCTAATGGCGTTTCAATGCGTTTGGACGGAATTGAAACGCGTAGGACGAATTTAGAAGCAAGAAGCAGTGTTAGATTTTTAATAATATCTCAACATTGTTTGACTCTTTATCAAATCCAACGGTACGTATGGAAAAGTGGATACATTTAGAAGTTATCTTTGATGAAAACATTCCATGTTTTGTTCAAACCCTTTCCAAAAAGCGTGGTAAAGTGCGCGATGTCCTTAGTAGGACGGAAATTAGATCAAAAACCCTATATCGCGAGATGGGCACTTTTAAGGAAAAAAAGTTTATCTTACAAATTTTTTTTTCATGTCTGAACTGATTTTTTTTTGATTTGCCATTTTTACACAAAACTAAACCAGTGAAGCTCAAAATCATCTCAGAACCCAATGCAGCTCCATTTGTGATTTAATTTTGTCTAATCAGCAACTAATCACTTGGATTAATCGAGAAATGTCAGACATGAAAAAGTTTTTGTAAGAAAACCTTTTTTTCCTTAAAAGTGCCTATCTCGCAATGTATGGACGGTTGGTAGTTAACATAATTACAAGGGGTTGGTCACTCTACACAGTGTGCCAAAATCAAACTTGGGCACACCCGGGTGCAGTCATTGGAGCTGTTTGGCACCCATGGTTACAATTTTTTATGATCTTTAAAGTTACTGGCAATACTGAAATTTTTCTGGCCTGCGCAGTTTGCATGTGTCAAAATGTGTTATTGATGTTGCCGCAATATAATCGAATTATTTTCAAAACACAACCGTGAATCTCAACCAAGTCTCACCATGGATTCTCACAATCGTTACACCCGTGACGGCATTAGCGGCCACATTTCTTCCTAGACGAAGAACAGCTGACAGCGGTATCTTGACCTGACCGAGGTTTCAGGCCATGGCTACACGAACTAGCGATGCAGGTCCCACGGCTGCGGCTGCTTCCAATGCTGCTGCTGGTCCGTCTTTTCTGACGAATTTTAGAGGAGACGGACCAGCAGAAGAAACAGCAGCAGCAGCATTGGAAGCAGCCGCAGCCGTGGGAGCCGCATCGCTAATTCGTGTAGCCGTGGCCGACGCTGGAAATCTTGGGCCGGTCACGACAAACGGTGCTTGAGTTTTAATCGGAAAGTCAACAACCAAACAAAAACTATACCATCCGACCATTCGAACTGCTCGAATACATCCATGGCGGTGGCTTCTACACCAACCATTCCATCGTCCAACATATAATGTTGGAGGACCGTCTTTTCAAAATCTCAAATAGTTCAACAAATTATTTTTACTCTCCTGCCTTTTTTGCACTTCCAACTAACAGCTTCATAATAAACGGGAGTTTTGTGCATTTGTGATCGATCGCGCTGTGGTTGCACTTCATGGTGGCGTTCACCACCAGGGCAACACTCGGAAACTCGATCAATCCGAAGGAGGAACGTTGCGATTTCAGCGGGAACATTCGCACTTGTGACGGGTGGCAGTCCTTGGTGGTGAATGCAGTCAGAAGCAAATCCTCGGACATACCGGGTGGGGTATTGAAGAAGTGGAGAAGCTTGCTCGGGAATGGAAGCGATTGTTCTTGGAGGTGCTGTACACCTTGAAGATGATCACATTGTCCGGCAGAGTATACGGGTTGGTGGATTCTAACAATTAGTTCTGCTTGAAAAATGCAATTTGAATTTTGCTACCATCATTTCCATAAATTCAATGCTGTTCAAGTGCTGGATGCTGCGTTCGACTGGTTCGACTGCGATGGCGTCTCCCATCTGGACCATGGCGGTACCGAGTCCGTAGACCATCAGCACTGCGCCCTGTTGCTGTGCCGGTTGAATGAAGTTGGCTGGTCAGTTTCGGGTCAGCGGGTCGGGCCCTTCGTCAGTCCGACGTGTGATCCGGCCGGTGTTGGTTTCCAGTTTTCCGACGGATGATACTCGGGCGGTAAAAAAAGTTGAAGGGTGGTGTACAAGACACGACCGCATTGTTGACGTAGGACTACAAAATTTCATAACTCAACTCTTTTGTTGAAAGTTGTGGTGGCCCTGAAAAGGGCCGATGGTTTGGGTGGGTATAACCAGTTGATGGTTGATGAAATGCCTTCCGAGATCGTTGTACTGGGAGTGTTGGAGGCCTTGGGCAATATGGAGACCCTGCAATACGATCGAGAACATGATACTATGATGGATTGAAGATTGACCTTAGGCATGATGGATGGCATCGATGATACAGCTGTGGAGTGAATGAGAAGTGCGTGTATACAAGAAGATTAGTGAAATGTTTCGTTTGTGATATCGAGTTGGATATAAAACTTAGTACAATTTTAGATTTCCAGTATCGACAGAATTGGCCTTTGATAGGAGAAGTACGAACAGTACCGCATACACTCTGCCCGAATATTTCTGAAGAACGTCAGGTCAATACATGAACCGCCAAGGGTGGTCGCCTGGGAGGGGCTAGATGCCAAATTCAACCGAAGATATTTCAACATAAAATCGATGAACTCAGCATTATCCTGCTTCGAAATATCGATGTTGAAATCTCCAGTGACGATGAAGGGCATAGTAGCATAGGTGTACATCATCAGGTGACGTGTCAAGAAGAACTTCTTCTGCTTGATTGTGGTACCAAGTGAGAATGAGAATTTTAGATTAAGGATACAAGATTTTCTTATTTTAATTACCTGGTGAAATATACACGCAAACCAGCAACGCTTTGGTGTTACTGACGGTAATTTCAGCAGCACAAATGTCACCATTTTTGTCGGCAACCCTCAGTAGCTCGTCGTGGTGTTCACTAAGCTTTTCGATAGTCTGAGAATTAGCCTTAGAGGAGTCACTGTCCTTTTGGTAGATTGCAACTCCTCCAGCTCTCATACCAGCACGCTTTGACTGCACTACGCAATTAAATCCGGCTATTTCAACTGATGCATTGTCATCTATCCACGTCTCACTCAGAGCCAGCAAGTCCACACCAGTCAGTACATGATCAAAAGCGATATCTGATGAGTGTGCATTGAGACTTTGCACATTCATACTCATCACTTTGCACGCAAAGTTACGGATCTCTAGCATCTCAACGATCTCCTTTCCAATGGTTCGAAGCCGGTGATTAGACAAGCGCTGAAGCTCTGTTCGCAGCTCTTGTATCCTCGGTGAGGAAGTTCCCTTCACGTGATAAAACATGAACACATTTCTGGTATTCGTCAAGTACGATCCTTCCATGGATGTGACTATGGAAAGCCCAACGTATACCAGATGTTGTTCTTGCCCTTTATCGTACTCGTACACAATCTCCGAAAACGTACCGCCTTGTGACTTGTGCACGAAAAGGGCACTCGCGCTCACCACAGGAAACTAGATCCGCTTGCATTTGATGATGCTGCTCAATTTTATGTTCGTAGAACGCTTACTAATTGGTGTCCAGTCAGACTGAATAACACCGGGTTTTGAGTAAACTGCTGGTCTTGATTTTACACGAAGTGCCTTCCCGATAGATTCACCTTCGAATTTGATCCAAAGCTTGATGATAGGCTAATGGGGATGTGTTCGATGTGCTCCACATACTTTAACTCACCAATCGCGCCGTTTACGATGCCATCTTTAACGTCGACATTGGTGGAATCATAAAATCATGATAAAGTTACAATGCTTCAAAGCTTAGCTTCGAGCATTTCCTCCGAGACATACCTAGTAATCCGGAACGCTGAGTGAACTGTGGTTCCACCAATCGCAACGGCAGCTTTACCAGTTGAAGCACATGCAACATATGCATTGTTCTGACTGTTGTGTGTCTGGCTGAAGCGGTTTATAGTCTCCATCAGGATGCGAAGTGTAAATGTTTTGCCACATCCAGCAGGTCCAGTGAAAAAGATCTGCAAGGGCTTTCTATCCCCATCGAAGCTATGCAAGCTATCGATGAGTTGCAGGATCAGATCTCTCTGCTCTGGGTTAGTGACACGCACCATTGCATAATAATCGTGCTTTGACATCAGATTCGTTCGTTGCGTGATGACGGCCGCCATGGGTCCGGTTGTTTGAAATATTTGATTATTTGATTTTTGTATCATTAGTGACAAATTGAATGGGTGAATCATAGGTTACTCTATATAAATTCTATTCTAACTCTTTTCTTAAATGAACTTGGTGGCCCTGAAAAGGGCCGTTTTGTTACGTTGGTGATAAGTTTTAACCTTCGAAACCGTACAGAGTGCGTCCCTGTCGCTTCAGAGCGTAGACGACATCCATGGCCGTGACGGTTTTGCACTTGGCGTGTTCAGTGTAGGTGACGGCATCACGGATCATATTTTCTAGGAACACCTTAAGCACACCTCGGGTTTCCTCGTAGATCAGACCGGAGATACGTTTGACACCACCACGTCGAGCCAAACGACAGATGGCAGGCCCTGGATGTTATCACGCAGAACTTCCGATGACGCTACAATGAGTGTGCAAAATGTTCCGCTATTGCATCCTCCCTATTCGTACACGCCCAAAAATCAGAGGCGAATGTCACTTCGACTTGTTTCATCTAGGAACAATTCTCTGATGACAGTGTTGGGGAAGCAGCATATGCATGTACGTAATTGGTGGATTTATTAGTTATTTCGAAGCTTTTGGACAATGCTTGACATTTGCCACTTTTTCAATAGTTTCAATTTGAAAACTAACCGTCGAAAGTTGTTATCGATGCGTAGAAATGTTTCTGATCGATTGGTGATAAAATTATTGAAATTGGTCCAGGGGCAGCTAAGTTATTAACGTTCATTATCTTTCATAATTTCATTTTTCGGTTTCCATAAAGTGTACCCCCATCTTCCCGAAAGACGTAGTCCTACGTCAAAAACGGTGCAAATCCGTTTCCTCCGCCGGCTCCCAGAAGGGCTGGTTGACTAATGATTGACGTTCGTTGTGCGGGGTCGGCCTTCCGCCGAAGATGGAAGGATCGTGTAGCAACGGAGCTCGTCCGTTGCAGGCATCCTTGGAGACGGATGCATCCAGTGTGTAGTCTCAACTGGAGTCCGTGTCATTTTTGAAAACATTGAAAAACAAAACAAAAACAAGAGCTATTAAAATACCGGGTTGCCAAACAAGGCATTATTCACAAGCAAACAAAAGTCAGTTCAATTACTTCTTGGCACTGCCTGTACAGCTGCGGCACACTGAGGTACAATGAGAAAAATGTTGGCACAAAATAAGTGTGTAGAGTGACCACCCCTTGCATAATTACCTATCTTGAGGCAAAATTTCATCCAAATCAAACATGGCCATTTTTTTTTAAATCGACTTTAAATTTTAAAATCGATTTTTTTCAGTGTAGGTCTCAAATGAAATTTTTTCCAGTATTTTTTTTTTCGATAACTTGGACAATTTCAACAATTTTTTTTTTTTTGGACAAATTTTTTTTTTTGTTTGAAATGATACCGTTCGATTATATTGAAATTCATAGTTATATCATACGACAGCTGATTGAAAAAAGTGACAGTTCTTCATAGTTCGGTCGTATGACATTCAACATATTTCTATGAAATTTGCTTGATTAATAATCTTGAATATAAGTGACTAGATGTAAATGTTTACATCTTTTACGAATTTTACGAAATCATTTTTCGATTAATTGTAACCATAGCATACAACCAAATATATCATATTAACAATATGATCCATTCATGCCTTTTCCAAATGTTGCAATGGCGACCCGCAAAATATTGTTTCACGCACCATCTATAGTGTTGAAAAAGGTCAGCAACAATCATTCAATTACAATCGAGGGGTGCGAATATAGCACTTATTACAAAAGTAAGAGTCGAATTATTTTCATTGATTACATTGTGTACATTACTTTAAAATTTGTCTTACATGTCACTGTGACGATAAACAAATACATTGGTAACCTTTTTGGCCACAGAGGTGCTTTCATCGCTAAAAATTCGGTTCGCCAGCTAAGCGAAAGAGTGGATCATATTGTTAATATAATAAATTTGATACAACGTTACTATTGCATCGGTTTATTTATCAAGCATGGTGCATTAGTGCATGTATGTGTAATCAATAAATATTTTGAAATATTTTTAATTTTATAGAACAAACGATCAATTTAAACTAGTCAATACAATGAATTCAGTTATCAAAATGTGATGTTGACGTCAAACAGATCTTCATTTCTTTGATCAACGCAACTATAAAAGAGCTCTCTTATCCGAGCCCAACCATCATTCTCAGTTCAGTCAGTTAAAGTGTAAACAAGTGCCTTACCATGAAAACCTTCCTGCTCGTTTTGATTGTGGCTGCCCTGGCCATCAATTACGTTCAAGCTCAGACCACCGCCAGCCTGACAATCAACGCTGATGGCTCGTTGACTATCACCACCAACGGACAAACCATCAACATTCCGTCGAACCCCATGCTGTCCATGGTAATCTCTTTCATCCAGAGCTTGATGTCAACCACTGCCACTACAGTCGCATCCTCCGGGACAACAACTACTGCCGCACCAATGTCTTCCGAGGAGAACCACAGTGGTGGATTCAGATTTGGACGTGGTATGAGGTTCGGATAAAATATGGGTGTCATATTGGAGGCATGATGGAAAGATTTTGAAATAAAAAAAATTCAATTTTAAGCGGTCTGTCTTTTATACTTTTTTTACTGCAATTACTACTCGAGCTTTTTTGTTCGACTATTTTCTTTGGAATTATCTTCTAATAAGTGCTGAGATATTGACCGTATTATTTTTGACATTTTCACTGGAAGAATTGACTCTCGCATAAACCTTCGTCAAAATTTCATTATTTTTTCGTTAATGACAAAGATTTACCTGGTAGTAAAAAGTGTAATTTCGTGCGTTCTTTTACAAATTAATGTTATTCTGGCTGTTACGGACGTAGATGCTTGAACACTTTGACGGCTGTGGTTAAATGTGCTTAATTCATTTCATTTCGTTAAACATGTTGGTAATAAGAAAAACTGCACATGTTCGTCACTGATTTCGGTGTAATTGACAATTGACATGATTCCCTTTGCAGATGAATGTTAGCTCGAGAGAGTGACGATCAGCGTTGCCAGGTCATTTTCAGAAATATCTGGACAAGGTAAAATATAAAATCTGGAATGCTTCAAAAAATCCTCTTTTTAACATAATACTGTTGAAATCAAAGTGATGTGCCGATCTCCCGTAAAAATAGGTCAATATTGTTATCTAGAATTTATTTAAAGTACTAGAATGGTTATAAATTACATGTTTAAAGAAATTAAATAAAGCAAATTACTAGTTAGCATTGCTAAAATCATCCAAAAGTTGAAGGTTTTTTAAAACTGTAACTTTTTTTAAAAAAGAATGAGAAGCAAAGAATCAAGGAAATTTGATGGGATGGATTTTTCGAACTAATAATCGATTTATTCCTTACTATTTGATGCTGTACCAGAATTTAAAGATTTTATTAATTCAAAATAATTCTAATGTTACTCTGAGGTTGATCAGATTTCCAGTTTAAAGCTTGGCATCATACCCAGCAGACCCGTAGGCAATTTTATTTTGAAGCAAAATTCACCGGGTTGAAGTGGGAAAAAAGCCTAACATCGTGGAACTCACACACAGTTTTCCTAAACTACGGGTAACTCCACTATTCGCATGACCATTATGCCAAAGAATAATTTTATTATATTACTAAAATGAAAGTCTGATAGCTTCATGTTTGAAGTCTCAGGATCTTGCAATGATTCTAAATTCCGGAATTAATCTTTTTCCTGCGTCCCAGATCATGAATTTTTTTGTTAGTCTGAATTTACTTGGAACTCTTCACAGGATATCTTCACCTTTTTTTAATTCAATTCGAATCATCCTAGAATTACATCATATTTCTTTTCTATATTCCTCTAAAATAATCTTGAAAATATATAAACTTTTCTGGTAACATTCTAAAAGTTCGCTGCATTACCTCTTGTAATCTCTTATAAATCACTCTCCAATGCCACAACTCCCTCAAATTGGTAATAATTCCCAAGAATTGGTTCAATTTTGTGTCCATTTTTCTCTATGAAATTCTTAAAATATTTTTAACAATTTGCTTGGTACACTCTTCAGAATGACCGTCACACTCTTCTCAGACTTATCCGATAATTCCCTTTAAACTGCTTTGTTGGTAAGGTCAAAATTGTTATGAAATCCTTTTCAGTATTACCTAAGTACTCAAGTACTTTGCCAAAATGGTTTTGAAACTCTCCCAGCTAAAATTCCCGCTTCCCGCTTAAAATTTTATTAAAATTAATCTCCATAGAAACATTGGACGGAATTCCATTGAAATTATTTTCACCATTCGTATCAGCATACTCCTTATGTTTCATCATAAGAATTTTCTATGATTTCTCTTCCAGATTGTATTTCCTTTATTGACAAAATCTCCATGCAGTTGTCATCAGAGTTGAGAAGACAATTGACACCGTCTTCAACCAGAGGTTGCACAGACTTAATAGACAACGGACGACACACCACACCCATTAGACCAGTAGGGAAATTTTCAGGTTGCCAAAATTTGCACCGGCTGGAGCGGGAATCGAACCCTCACTTCGTGGAACTCACAATGCGCCTAAATGATGGGTGACGCCGCACGACCCCGAAGCCGACAAAGATGGATGTAATTCTACTCAGAAGTAGCTTGAAATTATCCTATGATTATTGCACAAAGAATTCTCACACTTAACTGTGAACTATTTTCAGAATTACCTTAAAATTCCAATAATGTCCAACGTTGATGGCCTTTAAAAATTAATGTAGCAAGTTTGGCTTTTTTTATTTTTTATTTAAAATATACGTGGTCTGTCTGTGTATCTGGCAAGACGACTAAAAATCTGGAAAATCCAGATAAATCTGAAATACTGGCAATGCTGGCGACGATAGCTATTTAGTCAATACCGCCGTGTATGGTCGATATATTAAGCACTTACACACAAATGCACCGTGAATAAACCGATACAATAACAATGATGTATGCACAGTACAGTACGATCGCTGCCCAAGCCACGACGTCAAGATCATCATAGGAGCTCAGGTAGGCCAGGAGGAGGAATTCAGACCGACGATTGGAAAGTTCAGCGCCCACCAGCTGACGAACGGGAACGGCCTACGACTCATCGATTTCGCCGCCTCCAAGAACATGGCCATACGTAGCACCTTCTTCCAACACCACCTCCCCTATCATTACACCTGGAGATCACCACAGCAGACGGAATCGCAAATCGACCACGTTCTGATTGATGGACGGCACTTCTCCGACATTATCGACGTCAGGACCTATCGTGGCGCTAACATCGACTCTGACCACTACCTGGTGATGGTCAAACTGCGCCCAAAACTTTCCGTCATCAACAATGTACGGTACCGACGCCCGCCACGGTACAACCTAGAGCGACTGAAGCAACCGGATGTCGCCTTAGCATACGCGCAGAATCTCGAGGCAGCGTTGCCAGAGGAGGGCGAACTTGAGGTGCCCCCTCTAGAGGACTGCTGGAGTACAGTAAAAGCAGTCATCACTGACGCAGCCGAGAGCACCATCGGGTACGTGGAAAGAAGTCGACGGCATGAATGGTTCGACGAGGAGTGCAGAGCAATTTTGGAGGAGAAGAACGCAGCGCGGGCGGTAATGCTGCAGCATGGAACCCGACAGAACGTGGAACGGTATAAACAGAAGCGGAAACAGCAGACCCGCATCTTTCGGGAGAAAAAACGCCGCCTGGAAGAAGCGGAGTGCGAGGAAATTGAACTGCTGTGCCGTTCCCAAGAAACACGGAAGTTCTACCAGAAGCTCAACGCATCCCGCAACGGCTTCGTGCCGCGAGCCGAAATGTGCAAGGATAAGGACGGGAGCCTCTTGACGGACGGACGTGAGGTGATTGAAAGGTGGAAGCAGCACTTCGATGCGCACCTGAATGGCGAGGAGAACGTAGGCACGGGCACCAGCGCAATGGAGGAAACGACTACGTCAGTGCATCAGAGGACAGAACTGACCCAACTCCCACGCTGAGGGAAGTTAAGGACTCCATTCAGCAGCTCAAAAACAACAAAGCAGCTGGTAAGGATGGTATCGCAGTCGAACTCATCAAGATGGGCCCAGAACAGTTGGCCACCTGCCTGCACCGGATGGTAGTCAGGATCTGGGAAACAGAACAGCTACCGGAGGAGTGGAAGGAGGGGGTAATCTGCCCCATTCACAAGAAAGGCGACCATTTGGAATGTGAGAACTTCAGAGCGATCACCATTTTGAATGCCGCCTACAAAGTGCTATCCCAGATCATCTTCCGTCGTCTATCATCTAAAATGATCGAATTCGTGGGAAGTTATCAAGCCGGCTTCATTGACGGCCGATCGACAACGGACCAGATCTTCACCGTACGGCAAATCCTCCAGAAATGCCGTGAATACCAGGTCCCAACGCATCATTTGTTCATCGACTTTAAGGCGGCATACGACAGTATCGACCTAGAACTATGGAAAATCATGGACGAGAACGGCTTTCCTGGGAAGCTGATCAGACTGATCAAAGCAACGATGGACGGTGTGCAAAACTGCGTAAGGGTTTCGGGTGAACTATACAGTTCATTCGAATCTCGCCGGGGACTGCGACAAGGTGACGGACTCTCATGCCTACTCTTCAACATTGCTCTAGAAGGTGTAAAGCGACGAGCCGGGCTCAACAGCCGGGGTACGATTTTCACGAAATCCGGTCAATTTGTGTGCTTTGCGGACGACATGGACATTATCGCAAGAACATTTGGAACGGTGGCAGAACTATACACCCGCCTGAAACACGAAGCAGCAAAGGTCGGACTGGTGGTGAGTGCGTCAAAAACAAAGTACATGCTAGTAGGCGGCACCGAACATAACATGATTCGTCTAGGAAGTAATGTCACGATAGACGGGGATACTTTCGAGGTAGTGGAGGAATTCGTTTACCTTGGATCCTTAATGACGGCTGACAACAATGTGAGTCGTGAAATACGAAGGCGCATCATCAGTGGAAGTCGTGCCTACTACGGGCTCCAGAAGAAACTACGGTCAAAAAATATTCACCCCCGCACCAAATGAACCATGTACAGAACGCTAATAAGACCGGTGGTCCTCTATGGACACGAGACATGGACTATGCTCGAGGAGGACCAAGCACTCGGAGTTTTCTTCGGCGGTGTGCAGGAGAACGGTGAGTGGCGGCGAAGAATGAACCACGAGCTCGCTGCACTCTACGGCGAACCCAGCATTCAGAAGTAGGCCAAAGCCGGAAGGATGCGGTGGGCAGGGCATGTTGCAAGATTGCCGGACAACAACCCTGCAAAGTTGGTGTTCGCTACTGATCCGGTTGGCACAAGAAGGCGTGGAGCGCAGAGAGCACGATGGGCATACCAGGTAGAGCGTGATCTAGCGAGCATTGGGCATGACCGAGGATGGAGAGCGGCAGCCGCAAACCGAGTATTGTAGCGTACTATTGTTGATTATGTCTTATCTTAAATGTGATGTTGTACAAATAAATGTATGTATGTATGCACAGTAAAAAATTAATTTTGATATCACATCAAAGTGGATGCACTTCAATCGTGTCGAAAATATTGCCAAAAAGGACAAAATTATCATGAATACAGAGCACGAACTGACATTACGCTGCTTTTACTGCATTTGTTTATTTTTGTGGCCATAAAAATTACATGAGATTTTCGACATGATTGAAGTGCATTCTCTTGGATGTAATATTAAAATTTATTTTTTGCTGTGTGTTATCATATCTATTATTTTGTTTAACTGCCCAGTCGTAGAGCTCTCGTGGGGTTGTAATAGTATTTCCGTATTCTTGGGCCGGCTTACTATTTTTGCCATTCATTTTGAAGTTCCACTAATAGCATCATAGGGACCTTTGCCATGTGATGTTGCAAAGAAATGCCAATCTGCTTCCAATTTGTGCATTGATTTGAAGTTACATAGACTGGCAAAATTTTTCTGTTCTTATAATGAGCAGCTGCTTCATCTGACATAAATGTAATTTTGGAGAAATCTATTGATAGTTTCAAGAATTCTATCAGTTTTGAAATGAACAATTGAACTGCTATTGTATCATGGTCCAATACCTCTGATATTATTATAAAACTAACGTTTTCTATTTTACTGCCCTGTATATAATAAACCACAAAAGTGTGAATAGTTCCCTGAGCGTTATTCCAATGGTAACCCAGAGCAGCGTTCTAATAATAAATGAATAGTTCTCAGAGAAATCGCAAATTACAATTAGTTCATCTTCAGTGTTCACTCGGCTGTCGACAAAAGCAGGCCACTCTCGATGTGTGCCACGCGATCGTCTGTTTTATCGGCAGCAACCATTGTGTGGTCCTCCTCATTGTTCTTCATCAGCGGTTCTTTCAGTCGATACGTCGTCGACTTTGGAAAGCAACCGTTTCGTGATGAATGTGTGAGTGCTGACCACGTTTTGCGTCCATTGCTGCAATGGAAGCGCTCTGACCCTCGTTGGCGTAACTGCCATACAATAAAACCACTGGAAGTGGCTCCAGTTCTGATGGAGGAGGCATTTTGGATAGCGGAAGATAAAATGTTTATTGTGTTGTACCTTTTGACTATAAAACTATAGTATGATGTATTGTATAGTGACCAAGAATCCTCGGCTCTGTAAAGTTAATTCGTTTGAGCCTTATCAAATAAATCAATAAACAAAAAAAATCATCTTCCTTTAGAGAATCTTTTTTGTTCCTTAAAAATAAAGACTGTTCTTTACAAATAAAAACATTAGTGATTACGTTATCAATTTTATCTACGAAGTACGTGGCAAACCCACCTGCAGGTTTCATAATGTTCTCCAAGTTACAACGATCCGTAGTTAGCCACTGTAGAAAATTTAGATCTTCTTTACCACTTTCTTCTAATAGTGCAGCAAGTTCGTCTGCAACTTCTTCATTGGTGGCACCTCTCTTGCAAGCTCGAAAATAACACTCTGTCGTCCTAATAGAAAAATTACAAAGTAGTTTATCCATTATTTCTTCCTGGGATACGATTCCTAAACATACATTATGAGTACCTTTACTATCAAGTAGCTTACAATCTACAAATCATCCTTTGGCAACATTTTTGTAGGACTTGACATTATTGAGTTACAATTTTTTGAAGAAAATGATGACAAAAAAGTTCTGCCCTTTTCAAATGTTGGTCTAAGTTTTTTTTAAAGAAAATAAGTATGAAAAGTTGCTTAAGTAGACGAAATCTATACACTTACAAAGTTTAATTGACATCTGAGAGGGTGCTGCCAACCATTTCACTATGGGGCATTTTCATACAACCAGGCGGTCAAAAATATTTCTATCATTTTTTCACAATTTTTGCTATTATTCTTGCTTTGTTTCATCAATATAAGGTGTGCGTTATCACTTTTCAACATTTTCACGACCAACTTTTGAAAAGGGCCTAACTTTTGATTAATTAAAATTTAATTTTTACGATTCTATAACGGTTACAGTTTCAAGCTTGTTTTCAGAGAATAAAATCTATTGAACAAAGACAACCTACCATGGTTTTATTGGGGGGAACACCGTAAAAAATAAAAAAAAAACCTTTTTTTTGGAAATATGTTTATTTTTTCAACAAATCTTCTTTAAAAAAAATACAAAAAGCCATGATACAATAATCAAAATCGAATATGTTTCAACAAATTTCTTTTTATTCCTCTGTTACAATATCATCATGAACAAATTCTTCTTCAATTTCATCGACTGCTTTCATAAGTTCCTCCAAGGCATTGAAGTTATTAGTATCGACTACTGAATCACTTACAGAATTTTCAAATATCATGAAACTTTTCACGATGTCGGGATAATCCAGGGATACTTTTTTTCAGTCGTCTTTTTGCCATCCAAATGGAACTGATCAGTGAGTCCGATTCATTAATGGCACGAATAAAGACGTCATGTAAATTTTCTACTCTTGATCGTTTTCTTGCATGATGGGTTCGATATTTTTTCAATTGTTTATGTTGACTTTCTGCTACCTCTTCCGCTAATGAACCAAGTGGTGCTGGTGAATGTATGATTATTTCTCCGGCATGAGCGAGAACTTTATGCACGGTTGCAGGAATTTTGTACCAATCATACAATTTAAGATAGAGCCTATATGTTTCCTTGCAATATGCATCAAATTTTTCCGGGTTTATTGGCTTTTGGCAGTTAATAGCAATTAATATATTCCGGAATCTGAAAATTAACTCTTCATCAATGTTCAGCACGGAGCTTAAAAGCTTGGGATTTCCAAATGCTCTTCGGCAAACGTTTCCTGTAGTACTGGTACCTGCTCCACCCGATCGTGGTTGATCTACTCTTACTCCAAATTTTTCGTAAAGCTGTGTCGTCACATGTTTTTTTCTTTGTTCATATAGTTCTATGAACGGTTTCGTTATCTTCCATTTTTTGATATCCATTCTGTATGCAATATGCAAAAGGCATTCGAAAAATCTTATCCAAGCATGAAGTGGAGATATGCCTTAATGCAAGGCTTCTTCGTTTGATATAAATCCTTCCTCGAATTTCTCTGCATCATTCATTACATTTGGTGTTGCCCCACATATTGGACAATTCTGCATCGACGAATTTCCAGTGATATAAGTTAAGACTTTTCCGTCTATCATACTGAGGACAAAATCAAAATCAACAAGTATAAACTTGTCGTTTGAGAGTTCAATTTTCACTGGCGTTAGTTCACTCATTTCTTTTTCTACATCCTGTTTTGTAGCCAGAATAACTTCTTTACTCTCTTTAATGAATTCAAGGATGAATGGCCTACAAAATCGAATACTTTGAGGCATGGGATTAAACCGCATGATTTCCTTTCGATCATTGTACATGAACAACTGAATTGGTGTTAAAGTGGACGAAAATACATCTGAATCGTCCTGACATCCTTCTGGTAGCACTTGATGATATTGCGAATATCCAGTTGATCCGTTCATACCCCAGCTACATAGAAGAACCAGTTCCGTAGAAACTAGATCGTTGCTATCCAATATGCTCGTTGAGCTCTGCATCAATTATTTGGACGATTCGTTTCACTGTATTTTCCATCAGCGCCTGGAGTTTCACTCTTATTTTCAATGCACTTTCTTCGATGAATTCACTAGGAGGGGCGCATATTTTTTTCACTGCTCCGATCACATAGTAAGGTGGAAATCTTGAAGGTGATTCACTATGTATTACTTCGTATTGAAATCTACTCAATCCAGCCTCGATAAGTACACTAAAAGCCTCTTCTGGTGACATCATTCCTCGTTGATCAGTTAGTTGAGCCAGCATGGTTTTAGAGCTTTTTTGGTTTTTTTTTAAAATATGCCCAATAACTTTAACTTAATTAAATTCCTTTCGATTATAAGCGGTCCGTCTTGCAAATAACAAAGCTTTCTCGATGGTATCGAATTTTGGATCAACTGCTTCTTTATCGATGACGCGACGTTTTCCTCTTTCACTCAAATCCAAGAAAGGTTTTGAAGGTCGTCCACGTTTTGTTCCCGAGGCCGAGGTTGAGGCAACACATTGCCCCTGTTTGATGAATTCCTCGATGCCAAATTCTCCATCAAGCCAATTCCGAAAATACGACTCAAATCGCTCTTTCGTGCGATTAGCTTCATGCCATTTGTTGATGTATTTAGTAACGATTTTATGGATCTTTTCATCGAGACGTTTACGTTTTTCCACCGAGATGTTATAATTTTCCCAAATGAATTCAATGGCTCTATGATCATTGTCACTATGGCTTAATTTTGCGTCTATTTAATAGATTAATAATGGTTCTATTATCCATGCTCACACTTGGTCTCAACCGTAAATTTGAATTACACTGTAGTAGTTTAAATAAAAGCTACACAAAATACACTATGGCTTCAAATTGACACTACAGTAGGTTAAGTACAGACTTAGGTATAAATTAAACTCATCCGCGCATATGCGTAGGTACATACTTACGCATATGCTTCTATAATCGTCATAACCCAGGTACTTACTTTAGAATAAAGCATAAACGAATGTAGTTTTACGTTCATCCAACAGTGAACTTTATGATAATGATGACTTCTTTTTGTACAAAAGCTTAAGCCCTTTTTAAAAGTTGGTCATGAAATATTAGAAAATGTTCGACTATACCAACCGAATATAACTCCAAAAGTTGCAAAATAATTGTTGAAAAAGTTTGTTTCCAAGCCGGCTCTTGTACAATTTGAAATCTCCCATAATAACCGAAAATTTTCAAATCGCTTATATTTCCAATGGGGCTGGTTGGGGCAGGCAAACTCTTCAGTACTTGTTAGAGTACACTCAAAACTTCATCCGGAGCTGATAATTAGCCTGGGAATATGCGAGACTCGAATGTTTGTGATCAATAAAGTTAAATTTTCATTAATTTTCAATTATTTTTTTTTCTATTTTTATTTTTAAATTTTTTTGTCTCCATCAAATGTCCAAATGGATTTTATTTTCGGAAAGCTTATTAAATTAACTTTCCAACGATGTATAATGATGTGGTAGTTATATGATAAATAGTGGATGAAATTTTATTTGAGTGGTAGTGTATTTTTGCGGCAAAATTTGTACTTTTCTTACTCTTTTTTGACTTTGACATCCGATATCTCAGAAACTAAAACTGCTAGAAGCTCTTAGTTTTTTTTTTGTTAATTACTTTATTTGTAGAAACTCTTAGTTGAAATGTTTACTATCGACCAAAAATAACGAAATAAGGATTAGTGAAAGTCGATTTTTTGATTTTTGACCGCCTGATATCTGATAGTGCATTTGTTGAGTTAGCGTGAAATATGATTTTGGGAAGAATATAGGCAGCGGGTTTGTCACAGTCATCATCAGTTCATCCTGCAGGTTCAGTTATTCCTAGAGAATACTATCTTAATTAGTGGTAAGCGTGACTCACTCCAAAGGGCCTGGTTTCAATCTCAGTCGGCGCCTTAGGAATTTTATGAGGCATAGCATCTCTGATTACGGCTTCCTTCGGGGAGAGAAGTAAAGCCGTTGGTCCCCGGTCCATGAGTTGATAGGTAGGGCCCAGATGTGGGAGCTTGCCTGCCTCCCTGGCGTCGGAAAATTTCCCCTATCTGATGGTGGTGTTGGCATGCGTGGGCGGGATGCCGGTTGCGCCGGATTGGGGATCGGATGCATTGTTTGCGAGAGCGGATGCGTCCCTTCGGAGGAGCAATCGACATTTATTTTCATCGTTCCCATTTGTCAGAGGGATGACCTCGATAGCATGAAGCATGCTCTTAGGGTTTTATCGGTAAGGTGTCTACGAATAATCCATTGTGATTTTTTTTCATGTTGAAGCATGATTCGTTAAGAAAATAAATGTCTCGATCGAGCATGCAGGCTTGGTACTTGACCGATTGGTTTTTGTTGTGTTGTTAGGTGTGTCCATAACATGATCATGAGGGCCGTGGTTGAGGGCTGACAGTGGTCACGGCGGGTTGTGTTTGATTGTGAGGCTTGGTGGTTTTAACGACGAAATATGAAGAAGAAAACAGTCGTTTTAAAACGCAATAGAGTTCGGTCGAGATAGCTTAAAATATTTGCAATATTTGTACGCTCGTAAAATCGTCAAGCGTGAAAAAAATCGTGGAGTTGCCGGGCAAAGGTGTGTTACACTTTTCGAAGTTATGCCGACAAAACTACGCCAACAATTATCGAAGTTACCTTTCATATCAGCTTTAAAATAAAACCACATCACCAACGCAACATCTTATACCCTTCCTCTCGCACGGCGCCACTGCATTGATGCATAGAAATGGATTTATCCCACTCTCGCACGGTCGCACCTAGAGAACAATCAGTCCGGGATGGGACAATAGAACGGCATTGTACCGTTTGTGAAGCTGGCCGGTGGTAGGAGGAATAAAAGTGCCCACAAATCGGAAATTATCTCAAATTAAAACTGAAGGGACCAGTCCAGGTAATCGCCAGCATTTAAGATTCACGGACCAGAGGAATGTACTATCTGCCGAATTAAGGACGTGCGTGACAAATTCGGAGGAATCCTGAAAATCCACCCAAATAGTTTGAATAGCCAGAGCCACTCAACGGAACAGTATTCGGAGAATTCCAATCCAACCACAATTGGACAGCGATCGGTTCAAGCGACCTAACGCCACCATTGGTAATACACCTTCGCATTTTCAATATTGAATTGGTTGCAAAATCCCATTTTCCAGTGCAGGTGTTATACTCGTGTATCGGGCAACGTCTCACTTTACGACGCACATCTACAAAAGACTCTCAGAAGGTAAATCCAATTATAGGCGGTTATGAGAACGTCTGGCTAACGCTGTGCCACCTCAGAAGAGGGCCTTTTATTGCAGTTTCCATTTCCCATGCAAAACCGAGGCGACGACGATCGAACTCGATCGAGAGGACCCACGAGAGCCGTTCCCATCGCACCCACAGTCATCCTCGTAGTGTTTTCGAATCCTGGGCGGTTGCCATTGAACGTAGCGAGCTGCGGTGCATCGAATCGGCCAAGTGCAGCGCGCAACATCCATAGGCGGGGCGATAGGATCGTGCGACACAACGGTGCAACGTGCATGGTCAGTGAGACATCACCGTGCGACCCAAGGGTGCAACGTGCATAGCCGGTGCGACACTACGGTGTGAAGCGACATCGCAGATGCGGCAAGTTGTGGCTGTATGATACACGCTGCTACACCAGTGCAGTGGAGTGACGGAGGCTAGTGCAGCGTGCGGCGATTGCATGCCGCGCACTAAAACAGCGTGGACTCAACGGTGCATCAGCGCAACAGTGACGCAGTAGATCTACGGTGCAACGAAGGGCAACGACCTGGTAGAGTTCGTGCGATCAGCGGTGCATCAATCAGCATGCAGGCGAGACAACATCACGGGGCCCCCAACGACAAGCGCAGTGAAGAACATATACTGTGAGAGGAGTTTAATGTATGTATGCATGTAGAAAATAGGAATGAGATACAACCTGTACCATTAAGCAGCAAATATTATTTTACGCTATCGTTTTGAGATTGAGTAATTTCTTTTCAATGAAATTCACTGTATTTCATTCCCGGTCATCGATTGCTAGTGCACGTTATTCACTGTTAGTGACTAGCATACCTGAATAAGAGTTTGAGCGGTGTTTTTATACCGAAGGACCACTTTTCTCTTTTGTGGTACCGATTCCGTCATTAGCACTTTTGATTGACTTGATCGTTCAAATATTCGACAATTCTCCATTTCTAATCGGAAATTGTCACAGGTGTTGTATCCTAGACAAATGGTGGGTTGCAGGTTCGCTATTGTCGTCGTTGTAGACGCCGTCGTAGTTGCCGTTGGCAGTACCGTTAGGTTATTTAAAATTAACCATCAGCCGCTGAAACAATATGAATTATCGAGTATCTCTGTTGTTCATTACATACCAAGTGAAAACTTAATCATATTTTGTCGTGGAGTGGGATTGGTTTTACTTAATGAGCAAAATATCATGGGTTTAATCCCAAGCTCTCCCACAACAGAATAAACCACCATCTTTGGGTTCCGAGAGCGTAAAGCGCAGTTAATAACCAAAAGTTGAATAGTTTAAACCATGAATTTCGGAAAGGGTGTATGCGTAGTCCAGTTTGGAAGACATTGTTGGATGCTTGGCTGAGACGTCGCTTCATTTGAATAACTTTTAGTTGAGTCGGTCGTAGATTGGGGTAATGTAAGGGGCACGGTGGCTATCGAGCAAAAATGCTTAATGAGTAGAAGATCATGGGTTAAAACCCAAGCCTCATTACATTACTAAGTTAATATATCCAGGCCTCTATTCTAGAAAATCGTTAATAACAGAAATTGGATGAGTATATTTAGACAAATGTGACGTACGCCTCAATCGGTTCGGAAGACATTGTTAACTACTTTGGATGATTTCATTTTATTGTAATAGCTTCTTGTAACCGATAATGAGCGATCGTCGGTTGTAGCTTGATGTGATGTAAGGGGCACGGTGGCCTTAGAGATCGTGGGTTACGATCCAAGCCTCTTTACATTGCTGAGTTGATGGGGTCGCATCATTTGCATAACAGGTTTTAACAGATCGTATCACTTTCCAATGTGAATCCAGATCTAATTTACCGTTCCCACTAACAAAAACGTCCTTCCCGTGACAACCGTGGAGATGCAGAGGTATACTCGGTCTCTAGTAGCCACGGTTGTTGAAATAACAATCCTGTCCCTCCCCGATGACCGTAAGGATGTGGCCGGCGCTCAAAAATATGGATTCTCCGGATTTTGTACACTGGTAATGGAATGCTAGTCCCAAGCCCCATTCATATGGTTCTTTGTGCGAATTTCGCTAAATCTGATCAATCACGGAGTAGCAACTACTGAATTGTATGGTCGTCAATGCTCATGCTGATGCTCAATATATTTATAGAATTAATTTTTAACTTCTTTTTTTATTTCATGAATAGTTGATTTATTGATATCATATTAATTGATGCTTTAGCTGAATAATTAAAAGATATAGTTATTTAATTACTTAAACATTTATTGGCTTAAGGATTTTTTTTTTATGAAATAGCAATATGAGTTCATTAACATAACGTTGTTTTATTTCAATAATAAACTGTGCTTATACTTTCTGGAAGCATAGGAAGAATAAAGAATAGATTATTAAGTCTCTTGTATCTAAATGGACGTGTCGAAAACATCCAAATCCAAGTAAACCTAAATGTCCCGAAACCTTAAGAAAAGCATTTATAATCCTGCAGTCAAACGCCCGGTAGGCAAACAGTTCAACAGGTCCCCTTGCACAAAACAAGCAATCAGCCCTGAAGGTCTGCGAAGCCTCTTCTCCTTCCTACCGCGCCGCATGTAATCCTCGACAGTTCAAAGACGGTCACCAACTTAATCGCCCAGAGGGACCGAAGGGCACGACTCAATTCCAACATGAGTCGATTTGCTGGCCGTGGTGGCTCCGAGGCCGGGATGAGAGGAAGGACCCAATTTTCTGCGAATTGTTCACAAATCGAAAGCAACAAAGTCAATCACTCAGAATAAGCGTATCACTTTCAGTTTTGAACGAATGTTCGTCTCTGCCCGTCCCGTATGCAGCAACGAAAGGATGATTCAATTTCCAAATTGAAATCGATCAGATGTACATATCTCTGTCTCTCATGGTGGAATCTCCGAAAATTGATGGATTGTTTGATTGATTGAGAGAGGGGGCCGGATGAGTGCAATTCCAAAATCCGGAACTCAGTCAAATTGGATGGAAATTAAAAATCTCTTATTAATCAGAACGGCACTCGGCTCTAAAGCGGAAGCCCGACAGCAGCGCCGTGTGGTGGCCTAATTTTAATTAATTCGAGCACGGATGGAATGGCAGCGGGGTTGGCTCGGCGGCAGCTTCGTCAATATTTACTCTCTAATCCTGAAACGAGTATTTTGTCGCCGTTTTCTGTTCCCGACATGCGGTAAAGTGTTAATCCTCTTGAATCCTCATGGTTGTGACGGAGGAAGGGGCGACTTTTCCAGCGAAAAATCGTTTTCGATATGACGTTATAACTTTATGACAGATTTGGTATCTCCCCTGTGCTGTGTGCGGTCCGCTGTTGGCGGCATATGGGAAATCGTGTTTTGTGAATGTGTCTTCTATAAAGCCTGAACTCATCACCCTCGTCTCGTTGGTTTCATTTATGTATGCACCGCGCGTTGTTTAATATCCTGTTGTTGTCCTCGGGACAATTGCGGTTTACGAGCGTAGGGAAGCACCTTTCTCCCCTGGCTGTTCGTTATCAACGCATTTGATGGATGTTTGTGAAAGAAGGAAACCAGAAGAGGAACGGCTACAAACAACAACGAGGGCAATTTGTAATACACAATAATTTATTGAATAATAATCGGATTAATTTATCTCAGCTCATTTGATCACTAAATGGAAATTTTGATTGTATCAATTTTGCAGGTTATAGCATTATGACGATGGCGATGATGGAGGCTTGCAACCGGAAAAGGGTTGCTTGCGTTCATTTATGCTTTCCATTTTGTGGCAGTGAGAACGTAGTGAAAAATAGGTGGTTCAATCAAAGTCGATTGTGGGTAAAGTACGTAGGCGCTGCTCATATGACTGAGTAGACTGATCTTGAGATATTTTGGACCTCCTCCCCCTGCGTAGATAGTGCTTTATGCACATGTTTGAAACATGTTTACACCCTTCCCTCCTAAAATATCTACGTAGTTTATGAACAGTCCCCTATAGGAAGAAACAAACACCAACTAACAATTGAAGCAAGAGCTGCCTCAGTATACCAAAATAAAGGGTTAAATTCGATTTACCTAACTATAATAGACGACGATCTTCAACTCTTGATCCGTGTAAAGAATGTCCTTAGGAGGCGCAATCTAAGAACACGCGATACTGCCATGAACATTATCTAGCGGGATTTGTAAAAACTTGTTAAAAAGCGATTCTCAAAACTTTTGAAAATCAGGTTTTGAAATTAGACCCGAGTTCTAAACCTTTTTGGAAGCTTATAAAATTTTTGAAAAAACCTCAAAATTCTATTCCAGCGCTTAAAGAAGGTGGTAAAATTTTTATCACAAATTCAGACACTAAGCAATTCGAGAATTCCCATAATTTCAGTTTAGGTCTTACTAGTCGTATTGAGAATCAGGTTGCTCGGGATTATCTGAATATTATCTCTCAGGAAAATATTTTCGATGATTCCTGGGGGACTTATTTGGACGAAGTAAGATAAATTACTAAAAAGTTTCAAAATATGAAAGCTCCAGGTGAATTTTCTATATCCTCATCAAAAAACTCCTAGAGAGTACCTTGTCTTTCTTGGTAAAATTATTTAACAGATGTTTCCGTTTGGCATACTTTCCTAAGAAATGGAAAAATGCAAAAGTTGTTCCAATTTTGAAGCTGGATAAAAATCTAGCTGAGGCATTTAGCTACCGTCCGATAAGTTTGCTTTCTTCAATAATTAAACTTATTGAAAAAATAATTTTGAATAGAATGATGCTTCACATGAATACGAACTCAATTTTTGCAGATGAGCAGTTTGGATTTCTCCATGGGCATTCAACTACTCATCAACTGTTAAGATTTACCAATTTAATTTGTTCAAAGAAATCTGAAGGCTGCTCAACTGGAGTTGCTCTTCTAGACATAGAAAAAGCATTCGATAGTGTTTGGCATGAAGGTTTGATTTCATATGATGATGATGATTTCAATAAATTTCAATAAACAGCTATCTTCATAAACATTATGATAACTTCGTAAAATTTTTAGTGAATTACGTAGAAATTCCAGGAAATTTGTAAAACTTCATAGAAATGTCGAGATTTTTCTTTTAATTTTTCAAACTTTGTTGAAGCTCAAGGAGCTTCATAGAAGGTAAGCGAGTTGTAACCGTTCACGAATTTTCGTTGAAGTTTTTGTAAAACACAGTGGCTTAAGCGCCACTCTCGGTTAGGAGAGACCACTGGTCGTGTTTGGAATTTGCCCGATTTATGAGACCTTATCTCAGGGAACGTCTTGAACGGTTTCCGATTACTAAAAGCACGACTAGCTTTAGTAAAGGTAAAACGCCAAGTCCTGTAGAACCACAAGTATTAACGGAACGCAAGGATTACTCTGACTTACCCAAAACATGAACGAAACGGAAAGAGAAAGAAGAAATGCTTTCTCAACTGAGCGAGAACCGAAGGAAAAACTAAACGTAAGATAGCGAGTGTCTTTTATTCTAGGGAAAACATTTTAAAGCATTGAAACTAATCTTCAATCTTCTTTAAAATCTATTAATGAGTTCGTTTATTCGGGTTGGACTTCTGGATTGGTGTACGGAAAAGAGCGAATCATGGCCATGAATAAAAACATGCTCTAACATACCTGCGCAGGCTTTTCGATGTGAAGAACGATGAAGGCTGACGGTGGGGACTCGACGACTCGATGAAGGTGACAAAAAACGACCTTCCTGTTAGCGTGGCGATGGCGGCGACATCTAAGCAAAGTAAAAAATATACACGGTAATGTTTTTAATAATTCTGAGTAAAAATTCTTATATTCTTATAGTATATCTTCACTATTTATTATTTATTTTTTAAATACTGCTGATGAAAAATGCAAATTTTAAGAGGCATTATAAAATTGACAAAAATCGAAGAACATTAACTTTGGGTACTATTTTTAAATTTCTTGTTAACTATCTTTTTGGTATAGTTCTTGTACAGGTAATGTTTCTGAATGTTTCAAATATTGTTTCCTGTGTTGAAATTAAATAAAAAGACGTTTTAGCAGAAAGTTCAAATATTTGACTAAAAGTTCTTCTTCAGCGATTTTTGTCAATTTACAAGTGTCCATGATTTTAAATGTTGCATTTTTATTTAATATCAAAATTGAAGATAAACTTTTTAAGATATTTGATTTTTGACACTTTGTTATAATTTTTACTGAAAATAACTAATAAAAATACCATGTATATTTTTCTCAGAAAGACTTAGTTTGTCTCTACAAGTTTGTCTCATACGTCATTTCGATCAGTTATTCATAAATTTCAAAGATGCGATTTTGAAAAAAATAGAACATCCAAATTGGCCGAATTTTTCTAAAAATGTGATTGGTGTCTCATAACACACACTAATGCAAAGTTTTATGCAAATCGGAGAAGGTCGAGTTTTTTTCCGTTTCTGATATATCACAAATCTGTTCTCAAAGTCCAATGTACTCGATTTTGAAGTCCTGTCGATATTTACAAAATTTTACCGAACCTGATGGAAGCGAACTTTGTTTAACATTCTTGAAGCCCTAGAACCTACCAATAAAGGGCGAACACGAAATTATTGCGACACCGAAAATGTCATGCCAATTTTCTTATAATGTTTAGAATCAAACCAAAATTTTAGGGTAGTTTTATACATATATTTACTTCGAAAATCAAAAGAAAAGTTAATCGATGGAGCCATGAGTGTAAAATTGAACGCATTTTCACTTGATGCCCTCCATTAAAGTCTTTACAGTGTCATCCTGTACATGTCATGTGTGCCTGTACATGTCCTTCTCGTCTTTGACTGTCTTCTTGCTCTTCCGAAGTTCCCGCTTCATTATTGCCCAGTACTGCTCCACCGGGCGCAGCTCCGGACAGTTTGGCGGATTCATGTCCTTTGGAACAAAATGGACAGAAGTGGCCTCATACCACTCCAGGACACTTTTAGAATAGTGGCATGATGCCAAATCTGGCCAAAATAGCGGAGGCGCTCAGATTTGTAGATCTCGCCATTTACTGTGCCCTTTGTCACGAAAGGCTCACTCCTCAGTCCGCAAGAGCAGATGGCCTGCCAAATGAGATATTTGGAGGCGAACTTCGACATTTTCTTCTTCTTAAATTTGTCGTCCACATCGAACTTGCTCTTGCCGGTGAAAAACTCCAACCCCGGAATTTGCTTAAAATCGGCTTTTATATACGTTTCGTCGTCGATCACACAGCAGCCATATTTTGTCAGCATCTTCTCGTAGAGCTTCCGTGCCCGAGTTTTAGCCGTCGATTGTTGCCGCTCATCGCGGTTTGGGAAGTTCTGTACCTTGTATGTATGTAGTCCAGCTCTCTTCTTTGCATTCTGGACGTAGCTCTGCGACATGCCGATCTTTTTAGCCAAATCACGGCTTGAGACGTTGGGATTTGCTTTAATCATCCGCTTCACCTTTCCCTCCGTCTTTTTGTTCTCCGGTCCCGGTTTTCTTCCAGCTCCTTTGCCGTGGTCCAACGTCAACCGCTCCTGGAACCGCTTCAACACTCTGGAGACGGTTGAATGGTGAATGTTCAACATTTTTCCCAACTGCCGGTGCGACAGGTCAGGAAATTCCAGGTGTTTGGAAAGAATTTTTTTTATATCTTTATTAAGGAGACTTTCAGCCGTTGGCTGGCTCGTCTCCGGGATGGAAAGAATTTGTTCTCTCAACTCGCGTTGGTTCACCTCCATTTTCGTTGAATCGAAAAACACG
Organism: Ochlerotatus camptorhynchus; assembly: GCF_037179485.1. Taxonomy (NCBI): domain Eukaryota; kingdom Metazoa; phylum Arthropoda; class Insecta; order Diptera; family Culicidae; genus Ochlerotatus; species Ochlerotatus camptorhynchus. The sequence continues at coordinate 1,306,670 of NW_027040849.1, forward strand.
ACTTCGAGTTTAACAGCATGTACACAATACACATCAATGAGAAAGTGTGCAAATTTTGGTTGATTTTTACCCAATGGTAAAAAAGTTATGCCCTGTTGAATGTGTCGCAATAATTTTGTGTTCGCCCTTTATAATAATCTGCAGTCTTCTTAATGTTTCCAAGGTGTTCCATACAATATCACTGGGCTTGTGCCCAAATTTTATAATCCTTTTTTTTTGTGTTGCCAAAAACGGAACGTGCCAGAAACGGAAGACTACTGTACAAGCAAAATTTGATAGTGTTTCTTGTACCTGAGTTTTAATTAAAAGGAACTAAGGTATGGACGGTGGGCTACAAAATGGTGAGTTGACAACCTGGAAGGAGCGGAATACCTAGCCCTGGTCCTCACAAGTTCCTACTTCACGCCTCCTCGAGTCATATGATAACAAAAGACTACCAGCTGAAACATGGACACAGCTGGGTGGCGTAGCCTGGGCAATGTTGCCAGTCCGGCAATAGCAAAGTGAAGAGGTGTGACGCGAACACTGGCGCGGTAACCATAGTACGGTGATAGAGGAAATGCTTCACCAAACCTGAGCGTCTGTTCACCATGGAGGTGCGGCTCAAAACGGCGTCTGTTCTCCATGTTAGGAGCGGCTGATCACCGTCCTAGTGCCAGTGTGGGACTCTAAACAGAGCTGTGCACGATGGTTCCCCGGCGAGACAGGGGGTTGGGGCAGGCCCAACAAGCCGCCCTGAAAAAAAAAAACAAAGTTGCACATACCGAAGAAAGAAATACGGATCGGAACAATCGGCACAGACCTACGCGACGAAATAAGGACTACGATTGGAAACTCGGAACATGGAACTGCAAATCGCTCGGCTTCCCGGGTTGCGATAGGTTAATCTATGACGAACTTCAACCACGCAACTTCGAAGTCGTAGCACTGCAGGAACTTTGCTGGACGGGACAAAAGGTATGGAAAAGCGGGCATCGAGCGGCTACTTCCTACCAGAGCTGTGGCACCACCAACGAGCTGGGAACCGGCTTTGTAGTGCTGGGTAAGATACGCCAACGCGTGATTGGTTGGCAGCCGATCAACGCGAGGATGTGCAAGTTGAGGATTAAGGGCCGTTTCTTCAACTACAGCATCATCAACGTGCACTGCCCACACGAAGGGAGACCGACGACGAGAAAGAAGCGTTCTATGCGCAGCTGGAGCACGTGTACGACGGCTGTTCGCAACGGGACGTCAAAATCGTCATCGGCGACATGAACGCTCAGGTAGGACGGGAGGCAATGTATAGACCGGCAATCGGGCCAAACAGCCTGCATGCCGTATCGAACGACAACGGCCAACGATGCGTGAACTTTGCAGCGTCCCGGGGTATGGTAGTTCAAAGTACCTTTTTCCCCCGCAAGGATATCCACAAAGCCACCTGGAGATCACCTGACCAACACACAGAAAACCAAATCGATCACGTTCTAATCGACGGGAAATTCTTCTCCGACATTATCAACGTCCGCACGTACCGCAGTGCGAACATAGATTCGGACCACTACCTAGTTGTAGTATGCATGCGCTCAAAACTCTCGACGGTGCATAACACACGTCGAAGTTGAACGCCGCGACCCAACATTGAGCAACTACGGGACGCCGGAGTTGCCCAGGACTACGCGCAGCAGCTGGAAGTTGCACTACCCACGGAAGAGCAGCTTGGCGCAGCTTCTCTTGAAGATGGCTGGAGGGACATCCGTTCAGCCATAGGTAGTACTGCTGCAGCGGCACTAGGTACTGCAATCCCGGACCGAAGAAATGACTGGTTTGACGGCGAATGCAAACTGTTAGTAGAGCAGAAGAATGCAGCACGGGCGAGAATGCTGCAACACCGCACGAGATTGAATGTGGAGCGATACAGACAAGCGCGGAACAGACAAAACTCGGTTTTCCGAAGGAAGAAGCGTCAGCAGGAAGACCGAGATCGCGAGGCGATGGAAAATCTGTACCGCGTAAACGACACACGGAAGTTATGCGAGAAGCTAAATAGTTCGCGCAAAGGCTAAGTGCCGCAAGCCGATATGTGCAAGGACTTGGACGGTAACCTTCTCACGAACGAGTGTGAGGTGATTGAGAGGTGGAAGCAGTACTATGACGAGCACCTCAACGATGAAGCAGCAGAAAACGAAGGTGGCACGGCAACAGACCTTGGAGCACGCGCAGAAGACGACAGACTACCGGCCCATGATCTTCAAGAAGTTGATGAGGAGATCGGTCGGCTGAAGAACAACAAAGCAACTGGTGTAGATCAACTACCAAGTGAGCTATTGAAATACGGTGGTGAAGCACTGGCTAGAGCGCTGCACTGGGTAATTGCCAAGATTTGGGAGGAGGAGATATTACCGGAGGAGTGTATGGAAGGTGTCGTATGCCCAATCTACAAAAAGGGCGACAAGTTGGATTGCTGTAACTACCGCGCGATCACACTGCTGAGCGCCGCCTACAAGGTACTCTCCCAAATTCTATGCCGCCGTCTGTCACCATATGCAAGAGAGTTCGTGGGGCAATACCAGGCGGGATTCATGGGTGCCCGCGCTACCACGGACCATTCGGCAGGTTCTGCAGAAATGCCGTGAATACAACGTGCCCACACATCATTTGTTCATCGATTTCAAATCCGCATACGACACAATCGTTCGAGGTCAGCTATGGCAGATTATGCACGAGTACGGATTTCCGGATAAACTGACGCGATTGGTCAAGGCGACGATGGATCGAGTGATGTGCATTGTTCGAGTATCGGGGACACTCTCGAGTCCCTTTGAATCTCGAAGGGGGTTACGGCAGGGTGATGGACTTTCGTGTCTGCTGTTCAACATCGCGTTAGAAGGTGTGATCAGAAGAGCTGGGATAGACACGGGTGGCACGATATTCAGGAAGTCCATCCGGCTCCTTGGTTTCGCCGATGACATTGACATTATGGCACGGAACTTTGAGATGATGGCGGAAACGTACATCAGACTGAAGGCTGAAGCTAGACAGATTGGACTTGCCATCAACGCATCAAAGACAAAATACATGAAAGCTAGAGGTTCTAGGGAAGACAATGTTAGCCTCCCACCCCGAGTTCAGATTGACGGTGACGAAATCGAGGTGGTCGATGAGTTCGTGTATTTGGGCTCACTGGTGACCGCCGAAAATGATACCAGCAGAGAAATTCAAAGACGCATTATGGCAGGGAATCGTGCCTACTTTGGACTCCGGAGGACGCTCCGGTCGAATAAAATTCGCCGCCGCACGAAGTTGACTGTTTACAAGACGCTGATTAGACCGGTGGTCCTTTACCGCCACGAGACCTGGACTATGCTCGTGGAGGACCAACGCGCCCTTGGTGTTTTCGAACGGAAGGTGTTGCGTACCATCTACGGTGGAGTGCAGATGGATGACGGAACGTGGAGGAGGTGAATGAACCACGAATTGCACCAGCTGCTGGGAGAACCATCCATCGTCCACATTACAAAAATTGGGCGACTACGGTGGGCTGGGCACTTCGTAAAAATGCCGCACGACGACCCAGTGAAAATGGTTCTAGAAAGCGACCCAACAGGAACAAGAAGAAGAAGAGGCGCGCAGCGGGCAAGGTTGATCGACCAAGTAGAAGGTGACCTGCGGACCCTTCGCAGACTACGAGGCTGGCGAACTGTGGCCATGGATCGAGTAGAGTGGAGACGACTTCTTCGGACAGCAGAGGACAACAAGGCCTTAGCCTGATTGGTAAGGTAAGTAAGGTATGGACGGTTCTTAAAGAGAGGGTATGGATTTAAGGTAGCCGGGGCGGGGCCGCTTATATGAAAAGTCAGTGAGCCAGCTCTATATTTACTATGACAGCACTGGCTGGTTACCTACATGTGTCAGTTGGCAAAAGTGATTGCTAATGATTAATTTGAGCAACAAATATAAGGTCATCAGGTACGAGACAATCAACGGATATTGAACCAATATGATCGCACTGTCCCAGTGCTCTTGAATCTCACCCAAAGGAAATGTTCAATTTTTGCGTTTCCCATTTTCCGAACAAGAAAAAGTATGAATTGAAAAATTCGTTGCCTGTCCTGCGACTATGTATCCCCCTTGCTACAGGAAATCTGAAGCACTCTATTAGCACGGATTTGGGCCATAAATTGTACTCTGTACCATCATCTCTTTACCGTTCTTCACTATCCTTCACAGAACCTATTTTAATGCCACTGGAAAAGGCAATAAAAATCGACCACCACCATCAACGCCATCGGAAGCTATAGATAGGCCTTCGACAAGGAACAAGTGTAAGAAACCCAAATAGAGGATATAAAAAAAACGAACGTCCCGCAGTTGGTCTGATCGATAAGCAGCATGTGTGCGGTATGTAGCTACATTACAACACCCCCGGAATATTCCACTTGTTTGAATGTCCCGGGAAAGCATTTGCTGATGAAGACAAAATTTTCGGGGCCTTTTTCCCGTGGTCTCTCCTGTACCTACATGTGACTCCTGTCTACACGCAAAGGGAGAAAAGCGAAAATCTGCTGACCAGCAGCCACCACTAGCAACAGCAGAGCCCCAAATGATGCGTTGTATTTGTAGGTGCATAAAAACGGTCTTTATCTTTCGCCAGTGGCGTTTGCCGGAAGAGTTTTTCACGCTGCGCTGCTGGTAGTCGAATGCTGCCAGTGTTGCAAGTGTTCAGGATAGTGATATGCGGTTGAATCCTATCCAGAGAGTTCTTTGTACAACTCTGGACAGCGATTTTCCATAGTCTAAAATTCCCTTGGATATTTAACAGATATACACAGCAAAATATTAATTTTAATATCACATCAAAGTGGATCCACTTCAATCGTGTTGAAAATATGGTGTAATATTACTTGCCAAAACGGACAAAATCTTCTATCTTCTATATATATAAAAATGAATTTCTGTCTGTCTGACCCTTATAGACTCGGAAACTACTGAACCGATTGGCGTGAAAATTTGTATACAGGGGTTTTTGGGGCCGTGGAAGGTTCTTATGATGGTTCGAGACCCCTCCCCCTTCTGTAAGGGGGGCTCCCATACAAATGAAACAGAAATTTCTGCATAACTCGAGAACTAATCAAGCAAATGGAACCAAATCAGGCATGTGGGGGCGAGTGGGGGGGGGGGGGTATAAGGAGATAATCATAGGGGGTAGCCCCTTAGATAATAGAAGGGGGGGCTACGTACAATATAGCATGTTTTTTTTAAATAGGCGCATAAACTCAAGCTAATATTGAATCCCGAGCAAGACCGGGCACACTCAGCTAGTTATCATTAATAGGTACAGTGCATGAACTGACATTACGCTGCTTTTAGCGCATTTGTTTATTTTTGTGGCTATAGAAATTACATGAGTTAAGTGCATCCTCTTGGATTTAATAATATAATTTATTTTTTGCTGTGTATCATTGAAATTCAGGCAAGAATACTCGATAATTTAATTTCCCTGAATCTGGGAGTCCCAGACTGGGACACACTTTGACAGGGATTTATTAGAACATTGAATATTTATTCTCAGACCGGCATTTATTCAAATGAGACAAGCAGAATTTAAATCATTGTGTGCATTTGTGCATTTTTAATGAACATTTCAGCTGATTTCATGGTACTTATTAACCTTTCTACAGCAGCTTTTCCGATGATATATGGTACAATTACACTTCAAAATGGTGCAAAGCGGTGCATACTAAGGAGCATTTTCAAATGCTTAATGTACAGTTTTCTCTATTTTAGGGAGCGTACTTTAAATATTTACTGAGCATTTTAAGATTTTTAACGTATTTTGATCAATCATTTAAGGAGCAACCCGATCTATTTTAAGAAGATTTTTTTTTACTTATTAAGGATAATTTCATCTGTTTTATTGAGTAAAAGTAGGGCTGTCATAGGAATTCATCAAAATCAGACAAGGTGAATCCTTGATCAGTGTTGTAAGCGGTCACAGTAGTCGTCGCATTTTCTGTGATAATCGACTGCGTTTACTTCCAACATTCGCAAAACAAGCTATCAAATTACAGTACCAAACTCAAATGTCATACAAATGTCCCTTTCCGCTACACTATCGCCGAAGAACGTTATGTATTTTATTTTTCTCATAATAAGAACTGCTTATGTTATGCTTGTGATCAGTTCCACGCCAAATAACGAATCGGAATAACTCGACTTTCTCCGATTTGCATAAAACTTTGCATAATTGTGTGTTATGGGTAAGCATTTACATTTTTGCAAAATTCTCTACTGTTTTGGAACTAGGAATTTTAGTTTCAAATTAGCATCTTTGTCATTTTTCAATAAATTATAGCACAAAAACGTCACTTTTGATCGAAATGACGTCTGATACAAAGTTTACAAATGAAGTTTTGAAAATATCAAATATTTCAAATAGTGTGTAATTCAGTTTTAATATATTTTTAAAAGCTCATGAAAAATGCAAGTTTTCCCATGCACACTTGAAAATTGAAAAAAATATTAGAACAAGATCTTGAGGTAAATTTTTTGAACTTTTTTATAATGCCCTTTTTTATATAATTTCTACACATAATTAGTAAAATAAAATAAAATAAAAATACGTTAAAAGTCTTGCAAACAAGATGTTAAAAATATGGCCAAAAGTTGATGTTTAACGATTTCTATAAATGTTGAGGTGTCCATGGTTTGAAATATTTCAGAAAAAAAAATTAATTAAATTAAAATGTTTCAAAAAAGCGAATATAAAAATTGAAGAAGTACTTTTCAAAATATTTGATGTTTACTCAAAATTACCAAAAACTACCTTGTATATTTTTTTCAGAAAGACTTTACTTAACACCACCCCCCCCCCCCCCCCACTTTGTCTCAGACGTCATTCCGATCAGAAGTGACGTTTTGATGCTACAATTACAGAGAGTCATCAGAATCCAGGCCTGAAATTCATCAGACTTCCAGCCATGGATCCATCAAAATCTCAAACCAAGATTCATCAGAATCCCAGATCAGCATTCATCCTAATCTTAGACCAGATTCAAATAAATTCCAGACAGGAAATCATCAGAATCTCAGACATGGGGTTCATCAGAATCAGACAAGGACAATTTCAGGTAGAGATTCATCAAAATCATGGCCTAAGAGTTTTTAGAACCCAAGACATAGATTCATCAGAATCTTTTACCAGGATTCGTTAGCATTCCTGATCAGGATACATCAGAATTGTAAAGAAAGAATTAAAATTATCCCAGACAATGGGCCATTGAAATCCCTGACAAGGAATCTTCAGGATCCCAGAGATTGATTGAGATCCCATACCAGGATTATTCAGAATCAGGTTCAAAAGAATTCCCGACGATGAGTCATCGCAATAGCATACGAAGATTTTCAGTATCTCAGATAGGAGTTCTTCAGAATCAGACATGGATAATTTCAGACAGAGATTCTTCAAAATTATGGTCTGAGAATCATCACAATCCCAGACAAGGATTCATCCGAAATGATTCTAATCTATGACCAGGATTCATCAGAATCCCAGATAAGGATTCATCAGAATCTCAGAGAATGATAAAATGGAATTCCAGACAGTGAATAGCAAGAATCACAGACAGGGAATCATCACAATCAGGAGAATTGCAGACAAAGGTTCATCAGAATCCTGCTCTGAGATTGATTAGAATCCTCATCTGAAAATCATCAGTATCCTGCTCTGAGTTTTATCAGAATCCCAGACAGAGATTCATCAGAATCTCGTACCAGGATACGTTAGAATCCCTTCCAGGATTCACCATAATTTCAGAGCTGGAATCAAAAGAATCCCAGATGATGGGTCATTGTGATTCCAGACAAGGATTTTTTTTATTACAGTCACTTTAACACTCTTGGGTCATTCGTGACATCTCCGGGATGAGAATTGAACTCTTTGGCATGAGGTATATGGACGTTAGCCACTATGCCAGGGACGTCCCCAGACATGGAATTATTAGAATCCCGGAAATGGATTCATGCGAACCGCAGACAGGGATTCTTCAAAATTTCTGAAAATTTACAAAAGAATTTCAGAAAAATGAGTCATTGCAATACCAGACAGAGATTTTTAGAATCTAAGGCAGGGGTTTATCAGGATCAGACAGAGATAATCCCAGACAAAGATTCTTCAACATCAAAATATGATAATCATCAGAATCTCTGATAGAGATTCATCTGAAACTACTGCCAGCGGATCGTCAGAATCCCAGACCATTATTCATTAGAATCTCAGAGAAATATATAAAAGAATCCCAGACAGTGAATTATTAGATACACAGACAAGGAATCAACAGTTTTAGGATATAGGTACAATGATTCATCAGAATTCCAGACAAAGACTCGTAAGAGTTCCAGTCAAAAGCGGATTTCAGACAGGAGTTCTTCAGAATCAGACAGATATTCACAAGAATACTGGTCTGAAAACCATCAGAATCTCAAACAAGAATTTATCAGAATCTCTACTGGATTGACTAGAAACCTAGACCAGAACTCAGTGAAGAATTCTAAGAATTCCAGATAGTGTGTCATCGGAATCCCAGACAGAGAATCATCAGAATCTTGATGATATGATCATCAAAATCTGAGACGGGTATAACAGATTCTCCAACTAGGATTCATTAGAATTCCACAGCAGGATTCATCAGATTGAGAATGACAATGAATCATCGGAATATCAAACAGAGATCAATCAAAATGTCAGACAAGGATGCATCAGAATCAGACAAAAGGAGAACAGCGGACAAAGGTTCATCAGAATACTGATCTGAGATTCATCAGAATGCTGCTCTGAGTTTAATCAGAATCCCATAAAAAGATTCATTCGAATTTCAGAGCACTTAACTTTGGCGTGGGAGGTATGGATGACACACAGGGACAGGGATTCTTTCGAACAAAACAGGACTCTTCAGAATTCCTGACAACGTTCAGAAGAATTCAATAAAATGAATCATCGTAATACAAGACAGAGATTTTATGGCAGGGGTTTATCAGGATCAGACAGAGATAATCCCAGACAGAGATTCTTCAAAATCTTGATATGATAATCATCGGAATCTCAGATAGGGATTCACCTGAAACTATTGCCATGATTCGTTAAAATCCCAAATCAGAATTTATCAGAATATAAGAGAAGAATTCAAAAGAATCCCAGATAGTGAGTTATAAGAACCATAGACAGACAATCGTCAGTTTTAGGATATGGGTAAAAGGATTCATCAGAATTCCAGATAAAGATTCATAGTAATTCCAATCCGAACTGAATCATATACAGGGTTTTTCGGAATCAGACAGGTAGAATCTCAGATATTCATAAGAATCCTGGTCTGAGAATAATCAGAATCCCAAACAAGAATTTATCAGAATATTCTTCCAGGGTTTATTAACAACCTAGACCATAATTCATCAGAAGCTCAGAGAAGAATTCAAAATCATTCTAGACATTCTGCACATTTCTGTGCAAGATTCACCAGAATCTCAGACAAGGATAAAAAAAAAATCCCAGACATCTGAAAAACAGACAAGGAATTCCAAAAAATGATTCGAAAGAAGCCCAGATTGTGTGTAATCGGAATATCATACTGGGAACCATCTGACAGTGATTCAACAGAAAACAATCTGAAATGTCTGGCAACACTACCCCCACAGAAGTCATACGGTGCAGGAAATAAGAACATGTTATTTATGGTCGTAAACAAGTTCGACCCGTAGGATGAAGTCCGAGCTGAAGCATCATTCCATCGCTCTCCTCCGTCCCCTCTCTTACCATGCCAAGTGCCGGGGAATGTGGAAGATCTTGGTCCAGAAGGAGGCCCATTTGCAAAGTGAGACGATTAAATCGAGTGTATTGCCGGACAACGCGGACGATGACGACGGGAACAAAAGTGGTGGTTGGTGGGTGGCTGCAGGACATTCACTCCCTACTGAGCTGTCGTCATCCCGCATCGGACGATAAATCATTTTTATCTCGTATTATTTCATTACTTCCACATACTCACACAGACATATGAATGCGCGCGCGAGCAGGATTTTCTGCTTCCGGCCACGTCCATTTCTGAAGCAGGAAAAAAGTGATATGACTAGAACATAGTCCGGAAAAGATTTCCGTAAAAGTCAGCAGAAAAACTTTCCGAAGCCCAAGCGATGAATACTGGTGGGGATTTTTTCCGTTGTGGTTCCTTAGCAGAGGCAGGGTGAGAACATTAGATTTGGTCTGATGTTACATCAGTCTTATCAGTGATCCATGACGAAAATGTGGAAACACTGCTAATTATCGTTTTTGTAAGTAGAATACGTTGAACAGTGCGATGCTAGGTAAGCAGTTAATGGTGGAACAAATTTAGATGCATTATAGATTCAGTGTTTTTTTTAGAGATTAATTTGATTAATCAAGTTTTTTTTTGAATGAATAACCAGGCAGAAAGATTCATCAGAATTATGACCTGAGAAACATAAGCATCCCAAACAGAATCTCATACCAATATTTATTAATGTTGTTTTGGACACTCAATACGACATCCAATGATTTTATTTTTGAAATTTCATGTAATTTAAGGTATCGCATTAAGGGTCAAAAATATTCAACAGCTCTCTATGAGACCATGATATCTTTCATAAGGTGGTTGTTGCTTTCAATTTGGTTTATTATTTACCGAGAAACAAGCCTTAGTTCCCAAAATCCGTGCTTTTCGGATATTGTTCCGGCCATATCTGCGGAACCAATGAAGCAATTCTAAAACTAATCAATATCGTTCTATGGGACCTTTATACCTTTCATTTGGCGGTTATTAAGTCCAACTGGGTTGCTGAATAGTTGAACTCGGAATTTTTGCCTCTAGATTTTTTCGAAACATGGCCATATTCATAATGACCGCATTTACTATAGTTAAGACGTTACATCCTAAAATGAAAATTACATCAGAAAGTACATTTAGGCCGTTCGCAATGCTGAGTTTCAAAATTGTTTCAAAATACTTGACAATTTTAAAATTTGAAACTGACATAAATTAAACTGCAACGTTATTAGCGCAACACACAGTTTTGAAAGGTGTTTGGTATTCATCCCTATAGATGTGAACGTGTGCAAAGTTTGTTTGCTTCCTGAGGGCCTTTGAAATAATTTCTGAGCAACCTGGTATCATTTAGCATTAGCATCGATTATGTGCAAAACCATTACAAGTTGCACAATATCGTAGGTGGTACGAATTCAAAACTATTAAGAGCAAGACAGATATCTATTACTGGACAGATTTTTTTTTTTTTTTTTTTTTTTTTTTTTTTTTTTTTTTTTTTTTTTTTTTTTTTTAATAAAGCTTTAAAAAAAAAGATAGTAAGTAGGAAATAATTACTCTCTCCCAGATAAAGACATATCCCGCTCCAACAGTTAAGGATTGTCCTGGCCACGTCCTTACAACTGGTAGGGATAGGAAAGGTATGTAAGTCCAACATTTACTTAAGAGAGATGCAGAGAACTCTACGATCCCTCATAAATGTCTCGAGAATTTAGGAATTATGTTAGTAGGGAAGGTAAGCCATAGGATACACCCAGTCAGTGTTTCTGGCAAATTTTGATTTTTTATAAATGTTGAAATTGCTGTCCAGAGCGTCTGCTGGAAGATAAGGTTGCTGAAATAAAATGAAGATATAGCATGGTGAACTCATCATCTTTGTCACACCCGTCGCTAATTTAAAAGAAGGAATTATGTTATGTTTTATAATAATTTCACTACCTATTCTCCCGTAGGCACAAAATCTCTATGTCTTTTCAACATGATTTTAAAAAAATTAATTAAAAATTTCAACAGCAAATCATAATTCAAATGGAAGCAATAAAGTAAACAGATTATAATATGTCATCTATTAAATGGTACATAAAATGTTAATAATGGAAAGGTCTCACCATATAAATTCAATGTTTCCAGTAATCCCGTCCAGTTCGTTGCATGCTAGTGGTATTGGAACGATCGTGACATCTAAATACTCCTTTGGACAGGTGACGAATCACCAAGTTATTTATGATAAACCACTTTTACTTCATATCATACACAGAACATCATCTGCCGCACAACAAGAATATTTTCCGCCTTTTCGTTCCCGTAGGAGAAAATACTTAACTTCCGATGGAATCAAAAGCAACGGAAAACTGAGTCACAGATCCAATGAGCGGAATACCGTTTATTGCACCTTACAGCTCATAAATAAACTGAAATCAAAAATAATCACTCGCGATGCCACACATTTCTGGTCCGGGAGAAAAAATCAAACAACGCAGATAGCGACATCTCTTCTGATGCTTGCAAACATGATGAATCACGTTTTTTTTTCTCGATTCAAAAACGTATAACCGTCCGGGAGGCAGAGTGCCAGCGCTAATCAGGCACATACAGCCAAAAACTACGAAAGCGAACGCACGCACAAAACAGAGAGCAAACTTAAAACACAATCGTATCCGAAGGGGTTCGAAACTGCACGCATCATTTCTGAGCAACCTGGTATCATAATAGAATATTTGAGACACGTGATTTGTATTATTGGACTGTAGAAGACATGAAAAAATATCATGAGAAGTTTAATGCGATCTCTGATTACCTTAATGTATTTGGAATATTTGCTGAGTCACCTGGTATCATGAAAGAATATCTGGGAGATGTGATTAGAATTGTTGGACAGTTTGAAAGAATAGTATCTGATCAACATGAAGTCTTGAAAAAGTATCCAGAGCACTTTATGGAAATCTTAAAACACATTAAGGTCTTTGGAATAAGTTCTGAGCTGTCTAGTATCATATGAGCGAATATCTCAGAGACTGATTTGGATAGTTGGATTTTTCAAAATGATACCTGTGAAGCGCCCAACGTAGAGCAACTTTGTTTTACTCGCGTGGTCTTTCTTTTTTCGTAAAATAAAAGACAGTAATTCCGTTTCTACTGTATAAAAATGAACTCTGATGATCATTTATCCTGAGGTTGGAACTGTGCTCGTCCGCACTTAGCAAACCTCGAGAAATAACTCATCAGATCAACTCCCCGATTCTTTATTCTTCGAAACCTTTTATACATGAATTTGCTACTTAAACTCTACACAATAGTTATTCTCCAGTATGTACATATTAAGCAAGACAGATAGATTAAGATAGCATTTAGACTTGTCTCATGGAAAGTCGGTGTCTGCTTTTTTACAAGAATTGATGCTCCCCGCTGTAGGAACGGTTATGTAAGATGTTTAATGTTTAATGTTTACTTAGAGCTTTCGCGACGCACCGGGTTAAGCCAGCGCGCATCGCAGACGACGCGGTAGCAACTGATTATAAACAACTGACCCTGAAATGTGCGACTTAATCACTACTTCTGTTAAGTTGTGCATTTCCTCCTATCGTATTGGGTCTTCTTCTTCCTCGCTTTTCAAGCTTATTGCATATCGGATATTAGCTTATTGCGTGTTCTCAACTTAGTGTTCTAGATGCACTTTCACAGTTATTAATTGAGAGCTTTCGATGCCTGTACCATTTTTGCATTGGTATAATTGTGTGGCAAGTCCAATCATACGTCTAAATATGCCCAGGGAAGTCGAGAAATTTTCCAACCCGAAAAATTCCTAGACCGGACCGGGAATCGAACCCAGCCACCTCCAGCATGGTCTTGCTTTGTAGCTGCGCCTTTACCCACTGAGCTAAGGGAGGTCTATTACTGGTTAATTTCCAACTCAGATTGATGTTGGAATTTAAGGCCTTTGCACCTGAATCTGATGTCTTGAAAAAGTATCCTAAGGTTATCATGAGGATCTCTGATCACCTGATGGTCTACGGATAAACAACTTGGTATCATCATAGATCATCGAATAAACGTGATTTTCATTTATGGATAGTTGGAGATCTTTAGAATAATACCTGATCAACCTCACCAAAAAATATCAAGAGGACTTGATGGCGATCTTAGAACACCTCAAGATCAGACCACCGTGAAGTTTAAGTTTGAATAAATCCCAGGTCCTATTATACTATTATTATATATTCAATGATAAATATTTAAAACAGGATAAAAACACAACTGGAAGAAGCAACGTAACATCATTTGATTTTCTCTAATTCGCCTGAGCTTTTTCACATTAATTTTGCTGTGAAGCAACTATAAACTCTGGAGGGAGTTTGTATCTGTGGCTGTAACCAGTTCGATTTTGTTTGCAAACCTGGTTAATTTGTCATATTTAATTGTCTTAAAGATAAATCGTCCAGCTCAAACCTGGTCACCGATCTTGATTTTCACGCAACGTGTGTAGTTCGGTTGTTGTGATTAGATGCATATGTTGAGTTTGTAATCTCGGAAAGGGTGTATTCGTGCCCAAGCCTCGTTGCATTACTGAAATGATCTATCCAGGCCTCTATTAAAAAAAAAATTGTGGAGGTGCCGGGCAAAGGTGTTATATCGTATTTGCCGTCGTTGTCGCGGTCGTAATCGCCGTCGTAGTCGTCGTAGGTAGTACCTTTAGTATATTTAAAATTAACCATCAGCCGCTGAAACTATATGAAGTATCGCGTATCTCTGTTGTTCATTACATACCAAGTGAAAACTTATTCATATTTTGTCGAGATGCTCGATAACCCTGGATCGGTTTAGCTTGATGAGCAGAATATCATGGGTTTAATCCCAAGCTTTCCCACAACAGAATAAACCACCATCGTTGGGTTCCGAGAACATAAAGCGCAGTTAATAACCAAAAGTTGAATAGTTTAAACCATGAATTTCGGAAAGGGTGTATGCGTGATCCAGTTTGTAAGAAATCGTCGGCTGCTTTCAGAGACGTCACTTCATTTGAATAACTTTTTGTTGAGTCGGTCGTATATTGGGGTAATGTAAGGGGCACGGTGGCTATAGAGCAACTGTTTTTGCTTAATGAGTAGAAGATCATGGGTTAAAACCCAAGCCTCATTACATTACTAAGTTAATATATCCAGGCCTCCATTGTAGAAAATTGTTAATAACAGAAATTGGAGGAACGATTCAGAAAAGTAATAAGTATATTTAGAAAAATGTGACGTACGCCTGAATCGGTTCGGAAGCCATTGTTAACTACTTTGGATGATTTCATTTTATTGTAATAGCTTCTTGTAACCGATAATGAACGATCGTCGGTCGTAGCTTGTTGTGAAGTAAGGGGCACGGTGGCCTTAGAGTGACCGTTTTTGCTTACTGAGCAGAAGATCGTGGGTTAAGACCCAAGTTGCTGAGTTGATGGGGTCGCGTCATTTGCTTAACAGGTTTTAATAGATCGCATCACTTTCCAATGTGAATCCAGATCTAATTTACCCTTCCCTCAAGCAAAAACGTCCTTCCCGTGACAACCGTGGAGATGCAGAGGTATACTCGATCTCTAGTAGCAATGGTTGTGGAAATAAGAATCCTTTCCCTCCCCAATGATCGTAAGGACGTGGCCGGCGCCGTTATTGACCTCAAAAATATGGATTCTTCGGATTTTGTACACTGAGAATGGATTGCTAGTCCCAAGCCTCATTCATATGATTCTTTGTGCAAATTTCGCTAAATATGGTCAATCACGGAGTAGCAATTACTGAAATGTATGGTCGTCAATGCGAATGCTCATGCTCATGCTCTCATCTTAGAACACCTGAAGATTGTTGGAATAATTTTTAAACAGCCTGGTATCATATGAGAGAATATACATGTTTGATGGAAAAGACACGAGCGCTTTCTGCAAAGATCCATGCATTTCCATGCAGTTCTGTAATGTAATTTGAAATCCCCAGAATTTCTATGATGTTCGTCAATCTTTTATAAAATACCTCACCCTTCTATGAAACTACCTGATAATCAATGATTCTTCTTGAAGTTTTTTTTTTAAATACAAGTTCCATAAAGTTTACTTTTATCTGTGAAGTTCTTTGATTTTTTGTGTGAAGCTTTTCGCATTTTAATAAAGTTTCCCAAACATCTCAGAAGTTCCCAAAACTTCTATAAAATTCTCAGATTTCCATTAAATCCTCTCCACTGATATAAAGTTCTCTCAATATTTACGAGAAACATCTATAAATACATCCAAAGAAATTTGAAACACAGCTACATTCGTGTTTCAACCGGTGACCAGACATTAGCCATAAATAGGTTAGCCATACGGATCTTTGCCATAAGTACGATTGCCATAATTTTGTTGTATTGAATTTTGTAATCCAATTGCAATACAGTACCCGTTACATGTATTTTGTAAACAAGCCCGAAAATGTAGTGTTGCCAAAAACGAACGCGGTTTTATCTTGAAATTTCTTTTATGATTCCGATGATTTCTAAGATGACTAAGACTTTGATATTTTTAATTTTGTTAAAAATTGTTATTGCATGTAGCGGAAAAAAACATAATTTTCAAAATCCGTTTAATCGAACCCCGTCCCAAAATCGAATGGCTTTGTGGTTTTGTTGCTAAAATCGAACCATGCCAAAGTCGAACGAGTACTGTACTCTCTTTAGACAAATGTAATGGAAATGTACAAATCAATTCTTGCTTTGAGTTTACTCATTATTTATACTAAAGCTCGATTCAAAGTAAATCTGGATGCACGGTTTAATACACCACCGCGCCCCTGATGGTTGGAACAAAAAACGTTTGACAGGCATTTGTTGATGTTTCATTGACGAAGAAATTAGTGAAAAGTTTTTCTCGATTGATCGACGAATCCCCAAATTACGGATCATGGAACTTGAGAAAAGAAAGTTAATTGTGCACAAACATCTAGAGAACCCTTCGTGGTCTGCCTCAAAAATAGCAAAAGAGTTAAAATTCCCAAAGTCAACGGTGAGTCTTGTAATCAAACGTTACAAGGATACTCTGAGTGTGGATAGAGCACAGCGCATCTATCATAAAAGTGGCACTAGGGACAAAGAGCTGAGGAGAAAGGTGTTGCAGTACGTGAAAAGCAACCCAGGTGTCTCCATACGTGATTTGGCAAAGAAATTCGATTCCAACTTTTCCACCGTGCGTAACATCCTTTCAAGAGAAGGATATAAGTCTTTTTGTGCCAGTAAACATCCGAATCGCTCCCTGAAACAAAATTTAGTGGCCAAAAAGCGAGCACGATTACTATACGAACGAGTTTTGACGAAATTTGATGGCTGTATTTTAATGGATGACGAAACATGTCAAAATGGATTATAAACAAATCCCCGGACGAAAATTTTACCTGGCAACTGGTCGTGGGGATGTCCCTTCCAGGTATAAATTTAATTTTGCTGATAAGTTTGCTCGGAAACTAATGATTTGGCAAGGAATCTGCAGTTGTAGCCTTAAAACCATCATCACATCTCACACAATGTCGTCGAAGGTTCACATTAAAGAGTGTCTGAAAAAGCGGATTTTACCCTTCATTCGGCAACACAAGACCAAAGTAATGTTTTGGCCAGATCTAGCCAGCTGCCATTACTCTAAAGAGGTACTAGAATGGTATGCTGCAAACAATGTTAATTTCGTCGCCAGAGAGATTACTCCTCCGAATTGCCCTGAGTTCAGACCGATCGAAAAATATTGGGCAATTGTCAAGCGAAAACTTCGAGAATGCGGTAAAGAAGTGACAAATGCACAACAAATGCATTTAAAGTGGAATAAGTTCGCCGCTACAGTGTCACCAGCGACTGTACAGATCATGATGGCATCGATCACAAGTAAAGTGCGACAGTTCGTTCGAAACGGTGAAATGTAATAACTTGTTATATATCGTTTGAAAGCTGAATAAATACCCTTTTGCTTGACCTTTTGATCTACCGTGTATGTTGTTTAATTCTTGAGTTATGATCACTTGAATGCGTCCAAATTTACTTTGAATCGGGCTTTTTAAGTTGTTCTATAATGGTTAAATGCTCTTGCAAAATCTATCATACAATTCTCATAAATTATGTTGCTCTTGGATTTGACTCCTTGTTTGTATCTTGAGCTGTTCTTTGACAGATAAAAGCTTTTGAAAATTAAATCATAAAATTCTCAAAAGTAACATCTATGTTGGATTTGACTCCTTATTTACAGCTGTTTCGTGACAATTTTTTTAGGAAAAATTCATATGAAATGTAATGTGATGTGATGTGAATGGACCCACCATCAGTTCAAGGATTACCAATGTCTGTAGACACTTAACCGGTTGTAAAGTTCTGCCTGATGGTTTGTTACAGCAGGGTGAATCCGCTTCATTGAAGACCTTTGGAAGACAAAACAACCAGATGGCCATGTGTTATCACGTGACAAGGGCCTGGCAAATCCACGAACCCTCGTCCAGTCAACAAATCCTTTGATTCCCTTAGGCTGCCCCCAACCCAGGATATATGATTTACAGTAGATAGGGTCTAGTATAAGAGTGGAGCGGACTGCCTGGTATTGAGCCAAATGAACTGTCAAAGCCAGAGCCAATCAAGCAGTGCCTATCTGGATTGCATTGGCAGTGTTGCTAGAAACCACCTAGACATAGGTTGCCAAAGCATTTTGTTTCGAATCCGCTCCTCTCTTATACTAGACCCTCTCTAATTTACAGTAATGTTCCACCACATGCTCAAAAATGTACAGACAATCCATTTGGCGTTCAAAGATGATTTCAAAGACACAAAAATGGGATGGGAAGAATTAGTCAAATTTAAGAGAATCATGTATATGTTTAAATAGATAAAATCAGATACGATCTCACCAAGTTAGTCCAAATGAATCCAGAGGAAACATTCGTACTATTGTTGCTATTGTTTACGGTTTGCTTAATGGGGATGAACATAAACTAGTCCCGTTCTATGTAGAACTTGTTTGAAGTGTGCAAATGTAGTGAACCTCCGGCTTTTGATAAAAGATAGTCGATTGTAGTCGATTGCTAGATCCGAGTGTAGGTAGCCAAGTATCAGGTCCAGCAACTTGCAATTCCTTGACGCGAATACGACGAACAATGGAATATCTTGGTTCCAATAAAGGTTCCTCTTCGTTTTCGAAAACGTATGTCAGCGCCAAATCGCAGCCAATACAACAGCATGACGTACAGCCAGTATCCCTTCGGGGGATGGAATGCAGTTCTGCATACGTCTGATTTCTTTTGAAATGGATAATCACGTTCTTGTCCATCTTCGAAAATGTAAAACGGATTAATAATCAAATAAGCATAAAAAACTCCGAGGAAAAAAACGAACGTCATGTTCATTCTCACGCGCAGCCTACTCATTAGGAAAAATTCAATTGAAATATTTACAAATTAATTTTCTCTTTAAGTTGACTCCTTCTTGATATGATGAGCAGTTCTTTGAAAAATAAAATAAACACATTAAAAATTCATTTAAAATAATCACATTTTTTCCCTGTTGTTCTTTGATAGATATATTTTTTTTATGAAAAATACAATTGAAACACTCACAAATAATGTGTCTCTTGGAGTTGACTCCTTTCTTAGAGCATTAGCTGTTCTTTGACAGATAAACTTTGAAAAACTCCATTGCGATGATCGCAAATCGCTTCTCTCTTAGATCTTTATATGATGAGTAGTTCTTACAAAAATAAAATAGTTTAAAAAATTCAATTGAAATAATCACAAATTATTTTTCTCTTGGAGTTGAGTTATGAAAAATTCTTTGGAAATACTTACAAATATTTTTCTTTTGGAGTTGATT
This sequence comes from Ochlerotatus camptorhynchus, assembly GCF_037179485.1. Classification (NCBI taxonomy): domain Eukaryota; kingdom Metazoa; phylum Arthropoda; class Insecta; order Diptera; family Culicidae; genus Ochlerotatus; species Ochlerotatus camptorhynchus. Next base: position 1,326,319 of record NW_027040849.1, read on the forward strand.
CCTTCTTTACATCATGAGGTGTTCTTTGACAGATAAAATAGTATGAAATTTTAAAATAACGGTTTTATTTCAATTTTATTGAATTTGAACAATGAGCTACTAACAGGTAAGTAAAAATAAATTTCAAATCATTTAAAAACTATGAGATTTTCAAAGTTGCAAAAAACAGTGGTTTATCCAGTTTGTTTCATCCTCGAGAATTTATTTATTCTTTATTAAAGTTTTTTTTATATTTCATTTTTCAGCTCCCAAGTTTTTCACAATCACACATGGCAAGCATAGGTACATCCAGCAGCAAACATGTATTTGAAATTTTTTCGTCACTCGGCAGCAACCATTGTGTGGTCCTCCTTATTGTTCTTCATCAGCAGTTTTTTCAGTCGATGCATCGTCGACTTTGCAAAGCAACCGTTTCGTGATGAATGTGTGAGTGCTGACCACGTTTTGCGTCCATTATTGCTACAATGGAAGTGCTCTGACCCTCGTTGGCGAATCTGCCATACAAGTAAAGCACTGGAAGCGGCTCCCGTTCTGGTAGAGGAGGCTTATTGGATAGCGGAAGAAAAAATGTTTATTGTGTTCTACCTTTTGACTATAGTTTCAAGATGTATTGTATAATGAACAAGAATCTTCGGTTCTGTAAAGTTAATTCGGTTGAGCCTTGTCAAATAAATTAATAAAAAAAATACATATAAAATACATCAGTATTGCAAACGGCCTTAGTAGGCATAATTTAAAACCTGCTTTATCACTTGGCCATAAAGCTTATTTCTGATAACGGGCTTAAAATGTTAATGAAAGTCGGCTCCTCATAGTGTCCCGTTACGCTAGAATGTGTCTAACATGTCTCGATTGGAACTTGGGGCTTGTCGCCATCTTAGTTATTTCAACCAGTTCCCAAAATGACTCCAATCAAAATGGCACACGATGTATGATCATTCAGGCTATTGCCCTCTCTTATCACGGTTTGAGCATGTCAGTTAATCCGGTCCAATAATGTTTAACATAGCATTTTCCTTAAAATAAGCAATAATAAAATATTGGTATGTCTTATGAGCTACATTCTAAGATATCCATGCATCAGTTGGGGGGCATAACTCCGATTCCTTCGGAGAAGTGCAGTGCAAATGCATCGCAAAAATCCATCAACAGAATGCTGGTCCCTGATCTTTTCATCTCATCCGGATATCTACTCTATGAGTGCATCCTTATCCACACGAATTCTTTCCCCGTCTCTGCGAGTGATTGCAATTACACTTATGATGCTCTGTAGGAGACGGCAGCCTATAAGCCTTTGCGTTTTCTTCGTGTTCCGCATTTTGCCCTAAAACCCACCCCGCCTTTCGCCAGGAGGGCGAGAGTGAGCCTGGCGCAGGATTTCTTGTGATTTATCGAGATACACACAGCCGCCGTCTGCCATTCTGCTTCCTCACACTACCTACTACCATAAACTGAGAGACACACGAAAAAAAGATTTCGCAAACTTGAGAACGAACTCTCAAAGCAAAATTTAATGAAAATCTCTTTTCAGGAAGATTGCAGTTTTCCATCCTTCAGCTTTCACTTTTCGCTCGATATGTTGCCGGGGCATGCTTCCCATGTTGTTGAGGGGTACTTGACTTGTTGGCTTGATGTTCGCCGTTTCCTCTAGGAGTAATCCTGTTGAAAGTATTACAATCACACTGCTGAAGAGCGCAGATTTCAGAAATCCTTTCAAGTCAGTTATCCGATGGAAAGTAGATCTGGTTAGGTTTTAGGGTGATTTATGCATCGAAATACCGTAGACCGAAGGGTTGTGCGATGCAATCTTGAGAGTAAATATGTTCCTTCGATAATTTTAGAGATGGGAGGCAATGTGACTGAAAGGATTGACTGGAGAAAAAAGCAATCTTTGATAGCGCTTATCCATGTTAAATGAGTGGTTTTACGAATCTATTTGAACAGTCTTGGTTTTGTAAGTAAGCTTGCTGCAAAAATAGGCGTGATTCAAAAAGTTCGCACCAAGGACCAATGCTCATTTAGCATAAAATCACTTGTATGTTACAAGAAGAGATTGTAAGGTATGTATTTGACACATGACACCTTCCATTTCGATTTCTGAGAGTGACAATCAGCTATATGATCGCTGAATGAGTGAGTGAAAAACGAAGCTGAATTTACAGGTATTAGGTGTCAAACACATACCATAAAATATGACCCTATCAGCCAATGATTTCATAATTCCAATAAAAAAAATTATTTTATGTGAAATGAGTATATTTGTGTCGCAGATTTCCTCCCTAAAAACCTACTTCAATCTTAAAATAGAACCAAATCAGCGTAAATTCCAAGTTCAAACAACAGCACGTTCTTGTCATATTTATCTTACGATTTGCCTCTCTCTGTCTCTCTCTCTCCCTCCAAAACATAACAACCTCGGTGCACAGCTTAACTAAAAGACGAAGGATTTGTGATGAAAAATGCCTCGATTGTTTTTCCTAATGGCTGATTCTTCATTTTTGTTTTGCTCCGTAAACAGCCAACGATGACTCCAGGGCAGAAGGACGAACGAGGTTGCAATTTTCCGGAGGTCAGGGAAAATCTTTCCCTGGCATTCCAGAGCGTGTGTAGGCTGTGTTACGTTTCAGCAGCCGAGGCAAAAAAAAAAAAAAGTGGCACGGAATCCCGTCGCTGTAATTGATGGGAATTCTTTGGCAGTGTGGAACTGCCAAAAGAGTTTTCGTCGTCACGTCAGCCGGGATGTTTATGACGAATTTCACTGAAGCAACAATTTGAGCTGCCTTTTAGAGTTTTAAAGACGGTATACTAGAGAACGTGATGGAATTTCGTTAAAAAAATGACGTGCCATTCGAAACGTTAAGTAAAGATGTTGTCGTTGAAATTTATATTAATTGTGAGTAGGAAATTCTAGGGATTTCAGCTTAGTTTGTTGTCGACTTTCAGTGAATCCTAATGCAACAATTTGGCAAAGGTTTGTATTTCCAAGTGTGGCTCTTTTGGCTGAAACAGCTGAACTCCGTTTCCATCCCTGTAATCCGAATAGGCAAGTCTTCCGATTCGTTCCATTCCGACTCGTTCCGCAATCTGTGCCGAGTAGAAGCTTGAACAGTCCGCACTTACCAGTGAATATCCTAGCTGCTTGGCTTGATCGAACTGCCCTTGGAATAACCTTGCTCCAATGGACCGTCCACGATAGTCCGGATGAACAGCCACAATTTCGATGTCGTAGCATTTTTCAACGTTAAATCTTTGAAGAACGTTTACCGATTGCTGTAAATGAGCCAACAGCTTCAAACTGTCGCGCCATTTTTGAGTTTTAGCTTGCTCAGCCGCTTCCAGCAAGTCATCCACGTATCCTGAGTAGATGGGATTAGCGATAGATAGTCCAACCAGTCGATTTTCACTATGGCGATCCACTGCTTTCACTGCCATCCCTTGGAGCAGGAATGAAACGGAGAACTCGACATCGTCGTCCGCTGGGCTACTGCCCCCGATGTATGAATTGTTCATCGGTTCATCTTTGTAGTAGTACTTGATAGCGAAATCCAACGCAGAATCGTAATCTTTCGGCTCCGCGACACTGAACTCCAGTGAATCATTGCAACAGGTGGACTCTTCCATGCGTACTCGGATTTAAAAACATCGACCGATGAGGAGCGCTATTTATATGTCATCACCGATGCAGACCTGGTTCACATCAAGAAATAGGCAATAAAAAAAAACATTATCTATACATTCGATAACGAGTGTATTTTCTTTCTGTTCAATTTACCGAGCAGCAGCTGTACCTGTAATTATCTGGGCATAAATGCTTTACATGGTACCAGATGCATCGATGCACTGCCAGCAGAACCAATTATATTGTTTTGAAAAATGATTGCATCTCGGTGTGGATCTCGTTGTCTGGTTGAAAGATCTGCAAGCCCTCTTTGTTTCGATAGTCGGCAAGTGCAATCTTATGAATGCACTCAAAGCCCAGCTTTTTCATAATTTTTGCCGTAAATACACTGGAGCAATCTACGTACACCGCGACGAATCCTCGCCGTTTGGCCAACTCGATTTGTCTCTTCACTAGCTCCCTGGCAATCGATCTGCCCTGGTAATCCGGATGAACCGCTACCATCTGAATCTCATAAGGTGCTTCGTACTTTTCCGGAACGTTTGCCTCCTGCTGCACGTATGCCAAAAATTGCAGCACATCGGCCCACTTCTGCTCCTTGGCCTCGTCCAGCATGGCATGTACATCACTCTCCTCTCCAATGTATTCCAGCGAAAGCCCAATAATTCGTCCACTACCGTCAACTGCTCTGATTCCTAAGCCTTGCTTCAGATAGGCAACAGTAAATTCTACGTCTTCCTGGGCCGGTTCCTTCCCGTTGATGTAGGCCCGGTTCATCGGTTCGAAAGGGTAGAAATACTGCAGAATAAATTCACGAGCATCTGGGATTCCATCCGGCAGGACGGGTTCGAACGTGACGGTGTTCATTGCGTGGTGCAATGATTGATGGTACTTACAGACTGGCAAGGCAATTACGCCATGACTATTACCTACGACTATTATGCGAGACGTGCTGACTGAGATACGCTTACTTATCGGGCCATCGTGTGCTGAAATTGGCGTTTGTGTGGAGGAGAACGTTGTATGACTGTCTTCTCTGATAAGAAGTGATGGGTTAATGATGGCAAGATATTCGCATTCTGTTGCTTACGATTAGTCGATGTTCCATGTGTCTATATTGATTAAAACTCTGGACAGACCATGTAATTTGTTGCTTGCCAATAATTGCTCATGAGCTTATTTTTCATACGTTAACGTTGTTGTTGTAGTTGCTGAAATTTTCCTTTTTTTTTTTTTTTCAAATGTTGCAAACTTTGCAGCGGAAATGGCTATTAATATTCACATTAACAAAGTTGATGTACTTTATGAACGTTTTTAAAATATAATTTCTCATCGCTGTATTGGCCGTACAAGATCGTCGAAGCTCAGCCTCTGCCAGCCGCCGAGCGTCGTCGTCAATTTTCGCTGGATGTGTGCCCAAGCTGCAGCAACTCGAGGGCACTCACAAAACTTATGTTGCAAAGTCTCGATTACTACAGCACCTAGGCGCTTAATACAAAGGTTACACACAAGGAAGAAGTGTTAGTTTGTTTACTAAAATGAACTATGCCCATTTTTTTTTATGGCATGTTTTGCTATACGAAATACTCCTCGTGTTTATTATAGAGATGGGCGATCCGCTCCCGAGCTGTTCTTAAGACCCGATCCACTTAAGTGAGCGGATGACCGCGGTTAATTTTATTAGGAACCGCAGCTCACCAGCTCACTATATCACAAGTCTAAACCATTCAGTCCGTCACTTACAGCGGAATTTTTAAAAAAAGGACTTATTACTCCACTTACGCATTTAACAGCCTCCGCGTAAACCAAGATGCGCGCGTAATACAATATGTGCCTATTGATCGATAGCATCAACGGTAAAAGCGAACTTCCAAGCGGTTGTATGGGAGAGAGAGACATATGTACATGTGTTACATGATGTTGAATTTCTACTGGTATTATCCAATCCTAATATGTATCCGGCTCTTATTGCTGATGTTATTACTCCAGCATATGTGCCCTCACCTATCCTCTCATAATTATTGGGTCATTCTCTGAAACTTGTTCACCGCACCAAAGAACACAGCTTTGAAACCAAGCACCGCATCAAGGTTGCCGGATTGTTTTTTGTCACCAGTACAATTTATTAAGTAAATATAAAATATTTCAGAGCCACTGGCAACCCTTGCTTCGATGCTGAGAACCAAAACAAACAGTTGTCAAAAATGTAAAAGGAAATCTGATTCGATCTCGGTTTCGAATGTTTTTGAGGAAAATTATCTCGTTGAGGCTGGGATTAACGGTAAGATATTAATAAATATTGCTTTCTGTCACATATCAGATAACTACCGTATTTAATTCACAGTTTTATACGTTAGACAGGACGTTAGCAATGGACCAGCGAGACGAGGATTCAGATGAAGAAATAAACCAAGAAGTGGAATACCTAATCGAGGACCCGCTGTATAATGCTGGCCAGGATGAGGACCCATTTGCCGAAGACGAACTTTCAAACAAGTCGGATGCTCCAGACTGCTCAACACTTGTCAACTATACGATAAACCCATTTTTGAATCAGTGAATTCGCAAGTGTTGATTCAATACGAGAGGCAGGAGATTTAGCTGAGGAAGCAGTAGAGCAAAAACGATTCTACTTTCTGGCCAATTATTTCGTGAAGAAGTATACGAGGCAAAAAAAGGTGTATGCATCAACGAAAAAACAAACGTTCCCGAAAAAGTATCCGGAGACAGTCTGTCAGATGTCTTTGAGTGCATATGGAGCTTCGTCAAACCACATCTCTGCCGGGAAATTGATGTGAATGAAGTTGACGGGATCAAAGTTTCGTGGTCTGCGAAAGAAGATCCAGATATTCGCAATATCAATAACTTCGTCTACCTACGGGACGCAAAAAGAAAGACCATGATTAAATTGGACCAGCTAGGAGAGGGAAAAATCATGCTAAACTGGAGAGAGAAAACTTTGTCGGTGAGAAAACTATCAATGTGTTTGCATTCGCCTACTCCCAATCCGTCAGTTCTGTGGCTATCTGGGAAGAAGTCAACAAATGCCTTTTTCAACCAAGTGAAACAGACAGAGCTGGAGCACCAAGCAACGTAAACCTCGATGAGTTGGTCCAACATTTGAAAGAGCAAAACTCCCACTTGAGAAGCCACGATTCTGGATGGATTCAGTGGGCCAACTGGATTCACGCATCTCCAGCTCATCTTCAGACTGGGTTGGTATGTTTTCGTCCCTTCCTATCTCTGAAGGAAGCCGATCAGCATGTGTGCGTGAAGGTCTGGTGGTTGTTCAAAACATCGTAGACAATCTCGCCCCCAGTGTTCAAGTGTTGTGTGATAAAGCGGAACAACTGTTTACTGTTTTCGACGTAGTTTCTCTTCAGGTGCTTTTTGCAGATTCCAAAGATCACCTCGATTGGATTGAACATCGGGCAATATGCAGACAAGAAGATGGGTAGAATGCCCAGGGATCGAATATATATTATGATATTTTTATCACAATGTATTCTAGCACCATCCATTATCCATACAGAATCGTGCCCTGGATACGTTTCTGCTTTTCCACTTTGAATTTCAAACTTCCGGATGCACTCGAAAAACTTTTGATGAGTAAAAGTACCTTCTGTTCTATACGATTCCAGCAGCCCTGTTTGTCCTAGAAAGCATAAGTAGGATTCCCGTGGGCGCCTGTTAAATCCACCGCGATAGATGACCTTTTTTCCTTTAACTCCATATCCGTAGTTCCGCAGCATGTCACGAGAATCGAATGAAACCTCGTCGATGAAAACAATTTGGTAAAGCTCCCACTTGAAAACTTCTAGCTCGTCAGCATACTTGATAATGGGCCGTATGAATAAAAAGAGTTTACTTTACTTTCCCGTGCTTTTCTTACGGGTAAAGTAAAGTAAACGCTTTTATTCATACGACCTAATATGAAATATTTATATCGAAATTGTCATCAAAATAGTTTTATAGTGATTAATTAGTTTTATACCTGAGAATATCCACCTTCCGAATTTGAATGGCCCGTCTTTCAACCTTCTTCCATGTCAGTCCAGCAGTTTTCAAAATCCGAATGACGGAAGCAGCGCTGATAAAGATTTTGAAATGCTTTTGGAAGCGATCTCGTGCTTCATCTATGAAGATCACAGGTTCCTTGTAATACAAATCCAGCAGCCATTGTCGTTGCATGGTTCCAAAACGTCGATAAACTTGTGTTCGGTGCTTTCTTGAGAAGACTCCGTCGCGCTCGTACGTGCGTATTCATTGGCATATGATGGATTTTGATTTACTAAATATTTTTGCCAGAGAAGCACGGTTCGAGAAAATAAAACGCGTAGAGGCAATGATAAACTGTATTAACACTTGCATGATTATTATGTACACGGTGCAAAATATCTTCGTGGGGCATTTTACGTGACAAATTAAAAATATTTATTATTAAAGGATGTAAATTTTGAATCAAAGTGCTCGATGGATAAATATTAACTCTCATCAGGCGCAAAAGTTCAATGTTTGTTTACAAAATTTTGACAGGCTGCCCAACCGCGGCCTTTGCTTGAAGCGCGGCCGTTCCTTTCGTCAGGCATACGCCGCGTGAAATTTTGGGGAAATACCCCAATATCTATGGGAGCGGAAGATTCGCACAAAAGCAAATAACCGAAAAGTGAAATGCAGCTCTCCACCTCACAGCTCAGCTCCAGATCCAAATCATCAACCCGGATGATTCACTGGAAGCTGTTTAGGATGACAGCTCTCCGACCCATCCAGCTCTCGGACCCGTTCGGCTCTCGGACCCGTTCGGCTCTCGGACCCGTTCAGCTCTCGGACCCGTCCAGTTCTTCGGATCTTTTTGCTCTTGATTCTTTACGATTCAGCTTTTGATCCGAGTTGATGATTTGAAGCTGAAGCCGAGAATAGTGAGAGCAATTCTCGCGTCACTTTCAAAAACATGTTCAGCTGTTCTTATCGTGCAAGACGCTTAGTAATACTTTCTTTTTCGAACTATGGGAAAAATTAACCCTAATATGTAGCCAAGTTATTAACGAAAGAGAGAGTCGATGAAGAGATTTTATCAATGCAGATTGATCTTATTGAAAAGTGTCGCGATAGTTCAGCAATAAAATCTGTATGTAGACTGAATTGCATAGCATGAGAAAAGCGTTACAAAAATATCATCGCGTGTGATATAGTTGTAGCTCTCTCGCACATTATTTTTGCTCTTAATGATATGTTGTTGGCACATTTTGCGCGCATTTTGGTTTACGCGGTCGCGTTAGTGGCGTTTTCAATTGAAAAGAAGAACCATGTTGTAAGCTACGGGTTTATTGGATTAGACTACCTTTACGATTTTATGAAGTTTTAAGCTTATTGGTTTAGGGTCACGAAAACCACTTTTTCAATTTTGAATTGTTTTAATTACTATGTGAGCTAAAGAGCTGTTCGAAATAATCGGCTCTCATTAGTGAGCTGGACGGGTCTTATCCGCTCAGCCAGATGAGCTGTTTTGCCCACCACTAGTTTATTAGCGAAATTCATATCAAAGATTGATTAGTTGCGTAGGAAATCAGTTTGGCACGGCATTTGTGACCAGCATACACCTTCCGTTCGTATTAAACAGGTCAAAAACTGTCCAAATCCGCCCATACAATTTTTTTGTTTTGAATTTCTGCATGGCAAAATAGTGAACTTTTCGTGATCATAACGGCAAAGAACTCACCAACACTGGGAGACCGTGAGCTCCTGCCCACCTGTCATAAAACAATCTCGCTACCGCACAGTGCTGACAATTTGGGTCGTTTGCACGGCCGATGACGTTCATCAGTCTACGGTGCTCCGCCTTCTCGTTCACTAGCAGGTAGAGATCAGAACGCTAGCTCGACGATAGCCTTATCGATGATGTGTTCATCCAGATATTTTTTCCAATTGATGTCTGGATGGTTTCGTTCCACTCTGGGTAGCTCAGTTTGTTCCAAGTAGAAACGATGGATTTGATCGCTGGAGGGGTTTTGTTGGATATGGTGTGGAAATAAGGGAATTTGCTGTGAGAGTAGTTTTAGGCAAGGAAGATCGGCAAGGGGAGGAATATTATGGGCGAAAAGGGACTGATTATAGGGAAGGGAAACGATTTCCTGCAGGTGACGATTGACTAGAAGCGCTTTGCAATTGATCACTGGCAGTTGCAGTTTCAATCCACCCTGCTCTCTGCTGCGCGCCAACTGCTGCATTGGGACTCGTGCGGGTAGCCCACGAAAAAGGAAAGTCCCCATCGTTGATGTTAGCTTCGCCGTGTGAGCATATTGCGGTGAAATAACACCTTCGCTGTGATGAAGATGTTCAGCAGTAGCACTTTCTGCTGCAGGGAAAGGGAACGCATGTTATGCAACCATATGAGTTGTGAGATCATGGATAATAAAGCGTCCCAGTTTAGTTTTACCATCAGCCGCACTGAGTTGGTGAAAATAGCGCCCAGTACCTTGACATTCTCCTTTGTCTGCAGCCCTGGTGTCGTCAGTGGATCTCCATTGATGAAAGCGACATCGATCGCCACTGTTTTCATCCGATTTAGCTTTGCCCTGGATACGATCTCGAAACTACCAATCAGCAAATAAATACGCTCGATCGTGTGCTTTGACGTGGCAATCACCGGGATGTCATCAGCATACGCAACGCAAAGGTCACCAGCGCACATACGCTCCATCCTAGGCGAGTAAGAGAGGTGACACAGTCGGAAGAAGTGTTAGTTTGTTTACTAAAATGAACCATGCCCATGGTGTTATGGCAAGTTTGCTATAATAAATGCTTCTCGTGTTTATTAGCGAAATTCACATCAAAGATTGCTAGAGATGAACTAGCCTAAGGCTAAAAATCTCTTAACTAAAGAATTAAAAAAAAAAAAAAACATCAAAGATTGATTAATTGCGTAGAAAATCAGTTTGGCACGGCATTTGTGACCAGCATACACCTTTCGGTCATAAAAACTGTGGGCAGGAGCTCACTGTCTCCCAGTGTTGGTGAGTTCTTTGCCGTTAATGTTCACGAAAAGTTCACAATTTGGCCATATAGAAATTCAAAACAAAAAATTTTATGGTCGGATTTGGACAGTTTTCGACCTGTTTCATACGACCGGAAGGTGTATGCTGGTCATAAATGCCGTGCCAAACTGATTTCCTACTCAATAAATCAACCTTTGATGTGAATTTCCCTAATAAACACGAGGAGCATTTCTTATAGCAAAACTTGCCATAACAAAATGGGCATAATTCATTTTAGTAAACAAACTAACACTTCTTCCTTCTGTGTCACCTTTCATTCAGCTCCTATGTAGAACTCTACCGGCAAACCATCGATTCCTGGTGATTTACGTTTTTGCGACGTTCGGATGGAGTTTTTCAACTCGTCAATGCTGATCTCTGTCATAAAGCTGGGTTCAAATATGGCAAGTCAATTGATCATGTCAGTTGAATTCAACTGACTTGAACGCGAATTGAATGTGTAAACCATGCCTATCAACTGACTTAATCAACTCGCTTGAATTGAAAAAAGTTGAACCAGGCTCAACTTTTGAAGCCAATTGAATTCAACTGAGTTGATCAAGTGACTTGCCTAGTCTAAACCCAGCTTTAGAGCTGCGTTGGCTTCGTCGTTCTCGGATACGGCTCTCTCAGTTTCGAACATTTCTCGATGAACATTTCAAATGGTCCTATCTGCTTTGATCGATTCTCTTAATCGACTTTCTCTTTTCATAACCACTGCTATGCAAACAGATTTCGCGCTAATTCTACCACATATTTTGATAAAGAAGGTTCTTATCTAGCGTCCAAAATGTCAAATACAACAGGGAAAGGTTTTGCAGCTGAGTTATTGACGAAAGAGAAAGTCGATGAAGAGAATCGATTAATGCAGATAGGACCATTTGAAATGTTCATCGAGAGTTGTTTTTTTTACGCCGTCTATCACCCAACTGGAAACTGGATATGTTCTCGTCGGCTATAAACGCCTCGTTGATGCGGATAAAGTTTTGCGCAAACTACGGCTGCAAAGTGAGCATTTCTAGATAGAGCTGGAATTAGGGCGTAACAGCTTTTGTAAACAATGGCTTCTCTCGATAATTTCTCGAAAGGCATGACTATCCCTGGCAAATCTATATTACCATCGAATAGGGGAAGACTTCCCCTACCCGATGGATATGTTGGTTGGTGTAGGCGTGCCTTGAGTTGCTAGAAATCAACGAGAGAAGTCATTGTTTACAAAAGCTGTTACGCCCTAATTCCAGCTCTATCTAGATTTGTGCTTTTACGCGCTTGATGGTCACCAGCATGGAGGGATTCTGGTAATAGCCATCATATACGAGTCGTAATTGCTCGTAGAGACGTTGTTGTTCAGCGTTGAAAGTCCTGAAAACTTCACTTGACTTCCAGCGGAAGAAAGATTTTATTTTTGGCTTCGCGCATGAGAGCCACCATGTCAAACAGCTGAGGAAAATTCTCCGTTGGCGAATCCAAAACTGCCATCGCAGTTGGAATTCCTCTAAGTTCTCGGCGGTTAAGAGGTAACACAGCTTGCATTAACTCGAACTTGTCCCCACTTACTCGAGGATTTCTGTAAAAAAAAATAACTGTCAAACCTACCTCGACTCGCTTGTCTCTATGAATACCAGGGTGGCCCAAAATTGTACTTTGTCGGCAAAATTGGGGGCTCACCCTTCAAATGATAGCAAACGGTAAAACAAACAAACTTTTTTGTGTCAGCAAATGTTGGGAATTGCATATCAATGGGGTTCATTTTTAATTTGCACTTTTAGTAACCCTATCAACATCAGAAATTAATGTTTATGGTAGCCTTATTTGCCGTTATGGTTTTTATTCTGGGTTCCGTTTCGCAATGTTGCATTTCGCGTGCATCTAGCGAAATTATTTAAGTATGAGCAACTTTTGAACTCTTCATCGGATTTCTTTGGAATTTTAGTAAAAATTTCGTTGGGAGCATCCCAAATTTTCAATCAATTTAGAGCCCAAATTTCATTAGATTTCATATCAGAATTCCTCTGGCTGGCGACTCCCTCTGATAATTCTTTCAATTTTTTCCATAATATCTTAAGAATTCTCTTCAAGCCACTTCAGGAATTTTGTCTCGAAAACTCTTCGGAATCACTCTTATTTTCTTTTTGAACTGTAGTTGCCTCAATAGCAAGAAATTACCTCAATAACTCAATTGTTCCATTATATTTTTTTATAATATGCGTCAGATTTTCATTAATATACCCTTCAGAGAAACCTTTAATATATCCTTAGATTGTATTATATCAGAATTACCTCAGCGGCGCCGGTGGTGTAGTGGTAAGCGTGATTACCTCTCACCCCAGCAGGCCTGGATTCAATCCCAGTCGGCGCCACCGGGATGTTCTGAGGCATAACATCTCTGATCACGCCCAGGGAAGTAAAGCCAGCCGTTGGTCCCCGGTTCATGAGTTGATGAGTCGATAGGTAGGGTCCAGGTGTGGGAGCTGCCTTCCTGGCGTTGGTAGCATTGCACACTGGGGACAAAATCGAAACAATGTGTTAAAATTCAATAACTTCGGTGCTCGCTGGAACAAGAGACTAAAAAATAGTCATTCTTATAGAAAAAAGCCTCAGGAATCGATTGAAATAGGTTTCATCTTGGGCACGATAGGGTAAGTTGGGGTTTTTCACAGTTTTGCCCTAAAATCTCATATTTTGCATGATTTGAATGCTGTATCTCAAGATACCGATGATATAGACGGATAATTTCTTCGGCAAAGTTGATCAGGAGGTCAAGGACTGTTGGATGATGGACAGAACAATTCGGAATTCCTCCGCCAGGTGGCACTAGTGAGCATTCGAAGTGAATATGTTTGCGCTGCTGTATCTCAAGATCCTGACTATTTAGACGGATGATTTCTTGGGCAAAGAAGATCAGGAGGTCAAGGATTGTTGGATGATGGACAGAACAATTCGGAATTCCTCCAATAGGTGGCGCTAGTGAGCATTCGAAGTGAATATGTTTGCGCTGCTGTATCTCAAGATCCTGACTATTTAGACGGATGATTTCTTCGGCAAAGTTGATCAGGAGGTCAAGGACTGTTGGATGATGGACAGAACAATTCGGAATTCCTCCACTAGGCGGCACTAGTGAGCATTCGAAGTGAATATGTTTGCGCTGCTGTATCTCAAGATCCTGACTATTTAGACGGATGATTTCTTCGGCAAAGTTGATCAGGAGGTCAAGGATTATTGGATGATGGACAGAACAATTCGGAATTCCTCCACTAGGTGGTGCTAGTGATTATTGAAAGCGAATATATTTGTGCTGCTGTATCTCAAGATCCTGACTATTTAGACGGATGATTTCTTCGATAAAGTTGATCAGGGGGTCAAGGATTGTTGGATGATGGACAGAACAATTCGAAATTCCTCCACTAGGTGGCGCTAGTGATTATTGAAAGTGAATATATTTGTGCTGCTGTATCTCAAGATCCTAACTATTTAGACTGATAATTTATTCGGCAAAGTTGATCACGAGGTCGAGGACTGTTGGATGATGGGCAGAACAATTCGGAATTCCTCCACTAGGTGACGCTAGTGAGCATTTGAAGTGAATATGTTTGTACTGCTGTATCTCAAGATCCTGACTATTTAGACGGATGATTTCTTGGGCAAAGTTGATCAGGGGGTCAAGGATTGTTGGATGATGGACAGAACAATTCGGAATTCCCCGCTAGGTGACGCTAGTGAGCATTTGAAGTGAATATGTTTGTGCTGCTGTATCTCAAGTTCCTGACTTTTTATACGGATGATTTCTACGGCAAAGTTGATAAGGAAGTCAAGGTACAATCCGGAATTCTCTCGCTAGATGGCGCTAGTGACCATTTGAAATGAATATGTTTGTGCTACTATATGTTCATGTATTCTTCATTGTGTGTGTGTGTTTGTGTGTGTATGTGTGTGTGTGTGTGTGTGTGTGTGTGTGTGTGTGTGTGTGTGTGTGTGTGTGTGTGTGTGTATGTATGTGTGTGTGTGTGTGTGTGTGTGTGTGTGTGTGTGTATGTGATGGAGGCGAACCAGCCTAAGGCTGAAAGCCTCCTAAATAAAGCTAAATTAATTAATTAATGTGTGTGTGTGTGTGTGTGTGTGTGTGTGTGTGTGTGTGTGTGTGTGTGTGTGTGTGTGTGTGTGTGTGTGTGTGTGTGTGTGTGTGTGTGTGTGTGTGTGTGTGTGTGTGTGTGTGTGTGTGTGTGTGTGTGTGTGTGTGCGTGCGTGTGTGAGCCACAGGGACACATCTGTGGTACTTATCCAACGGAACATTCAAATGTCTTCTTCATCGCTCTCCTCGTTAAGTTCACCGGGGTCATCATCTTCTTCGTCACTCTCTTCGATGAGTTCACCGGAGTCATCCGCTTTTCCATGGTTTTCATCGCTGTCATCTTGTTTCAAGGTGTATTCGTCCAGCCTCTCTTCGAACCTGGCATCAGTACTTCTCGATTGTCTGCTCTGGTTAAAAAAACAGGCAAGCTTTGGGTCAGACCTAGTCAAAGCTTCGGTCATCATGTCGGTCAAATTTTCTTCCGGAGACGTTTTCCGAGCTAGATGTGGCCGAATGAATTTATAAACCTTATGGCAACGTTCACTGGACTGCTCGTCAACAAAGTTCATGGTATAAGGCTGGATGTTTCAATTGCAGGAAAAGAAAACAAAACATTTATGATTGTGATTCGATATACTATTAAATCTAAGCTTACCAATTTTTCAATGAAATTTGCTAGATGCATGTACTTATGTATGGATGGCGGCAATTTCATTAGGTATGGGAATTCATTGAAAATCTGCTTTTCAAGAGTGTTATACAACTCCATAACTTTGGTAGGATCCAATACTCTAGAAGAAAGCGCCAGGCAACTGATGAGCCGCAGATTTTCCACCAGGTCCTTGTGTACGCCGATGATTTTTGCAAATTTTCCGGGTTCTGCCAATAAACGATGGGCCATATTGCCGTTATTGCAGCTTCCGGACCCACCAATCTTAGGACGGTTGATGTTCATGCCATACTCACGTTCTAGTTCATCAGGTATTTCACGGGCTTTCTTTTTAACTAGGGGATTCGTGTATGCCGGGTGGTCAGGAACGGATTTTTTCGCTGCATTTTTGATCAACCATTCAACGGCGTTGAGACGTGAATGAAAAAACGATGGACCAATATGGGGATCAGCATTCGGAACACAAAGCGGACATACATGTGTATCCTGATTCCCTACAATTGCATTGGCCGCTTTCCCATCTATCATTGTATACATTGCCGAAATATAAACGCACACACGTAAATCACCGGAAATTACTTCCACCGGATCCAGATTCAAGGAATCAACCTCTGCAAAAAACTGCTCAAACATGGACTTGGTAAGCGAGTTGGTCTCTTTAGTCCAATTCATAGAGCGTATTCTGCAGAACGAATCTGACTGGGGATTCGGGTTCCGCCAAATATCCTCTCCTCTTTCGGATACTAACAACAGGCTCATAAAATGCTCGGAGAGAAGAGAATCATCCTCTTTTAAAAAGCCAGTCTGGTTGTAGTGCGTAAAACCTGTAGCAGAGTCCGGACCAGCCGTGACATGCAATTTACAAGTCAACACTTTCTGGTTTAACTTTGAAATCCTGTCTGCTACATCATCCAGTTGTAGAATCCGTGTCAAATCACATATAACCATATCACGGATTAAAACGCTTGATGATAAGTATCCTTTTTCTCGGTTTGGAGTTGAGAACGGTGGAATTATGGTTTTTCTAAATTCAGCTACTTTTTTCCAGGGCTGCAAAATTGCAATACCTAAATGGGACAATATGAAGGGACTAATAACAATGCACATCTCTAAAATTGATCAAAGATTTAGAAACTTGACCTATTTTAAACAAAAAAATGTTCTACTAAGTATTTCTTTTATATATATACGTTAATTAAACTGTCATACCTAGATGCTTCTTAGTGAATCGAGCCAGCTCTCCATATTTGGTTTTACTTAACCCAAGTTTTGATTTTATCGCCAAAGATGATTCCTCCAAACACAGAGATGTTCCACGAACAGAGTCAACGGATTCGATGGTCTCTTTTGCCCAAACCTCACCACCGCTCAACAAGTGCTGTAAGATTTGAGCAGTTGCTGGATTAGCAGCCTTTATGGCAGCAATTTTGGCTGAATACAGCAAGTTATCAAGACATTGTTCTTTGAAAAGTCCGATACTGCGTCTGTATTTCGAAAATCTTGTCAACTGGCTAAACTCCTTGCGCTTTCGACCTCGAGGCTTTAGGGTTGACGGTGTTCGCTGACTGTTGGAACTGGTATCCAAATTCGGAGTGGCAAAAGGAGGTGAAATAGGAGATGATTGTGACGAGGGATCTTTGGGTTTCCTTGAATGGACCCGCGTTTTTTCGAAGGCCTGGATCCTGAGGGTTGGTCTTCAACCTGATAAAATAATTGATGATGTATGATGATGTGATTGATTTTCGTAAAATTTAGAGTCTGCAGTTTTTGTTTAGGATTTTTCTAAAATATTCATACAAATATCAAAGACAAATCTTCTTCTTATCGCGGTTGATGCTATTGATTATTTAGTAACAAGAACAAAAACAGATTTTATCAGTTGTATGTCTTGCTTTACATTATCGCATTTCCACGCTTTAACTAATTTTCATTCAAGTTCAATTTAAATTGGTTTGGAATCCGTTGTTTTTTTTTAAATTTAGCACTTTGCTCAACAGGTACAATTTTTCCGAACTGTTTATTTTTTTTAAATGTTCGACGGTATCGTATTAAAACGTTTCTTCGATAATTTATGCTGCTTTCTAAAATTAAGCACGCCCAGGGATTCTTACCTCGAATATGCTTTCAAGCCATTCTGCATTCTTCTTAAAGAATCGATCCTTACTGTGGGTTTTTGACCATCGCCGATTAAATTGACCAATCCAGTTTTTAACACCTTGCGCAACATCCGCAGGTGCTTTCGACAGTGCCCTAGACACAAAGTCAAGTAAAAGGTTTTTATCTCGACCAGACGCAAAATATTCCTCAACGATATTTTTATTTGACAGCATTTTGCTTAATGAAATTCAGTGAAACACACTTAACACCACGTAAGAACTGCACTACACTGAGCTACTGTCACACAAGAAACAAGAGTAAACAAATAATTCTTTTCGATTGGGTTTCCATGACGACATTTCACATTTTCGGGTCAAAGTGGTCTTCGTGGTTGAGTGGTTAGCGGCGTCACCCGTCTAACAGCTATTTTGCGTGTGCCATGGAGTGAGGGTTCGATTCCCGCTCCAGCCGGTGGAATTTTTTGTAAAGATATAATATATACAATAATGACCCGATATATATTTTCCAATATTCTACGAAACCCATGCGCTATTTCGAGGGTTTTATTGCACCAAAGTTTATCCTAAACATCGATCAAGAAGATTAATGGAAAAGATTTCGAATTATGGATATAGGGAATTACTGAACATTAAAAGAATAATGCGTGAAGGGACTGATAAAATCAGGTCATTACTGTAGTTTATATTTTAATGGATATTAAGAGACCAAACTTGCTTATATGAATCGGAAAAATCCCAATTTATTCACCTATGGTCTGACCCTATTTACACTCAATATGACTACCAATGATCTTATTTGAAAATTCTCACGTCATTTGATGTGGCACATGATCAACCATAACTGAAGAAATCATTCGGCTAAATAGTCAGGATCTTGAGATACAGCGGCACAAATATATTCACTTTCAATAATCACTAGCGCCACCTAGTGGAGGAATTCCGAATTGTTCTGTCCATCATCCAACAATCCTTGACCTCCTGATCAACTTTGTCGAAGAAATCATCCGGCTAAATAGTCAGGATCTTGATATACAGCAGCGCAAACATATTCACTTCGAATGCTCACTAGCGCAACCTAGTGGAGGAATTCCGAATTTTTCTGTCTACCATCCAACAGTCCTTGACCTCCTGATCAACTTTGCCGAAGAAATCATCCGTCTAAATAGTCAGGATCTTGAGATACAGCAGCGCAAACATATTCACTTCGAATGCTCACTAGCGCCACCTAGTGGAGGAATTCCGAATTGTTCTGTCCATCTTCCAACAATCCTTGACCTCCTGATCAACTTTGCCGAAGAAATCATCCGGCTAAATAGTCAGGATCTTGAGATACAGCGGCACAAATATATTCACTTTCAATTATCACTAGCGCCACCTAGTGGAGGAATTCCGAATTGTTCTGTCCATCATCCAACAATCCTTGACCTCCTGATCAACTTTGTCGAAGAAATCATCCGGCTAAATAGTCAGGATCTTGATATACAGCAGCGCAAACATATTCACTTCGAATGCTCACTAGCGCAACCTAGTGGAGGAATTCCGAATTTTTCTGTCTACCATCCAACAGTCCTTGACCTCCTGATCAACTTTGCCGAAGAAATCATCCGTCTAAATAGTCAGGATCTTGAGATACAGCAGCGCAAACATATTCACTTCGAATGCTCACTAGCGCCACCTAGTGGAGGAATTCCGAATTGTTCTGTCCATCTTCCAACATTCCTTGACCTCCTGATCAACTTTGCCGAAGAAATCATCCGGCTAAATAGTCAGGATCTTGAGATACAGCGGCACAAATATATTCACTTTCAATTATCACTAGCGCCACCTAGTGGAGGAATTCCGAATTGTTCTGTCCATCATCCAACAATCCTTGACCTCCTGATCAACTTTGTCGAAGAAATCATCCGGTCAGGATCTTGAGATACAGCAGCACAAATATATTCACTTCGAATGCTCACTAGCGCAACCTAGCGGAGGAATTCCGAATTTTTCTGTCTACCATCCAACAGTCCTTGACCTCCTGATCAACTTTGCCGAAGAAATCATGCGTCTGAATAGTCAGGATCTTGAGATACAGCAGCACAAATATATTCACTTTCAATAATCACTAGCGCCACCTAGTGGAGGAATTCCGAATTGTTCTGTCGATCATCCAACAATCCTTGACCTCCTGATCAACTTTGTCGAAGAAATCATCCGGCTAAATAGTCAGGATCTTGAGATACAGCAGCGCAAACATATTCACTTCGAATGCTCACTAGCGCCACCTAGTGGAGGAATTCCGAATTGTTCTGTCCATCATCCAACAATCCTTGACCTCCTGATTAACTTTGTCGAAGAAATCATCCGGCTAAATAGTCAGGATCTTGATATACAGCAGCGCAAACATATTCACTTCGAATGCTCACAAACGCAACCTAGCGGAGGAATTCCGAATTGTTCTGTCCACCATCCAACATTCCTTGACCTCCTGATCAACTTTGCCGAAGAAATCATGCGTCTGAATAGTCAGGATCCTGAGATACAGCAGCACAAATATATTCACTTTCAATAATCACTAGCGCCACCTAGTGGAGGAATTCCGAATTGTTCTGTCCATCATCCAACAATCCTTGACCTCCTGATCAACTTTGTCGAAGAAATCATCCGGCTAAATAGTCAGGATCTTGAGATACAGCAGCGCAAACATATTCACTTCGAATGCTCACTAGCGCCACCTAGTGGAGGAATTCCGAATTGTTTTGTCCATCTTCCAACAATCCTTGACCTCCTGATCAACTTTGCCGAAGAAATCATCCGGCTAAATAGTCAGGATCTTGAGATACAGCGGCACAAATATATTCACTTTCAATTATCACTAGCGCCACCTAGTGGAGGAATTCCGAATTGTTCTGTCCATCATCCAACAATCCTTGACCTCCTGATCAACTTTGTCGAAGAAATCATCCGGCTAAATAGTCAGGATCTTGATATACAGCAGCGCAAACATATTCACTTCGAATGCTCACTAGCGCAACCTAGTGGAGGAATTCCGAATTGTTCTGTCCACCATCCAACATTCCTTGACCTCCTGATCAACTTTGCCGAAGAAATCATGCGTCTGAATAGTCAGGATCTTGAGATACAGCAGCACAAATATATTCACTTTCAATAATCACTAGCGCCACCTAGCGGAGGAATTCCGAATTGTTCTGTCCACCATCCAACATTCCTTGACCTCCTGATCAACTTTGCCGAAGAAATCATGCGTCTGAATAGTCAGGATCTTGAGATACAGCAGCACAAATATATTCACTTTCAATGATCACTAGCGCCACCTAGTGGAGGAATTCCGAATTGTTCTGTCCATCATCCAACAATCCTTGACCTCCTGATCAACTTTGCCGAAGAAATCATCCGTCTAAATAGTCAGGATCTTGAGATACAGCAGCGCAAACATATTCACTTCGAATGCTCACTAGTGCCACCTGGCGGAGGAATTCCGAATTGTTCTGTCCATCATCCAACAGTCCTTGACCTCCTGATCAACTTTGCCGAAGAAATTATCCGTCTATATCATCGGTATCTTGAGATACAGCATTCAAATCATGCAAAATAGGAGATTTTAGGGCAAAACTGTGAAAAACCCCAACTTACCCTATCGTGCCCAAGATGAAACCTACTTCAATCGATTTCTGAGACTTTTTTCTATAAGAATGACTATTTTTTAGTCTCTTGTTCCAGCGAGCACCGAAGTTATTGAATTTTAACACATTGTTTCGATTTTGTCCCCAGTGTGCATTGGTGCTCAGCACGGAAAACAAGATCGACGGAAAACAAATCAAGGAAAAAAAAAATAGAATTACCTCGTAATATTACTCAAAATTATCATGGAACTCTCCTCAGAGTTTTCTTGACTATTTTTTTTAAATTCTCCTCATCATTCTTTATTATTATTATTTATTATCTCTCTTTATTATCTTATCTTCTCTAAGTATCCTTTCCCTTGGAATGCTCCTACACATTTCTTGAAATTCTCCTCTCATAATTTCTTTCACACTATTCTCAAAATTCCCTTTGGAATTCTTCTCAAGACCCCTGTGTAATTCTCCTCCAAAAATTCCCTCTCTTTTTAACTCTCATCAGAATTATCATGGAATAATCCTCAGAAATTTCAATGAACTTACATTAGAATCCACTTAGAATCCAATTCAGGATTTTCTAGAAATTCTTCTCAAAAGTATCTTAGGTTTTACATGAGATTCAGTATGATGACAACCGTTCTACTTTGATATATGACCTCTGCGACAGCTTCAATATGACAATTCTTAATAATGGAGAAGTAACACGTTTGGCTGGCCCATCCTCGAATGGAAGTAGATTAGACCTCACACTTTGCTCTAACTCATTAACGTTGGATTGCACGTGGAGTGTGATCCAAGATCCCCACGGTTGTGATCACTTGCCGATCAAAGTTTCAGTTGCCAGTGAGTTCAATCCATCGGAACCCGTTAACGTCGCGTACGATCTTACCCGTAATATCGCCCTAACGTCGGTAGGAGGGCTTCCATCGTTGGAGGAATATAACTTCCTCTCCAATCTGATCTTGGACAGCGCGCTTCAAGCTCAAACTCGGTCGGTTCCAGGAACGTCTTTCCGTAGGAAACCTCCTTCCCCTTGGTGGGACCAGCAATGCACTGAGATTTATCGTAAAAAGTCCTACGCGTTTAACCTTTTCCGAAAACGTGGAACACGTGCATTTCGAAGCGAACTCGGCTCTAGAACGTGAACTCAAGAGCCTCATCAAAGCCAAGAAACGCAGATGCTGGCGGCAATTCGTGGACGGATTATCGCGCGAAACGTCGATGAATACGCTTTGGAACGCGGCGCGACGTATGCGTAACCGGTCTTCAAACAACGAGAGCGAGGAGTACTCGGATAGTTGGATTCTCAAGTTCACGCGAAAAGTATGTCCTGATTATGTGCCGGCATAGATGATTCCTCGAGAAACGACGAATTCGGTAGTCGAGATCAGCCAGCCTTTTTCAATGCTGGAGCTCTCACTCGCGCTTCTTTTTGTGTGGCAATACGGCTCCGGGGGCTGATAGAATCAAGAGCAAATTTTCATTATATCGTAAGTAACATTCGCACGAGCATTCGCACCAATCCGAGAAAAATAAAGTTTTGTTTTGATGACCGAAAAGTTATTCCTATTTCCAATTAAACACATATAATCTCATAGTGATTGCAATGTTTAACATATTTAGCAGGGTTTTAATCATACAAATGCAAATCGCTAGCTTTCATGCTAAAAATACTAGTTTTTGAGTCAAAAGTTATTATACGGCCTTTGGTGGCCCCTATTGTTACTTAAGTCAAAGTGTATTTACCAGGATATTCGGGAGAATTATCAATTACGTCTCCTTACGTGCAGCCCATTTATCATTTTAGGAGCAACGAAATCATCTTAGCAACAAACAGTTCGATTTATTCACTTTAATAATGAGAAAGCGAACGTACACTTTTCACCCCAAGTAGCATTTCTTGTTTTATTGCACTCTATTAGTGGTTATTGAGATCAATTTCATAAAACCGCCAATAAAATTAATAGCTCCAGCACAACCTTTTGATAACCGCTATAAGATCGTCATACAGCTTAGTGGACCACTCTTGATAAGGTTTATAAAGCATGTTTGAGAATCACAATAAAGCCTCATACTCTACAAAAGGTTCTCATAGCCTCTATAAGAGTAATATTGTATCCAAGCAGTTTTATTACGCTTTGGTGAAAATCAGCTATAAAGCCAATTTATTGGCTTCAAAGCAACCGCCATAAATTAGCTTGTTGTTTTTCTGTTCTGCTGAAACTTTTTTTTTCCAAATGGAAATCTTTAGCGGTAAAAATAGGTTTGAGTGTTGGTGTCAAGATCACCATGCCATCAATTTTGTTTCATGGCGACATTAGTGAAAATTTTAAAGAAAATATATTACTTGTTAGAAGTTCCAAAACATATGCGCTTGAAATGTTATCGTGCACACTTAGATTTTTTTGCCGAGATAGGCACCACCGAGCAGCTCGGCATTTTATTTTGCTGGAAATTCAGCATAAAATATGTTTGTTAGCTGAGATCTCGGCAAAATTCCCGTTTGTTAGCTGAATCTCGGCAAGTTTTTCACTGAGATCCAGCAAAATAAAATGCCGAGCTGCTCGGTGGTGCCCATATCGGCGAAAAAATCTAAGTGTGTGTATATTGAGATAATATGAGCGTTAAATAAATGCGCCTCCAAAATAATTCAAGTTAACAAAAAAGATTGTTTCAGAAATCAAATGAATTTGCTGGAATCACCTTAATTTTACAGAAAATTGATCTCAATACATAAATTCATACCAATGCACACTGGAAATCATTTCGGATCTCTTATTTATCCATTATTTTATTGAACTTTCTTGGATTTTATTCCAAGGCTAATGGCATTTTCGTAATGACAATATGGCGACAGAGGACAGCAGGCAAGAAAAACACCAAGCGCAATTTCTTAAAATGTATAATGCTTACATTGCACACTGGGTCAGGAATGCAACCTAGCGGATCAAAAATAATAACTCCGAAACGAAGCATTTCCGCGACTTGGTATCTTCGGCAAAATTTCTCGTCATAATAAGGACAAATAATTCAAAACTCTTCCGCAAAGATGGTGCCACAATCTAACTTCTTTCTTTGACGTTTTGGAAACTTGATGTCTTGGGCAAAGTTGTTTATCTTGACAAAATGAACATCTCTTTCAAAGACGTTAAATTTCCACTGTCTACTGGTTCCAAGTAATATGGAGTTAAAGAAAAAAATGTTGAAAATATGGTTTTTTCTGTTTCGGTTTTTTTGCTTACAGCTTTATAATGTTTTATTTTTCTCTTATGCAAATACACAAATACATACTGGATTAAGCTTCAAATTTCAAAGATATTGATGAAAAACCGGGAAAAAAAAACACAATTTTTGAACATTAATATCTCCCAAAGCGCAAAAAATCGCAACCTGACATTTTTTAGCAAAAATTAAGCAATACTCGATAAACAAAATATCAAAATTTGAGAGCTTAAGAAATAGCTTTTTTTAATGCATTGAATTTGTGTTTCGAAGACTTCACGACTTTGTCAAAGCTGGTTATCTTGATAAAATAAACAACTTTTCTTAATACGTTAAAACTTTACAGCCTACTGTTTTCGAGTTATGTGAAATTACAGAAAAAATGTGAATATAAGTGTTTTAATTTTAAATATATTGTTTAAATGAATATACCTCGAAAACAGTAGGCTGTGAAGTTTTAACGTCTTAAGAAGATTTGTTTATTTTATCAAGATAAACAATTTTGCCAAAGTCGTCAAGTCTTCAAAACGCCATTTCAATGCATTAAAAAAGTTATAGAAAAAAAATAATGTTCCATTAAAATGAAGAAATCTACAAAACACCAAAATATACCTCTCTCAAATTTTGATATTTTGTTTATCGAGTATTGCTTATTTTTTGCTGAAAATGTCAGGTTGCGATTTTCTGCGCTAGGAGATATTAATGTTCAAAAATTGTGTTTTTTTTTTCTCGTTTTTTCAACAATATCTTTGAAATTTGAAGCTTAATCCAGTATGTTTCTTCACAAAACCTGCAAGGACCCTTACAGGATACCTTAGACAATTTGTCTACTTGGGATATTCAGCTATGTTTCTTCACAAAACCTGCAAGGACCCTTACAGGATACCTTAGACAATTTGTCTACTTGGGATATTCAGCTAGGTATCGAATTCTCCACGGACAAAACTGAGTTGGTCGTTTTTTCTAGAAAGCATAGCCCAGCACAACCGAAGCTTCAACTTTTGGGTAAGCCGATCACTCATTCCATATCTTTCAAATATATTGGGGTCTGGTTCGATTCCAAATGCACCTGGAGCTCCCACATTGAGTATCTGAGACGAAAATGCCAACAAAGGATCAATTTTCTCCGAACAATTACCGGAACGTGGTGAGGAGCCCATCCGCAAGATCTTCTAGCGTTGTACCGGACAACGATTTTATCGGTTTTAGAGTACGGTAGTGTTTACTTCCAGTAGGCGGCTAAAACACATATCATCAGGAGCGCAGGTGGACGTTGTATATACAGATCTTAAGGCTGCATTCGACCGGGCTGACCACTCCATACTGCTAGCTAAACTTGAAAAACTCGGTGTATCCTCGGGTTTAACTCGTTGGTTCAAGTCCTATCTGACCAATCGTGAACTTTGTGTTAGAACCGGATCAGAGCAATCGGACTATTTTACAAACGGCTCCGGTGTTCCTCAAGGTAGCAACTTGGGGCCATTGCTATTCTCGATTTTTGTGAATGAGGCCGGACTGATCCTCCCAACTGGTTGCCGATCGTTCTACGCGGATGATGTGAAGATCTTTGTGATTGTTCGTAGCTTCGCCGATTGCTTGCGGCTTCAGCACCTAATCGATACTTTCGAAGAGTGGTGCTCAAGAAACTATCTCACTTTTAATGTACAAAATTGTAATATTATCTCATTTCATCGCAAGCTGAAACCAGTGGCATTCAACTATACGATAAATCACCAACTTCTGCAACGTGTGGACAATGTTCGTGACCTAGGAATCACTCTGGACTGCGCCTTAACATTCAAGCTTCATTACTCGGACATCGTTGCGAAAGCTAACAGGTAACTCGGGTTCATTTTCAAGATCGCTGACGAGTTTTGCGATCCTGCCTGTCTAAAAGCTCTATACAGCAGTTTGCAGTTTGGAAGCGAGGATTGAATCTGTTCAAAGGAAATTTGTTCGGTATGTCTTTCGTCACCTTCCTTGGAATGACCCTGTGAACCTTCCGCCGTACGAAGATCGTTGTCAACTCCTGGGTCTTGAAACACTAGAACATAGGCGGACGATTAGTCAGGCCGTGTTCGCAGCGAAAGTACTTATTGGTGATATCGAATCTCCAGGAATCTTGGCTGAATTCGAAATCTACGCACCCGAACGAGTTCTTCGGTCGAGGAGTTTCCTGCATCTTGGACCTCGTGCTGCGAACTACAGCTTGCACGACCCAATAGGGTTCATGTCTGGGCGTTTCAACGTGTTTTACGAGTTTTTCGACTTAACTGTGCAGCGGAAACCTTTCGTCACCGTATTCAACGCAGACTCCTGAGAAGGTGAGTAGCTGTCCATTTAATATACACGTGATTTTTCTATGACGCAAGAGATTCGCGGAATCCCAGAACATCATCGTTCCATGATTGTTCCGTCATTATAAACTGCAAAGTTTGGCCAAGTTGATTCCGCAAGATCGTTCTTCACAGATGGATCATTAATAGAGGCGTCCGCTGGTTTGGGTATTTATAACGAATATCATAGCGCCTCTCGAATGCTTAATGCTCCTTGTTCCGTTTATGTTGCTGAGCTGGCGGCAATAAATTATACGCTAGAAACTATCGCCTCACTTGCACCAGATCACTACTTTATTTTTACGGATAGTCTCAGTTCTGTCGAGGCTATTCGCTCCATGAGGCCGGTAAAGCACTTCTCGTATTTTCTCATGAAAATACGAGAGCTTTTAGTGTTTTATCTTTAAGATCATTTGTCATCACCTTTGCATGGGTCTCATCTCATTGGGACCAAAAAAAAAAGCACCGTTGAGGCACTACTTCATTTTCACTGCAATTTTCATTAAATGCAATTATAATCCACAGCTTAAAAATAAAATCGAAATGACTGTCTAATCAATCGAATCTAATACCACATACAAACAGTCATAACATTCGCAAGTTGTTCATCGAACAAGTATATAACAGTCAATTTAAAAGTATCGTAGTTGGTAGTACCGCCACCTGTGGCGCGCATAGTCAATTCCCTTGCGTTTGACGTTAACACACTACCGCCATCTGTTCAGCATACTACCCACCACAGTGCACTCAAGAGATGGCGGTAATGTTTTAACGGCAATGTTTTACAGTGAGAAATATTCAATGTGTTTTGTCTGTTTGTCTGTGCTAATACCATTGTCCTCAGCTCTTTCATGTATGCTTAAAAATCACCGTGCGCGAAAACTGGGCGCTAGATTGCTCTTTATCAGAAATATTGTTTGATCGGCCAAAATCCGGGTTTGTATACCTTTTTCTTGTAGGAAGGTTAGAAAATGTCACGCCTTCAATCACACTCATCGCCAATGCGGACTGTTCCCCTTTTAACGACCGTGTTAAATCATCTTATCAAATTTTATTGCCCCCTGCGATTTGGTTTGTTTTCTTCTAATTTATTGTCTATTCGTTTTTATTACAGCGTGGCCCGCTTTGCCTAGAGGCCCTAATGGCTACTTCCTATATGCTTCTGCTGCTGCCACCACCACGACGATTGACGACTATAACTGCAGCTTTGCCAGAAGCGGCCATATCTGGACCACTTTAGGGAAGAATCTTTTTTTTTGGTCATGAAAAACTTATTTCCACAGTGTGGAAAATGGACAACATCGATATAAGGAAGACGCATTCATACGTTGGTTTTATTTGGTATGATTGTAATCTAAAACATACATCACAATTGAGGAAACTTCCTGTAAATTTGCACGCGTGCAATTTTGTTATCCCGACCTAGTTTTTGAAAACTTCGTTTGTGAAATCATTTACGATCGACAACGAATTTTTCTTCATTTATCGTCATCAGACGCTCGCCAGCTGGCAAAATAAATAGACTGACGGGAGTTTGGGACGATGGCTATATTCGATCATCCCTAAGGTGTCGAAGTATCTTTGGTTTAAAGGGTTGGAGGTAGGTCGAGACTTCATTCGTGTGATGTCTCGCCTCATGTCCAATCACTATTCGTTAAACGCTCACTTGTTCCGTGTTGGGCTGAAGGACAGCAATCTCTGTGAATGTGGACAAGGTTACCAGGACGCAGATCACATTATTTGGTCTTGTGCTGAGCATCGTGGAGTCAGATCTGAGCTATACGATACCCTTCGGGCTCGAGGTAGATAACCTAATGTTCCAGTTCGGGATGTTTTGGCTGGACGCGATCTGGAGTTTATAAAATGTTAGATATGTTTTCTTTAATAATACTAACCTTAGATTGTAAGTTTGATTAGCCTTGTGTTTAGTTTGTATTTTGTGTGTGTGTGTTTTTGCATATTTTTTCTGTATGATTACAGAGCTGATATAACGTTGAATAGGATTAACTACATGTTTTAGAAAAAGTGAAATTTTTGTATCATAAATCATACTTCAAATCTCCCTCTTCCCATCCATAAAATTGTCATCCACTAGCCTCGGGAAGACCGAGTATTCGGTTGAAATCCTTTAACTTTAGATTTAAGACATTAATACTGTACACACCAAAAAATTATGAATTTTAATGGTGACGTAAATATCCATGCATGCTAAAATTGAAGCATGTAAACTACCTTTTTACGTAAACTAGCAACTTGCAAGAAACATTGCTTACAAAGATGGATGGTTGCATACAATCTTTAGAATATTTCATTAAATGACTCATAAATTTACACGATCTGTAATGTGAATTTGTATGATATGTGACGCTCCATTTATGTGCATCATAGTGACAGAAATTTACACTACTTTTTCGAACTGTGTATAACGGAAATGATAACAGGGCTCTGTAAAGTTTGTTCGATTGAGACTGTACAAATAAAGTAATTAACAAAAAAGGTTTAGTTAAGGGGCAAGACAGCTCCTAATCACGAGCAAGGTCAGAGTTGCTTTTGAGGCACCTCGAGAAACTCACGTTGCTCAGTGAGCGAGATCACTGTCATTTGCTTTCTCAGTTTTCGCATAACTTGTTTCCACATAAGGAGGCGCGAATCCACAAAGCTTCTGTCAAACAAAACGCTTGTCAAAACGTGAAGTATCGTGTGTGCTACTTTGTACTTTGCTGCATAGTTTGCTGAGGGGGACCGGATGTCTTTGATATGATTGCGATGGTAAACGAGAATCGTTTCCGATGATGTAGCTAAAACTCCGCTTGTTCCGTACTCCGCTTCTTTTTTTGTCTAGGAGTGTTCAGGTAGATAAAGAGTCTAGCTTTTTAGTCAGCTTTCTACGGTACTAACCCTAAAACAAACAACAAGGAAATACGCATAGGCTCGTATCCTGCTTTCCATGCTCGGTAATGGCGGCCTGTTTGTATGAATAAATGTATGCTTCACTGTGCTTTTTGACACTAACTGGAGGGCGTATGTTGTTCCATTTTTTTTCTGTTATTGGGAGAGGGGAAGGGAAGGGTCAAAATCCGAACATCCAGATAGTGGCAAAAAGCACACTGAAGGATACATTTATTCATACAAACAGGCCGCCATTACCGAGCATGGAAAGCTGGATAGTAGTGTACATTTCTGTTCACTATGATGCACA
The DNA here is from genome assembly GCF_037179485.1 of Ochlerotatus camptorhynchus. Taxonomy (NCBI): domain Eukaryota; kingdom Metazoa; phylum Arthropoda; class Insecta; order Diptera; family Culicidae; genus Ochlerotatus; species Ochlerotatus camptorhynchus. The sequence continues at coordinate 1,356,208 of NW_027040849.1, forward strand.
TAAATGGAGCGTCACATATCATATAAGTTTACATTATATATCATGTAAAGTTCTGACAAATTTCATGCAATGTAGCAAATATTGTATACAAAAGCCCTATTTGTAATCAACATTGTTTGCAAGTTGCTCGGTTGCGTGAAATGAAATACAAGTCTACGAAAATGAATGTTTACATCGCAATTAAAATTCAGAATTTTTTTTTGTGTAGCTTCCTAGGTCCCATTGAAAATCTTAAGAGAGCGCTTATGAGTAATTCTAGAAGATTAATGAAAATTTATCATTTTGTGTGTAGATACAATCCATCCCCCATTGAGTGGTAGTGCTTTATGGAAGGAACCTGCCTGCACCTATTTGTGGATAAAACTGTTTTAACCGATAGATGCAAACATGTTTTGCCTTGGAGAGATGATTCATTTCAAGAATGCCTGTTCATACATGTTTATGCTGCACAGATAAAAAATTTGAATTTTAATTGTGATGTAAACATTCATTCACGTAAACTTGTATTTCATTTCACGCAACCGACCAACTTGTAAACAATGTTCTTTACAAAGATGGGCTATTGTATACAATATTTGCTACATTGCATGAAATGTCTCAGATCTTTACATGATACATAATGTAAACGTATATGATATGTGACGCTTCATTTATGTGCATCGTACTAAACAGAAATTTACACTACTTTTTCGAACTGTGTGAGTTAATTTACATTTTCAGTAAGCCCCGCATGAACACATTTACATATTGAATGGATATCTGAAGTATATTCACACTTCAAGAATTAAAAAAAACTTTTTGATGCTGGCACGTATTTAGTGATAAAATTATAGTTGTAATTTATTTGGATAAACTGAAATATGGACAGCTGAGTGTTACAAAGCGTGAATTGGAACAAATGGCACCCCACACAGAAAAAAATTTGATCTTTAACTAACGCGTAAAATCTCCCTTCGTTTAATTTTGAGCGAAATCGTTTACAAGCTTGCATACAATATTGCTAATTTATGCGATATTGCGTAATTTTATGCCAAACTTGTGCTTTGAAATTATTATTTTCTACATCAAAACTTTAATTATTTTAATTTTTGCAACAACGAAAACGACGCAACAAAACAAAAACACGTCATTTTTGCAGCGCGGCCTATTCCGATCCTTCATTCAAATTTATCATTCTTAGCCCTAATTCACTGCAAACAAAGCACTGGATTCGCTCAACCCACCCAATCTTTCCCCACTCCGAGTATGCACATCAACAGGAAAAGACAACTACATCCCATCTTCTCCGGCGTGCTTTGTAGAGTGAGGAAAACGATCGTTAAAATCACGTTAGCTTTCTCCTTTGGCACAGACCTGTGGGTCCCAGACCGTAGGATGCAGGAAAAGTTGCAAAATTCCACAAGGCATTATCGCTGTTCTTCTTTTATTCTTGCATCCCACTTTCCGGACGCGAGCGATGCAACAACCATCATGATCCATCCCATGCATACAATAAATGGGACAGGAAACTCCCCCCAAACCTGAAAAGGAAGCGACTCGTTTCCATGGAGTATTGCCTCAAGTCGCTCCCTATCCCGGAGAATGTAACAGAACGTGAAAATAAAAATGTGAAAAGAAAATTACATGCATTCACGCCCGGTTTCGACGAGCCAACTAAAAGGGAGAAACTCTTTACGCCACGGAATTATAGAGCGTGCAGATACAGCGACTGCCAAGAGGCAGGTGGAAAGGGGGTGTTTCTTTTTCCCAGCAGATTAAATGCAATGACAACACAGGATTTAAGCAAATTATAAACTTTGCCCATAAAGCGAACGTGAAAAGGGGGAAAAAGTGTCATGCAAGTTGCCAAGTCAGGAGAACCACCATCATCCAGGTGCGAGAACGAGTGCAGCGGAAAAAGAGGGCCCACGAAACTATACTTTTCCTGTTATGGTTTGCAATTTCTGGTTAAACGAGTTTTTCACTTTTGCGTTTTTTCTTTTGTGCTAAGCACAGGTCGTCGTCGTCGAATTCCGGAGCTTTTATGAGCAACCTGTTTCGGGAAATGATCGCACTTCAAATCCATTCCGAAAGTGGTCATTTCCGGATGGATTTGAAAGTGTGTTCTTATAACGGGTTTTTTTTTTCAAAAAAGGAGTAGGTATCAATCCACTTTCAGCAGTTCCCTGCTGTACTCTCTATATAGAACATGTGCGTTTATCGCTACTCGCACATTCGAGCAGTCGTGAATCACCATTCACTTCTGTCATCGAGCTGCAGCTATGTATGTGTTCAGTGTTTTTGTGCCGTCAGTCCTCTCGCAATGCTCAGCTCCGATAGCCTAGTGCTCCGCGTTGCTCGTCCGGACGAGCTCGATCAGGTGCGGGAGGTTCTCCATCGGATCTATTACCCGGAGGAAGGTATCACCGTTTCGTACGTCCATAACAAGCAGCACACGCTGGATGATGAGCGGTTTTCGCTGTCCTTTGTCGAGCAGGGCACGGTGGTGTTGGCCGAAGATACGGCTGCGAAAAGGTTCATAGGAATCTCGATTGCTGGTGCCATTTACCCGGGAGATCCGGATTTGATGGAGCAGGAAGCGACCACGACGGAAACGAAGAAATGGAGTGACATTCTGAAGCTGCTGGCACTTTTGGAACGGACGGCTGACGTTTGCGGACGGTACCGGCTGGAGAAGGCTTACCATGTCCATATTCTGGCGGTTGATCCAACTTATAGGGGTCATGCATTGGGGCAGCGTTTATTGCAGTTCCAGATGGACTTGGCGAAGATAATGGGTTTCGGTGCGATTAGCGGTGATTTTACGAGTATTTTCTCGGTGAAGCTTGCCGAAAAGTTGGGAATGGAGTGTATCAATCAGCTTTCGTTGGGTGAATATCGAGACGAGAAAGGCCAAAAACTGTTCGAGCCACAAGACATCCATCAGGTGATTAAGACATGTGTTAAATTGCTGTGATAAGCATTTGTAAGTTCGCTGATATGCCTATATCAGTAGCTTTCGATTGACGAAGCCTTCGAGATTGTAACAGAAATTGTGTATCTATATCGCTTTAATAAACCGATCCAAACAGGAACAAGCTTAATTCTTATCTTAATCAGCCTAAGCTTCGAAACAGGATACAATTTCAAAAGCTCATTCAAATGGAAAATTTGACTAATCCAGTTTTTACGTGACGACACCGCATTCACCAAAGTGGCATTCCGAGTCGAGTTCTCCGTTTTTACGCAACGCATTATGTTGGCAAAATATGGTTCTACCCGTGAAATAGTCAACAATCAGCAATGCTACAACAAGCACACAAACGAAAAAGGATAACATCAGAAAGCGGCGTGGATTCGATGTCGAAGCAGCGGTAATAGCAATTGGTGGTGATCCCTTTACGGTAATAACATTTCTCTGACGCTGCTCGCATTAGCGTGTGTAAGCGGACTGGGAGTTTACGGAATATTTGCCTCAACTGTAGGGTACGGAGCGCTACTTCGTCGTATTCGTCCATTTCCGTTCTATCAAGCAGAAAACATCAGTATAATCAATGATTTCACCGTGCACAAATTAGTAAAACGTTTGTACCGATGTGTTAGTTCACAAGCTACATCACAAAGCCTATTAGAGCGTATTGCGTGAATATTTACACTCACTGTTCTCAAAACAAAAGAAGCGCTCCTAGCGAACTCGCTGTTTCTACCTTCATCCGTAGGTTTCAATGCGTTTGGACGGAATTGAAACTCGTAGGACGAATTTGGAATCAAGAAGCAGTGTTAGATTTTTAACAATAGGGGAAATGCAGGTAATGTCGGGCCACATGTCCCTAATTTGGGCCCATCGCTAAAAATCTACTATTTATCAATTTTATCTAGATGAACGCGTTATTGGGACGTTACTAATGGATATTTTTGGTTGCTATTGAAAATTTAGTTGATTGCTGAATTTATGTATGGGCCTAAATTAGGGACACTCAGGCCGACATTACCCGCATTTCCCCTATCTCAACAATGTGCGGCTCTTTATCAAATTCAAGGGTACTTATGGAAAGGGGAATAAATTTACAAGTCATCTTTGATAGAAACATTTCATTTTTTTGTTAAAACCCGTTCAATAAAGAGAGGTAAAGCGTGGGTTGTGCTTAGTAGGACGGAAATTAGATCAAAACCCCTATGACAACCTGAACCACGACGGACGGACGAGTCGACGACGATGAAATAAGATATGAGATTATGGCATCTAATGTTAGCTGCTCCGTGGCTCATTGTTGTACTAGTTACTATATCCTCCGCCACAGTATGGCAGTTTGGTTTGTAGATTTTGGATTATTTCAGGAAGTATCTCTGTTTGACACATTTTAGAAATTTGTAGCGGTGAAAAGTTGCTATGTGTAAAATATTACTTAGTTGGTCTAGTGTAATTTTGTATACACACCCAACACTGAAATGTAAGATTCTATTACAGATTTGCATGAAAAGTATGAAGAATTTGCAAAGTATCGCGACATTAACCGATTCTGTAATGTGGTCGCCGGAAGGTTTTGAAAATAATTTTGTAATTTTTCTGTTACACAGCAAAAAATAAATTTTAATATTACATCCCAGAGGATGCACTTCAATCATGTCGAAAATTTCATGTGCTTTAATGGCCACGAAAATAAACAAATACAGTAAAAGCAGCGTAATGTCAGTTCATGCACTGTATTAATGAGAATTTTGTCCTATTTGGCAAGTAATATTACACCATATTTTTGACACGATTGAAGTGCATCCACTTTGATGTGATATCAAAATTAATTTTTTGCTGTGTAGCTTATTTTTTGAACAAAGTTTGCCTTCTAAAATGCATTGCGTCTATGCATTGTAGAAAAACTTGCTTGTACGCTGTGGTCCATTTCAAAAAGTGCCATAACATTTGTTGTATGAAACATATGAAGAGGATGTAACCTTACATTGGATTTTAGAGAAATTTGTGTAGTTGTTTACCCTAACAATATTGATTATTGATTCTACCAACCCATAGGTATGACCACTTGAGAGATTGAACATTTTTGCCTTCGACAAAGTTTCTTAAAATGACTTCATCTACAATGTTTCCATAGATGATCATCAATTTCAACAAGACATAAAGAAATTATTTTTTTTGACGTAGGATTACGCGAGAAATTACGTCTTTCGGCAACATATTGTGGGTGCACTTTAAAAAAAAACAACGTTACGAGAAGTGGTCAGGATTTGACTACTTATCACTATGTGAATAGTGGATGGATTATAACTTTAAACAAGTCAATCAATTGGAAATTTTTCTACGAATCTACTAAAATGAACACTTTAATAATTTTCAATACCCAAGCATCAATCAAAAAGCTTGGAAGATTTATTCTTATTTTATTATTGTTTTATCATAGCATCGCTGGCAGGCTATGGTTGTATTATGGTTTTATGTGGCGGTTTTAAAAATAGGCCTTTAAGAAGTCTTTAAAATTATTTTATCACTACAATATCAAAACTCAGTCTTTATATTTTTAACTATAACTTTAAGGTGGTTTTGTGTCCCTCTTTAAAACTGAAGAATAAAACATGCAACTAAGTTTATGAGATACTTTTTCATGACCATTATAAAACTTAAAGCACTAATAATACTTCATTATAACCTCAATACAATTATCATTATTATCAGAGGCCTAAGATTTTGAGCGAATAAATACATCACAACAATAACAGAAAACCATAAATCTCATTATGAGTGCGTGGAAATTATATAAATCGAGTGGAACGTTTAAAATAAAAGTGAAGACGAATTTTCGACAAATCGAGAATTCGAGAATACAATACTGGAAAAATTCGATACTAGGAATATGTAGACGCACATAATCAAATCGAAGGGACAACACTGAGGCATTGCTCACCGTTTTCGAAGGTTTGAACAAACTTGAAGGGCATGCTGTGGAATACAAATATTTATGTTAGATATTAAAAGCACCAATTAATTTGAAACCTTACTTGATTTGAGAGCTTGAAATTTCATCCTAGGAGAGTGTGTCCTATTGAGGCATTTCAGAGGAGCGACAAGTTATATAGTAAAAAAAATGTCGCCGAAGTAGAAAATTTTACATAATATTACGAAGCATTCCCTAAATGGATAGGAAAAACACAGTCATACAACTATTTATAATGCGACAATATGTGTCTGGTCATTGTTGATGGCAGAAATAGTTTTTTCTTAAATGGAATATGGGTCATTCCGCGCCAAGTGGTCACAAAAAATTGCAAAAGTGAAATTGACCTCTTCCGATTTGAACCAAATTTGGGGGGAATGTTCATTTAAGTTCGAATTCTAAAATTCCAAAGTTGTATGCTGATCGTAGCACCCCTCGATCAAGGGGTACATTTTTCATTTTTCATTATTTTTTAGAAACCACTACTTTCTTTTGTTCATATCTCCGGAACAAATAAAGCTACAAATTGCATTAGGTATTGTTTTAATAATGAAATTAGCCAAGAAATCTAAATTTGTAACGTTTGTTTCTGTACAGTGTTGCCAAATATTTTTTATTTTTGTTTGAAAAATTTAAATGCAGTTTTCTTATAATACATGTCGTTTAATTTTCATTTTAAGGACACCATCGTGTTCTTCATCCTTTTTTACATCAGAAACACTCAACGACAAAAAGTAATTTGCGTAGTTCCTGAGATATTGCATTTTGAATGAATGAAAGTCATAAATTATGAGGGTTATTTTTTTAACGTTTCCTCGTAATAAGATTAATTTTCATGACTTACTTTGTTAAATAATACTTGATGGAAACAAAATAGGTATGATAAAACCAATAATAGTTTTAATGTAGTGTTGACAAATTTAAATATTATTTAGTGGCTGAAAACTTTACACTAGTAATAATCTAAACGAATTGCATTATAAATTAAGACATTCCTATACATACAATATTGTATCAAACACTGATCGATTTGTTTCTTATATTTTATTATAACAATGTAAAACATAAATTACAATTTACTTATTTTTCTTCTCAAGGCTAGCACTTGGTGATGATTTCTTCCCATTATTATTCGAATCCACTTGCTTTGCACGTTTCGTTGCCACAACTCTAAAAGCTGAACCAGTTGTGGCACCAGAAACAGTTTTCATAATAATGGTATCAATACCAGAAGGAGCTGCTGCATGAATTGAACGAATACCGGGAATAGATGCAGCTGATGCAAAACGGTGGAACAGTATTTGTTTTTCTTCGGAACAGATCTCAGATGACACAAATCTAACGTTTGTATTGCAATTCTTCATTGCCCAGTCAGAGCTCCTTTGGAGTGTGAATAGTGGCTCCTTGTAAACTAGCTCGCGTTGCCATTCTCTTCAAAGTTCATCCCAATCCGTCGCTTGGTCCTTTGCCATGTGCCGTAACAAAGTAGTGCCACTCAGTGGGCACCCCAAATTTTCTTTCGTGGAAAACCAGGGTACCGCACCATCGGAGAAGTACGAGATTTTGGACAACTGTGATACGTAGGATTTGAGATACTCTATGAAATGGCGCTGGAAAGCATGAAATGTTGTTGTGCTGTGCTCTAGAGTATCGGACATTATGACGCAGTTCAATGGTACAACTTCATTCTGGTGTACAGTGTAGGCATCAAAAGTGTGAACGGTTGCCAGCAAATCATTATAATGAATTTCCTGTACACTTAAAAAAACAAAAGAATAGTTTTCAGAGAAATCTGCCACTACAACGACTTCACCTTCACGTAAGCTATGACGAGTGAATTTGAAAAACTCGAAAAGTTCTAGTTTCGCTACAATATAGACGTGCTTTCGTACGGCTGGGATTGAAATGAATAATTCAAGATGAATTTTACCTGTCATTATACATGTTTTTTTTAACCGCCAGATGACATTGCACGCATACTTTCCGACCTTTGATAATTTTCGGCAAAGTTTTTATTGTACACGTCATGAAACCGTGCAGAAATTGGTTTCAAACTCTTCCGACGAATAACTGTATGCAGATGTATGCAGCACTGTTGTTGCATTGTCGCATACATGTCTCCATATTGCTTAGCATGGCCATCACAAACACTTTTCAGTTCCGGAACACCAGAACGAAGCTTGTAATTGTGTTCCACTGTTCGGGACCTAACACCACTGCGACCAGTAATTTGATCTATTGTAGTATTTCCCGTGTCCTTAGTTTAGTGTATGTCGCATTACTCCATCAGTATTGAGAAATGATGAAGTATTCGATTTTTTTACAGCTGTCATTCTTGCATTTATCTCAAGGATCCGACTCTAATTGAAAGGTCCCGCTATTTATACCTTTCGGCGTATTGAAACACCCTCCAAAGACACGCCCCTTTGTCAGTCAAAATTGGATTCCTTCACAACAAAATTAAGGAATGACACCGATATTGACCATGTATCAGAACCCTAGTCTTAAGCACTTCTATTAGGGAACAACGAATAGAAGATTAGGAATCACATAGATGAAGACTAACTAACTCATTTTTTCCTTGTTTCAAGTTCATCCTCCGTGGACAAAGCCAAGTCTTGTCACTATCAACAAGGCATAAAAAGTAAAAAGGACTAAAATGTGTTCCTTTGATTACTGAAAAATCCTGTTCCCCTAGTTTGAAGTAGTCAGGACTAGGAATCGGTGGTAGATCTTACATCCCTTAACGTACCGCGAAAAGGTGATCTACCCCTCTTAATTGTGTTTCTTGTGTGTTTTAGGGTGTCGGAAGGTGTTTATGGGTGTTTCTGCATGTAGACCTAGCTGTTAAAACGTTTATTGAAAATTAATGCTTACTGGCTAGCATTACATCCACTTTTGTTTATAATCAGAATTCTTTTTTTGCTCTCCAAAAATTTACCAATTTAATCATCCACAGTAAAAGCACGGAATTTCAGAAATAATGCACACGTAAACAACTTACAAGAATTAAAATTCGCAACCCTGATCGTCATCCGCAACACCTATCTAAAAGAATGTGCTGTGTATGTATGTCTGGAGGTCCACTCCGATCTCAAAAAGTACTCCCTCAGTCGTCGCATTCTTATGTCATGATGCTTGACATCCTGGCTCAAACCAGTAAAGTCCTCTCGAATCCATCCCAACCGAATTCCAGTCGCCATCAAGCCCAGATAACCAAACCGAGCACGCCCCTTTCTAAGCAATCTCTGGATCTAAATTTCGCAAAAAAAAACGAACCTATTTGTAAGCGGCAGCTAGTAGGATGGATCTCTCTGATTTGGTATTGTGTATATGAAATCCACGACGAAAGGGTATCAAACACATTAGAAAAAAATATCTGTCTTCAGCTATCGATCAATAATTGATATGATAATTATTATCCGCTTCATTCATATACAGTTACAGATATTCTAGCTTGTTAGAGGTTGAAATTGTCTGTTTTTCAATGTTGAGCTTGATGTTGAATCTTCTTTCCTATTTGCGGGGGTGAGGGCTACTTCGGTGTCCCGATCAGTTTTTTTGTGGAATCCTACACAGAAATTCAAATCAACCCAAAATTAAGTTCTTTTCACTCATCTCCCATGTTCCGTACGATAAGCCAAATTTGGGTAAACCGACTCAAAGTAGTTTGCATTTAAGCACGGCAAAAAAAAATTACCCATCGCTAAGTTATTTTCAATTTTTTCTACCCAAAATTAAGTTCAATTAACTCAAATTTGGGTATATCGCATATTACTCAATTTTGGCTTCTCGTACGGAACTAGACGGTTGAGTCGAATCTTTCGTTCTATTTTTGACAACAATAGCGAGAGGAAATGAAACGGGCAGAGGTCAAATAACTCAAATTTGAGTTTAAAAAACCCAAGCGGTGGGTAGTTTTGTTTTTCTGTGTACCGATTTTTGGAGGTCCCACCTTCAGAAAAAAAATCAACAAAAACAAAAAGGCATCAAATGAATGGCAGTGCTGCCAGAAAAGATTGAAAAATTGGTTCTCATGTGTTTGAGTGTGTCGAAGAGTGTTTTTGATGTGTTTAACACAAGGTGGCAAAGTGGCTTACCCCCTGAATAGAACACACCATTTTCCACTCGGTATCTGCAAACTTCTAATAAACTAGACAGATGCGCCAGAGATGCTTAAAACATAGACGCCTAATATATAAAAAAAAATTAAAATATCTTAAAAAATACTTATTTTGGCGTTCTTGTACCAAAAAATAACGATTTAGGTCCGTTGTGCACTTACCTTCTGAAAACTTTTAAAATAATAGGTTTGGATATTGATTCCATTGCTTTAGAAAATGCACCAGAAAAATAAAAAACACTTTTCTTTAATTTGTTTTCCGAAAATGTTACATTGCATTGAACTTTGTTTCAGATGGTCTATCTTATGTAAAAATGCTGTGGGACACGATGGTGCATTCAAACCAAATATTTAGATGCATCAACTTAAAAAAAATCACGTTTAAAGTTTTTAGTCGCTAAATAATATTTAAATTTGGCAACACTGTTTTTAGTAATGTAATAGATTTTTTTTCTTTAAATATTATTTTACACAATAAGTCATGAGAATGAATCCACTTATGAAGAGGAAATGGAAAAAAAATTAAAAAAAAAGTTTTACCCTCATAATTTATGACTTTCATTCATTCAAAATGCAATATCTCAGGAACTACGCAAATTACTTTTTGTCGTTGAGTGTTTCTTATGTAAAAAAGGATGAAGAACACGATGGTGTCCTTAAAATAAAAATCAAACGACATGTATTATCAGAAAACTGCATTTAAAGTTTTCAAACAAAAATAAAAAATATTTGGCAACACTGTACAGAAACAAACGTTACAAATTTAGATTTCTTGTCTAATTTCCTTATTATAACAATACCTAATGCAATTTGTAGCTTCATTTGTTCCGGAGATATGAACGAAAGAAAGTAGTGCTTTCCAAAGAATCATGAAGAATGGAAAATGCGCCCCTTGACCGAGGGGTGCTCCGATTAGCATAAAACTTTGGATTTTGAAAATTTAAACTTAGATGAACATACCAATTTGGTCCAAATCGGAAGAGGTCAATTTCATGTGCTGTGTACACTTGGCGCGGAATGACCCATATCTTTTAATGACTTTTAAAAATACGGTGCTAATGTAAATGAAATAAAAATATTCCTAAATTTTAATGTGCGCAATGAATTTATACTATTCATCAAAAAATAAACGGCATGATCTCGTCTTATTTTCAATATCCTAGAATATATCAGGCGTACTATTTGAAAACGGCTTAGAAACCAATACAACATAAATGAGTTTATGATAACATTGTATAGATAATTTATTGAACTATTTACCGTATTAATCTGCTTCCTTAAAAAAATGATAATAAATCAGATTAAAAAAAATGGCATAAATGCAATTGCCCCCAATTGCACAATACGCCATTTGCTTCAGCATTCTGTGTCATGTTTGACACATGATGGTTTTTACGCCCTCAGCTGTTTGAGATGATTGTTATTAAATAATTTTGTAAAAAGAGTTCGAAGTGACACAGCAACCAAACAAATCATTTGAAGAATTTCTAAATCCCATACCACGCCAAAAATGGATCTTTCTGGCATTGAATTGCTGTTAAGCGAGTGTTTTTTTTTTACATTTATATGTGCTGCCTACACCCAACCGGTGGATGTAAGATACGCTTACAATTATGTGGGATTCATCATCAGAGGATGTAAGTGGAGACCGCATGAACCGAGGATGCGATATACCTAGCTGCGGTCCAATGCAAGAAAATTGGAGACCGAAAAATGTAGAGTGTATTAGTGAGGTAAATTAATTATGTCGAAAAAAAAAATAGGAAAAAGGTTGCCGACTGGACTTGAACAACGAACGTTGCGATTATCAGACCTGTGCTTTCTCCACTGCTCTCTCCATGCTTCTGAATAAGGATAGCCTAAAAGCAAACAAGAAGCGCTCATTTCCTCTCACACTCGACTTAGTATGCTTTTTCTGCTGGAGAGATTCGAGGCAAGGGTGTGCGTCGTTCTACCATGTTATACATAAAAATCAAGGCAAATGCTTTATTGTGTAGGTGAAAGCACAGACAGAACACGAAATAAAAAAAGGCAAAAAACCATTACATCGCCTGCAAGGTCAACTTCTAACATTCGCTGCGATGTTCATGAACAGAGGATGATAGGAAATGGAACTAACATTCTTTGTAATAGATTTTTGGTTTGCGTGTAGATATTGGTGATCATTTTGACGTTCTTTTATAGTGCCTCCTTTTTGTCCGTTTCCTGGTGAATCCCTAATATTATGTCGGATTCAACACAATTTGACTTAGTCTTTTTTCTTTTTTGATAGTCGTGAAAGTGCCATCCCGAGCGACGAGCAGCATGTTTTATAGGGATTAAAAGAAACATTACAAAGTGTTCGATTATAGTTTTTATAAAATTATTGTATTCATATGGAACATGCTCTTCGGTGGAGGCTTGGCATTATAGATTTGAACAAATCACATCGCAGCTTTGGCATGGACGGCAATGATTTTCAATTTTGAAATAATATTTATCTACTTACAGGAGCGTTAGAACTGATGGCATCCAGCGGAGTACCATCTGTAGCTGCATATGTTATTGTGAAAACAGAAGACACGCAGATGCTAGATTATAGTAATGTATCATTCCACTGCCCTACTTCGACCCCCGACAGAAGCCGAAAAAGAAGTTTCGAAAATGAACCACTGGATTTAACCAACTCTGGTCCGTTGGATCTCTCATCCACGGCAAACATACAATCGGACCATACATAACCGGAACCGTCTCCCATGATTGAGATGATCATCGACCAACCTGTCGATTTAACAGTGCCTCGACCTTCAACCTTCAATCCTGTCGGTTCATGGAACTGCACACAGGTAGCTCAGAAACCTGGTTTCATTGACACCGCTCCGGATGCCAAAGAATCACTCGTCGGATGTTCGTCAGCGGACGAAACCAACGTTGGATGCGGAATCCAATGCAAGAAGAATCCATGCTCCCATAAGAAAATTTACCGCTTCGTTAAACGAGAATCTGGCGCAGGGTATTCAAAATCCTGTAGACCCAATGATTGCCTTAATTAATGAGGAGACCGAGGATGCTTCGGAAGTTCAAGCATCGCCCACCTGATGTTCAACAGCTGACGAATCCAACGTTGGATTACAATGTCGGAAGAATCCATCACCAGGTGCTCCTATGACCATGAGAAAATTGACCGCTTCGCTAAACGAGAATCTCGCGCAGGATATTCAAAATCTTGTAGACAACAACTATTTAATGAACAAAATGACTGTCGACGTCAGCTCTGGAGATGTTCGCCAGCACTTTTGAGTGACCATCAGTTAGTGCCATTTCCTGCATTTCAAATAAACAATAGTGACTGTGCGAATAAACCATTCTTATTTGAAAAGTTGCGCTTTTAATCTGGGTTCCAAAGCTATTTGCTATATGCAAAGCTATGTATTATTAATGAATTATTATTTATAAATTAAAAATGCCATTTAAAATTGTAGGAAAATGTTATAATGGAACCGTCTAATATGATGTTGGACCACCATTTGCTTCAATAACAGCTTGGATTCGTCTGGGAATTGATTCATAAAGTTTTTGGATGACTTCTAGTGGAATGTTGTACCATTCTTGGATCAGAAGATTTTTAAACGTTTTCAACGACGATGGAGGAGGAAAAACGCTTCAAATACGAGCTTACAACGTCGACCAAAGTGGCTTAATTATATTTAAATCAGGCGACTGTGCTGGCCATGGCAGGTGTGTAAAGTCATCGTCGTGTTCCGTACTACAGGTTCCCCCCAGGGCATTCCAGTCAATGTGGTCATCCCAGGAAAGGTCAATGTGGTCAATGATCCACTTCAATTCTATAGAAAGCATATTCATGAAAATCCATGAAGAAAGAGCTGTCGCACGGCATGTTTTTAAGTAAAAACGCAATTGTCCCCTGCTACAGGTTCCCCCGGCGTTATCCAGTGGTTCCGAGAGCGGCCAATGTAATGATTCACTTTAAGTCTATAGAAAGCATATTCATGAAAGTACATGAAGAAAGAGCTATCGCACGGCATATTTTTGAGTAAAAACGCAATTGCCCCCTTCTGCAGGTTCCCCCCAGGGGTATCCCGTGATTCCGAGAGCTGCCAATGAGGTAACTGATCCATTTGAAGTTTAATGAATGCCTATTCATTAAAAACCATGAAGAATGAGCTGTCGCACGGCATGTTTTGGTGTAAAAATGCAATTGTCCTCTGCTACAGGTTCCCCCAGGGGCATACCAGAGGTCCCGGGAGCGGCCAATGTGGTAAATTATTCACTTTAAGTCTATAGAAAGAATATTTATGAAAATCTATGAAGAAAGAGCTGTCGCACGGCATGTTTTTGAGTAAAAACACAATTGCCCCCTACTACAGGTTCCCACGGGGGTTTCTCGTGATTCCGAGAGCTGCCAATATGGTCACTGATCCATTTGAAGTTTAATGAATGCCAAGTCATGAAAAACCATGAAGAATGAGCTGTCGCACGGCATGTTTTGGTGTAAAAATGCAATTGTCCTCTGCTCCAGGTTCCCCCGGGGGCATACTGGAGGTCCCGAGAGCGGCCAATGTGGTCACTAATCCATTTAGAGTCGATCAAAAGCCTATTCATGTAAAAGCTTGCAGAAACAGCTGTCGCACGGCATGTATTGGTGTAAAAACGCAATTGATCCCTGCTGCAGGATCCCTCGGGGGTATCCCGTGATTCCAAGAGCGGCCAATGTGGTCAATGATTCATTTGAAGTTTATGGAAAGCCTATTCTTGAAAAACCATGAAGAATGAGCTGTCGCACAACATGTTCTGGTGTAAAAATACAATTGTCCCCTGCTCCAGGTTCCCCCCGGGGGCATACTGGATGTTCCGAGAGTGGCCAATGTGGTCAATGATGCATTCAAAGTTTATCAAAAGTCTATTGACAAGAAACCATGAAGAAAGAGCTGTTGCACGGCATGTTTTGAGTGATTAAATGATCTGCCCGCATTCAGAACCCTTCACCACAACCGATTCCAGGAAAATGGCCATATCTCGGTTGATTATAGGCCGATTTTAGTTCTTGGCATATGATTCGCTTTAGAAATGGTTCTTCTTTCGTTGTATTTACTAAAAATATATATATTTAACCAGCATCATATATAAAATTTCACCAAAAATTTAGCAAGTTAGACAAGCCCTCCGGAAACCCGGAATATTTCCGGTACCCGGTGACCAGAATTATTTTCGTGGCCACACCGTAGAACAATATTAGTTTTCCAGTCAAATGCTTTTGAAAGATTTAAAATCGGATCATATTTGACGAAGTTTCAACACTCCAAAGTTGACCAAAAATTTGCCTATCCTAGTTATTTTGAGTAACCCCTGTAAGGGAGAACAGCCCATAATGCACCTCTGGGGTAAAATGTCCACTTATAGAAAAACAGCGATAACTTTTCCTCAGATGCATTTTCCGGGTAACGGTTTGTGATTGTTTTCAACTGGAGGTTTAACAAATAATTCTTTATCATAAAATCATGTATTGACCTACTGATTCCTCAAAAAAATTGCATTTTGTGCAAAACAGGACACAGTTGTTAAAATCATCGACTGTAAATTAAGCTTTTATCATCATGTATCACAAAAAAAAATTAAAAAATTTACGTTTCGTATATTTTTTAGATTTTTTACTTGATGAATCACAGTTTAACATTCTATTGAGATTTTGAGACCTTATTTCTGATGTAACATAAAGAAATAATCATTTGAAATACCGCATCCCTTTGCATTATCTACTTGCAGGGGTTATGGTTTGTTTACCATGGGGTGCATTTTACCCCAATGCACTATGGGCAAAAATGGGTCCAAAATTACCCAAAATTCAATATCTCAACAGCACGCTGAATTCCGGCCATGAAAAACGACTTTTCCGAAGGGAAATCGTTCGGGGAATCGATTGCACGTGGTCCCATAGACCGGAGAGCATTGTAGGTATGTGTTTTGGACCATTTAACCCCATTTTTCCCTATTTTTTGGAGGAAATGTTTTTTCACAGCTCTATGTATTTTTCGTAAAACATAAGCACTTTATGCATGGTTTTAGAATACTATGTCTTTAAACAACAGTTCATGAGATATTAGGGGAATACGGGGTACACTTTATAGGGGAGTAAGGGGTAAAAGTGAACCCTCGCTAAATTTATTTTAATTCATAAAAATTTTGAACGATACGATTGTTTGAATGAACCCAAAGGTTGCCTGCAATAATAAGATTTTTTTTTTTTAATTTTAAGGTTAGATGGGGTTAAATAAGTTTTAATTTACTGCTATCTGTTTTAAAAGAGTTTTCACTTTTTTTGTCTGTATACAGCAAAACGATATAGTGGTTTTCAGAATTTTGTAAAAATTGGTAGTTTTGTTCCTAATCGCAACATATTAGACCTTTATTTTTTATTTTGTCATTAGGGTGACTATTTATATATTAGGGCGGTAAAAAAAATAATTTTTTTTTCGATTTTTTCAAAAATTTATAACTTTTGAACTGTTTGGCCGATGACGGAACTCAAAATACCAAATGGTTGTTAATTAAAGTATTTTTAAGAAAAAAATATTAAGATATTAAAAAAAGGATTTGGTATTAAAAAACATTGATTGTTTTTTCACTTTTACCCCTTACTCCCCTATAAAGTGTACCCCGTATTCCCCTAATATCTCATAAACTGTTGTTTAAAGACATAGTATTCTAAAACCATGCATAAAGTGCTTATGTTTTACGAAAAATAGAGCTGTGAAAAAACATTTCCTCCAAAAAGTAGGGGAAAATGGGGTTAAATGGTCCAAAACACATACCTACAAGGCTCTCCGGTCTATGGGACTACGTGCAATCGATTCCCCGGACGATTTCCCTTCGGAAAAGTCGTTTTTCATGGCCGGAATTCAGCGTGCTGTTGAGATATTGAATTTTGGGTAATTTTGGACCCATTTTTGCCCATAGTGCAATGTTGTGGTGCGTTTTGGCCATTGTTGTCGTGCGTCTTGTCCCAATGTTGTGGTGCATATTGCATCATGAATCAGGCGTTTTGCCCCGATATCATTTTGGAAGCAATTTAAAAAATACCTTGAAAGTCATGGAAAATCATCCTTTTGTAGTTCTAAATCACTTGATCTTTGTAGAAAACATGGTAATGAACCAAACGCCATTACTTTCTTCTTGATTTTAGCTTCCATTCGCCAGCCATTGACGATTTTGCTTAAACGGTGCGTTTTGCACCATCCTACCCTATAGGTTACGTGCATGCAAAGAAAACCAAGGCATTGTATGCACAGGTGAAACGGGAACCTTATTTGTACGATGGTGCAAACATTATCACGCATACGGTGTGTTTTACATGACATCGTTTCATCGTTTATGTCAAAGATGGATTCCATCACGAGTAAAATTAGTTATCTCTAAGTGTGTATATGGGTTTCTTGAAGCCGAACCAGCAGCTTCGAAGAGATTACAAAGAAAGGAAAACAGTATAGAATAATTTTTATTTTTTGATGATTACACACTACGAAAAAGTCATATAAATTTTGGTTCCCTGAGACTGACACATGTAAGCGGCCCTTTTGACATAAGAATCAGTTGAAAGAAACGAGAAATTCAATTCAATCAAACGTTCTCTTCGTCGAGTTGCTTATGTTTCGGTTTGAGAACACTTACTTTTACATGAAATGTTTGTTTACGTTCCATGATTTACGTCCAAAATGGATTACGTCTCGTGTAAAAGTAGTTATTTCTAAGTGTGTAGAATGATATCATAGAAAACAGTTTCAGAATATATGCATCAAACACTTAGAAAAATTCATGTAAATTTAGGTGCTCTGAGACTGACAATTGACTGAGCGTCAATTTTGACATAAAATTGAGTCATAATAGATGCGAAATTCTGCTCAATCAAACGTAGTTTTCGTCGAGTACCGAACTATCAGTCTCGGAGCACTTAATTTTACAAGACATGCTTGTTTACGTCTCATCTTTTATGTCAAAGATGGATTCCATCACGTGTAAAATTAGGTATTTCTAAGGCTGTGTTCCAGTTGGTGAATTTTCACTTAAATTTGACAGATGGAAAATTTTCAAATAAACCTGCTATTCCAGCAGACTTATTTCTGACAGACAAGGAATCAACTTTGACATATGCTTTCTCGAAAATCGGCCGTTCAACAACAGAGGGATTTTCGAACATTATAATTTATTTTTGAAGTTCGAAATTTAAGTGAAAATTCACCAAATGGAACTCAGCCTAAGTCTGCAGCTTTTGGCTTTTCAATCTTGTGAACTTTTGTTCCATTAGACTTCATGTCCTTTTAGACTCTTCTTTTTCGACTTAGTAAATTTTGTTTAATTTTCTCTAGTTCTCATTTTTCCAACTGCTAGATTTGATTGTTTGCCTCTTAAGGGCTACTCCAAATGGATACGTTGGGTTTGCGTTTGCGAGGATTTGACAGTAAACCCATGGGGCCTCATTTTAGAAGTCGAAACTACAGACAAGCGTTCCTACAAAAAATGAGCTTCCATAATGAGGAAGATTTGATTCCCCTGATTTGAACGATTACATTATGTACGGCGATTTGTCCTCGGTCCATAAAATTCCCACCCTGGCCCAGCTACGGGGTTGCACACATTATAGTACACATTCCGTTTCGTGTACTCGCACAAACAATTTGCGAATGATGCTGGCAATGAGCTTAGGCGATGTTAGGCACAATTCCGTTTGCTTTGGGTGCTGGCGCGTAGCTTTCTTCCTTGATGTTTTGTTGGTATTGTCACCAAGTGTGGATAGGATTTCGTATTGTTCAACGCATGTGGCTGTGGTGGTGGCAGAGGACAATTTGGCGTAAAAAGCCAACCGAATGTACGATCATGAGTTGTACAGTTTTATTTGCACAATTTAAGAGTACTACTACTGTATGCAATGCTGTGCTTACTCGGAATGGGTCGTTGTTATGTTATTATCTCGATCTGAAAGCTTTATTGAATTGCACGAGGCAGATAAAAGGGGTTATCTCTTTGGGGATATATTCATGGGATTTGCTGAAACAGTTACTTTCGTTTAAATTAATGCTAAATTGCAGACTGGGGGAAGATCCTTCGCCTTGAATCTTGATTCAAATGTCGACTACAATGCCATGACAGCTATTATTTCGTTGTCAAGAAGAACCAGACGGACGTTCTTATCGCATTCAAGAGTACCGGAATTATTCTCAAATGAACCCCAGCAGAAATTTCACCTTATCATCCATCAACCCTTTTTGCTTATGGTGCTCAAGTTGTTTTTTTTTTGCACGGGAAATAGAGAAAAATCACAAAAGACATTACCATTATTGAAGAAAATCGATCTGATTGTTAGCATTCCACCAGTAACCCCCAGCCCGAAAACTTTTGCACCAACTGTAATTTAAATTTACACCACCATCGCCCGAAGCGTGTCCTTCTTGAGTGAGAAAAATATGAATTTGCATTTTTTTCCTGACTGATTTTTGCGCTTTCTTTCTTGATTTATTCGTTATTTTCGCCCGGCTTGGACTACGCTAGGGACCTGTGCACGATGGCCAAGATCGGTGCTTCGAACGTTTCGAATGGACGCATTAAATTACAATCATAATTAATGGATTTATTTGGTTGCTCCAGTATCTCCTAGAGTGTAGTTCTGGGCCCCCTCCCTTCCGAATGACGTTTCCAACTACGACCACACTACCATCACACTTACTGCTGACTACCGTGGAGTTCCTTCGCATAAGTATATATAGGGTAGATGTACCAATTATGGCTATACGTTCCAATGAAAATCCTCTATGGAACACACCATAATAGGAACTTATAGCCATAACTGGTACACTTACCCTAGGTACATTCGTCGAGTGTATATCCCACTTCGACGTATCTTAGGTTCTTCTAATGGAAAGAGGCACGCAGCAGCAAGCAGACATAGCATTGTAGTTTGGAGAAATGACGGCGCAGAACGTTCAATTAACTTTAGTCATTAGCTATGAATTATTACACAAACAATCACTGCAAAATCCGTACCCGATTCCAACGATTGCTGCAGTGCGGATTGACATTAAAACTTAAATAGGTTGGCCAAAATGGGTGTTTTCCTTCGGTGGCTGTCCGGTTTTGCCTTGAAATAGAAGGTTTGCGCTACTACAGCTAGGCAGTAGTGTGACAGGCTCGAATCGTAAGTTGAACATTATTAGGTTTGGGATGCACTGCAAGAGTTGGCCAAGAAAATCAATTAGGGAAATGGCAGCAGAGTTTCCGATCTCAGGAGGCAATAATTTCTGGCATGGGTATATTCGTGATGAGGTTGACCTAGAACTGTGATCTGGGATTGAAATCGTGTGTGACATATGGTGATTGCGCTAGCGTCAAAGCCAAATTTATGGATTGCAGTGATCTGCTATTACCGTGAAACGTAGTATCTTGCAACAAAACGTCATTTTAAAGTTGATTGTATTTGCTAACCTATCATGGATTTAAAAGTGTGGTAGTGTTGCAATCCGGAAGTAAGAAATCAGCTTGGTGTAAGAAAAATGTTAAGCAGACAAAATTTAGTTTTTGTAATGCATTTTCTTCTTCTTCTTCTTCGTCGGTCTCTGTTCCGCAATCTAGTGCCAATCACCGACGGACATCGATTGCCATCCATTGACGGCAATCGAATGTGCAAGGAAGGCAGCTGCCACACCTGCGTAGGATATCGCACCCATTCACAACACACATGGGCCGGGACCACGGGCTTACTTCCCTTATGATATGATCTTGGGACCTCAATATGAACAGTGAGTTGTTGAAAGTTCATGTGGTTTTGACTGTAATTGCTTGGCTTAAGTTAGATATTGCTCACATCCTTGGGTTGCACATTTTTGGTCAAAAATCAGATCCGAATGCAATTCATCAATATTCCTTGCACACTAACTTTAGATTAGTGGAGTCGGTAAAATTTTACTGGGTTTTGAATTGCGGATCGCCCAGTAATCATCACAGAAATAATTTGCATTACCGAACTGTCCGTAAAGTCAATCTGTCAAAAATAACTGTTCATTCAGTAATGGGTTCGAGTTGCGTATACTGGAAAACCCAGTATTTTCTTTTTGTTTATTTTGCTGCAATTTAACTGAGAAGACCGTTATTTGGTTCATCATTATACCAACAATCAATACGAAACTAACGATTTTAAATTGGCTCACCACTTTAGTGAGATTACGTACCCTATTCTAGTCGAAATTAACGTACCCTATTCTAGTCGAAATTCTAGTACTACGCAATGTTTGTTTTGATTCGCTATGAAAGTTTGACAGATAAAATGAGGGGTTATTGGTTTTTCCTATGTTTCGAGGGGTGATTCGACAAGCTTGGGACCGAAGATAGTACCAGAGGTGAGCCAAAAAGTTGAGCACGTTTCTTCGGGACCTACTTGTCTTAGAGTTACCTCTATGATTATACCGTGTTACCCAGTTATATTAAAATGTGCAGTAATAAAAGCATGAATTCTGGTGCAATTCACCGTTTATAATATGCCAATTAATATGACGACTTAATCCCTTGACGTACCCCGGAATAGCGCGTCGACAGTGAAAGCAAACAATGCAAACATCCATTTTGTTAATCAAAATTTGTTGGAGATCAAGGAACTGCAAAAAGAGTAAATAATTAGTGTTGGTACCAACGAAATAGTTCTTCAATTTCGCTGTCGAGCGTTCTCAGTTCCGTCATGATATAATTCATGATACAATTCAAATTTTAACAATTCTGCGCGATTAAACACTTGCTCCCGGATTTCACTGAAGCTAAAATGGCGGCGGGAATAAAATTGACAGGTTAGAGTTTTACAATTCATGGTCGGTAAAACAAGGTGGCTATTTTGCTGACCAGTCGGTAAAAAATTAAAGACTATTTACTTTGTGGGCAGTAATTATTTTTACTGACTTTTCGTGAAATCACGAAAATTTTGAAATTAACGACTTTCTCAGTAAATAAATATTCTGCGTACAGTATTTTGCATCAAACGATACCGAAGTTCAGTTTGTGTTTTACAGAACGTCGGTTATTCACCTGATTTAAACTGAATTTTCAGTAAATCTTTCGTTTTACCGTGTATGCCCAGTACAAAAAAATACCGAACAACTAAATGCTGGATTAGTGTGTGAGTACACAAATTTGGAAATATTCTCAAGATATCGAGGAAAGAAAATATGTCGTTATCGTTGAATTTTGAGGCTTATAACGAGAGTTGAATTTACAAGCTATCAGATCCCGTTCACTGCTTTGAAATTTTAGAGACAAATAACAGCACCACCACTATTGGTGATGTGGTGACATCTATGCATGTACGAAGCCAAGCTTACTAGACCGCACGAAATAAAACACGAAGCGGTTTTTATCATTTTCGCAATAGATGTCGCTACGTCTAACCGGGGGTGTAAGATTAGCTTACAATAATGTGAGATTCATCATCGGAAGATATTAGCACCAACGAAGTGACAGACGACTAGCTGACGAAGAAATCAATTAAAATTATAAAGAGAGGGAGACAGATTAGTAATTTCTATTTAATTCCACTACCTTATTTGCTTATCCTTGACAGATTGGTGAGATTGGTGAAAACTTAATCTAATCCGAATTATTTTAACTGTGGTCAAAGACTTCAAATCAAGAAGACTGGCAACTTTGCCAGAATCCAAGCGACAGATACAGTAGCGCTGCGCTTGAGTGAAGGTGGAAGCAACGCATAGAAAAATGAGCAAATACACAAACCTTTCTTCTGAGGATGTAATCTTTGCTATCAAATTCGTTCGAAGCATTTACCTTTGAGCGGCAGATGACTCGATTGTACCTGTCTCATAGCGTTCGTATGAGAAAATGGAAGAGTTGTCAGTTTTCTTGATATGTTGTCTTCGCTGTGGTCTTAGCTTACAAGTAATATCTTGATCAAATGGAACGGACACTCGTTTCAAGTGTTCAGGTGCTGCGGTGAGGGTTGTAAATAATCTCTTTTGTTTAACTCTCGCTTTTATTATCAATGATTGCCTGGATTGTGGTCTCCTTGTATCCGGTGAGTCTCTCTGGTTTGAAGATGTACTGTAATTCCTTAACCTTTCCTGTATCGCAGACTCTTCGCATCCGATGAATCATGTGGTGGAAGGCGGCCATTTTCTGCTGGAACGAATGGTTGGAAGTATAGGGGATACCTCTTTTGGTGCCTGTTGGTTTTCTGTAAATTTCGTATTCAAGCGAAGATGATGATGACTATTCCCTGATGACTAGAATGTCGGGAAATGCGAGTTTCCCGTCTTTTTCTACCTCGGGATCATTCATTCACATTATAAAAATTGTCCTACACGCAGAAAAATTTACCGTCGAAACAAAAATATTTGAGGTAAATTTAAATGTAAACTCAGTTTGTTCTGGCCACAAACATAAACTAGGTTGATTTCAAACGTATTCTATGTTTGAATTCATTGATAATAATGTTTAAACCAAAAATAGTGTTACGTTTATTTTAAAAATATTCGTGTTGAAAATAACCGTGAATATTTTTGATTTATTTGAAAACTATATGCGATCAAAAATTAATATGTTTATTTTAAACATGCTTTTCATGTTTAAAATAAACAAACATATTTTGAAATTATTTTAGCATTTGAATCTGAATAAATCAAAATAAAATGGATAGCAAACACATGGAAATTTCTGCTATTATGAAAAGTCTGTGGATGTTTGGATCCAGGAGGCCGTCGGGGTGGGTGTCCGATCCGATCCAGTTCAGTAAAACCGGTGAAACTTTGTGATATTAGCGTCATTTTTCGTTTCTGACGCTGGTCCTCATACCGGCCTCTTTCTAAGTTTAGTGTTCGGGGATGATCTGTTTTTCTTTCGACGTCGGGTGGGGGTGAGGATGATATGGGGATCGGCATCAGAAACGACGGATTGACGTTAATATTGTGATGTTCCACCGGTTTTGTCGAGCTTGGAACACTTGCTTGCGTTAGTTTCCGGACCCTCTACTTTGGTTTCACCGCTTGCAGGCCGTTTTCGGTTAAGTTTGCCGAATGTAAACAAGAAGGAAAAAAGGACACGCTAAAAATTGATTACCCAGATTATGTATTGTTGAAATAAACATGCTTTTGAATTTAATTTAAACATACATATTTTTGTTGAAAACATGTTTTTAATTTACTTTGAACTATTCATATTTTTATTTAATAAACATATATATTTTTAACTTAAATGAACAAAATTTGGTTCCGTGTAGAACCTTGCGATTTTTTCTATGTTGTTCAGAATTAAGTGATCAAAGCGAATTTAATGAAGTATTTAAATTTTGGTGTAAAGTGGCCATATGTAAAGTGGCTATATGTAAAGTGGCCGGAGAACCAGAATATGGCCACTATCCCCCAAAATGTAGTTTCCATATTAAATACGCTTTGATCTCTTGATTCTGAACAACATTGAAAAAATCACAATGTTCAAGGACATTTTTTATAATGTGACCGGTCGTTCCGATTCCTCCTTTAGGCCAGTAGAGTTTCTCTGAGGGCGTATATGGTGTCTTTACACCATATATACTTAGTACTATCAATTTCCAGTAATATACTTTAAGTAAAGTGTAAAATTATGTCGATACATAGTGGCATTTCCTACTTTACCGGGAACTCAGGTTGATCCCGGCCCTCTATCTCGGTACGCACAAGTCTCCGGCCAATGAGGCCACCACCAATCAATTCAACAGAGTTTTTCCTTTGAGAATATGTATAACATGTTGACTGAAACCGTTTGGCAGCCGAGATATTCAATTTAGATGCGGTTTTGTTCGTTTTTGCCCACTGTGCAACGGTTTGGTAATAGCATAGAGGTAACTCTAAGACCAGAAGGTCCCGAAGAAACGAGCTCAACTTTTTGGCTCAGTTCTGGTACTATCTTCGGTCCCAAGCTAATCGATTCACCCCTCGAAACATAGGAAAATCCACTAACCCCTCATTTTATCTGTCAAACTTTCATAGCTAATCAAAACAAATATAGTGTAGTACTGGAATTTATACTAGAATGGGATACGTTAGTCGATTTGCTTGGGACCAATAGGCTAGTCAAGTAGTGAGCCAATTTAAACCGTTAGTTTCGTATTGATTGTTGGTAATAGTCCTTTCTCTTTCTGGATTGTCTCCAAGTTGGCCATGAAAAGTTCACACAGGAAGGGGGTTAGGGGGTTTCCCATTGGGGCTCCTTTCGTCTGTTTGTGGAAGTTACCTCGGAAAGAGAAGTAGTTCTTTTCCATACAAAGGCGGGTCAGCTTAAGGTACGTCCGAACCTTGTATCGCCATGCTGCATCCTCTCGTCGTGTTAATAGCCAGTCCTTCAAATGGTTGATCGGTTCCTTGACCGGTACGCTGGGAAAAAAGAGCTGTGACGTCGAAAAATACCATAATCTCGTCCTCGTTGATGTATCCTGAAGATTGTAGTTGGTGGGCGAACTCCTGGGCGTGAGCATGAGCATGAGCATGATTGACCGCCCACGGTTGCTACTCTGTTATTGCCAGACCAGCTGTAATTACACAGAGAACCAATAGACGATGCTTGGGACTAGCAATCATCCTCAATGTGTAAAAACGCGCCCAAACACAGGTCTTGAAAGGAAGGGGTAGGAATGTGTTGACGTGACACTCGCTTTGATGGAAGCCGAGAACACCTCTGCACTTCCACGAGGAATCACTGGGATATTGAGTAATAGGGTTGGGTTTGCAGCAGGGTTCATTTTGGTAAACGATAAGCTGAATTGATGTCCTAACAATCATATAACGCGAAGAAGCTTGGGATTGAACCTATGGTCTTCTGCTCAGTAAGCAAAAACGTTTGCCACTAGGCAGACGAGCTCCTTTTTAATCATCGAGTTGCTGTTATTACCATGTAGTCATGTTAACAAATAAAACGATTGACGAATCATGAATGTGGATGGGCTTGAGATTAGACTCATGATGATCTGCTCAGTAAGCAAAACCGGTTGTGCTAAGTCCACCGAGCCCCTCATATCACATTACAGCGTTACTCAAGTTTTTATGACTATTCAGACCCGGCATCGACGAAAACGAAAAGTTTTACAAAATACACGATAAACAAGCGATCTAACCATACATTTT
The DNA here is from genome assembly GCF_037179485.1 of Ochlerotatus camptorhynchus. Taxonomy (NCBI): domain Eukaryota; kingdom Metazoa; phylum Arthropoda; class Insecta; order Diptera; family Culicidae; genus Ochlerotatus; species Ochlerotatus camptorhynchus. The sequence continues at coordinate 1,382,388 of NW_027040849.1, forward strand.
TAATATTAAAGGATCTGGGACCGCGTTTTTCTGCTCAGTAAGCAAGCCACTGCAACCGACGATCTTTGAAATCCTTAAACTAAAAGCTACGAAAGAGGCCTTTATTAAGATCAATTTTCACGCGACGTTAAATGTTTCGATTTTCTCTTTACGCATGGTTCAGGTAATCATAACAAGCTATGACCGACGTGACGATTGTTTAAGACCTAGTTGAATTTTACTTGGCATGTCATGAACAACAGAAATACGCGATAATTCATATTTTCAGCGGGTGGTGGTTAATTTTAAATATACTAACAGTACTGCCTACGACTACGACGGCGATTACGACAACGACTACGACGGCGCCTACGACAACGACAACAGCGAATTTGTAACTTATCATTTGTCTAGGATAAACACCTTTGCCCGGCACCTCCACTGGTTCTTCATGTCCGCTATCTGTCACTGTTTGCAAAATATCTAATAGCAATAACCTTCCAATACCAATACTTCCTGTATTGCCATCCCAACAAACAATTTGAGTTGATCAACAACTGAGAAAGCCATTTTTTAGCCGAAAGATCTTATTTTTGCCTGAATAAGCTCTTATTCAACATTCAATGTTGGGATGGTCATCTGGGAGGAGGATCGCATCAAGTGCTTTCCCCAGGAACCGTTCACGGCCATCAGCTACTGCCCGTCCAGTCTTGGGCGTATCCAGCGAGGCATCCTTCAGATTACTTACAATCTTCGACACTCAATGCAAATCGCAGGCACACTTCGCTAGCTACAAAAAAAAAAAAAAAAAAAAAAAACACACCCGTGCAAAGGAACGGATCAAATAAACGTCACTCTCGCGAAAGCACACCCGTCGTCGTCGAACGGTAAAAAAAAGGAATCGATGGACAATTTTGTGATACGGATTCGGATTTCCAAAATCAACCGGGAATGCACGAATTTCACCACACCCAACTACGAAACACGTTCAGAAGCACTTTTGATACACTTTCGTTCGAAAACACTTTTTTTTTTTTTTTTTGTTATGGTCACTTTAACACTCTAGGGTCATTCGTGACTTGTCCGGGGGTGAGATTTGAACTCGTGACTTTTCGTGAGAGGTATGGATGTTAACCACTACGCCGGGGTCGCCGCCTCGAAAACACTTAATTTTTTTCAAAATAGTTGCGAGTGAATCAACATCCTTCGGTGTACTTCTAATATTGTACTGGTTGTTAGTGGAAAGTGTAGTTCGTTTCGATAATCGGCTAATTAGAGCATATTTTGTGTTGTGAAAACAGTGAAAAAATTATCCAATCGGACATATTGTACACGACTCGTAGTTGCTGGGCGAACTCCTGGGTGTTACTAACTGCTTTACTCTGGAACTGATTCGGCATACTCTGGAACTCTTTGACTAGCCACTTCGTTAGTTTGTGGGTGGGGGAACCAGCTGCAGACACGATTTCTTGCATTTTATTCCCCGGTTTGTGGACTTTGGGGAGACCCTTGATCCTCCCAACTAACAATTTTAGCTGCAGATTAGCTTACACAGCCAAAAATGGGCTTATACAGCTAATATTTGCCTGTATAAGCTAGTCTGCAGCTAAAATTGTTTGTTGGGCTGGGTAGAATGGGATTGGATTCCCGTAAATGACCTGCTCCATCTCCTACTATTGATTTGCACTCCTTCAGTGCTTTCTCCACGCGTTTCACTATGTTTTGAAAGGGGTCTACTCGAAGCTGTCTATACGGTCCGGTCCGTTGGTAATCTTAATTGTCATCTAATTGTCGTAATCGTCCTTGTCATCAGGATTCAATTAAAATTGGTGGATGTACATTGGTTTGCAAAAACCACACACTAAGAATATTTCACACGCTACCGGATTTTTTTTCGCTGAATGTTTCTCATGTCATCTTCCATATCGTTGTTCGTCGTGTGTCGGTTATTTAGCATCCTCTCCCAATAAAACTAAAAGTCTTTCAGTTAGCGAACGTCTTGTGTGATTATTTTGTATGATATTCTCAATTCGTTCAAAACAAGAAGCCAGCAAGCCTGCTATTCCACATTTTGGCAGTACGTTCTGACCTGTTCTGACTATAGCTAATATCATGCTATATGGACTGTCTTCAAATATACTGTATTAACAAAAAGGTTCACTATTTTGTTTTTTCGGAGACACAGTTTTCGGCCATAAACATTACGTAGGCTGCTTCAAAACTACATAAGAGATTTAAAACATTTTTTTTTAAACAACTATTGAGCGCTGGAGAGCAGTTATAACTACCGGTGGAAACTAACGATTTTAAATTGGCTCACTACTTGACTAGCCTATTGGTCCCAAGCAAATCGATTAACGTACCCCATTCTAGTCGAAATGTAAAACCGTGGCTATGAGGACCCTACACGACCAATCAGAACTACTCAGCGACTGTATTCAATTGACGTAGAGCATTTTCTTTCCATACGAAATTTACCCATATTTGGGAAAACCTGCAGGAGCTCATAGCTTAAAGTTCTGATTGGCTGTGAGAAGGCTGATGTACGGCTAACATTAAGGGGAAGTTCACCGCTTCGAAAAAAATAATTACGTTTTGATTTTTCTAAAAATATTGAAAAAAAGTATCAAAAATCTAAAAAATCACATTTTTTCTAATTTTTTAAAGAAAATTCACGTGCAAAAACATGTTTTATAAGTCATTATGGCATAAAGTTGGACTCAAAAAACCACAAAACATCAACTTTTCGGTTTTTCTGAGAGTCCAATTTTTTTTCATGATGCGATAGAAAATTTTTTTTTGCATGTAATTTTGACAAAAATCTAAGGAAGAAACTGATTTTCTTGGATTTTTGATAATTTTTCCCAATATTTTTAGAAAAATAAAAACGTACCGAAAATATTTTTTTATTTTTGGGCCGGTGAGCTTCCCCTTAAACGTTGATCTGATTGTTTTTTTTTTCAAGTCACATATAAGACAGCATTTCATGTAGAATTAGTCTAACTATACATTTGATGTTTCTTTCAAATGAGAAATTTTGTATAGCGTTTTTTAAAATAATTTATGCTTTATCATTTTCAGGACAATAAAACACATCAATATTTGTTTCTCTACATTCCCTAAAATGGTAATTAAACGCTCCTAGACAATATTTGCTAGGGGTAGGCTTAAAATAGTTCAGTCCCCGACCGATTTTAACAATGTATCCATTACTAAGTCTGAAAGAAAATAACAAATCAATTAGTTTTAATCATACAATCGCGAGCAACTCGCACGAACTTACATCACTTGCCGATCATGCATATTTGGGGAATATTCTACGAAGAACTCCACTCCATGCTTCTGTAGACTTTCCTTCAGCTTTTGAAATGCCCGCCCCTGTTCGTCATTGCTCTTCAACTCCCGTACGGTCAACAGTTTGACAAACTTTAAATTCTTGCAACTCGTCACAGCCAACTCGCAAAACATCACCAAATTGCACACCTGATGGTGTTCCCTCACGTAAGGTTCCTCAACCAAAATCTCCTTTACCTCATCCGTCATGTACAGTCCAAACACCCTCCCGTAGCTGTAACCTGTTGCACCGTCCACAACGTGTATCTTGTCCCGAATTTCTCCTCTACTCTTCCAGCGTGTCACCAATTCCTTCACCTGTTCGGCTCGATTCATATACTCGAGGATTTTATTTTGGAAGTGTTGCTTCCGCTTTGGGTCCGTCTCAGCTAGCAGCAGAATAAAAATGAGATATTCCATAATTTACAACCAAAACCAAATGAGCTAACCTTTCGATTCCTTGAGTAGTGCTTCGATGCCATCTTCGTACAGTTTGAGCGATTCTAGCTTTCGACCGTTTATGTCGTATTCGATTGCTCTCGTGAGCAAAGTTATTGCCATTTGGGCCATATTATTGGTATACAGTTTGAATCGCTCACCAAAATTATGGTGAACGTCTTTGTTTACCAACAGCTTTAGTAATTGGTGATCAGATGATTTTTGTTTTGCACTGCTTGATTATCCAATAAGAAATAAAAGGGGAGAGAAAGAGAAACGTCAGATGTGCTCGAATGCTTCGACACTTGGGACAGAGGGAAAGCGGAACAAATGATACAGCCGGAAGAATTTTGATTGAAATTTTTAGCGCATGCGCTTCACCGAGCGCGGGAATTACAGGCGGAAATTTTGTTCAACGAATAATAATTAGATAAGAATGCAATATTTTTTTTAATTGAAATGTGTCTTTTGAAACAGTTCTTATTGCATTGCTTTTTGTCTTATATATGCTGCAATGTATTTATTCGTTTCAAATGCAAAACAAGTTACATATATGTAACTTGTTTTGAATTTGGAACGAATAAATACATTGGTATACATTTAAACTAGAGTCGGTGTATAATGAGTCACGCCAAAAGAAAAACAGTTGAACCATGTTGAACTCTCATCACGGTTTTCGAAAGATTCCCTTTCTTTTCACTTGACAACAGAGGACTTCTACATCAACTTCAAATGGCTTCTAGCGGGAAAAAAATAGCGGCTATAGTAAATCATTATATCAGTGATTTTGTCAAATAATCTCAACCAAAAATAGTAGAAATTCTCATAAGTGATCATTACCACACGTATACCATCACAATTTATTGCTCACTGCGTGTTTATGATCATTTCTTCGATTATATTTTATATTTTATTGCAATACCTTTCGTGGACCTTTCATAGCATCGTAATGTTTGTTTACTTTGTATGAAAGGTAGCCGGTTTGACAGCTCAGGTAGACTTGGCTTCCCTCTTGGCGTGAGTCATTATCCACCAACTCTAATTTAAACCTTTTAAGGTGATCCAGGCGATCTAGGTACTACAGAAGTTTAAACACTGGCCAGACTGAGCAGTTATAATATGTTATAAGGCTATCTTGATCTCGACCTTGATGACGTTTTTCTTGTTAATAGGTATTATAACATTTTATATCTGTAATCTGAACAAGGTATTGTAGAGTTTCGGTTCATCTGAATTTTAATATATAAATACACGCGTCCGTTCCGGTTCGTGGATAGACAAAAACTATTTTATTTCTGCTTCAAGGTTTCTTAATACAAAGGTATGTTCAGCGGTAGTAGCAATGTATCTATTTGGTTCAGGTATAATATCTTCAAGATTAATACAAGTATACACAGATAAAAATTCTGAATTTTAATTGTGATGTAAACATTCACACACGCAAACTTGTATTTCATTTCACGCAATCAAGCAACTTGCAAACAATGTTGTTTACAATGATGGGATTTTGTATACAATATTTGCTACATTGCATGAAATGTGTCAGAACTTTACATGATATATAATGTAAACGTATATGATATGTGACGCTCCATTTATGTGCATCATATTGAACAGAAATTTACACTACTTTTTCGAACTGTGTAGGTAATTATGCTATGATCGACACTACATTCCTCATTTTCTACAAGCTAAACAAGGTTATTAACTGTATAATCTTTTAAGTATGATGGATGTTTCAATTCCCTTTTTGGACGAGATTTAAATTCACTTCTTGTATTTGGTGAGTTGTTCCGCAGAAGATTACGATGGCTAACCATATCCATTCTTGATCGGTTTGATTCATCCTCGCCTAATGGTGCATCGTCGGTGTTTGGAGGTGTGGACTCCAATGGATCGTTTTGGTCTTCTGAGTTTAAGGTTTCCGAGTCAATTGTGGCATCGTTATCATCTGAAACGAGCTTTTTAAGATGTGATACATTACGGTGAATTATCCTCCCACTTTCCTTTGACATCAAAATCACATCTGAGCCAGTACGAGAAACAACAATGTATTCTTCAGGATCAAATGTAGTTGACAGTTTGTTTTCTTTATGCACACGTTTTGTTACTATTATGTCACCTTTCTCCAGATCATTTGACTTTGCCCTGCGTCGGTTGTCTGTATATTCTGCTCCTTTCACCTTCTGTACATGGTCACGATCTTGGATCTCCTCGAGAGTTTTGAACCTTTCATTAGCAATCCTGGTAGCTTGTCTTTAAGTTTTCTCCCAAACATAAGGATGGATGGAGCAACGCCGGTTGTAGAATGTGGTGTGGAATTATGCATCAGAACAAATGTTCTGAGATCCCACTGCCAATCGGATCCCGACGTTTCTTGGCTGATCTTTAATCTCTTCCCAATGGAACGGTTGATTCTTTCCACTTCCCCATTGGCTTGAGGCCAGTAGGGTGTTGTTTTCCTGTGTTCGATGCCAAACTGCTTGCAAAAATCTTGAAGCTCGATACTGATGAATTGGGGTCCATTATCAGATTTTATGGATTCCGGCATGCCAAAACGACAAAAAGTTTCGTGTAATGCCTTCACAGTGAGACCTGCCGTAATTTGCCTCATGATGATCACTTCCGTGAAACGACTGAAATAGTCTACAATGACAAGTAGATTATGCCCGGATGGTAGTGGACCAACAAAATCGATTGCTAGATCTGCCCATGCTTTGTCTGGCAGTTTCGTTCGAATCAGTGGTTCTGGCGGGTTTGGTAATGAAACCAGAGTACAATTTTTACACCTCTTAACGTATAGCTCCACCTCCATGTCCATGTGAGGCCACCACACCTTTTGTCGAAGCTTCCTTTTCATAACAACTATACCCGGATGCGCTTCATGGGCAATGTCTAGAATTCGTGGTCTTAATTTTACCGGAATGACTAATCTGTCACCTCTCAACAGAAGGTTTTCAACTCGACAAAGTTCCGATGCAAACGGTTTGAAATCTCTGGTGACATCGTTCCATATCCCAGTTTCCAAACATTGCAGTACGTTTTGGAGAACATCGTCTTTCAAAGACTCTTCTTCAACCTCCTTTACTGATACGGTATACGGAATTCCAGTAAGTGCTAATTGTAGAATGCAGGCTTCATCGGATGTGCTAAAAAGCCACTGGTTTGGAAACCGACAATCTAGAGAGTGCATCAGCCAAATTGTTCGCTCCAGGTTCGTAGATCACCTCGAAATTGTATGTCTGCAAACGCAAAACCCAACGTTCAATTCGGACACAGGGTTTGGATCTTTCTTTGAACAAGAAAAGCAGTGGTTTGCAGTCGGTTATCAATTTGAATCGTTTGCCCAGCAGATACAACTGAAATTTATCAGCCGCCCACACCAAAGAAAGTGCCTCCTCTTCTGTTTGAAAATATTTTTGTTCAATTACTGTTAAAGCTTTGCTTGCAAACGATATAATCCTTCTGTGTCCATCGGAACCTTGCTGCAACAAAACAGCTCCCAATCCAGTTGGACTAGCATCGGCTATAACTATGCACAGATCCTTAGGATCGTAATAGCCGAGAAAATCAGATTCAATTACCGCTCTCTTGATTTCTTCGAATGCATGTGAATGCTGCGGTCCCCAGACAAATCTTTCGCCTATACGAAGTAAGTTCCGAAGTGACTCTGTTTTGTCTGCCAAAGAAAGTATAAACCGCCCCACATATGTTATTAAGCCCAGAAAGCTACGCAGTTCGGAAGCGTTCCGTGGTGCTCTGAATTTTTCAATAGCAGCAATCCTACTTTCTGTTGGTCGAATACCGGAACTAGACAACTCGTGACCTACAAATTCTATCCGAGAGGCATTGAATACACATTTCTCATCATTCAACAATATTCCATACTGTTGTACGCGAGATAGAAGTGCTTTTAATCTGTCAGCATGTTCCTGTTGAGTTCGCCCTGTGACCATTATATCGTCCAAATAAACAACCACTCCATCCAAACCAGCAACGATGGATTCCATTACCTTTTGGAACAATTCCGGAGCGCAGCTAATCCAGAACATTAGCCTTTTGTATCTAAATAGAAAGAAACAAAACATTCCCATACTATAGAATAAATATACTCTTATATACTCATCTTCTGAAGAATACATTTTATTTTTATTTTTGTATACGGCTCGGGCTACATTTTTTTTACCTGTACAATCCCTGTTTAGTTATGAAAGTTGTGATGTCTCTTGAACGCTTGGAAATCTCAACCTGATGATACGCCTCACGTATGTCCAGTTTTGAGAACCGGACTGCTCCATTGATACCACCAAAAAGTTCTTCAATTATTGGTAACGGATGCGCCTCCCTTATGATCGCCTGATTAGCTCTGCGCATGTCGACACAGAGGCGGATCTCCCCATTGTCCTTCAAAACAGGAACAATGGGAGACACCCACGCAGACAGATGATGAACACGTTCGATTATGTCCTGGTCGAGAAGATATTGGAGCTTCGCTGCGACTTTATCTTCTAAGGCAAACGGTGCTCGTCTGTACGGTTGCTGAACTGGTTTGATGTTAGGATCCACAGGAATTTCTACGAGTACCCCTTTGATTTTGGGAAATTCCGTCGGTATCTCTTGCAGTGATCCAACATTATATCCAATCTTAAGCACATTCAGCTTTTTAGCTGTTTCGTCACCGAGGAGGCTCTGCATTCCATTTTTAGTTATGTAGAATGTTGCTTTCACCTTGTTGTCGGCTGCCTCAATCACTGCTACGAACTTTCCAATCATGTTCAGCGGGTTCGTTGAGCCATAGGCTTTGAATATGCGATCAACCTTAGGGCTAAATTCCAATTTAGCTCTGCACCTTTGCAACATTTCCCAAGTACGAAGATCGATGATATTTGCCGCTGCTCCAGAATCAATTGTCATGACGGTTTCAATACCTCCCACCTTAAAACGGAACACATTTTTTCCCATAACGAAACAAATATCTTGATCTTTCCCCGACACGTCTTGATAGGTATGTTGCGTTTCGGTGGATTTGCTGGAGTCAAATCTTGAAGAGAATGCTCGTTTATCCTTTTCGTGCACCACTTGGCAAAATGACCAACTGTCCGACATTTAAGACATTGGGCATCTCGAGCGATACAAGCTGAACTGCCTTTGCGATGTCCACGACGACCGCACGCAAAACAAATTCTATTGTCGGTGTTATGCTGATAACTTCCAGCAGGTCCAGTTTTTTTTTTTTTTTTTTTTTTTTTTTTTTTTCGTGGATAGACAAAAACTATTTTATTTCTGCTTCAAGGTTTCTTAATATAAAGGTATGTTCAGCGGTAGTAGCAATGTATCTATTTGGTTCAGGTATAATAGCTTCAAGATTAATACAAGTATAGGTAACTATGCTATGATCGACACTACAGGTATGTGTTCGAAACTATTCCTATATCAAACTTAGATTGATCTCTTTTACGATCTTCATTCTCTAATAAACTTAATAATATGGTAACATTCAGACTACAGATTTATAACAAGTTATAACGGTTGTCAAATATTTGCAACACAGAAACCACCATCAAGATAGCGCTGTAACATTTTATAACTCTGAACAAGGCATTATGTGCACCAATAGAAAGTAAACAGTATTTACTTTGTTTCCTAAAAATAAAATATAGTCTCTAATAAATTCTACTAAAGAGTGCATTCGACGTGCGTACGATAAACGTTAGCAATCTCTATACTCTGAACTGACGTTTGCATGTCAATGAAGCTTGTTGCCTTCTAAGAGGAAAAGGGGACAACTGGCTTCTTTTTATCTGTGACGTGTTCTTCTTCTCTCGCAGAAACGACCCTGTGGTTAATTTTTTTGCGTTTATACGTTCGCCCGACCAATCAGGCGCTGGTTCGCCTTTGACAGAAAATTGGTTCATAAAAGTCCCCCTATAGTCTCCTCTTCTCTTAGGTTGCCTTATGTCAACAAACTTTATTATTTCCTTTAAACTTCTACTGGTTTGAAATGTTCTACAAAATTGTTCAAAACATCAAATAAGTTTGATGGATATCATAGCACACTACATCGCAAAATAGGTGAGCTATTATTGATTTTGCACTAAAAAAATTAGTTAGACAAAAGAAAAACTTGAGATTTGTTCCGGCCCAACAAAAAAATATTTTTATAATTTTTTTTTACATGTGACGGCTTCGGCATGACAGACTATTTTCGGCAACCCAAATTGAAACACTATTTTCACTGGATTTTTCTTACGAAAACATTTCGCTGAATGCATGCAAACGATTCTTTATGCTTTCAGCTTCAATTTGACTATATTTTTACCACTGAGAAAAAGCAATCTAGCAAGGTTTTCTTGAAATGAAACACACGCACTACAAATTGTAGCTGATTTCGAGTTGCCGATAATAGAACAGTAGATTTACATGCAGTTCAAATGGAACGGTTGCCGAAGAAAAACTGGTTGCCGACAATACTCGCTCTCACTAGAGAAGATTGGAGCTTTGTAAAAGCGTTTCAAAACAGTTTTTGACAATTCTTTCGACTGAAATAGTTAGAGCAGCTGGCAGCAAAAGATTGTAAACAAACCAATACTGCATATGTGTGCGTTCCATAGAGAAAAAGGCTATAGAAAGAAGGTCGCTGCTTAGGTTGCCGAGAATACGTAAATTCCCCTATGTTTTTGTCTAACATTTCCTGATGGTGTGCAAAATTTGTTGAAATTATAAAAAATTACAGAAGACTGCTTTAAATTAAACAAGATATCATTTTTACTGTACTTAAAACCTCTGTCTCAATATGTACGTTTATAAAACCATGATTGAGCAAAGCAGGCTTTCAATTGCTCATTACAGCTAAAATGCGTTTCGTCATTATGAAACAATGAGATACTATAATAATAATTTTTATTTGTAAGATGCAAGAAGAGGTGGTAAAGTTTGTGTATGACATATAAAATTTGTCAATTTTGCTTTCAGAAGGTCACAACTAGCGATTTTATGATCGCTGATTGCTCGCTCATCGCGTTGCTCATCGTTACAGCTAACCGCTAGTTGTGACCTTCTGAAAGCAAAATTGACAAATTTTATATGTCATACACAAACTTTACCACCTCTTCTTGCATCTTACAAAAAAAAATAATTATCATTATAGTATCTCATTGCTTCATAAAAATACGAAAAATAGCATTTTAGCTGTAATGGGTAATTGCAAGCCTGCCATAGAGGTAACTTTAAGACCAGAAGATCCCAAAAAAACGTGCTCAACTTTTTGGCTCAGCTCTGGTACTATCTTCGGTCCCAAGCTAATCGATGCACCCCTCGAAACATAGGAAAATCCACTAACCCCTCATTTTATCTGTCAATATTTCATAGCGAATCAAAACAAACATAGTGTAGTACTAGAATTTCGACTAGAATGGGGTACGTTAATCTATTTGCTTGGGACCAATAGGCTAGTCAAGTAGTGAACCATTTTCAAATCGTTAGTTGCCACCGGTTGGCGTAATCGCCTATTTCCATTCTTTCGAGCAGAAATCATAAATAATATCGATAATTTCTCCGTGCACAAATCAATAAATCGTTTTTTTTTTTTCCAATGCGTTAGTTCATTTAGCTAAACCACAATGCCTATTAGAGCGAATTGTATGAATATTTACACTCATTGTTCTCAAAAACAAAAGAAGCGCTCCTAGCGAATACTTTTTTCCTGCCTTCATCCTTATAAAGAAGAAAGTCTAATGGCGTTTCAATGCGTTTAGACGGAATTTAAACTCGTATGACGGAATTGGAATAAAAAACAGTGATATTTAACAATATCGCAACAGTTTGTGACTCTTGATCAAATCTAACGATGCGTGGAATGATAAATAAATTTGCAAGTCATCTTTAGTACAATAATTTTTTTTTCAAATCCGTTCAAAGCGGTAAAGCGCGGATTGTGCTTAAAAGGACATAAATTATATCACAAACCCTACAGAAAGTCAGTCCAATAAGGACAAGCACATAAAATCGGATATTTTACCTTTCATAAAAGCCTTAGATTTTGATATTTTAGGAGTTCGAACTTAACTACGGATTTGATTTCAGGATCCTCTTGATTTGCTTCTAAAAGTGATAAACTTACTATAGGAGATTAACTGAATTTCAAACACTCCAGTATACTCCAGTATAGGGAGTTTAAAATGAAATCCCGCCTTTTGGTTGCGTCACTGAACTAAATTTCCTACTTTTTTCTAGAGTTTAAAAAAATGTTTCTAGAGTTTGAAGCTAAGCATTTTTGCTACCACCTTCCACCTTGTAAAGATATCTACTTTCCAAACGGGGAAAGATTACATCGGATTTCTCATCTGCATATGAAAAGGCCTCTTCTTCAAGAGAAGTGATGGAAACATGGGGCGAAGATGGCATCAATTCCAATTCATCCTAAAAATTCCCAAGCAATTTATCACTTGCGACAAGGCATGAAAAGGCGTCAACGACGACGCATCAATGCGTGCGGCAGTTGTCTTGTTTCTCACACCTAACGCGAGGCGCACGTGGATTCCATCTTACAGGCCACGCGGGAGAGATGGAGAGGGCGAGGCTCATGTCGTAAAAGGAGCAGCAGCTCGCACGCATTTCAGTATGACGACAACAAGTGCCTTTGGACGTGTATTGCACGCTTCCTCCTCTACCACCACCAACCGTGCCGCGTAAGGGTAAGTGTATCAATCAATCAATCTTTTATCAATCTGTGTACGGCTTTTATCCGGTAGCTCGGATTTTCCAACCGTGTCTTAGTGGAGATGAGTGTCACTTTGTGGTTTGGTAAAGGATTGGAATATTTACTATTCTGGAATGTATATTGTATGAATTTAAGGGTAGTGGCTGTAAGCAAACAACGGTGTCGCGAATTGTACTATTCGAATTGTTTCGATTTTATCGCGGTCAACATTTATTTTGACGTAATTTATTTGAAACATGAACAACATCGAATTTAACATTGCAATGACTGTCATTCTATGAAAAAACATGATTCAAGGCCAAATTTGTTTTCAGAACATGTAATTTATTGCTTAACCCATTAACGCCCAGTGATCTATTTATCGATCCGCATTTTTCTTTTATCGTGTCTTAACAGAAATTGGGAACGTAAATTATGTTTTCAATATCACTCAAATGATTCTTGGAATTTCCTTAACATATTGTTATCAAATAGTGTCAGAATAATCCTTGGGTTACTTTTGGAAAAATCATGCATTTTCTGGAGGTCAAAGACGACTTCGGCGTTAACGGGTTAATTATTCATAATGCAAAATCCAACCAAAAAATTGCGCTAGCCGCAGCCCGTAACACTTTCAGAAAATCCTCTGTAACAATGGATCTAATCATGGTAAATGTATGGGAAACAGAACGATCCTATTCATAAGCTTACAAAGGTCCAAATATTGATCAAATTTCACCAAATGTCGGACATAGATTGAGAATACTATACAAGAAAACTTTTAATTTGATCTTTGTACAAACAGTTACTAATTTTTCACTTTAGGCCAAGTATTCCACACGTACCTACAAGCTCATGAAATGTTGAGAATCTTTCACTATCCATTCAAGTGTAGTGTACATTGAATCGCAAAACAGATGGATTTAAAGTGTTTTGCATTTCAATGCGATGTGAATTGCTTGCTCAGAAAGGTAAGCATCGAAAATAAGAGTTGTGCCTTCATCCTATAAACCAGCCTCATATATGAGAACAACCGTGGCGCACTGAGATTGAACGAAGACAACGGCAGCAGCACACCCCAACAGTCCAGGATCGAATCCCAAAACAGAGGCATTAAATGTGTAAGCTCTGCCCTCTCGCAGCATTGCTTATATATTTGTCGATGTTTGTACGAACTGTGGCCAGCCAATTAGCTGGAGAAATCTTCTGGTGAGCAAGCACCTTAAAACTAATTATATTACAAATATTTTCTTAAAACTTAGTTGAATTCAAACATTTTCTCTATAAACAAATCCACGTAAATTTTTCTTAGATATAATAATGTTTGTTTCTAATTTGAGTTCAGAAGGTAACGCATTAAATTTCATAATTCCAGAAAAAAATACATACCTAGCAGCTAATTTAGTTCTAGCTCTTTCAACTATATAATTTTCTCTATTTCCTGTATCAATAGAGTGTATAAGCGGAACATTGCATCTTATGTGATTCCTTATTTTATAAATAATAGAAGTACGTTATATTTACACAAATAATTTAGCGAAAGCAGGGATTCCGAGTACAAATTTCTAGTTGGAAACAATGTGGGAAGTTGTTGCTTTATTTTTAGTACTCTTAGTTAATTTAATTGCGATACGCTAGTTGAGCTCCATATACAATTCAAATAATTTATATGTGGAATAATAAATGAATTATAGAGGTGCTTAGGCATATTTTTTTTTCAGAGTAAAAATGACTGGTGTAATTTTATTTATTTATTTTTTGAATTTGCATTTTCCATTTTAGATTATTATCGATTCTAAGCCCCGAATAATCAACTCCCAAAACTTATTTTAATTCTCTTTCATCAACTGACAAATTAAATCTAGGGGTTGAAAAACAATAAAGTTTGATTTTTCGGTATTGATTTTCATCATATTTACAGAAAACCATTTGGGAATAATTTCCAAGTCATTTTGCATCATGATTTGCAATGAAGTGATGTTTGCTCTATATTTCCAGACTGCATCATCCGCATAACATTGAAGCTCGCCTTTGAGTGGCAGGTTAAAAATATCGGTAAACCAGCGCGTATGACACTTAATATTTCACCAATATTGCACGACTGCTGACGATTAGACAGATACGATTTTATTAAATTTACTGCAGAAACTGAAATACCGTAAAAA